>NC_086101.1:82021592-83271592 GCF_963921235.1 Mobula hypostoma | reverse complement strand
TAAGCATGAGGTCCATGGACCTCAGATTGAGAGCCCCTGCCATTGTTCCTGAACCTCTCTGATACCCAGAAATATAAAAATAATTAAAATGCACTCAATAAAATAAAAATGCTATTTTTATAGAAATTGAAAGAGCTGAGAACATAAAACAATTTAAAGTAGCTTTTAAAGTTAAAATCACAAAAAAAAGCTTTGTCTATAAAGTCTCAATTTTTCCTTCTTTTCCACAGCAGCTCTCAATTTTCAGTGGGTCCTCAGTCAAGTCTAATTGGAGCAGAACCCAAGAGCAGGATTGCCAGTAAATGGAAGGGAACTTCAGAACGCTCCTGTTCCATTGCTAAACTCCATGCTGAACACAAATAGAAAGTAGACACTAGAAATGGACGGTATGCTTGAGCAGTAATCCCCAACCTGAGTAGCAGCAATGTCCATAACTCCCTATGAAGTGCCTACAAAAAACGGAAGAACAGGGAGCCAGAGAAATTATGAAGGAATCAAGAGAACTTTTGAGAAGGAATGGCTGGGCATCTGTTCTTAGGTGTATTGATAGTATTGTCAAAGATTAGTATGATATATAATGATGACATATAGGATTATGAATCATTAATGATGAGTTTCTTCCAACAGTAAGCTTGAAAAAAATGGCTGGGCAAAGGAGGTGAGTTTAACTGAAAAAGTTATAAATAACTGAATCAAAACCTGCTGAAGGCTCAAAGATTATGAGGAAAATTATGTTTAAAGCCACATTCACAAGAGAAGCTATTTGTGATTTTTGCTACAGTGCTTATGTCATAGAGGTACACAGCACAGAAACAGGCCATTCGGCCTATTCTGTCTGGCCCTACTATCAAGTACCCATCCAGTGATAGAAGAAGGTAGTTGAAAAGAGTGATTACAATGGTTTGGATTAGGCAAGCACAAGATGGGAATATGTTCCTGGAAACAGTTAAGATAGGAAATTTGCAAGCTCTCCTTTACTTGGTTATTTGGTCATACATTCATTCTGACTGCCATAGAAATATTTTCATTCCGAACACCACAGGGAAACTATTTGAAATCAAGTCTGTCTGGCATATTGAATGATAGAAAATAGACTACATAGACTACTATCAGACTTATCCAATTACTGACTGCTCAAGCTCACGCTGGAATCTGGAACAAAACATAAACCGCTTGAGGAAGTCAAGTAATTTGAGGAGGCAAAAGTAACCATCAGTCCCTAGTTGATGGCACCTTCACATGTGTTTCCTCCATTTGCCACACATCTGCTCTCAACCACCATCCTGATCTAGGTAGAGCAGAGATGGTTGCCCTGGTCCTGAACTTTTACCCCACTAACCTCCGTATCCAAACACATCACCCTTCACCACTTCTGCCAACTCCAACAGGATCCCAGCACCAGGAAAATCCTCCCCCCTCCCCCTCTTTCTACTGTCTTCGTGGACTACTCATTCAATGAAACCTGTTCTGCTCATCGCTCACTCCCGCCACTCATCTGATTGTACCTATCAACTTCCAGCCTCTGTCTCAATTCTCCATTACAATTCTACACACTGGACATCTTTACTCTCCAGTCCTGATGCAGGTTCTCAACCCAAAATATGAAACCATCCCCTTTTCTCCATGGATGTTGATTGAGGTGGTAACCTGCATCCTCATTACATAAACCTACCAGCTGGATTGGTGAGGGTGTTAAATTAAAAACAAATTTGTCAAAACTATCAATAGCATGCTCTAAACCTTTTGATGGTAATTGAGCAGTAAGCGTGTCCTTGAGGTTTGGAAAGTAACAGTAATGTATTTTTCCAGGGATATTTTCTAATCTTGAGTCATCAGAGCAACGACATTGTTGCTGTTATGTTCACCCACTACCGGATCACGTCTTTTACCTGAATGTAACCAATTGAATATGCAGGAGCTCAAAGAAAGTTGCTCTTTCACAATTAATCAAACCAGAATCTTTTTATTCATATAAATGTTTATATGTCTATGTTTTGGGCAAAGATCTTATACAGCGTGATGCACAGGTCTTAGGCACTCTAGATTTTTCATACGGTTTCAGATGGTACAGAGCCCTGATTTCAACATCATCGATTGCCTGGAGAGACAGAAAAGCAAACGAGGCAGCCAAAGTCTGCAGAAGAAATGTGGCAAGTTTTCCAAGAAGCTTAGAACAACCTAGCAGCCACAATTTTCTTGTAAAACTACACGACTGCAGTAGGAATTGATGCAATTTTAAAGGCAAAAGCTGGTCACACCAAATATTGATTTAATTTAGTTTTTCAGCACTGTTTACTGTTCTTTATAGTTTTTTTTAATATTTAGAAACTTTTCAATGCGTTATTTTTGAAAGCATCTTTGCTAGACAGACTTGTTTTTGCACAGCACTGTGCATATTAACACAGAGGGAAAAATTCTTCAGAAAGGTCCTCTGTTAATTGTCGCCAATGTTCAGCAGCAAAAATGGCCTGCTCACAGAGACATGTTTCAATACACCAAGTGAATGGAAGAAGCAGCATTTTTTTTGTATCCTGTTGTGTGGCTTCTCTGGAACATCCCCTGTATAACTATTCCATGGGTTACTGAAAAAGATATCACAAAACTGAAATCCTACCTCACCCTGATAAATCTTTTCCAACATGTAACATGAAAGCAAACCAGACAGTGGTACAGAAAAGAGTACAGTCAACACTTTGGGCCAAGACCCTTCATCAGGAATGGAGAAGGGGGAATCTGATAGGAGAGAACAGAAGGCTATGGAAGAGGGGAAGAGCACCAGCAGGAGGCGATGAGCAGATAATGAGATAAGTTGAGGGAGGGAAATGGGAATGAAGAATGGTGAAGGGAAGAGTGCAAAAGCAGGACTATATGGTGCTACAACACTTGCTAACTTGCAGTGACTGTTTGGTGACCTGGTTATCAGATCACACTATCACAAGACGAGATAGTTGCTGGATCTCAACTTTTCAGGTAAACAACTCTGCCACATTCTGAGTTACAATTGTCTGTTCCTTTAATCCAGACTTCCACTGTATTCCATGGTCAAGTGACATTTGCAGGGCGGCGTGTTAGTAAGGGCATTCTCTATTCATGAGCTTTAAGTGTGGATATGTGCATGAGAAGGCACTGAAACGTCTGGAAAAGAGAGACAATGAGGTCATCTGTTCTTATCAAACATCCGTTCACCACCCTATATTTTCCGACAGGGTTCAATGTGAATCTTGGTTAGTTTGAAAAACCATGTCCCTCAAAATTGTTCAAATTTGTATCCAGGATATGCACCAATAACAACAGTTGGAATGGCCATCCCCATCTCCCAGGAGACTAAAGGGCAGATTTTACCATTTCCCAGAATGCAGTACTATGTAAATTCATTGTTCTGATGAGGAACATTTTATCAGAAAGACCAACTTCATGTCTCTTTCCACAGGTGCTGCCTGAACTGTTGAGTGTTTATAACATTTACTGTATCTATTGCTGCTAAATCTCATGGATAAAAAAGATTTAAAGAGACCTGGCCCAAACACTGGCGAATGGAATTAGCTCAGATAGATATCTTGATCAGCAGGGAATAACTGGGCTGGGCCTGCTTGTGAGATGTCTAATTCTATGACTCAGTGAGTATTGTTTTTCAGGATGCTGTCATTTCACTGTATAAAATGACCATAAGACATGGGAGAAGAATTAGGCCATTCAGCCTCTTGAGTCTGCTTCTCCATTCCTTCATGATTGATTTATTGTCCCTCTCAATCCTATTCTCCTGCCTTCTTTCTCAAACCTTTGATATGCTTACAAATCCCCTGCTTTACATATACCCAATGATTTGGCCTCCACAGCTGTCCGTGGCAATGAATTCCACAGAATCACTACCTTTGGCTAAAGAAATTCCTCCTCATATGTGTTCCAAATGGGCATCCCTCTATTCTGAGGCTGCTCCCTCTGATCCTAGACTCACCAATCATAGGAAACATCCTCCCCACATCTACTCTATCCAGACCTTTCAAAATTCAATAGGTACTCATTCTTCTAAACTCCAATGAGTACAGGCCCAGAGCCATCAAACACTCCTCATACGTCACTGGTTGTATGTAGAAAAAAAACTTCTCAAATAACTAAGCATAAGTTACTCTTCTGTGTCAAAATTAAACAAAAATGTTATACAGTTAAACAATTTTAACACAATTTCAGCCTATGAGAAAATGTATTAGACAGCATGGCTGATGAGGATAAGTTGACGCAAACACGCGGAAATCTGCTGATGCTGGAAATTCAAGCAACCCACACAAAATGCTGGTGGAACGCAGCAGGCCAGGCAGCATCCATAGGAAGAAGCAGAGTTGATGTTTCGGACCGAGACCCTTCGCCAGGATAAGTTGAGCAAGCTATGGCTTTTGTCTTTGGAGAGAAGGATAAGAATTGACTTGATCAAGGTGTACAAGATGATAAGAGGCAGAGATAGCGCAGACAGGAATAGACTTCCTATCTCAGGGTGGAAATGGTCAATATGAGGGGGTACAACTTTAAGGTGTTTGGAGGAAAGATTAGGGAGGATGCCAGAGGTACTGTAGGTTTTTTTTTAACATGGAGAGCGGAGGGTGCCGGGGTGATGGTGGAAACAGATATATTAGGGGCATTTAAGAGACTCCTATGTAAGCACATGGATGAACAAAACTGAAGGACTATGTAGAAGGGTAGAGTTTTTCAGGGGTTCCAACCTTTTTTTATGCCATGGACCAGTATCACTAAGCAAGGGATTTTTGGGCCCCAGGTTGGGAACCCCTGGTAGATGGATCTTGGAGTAAGTTAAAATGTCAGCACAACATCAATGGCCAAAGGACCATGTGATGTTCTATGTTCTATATTTGAGATAGGCTTCCATCAGCTGTTACAAATTTCCTATTGCTTTAGTGTAAGCACTCAAAGCACTTAATGATTTATAAATAAAGCAGCTCCAAGTATCAGTTAAATGGCTAATGGGCAGGGAGAGGCTCACCATTGTCTTCTTGCCCATTGGCCTCCGGTGTTCCATGCCGGGAAAGTTCTTCAGGCGCTTCTGGATAGATAATGGCTGTGTCACTCCGCTGCAAGTATTCTGCAATGCTAACCGCGTGGCTGTCTCCTTCCTCAAGCTTCCGTTTGGCAAAATACTCCTCGAGATCTGACGTGCAATCGACAGTCTTTCCTAAAAAAAGACATTGAGAAAGGCAAAAAGGGGAGAAGAATGTCAGTTCTGCACAGACCAATCTCACTGCACAAGCCAGAGTGACTTGGCATCTCTCGAGTCACAATGCACAGCTTTGAAGAACTGCAATTTTACTTGGAATTTTTGCTTCCCCATACTGTTTAGCTCTTGTGGGAACTCTAACTGTTAGGTGGAGATAGCTGAAATAATCACAAACAAAGCAAATAAAACCACAGCCTTCATTAGCCAGGAAATGACAGACCCTTATTGGTACATGCTGATTACAAGCCTAAACTGCCTGACTTGCTACCATGCCAAGTTTTACTTCTGTTTTCCTCAGTCTTGTTATCTTTCAGGGTTTTTCCTTGTTTATTTTTTGTTACTGGCATTTCATAGTTGCATTGGGAATCTTGGTGCTATTTAAGGAAGAAAAAAAATATAGCCAGCAATTCTGTGTATTTCAGTAACAATATGGCTACCAAGAAATTTTCAGCACAGAGAAAGTGGAGATTCCCTTAAATTCAGTAACTACAACTTTTTGGTGCAAAAGTTAACCGGTTCATTGGCACATTATAAATGCTCTTAAAAGTCTAAAGGTCTTAGCTGTTCATGCCAGACTGGCACTGGAGAGAGCACCAGTAATGCCCATCCCCAATGCTGCCATTAACTTTTGGGCATTGTACTTTTTTTTAAAGTGACTTAAGATAGGGCTTGGGGGGAGGGGGTGGTAAAGGGCCCAGGTTTACAGGAAAAGGATTGGGAGGCCCATAGATTAAGTTGGAATGAGAGTAATGGTAGCCCTAAAGGGTTGGAGAATCACACGTCCAGCTGACGAGACAAAGTGGTCATTGACAGGTTGGAAGGACTAGGCTGGGAAGGTGTCCGAGGCCTAGACATCAGTTGAATAAGGACCAGAAGGGTCACGGTCTGGACTTCGGGAAGTTGGCACCAAGATTTGAAGTGGGGCCGGGGGGGGTGGGGGAGTCAGGGAAGGGTTAGGAGGTATGCCTAAGGTAACTAAGCCTGGTTCCCAGTCCATTAGCACATTGAAAGGCCGCTCAATGTTCAGAATTAAGCAACCCTGAGACAACTGTTTATGTTCCCAGCCAATCTCTCAGAGGGGGTTGCATAAAGAATGGCATAATTTGATGCATGTCATATTAGGAGCTTCAGGGTGACTCGCGTGGTGTAATATGGTAAAGCAAAATGGCCCCAAACCCCTTTTCTAGCTTTACATCTAGAACGAATTAGATATCCATTGTGTATCACTGAAAACAATACAGTATTTAACAACTGAATTTCTAGGCCAACAGGTCACAAAATATTTGGACAAGATGCTCTCCTGACAAATTGCCATCTATAAATTTGCCAATGACATAACTATTGTTGGCAGAATTTCAGACGGTGATGAGGAAGCGTACAGGGGTGAGATAGATCAGCTGGTGGAGTGGTGTTACAACAACAACCTTGCACTCAACATCAGTGAGACTAAGGAATTGCTTATGGACTTCAGGAAGGGCAAGTTGAGGGAGCACACGCCAGTCCTCTTCAAGGGATTAGCAGTGGAAGGGGCAAGCAGTTTCAAGTTCCTGGGTGTTAACACTTCTGAGGTTACTACCCTGGGCCCAACATATTGATGCAATTACAAAGAAGGAACAGCAGCGACTATGTTTCACTAGAAATTTGTGGAGAATTGGTATGTCACCAAAGACACTTGTAAATTTCTACAAATACACTGTGGAGAGCATCAATCACCGTCTGGTATGGAGCAGCCACTGCACAGGGTTGGAAAGAGCCGAGAAAGGTTGTATGCTCAGCCAGCCTTATCATGGGCACTAGCCTCCCCAGCATCCTGGATACCTTCAAAAGTTGATGCCTGAAAAACAGGCATCCATCATTAAGGACCCCATCACGCAGGACATACTCTCTTCTTATTGCTATCATCAAGGAGGAGGTAAAGAAGCTTGAAGAAACACACTCAGTGTTTCAGGAACAGCTTCTTCCCCTCCGCCATCAGGTTTCTGAATGGACAATGAATCGATGAACACTAACTCAGTATTCTTCCTGCACATCTTATAATTTATAGTTTTTATTTTTACGTATTGCATTGTACAGCTGCTGGAAAACAACAAATTTCATGACATATGCCATTGATATTACACCTGATTTTGAAATTCTTATGCTTTGAGGGGTAGAATCAAGGTGAAACTTGATGTTTCCCCATGCTCTTTTTTATACTCTGTTTTGTGCCCACTTCAAACTCAGAATTGAGGAGAATCTGGAAACAGATTGCCTGCCAGTCTTCCACAACTTGAGAAGAAAATGGTCTCTAGCAACTCTTGAGAAAGGTGGAGGTGGGGGAGTGGTAGTGTATCGGGGGTAGAACTGGAAAAGGGTGTTGAAATGGGTGACGGGAATCATGTAGTTGAGAATGCCATTGTCTGAGGATCTCATACTATCTTGACCTGAAAATATAACACCATTGCTTGTGGATTTAATCCTCAACCTCCCCCCCAGTGGTACTGTGGGAGTATCTTCTCCTGAAGGACAGCATTTCAAGGAGGTGACTCACTACCATCTTCTCAGGACCATACGTTCAGACCTTCTCCTGTGACAGCCAGATACTGAAAATTGAATAAATAAATAAATGGTAGAGATTAAGGGCCTGATTGTGAGGAACCTGCAGTCCAAACAGGAAATACGCCTCTTCACTAACAATCCGCTTATACTTCCACCCTTCCTATTGTCACATGGACGACTGGAGGGTTCTGAGCAGGGACAGCCATCACTTAGCATTTTTTTTTTTGAAAGGGATTATTTTGTACTCTAACCAGCAGAGTCCAGAAGTTGTACTTCTGAATCAAGAAGTTGCTCGGGATGCATTAAAAATGGTCGCTGTGGATTGGCAATGAGGTTGAAGTCTGTAAAGATTCTGTGCAGTCTATCTCATTGCTGAACTGAGATGCTTAGAGCCCATTTTCACCTAAAAAAATTAGTGCAACACATACCAATTTCCAATTCATTATTGAAGCTGACGTTTCACTCTAGCACCATCAGCCTATCAAACTGGTGGGAATTCTTTTCCAAGACCACGCTGGCCTAAGCAGAAATGGTAACCTACTTTAGGTAATGACCCATCCAAAGTCTCAGATTTAGTCCTGCCTAACTCCACTTACTATAGTTTGAAAATGAAGTGGCAGATCTAAATCAAAAAGCTCTCACACACACAATTATCCTAATGGCCATGCATTGAATGCTACTATTAAGCACAAGAGTAATGTTGAAATAGTAGCATAATACCCACACAAGAATGGATGGTCAACCAAAAATTCACTGTACCACAGAGAATTATAAACATAAATTGGCCAACCCTTTGTCAGTCGACAGTAATGAAATAAATAAAGAAGAATTTTTTACACAGCATTAAATTTTTTAAAAATTAAGAGTGGCACAGCACCAGTGATCTGGGTTCACAACGCTTTACAGCACCAGTGACCTGGGTTCAATTCCCGCCACTGTCTGTAAGGAGTTTGTACGTCCTCCTCGTGACCGCGCCGGTTTCCTCCGGGTACTCAGAGAATGACCTCCCACAGTCCAAAGGTGTACCGATTGGTAGGTGAATTGGCCATTGTAAGTTGTCCCATGAATAGGCGAGGATGAAGTTAAGGGGTTGCTGGGGAGTGCAGCTCGAAGGGCCGGAAAGGCCTACTCTGTACTGCATGTCAATAAATTTTTTAAAAGTCTAATTTATAACTTTTATAACTTTATTAGAGTAACAGATTATCCCATTAAAGAACAAAATATTAAAAATGTTATGTTTTGCCAACATCAAAATGCTGCAGTAGATCCTGACAGACATGTCAGATAGGGTGGTGGTGCAGGCTTTGAAAATACAGTATGAGGAACCTGCTGAACGGGACTGAAACGGAACATAAAATATGTATTTAAATCTATCTTTGGTTTTTGATGCTCTTGCAAAATCAGAAACAGCTTAGCTAATTGCCTCTGTTTATTTCAAAACCTGTGACCAGTTTTCACGAGATTAGCAAAATATGTCATAGTGCAACCAGCTACTGGTAAAGTTCCCATCTGAAGTTAAATTTAGACCGAAACGCATGTCTCTGTGGTTCAGCGTTGCAACTTTGATTTGCATTCTGGAAAACACCTTGATGAACTGAAATTTTAAAAAAGGGCTCAGCCTTCTTACAGAGATAAAAGGAGAAAGGAGCTCATTTGAAACTACCTAGGACAAAGAATACAAGTTTTCAATACTGCTGTGTGGTGGCTTTAATAAAAGCTCTTTATCAGGTGGAAAATAAATTCTTGAAATGCTCATGAACACATGGCTCCTCATTTCCTACTTAAAATCAGTTGTTGGATTCACCTAGAATGGCTTTGAAGAACTTTGGATCAGAATTAAAGGGACTCAATTCCATGACTGTCTGCTGTTTAATTTACTGTTGTTTACGTAAAGAATAAGCTAATTTAGACTGCAGAGACCGTTAGATACACAAACATTACTACATCTGTGGATTTCCAGCCACACACAGGGAATTGAACCCATTAGATTATTTGGGAGGTGGTACGTGGTTGTAAGGGAAAGCTAATTGGAAAGCACAGGAAGACTGAAAGTAAAGACTGATATAAATCTAATTAAAGTAAACCCACAGCTTTATTCAGAGCACACCTCAGCAGAAACAAGTTTTTAAAAAAAAAATAAATAACCACTGTTTTATGGTGAGGCTTTTATGGTAAAACATCATACCGATGAAAAGTGCTTCAAAGAACAGTCTATGTACTCACCTGTACCTTTACCTCTACTAGGCTGAAGTGTGGCTTCAGGCCCCATGGTGTCATAGTCTTCCTTCATTTCTTCTGCAGAGAAAGAGGACAGGAGAAGGGACTAAGTTTTATGAGCTTTTATTGTGGTTTTGGAACCTGCCAGTCACAGCAAGCAAGACCTGGTAAAGTGAGGGATTCTTTTAAGGTAAACACAGACTGCCCTGAACATTTGTCTTCATCAACTTTGTTCTCGTCTTTTCAATGAATCCAATAATGCTGCATCAGAGCAGTATTTATTTACCTTCAGTGTTATAGCTAGCAATGAAAAACAAAGGTACTCAAGGAAGAAAATGGGGATTAAAAAGTCCCCAAGAATTAAAGGAAGAGAGAAACAAACTCACACAAAAATAGGGCTGTCAGCTTCAAAAAACAATCTAAGTCAGCAATATTAATTCACAAAGATACACTGAAGTTGAGGTATTTCTGGTAAGAGATTAATAGAAATATAGCCATTGTATTGTACTGTTGCTCATCCATGTGACTAATGTGAGTCATGTGTATCATAAGTTTTTCATCTGAGGGTTCTTTAACCGTCTGAGGAAATAAATGACACAATTTTTGTGTAATAATGGCAATGCCCCAGCTTTCTACTTCTCTAACCATCTAAGTACCTTTTTTAGGTAAAGGGTAAGAGATTTTCTTCAGTTCTCTACTATCTGTTTGCTTCACCCAGCATTAATAAATAGGAAAAATGTTTACAGATTTCTTTCTTGAACTCAGTTTTGTTGTTGCAGTTGCATAGACTGTGTGGCACCTAAAGTGAAAACCACTACAATCATGGCCTTGTAAACAAACTAGACTCAAAACAGAACATTCAAGCTGTGTAAAAGAGGCAGTATCCCTTTGGTTAGTCCCTTGAGGCTAGGTTTGAAAGAAAGACGGGCAAAAACACGTTTTTTCTACACACATCGTTGTCCTCGAGTGCAAAATGATCAATGTGCCGCAGTAAATAATACAGCAGCCATAGACGACAGATATCAGAAAGCCTGTTTGTTAAGCACTCCTCAGTACATGTGTTAGTTCTCTCACTACAGATCACTTAATCATTCTTTTTCTTTAACTAATATGAGAAAGCAATAAATACACTCTAAAACAATCATAATGTGCTATTATTTATTGTTCATGGAAGAAATCTCAAAGAGCCACTTGGCTCTGGACACCAAGGGTTGAAGAGGAAAAAGAACCCGATTCGCAGGTGATATTTTTGAGTGTCTGTCAGTGATAATGATGTCATGTTTCCCAGCACACTGTGTCCACCATTGTGGGATAAAAGAATGTCAAGGACAATTCAAAACACAAAACTTTTATTGTGCTGTAACCGGAAGGAACAGAAAGAACTTGAGCAGGTCAACTACGCTCTTCAGCTGAGAACCTATTTCCTGAGAGAGAGAGAGAGGGAGAGGGGGAGAGAGGGAGAGAGAGAGAGAGAGAGAGAGAGAGAGAGAGGGGGGGGAGGGAGAGAGGGAGAGAGGGAGGGAGAGAGGGAGAGAGGGAGAGAGGGGGAGAGTAGATCTAAAAGAGAAGGCCATCTGAACCCATACTGGTGCTAAATATTGATTGAGTGACACAGAAGTAAAATTGTTTCGGAGTTTAGCAATGATAGATCAGAGTTGGGGAATATCTTTATGTGCACGAGTATTTGTAACTGCTTCAATACTGTCTGCGTGCTCAGATTGTGTATCTGTGTAAAGTAATATAGATGAAATTGCTGCTGGAGGAATGAGAATAAATCGCTAAAATAAAATTATATAATCATAGATAGAATCTATGTCATCAGATGATAAAATTATTAATTAGTCAGTGAGTGAATTGTTGGCAAGTGGCAGTTTATCTTCAAGGTTAGAATCTGTGCCTGTGGCCTGAAAGGAGTTAAATGTACAGCCTTCATTATATAAGGATCTCACAAAGTCTTCCCGTTTTCAAGCAGACAGATAATTTTTTGTATCACTTTAGGCATTCACTTATTTCTCCACAGCCGAATTGTTCATCCTACCATGGCCCTAACGACTCCAGGAGCTCCAAGCATTCAGGCCTCCGTTAACAAAACGGGTTGGAGCACAATGGAAAAGACTGCCAGGGAAAGGTGCAGAAGCAGGAAAAATTGCAATGTATAAAAGACATTTGGATAGGTATATGGGGAGAAAAGGTTTAGAGGGATACGGGCAAACATAGGCAATAGGACAACATCTAGATAGACATCTGAATTGTTATGGACAGGTTGGACAAAGGGCCTGTTTCTGTGCTTTACAACTCTATGACTCTGAATGAGACATTGCATAAGGAAACATTGTACACTTTGGAACTCAGAATATTAATGGGTAACTCAACTGAAATTTTTGGGATATCAATTATACGTTTTGTAGTAAGAAAGCATCTCCACTGGCAGGCCATTTACAACTGAAGTTAGGAAACATATCTGGTAAAATTCTGGATCTCTTTTCTGAAAATGAACTCAATTGTCAATTTTAAATCTAAGATTCAGGTTTTTGTTTTTTTTTGGAATTGATTTGAGGGGCCAAGAAATAAAATCAGTTACTTACTTCTCTATATGGCAAAGCAAGTAGCCTTAACTTTTGGTTCACATCTTTCCCTTCTTTGACTACTACTTCCATGTCTTGATTGAGTCAATCCACCACAAAACTCACTCCTACTCTCTCACAGCTGATCATGGTATCTCAGTTCTGTTTGGTTGTGCAAAAGCAGAATGTGTCATGCATGTATAATAAAAATTCCTTACGTTGAAGGTCTGATTTAACTGATTTCAAAACTGACATGGGGTGTATGTAAGTCTGTATTGACTCTATTTACTTCAGCTAAATAAACATCTAAACTTCATGTTCCAAATTCATTCCAGAAAGAAAGAGTTTGGAGCTTCCCCCATACAATTAAGTCGTGTTTTCCTTTGTTTTAGATATCTGACTCTAGTCAGTTGCCTACCTGCAGAAACAGATAGCTCTGATCCAGGGAAAGGGTTAACACACTTGTAATGAAGTTGACTAATGAATCTCTAATGCCTGACCATGTCTTCAGAATGTAGCCTTGACAGCTTTGCAGTGGGCGTTATGCATGTTCTCTGGGGTGACCTTACACTAGCCCATTGTACTTATTAGCAATATGGATTATTGCCAGAACGTACTGAAGCTGGTATGACACTGCCATGCCTTCACTTGTGTAGGCGCAAACTGTGTATGGATTGACTACACATAATGTTCTGCTCCACGCGTGCCTTTAGTGTCAATCGTCGCAGCGCCAAAGTCTTGCTAATTTACTTTAGAATTTAAATATAAGAAAATGTTAAGTGATATAGACTGAGCTGCTTCAAGCTACTAAGTGGCATTCTGGAAGGTATCACTTGTCAAGATTAGTCTCAATGTATACTGATATATTACACAAACTCTCCATCCCATTCCTCATAAGATATTAAATGTGATTTTTTTTAAAATCTTTTTTTAAGCTATCAGATAATCAAAGTGCTCCACGATCAGCAACAAAAATATTAGGTTGGCTCTGATTCTTCATAACTCTGCCTAGTTCCTACTGATATTACCAATGTAAGCACAGCAGATGACTGTAGTATTGGCTTTGGCTGCCACATCGGCCACTGTCAGACAGCCTTTTCATTCACATGTGAACAATGGCTTCTTACACAAGATATCTGAGGGCAACAACCACTCATGGAGCCCTACACCAGCCAGGGGAATGAAAAAACAAAGAATATTCCTGTTATGGGGGAGCCGCAGAAAATGCTTAATGTGCTTGCAGGACCCTTGAATCTTTCCCCCTCCATGAGCTAAGATTCCTTCTATCAAAGTGTTTAAATGCATAAAATTATCTATTCTGACCAGCAGCTACTTGTGACTGAAACCATTAGAAGCTAAACAACAAAGCAATCCAGCACCTAACAGGGTACTAAATTATATTCTATTCCACCTCAACTGTCCACGCTCTATTATGCACACATTTTCAGTTTGGAATTTTTGTCACAGGGAAAATGCTGCATTTTTGAAGATAATAAGCATTATAGTGAAACTTCGCACCTTCAGTATTTGAGTTTTGGCTAATGTCTTTTTAAGATGTAATTATTTAATACGCAGTTATATCATGTAGTACCATCTTGGAACATTTCATAAAGCATTTTGCACTGAATTACTATTGAAAGCAATGACTTATCATGTGGGTAGTCAGAGCTGAACTGATGAAACTTCATGAGAACATAAAAAATAGAAGCAAAAACAGTTCCTGCAGCCCCTTTGGCCTGCTCCACTGTAGATCTTGAATCTTATCCATTTACCCACCTAATCATTATCTCCTTCAATTCCCTCACTATCAGCAACTGAACTTTCAAAGCTATCTTCATGCAGAACAAATACATGAAGAAATTTCCCATTATCACAGTCCTAAACTGCTGATCACCTACACTAAGACTCTATTCCCTCCTTTACCCTTCTGCCCAGTTCGCACACTCATTGGTCCCAAGTTGTTTTTAAGCAACAGTAACATTAAGTCATGGATTCATAGAGACATGGAAACAGGCCTTTCAGCCCAACCAATCCATGCTGACCAATATGCCCATCTACCTGGTACCAATTGCCTGTATTTGGCCCAGATACCTCTAAACTTTCCTTATTCGACTTCCTGTCCAACTGAATTTTATATGTTGTTAGTTGGGAGATTTGACTTTTTGACTGATCAGTGCTAAACGTGAATGAAGTGCAGAGAGCACCGGGAAGAGAAACAAAATGACTTACTGCTTTCTTGGCTATTAAAGTTGAAAGTTTCATTAATGTAACATCCACCTCTACTTCCTTAGTAGTTTGCAGAGATTTCGCATAACATCTAAAACTTTTGACAAACTTCTATAGATGTATAGTGGAGAGTATATTGACTGGCCACCAATGCCTTTAAATGGAAAATCCTACAAATAGTTGTGGATTTAGCCTAGTACATCACAGGTAAAGCCCTCCCAAGTAATCATTGAGCAGATCTACATGAAATGCTGTCGTAGGAAAGCAGCATCCATCATCAGGGATCCCCAGCACCCAGGTCGTGCTCTCTTCTCACTGCTGCCATCAAATAGAAGGTATAAGAGCCTCAGGCCTCACACCACCAGGTTCAAGAAAAGTGATTACCCCTCAACCATCAGGTTCTTGAACAAAAGGGGAAAACTACACTCAGCTTCACTTGCCCCATCATTGAAATGTTCCCACATCCAATGAAATCATGTTCTAGGTCTCTTTATCTTATTATCTCATGTTTTTATTATTTATTGCTATTTACTTATATTTGCATTTGCAGCTTGTTGTCTTCTGCACGCTGGTTGATTTTTCATTGATCCTATTATAGTTACTCTTCTCAGAATCAGAATCAGATGTAATATCATTGGCATGTCGTGAAATTTGTTAACTTTACGGCAACACTACAATTAAGTACATCACAAGTAAATATAGAGGGAAAAAAACAGAGTTACATAAAGTATATATGTATGTCTATTAAATAGTTAAGTTTAAATAAGTGGTGCAAAAAAACAGAAATAAAAAAGTAGTGAGGTAGTATTCATATGTTTAATGTCCATTTAGAAATCAGATGGCAGAGGGGAAGAAGCTGTTCCTGAAACACTGCGAGTGTGCCTTCAGGCTTCTGTACCTCCTTCCCCATGGTAACAGTGTGAAGGGGGTATGTTCTGGATGGTGGGGCTCCTTAATGATGGAGCCGCACCTTGAAGATGTCTTGGATACTGTGGAGGCCAGTACCCATGATGGAGCTCACTACTTTTACAGGTATCTGCAACTTATTTCAATCTTATATAGAAACACCAACCCCATCATAGTAGACTGTGATGCAGCCAGTCAGAATGCTCTCCAGGGTACATTTGTAGAAGTTTTCAAGTATTTTAGGTGACAAACTAAATCTCCTAATGAAATATAGTTGTTGTCTTGCCTCCCTTATAGCTGCATCTACTCTATAGATTTGTTGAGTATGTCCACAAGAAAATGAATCTCAGGGGTACATATGGTGACATATATGTACTTGGAATTAATAAAATTTGCTTTGAACTTCGAACATTATTCCTGGTTGCTCCTTTCAATCATCCTGTTCTCCGTGCCCTGCCTTTCTGAGATCCTTACTTACCTAAGGATTACTGATGGCCAAGCCATGTCTTACCATTCAAAGCCTCCAGCCCAAAATCTACTGCAAATACAAAGCTGGCATCTGCATGTTAGCTTGGCCCACCAAAACAATGCCCAATATCAAAAGCAACACACACAATATGCTGGAGGAACTCAACAGGCCAGACAGCATCAATGAAAAAGAGCAAGCAATCGATGTCTTAGCCCAAGACTTTTCATCAGGACTGAAAAGAAAGAGAAGTCAGAGTAAGATAGTGGGGGAAGGGGAGGAAGACATACAAGGTGGTAGGTGATAGTGAAACCAGGAGTGGGAGAGAGGGAAGTAAAGAGCTGGGAAGTTGATTGATGAAAGTGATAAAGGACTGAAGAAGGGGGAATCTGACAGGAGATGGTAGAACACCATGAAAGAATGGGAAGGGGGAGGAGCACCAGAAGATGGTGATGGGCGGGTAAGGAGATCATGTGAGTGAAGAAAACAGGAATGAGGAATGGTGAAGGAGTGGCGGGGAGATTACCGACATTTGAGAATTCAATGTTCATACCATTAGTTTGGAGACTAATGCCCAATATCAAATGCATTTGGACCTGCTGTGAGAAGCGTCAAAATTCTAAGCCACTATGCCGCTCAAATTTTCTGAGTCAATATTCTCAGTTTTAAATCCCTCCTTGATAAATTGAATTAAGGCATATATTTATTACAAGGAGTCAAATGAGATGTGTTTACTTGCAAATACAACAGAACCAGCAAGTATGTCAAAAGTAGATTATATTCCTTATTTAGATTTGTATTGAGGTTTGTTCCCATGTGAAATTCCACATATATTGTCAGTGTAATTTATAATCAGTTGCAAAAGGAAAATTGTGAATACACAATATTGTGAATTATGTTACATTCACAGACCTGTGCTCTCTTTGAACCAGTACTGATATTTGTTAAATGCAATTCATTTTCAAATCCCAGTATCAGTTCTGACAATCCAAGCAAATCATACCATTTATTTAAAGGGTATTTGAATGGTTGAACCTGGGCATTGAACTTGTACATAAAAGTCAAGCTGATTAGAATCTTCACAGGAAAAACTAAAAGAGATAGTACAGAGAAAATTATTTAAAAAAATAAGAAGACTGTTTTACCTATAAAACATTGCTTTACAATCTTTTTATTTCTTATCCACTTAAGGTTTTAGATAATACTATTAAAAAATAATTGTATTGACATTGTAAATGTTTTTTAAGGACCAGTGGGAGATCTCAAAGAGTGCAACTTAATTCAAAAATCCTGACAATAATGAGAGAAAGTGTTTTCTGTGTTTAACCTCCAGATTAGCTTGCGCAGACAACTTCAAAACCATGCGGTGTTGATACTTCCTCAGAGAAGGATCTTAAGATATGGCAGCAAATTATGTAGAGTGAGAAGTGTAGATAGAACTCAAAAGTTTAACTGAAACTTTTGATGAATAAAAATATTCAACTGCCAACATTACAATATCAAGATGGAACAGGAAGTTTTTAACAGGACAATAATACAAGATAGATAAAGTTTTTATTAATATCATCTGAATTCCTGTCAAAGAGCCACTGTCTGAAAACATTACTGTTGGTCTGAAGTTTGGTTTTCTACTCTTAATAAAACCAAGATTCAAATGTTCCAAAGTGCTTTATGTCCAGTAACATCTGAAATAGGTAGTTAATGTTGCATTGTAGTAGAAATAGTACATAGGGAGAACTTCTGATCATTTCTCAGTTGTCAGTAGTGAAACCAACAACATACATTTATAGATGACACCCAAGCTCATGCCATATGACTTAATTTGTAACATATAATTCATTCTGCAACAAAAGGGACAGGGATTGGACCATGTTCCTACATCCTAATGTTAACAACACTAGGAATCATTATTCTCATTAGATGCATGAAAAGGATTCAATATAAAAGATTAATTTAGAAGTGTTAGTGCCTTCCATAGGAGTTGCATTTCCTTTGGCAATCATCTTCTACCCTAATTAAACATATTTATCTTTCTACCACTCTCTGTTATTTCTTTATTACATTTTAACTTTATTGTTAACAGTTAAACATTTTCAAGTAATAATGAATGTAATTGTGATTCCTCTTTGGTCAAGTGATGAATCTTTTTTAAAAAAGTTGACATTTTTAAGTGCAAAGATTAAAGCTGTGAGTGGTTGTGAATTATTAGATTCACAATACCAAGCACGTGATCCACAGCTTTACATTTACAACCCAAAATATTGTTGATTTTTGTGTTGAAGTGTAACTCTCCTACCATTACTAATTCTGTCAAATGTTCTTCTGCTGGGTGTTCTCAAAAAAAGTTCCAGGACTTTTCATGCAATTATCAAGGACATGTAACTGAAGTGAAATCCCTGGGGCAAGGGTGCAAACTTTAATCAGGAGTCCTGTGCTGTGGCATTCCAATATCGTGCATAGGAATTAATGTTGGCTAGCAGAAGTATTATGTTTTATGAAAATAAGAGGTAAATGCAGCTAATATCCAGACTGGTATAATTTACCAAAGGTTCAATTGCTGAATGTTCAGATATTCGTTTGGTTCTACATCGACAGATTTTATTTGAAGTACAAAATTACAGTACATTTAGGGAGTGAGTCCAGCTTCACTCTCTGAGCAAGAATACTTGCATGCTGGGAATGTGTATTGGAAATTGTCCAAACATAGCGCACCATTTTCTGTTCATTCACCAGAAGCAGAGTGTCACAGAGTGCTCCCTTTGGAATTAACATTTCCTATTTGCAAATTTAACTACTAGTATTTCCTATGACCAAATTCTACTGCCCGAGTCAGAGATGTACCTGGAAAATTCATGCAACCTGAATCGACTGAAGGCTGTTCACAAATGTTAGCACTTATTTCAAAAATAGACAAGATAGCTGACCGTGCACAGATAAGGCTAAGATCAAAGCAGATGTAATCTGCACCAACTTCTGCTTAGCTGCTTGAGGAAGAAGAGGACAATATGGTGGGTTCCTGTAATCACAGGTCCATCTAGACTGAGCTGTCTCCTCTAACCCTCCCCAATGACAAGTGCACTAAGGTTTAAGATTAGAGCAATCAGCCCTGCTGTCGCTGAGTTTTTTTAAAAAGTGGTTACGAAATATCCCACAGGACACCTACTTCCTTGTTTTCAGGTGCCCAGACTTGCAGATGACATTTGTCAGCTTATTTAAAACTGAATAAGTTGCTGCTTTGCGGAAAAAAAATCTTATTCTCCTGCTGTCCTCATGCATTTGTTGCAAGTGCACGGTCAATCTCTTGAACATTCTTAAAATGGTAGTCAAGGATAGCACAATTAGGAAACCCACTTTTAAAAAGTACTGAAGTTTTGTAATCTTATTGCATGCAATGGCAATGCTGTTTAGGAGTGCTTCTTGGCATGAACTGAAAGTTCTGTTTCCCCTTGCTCTCCTGTAAATGCTGACACTCACAGAGGTACAGTTCTGAGAGGTCAGCAGTTTTTTTTTATTCTGCAGGAGCTTCTGTAAAAGCAGGATACTTGACGTTGGTGATAACCAGATAAATGCAATGGTGGATCCTGATCTCTGGGCGGTCTGCAGAGCAGTGGACAGCTCTGAGCCTTGTCGACATTCCAACAGGAAGTCGCACTCATCCAAGTCAGTGGCTGGTTAACTGAAGACTGGCTCTTACATTAGGCAAGGCCATAGTTCAGTTAAACTGAGCACTGGGAAAAACAGAGAAGTCAGACACTGTAATCTTGATCTCAGCAGTCCTAGACCATAATTTTAAGTCACAGAAGGGGCAAAAAGGACAAGAGCGTGGATAACAAAGTAATCACCGCATTTATACCTCGGTATATCTCTGGTCAGGTCACTCGTCTGAGTGCTACTGGTACCATGTAACCCCGTACTACCTGTCGCATGGTCAGGTGGTCAGCGACTAAACAGGCTACCCCACCAGGCTTGCCTGGTGAGGAGGGTGGCTAGACACCCTGCAGGACGAAAAACAAGACCTGTCAAAGGGCGGATGAACCCTCTCATAGGGTCAACAGCCATCTAGCAAACATGTGCCGTGAAGTGCAGAAAGGGCATCCCTTGCATCGAAGCTTGGTCTGGCCATTCATTGCAACAGAATTTCCCCCAGCCGTCTTGGACCCCACCATGCCGCTGGATCTGGGAGGGGATGTCGAGAGGGTGGGTCTGGACCTGGGCAACCCCCTACTCACCTAAAATCTACTCACACACACGCTATTCCTTTCTGAGGAGTGGGGTACCACCCCACTGACTGACTGAAAGGAACCATCATTATCCTATGGGATGGATAGCCAGGGAGAGAGACCTCGGTATTTCAACAGAACAGGTGGCAGGATGGAGATACATTTCTATCAACGGAAATGTAAGGTGCTCCTTCCCTTCACTAGTCCACAGGTCAATTAGCTTCCTTCCACTCCCCCCGCCCCACCCGCCGATCAGGGTAATGTGAAGCCATGGGAAAAGTTGGTTGATGTTCATATGAGCAGCTGGTGTATATCACAAGTCCTGGTCATGTAACCACCAACACCAGGCAAACAATCTCTGAAAGGTATTATAATGGCTGGGGACACCCGTCTTGTACAGGAACGAGGCAATAGCAAAAATTTGCCGAGAACAGTAATGGTCTTGGGGCTATGATCGCCTACGTCATACAACATGGCATATAGGGATGATGATGATGATTTCAACAGAGAATCACTGAAGATTCCATCAGAAGGCTTTTTTCAATAAACCTTTGCACATAATATCAGCAAGAAGGTAGTGGTAATTGATTTATCTGGCATAAATGAGAAGGGTACTAATGGTCTACTAAAGTCAATCCAGAAGTACAGTAATATCAATAGAAAATAAAGTCTCATTGACCAACAAGATCCCAGATAAAATCATCCAGGCCTTCACCATTCATATCCCTGGCGTGAAAGCCAAATGTTTCAGCTTTGTATATCTCCAGATTTCTGAAGGGCTACTGGAGCATGAATATGATGATTTTATCTGGGATCTTGTTGGTCAAAGAGACTTTATTTTCTATTGATATTACTGTACTTCTGGATTGACTTTGGTAGACCATTAATTATAAAATAGGATCTGGATTAACTAAAGCCTCACCATATCATTAAATGGTGACAGCTCAACAATTGTCCCAAGATTAAAGGGTTCAGTGGGATAAAAGGAGAAAAAAAGCATGCTCTGTGGCATCTTGTCCTTACCCATGCGCCAAAAGCACAAAGGACTTTTAAGCAAATAATCCTGCCATGGTGCTTAACATCACTAAGCTATTTCTTCTTGTTTGTGTCACACTTGCTTCAGGTGTTAAAATCCTAGCATTGCACTTACCTTTCAGAATTCCCACATATAAGTTTCACAGGCAGTATATTTTATATCCTCTCTTTAATGCAGGAGTTCCCAACCTGAGGTCCATGGAGCTCTTGCTTAATGGTAATGGTCCATGGCATAAAAAAGGTTGGGAACCCCTGGTCTAATGTATGTCCTGCAGTTATGGCTCGCATCCCTTTGTCCATGCTTATCAGTGATCTAAATGCCTATCCTGGTCTGACCTACAGCTCATATCCCATGCCACCTTCCACCTTACAAAAAGAATTGAAGAAGGCAGCATTAAACGTTCAGGGTGCAGCTCAACACAAGGCCTTGGGAAATAGATGAATATTTATTTTTTTTATGAAACCCAAGCAGTCACGGGCAGAATGTAAACTCCTTACAGACTGTGGCTGGAATTGAACCCAGGTTGTCTGTACTGTAGAGTGTTGTCCTAACAACTACGCTACTGTGCCAACCCTCAATGAAACAATGAAACAAACGCATGTCAGGGTCAAAGGAACCAATTATAGGGGAATAAGCTTGTGTTGAGCATAGACTGGTATGCTGAATGGGATTTTCGGTGCTATAAATTCCAGGTGAGAAAATGTCTCTTCTGACTCATTGTGAACTGTTCCATTGAAGATTCACTACCTTCAACGGAAAAAATGTCAGATTCTTTAGCAAGAGATTTTCTTGTAGCTACATTATATTCTTTCAATGGGTAGCATAAAAGTAACCTTGATGATAAGGGTTTGTCCTACATTATTACATCATGTACATAATATGGGACAGACTTTTATCACTAAGTACATTTTTATTACCACACCTCTCCACTCCCAATGTCTTCCTGTAAAGTCTGAAAATATGCTCATTTATTTGCATTTGTATTTTCCCTCACCAGAAGTATCTTCCCAAGCTAATCCTTAAAGATGGCATAACTCAGCAGCACATTAAAAGAATCCCCAAAATTGGTACATTTTAAATATATATATAAATATATTTCTATTTATATAAGAAATAGATTTCCACTGAGGGTGGGTGGGATAACAACCAGAGGTCATAGGTTAAAGGTGAAAGGTGAAAGGGGGAACATGAGGGGAAACCTCTTCACTTAGGGATCATGAGAGTGTGGAGTGAGCTGCCAGCGGCGCAAGTGGTGCATGCAAACTTGATTTCAACACTTAACAGAAGTTTGGATAGGTACATGGATGGTGGGGGCATGGAGGGTTATGGTCTGGGTGTAGGCTGAAGGGAGCAGGCAGTTTAAATGTTTTGCCATGAACCAAATGGCCTGCCTCTGTGATGTATTTTTCAATGTCTCTCTCTATATTTTACCACAGAATGCTGACAAGTAAACAAAAGCAGGCAAAGTCTGAGTATGTAAAAATGCCACGTTTAACAGATTTGATTATAAACAATCTGCTGTGAGAATTATTCAAATTCAGCTATTGAACTTGGGCTCAGCAGCTCCAGGGGTTCCCAAACTGTTTTAGTGCCATGGCCCAATACCATTCAGCACGGAGTCCATGGATCCAGGTTGGGAATTACTGCTCTGTCCCAACAACTGCTGCAAATGGCCATGCAAGAAATATTTTAAAATGGAGACAAAAAGTAGTGTGAACGTGAAGAAGAACTTCTTTTAAAAAACTGAATTGCTATGATTTGGAATTCACTGCCTGCAGGATGATAGAAACAGAATCGGTTAGGATTTCTACTGAGAAATAGAGAAGCTCTTGAAGGAATATAATTTCAGATCTGTGAAGAAAGACCAAGAAATGCATCTGACATCACAAAGACTTGATAACTAAACACCTTCCTTCTGTGCATAATAATTCCATGATTTTCTGAATGTTGCATTCATCTCACAGACCAGGAAGTTGAGCACATTTGAAGTGAATACTCAGAAAATGCAGCATACACCTTCTTGACATCAAGTATTTGACATTCATTGAATGCCAAAAGCAGGCGTGCATCAATACACGGGATAATAATATTGTCGATATTGAATAAATGGAAATAAAAGTGTTTTAATGTTCGACTGTATGGCATGAGGATCCCAAGATCGTGAAGATTTTATTTTGAACATTGACCTCTTCTCACTATATATAAGAGTATGTAGATCTTTGATTGGCAGGAAATATCAGCAATGAATTTTTCATGTCAGTTCATAGGGACCAGTGTCAAACTACAGGCCTTAGGCATGATGATAAAGTGATGTTATTTCCCCATAATTAAACAATAATTACAATCTGTACTCCTCCCTCATGTTATTCTTTAATTAAAATCCACACCAGGTAAGTGAAAGATGCATAAAAATGTTAACAGGGCTCTTTTATGAGTTTAACTCATTTACAAAGTTGCATTAGCTTCTGAAGGGTGTCACAAAATTCAATATATGATAGTGATTGAATCATCACTTAACCTGCAAAATTTAGAATATAAAACATCTTTAGCTCATTCCACTGTTTAAACAGTGCATTGAGTCAAATTAATTGGAATGAGTTTTGTGTAATGCCAACATCATGTGTTTTAATATTTTTGGAACAGTGATCCTATCACTAGTCTAAAAGATAGACTCACCAGTACCATGTATTGAGACTGGGAGTGTCTCCCTGCTGTGCCAGGTGTGGTCCATGACACAATCTCTCTTCTCACTTTCTTCATCCTCTCTTGGCAACAATACTTGGTTCCCATGTGGGGAAGAATTGTGGTTGGGCATAGTCACCGGACTGGAATCTCGGTCCAGGGCATTTATAATACTGTCTTCTTCTGCAATGTGAAGCTTGTCTTCATCGTCTGTTTCTGAACCCGTATCCACTACATTCTCATAGTTCAAAACTGCAACAGAAAAAAGGAAATAGAGGATCTGAGGGTTAGGATTTTAAAAAAAAGGTATTTGAAACCATAGCTTTCATGAAGTGAACTACAAAATGCTGAACATTTCCTGCATTTGGACCGCATGACCATGTCTTTTTAAATGAATTCCTCTAACCAGGCTATAACGATTGTCCATCTCCTTTACAAAATTTTGAGAACACTGGCAAAACATGCAGATTATGCTTCAAATCATGTTTCAACTGTCAGAACAAGTCAAGAGCAAAAATAAACCAGTTTATTTTTCCACACAGATCTGATGCACTCACACTAGCATTCCTTAAAATAGACAGTTTATAAATAAGGTCTTTGAACTGAATGGAAGGTGGCTGCTTCTGCATTAGTCTGCCTTTCCAGTCATTCAGTGTGCATGGTAGTACATAAATTGTCCACTTTGCCACTAAACAAGAAAGATTAGTGTAATAAACACAGGGGCATTAGTTTAGCTGAAGAAACATACCATCAGATACACATATGCAGACATAACACTGCCAGAAACTGTTTAACCCAGCTCACAGGAAACTCAAATGGACACACTTGCATGCAAATACACATGCTCAAAGCCAAGCCGCTCAGCTATATGACATCATGGGAAGAAGGAACAAGAGAAAAATATCCCAACTCTTTTCAGGCTTCACTCTTTAATAGAGAAATCCCTTGGTTTTATCAGCCGAACTATCTCAAGTAGCTCTTGCCAGCTATCAGATTATACAGAGTGGCAGGAACAGAATTTTGGTTGTATCAGGTTTAGAATCCTGCCCTCATGAATTCGTACAACATTGAAATCTTTTTTTTATTATTAACAATTTCAGGGCATGATATCTGCAGCTTTTGGAAGATATATTGGTTTGTCCTTTAAATGTAATGTTAAAATATTCTTTAAAAATATTAGCCAGACAAAAAAAGGTTATGCTGCGCATATCTACTCATAATATGATCTTTGTACAATCCGCGGGCCTGCACTTGCCTTTCCAACAACTGCACAACAGGTGCAAATTAAAATGAAAACGGCAGCAAAGTTGGGCAAACAGAAATGCTGTCCTGGTTTGAATACCAATTGACGGGCGAAACAAAACCTTTTCAAAGAGGTGTGACCACAAGGGTTTAGCCAAGTTCAGCCTGAGAAATGCCCTTTGAAAATAAATGATTTTTTTACATAAAGTGGGGATATTCATCTTCAATCTAGCTGTGTGGTCCAGATATACCTTGGCACAATTGGTTGCACCCTTCCTTTGCAAGAGCGGTTTAACCATTTCTTAGCAACATGTCGAAGATACTTTATTGCACAAGGGTTCAAGCCTTCACTGGATATATTTGTCTCGGGCTACAACAAAAGGCCCAAGCCCTGGGAAGCTATCAACCCATCCCCTAAAAACTGGTCTCTGGGTGCAAGGGAAATAAAGAGAGGGCTTGAAGGAGTGAATAAAATTATCTAAGGCTGGACAAGCATTAAAAGGCTTTCTTTTCCACAAAAAAACATGCCTTGTAAGGTCTTTTGCTTGTCCACAGCATTCTTTCTGAATAACACGTGAGCAGCTCAGTGCAGTGTGATTCAAATACTTCAGAGAAAAGGGTGATACATGATTAATCACTAGGTACTGCACTCACAAATATCAGCACAAGCTATACAAGCAATGAAGTCATGTCTCAGTGTAGGGGCAGCAGCAGGACATATATCACCCTCAAAGGGCAGGAATACCTTCCCAACCTGCGAGACCTGGACAACAGTAAATATTGTTCTCTTCATAAATACCAATTTCTGTCTTGACAAGAATGTCTCCTCTGAGCAATAAGCAAAAACCGCAACACCAGCAATTGGCTCAGAGACCTCACTTTGACTGTGGGAAAGATGGAACAATAGTGCTTGGTTGAACATTACCATTTTATTGCACCGGTAAGCCCAGCACTCCTTCACCAAGACAACAACGATGGATACTGAAGTTGTCCTTTTTTTAAAAAAAAGCAAATCAGTAATCAACTTAGTAGTAAAAGCATTCTTGATGGAATCAGAAAACTACTTATTCAATAAATCGTGCAACCTCCAGATTTTTAATTAATGCAGTTTACAAAAACAGAAATGGTCTAATCCACCTAGATACCTGAAATAACAAAAACATGTTCCCTTAATTGGCAATAGTGTGAATTTGAACTAAAATAACAATCCACTGTTTTGTTTATCATTTCAAAATAAAGGATTTAATTCTTTTTCCTTATAAAATGACAAAAAAAAAACAATCCAGTTTTTTCCCTAATAGCTGCAGGGACTTTATTCTAGTGCTATATGCTTCTGGTGTAAAGTGGGCCATTTTATATACATGGCTCCTCTAGATTTACCCAAAAGCCACCACTGAAGTTTAAATCATCAGGCTGCAAGTTGGCATCCGTACAGGGTATTAATTCAACCTAAAAAGAAGTGGGTGCCTGAAAAATGTTCCAGAGTTATTTTGTAATCAGTCACAGATGAAGAGAAAGAGAGAGAGAGAGTGAGAGGGAAGAAGGGAAGTGTGAGTGAGAGAAAAAGAGAGAGATGACTATTTGCTGGCCCAGAGTAAACAATAACCCCATATTAGTCCCAGAACAATGCAAAATTCCTGCCGAGTGAATGACTGCAAAGCTTAGCAAACTAAGCATGTAGAAATCTCATTGCGATCCATGGAAGGATATCCATGGTGGAAATACCCCCAGTGATCAAATCATTCAAGCTCAACAGTGCCTAACTTTCAACAGTCGACCCGGCTTTTCAAGTTTGTAAAGAAAGTGTTTAGTAATTTTTTTTTAAACTTTCTCCAACTTCTGTTGGTGCAAAATTTTCTTTAAGTTATTTCTAATGTGAAAATGCCTCCTTTGAGCCATAATTTTCAATGGTACATTTACTGAAGGGAAGTTCATCTATTCAAATAAGTATTTTATTTTTCCTACCCAAGTTTTGTTTTATAACAGAAATATTAACCTTGCCATTATGTATCAATGTGCTGTATCACAACAGAACATTTTAGAGATATTTTGAAAAGTAAAGTAACAGGGTTTCAGCCTTCAACAGGACAAGATACTGGACTCTAACTTCAACTCTTAAAACATGAAGGGACAAAACCTAAACATTAAAAAAGTCACACCAGTGTGGCTTTAGATTACCATCCCTTCCTGATACAAGAAGAAAATAAAATGTATGCTTCCATCTTGCTGCAAGCTGTGCTGCAATATAAATAAATAATGCTCTAAGTATGATCTGGGTACAGCATGCACCCACACACATAAGCAATACCACATTAACTCACTCTTGTGATTTTATTTTCTCATTTTAAAGTGCAATACAGATGTTCTCATAAGTCCAAGAAAGTGTTTGCCTACACAGCTTCTCCAGCTCTTCTCACTGAAGTATGATGTACGTATATGAAATAAAACAAAGTAAATATATTTCTGAAGGCTGTGTGTGCTTTGGTCCTGTATTTCTCCTTCTAAACCGTACATGGTGATAAGATAAAATGTCTCAATGGGAACAGACTTACTGTGCACTTTTAAGGCTGCTCTGTTCCTACAACATTTTTCTGAACCATTGAAATTCAGTCTCAGCCAGC
The DNA here is from genome assembly GCF_963921235.1 of Mobula hypostoma. Taxonomy (NCBI): domain Eukaryota; kingdom Metazoa; phylum Chordata; class Chondrichthyes; order Myliobatiformes; family Myliobatidae; genus Mobula; species Mobula hypostoma. Next base: position 83,243,650 of record NC_086101.1, on the reverse strand, counting down.
CAGACACCTACACAAACTAAATGGCTTTAGTGAGATTGTCAGAGAAACAATTATCGAGCTGCTTTTGCAAAAAAAAAGCTGGCTTGAAAAAAGACAGTTCCACCTCAAAATGGCTTTATTCTAACAGAATAAAGGGTTGCAAGGACATGTTGCATTAACAACACCATGTTTGGCAAGCCATTTTTCATTTTGTTTGCAAATGTGCAAATCATGTTCAACGTGCCATTGCATCACTAGCAATTGATATCATCATTATTGTAGAAATGACACACAATGCTGCCCCTTGCAAAATAAAAGAGATTTGCCAGGCAGTTCTTCTTTATAGGTTTTACAGCGATCATAACATTCCCACAACACATCAGTTGCTGTGTTGTAAATAATATGCAGAACATCAGGACTGAAGTCCTCCTTGCCCCATTATATGCAAAGAAATAGAAAGAATTCACAGCACAGAAACACGCCATTTGCTCGGATGGGTAATAAACACCTTCTCTGAAAAGTGCCTGCCATAATGCTTAATAAAATATACATTAGTATCCGCTCCCACTTTGAGTTGATTGATCAGGTATTTGCCTGGTGTACTGAGCTTAGGCATTCCAGTGATGACCCTAAGAATCCTTAACAACAATTTTGAAGTTATGGAGTCCCTTTCACACAAGAAAATATCTCTAAGTGCTTAAGGAGAGTTAGCCAATTGAGCTTGATGCTAAGCTGCAAGGAAATATTAAGTCACTTTCAGAAGCTGAGAAGACCGTCAGACATAGGAAAAGTATTAGGCCATTTAACCCATCGGGTCTGCTCTGCTGTTCCATCTTGACTGCCTTATTATCCCTCTCAACTCCATTCTCCAGAAAGAGAGATAAACCAAGAATCACCATAAAGGAGGAAGGGGAGATAGGTGATGAAATTTAAGAAAAAAGAATGCCGAAGGCAAACCTGCCTAGGACAGAATTTGGAGATGACCAGCAGTTGTAGGAGCAGAAAGTGCTATAGGTGGGATTTGATAGTGTCAGTTTTGACGTAGGTAGTGTGGTTTTCAATCACTTCAGGCTTATGAAGAATCCAGTAAAGGAAGATGGCCAGGAGTGTACTAAAATTGTGGTCCAAAGGTAAGAAAAGAAAAGGTAGATAACAGTTTCAGCAGCAGATCCGGATCAGACTGGTGTTTTAGAGGTGGAACCAGGTGGTCTAAGTGATGTTGCAACTTCATGATCCAAAGCCATTCTCAGAGACAAGATGTCGCACAGAAGTTGCAAATGGCTTAGTTCAGTTTGGACGGTCAGAGAGAAGGGATGGAATCAGAGGCTAAAGAAACAACGTTGGTGAAAGGGAATTTTAGCAACATCGTAAGTAAAGGAAATTTCTGCACAACCAGTGCTATATATTGCACAAGTCATCTGTAGACAATTTAGAGGGAGTAGAGTGATGAAGAAAGGTGAAGATGAATGTCACAACTATTCATGCAGAAACAGATGTAGTGACTTCTACTAATGTAGTTATAGGTTTTAGTGGAGTGGTGGGGAGAAGATAAGTCTCTACTAAAGGAGGTGCAAGGCACTACTTCCCTCCACTCGCCTGTTGGTCACCACTGGGCAAGGTGTAGCATCTGCTTAGCCCCCCGATCAAGGTCATGTGAAGCCATGGGAGCAGGTGGTGGATGGTCGTATGAATAGCTGGTACATGTCACAAGTCCTGTTCATGCAACGACTGATGCCAAGCAGACAATCTCTGAAGACTATTGATAATGGCTGGGGTCACCCATCTTGTAAAGACACTGCCCAGAAGAAGGCAATGGCAAACCATTTCTGCCGAAAAAATTGCTAGGCACAATCATGGTCAAAGACCATGATCACCTGCATCAGATGATACGGCACATAATGATGACGATGACAGGTTTTAATGCTGATGACAAGTAGTAGAGGCCAAGGATAGATTCAGGAGGACACCACAGACACTGGTGAGATTCAGGATATACCTGCAGGTGGTTATCTGATTACAAATGGTTAGATTAAAGTGAAGACAGGTAAGTGCATTCAAGTCATTAGAGTTGATGGATATGGACAATTGTGTCAAAGGCAGCAGAGAAGTCAAGGAGGATGAGTTGGGTTAGAAGGCTCGGTGGTACAACTAGTAAAGCTGTTGTCTCATAGCTCCCTAGTTCAATCTTGACATCTGGTATTATCTGCATGAAGATTACGTAAAATCATCGTACTGTCTGGATTTCTTATAGATGATCCACTTTCGTCACATATACCAGAGGTGCGCAAACTAGTCAGATAAACAGCAGCGGTAAATTACATGTAGTGTGTAGATGAGTACTAGAATCTGGAGGTAAAATAAAATTGGATTCCTGTCAACAGATACTTGATGGTCAGGGTGAATGGCCTGTTTTTAATGCTGTATGACTCTATGGCCTATGTTGCTATCATACAGGATGTTTAAAGTTCAAAGTACATTTATGATCAAAGACTCTATGCAGTATACAACCCTTAGATTCATCTCTCCACAGACAGCCACAAAACAAAGGAAGCTATAGAAACAGTTCAAAGAAAAATATGTCATAATGAACTTGCATCTGCTTTTGTTTTTATCATGTAAAAGGCAACTTGTTTGAAAGATACATCTTGCTGAAGGTTTTTTCCTCATGAGGGAGATTTTAGAACTACGGGTCACTTCTTAAAATAAGGAGTCAACCAATTAAAGCAAGGACGAGGTAGAGTTTTAGTTTTCTCGGAGGGTTGCAAGTATTTGCAAGTGACTTCTTCAAAGGGTGGTGGATGTGGTATCTGTGAACATTTTTATGACAGATAGATAGATGCATGATAAACAAGGGGTGAATGGTTACCACGGGTAGAGAGGAATGCAGAGTTGAAGTTACAATCAGATTAGCCATAAACTAATTAAGTAGCAGAACAGACATGAAAGTCCACATGGCTTCCTAAACTCAATGCTTGTATGCACATATGCAGTAAGAGACACTCAGTTGTTTTGAGACAGGAAAATTGACAAGACACCTCGATCAGCACGGGTGAGTTGGGCTGAAGTGCCTGCTTCTGTGCTGTATAATTCAATGCCTTTGTGACTCAGAATTGATGTTGGAAAATACCTTTAAGTTAATTTCAAAAAACAACTGGGGTTAACTGATCAAATTGATGTTCAAGACATATGGAGTTGTTTGGACAATTTACTTTAACTTGATTTAAACTGTCAATCAGTTAGGGTTAACATTGAAATTATATTTATTAGGTTTCTCCCTGGTGCTTGGCCCTCCTCCACTCACCCTTCCCATCCCAATCTAGAAACAGCCAATCAATTTTATATCGATATCGAGATGAGACAGCTTATTTCTCCTAAAGGTCCTGGGCACTCCTTTATTATCAATACCTGGTGCAAAATGAAAGACTACCGTTGCTCATCTAATGGGTCAGATCACAGAATTGAATGAATGACCATAGGTGTTCACTCATTTAGTGTGAGGAGAGTGTGAGCATAGGTGTTCACTCATTCACCTCAGCATTGACTGATTCAATTCAACACTCAGTGGCACTTTATTAAGTACCTCCTACACTTAATAAAGTGGCCACTGAGTGTATGTTTGTAGTCTTCTGCTGCTGTAGACCATCTACTTCAAAGCACGACGTAGTGTGCACTCAGATGCTCATCTAGACACTTCTGTTATAATGCATGATTATTCGAGTTACTGTCACCTTGAACCATTCTGGTCATTCTCCTCTGACCTCTCTCATTAACAAGGCATTTTTGCCCACAGAACTGCCACTCACTGGATGCTTTTATATTGTTTCTTGCACCACTCTCTTTAAACCCTAGAGACTGTTGTTCATGAAAATCCCAAGAGATCAGCATTTTCTGAGATACTCAAACCACCCCATCTGGCACAAAGAATCCAGGGTTAAGGTCACTTCGATCCCATTTCTTCCCCATTCTGATGTTTGGTGTGAACAACAACTAAACCTCCTGACCATGTCTGCAATAATCTACTGTATGCATTGAATTGCTGCCATGATTGTTTGATTAGATATTTGCATTATTGAGCAGGTGTACAGAGTGGCCACTAAGTGTATCTCCCACTGAATGCTTGTGCATTTCAGCTATTTTTTTGCTCGTCTGCAGGTCACCCTTAGGCAAGGTGTAGCACCTGCTTAGCCCCCCCCCCCGCCCCGATCAGGGTCACGTGAAGTCAAGGGAGCAGATGGTGGATGGTCGTATGAGCAACTGGTTCATATCACAAGTCCTGGTTATGCAACCACTAACAGAAGGCAGACAATCTCTGAAGAGTATTGATAATGGCTGGAGTCTCCCATCTTGTAAAAGATACTACCCAGAAGAAAGCAATGGCAAACCACTTCTGTAGAAATAATTGCCAAGAACAATCATGGTCACAGAAAGACCATGATCGCCTGCTTCATACAACATGGCATATAAAAATGATGATTATGATCTAAATAATAATGTTATACCTTACCAAAATGTTTTGCACAACTTTGAAACACAACCAACCAACTTAGCAAAGTGCACAACCTTCAGAGTGGCCCAGGCATTCTAATAATGGGGGCATCCATTTGCTGTTTCACAAATCACACGTGTTCAGCAGTGACAATCACACTCAGCAAAGACGTCATCACGGCAAACTGCTTCCTGACTTGTCACCAAGCAAATTAGATGGCATGGGGCGTCAAGTAAGGACAACAATGCATTAATTGTAGGCTTGTAAATAAGAGCTGACAGCTGATATGCTTGTCTTCCACTGAATGGTGTTTAAAGAACCAAGTCTAATGTGGGAGAAAATAAAACAAAAACATAATATTGTAAAGGTCTGATCTTCTATAAAGCATTATACCACCTACCTTTATAGATCATAATCTCAATGTGCAGAAATACTTCTATTTTTAAAAAAAAAGCAGCTTTAAATTATGATAAAAGCACTACCAAAATATACTCTTCCCTACTAAATACTGAAAAAACCACTTGAAGCTTTTAGCTCAAAGGTTATGAAAAATGTTGTAGTAAATAGTCTGACTATCTAGTTTCACTCTTGGCTGACTTCACTTGCACTCAGCACCATGCATTATTCTCACAAAAGGAGAGGAACTTGAACCATTGGTTAGCACCTAGAACATAAAACATTACAGCATAGTGTAAGCCCCTTGACCCACTATGTTGTGCCAAACTTTTAACCTACTCTAAGTTCGATCCCTCCTGCATTGGCCTCCATTTTTCTATCATTCATGTACCTATCCAAGAGTTTCTAGTGTATCTCCCCCTACCACCATCCCTATAATGGTGTTCCATACACACACCATCATCATCATCATTACGTGCCATGAAGTACGATGTGGGTGATTATAGATTTTGACCATGATTGTTCTTGGCAATTTTTTCTGCAGAAATGGTTTACCATTGCCTTCTTCTGGGCAGTATCTTTACAAGACGGGTGACCCCAGCTATGATCAATACTCTTCAGAGTTTGTCTGCCCGGCGTCAGTGGTCACATAACCAGGCTTGTTATACATCACTCTGTAAAAAACTTACCTCTGACATCCCTCCCACATACTTTCCTTCAATCGTCTTGTATTAGCCACTTCTGCCCTGGGAAAAAGTCTCTGGCTATCCACATGATCTATGCCTCTTAGCATCTTGTACAGATGATAAGAGGGACAGAAGAAGTTGTGGCAAATGGTACCAAAAGAGGATCTGACACTCAGCACTGACTGGAGCCATGGGTCCAATCCATCACCCTTCTCTTAAGACATACAACACCAGAGCACAGTACAGGCCCACGATGCTGTGCTAACCACTTAATCTACTCTAAGATCAATCCAACCCATCTCTCCTACATAGCCCTCCATTTATCTATCATCTATGTGAATTGCATCATCTCCAATTCGACGCTACAAGTTGATCTTGGGAGTCTCACTGATTAATATACATACATATAGAACCAGGTGGCACTGGAATGAAATATCACATTTTTAAACTATGTATCTGTAGAAAAATCACACAAAACTGACTAGCAAAGCTCACCAAAAATCCCTTTCATAAATTAGCAATTATTTGTTTCTACCTAAGGCATAAAATATTGCCTAAAAGAGCATTAACAAAGTAAGTCACTCGGCCAGAGTCACCTTCAGCCTTTTCCTCAATGAATCTCAACTTTCACTGGAACTTCCTTTACCAAAATAATTTTACTGGGGTGACTAAAATCAAATCATACCTTTAAATGAAGAATGGACAGCCAGGTCCACAAGAAAATAACTTACTGCAAATAACCCCTCATGATCCCGTGAAGTTAAAGCCTTAAAGCGAGCACGGTCCATCAGCAGCGAAGCAGTTGTTTTAGAAAAAACTACAAAGTTCACTTCTGGTTGGGGCAGCCTACACTCAAATGCCTTGTAATCCTCTCAGCTAAGAATCATATTTATTTCTGGTGCTGGGAATTAACAAGAGCTTTCTCTGTCTGGCACAGCTCGCAGGCAATGTGTTGCTTTCCAGCCCATCAGTTGCATGGGATGTTAACGGACATTCACCTGATTGGATGAAAGCAAATTTGTCATGCTTAGAAAAAAAGGATTTGGAAGTATGTTAATCACCTGAATGGCTCAATGGGGAGGTGTGCGCATTTGCAAATTGGAAATGAGGTCATTGTCTGCTAGGTTTCCAGGGAGTTTTGGACCTTGTTAAATTGACAAAGATGCAGCTGACTGTACCAGGCTCACCTCACAAACCACCAAACTAGGCAAGAAGTGACAGAAGTGAAAAGCACAGAAGCAGACGCTCAGTGCATTACGAGTCTTGCTTTATGGCAGGGAAGACAAGCACAAAAGCAGGAAATTCAGCGACGTGTAAATGGAACAATGAGAAAGGAGAGATTCAATAATTTCTGTCATGAGGCACTGACTGAAGCTGGTCTTTAATTCAATTAAAGTCCCATTATTTGTTCAATCCTAAGCAACAGGCTTGCAAAGCAAGGTTTGTTCAACTGTTTCTGAGGTACCACCTTTTCTCACCCCATAATACTTAGCCATCTGTGCACACATCCACACATGTTCTATCTTACAACAAATGCACAGGGCCCCCATCAAGTAAGGATGCCAAAAAAAAATCACAGACACACATGCACACATACATAAGCACACGCGCGCACACACACACACACACACACACACTCTCACTCACTCACTCTAGGGGCTCCCTTAGGTCTCAGGTCCAAAGGGCAATGAAAAAAAACTCTGTTTGTCACACAGGTGAGCCAGCGACCACATCCTATCAGCTTTAACACGCATCAAGCAAAAGAAAGGTTAAAATTAGAAAATTCAATTTATTTGATAATTTCCCAGAATAATTAGAGTTAATATGGGTTAATTAATATGCAAATCTCTCAGCAGATGTTCTGCAGCAGGGCCCAAGCGTGAAAGCAGACTGCCTTCCCCTACGTGATTTCGGCTGTCAGTTATTGGGCATAATTACTGTAACTAACCAAATACACACAAAACGGTGAGAATATAAAATTGTTACAGTTTTGCCTGTGTGCAAGCTGGTACTTTGCTGTCACAAAGGGGCCAATTTCTTTTTAGAAAATAAAGGTCTCTTTTTAGCTTCCTACGGCTTTTAAAAAGGCAGTGACTAAATTAAGTATCTTATCTGCTCCCATGCATAATTTAATCAGTATTTTTGTTGAACTCCTCCCCTCGATACACTGGTGGAAACAGGAAGAAAGCTGGCAGATTTTGAACAGGTATGGAAAAAAAAACATTAAGAAGAAGTAAGCAACGAGCCGGAGTGCATTCACAGCTCAACTTGCCATTTGCTGTTAACCAAGTTAGTTGTTTATTTTACAAATTTGTTGCTGAAGATTCTCACTATGGATTTATTTCCAAAGCAGCTGAAATCACTTGTAAGCATTTATGATACCATAGGCACAAGAAATCCTACAGATGCTGGGAAACTAAAGCAGCGCACACAAAATACTGGGGGAACTCAGCAGGGCAGGCAGCGTCTGTGGAAGACCCTACCTCGGGACTGGAAAGGAAGGGGGAAGAAGGCAGAGTAAAAAAAATTAGGGGGAGGGGAAGAAGGATAGCTGGACGGTGATTGGTGAAGCCAGGTGGGTGGGACAGGTAAAGGAATCTGACAGGAGAGGAGAGTGGACCATAAGAGAAAGGGAAGGAGGAGGGGCACCAGGGGGAGGTGCAGCAAGTGAGAAGAGTTAAGAGGCCAGAGTGGGGAATAGAAGAAGAGGGGAGGGTGAAGGGTGGAAGGAGAGATCAGTATTTATGCAATCAGACTGGAGGCTACCCAGATGCAATATAAGGTGTTGCTCCTCCACTCTGATGGTAGACTCATTACGGCACAAGAGGAGGCCATGGGCCGACATGTCAGAATGGGAATGGGAACCGGAATTAAGATGTTGGGCTACCGGAAAGTTCCCCTTTTGGCAAATGGGAGTGGAGCTCCTCAACAAAGTGGTCCCCCAATTTACGACGGTCGCACCAGCATAGAGAAGGTCACATCGGGAGCACCAGATACAACTGATGACCTTAGCGGATTCACAAGTGCAGTATTGCCTCACCTGGAAGAACTGTTTGGGGCCCTGAATGGAAGTGAGGGGGGAGGTGAATGGGCAGTTGTAGCACATAGGTTGCTTACAGGGATTAAGTGCAGGGAGGGAGATTAGTGGGGAGGGACCAATGGACAAGGGGTACAACACCCATTTGTACCTCACCAGCCAACACATTATGATTAACTAGGACAATGGCAGCACAGATGCAACTAACAAAGAACCAGTGGACTCAAATCTGATACTGTTTAGAGCACCGTGATTAACCACAAAGTGTGTCTTAAAGTATCTTGCCATTTAAAGTTAAACAATGATCTCTTCTGTGCAATTCCAAGGCATCAAGAGGCATTCCGACAATAACTTTTTGGTGATGGTGGTATACAATTGTCGAAAGCTTTTCAGTTCAACAAGTGAAACCAAACTTGAAATATTTTCATGGCTCAGCAAGTGCGTGTTTTAATAACAGCCAAAATTAACATCTTACATACTCTTCGTTTTGATCATTTTAAAATACATTTTAGTTCCCTGTCCATTTAGAGGTGTGGGCGTCATGGTAGCATAGCAGACAGCTCAACCTTATCACAGCTCAGGCCGTCAAGAGCTTGGAGTTCAATTCCTGTGTCCTCTGAAAGGAGTCTCTGTTCATCCTCCCTGTGGTGTTCTCTGGGTGCTCTGGTTGGTGGGTTAATTGGTCCCATGATTAGTCTGGGTTAAATTGGGGGTTGCTAGGGTGGCATGTCTCAAAGCGCCAGAAGGTCCAACTCAATGCTCTATGTTTAAAGAAAAAATAAGTACATGCACACATATACACACACCCACCCACACACCCTCTGTAAGCATCTGCTGTAACACTGGAACCCACAAAGGAACGCATTTTCAGTTTGCGAAGTACAACTTGCTTACTTCTGTGCTGCCAGGCCATCAAGGACTTTGAAAGCAGCATACTGGAAATTAGAATTCCTGATTCTCAAGCAAGTTAATGGTCTGAACATTAACCTTGCAGCATTTATGTGTCACAGGACAGGAAGGAGATAGAGAGCCCAGTGACATGATGTCATCACAACAACCTTTCCCTCGGTGACAGCTAAAAAAGAGGTGGTCATTGACTTCAGAAAGGCGACAGTGCACATGTTCCTGTCTACCTCAACTCTATGGAAATCAAGAGGGTTGAGAGTTTCAAGTTCCTAGGAGTGAAATTCAACAATGGTCTGCCCTGGTATAACTATGTTGCTACCACGGCCAAGAAAGTTCAGCAGTGCCTGTACCTCCTAAAGATATTTGGCACTTCCCCTTTGAACCTCACCAATTTTTTTTTACAAATACACCATAAAAAGCATCCTATCTGGATGCATCATGGTTTCGTATGGGAGCAACTCGGCGCATGACCACAAGAAACTGCAGAGAGTTAGGGCACAGGCTAGCACATTGTGGAAACCAGCCTCCTCTCAATAGACTCTGTCAGTACTTCTCATTTCTTAGATTCTCAGAGATATAGCAAGATAGCAGGGTCTTCAGGCCCAACAAGACTGTGCTGCTCAATTACACCCATGTGACCAATTAACCTACTAATCCGTACATCTTTGGAATGTTGGAGGAAACTGGAGCACCCGAGGGACACCCACATGGTCAGAGGAGAACATATAAACTCCTTACAGACAACAGCGAGAATTGAACCCGGGTCTCTGGAACTGTAAAGTGCTATCAAATCCTGGACTTCTCTTTTCTCCTTCTTCCTATGAAGAAGAAAATACAAAAGCCTGAAAGTACACACTAGCAAGCTCAAAGACGGCTTCTATCTCACTGTTATAAAGACTATTGAATGCATCTCTAGTATGATATGATAAGACTAGTTACCTCACAATCTACCTCATTGTGACCTTGCACCTCACTGCCTAAATGGATTGTACCTTCTCTGTACTGTGACACTTAGTCTATTTATTTAATTGTTTGTTTATTTATTGAGACACAGCACAGAATTGGCCTTTCTGGGGCTTTGAGCCGTGCTGCCTAGCAACCCCAGATTTAACCCTAACCTACTCACAGGACAATTTACAGCAACCAACTAACCTCCCTACCAGTACATCTTTGGACTGTGGGAGGAAACCGGAGCACCCGGCGGAAACCACGTGGTCATGGGGAGAACGTACAAACTCCTTACAGGCAGTAGTGGGAATCGAACCCAGGTCACCTGTACCCATAAAGCAATGAGATAACTACTATGCTATTGTGCACTCAGTTATTGTTTTACCTTGTACAACCTCAGCATAACTTTGTAACAAATTGATCTATGTGGACAGCATGTCAGACAAAATTTTCACTGTACATGTACATTGTACATGTGATAATAATAATAAACAGCAAATAAACTAACTGGTTCAGTCAATCAGTATGTCATGCGGTATGGTACAGATCCAACCAGAGAAACAGTTTTAGCGCACACTTGGCAGAACCAATCAGAACAGAGCGGGGTCACTGGAATAAGGTTCACGGTTTCTAGGCACAAGGGCAAAGAACAAATACTACCCAGATATCTATTCCTAGTTCCTACTTCTGATTCTGATTCAAAGAGAATCTACACATTAGTGACAACAGCATCTGACTTGTTTGTGGTATTTCACACAATCTAATCATTGCTAAGTATGAACACAGGTCAAAAAATGTTCATCTGAACCATCAGTTCTTTCCAATTCCATTCACTGATCTCACATTGAAAGAAGAGCTATCTGGGAAACTGCTGCTGGATGTTGTATCCCAAATATTCTCATCGGTACAGCCCTCCCTCCACCCTTCTTCCCTTGCTGAGGAGGATGGTTGGGATCAGTGAACTGATGCTGTGCAGTTTATACTGTCAGAGACATTTTGTCACCTTTAACACTCTTGAAGGTTGTGCTGTGTGAGTACATAGCAATACAGGTTTCCCCCGCCACCCGAAGGTACAGCATTCCTATGAAACAGTTCGTAAGCCGAAATGTCGTAAATCGAAGAAGCAATTACCACTTATTTATAAGGGAAAATTTTGTGAGCGTTCTTAGACCCAAAAATAACCTACCAAATCATGCCAAATAACACATAAAACCTAAAATAACAGTAACATATAGTAAAAGCAGGAATAATATGATAAATACACAGCCTATATAAAGTAGAAATACTTTTCCACAATCATTACTGCACTATTCGCTGAAACGAAAATCTCACGCAAGCGCTCTCGGCAGAAAATCTCACGCAAGCACCGTTGGCAAAAACACAGCGCAAGCGCTCTCCAGTAACCTTTAAGCTATGAAGCTGCCAAATCATACCAAATAACACGTAAAAATACACAGTCTATATAAAGTAGAAATAATGTATGTACAGCGTAGTATCACTTACTGGAATTGGGAAGACAGCGCCGAGCACACTGATGATGGTGTGTTAGGCTGAGTCGTCGCAGGCTGGGGTGGTGCAGTGGCCACCACCCTCCAGGCCACTGACCGATACATTGCCACGAAGCATGCAGGGGTCCAGCGGTAGCCGGGAGGTACACAACACATCTTTAAGAAAAAAGCCAAAATAAACATGCTAATTAATTAGGTGCCACCCAACACGTAATTGTCGGCCCAGATCAGTACTGATTGCCGATTGCATCGCCTCTGATCTGGGCAGACATTTATGTGTGGGGCGGCAGCTAATTAATTAGCATGTTTATTGCAGCTTTTTTCCTAAAGATGTGCTGTGTGCATCCCGGCTATCACTGCATTCTCCATGAATCGGTATCTGTCCGTGGCCCAGGGGTTGGGGTGGTGGAACGCTGGGGTGTCATCTCGTCGTCTGTTTCCATTAGAGGAGGCAGCTCATCTTCTCCTATGACTGCCCGCCTCGATGTCGAAGGTCGAGGTTCGTCGTCTGCTGTGGCTGATGTGGAAGGCTTGCTTGACTGCTGAGCCTCACACATTTTTCTATCATACAGTTCTTTGTAAGGACTTAAATCATCTTGCAAATATTTCCTAAACCTACGTACCCTTTCAAAATTAAAGTCGTACTTTATCATTACTCATTCAGTTTCGATTGTTATCCTTTCCTCTTCCAATTGCATCAGCTCTTCATCTATCAGTTCTTGGTCATGGGATGCCAAAACCTCTTCAACATCATCTTCATCAGCTTCCACAAGCCAAACTCACGTTGTCCTTACTTAGTTCACTATGATCAAAACGCTTAATTATGTCTAGTTTTACGCTAAGTGTAACACCCTTACGAGCTCTTTTGGGCTTTTCCGACACCATAGAACTCATCTTGCGAACGGCTGCTCACAGGCACGTGTTTAAGCAAAGCTGTTCCGAATCCGGGGGAGAGCGGCTGCTCGGGGCACGCGCTGCCTTTTATTGGGCGCTGCTTTTTTTTTCGTAACAGTGAAAATACCTGCTGTTAGCTAAAACAGGGTACTAATGTAGGTCTTTCATAACAGTGAGGTTTCGTAAAGCGAACGTTCGAACAGCGGGGGACACCTGTAGCTGAAACGTGCAGACCATACCACACCGGAGCAGAATTAGGCCACTGGGCCAACTGAGTCTGCTCCACCATTCCATCATGGCTGATTTATTATCCCTCCCAATACCATTCTCCTGCCTTCTCCCCCTAACCTTTGACACCCTGACTAATCAAGGACCTACCAAACTCCACTTTAAATACAACCAATGGCTCGGCCTCCACAGCCATTTGTGGAAATGAATTCCATAGATTATTCACACTTTGACTAAAGGAATTCCTACACATCTCTGTTCTAAAGGGACATCATTCTATTCTAAGGCTGTACCCTCTGGTTCTCGACTCTCCAAATATATGGAACATCCTCTCATTGTCCAGTCTTTATAGGCCTTTCAATACTCAACAGGTTTTGATGAGAACACCACCCCCCCCACCTCAGTATTCTAAACTCCGGCAAGTACAGGCCCAGAGCCATCAAACATCAGAGCTATCATCATTATGAGCCGTGTTGTATGACATGGGCGATCAAGGTCTATGGCCATGATTGTTCTTGGCGAATTTTTCTACAGATGCGGTTTGCCATTACTTCCTTCTGGGCAGTACCTTTACAGGACAGGTGACCCCAGCTATTATCAATACTCTTCATAGATTGTCTGCCTGGTGTCAGTGGTTGCATAGCCAGGATTTGTGATATGCACCAGCTGCTCAGACAACCATCCACAACCTGCTCCCATGGCTTCATGTGACCCTGACTTGGGGGTGGTGGTGGTTGCTAAGTAGGTGCTACACCTTGCCCGAGGGTGCCCTGGAGGTTAGCGGAAGGAAGGAGCAACTTACTCCTCCATTGGTCAAGATGTATCCCCCCCACCGCTACCCAAAGCCATCAAACACTTCTATGAAGTTGTATGAAATTCCGTAATGTTTCTAAGAGCTGAGCAAAATGGCACAAACTCTCCTGCAGAAGAATACTGAATCAATGTACGATTTCTGCGATAGGTCGATCTGTTAAATTTGCAATCAAAATAAAACAAATAAATTATACAAAGCACTCATCTGCTGTGGATTGGAACAGAAGCCATGACTTTATTTCACCATTGTATGTGACAACATGTGAAAGGCTGCTTGCTTGAGTTTATTCCAGGCCCAGTATCTAATATCAGCACTTTGATCTACTGAAATGAAACTCATGCCATTTAGGGAGAAGGCACAATATAATGCACATTCTTATTTCATTAAACAACACACATCAAAGTTGCTGGTGAACGCAGCAGGCCAGGCAGGATCTCTAGGAAGAGGTACAGTCGACGTTTCAGGCCGAAACCCTTCATCAGTCCTGACAAAGGGTCTCGGCCTGAAACGTCGACTGTACCTCTTCCTAGAGATGCTGCCTGGCCTGCTGCGTTTACCAGCAACTTTGATGTGTGTTGCTTGAATTTCCAGCATCTGCAGAATTCCTGTTGTTTGTGTTTTTATTTCATTAAATGTTTTTCACCTTTCACTTTGTATAAGGTACAACTATTATTTTCCCACCTGGGTAAATATTCTAGCTTACATTTATTCTACTAGCTTTCAGCTAACACTCATTTGCCTTTACACACCTGCTGTCTTATTTCTCTCAACTGGCCCCAAAGAACATATTTTTCCAGCTTTTACAAATGTTTCTACACCATCCCACACACGAGTAAAATACTGGCTTGAGGATTCAACAACACATTGTATGGCACTTGCAGAAGTCTGTCGGTTGTGGATGTAACTGTTCAAAACTGGAAGCGCTTATCTGTGGCCTTTCTCTGAAGCCCAGTCTCCCGCAGCATTCAGATTCCAATCCCTTTCCTGTTAGTTTCAGCTGTTCTGGGAGGCCTGCATGGCCCAATGCCATCAGCAGTCTGCTGAACCCTATCTCTCAGGTACTGGAATCTGCTGACGTGGGCAGTAAACTGGAGCTCATCAGTCCAACACAGGGTGTGGCAAAAGTCAGGCAGATAGTCGCACTGCATTGCTATCAGCTTCCTTTCTCTTAGAGAGAAGCCTTAAACGTTTTCACATGTGCAAAGGTCTCTATTACTTGGAGTCCCTCCCCACTACATCATTTGAGATATGAATATTTGGCAAGTCAATAGTGCTTCCATCGTACAAGAGAATAACGAGTGTAAGCAATGCTGAGAACTATATATTTATGCATTCAGAGTGCGTTACATATATTTTAAACTGAGATTACCTTTCAAATGGGTGACTGCATTATTAATAATGATATAAATTCAGGAAGAAAATAATTTATTCTTACTATTGTACACCAGCGGGAAGGGTAGGCAGAGAAGAGGCAGAGAGATAGAGGGAGGGAAGCGGAGTAAGAGAAGAATGTGTGAGAAAGAGAGAGAGAAGAAAGAGAATGTGCTTGAGAGAGAGACAGAGAGAGAGAGAGAGAGAGAGAGAGAGAGAGAGCGCCAAGAACTGTGCTTAATATAGCAAGTAACTTGCTTGTGACAGGGCAGTAAAAATTCCATTAGAATGGCATGAACAGACCCTTTTCCTTTGGTATCCCATACACTGAACACAGTAAAAATAATAAGATAACTTACATTTTCAATTATTCATTTATAGCACCCCATAAATGCAGTACTCCAAATATCTTTAACCTCATGCTTCAAATTCAATCCACTTGCTAAATATATATTTAGTAAAGACTAATTTATATGCTAACACATCAAGCATATGTTGAACACTGTTTCAACACAACCCAGTTCCACACAGCTTGAGTTATAAGTAAAGAATGTTTCAAAGAGTAATTTAATAGCAGTTGCTTCCTTTTACCATGTAAACTAAATGAGAACTGTAGGACTAAAAGTTTTGCTTTTGCCAGTCTTCAGTTTGTTAAAAAAAAATTCTGTAACACAATACCTAATTAAAATTGTGAGCACTCCCGGCATATTTTCCCACAGATTTCTTTTTACCTTCCTGGAAAAACCAGAATATCAGTGACATGCAGATGGAAAACAATCTGAATTACTCAAGGTTGTTTTGCATTCTTTTTGAGAACTATCTAATGCAGCTTCTTCATTTGAGAGTACTGTCTAATCTATCCAGGTTACAATGTCAAAAGTCAATGGTTGCTACAAATCTGATGTGGTCCAAAATTCAGTCTGATCTGCAACAAAAATTCACATCCGGAGATAATCACTTCCTCTGGAAGCCTGGACAAGGTCAATCCTGAAATTGCTGGCACTCACCAAAAACAGGTAGTAGATTGTCTGTATCATAATATCACATTGAGAGAGCTCCGACATGATCATTTGGATAGCCATCTGAAATAAATTTGTTGAGCCAAAGCAGTCACAGTAAAATTAGCACCGGAAGCCAGTATTTGTAGAAATTCCCATTATATTGCTCCCCTTCTCTGTAAAAGTTGGCATTTTAATCCATTTGATGGCCTTTCCTTGTCATCTTCGCTTATGAATTGGATTCAGCCCAGGGGCCTGGATCAGCAGCCTTGAGGTGAGGAAATCCACCTTTAATAATGTTATGGTGCTGAGCCAGCAGGGTCAAATTAAACTGGCGCTTGCATCCAAAGAGAACAGAAAGCCTTTCCGTGAAAAAAGCCTCAGATTCAGCATGGGTCCACAGACTGGTCTGTTTGCAAATACTACCCAATCTGCATGCTCAAGGGACTAATTCTTAAACTTCGCAAATTTGACGTACTTTTAGTAGGACAACGTATTCAATTTCTATGGAGCATTACATTGTGGGCAGATGGGAGGATACTGACCGTTATTTTCAGTACTTGCACTTTTGTACAAATGAAGCAGTGAGAAACTATTTTCTGGGTGACATAAGAATGGATGTTGGGTCAGTGTTTGCAATAGAATACTCGTAAGACTAGAGGGAGAAAGTGAACAAAAAATCTTTTTTTTATAAATTATAACCATTTGCAAAAAAACAAAAGTATGAATTAACATTTTAGAAAATATTAATCCTAACCCAAGGAGTCTGTTCTAATGTAATTACACATAACAATGCTCCATCCATATACACAGCATCCAACTCCTTCTGTTGGCTGACTAAGTGGTCACATTTGATAAAGTGCTGTTCTGCTTGCTGCACAAAACCATGAAAATTGGGTCTTTGGAGACTTTCCAAAATAAATTGTTCCATATCAGGCTTTTTATTCATATTCCTAAAGACAATGACCAAAATATGTGCGAAGACACATTTTGAGCAGCAACTTTGCTGAATTGTTTACCAACATGAACTTTGCGATATATTAGATAGGAAATAGGTTTGCAAAGAGGTCAAGAAGCCTCCTCTCTCAGGAGCTAAAAGTTCAGAGAAATAGGATCCAGGTGAAGTCTAGGTCTCTGTCCAGGTTTTCAGAGTTCCATTCAAATGGAAATTAAGTATAAAACACAGCTGTTCCCCTCCTGTGCCAGAATCCTTGTCACCTGAATAGCATCCCCACCAGGTAACAACGAGGTGCAGGAAATGGTTTTCCTTTCCATCCCACCTACTTGCAATGAGTAAATGGCTGCCTGACAAGAAGGGTTATATTCCCCAAATCTCCTCAAAGGTTTTGATCAGGAGCATGAAAGACCGAATATGTGTGAATGCTTAGGTACCTGGGGTATAGAAAGTAGCAATTAGCCCAGCAGGATAATTGATGTGTAGATTACACAGGGAACAAATGCTTTGACTTGTTTGTACTTTTTAACACTCCTAAACAGATTCTTTTCTTATTAATGAACACTTACCTACCTGGTTAATGTGAAGAGAGCCCATGCTGTCGATTCTGTGAAAGACTTTTCAAACAGTTTTACTGTGATCCATTTTTTTTCTTTCATTATGAATATGTATAATCATGAGCTTTACAACCCAACCCGATTGCTTCTCCCCCGGCTCTTTTCCTTCTCTTTTAGCCATAACCAACTGGTTTTAAATTCTGACTACCAAAGGTTTTTAAAAATTGGAGAATTACCTTACTTTATACATTTTTCATTGACAGATTTCTGTGCTGTTAGTTATTCAATGATTTTTTAGAGATAAAACTTGGTAACAACGCTCATGGCCCAACAAGCCTACACCGCCCCAATTACATACACGACTGATTAACCTTACTAACCCGTACGTTTTTGGAATGTGGAGGGAAACCAGAGCACCCGGAGGAAACCCATGAGATCATGGAGAGAACGTACAAACTCCTTACAGGCAGCAGTGGGAATTGAACCTGGGTTGCTGGTGTTATGCTAATTGCTACTCTACCATGTTAATCTGCTGATGTACCATCTCTATGTACTTGAGAAATTATAGCACGTGAGGTACACATGCTAGTTCAAAATTTACTCTTCACAACATAGTTCAGTCTCAGCCCCAGGGGTTCAGAGAAATCCACTGATTCCCGTGAAGCTTTCAATCAGCTGTTAAGGAACTGGGAAAGAAATGCGTATCCAGAGCGTTAAGATTGCACAAACTAATTTCACATTCAGAATAACGTCTCCCATATCCCATTGCATTCACATCCCTCATCTAAATTATATAATTTGGGGCACCACAGTAGTGTAGTGGTTAGCGCAATGCTGAGGGCGTCGGTGTCTGGAGTTCAATTCTGACATCATCTTAAAGGAGTCTGTGGAATAGATGGGTTTTCTCTGGGTTCTCCGGTTTTCTCCTGCAGTCCAAAGACATACCGGTTAGTAAACTAATCTGTCACTGTAAATGGTCACATGTTTAGATTAGGGTTAAAGCAGATGTTGCTGGGCAGCGTGGCTTGGCAGCCCAGAAGGGCCTCAATAAATAAAAATAAATAACAATGAAATTGTGTTGAATTTTCACCAAAGATACTTTAATCATACAGTATTTATTAAGGCATTCCAACAAAATATGGTGCTACTTTTATTGACTAAATACTCCTCTGGGAGGAGTTTAAAAATATTTCCAACAGGATTGTTACATTTGGACTCAAGTTAACGGTCCTGTTGCTTGGTACGTGCTTTTTTGACTCCCGTTCAATGTTGATTTGAATAGGTATTAGATCAAACCCAGTACAGATGGTTGCTAGAAGCAGTTGAGCTTCTGATAAAGCCGTCTAAACAAAATCTCCTGTGCACACATGCACAAAAGGGCTGCTTCATTTTTAACTAACTTGTTATTGAACCTGTCTGAGGTGGTTCCAAACAAGCTGGGTTAAATTCAACTGGTTCCTGTTTGCACATGTGCACACAGGAGACTCAATTGAGATAAGCTTATCATCTCTCACGCCCTTGCATTTCTTACTAGAAATAATTAATTTTTAGAGTAGCGCTGTTGACATAAATAATGCACGTTGCCATCCCAGCAAAAACTTTATTACACTTTAGTGCATGAGGGTGAAGTTTTTGATGCCTCTAGAATTTTGCTGGAAATAGAGCCATTGCCTCTCTGAGCATAGGGGTATGTACATACCAAACAGAAATTCCTCCTGAATCTGCTTTCCCTGTTAAGGATCTCTGAGGCAAAATTACTTGCAAAGTGCAGATAAGAAATATTTTTAAAAATCTGGCTAGTGTTTCACAGTAATTTCATTGACCAAAAGACATAGGAGAAGAATTAGGTCATTTGGCCCATCAAGTCTGCTCCCCTACATTCCATCGTGACTAATTTATTATCCCTCTCAACCCCATTCTCCTGCCTTCTCTCTGTAACCTATACTACATAAAACTTGATAAAATGCAGGCATCTGAGGAACGTTTGATGGTCACACATAAGATGCTGGTAATCTATGTAAAGGAGGAAAAGTTACTATAAACACAAGAGATTCTACAGCTGCTGAAAATCTACAGCAACGTACACAAAATGATGGAAGAACTCAGTGGGTCAGGCAGTGTCTATAGAGAGGAATAAACAGACCTTTCATCAGGACCACGTTGAAACAAAAGTAAAACAAGTTAAGCAACACACATCAAAGTTGCTGGTGAACGCAGCAGGCCAGGTAGCATCTCTAGGAAGAGGTACAGTCGACGTTTCAGGCCGAGACCCTTTGTCAGTACTAGTTAAAACAAGTTAATATTACATTTAATCAAGGTGACAAAACATTTTGTTATGTTTTCTTTTCATTCAATTGACAGAACTGATTCAGTTAAGATATACAATATAAACATTACAACCAAAAATCAGAATCAGAATCAGGTTTATGATCACTGACTTAAAATTCAAAGTTCAAAGTCAATTTATTATCAAAATACATATATGTCACTATATACATCCCTGAGATTCATTTTCCTGTGGGCATACTCAAGAAATCCATAATAGAATAATTACCATAACAAAATCAATGAAAGACCATCCAACTTGGGGGTTCAACCAATGTGCAAAAAACAACAAACTGCAAATACCAAAATAAAGAAATAATAATGATAAATAAATAAACAATGAATATCAAGATCATGAGATGAAGAGTCCTTGAACGTGAGTCCATAGATTCTGGGAACATTTCAATGATGGGGCAAGTGAAGTTATGTGAAGTTATTCCCCCGCCCCCACACCCAGTTCAACAGCCTGATAGTTGAGGGGTCATAACTGTTCCTGACTTACATGACGTGACGTGTTTTGTTTTGTGGCAGCAGTACAGGGCAAAGGCATAAAGATTACGATAATTTACAAAATAAACAGATAGTGGGCACAAAAAGGAGTAACAACATAGTGTACATGGGTTCATGGACCGTTCAGAGAGCTGATGATTTCCAAACTAACCAAATGAATATCAGTGTAACAGAAACTCAAAGGCCAATGCTTGATTACAGATGTGTAGAATTCTAAATTGCTCTATACTGTGACAAACATTTTAAAGTGAACTTTCATCTCATGACAGGTTTTCATGAACACAGTGACTACAATAACTACAAAGGTGCTTACTCGCAGTCCTTTAACAAGCATCTTATTAGATTATATGATTGATAGAGACGTACTTCTAAAGGAGTTTGACACACTAGAAGTCAACCACAGCAGGTTTACAGAAACTTAAGAGAAATTATTTCTAAATTAGCATTTCCAGTCTGTCTCTGCTTAAGAATCCCAAATCCATTGGGTGGGTCATTAAAATGTGCACTATTACATAAACACACTTAAGAGGCATTGCAATCTCCCTTTTCAGGTAATGCAAGGGTTAACGTTTCACTGATCATCATTGTTTTGACAGCCTAAAGCAAGTCAAATATTTGGATAAAGCTAATTATGAGTCTAGAATATTTCAGATTTTCCCAACATGTCATTACTGCAAGACTAAATACCATATTTTATATTCCCACACCCTCCCTAAGAAAAAGGCAGTACAGTACTTTATTAATGTGGCTGAATATGTCTGGCACTAGGTACATCAGCAGCAAGACATTATTCACCTACTCATCACATAAGATGCAAGCAAACAATTGCTGAAGCTAATTTCTTAATTAGCTGTGCTCTGGCAGTAATGATTGCAGATTGTGTCAACTAAAATCTGTTTGGATCCTGTAAATTGGAGCCCGACAAGCATCCCGTTCCGCCTAAAACCTGATAACTCTCACCCCCCTGTCTTTTGTTTTTCCTTCCAGCCTTCTTCCTGTCGCCATCTCAGTATTTAATCTGACACCGTCAGGCAGCTAGAATGTTTTATTCTTCCTCTCCCCCTCAAAGAGGGAGAAGGAAAGGAAAAGCGAAATATTTACGTGGGTACAGGAGAGCTGGCTGCTTCTTTCAACACAGGAAACCAACTGAAACCTAGTGGCGACTAACAAACGAGTAGGGCTCTTTCTCAACAGCTTATGAAGTTTGAAAACGTAGCTCTTAAAGTTCACTGTAGTTTCTTTTCGAAAGAAGTCTTGCCTTTAGCATTCAACTTCCACCAAAAAAACACAGGCCCACAGAGATAAATGTTATATCCTTCACCAACTCATTCAATATTTTGAAACAATGTATTTTCTCCATTTTCTTTCATTTCCCTGATTACTTTAATATTCTGAACAAAGCTAGAAGCTATTTTTTTTTCACCAAGCCAACATAGTGTGAATCATGTTGAATTTTAACACATTTTTATGTATAAAAGAAAATCCAGAGTGTGTAGGCAACAGATGGGATGATGTCTCCATAATCCTTTCATGCAAATAAATCTGTGGATTCTATAACCTGCCCATGCTTGTGAAATAAAACCCAACTGCACTTAGGGAAAGTAACAGTAAAGGGGCCAATTATGTTATTCATCTATCAAGGAAAAGGAAATCCAAGCAACAAGATGTGTTGATGTGCTTTGGTGTGTCAGAAAATTCAACCAAAAAAAAGACTTCAAAGATAGTAAATGCCACACTAATACTGGAGGTTGAGATTTCAGCTGCACACATCAAGAGTACCAATACTTACAGCTGAAAGGAAAATGGAGTCAAATGTGAGGGAGAGATATATTTCTAGCTTGCAGATTCCAAAATTGCAGATTAGTTTTGAACACAATAGCCTGCAGACTGCAGTATCTTCTTCGATGCCATCCCAGATCCCAGACCCCTCCCTCTATTTTTACCACCCAGCTTCTCACAGATGGGATTTTTGCCAAGGCCAAACCCCAGTCCCTTAGAAAAAAAGACACTTCCAACAAAGAGTTGAGGTAAAGCCTGTATCCAATTAGCAAATAGCAGAATCTATTTTTGAAAGGGAAGATTTTTTTTTGTATTCACATGTGACCAACAAGCTGTTTTCATTTCCTGTCAGAAACCCTCAGACATTAAGAAGTTACCTGACTCAGCTTCTTGTACGAATCAAATTTAGTTGGAGATAACAGCTAATCATTTGTCACCGTAAAGCAATTCCCTGAAATCTGAGGGAAAACCCATAGCAGCAATCTGCAGTTCTGTCAGATCAGAAGAAATTACATTCTGTGGTGACTAACCTCTGCTCTCTGAGCACTAACAACAGCAGTTGACTCTATCAAAACAGAATATTATGAACCTGTAGCACAGTGAACCATGGTGAGGCTCATTCCAATAACACCCCCAACCAACATCCTATAGCCTTATACTGTTGTTTAGCCTTGGTCCCAGTTTTCGCCAGTACGTGCACTTTGTTGCATTTTGTATCTACATAGCTTTGTGCAGATAATTTACATACTAACTGACAAGCTTTTGTCAGCTGAAGTCATGCATTTGCCATCTAGAACACTTAGTGTGAAAAGAGGAGGTAGCACTCCTAGTCGAGAAGAGTTCTGTTTTATACATGCAACACAGAATCTGGGAATACTGCCATATCACATTTTCCATAGTTAATTTCATATGCTCGGCCTCGAAGACAGCGTGATTCTGTTTGCAGCATCGGCTGGGAAAGTACAATATTGCCAGTGTTTAAAACTGGGTTAGCAAGTGAAATTTGTTGTGTCAGTAATCCATGAAGTCAGCGTCATTTAGCAATATTATGATATTTAACCTCGTTCTGTAAGAGGGGACTTGTTTGTCATGTCACTACTATTACAACCTGTTTAAAACTGGGTCCAGAATGGAGTAATTAGCTTTATATGGAATCTTATCTAACATGCTATATGTCTGCAACTTCTTCAGTTCCTCAGTGTAAATACAGAACACATCCAACATGCATACTTGGGGAGGGGAGGAGATAGATGCTGCTACTTATAGCCAGCAGAAGATAAATTTATGTCACAGGATACTACATGATGATAAGGCTCCATTCTCCCCTCCTCCATTGCTTGGTCTGTTTTATCTTGTGCTTTTTTTCTTTAATGCCTGGATGCCAGTACAATTCTTTGACTTATGGAAATGCAAATACATATCAAAGACAGAATGGCATTAAGAAAAGGATCCAGGGCACTACTTCCAATCAATAGCTTGACATGGTTCAATGTATTGACAACACTGAAATAAATATGACAGTGAACTATTCAGTGAATATAAGCAATTACAGTTGTGCCATTTCACAAGACACTGGAGTTTCCTGCAAAACCTCTTTCCTGGTCTCAGAAACCCTCCCCACTTATTTTGATTTCTTATTATGATATTCCAAATCATTCTCCACTTTGGAAAATAATGCTTTGAGAAAGGAAGGGCAAGTTCCCCTAAAAGAGAGATGATTTCAGTTAATATTTGGATAGAAAAGTACAGCAGTCCCTCACACCAGTTATCACATTTCTTTTGAGCCAATGCAGATCAGCTCTAAAACTCTGAAAACGTACATAGCCTTCTTCAAGTGAAAAAGAAAATTGCCCACTCTTCTGAAATTTAAGCAGCCCAGGCAGGGAAGATTCCCCAAGAGTAGTCAGATTTTCTCAGGTTTTACTAAATAATTTATGCATACTTTCAGTTTGGCATGATGAAGCGATTTTAGCCTTTACAAACCACAACTCCTCAAGAGGCAGAAGAGAGTCTTGTTCCTGCTTGGTTAAATAATTTAAGCAGCAAAGGTGGAAGACCTCTGTATAATTTTTCCCTTTCCTTGGCTAACCACGAGGGAACATCTAGGTGCCAACAAAAGCTGAACTAGAGCATAAATCTATTCCCCCTTGAAAAATCTTTTGTCACTTGGAAGCTCACAGGATTTGCAGAATGGGTAAAATTGGCACACTGTATCAAGGCCCCTCCTGGCCCTACGTCAGGTCTCAGCACTTGCCAAAGGGAGAATTTGCTTTCCTTCTAACAGATCTATGATGACGTGTTTGTAAAAGAGCGTGGGATTGCAGCAGAAGCCCCTTCAGTCGACAGGCAGGGCATCTTACGAGCTTGAGCATTTACAAGTAAAAGAAAGCAAACATGCAATGATTTTCCTCATGAGCCTCAGGCCAGATAAAAATTAGAAAAATGCTGTTTATTGTCAGAGGACCATAAAACAAAATGTAGGCCAGAAGGGAAGAAGAAGAAAACAAACAACCTAATACTAAAGCAGCAATAAATGACACAACCACCCAAAACACTCTTTTATATAGCGGTATGTCTGTAAATCGAAACAGTTACATATGCCAATCAAATGGATTCTCTCCAAGCACGAATGGTATTACTGCGCTTCTAAATGATTTACACCCACACGATGTTCCAACTCCTGAGACAATTTTAAAGTGATATACTGAAATCGAATGTAACTGGGCTTTTCAAGTTGACTGCATTAAAAAGTAACCCGAAGCTTAAGGCCACCCTATTCCTGCTGTAAAATGGCCATTTTTCTCCATTCCTTGAGAAATCTAAACCTGACCTTGGAGTCATGCCAACTTGTGTCCGTACTACTAATGCTAGCACACAGCTATTTCAGAACTTTTGTGTCTGGCTTTGTTCACTTGGGTGGGGTTTTCTCAAATGTAACTAAAGCACACTGGTATTTGGGCCGCTGCTGGCTGGCATTCATCTGACTTCAGTAGAAGGCTAGTGGTCGCTGTCTGAACCGGGATAGTGGAAAGGAGTGGTGGCATTAAAGAGAAAATAGGAATGTGTGGCGACACTTGCTGCCTACACATCCTTAGGTGTGTTGGTTGTTAACAAAGATGACACATTTCACTGCATGTTTCGATGCACATACAATAAATAAATCTGAATCTGAGGGGTAGATTACAAGGAAGTAAATCAGGGAACGAGATTGACAGAATTGCTCTGGGGGCTGCAAATGACTCGATGGGCTGAGTGGCCTCCTTGTATTACATAAGAAAATGCTGAAATGTGATGCATCTCTGATACATCCCACAGTAAACATGCCTTTGGATAGCTTAAGAAGTGGTGACTCATACGTGCATTCGATAGGACATCATATCACGATCATGACTGTGGAAGTTTGCAACAGAGAGGAGGCAAGTTGGCCACTGTCCCTAGGCTAGTTATGTGAAAGGATACTTTCTTTAGCCCCACATCTTTGTATTTAGCCAAAAACATCAAGTTTCTCACCTTCGACACCCTCTAACTCTCCCTTAACATGGGGAATTGACCACCATATCAGTCTGATGATCTCAAAACCTGACAAGAGTTGGTAGGACTTATTCTTCTCGTGTCTTTACTGCAGCATTGTCCTGTATATTTGCTTTCCAAAAAGGGACAAAACTAGTTGTGACTTCTACTGCTGAATGTAATTTACAGTCAGAAATGATTATGGGTAAATGTCAAGTTTCACATACCCATCTGAGATGCCTCACTTTCCAACTACCCTGACTGAGCCCCTTGTGGATCCATTCAATGCTTGTCCAGCATCAAACCACCCACATTCCAAACAGTTTCCAGGTGTGACCGAAACATCTGTTTTCTTGTGTTGTTAATCACACAGTTGTTTACAAAATGAGGTCCATTTAAAAAGGAATACAATGTACCAAGGAGGGGAATGGACTTAGATTTAATCACAATTTATGTTATAAATTCAAACTTACATTGAAATAAAGATAGTAAGCATTTTTATAAGATTGATTACAATTTTGGTCCAAGATTTCTGGAAGCAGCAAGCTATTTGCTTGTGTTGCCCTCCTGTCTTTGCTAAACCTGCTGGGAGGCCAATTCTCTGGATGCTTTCAAGAAAGAGTTAGATAGAGCTCTTAATGATAGTGGAGTCAAGGGATATGTGGAGAAGGCAGGAACGGGGTACTGGTTGTGGATGATCAGCCATGATCACAGTGAATGGTGGTGCTGGCTCAAAGGACTGAATGGCCTACTCCAGCACCTATTGTCTTTTGTCTATTGAATGTCCTGGATGAAGCATGTCCTGATCAAATGGATCAAGTTCTGTGTTGGTACTGGGCCTTGTTAAGACACATCTCCAAGTTAATTTATCTGTCAAAGCTATCAAAAACCTTGATTGCTTGTGCACGTTTTTCACATTCATTACAACTGAAAAATATCCAAAGAGCTATTAAGCAGTGTTAGCGGGGAAAAAAATCTAATTATTTTTGAAAAGTCACAAAAAACACAGTAACACCTGGCAGCCAGAAGATTTCCCTGCATAACTTCTGGGAATCTCAGGAAGTTGATACTCCACAGCTAAACTCTTTGTGGAGTCCCAAAGTCAAAACAGCAATGATCAGCAGTGAGGACTTTCAACACTTCAATATTTCTGCAATTTTAGATGGGAGTCCCTAAATTTCCTTCACTTACTTAGGGAAATGCCAGCAGTTACAAAAGTAAACACAAGCATTTTGCAGAAAGGCCCAGGTCACTGCTTTAGTGCAATTTTCTAGAAGGACTAACAGATAAGTATGATGTACTAGGTCATATTGAACTGTACACAAACTAACATTCCAGTCCTTGGTCTACACTGTCTAATATGGATTCAGTCTAGCTGGCAATGAAGATACATAACTGACCTCACCTAAGTAGGATGAAAATATGTATCGGAATGTTGTTGCTTAATAAAATAGCTTGTGTGAAAGTTAACTGCGCATCAACAAGAAACAGAACTATATTCATCTTTGGTCCCTTGTTCAGGTAATGCATTGTATAAGCCTTTGAATGTCAGCAGTAGAAGAAAGCATTCTTGCGCAGGCAAAGTAATAAAACATCAATAATCTGAAATATCCCTGTCTTCATCTCAAAGAATAATGCTGGTGTTAGGTTTTTACATGTAGCAACAGTGGATATCAGTTTCCATTGCCTTTCCTACACCAGCTATTACAGTGCCCAGAACCACCTGAGGGACTCCACTGGTAGCAAAGCTCATCCCACAGAGTTGACCACATGCCAGCTTCATTGCATCAGCATCAATTTGCTTCGACCCAAAACTGGACAAGGGCAAGGCACACAGCTCATTCCCACCCACTCTCATTTGCAAAGACTTACAAAACACACTGCATTGTTTCATTAAAAACGCGAGCGGGTAGGTAGGCAATTCAACTTATTTTTATACTTTCTTTTGTCCTGTTGTATTTATGGTTGCAGCATAATTAACCCTTGAGCTCTTATGTATAATTAATAATTCTATTTCCAAAAGACTATATATTCTGCATTGTTGCACAGCAGATGATATTGCTTGCATGATGCGGGGGGGTGGGGGGCGGGAGTGACTTGTCGTTGCTTCTGCTGGTGCAAGTGGGGGAAGGGAGGATGCTTCTGTTGCTACTTGTACATGGGTGGACGGAAGGGTTCGCATGCTTCCATCATTCATCCTTTGGGGTTTCTTATTTCGTGGATGTCTGTGAAGAGTAAGAATTTCAGGTTGTATGCTGTATACATTCTCTGTTACTAAATTGAACTATTTGATTTGAAATCAAGTTATGCCCTTTACAGAAATGAACATACTGGTGTTAGTTGAAAATCTTTCTCAGTTTCATTCCCAGTGGATTTTCTTTCAAATTGTGTTCTGTGGGAAAGATGAGTGGCGGGGTCAAGATATGTCTCTACCGAAGGAGGTGTAAGGTGCTCCTAGCTTGCAGGTCACCTGTGGGCAAAGTGTAGCACCTGCTTAACCCCCCTCTCCCCCCAAATCAGGGACACAGGAAGCCAAGGGATCAGGTGGTGGATGGTCATATGAGCAGCTGGTGTATATCAAAAGTCCTGGCTATGCAACAACTGACGCCAGGCAGACAATCTCTGAAGAGTATTGATAAAGACTGGGGTCACCTGTCATGTAAAGACACTGCCCAGAAGAAGGCGATGGCAAACCACTTCTGTAGAAAACTTTGCCAAGGACAATCACCGTCATGTGATGACCAAGACTGCCCACGTCATATGACACGGCACATAATGAATAAGCAATGGAAAAGAATGACTCCTTGCTGGAGTAAGATTAAATGGTTCTCAATAACCTGCCCAAATGTGATTTGTTTATATCCTACCACTGATGGTGGGCAACACTGGGTAAAACAGTCAAGCCATAAAGCTGGCAGAGTTTGCCAGCTGTAAGACTGAGGGTTAGATTCCCGCCACTGTCGGTATGGAAGCAAAACATAAGATGCTGGAGAAACTCGAAAGACTAGGCATCATCTACAGAAAAGAGGAAACAGTCAACATTTCAGGCCGAGACCCTTCATCAGGACAGGAAAGAAAGGAGAGAAGTCAGAGTAAGAATGTGGGAGGAGGGGAGGAAAAAGTACAAGATGGCAGGTGATAGGTGAAACCGGGAGAGAGGTGGCGTGAAGTAAATATCTGGGAATTTGATTGGTGAAAGAGATAAAGGGGGAGTATGATAGGAGAGGACTGGAGACCATGGAAGAAAGGGAATTGAGGGGGAGCACCTGAGGGACATGATGGGCAGGTAAGAGATAAGGTGATAGTGGCATACAGGAATGGGGGATGGCGAAGGAGAGGGGCATTACCGGAAGTTCGAGAAATCGATGTTCATGCCATCAGGTTACGTGTAATAAGAGATAAGGTGATAGTGGCATACAGGAATGGGGGATGGCGAAGGAGAGGGGCATTACCGGAAGTTCGAGAAATCGATGTTCATGCCATCAGGTTACGTGTAAGGTGCTGCTTGTTCAACTTGAGTGTGGCCTCATCCTGGCAATAGAGGAGGCCATGGACTGACATGTCGAAATAGGAATGGGAAGTGGAATTGAAATAGTATAGTCATAGTCATACTTTATTGATCCCGGGGGAAACTGGTTTTCGTTACAGTTGCACCATAAATAATAAATAGTAATAGAACCATAAATAGTTAAACAGTAGTATGTAAATTATGCCAGTAAATTATGAAATAAGTCCAGGACCAGCCTATTGGCTCAGGATGTCTGACTCTCCAAGGGAGGAGTTGTAAAGTTTGATGGCCACAGGCAGGAATGACTTCCTATGACGCTCTGTGCTGCATCTCGGTGGAATGGGTCTCTGGCTGAATGTACTCCTGTGCCCACCCAGTACATTATGTAGTGGATGGCAAACATTGACCATGCCATCTTGGTGGATGTGACAAATGTCTGTACAGAATTTGTACATTCTTCTCTTGAGCACATGGGCTTCCTCCAAGTGTTCATGTCTTACAGGACGTGAAATTCATTGTTTCTAATGCATGAGAAAACACGTCTAAGAGAATGTTGTAGAAGGTTTTCAATAAAAACTGCAGATGCTGGAAATCTGAAATAAGAATAGAAATACTCAGCAGGTCAGGCAGCATCTGTGGGAAGGGAAGCAGAGATCATATTTCAGGTCAAAGACCTTTCATCAGAACTGAGAAGACAAAAGATGCTCAAAAGGCCCTTGATTATCAAGTTTGAGAAATATTGTTAATTTTCCCCTTCTGTCCCTGGATTGAGAGGAGAGTAGAAGAAGACATGAAGTGAGGCAGGTAAGGAAGCCCCATCACTCTACTGGCTTAGAACAACTAATAGAGCAAGCTATGAATGAAACTTCCCAGTGTGTACAATTCAGCTCTTTGCCATCTAAAACCCAATGAGCTGTCAGGGGAGTCATAATGCTTTTCCTTATGTTATTGTTATTTAAAGCCTACTTTCATTTCATTTCAGTAATATACAGTACGTGCTAAAAGTCTGTATTACTGGACTGAGATGGCTGCTCACTTTAAGTGCATGTGACAAATGGGCTCGAAATTCTTTTGTTATTGTAGTATAGAATTTTTTTTAAACGTGGGGGGGAGAGAGAGATGGATTTATTTTCTCCATTTTCTATCCGTGATTGAAACGAGCACTAGACCAGGGGTTCCCAACCTTTTTTTATGTCATGCACCCCTACCATTAACCGAGGAGCCCGTGAACCCCAGGTTGAAAACCCTTGCACAAGATTATTTCTTTTGAAACACCATCAACCTGCAAGGTTAACTCAGTTCCTCTCACAACAGAAAATGCATGTCCCCAGGACTTCCCAATTTGAATTCAGATATGCAGCATCTGCAGATTTTTTTTTATTTTTAAACTTCCTGACTATCCTCTGGCAAGTCTTCCTGTGCATTGTTGAACAGATCATCCCTCAGCTGGTTTACTAATGTGCCAGGATTTCTTCCAGTATGAAAACAGCCACACAGTATTAATGAACACACATCAAAGTTGCTGGTGAACGCAGCAGGCCAGGCAGCATCTCTAGGAAGAGGTACAGTCGACGTTTCAGGCCGAAACTCTTCATCAGTCCTGACAAAGGGTCTCGGCCTGAAACGTCGACTGTACCTCTTCCTAGAGATGCTGCCTGGCCTGCTGCTTTCACCAGCAACTTTGATGTGTGTTGCTTGAATTTCCAGCATCTGCAGAATTCCTGTTGTTTACACAGTATTAATGGTGCAGGTATCTGAGAAATAGATTTCTAAACTTCATTCCACTAACACCATAGGCCTGATTTCAGAGTAGTAAGTGCAGTGGAGGTGGGGGGACGGGTGAGGAAGAAATGGAAGGACTGAACAGATTGCTCTGTGAGGAACTAGCATTCCTAAATGACCGCAATTACAATTCCTCTTCTCCCACAGTTGATGTTCAGCCCACTGAGTTCCTCCAGCAGATTGCTTGTTCCTTGCAAATGATCTCCTTCTGTATCAGTATGGAAAGTCCCTGCTCATGCAAGACTTTGAGTATGCAGCATTGTAATGGTCTATAAAAACTCCATAGCTTATTGTCTGGTTCATCATCTGGTAATCAAACAACTTGGGAAGGATTGAACATATATACAACTTAAATTCAGTCTGATCTAAGATTTGAACCAACTCACATTGAGTTGGCATTGAGGGTCTAAGCTTAGCCCCATTGCTTTTTCGGAGATGAAATAATCCTTTGTTGCTGCCTGGACAGCTGTTTAATGATTCCTGCATCTTTCTTTGGGTACTGGGTAAGCATTACACATTAACAAAATGGTTCACGTGATTGAGTTTTCTATTTATACTCACTTCCATCTGAATGATGGCTGCGAGGACATGGAAGAGGAGAGGATTCCTAACAGTGACAATGTCACGTGGATAAGCTCACTCACTCTTAACTTATGGGTATAAATGTATGTTCTGCTTAGAAACCAACAAGTACCTGTTTATCATCATGCAGATCAAAGATCAAAAGTTCTAAGTTCAAAGTAAATTTATTATCAAAGTACAAATATGTCACCATATACAACCCAGAGATTCAGTTTCTTGCAGGCATATTTAATAAATCCATGATAGAATAATAACCATAGTAGAATCAATGAAAGACCACATGAACTTGTGCATTTAAGTAGTGTGCAAAAGACAACAAACTGTTCAAATACAAAAAAAATAGAAATAATAATAATAAATAAATAAACAATAAATATGGAGAACATGAGATGAAGCATCCTTAGGTTGTGGGAACTTTTCAATGATGGGGCAAGTGAAGATGAGTGAAGTTATTCTGTTTGGTTCAAGAGCCTGATGGTTGAGGGCTAATAATTGTCCTGAATCTGATGGTGTGAGTCCTGAGATCCAGGAAATATTAGACAGCCTTATCAACCCTTACACCAGTTGTTGAACACAGTTACAAACTCAGAAGAATTAAAGGGATCAGTGTGATTAATGAGGCATCAGTAATTTTAGATGTATGACGTCATCTGGTCTTGAGTGAAGATCTGGCATGCTAAGTATAGTAGGTCTGTTGTGAACCTAAGTTTAAAAGAGATTGAAAAGTCTAATAATCAGTTCTTTCCTTACTGCAAAAGATACTGAAGAGTAATTTAAATAGTGTGGAGCATGGAGGAGTTGTGTATTCTCATTGGTGGAAGTAGATATCAGCCAATCAGGCTACCCATCTAAAGAGGATCATTCAACTGGTGATGACAATCTCCACTAGAGTGATGTTAGGGAAGGATGGTAACCAACTTTGATACTTCTCTTTGAGCAGATTTATACACCAAAAAATCTTTAGTTTAAACGTTCAGAGACACAGCATAAACATCTCACAAACATGGCTAAAGTCTGTAATAGGAATGGGCATTGTAATTTCAAGATGAATTTATTGTTTGTCTCAGTGAAAAGTAGCTAAAGACAACTAATGGGAAGAAATCCATTTAATCATACACCTTACCAGTGACAATGCTAACTATCAGAGCTGCAGGTAACTGGTGCACATATCAGCAATACTTCTGCACCACACCACCGCTCTACACAATTCATAGGGCAATGAGCCAACAGGATTCAGGTGAAAGATACCTTTGGCAATGAGGCGGGTGCATTACAGTTAGAGACAGATACAGATTGCAGGTCTTTTATAACTCCTAAAAATAGTCACTTGGCAGCATTGCCAATCACCTGTGCAAGTCCTTTAAATAGGAGAGCAGATGGTAGCAGGTTAGGTGCACCACAAGCAATATACTGTATGTATGTGTGTGTATGTGTGTGTGTGTGTGTGTGTGTGTGTGTGTGTGTGTGTGTGTGTGTATGTATATGGAACACCATTAAGTGCAAACACAATACACACAAGTTGACTCCTTACCCTCTGTACTTCAGCTGACACGATTCATTCATTTTCACTCTTAGTGTCTATCTCTTCATATATATTAGATATAATATTATTTGAAAGTAGAGCTTTTGTTCTGCTGTAAGTGCAATTATTGGTTAAAAGGCAAAGAAAAGTGGTGTATAGTGTGCCATTCATGACTTTATGATGCATCAAAGTTCGTTAGAACCTGTGAAGTACTTTTGAAGTGTAATCTCCCTCTTTTTTTCTCAGATGTGTAGCAGGAAATTTACACACAGCAATCCCCCACAAACAGGAAAGCGACCATAAGACCTTAAGACATAGGAGCAGAACTAGACCATTCAGCCCATCCAGTCTGCTCTGCCCCATTCTCCTGCTTTCTCCCTGTAACCTTTGACAACAACCATATAATTTATTTTCGAGATATAGAGGGATAAACGTTGGCTAGGATGTCTGCCCTGACACTTTTTGAAATAGCATTCAGCAATTATTTAATACACATCCCAAGAGGCAGCTCTGACCCCAGTTTAATTAAGCTAGAAAGACTGCTCCTCTGACAGTACAGCTCTCTCACAGCATTGCACTGGCCAGATAGTCTAGTTTTTGTGCTCAAGTTAGAGGAGTGTGAGTTGAATCATGGCTTTCTGACTCAGAAGTGAGAGAGCTGCACCAGCTGCAGCTGCCATGGATTGTAGTATGTCCAGTGAAAGTTACTGTATTTGCTGTACTGTTGAAGGGCAGCAACATTGTTCCGCTTTGTAATAAAACATTTATTTCATCAACAAAGCATCAGGCATCAACATGTTCTCAGTGTTTTTAACTTCCAGAAGTTATATGTTCAACACTAGCATCCCCATTCAAAATTATTAAAATTGACCTACACTGTAATACTAAAAGAATACATGCGACTGGTTATCACCATTGTGCTGTTCCCCATGCTGGAACTTACTTGCTTGGCCTCAACAACATTGAGATTTTCCTATGCAAACTGAAAAAAACAATTTTCTTATTCAAATATATATGCATATGTGGAGGAGAAAAGTCTTTTTGCAAGTCAATCATGTTATAGAGCAGAGATTGCCAAACCTTTTATGCCAGGGACCAACCATTAAGCAAGAAGTGGGTGGACCTCAGGTTGGGAACCCCTGTTACACAGTCATAGAGCATGAAAAATGGTCCTTCACACCAACTCATCCAAGCTAATCATGATGCTCACTAATTTGATCCCATTTGTCCATGTTTGGCCCATATCCCTTGAAACCCCTTCTAACCATGTCCTAATCTTAATAGAGTCATAGAAAAGTAGAACACACTAACAGAGATAGGCCCATCTAGTCTATGCCAAACCAATTAAACTGGCTCCTCCCATTAACCTGTACCTGAACAATAGCTCTCCCTACCCCTACCATCCATGTACCTACCCAAACTTCTCTTACATTTGAAATCAAGCTCACATGCACTACTTACACTGGCAGCTAGTTCGACACTCTCACCACCCACCAAGTGAAGAGGTTCCCCCTCATGTTCCCCTTAAACTTCTCACCTTTCATCTTCACCCATGACCTCTAGTTGCAGTCCCACCCAACCTTCTGGAAAAAGCCTGCTTGCATTTACTCTATCTATAGCCCTCTTAATTTTGTATAACTCTATCAAATATCCTCTCAATCTTCTATGTCCCAATGAACAAAGTCCAAATCTATTTAATTGTTGCTTATAACTCAGGTCCTCTAGACCATGCAACATCCTTGTAAATTTTCTCTGCATTCTTTCGGCCTTATTTACATCTTTCCTGTAGGTAGGTGACCAAAACTATATACAATACTCCAAGTTAGGCCAAACCAACTTCAGCGTAACATCACATCTCCTGTACTCAATACTTTGATTTTATGAAGGCCTTTAAAGTTTTTTTGAATTTTGAGATTGCACCTGCCTCAACTACCTTCAGCAGAATAGAGTAGAAGTTCATTAATAAAACCTTAACAAGCCCTAACAGCTGAAAAGATTTTTGAAGTGATACTTTTAAAAAGAGGAGACTGGTTGGGGCTGTAATAAAGCCAGACGAATAGCTCCCTGCATGTGACCTTGTTTCTCCTCCAATCCACCACAGCAGTTCTTCAGCTACAAAACGGTGGTGGCAGGTACTTCAGAGCAGAAGTATGCTCCCCCTCCCCATGTTTTTGCTTGATAAAGCAAAGGCATGACTTTTATTTCCACTATTTTATGAACCAACAGATAAGGACTTACATCTTAGCTTCCCAGGGAGCTGGAAGAACACTGTTTGTGGCAATATTAATGGAGTTGTTGAGAGTAAAGGCCATCCATCGAAATACCTAGGAAGAAAAGGTGCTAAATCTGCCTGTATCCGGCTCCCTCGTGAATTGGTGAGGTTGGGTTCATGGTGGAGGGGCAGCGCTCACTGTCACTTGAGTGAAAGAGGTAGTGTGAATGTCTAGATTTAGTTGTTCACCATAATGAGCAGCACTGATACATGATTCAAGGCAGCAGTATCGCACACATCACAAGAACCCATATTAGTACAAGCAACAATCAAGAGACACTTCTGTTTCAATGTCTTGAGTACACACTGTGCTAAAGCAACATATCACTTTTCACTTACAGGAATGCACTGATAACATTTATTTCTGGTGAACATTCGTGATGTGTATCTATTAACCTAAGGAAGTTGTGGTTGGAAACAGTGGCAGTAATGCTAATTTGCAGGCTTGGGGAATGCTAGGGAGAGAGTCAAAGGGGGAAGGCAATAAGGAAAGGGGTATGGGAAGGACAAAAGGAGAGGTGCATGATATTTAAAACTCTTATGTTACTGTTAGCTAGCTTATAGTGATCTTCTCAAACTGTATGCAAGACAAGCTTTTACATGCAATACCACTAATAAACCAATATAAGGAGTAAAGTGCTGTTGCCACTGCCTAAACTTGACTGTGAAAACTACAATGGAGCTTCAGAAAACAGGAATAAATATGCAAGGGTAAAAATAATTTTAGTAATTTACTTTATGAAAAATCATTGAGAAAAAAATTGTCTTTGGTGAGTAAAGCTCAATATGTAAGAAGCAGGAGCAAAATGTTATCCTCTATTTCCAAAATTTCATCTCAATTAAACCAAATTTTGGTAGGACATACTCAGGTATTACGTTTTTGCATCTTCAGGGCTAATAATCAACAACGAGTCCCCTGGCTGATCAATAGTGGCTTTCTCTACTCCAAGAATTGTCACCTTGTCATGAAGGAGCAGCTTGTGATTTCCTGACATCCCGAGAATGATGCTGTCTGGAGTTTAGCCATCTGGCGCTTAGCTCCTGCCCATGGTCAAGGGGACAGTTCCAGACAAAGAGCAATCTAACCAAGACCTGAGTGGTGAAGCTGACAGAAGATGATGACACATCACAATGGCAGAGGAAGTCTGCAGCAGTGAAGGGTCCCCAGTTGTCTTGCATTCCAGTCCATGAAAACCTGTCAAGGACTGTGTGGTGACTGCTGCTGGATGAGCCTCTCCACATTAAGCAAAGTCACGCAAGGCCGTCCTCCATTAAGGGAAACCACCCTAACATCCTAGGCTATGTGCATCCCAGATCAGCCTCTACAGCCACCTGAGGACCAACCAATAGACAACCCCTTTGGAGAACATGACACTTGACTTGGGAGATCACACTACTACTACCGTTGGCTTTCTAGCTCTCAACTTCAAAATGAACTAGAAAACCAGTACTCATCCTTTAAAGGTAAAGCAATGACAATACAATACTGCCTCACAATAAACCCTGTCTGATGCATGACAATCTGTAGTTATCCAGATTATTCAGGTTTTCTTCCAAGGTAGAAAATATATATAATACAGTATCTCTATAATACAGCCAGCTGTGATGGGCTATTATTTGACTCCTAAGGACAGCCTTATGAGGGATGGGGGCCTCAAACACTTGTGGTTATAGGAAATATTACATTTTCAGGGGCTGGTGCTGACTGGTTGGAGAGTAAGAGGGAAGAGCAAATTCATCTCCTGGAGCATACTATGGAAAACTTGCTCTGTGCATGTCACTGTTCATCGTTCAAATGTCAGCCTGGAGTTATTTGAGGAAAAAACATGATTTACTTTGGAAGTAACGTTGTCAACAGCGTATTAAAAGCATGAAATGTGGGGTTTTCCCGATTAGCATAGCTGAGGACCACACAAGTTAATTCTTTGAGCCCACAAGGCAATCTGGGGATGAAATGAGTTTATTCCAATTCACACTCATCAAGTGACTTTGGGTTTAGCACAGAAATATTATTGGCTTCAAAGATTTAAAAAAAAACTCAGATTTCATCCATGTATATCAATGGCAAAACAGATTGATGAAGGTAAGTAGTAGGTGTGATGCATGTGGATTTAGTAAGGTGTTCAACACGGTTCCCCTTCAAAAGTCAGGAGGTATGGAATGCAGAGACACTTAGCTGTGTGGATTCAGAATTGGCTTGCCACAGAAAGCAGAGGTAGTAGATAGAGTACATTCCGCTTGGAGGTCTGTGACTAGTGTGTTTCACAGCAATCTGTTCTGGGGCTCCGGCTCTTCGTGATTTCTATAAATGACTTGCATGAGGAAGTGTAAGGGTGGGTCAGTGAGTTTACAGATGACACAAAGGTTGGTGAAGTTGTGGTTGTCGTAGGTTATTGACAGGACGTAGAGCTGGACTGGAAAGTGGCAAATGGAGTTCAACTCGGAAAACTGTGAAGTGATACATTCTGAAGGTAGAACTTGAAGGAAGAATACAGGTTACTGGCAGAATCCTTAGCAGTGTGGAGAAATAGAGGGGCCTTTGGATTCACTAGCATAAATCCCTCAGATTTCTCGTACAAGTTGACAGGGTTGTTAAGAAGGCATATATGTGTTGGCCTTCATTAGTTGTGGGATTAAGTTCGAGAGACATGAGGTAATGTTGCAAACTATAAAACCCTGGTCGGACCAAACTTAGAATATTGTGTTCTGTTCTGGTCACCTCATTACAGGAAGAATGTGGAAGCTTTCAAATGGGTGCAGAGAAGATTTACCATGATGTTGTGTGGATTAGAGAGCACATCTTATGAGCACTGGCTTTTCTCTCCCGAGCTAAGGGGGATGAGAGGTGATTTGATAGAGGTGTACAAAGGATAAAATTGAGTGGATAGCCAGAGATATGTTCCCTGGACGGAAATGGCTAATACAAGGGGGCATAGTTTTAAACTGATTGGAGGAAAGTACAGTATAGGGAGATGTCAAAGGTAAATTATTTCTCGCCACCATTCTCCTACTATTTTTCTCCTCACATTTCTACCCCCCGTTTCTCCTCCTTTTCTCCCCTTCCTTCTCCCAATTTCTCCCCCCCCCCGCTTCTCCAACCCTCTTTCTCCCCACCTTTAGATTAGATTAAAGGTCAGCACAACCTCATGGACTGAAGGACCTGCACTGTGCTATAATCTTCTATGTTCTACATTCTATCAATCAACTTTTAACTGTTGCCTTCATTTTTGAATATTGTGTTGCATATATTTTAGCAAAATTACATCAATGATTATTTCAGAAATCCCAGGAGAACGAGCAATTCCATTACAGTGTTGAAGTATTTAAGGTACCAAGGTTTGGAATATTCCAGCAATGGTGCATAAGGATCAAGAGGAGTTTATCAGTGCTTCTTAACAGATGCCTTTGTATCTCACTACCTCTGTCCATTTTCCCTCCCCCTTTCAGGAACATTTCAGGAACAGCTTCTTCCCCTCCGCCATCAGATCTCTGAATGGACAATGAATCCATGACCACCATCTCACTATTTTATTCCTCTCTTTTTGAACTACTTACTTAACTTAATTTTCATTTTTTATATATACTTCTAAGAGTAACTTACGTATTGCAATGCTGCCGCAAAACAACAAATTTCACGACATATGTTTGCCAGTCACATTAAATCTGATCCCGATTCTGATTTTCTCTTCATTTGGCCTATCCTCAAAGGTAAAGTAATTTGGTTTGTGTAACTGTGGTTGCAAATATCTGGATGATTTTGTTTTTTTATTATGATCACCAAGTTCATGTTAAAATCTGTGGATAGCCTCCAGGCAGAAATGGAATAAAGACCCCAGGCCTCAGCTTCATTATATTAGTAACACAGAAGAGATCAATGTAAATTATTGACAGCAGTATTAGAATATTGTTGTGCAGTGTACTGTGGACTTAAAGATGACAGTTCCTGTATTGAGTTCTATGTTCAGATAATGCCATGTGATACTCCAGAACTAGACATCCCCTTGATCGTAATTCATTAGCAAAAGGAAAATAAATATTTAGACCAAGATGGAAAATGAGATTTTTAATAAGGAATTGAAAAGAGAGGATAAGTACAACTCAAATGCCATCTATAAATTTGCCGCTGACGCAACTATTATTTGTAGAATTTCAGATGGTGACAAGGAGGCATACAGTAATGAGATAGATCAACTGTTTGAATGATGTCAAAACAGCAACTTTGAACTCAACAACAGAAAGACCAAGGAATTGATTGTGGACTTCAGAAAAGGGAAATTGAGGGAATGCACATCAGTCCTCATTGAAGGATCAGCAACGGAAAGGGTGAGCAGATTCAAGCTCCTGGGTGTTAACGTCTCAGAAGACCCATCCTGGGCCAACATAGAAGAAGGCACGACAATGACCATATTTCACAAGGAAATTTGGTTTATCACCAGAGACTCTCACAAATGTCTACAGATGTAGACAGCATGCTAACTGGTTGCATCACTGTCAGATATGGGATGAGGAGGCACTACACAAGATCAAAATAAGCTGCAGAAAGTCATAAATTCAACCAGCTACATCATGGGCACTAACCTTCCAAGCACCCAGGGCACCTTCAAATGGTGATGCCTCAAAAAAGTGGCATCCATTATTTAGGACCCCCATCACCCAGAACATGCCCTCTTCTCATTGAAGGCACACGCTCAATATTTTAGAACAAGCTTCTTCCCCACTGCCATCAAATTTCTGAATGGACAATGAACCCATGT
The DNA here is from genome assembly GCF_963921235.1 of Mobula hypostoma. Taxonomy (NCBI): domain Eukaryota; kingdom Metazoa; phylum Chordata; class Chondrichthyes; order Myliobatiformes; family Myliobatidae; genus Mobula; species Mobula hypostoma. The sequence continues at coordinate 83,203,343 of NC_086101.1, read as the reverse complement.
ACACTACCTCACTATTTTGTTTTGTTTTTTGCACTACTTATTTAATATAATTTTCTATATTTCTGATTGTGATTTATACAGTAGTTTTTAAAATTATTATGTATTGCTGCCACAGAACAACAAACTTCATATGTCAACACGAGGAAATCTGCAGATGCTGGAAATTCAAGCAACACACATAAAATGCTGGTGAACGCAGCAGGCCAGACAGCATCGATAAGAAGAAGCACAGTCAACGTTTCAGGCTGAGACCCTTCGTCAGGACTAACTGAAAGAAAAGATAGTAAGAGGTTTGAAAGTGGGAGGGGGAGGGGAAGATCTGAAATGATAGGAGAAGACAGGAGGTGGAGGGATGGAGCTAAGAGCTGGAAAGTTGATTGGCAAAAGGGAGACAAGGCTGAAGAAGGGAAGGATCATGGGACGGGAGGCCTACGGAGAGAGAAAGGGGGAGGGGAGCACCAGAGGAAGATGGAGAGCAGGCAAGGAGTTATTGTGAGAGGGACAGAGAGAAAAAAGAGAGAGAGAGAAAAAAGAGAGAGAGAGAGAGAAAGTAAGTAAGTAAGTAAGTAAGTAAATAAATAAATAAATAGGGGATGGGATAAGGACGGGAGGAAGGGCATTAACGGAAGTTAGAGAAGTCAATGTTCATGCCATCAGGTTAGAGGCTACCCAGACGGAATATAAGGTGTTGTTCCTCCATCCTGAGTGTGGCTTCATCTTGACAGTAGAGGAGGCCATGAATAGACATATCAGAATGGGAATGGGACGTGGAATTAAAATATGTGGCCTTCATATGTCAGTGATTTTAAATCTGAAACAAAACATATATAAAATCATATATATAAAATATATAAACAACAGATTTGTTTCTATGATTTCTTTCTGGCATGACTCCTTACTAAAAGGAATAGGTAGCTACAATGAACTTACAGTACAATGTGATGTGCAATGTTCAAAGTTTAAAGTAAATTTAATATCAAAGTACTGTATGCATATGTCACAATATGCCACCTTGAGATTTATTTTCTTTCAGACATACACAATAGACCAAAGAAATACTATAGAATCAATGAAAAACTACACACAAAGGCTGCCAAATAATTAACCTGCAAAATAAGACAACCTGTATAAAAATACCGACAACATGAGTTGTAGAGTCTGAAAGTGCAACATATTGATGCAATTACAAAGAAGGCATGGCAGTGGCTCTATTTCGTTAGGTGTTTGAGGGAAACTGGTATGTCACCAAAAACACTCGCAAATTTCTACAGAGGTACTGAGGAGAGAGTTCTGACTGGTTGCATCACCATCTGGTATAGAGGAGCAACTGTAAAGGATTGCGAAAAGCTACAGAATCTGCCTGATCCATCATGGACACTGGCCTCCCCAGAATCCAGGACACCTTCAAATGGTGATTCCTCAGAAAGGCAGCATCCATCATTAAGAACCTCCATCACCCAGGACATGCTCTCTTCTCAATGCTACCATCCAGGAGGAGGTACAACAGCCTGAAGACACACATTCAACATTTCACAAATAGTCTCTTCCCCTCCGCCATCGGATTTCTGAATGGACAATGGACCCATAAACTCTTCCTCAGTATTTTTTCTGCTCTCATTTTTGCATCATCATCAATTATTTTTACATATATTTCTTATTGTAATTTATACTTTATTATTAATAATTATTTACTATCATTATTATTGTATATTTTTTCTCAGCTCAAGCTGGCAAAACCTGATATATGGGCATAGCCAAGCACACACATTTCTCAATTGCTAGAAACTTTCAGACTATTCGAGTGGCATTTAGTATTGTGGCTTTCAAGAGATTTACATAAATATTGTTCTGCGGGCATAATTGATTAATGCTATTGTGTAGTGACTTTGGGAAGATACCAATTGGAGATATTACTATTGGGCAATGCGTACCCTATTCATGTTCCATAGTCTTTCAATTTCTTCCTTTAATTCAGCATATTTCTGGTGTTTTCACATAATGATTTCTGTAAGTTATGTGTGTTTGGAATGGTGATATCTATTATCTAAGTCATTCTTGCTTGCTTATCCTGTAATATTTTATCTGGGCAGTTATTATGTTTTGTCCTACTGTAATAATGGATTGGTCATAATGTAATTTCTAGGACACTGACTCTAAAACAGGACCAGGCTTGTATTTATAGTAAGGTATGATGTCTTTCTGAGTTTGTATTTTAAAGCAAGATTCTGGTGAATGATGTTTCTCACTTGATTGAGCTTGTGTAAGTAATCAGATTGAGTTAAACTGTTGCAGGATCCTGTAATTTGTTGGATGGTTTCTAGATTCTCTTGGCATTTTCTGCATTTATTGTCTTGAGTTTGTTGGTCCTTTATTTTGTCCTTATGATCATTTTTTGCGTTAGCCACCTGGCCCTGTATTTGCCACAATGAACCCCTCTGTTTCTGGGGAGAGGTCTCTAACTTTGAGCCAAGTGTTTGACGCTTCCTTGTCGACATCTAGTCTGTTCAGATCGTGGGGATGTCTTCCATAAAAGGGCATGCTCTTCCACTGGTTAACTTTTTCTTCTATAATGACAATTTTTTCATTTTCTGGGCTGTGTTTTCATTTAAGTTTAGTGGTATGTACTTCTTATCAGAATTGCATATGTTCATGTGGAGTACTGACTCCTACTTTTGTTGATGAAAATATGTCTTTAGAAGTTTTATCTGACTGTTTGTAATGTTTCATGTCTGTTTATTCCTCTTCCTCCTTTTTCCTTAGGTAGTGTTAATTTAAGTACATTCGAGTGTACAGAGTGTTTTCTAAAATTTGTCATTTCAGTTATTATTTTTCTTTGTAATTCTCCAGATCAGTCTTGGACCACAAAATTATGCCAAAAATATATTAATATGGGTAAAGCGAAAGTGTTTATTGCCTTTATTACATTATTATTATATATTATTAATTATTTTATTCAGGCAGATGGGGCTCATCAGTCATGGTTGGCAGTTCATTTAGGGAAAGGAAAATTCTGATCTCAAATCTCCATTGCCTTGCTGCTATACCCACTCACAGGGAAGGCTTCAGAAGTTAACCCTAAGCAAAACTCCAGAGCTGAAGTCCCTAAGGCAGCCTTACGTTGAGTTCAATACTAACTGGCAACTCCTGCAATATCACTGGTGCCAAATTGTATTGGTCTCTGCCGTTCCTTTGGTTCACCTGTTTCCCGGAGAGGGGGAGTCTGTAGCAGCTTACTCGCCACATCATACTGCCCTGGTCTGCACACTGGCTTGCGTATCCTGTAGGTGGCTAGGACGCAACTTCCGTGGTCAACGTCACCCAATGGAGGGCCTCAGTTATTTTATTATTCATGTACTGCTGCCACAAAACAACAAATTCACAACATACACCAGTGATATTAAACCTGATTCTAATTCTGAATGTGAAAATGAGTCCACAGGTTTGTGTTCTGTGATCATTCCAGTGCTGAGGTGACTGAAGTTTTCCAGGCTGGTTCAGGAGCCTGATAGTTGAAAGATGATAATTGTTCCTGAACTTGGCGGTGCTCTGGTGGTGTTTAAGTTGTTACAATGCTTCAGTTTGGTCAAAGAATTACCCTGAGAAACAGAGTACTGCAGACCAGAAAGACCCTAGGAAACACTGAGCTACCTCAGATGGCAGTTGATTTGATGCTATTGACAAAAGCGAGGAAAATTAATCAAAGCTGATCCTAGTTGAAAAACATGTACGCTTGTGAGTATATGAACAATATTGGTTTCGTGAACCCAAACTAAAAAGGCATGTTCATTACCAATGACCACACATTACTGAGGAAGGATATCATCAGACACTCATAAACACAATGCCACATTTCAGTATGAGTCCAGACTTTTAGGAGAAAATGTGAATCAATAGGGAATGTGATTTTGTTTTAAAATTTACTTTAAATTTCTTAATTACTCTTTTCCCAAGATGCTGCCTAATCTGCCAAGTTCCTCCAGCATTTTGTAGATGTTGCTCTGGATTTCCAGCATCTGTAGTCTCTTGCATTCTTAATTATTGTTAATTCTTGTATCTTTTATTTTTAGCAAATGAAATTCTTAAAAAAGATATGAATTTGCAGAAATTCATGGAACTCAAAGAGTTAATAATGTACTACTCAGAGCTACGCAACTGATATTCCCCATTTCCTCATTAAAGTGAGTTAGAGTGAAGTATCTCATAGCATAAACATTTTCTAAAATAATTATTAAAGTTGTTAGTAAATAATAAGTTTGTGTTGAACTCAAACTTTAGGTAAACCATTGATATTTTAAAATATACAGCTGTTGTACACAGCATGGGTGATCAGCTGCAAATTATTTATTTCATTCTTACAAGGCTTTGCTTGACTTTCCTTAAACATGGGGCAGGGGTGATGTGTTCACTTATCACAGTACCAAATTTGCTTCTAAGACAGATCTGCCGTTGCCCTTCAAAAACATTGTAAAACAGAACAAGACAGCTTATCTATTCCAATCTGAGCATTTTCTATAAGTTGTGTAATAACAGTTGCTGGGAGAAAAGCAAAGGCAGAAACCTCATCCCAACTTTGAACCATTTTCAAAGCCAGAGTTTTTTTTTCTTTCTAATGCATACCATGATGTTATTCATATGAGCTTCTCAATTGAATTAGTGTTTTGTAACGTCTTCCAGGTATGCCTTGTCCACTACTCAATTCTAAGCTACTAGAAAGGAAAAAATTGCTTAACATTTAAATGTGAATCATTCATAAAGCTATATTTTTAGAATGAAAAACCTTTTACTGAAAGATCTATTTCACCATCAGATCATAAACTTACAAACAAGTATTCCTGATAGACTGGCTTTGGAGTTCCACAAAACGGCTGTAATGAATTAAACAGGGAGAAATGTATGGCTTTTAAAATCCTTGGCACTTTGTCACACTAATGCAGAGTAAGAGGGTATTTTTATAAATTCAGATTGCCATAAGTATTCAAAATGACTTTCTGCCTTTGGTATAATCACATGGTGTCCATTGAATTACTTGCTTGTACTGAGAGATCTCTCTGTACATTATATGTTTAATTGGTAATTTGCCCTTTCTCCATTAAAGTCCTTACAGCATTATCAACCTCCTCAGGATCAACAAATACATCTGTGTGATGGTGGCAACCATTATACAACGACGAGCTTCCTCAAATATGCATAAAAAATTAAACTGCTTTGCCACTTCATTATTGACAGGCCAGAAGCTCAAACAGTTTGCTGTACCTGCAGTGACTAGGTTAAATTTCAATTGGACATCATTTGACTACTACTTCCACAAACAGAACTTTCAAGTGGCTCTTCAAAAGCCTTAATGGGCCAATCAACTATTTACCTTTTGATAAGGTAAATCAGCAATTGAGATAAAGCAGAGATAAGCCAAGAGTAAATATGGGCACAGCTCACTGTTATCCAGACCCCTTTGCTCACATGCGCACACCTATAGAGGGACAGATGTATGCTTAACACATATGACCTGAGACAGGCCTACAGCCATAACTAGATAATTTCACACTCACAGACCGATTGCAGCAGCTTTTTGAGGTGAAAGAAACTGACAGCACAAACTCTCCAGGGCAGAACTTTCCAGTCAAGTGGATCAACGTACTGAAAATTGCTTATGAATAGTCATTACTCCTTCATTACAACCCCTCACAACCCAGTTCTTTTTTGCAACCAAAATGCCTTTTGTCATCTTCACAAGGTGCATCAGTTAATTGCCGATTGACTTTCTTTTAAACACATGACAACATGTCACAAAGTAAAAATGTGGAATGTTGCTTTAAGCATTCCACTTAACTCCTTGATTGCCACATTCCTGCACATTAGCATCAATATTTCAGAGGGAGAATGACATTTCAAATGCCTCTGTACTTACCTACTATTATTTTGTTGGCCTATGTTATAGCCATTCAGCTCATAAAAATGGGTAACTTTCTGAGGTTTTGTTAAATGCCCAATCATAACATTAGTGAGTACAGTAACATATGTACCTTTCTAGATATAAACATACATAAAATCACCCCAGCTAATTTAATCTTTTATCATCATGAATTTTGCACTTGCAAGACTTAAAAAGACGTTAAAGTATAAGGTGTTAAACTAACCTGCTAAACAATTTAGAGAGTTGCCATTGGATAGGTGAGAATGTGGTTCAGTAATCTGCTGCTAAAACCTTAACTGCATGTGTGGGATGCAAAATAATCTGCTCAATTCTTCGTGATGGCATTCCATGCAAATCCAGTAAATGTACTGCTTTGAAAACTTAACATCAAGGAATAATTGTACTAGCCATTCGATCACCAAGATTGCAAACTCACTGTCACACCACAAGTTGGCTGCAGTCTAAAACCTCTCTGCCTTAGAGATGCATAGTGAGGTGGGGTAGTGGAGAGCATTTTCTTGAAAGGATGTGACTTCGTTTGTGAGAGGATAATTGCACTTTCCATTGAAACAAGAAATAGAATCATAACATCTTTGTGAGAAAGTGTGAGCCCTGAAACAGTAAAAATACTTAATAACATATCATGGCATATTCATTTAATTTCCCATCCAAATCTAAAAATATTGCCCTGATGAAACATTTAAATTTAAAGTAAAATGGTATTCATGTGGTCATTCAAGAGGTTGGAAGAATTAACTAAAGTTGAAACAATCTGGATAAGAGAGGTATCCCTTTTCTGAGTTACAGACTTCTCACCCATAAACCAAATACTACTGGCCCACACACTTATCGAAAGCAGTAATGATGTACCAGCAGGTACCAGTGTGTACTGTGGGTAGGAAACAAACAGTATGAAGCAGACTTACTCATCTCTAACAATAAACAAATCTTCTGAAAGAAACAACAGTAAGCCACTATTTGTCTGAATCCTGGTTTTCAAACAGTTCAGACTTCCAAACTCATATTTTACTCCCAACTCTAACCCCAACTGCAACCCCCTCCCCCCATACACACTCACACAGAGGGTTCATTCATATATACCACTGCATACATAAAAACCCATATGTACAAAATCAAACATGCACACATGTGCATACATATGTGCATATACATATACATAGGCATCCGTTAGTCTCGTGAGACCATGGATTTGCGCCTTGGAAGGTTTCCAGGGCGCAGGCCTGGGCAAGACTGAATGGAAGACTGGCAGTTGTCCATGCTGCAAGTCTCCCCTCTCCACGCCACCGATGTTGTCCAAGGGAGGGGCACTAGGACCCATACAGCTTGGCACCGGTGTCATCGCAGAGCAATGTGTGGTTAAGTGCCTTGCTCAAGGACACAACACGCTGCCTCAGCTGAGGCTCAAACTAGCGACCTTCAGATCACTAGACTGACGCCTTAACCACTTGGCCATGCGTCAGCACACATACACATAGATACACAACAAACACACACTATGCAATTGTCAGTAAAGCTCACTGATTAATTCCCTTTGTGACCCACGACTATCTACGCTCTAGCCCACTGGCATTGGTGAGAGATTAAAACCTGTAAGATTCCCAAAAACATATGCATATGGATTGGATATGCTGCAAAAGAAAACAAAATCTGAATGTTCTTATAAAGACCAGCTGGCATCTGTGGAGAGAGAGACTGAGTCAATGTGTCAGATTGGTGGTCTATTGTTGGAACTTTGAGACTTACTTAGATCGACAATCCTTGACAAATTTTCTTTCACCATTTGCTATGGAGGATCCAATGCCCAGGATTGAAGGAGGAGGCTGCAGAGTGGGCTCAGCCAGCTTCACCTCCAGCACAACCCTTCCCACCAAAAAGATCATCTGCAAAATGTGGTGCCTTAAGAAAGCAGCATCCATCATTATGGACACTCAGCATCCCGGGCATGCCTCGTCTTGTTACCACCATCAGGAAGGAGCACAGGAGCCCAAAGACACACACTCAGCATATCAAGAACAGCTTCATCCATTTTGCTCTCAGATTTCTGAATGATCCATGAACCCTACCTCCCTATTTCTCTTTTTTAATACTTCTTGTAACTTATCGTCATTTTTTTAAAACTTGCAATGCACTGTTGCCATAAAAAAAAACAAATTTCACAGCATATGTCACCGATTATAAACCTAATTCTGATTCTGATGCTCTTTCCAGGTTTGTATCACGCAATAACCTCTATATCCATTGATTTTACCCATAGACTTTTGCTGAGGGGTTCTTAAAGGGATATTTAGCTTTGAACACTAAATGTTTGTGTTCGCATAGTCACCTCGTCGATAAAAAAGCTTTCCTTTATTTTACAACACACACAAAATGATGGAGGAACTCAGCTGGTCAGGCAGCATCTACGGAAATGAATAAACAGTTTATGTTTTGGGTCAAGATCCTTCATCAGGACTGGAAAGGAAGGGAGAAGATAGCTAGAAGGTGAAGCTAGATAAGTGGGAAAGGTAAAGGGCTGGAGAAGAAGGAATCTGATAGGACATGAGAGTGGACCATGGGAGAAAGGGAAGAAGGAGGGGCACTGGAGGAAGGTGGTAGGCAGATGAGGAGAGGTAAGAGGTTAGAATGACAGAAGGAGAGGGAAAGGGGAGGGAATAAATACCGGAAGGAGAAATCAATGTTCATGCCATCTGGTTGAAGGCTACCTAGACAGAATACGAGGTGTTGTTTCTCCACACTGATTTTGCAGCTGGATTACACAACAAGTGAACTACAAAATACTCCAAAAAATTAACAGTCTCCATTGAGAGATGGAGACAATACAAATTTATGGTCTTCTGTTTTGCTGATTTAATTCTGCGGTACTAATAGTGGGTTAAAGTCTTGCTCTGGTGGGCTAGTAAAAATATGCAATTTTCCTTAACACTATAAACATCTTGAAAAATTATAATTCACGAGATAATTTCACAAAAGAGAAACCTTTTCTTTCAGCTTGGCTTTTGACTGCTCACACCAGCTTTCATTATCCTACAAGTCGGGAATCTCAGCAATGCACTGAACAATTATTCTGCATCAGGGCTGTGATGGGGACCAGGGTGCTGAAGGTGGGCGGTGCAGCATAATGGAACCACTGTGGAACTATACACACTTATTGTGGAGCCCAAGCTTGCCAAAGTGTAAATGCCTGCCTTTCTTCCAAGCACAGAAGCTAGATTATACAATCACGAAATTCAGTAAGAAGGTCAGCCTAACAGGGTGATTGGTAGCGACGGAAGCTGGCACAACCACAGTACTGAATACTGAGGTTACTCTGTGGCAAGTACTGCAGGTGTACCATCATCAACTACATACAATATTAATGAACCTGGCAAAAGAATGGATCACTTCTTGCCCCTTTTACACGATAGGGCATGTAAAGTTTTTATTTTTGTTCGAGCTCACAATCAGAATCTGAATCAGGTTTAATATCACCGGCATATGTCGTGAAATTTGTTAACTTTGCAGCAGCAGTACAATGCGATCAATGATAGTACAGAAAAAAACCTGTGAATTATAGTACGTATATATACATATATTACATAGCTAAATTAAAGAAACAGTGCAAAAATATACATAAAAAGTGGTGAGGTAGTGTTCATGGGTTCAATTTCCATTCCAAAATTGGATGGTAATGGGAAGAAGCTGTTCCTGAATCACTGAGAGTGTGCCTTCAGGCTCTTGTACCTCTTTTCAGATGGTAGCAATGAGAACAAGGCATGACCTGGGTGATGGGGGTCCTTAATGATGGACGCCACCTCATCAATCCTTGTTTTTTTTCTACCTTATGCACTTATCATTAAAAAATCAGGGACTTAAGTGATAGACAACTTAGTTCAATGCTGAGGAAGTGTTGTACTGTTGGGGGGGTGGCGTTGTCTTTCAAACAAGAACCCCTTCTGTCCCCTCAGGTGGAGTTTAAAAGTCCTGTAGGAGTAATTCGAAGTTCAAAAGTGAATTCTCTCTAGCCACCATTTATTCCTCAACTGACAATGCTAAAAAAAAGTAGCCTTATTGATCTGATCATTATCTCAGTGTGTTTATGGAAATTACAATGCGCAATTTGGTTTCCTTACATTAAAACATATCTATGCTTCTAAAGTACTTCAAAGTCCGTAAAGTGCTTTGGCAAAGCCTAAGATCATTTAAGCAGCCACATAAAAATGGCTGTTCTTTCTATTTTTTTTACTTTTAGGTTAACCTTTTTAAAACTGTAATTTTCTTTATCCCAAAGGCAAAGCCTTAGAATAAGGGACATCTCCTTTAGAGATGAGATTTGGAGGAATTTCAGAGGGTGGTGAATCTGTGGAATTCATTGCCATGGAGGTTATTGGGATTGGATGTACTTACGGTAGCACTTGATGGTTTCTTGATTGGTAAGGAGGTTAAGAGTTATGAGAGAAGGCGGGGGGGGGGTTGAGAAAAAAATATAATCAGCCATGCTTGAATAGCGAACACCAGGCTCAATGGGCTGAATGGCTAAATTCTGCTCCTATATGTCTTATGTTCCTGGCAGCCAGGAGGCCACAACATTCCAATTTTTCCAAAGCCTCTGTTAATTTTGTTTTGAAGCATTAACGTTAATATAATTTCCTTGTCGTCACTGATGGAAATGCTTTCAAAATCATGCCTGTCTTTTCTTCCATTTTCCTATCATTCTCCTACTGACAGATGGGTGTAGAACACAAGCACAACCTTATTCCACCCCACTTACACCATCAACAAAGCATCCAACAAAAAATAGCTAAGTTGCCATCTCCTGCATATCACAGGTAAAGCCCTCCCCACCCATTGAATACATCACAGGAAAGCAGCTTCCGTCATCAACGGTACTTCACAGGAGAGCAGCATCCACCTAAACTTTGCCCACAATACTCAGTTTATGTTTGGTCAGGCCCATTCCATTTTAGATCTTAACACAAACACAAAGACAATAGCTAAGTACTAGAAGCGATGTGAATGTGACTGCCTTTGCCATCTAGGCTGGGTTTCACTGAGAGGGGCACTGGGAAACATTCATGAAAGTCACTGAGAATTAACGGTCGACATTCAACTGCCAAGGAAGATGGCTGTGCTTTTGGAGATGAACTGTCTTGGCCATGAGACATTCCTGCAAGAATGTATCAGGCAGTATTCTAGGCACAACCATCATTAGCTGCTTACTAACTGATCTTCCCATCTCTAGAACTTCATCGTTTCCTGACAGAGTCCTCTTATATACAGACACTCCTGTGCCTAGCATCATTTTATGGACATACAACTAATCCTTGCATATAAGCTATCTTGTGCATTTATATTTGTTGGGTTTTATTATTGTGTTCTTTATCCTATTGTTTTTTGTGCTGAATCAGGTCCGGAGTAACAATTATTTTGTTCTCCTTTACAGTTGTGTATTGGAAATGACATTAGACAATTCTGAATCTTGAATCTTCTTTGTATCATGTCACAGATGGAGGTGTTGGTTACACTTCCATTTGTATCTCTTCGGTTGATGGCACACTCCATGTACACTATAGTGCCAACAAAGTATCAGGCAATGGCCATTTGCAATAATACTTTGCCATTATGACTCCCAACTACAATGGCTTCTCTTCCTTAGGAACGTCATCAGACCATCTACATAAATACTATAGTTAAAAGCACATATTAAATCAAATTGTTCAATTTAATATCAGAGAAATGTATACAGTATACATCCTGAAATTCTTACTCTTCACAGACATCCACGAAACAGAAAAAGAAACAAAGAATGAATAACAGAAACATCAGAATCCCAAAGCCGTCTCTCCCACACACAAGCAGCAACTTCCCCTCCCCCCACTTGCACCAGGAAAAGCCCCCAAAGAGACCTTGATCTAGTGTCCATCAAAAACTACAGTCAATAACCCAGCACTTCGGTATCTCAGAAAGACCCTCTCTCACTAGTGAGGGAGAGAGCAATCACTCCTGTGACGAGAGTGGGAGAGGAGCAGCAGCTCGTTGTTATGATGTTATTTTCTTCCGCATTGCTTCTCCAAGCTTACCCACACCCACCCCCCCACAACTTGAGGACCGAAAGGCTCTCACTCACCATCAGAAAGACAGTAAAGGAGGATCGCTCAAGTACAGGGGCCTTCTTCCGACAGTGGCACACACCATGACGTTCTACATCCTACAGCAAGTTATTACTTCATGATTTTTACAGAGCCCTTTCACTATCTATAAGGTACAATTTGATATTGATAAATCTATCACATGGAACCAAAAATGATTCCACAGCAGCCATGATATATGGTTTATCCACAGAAAAACAATTTGTTTCATTGGCACCCCTTACACTATTGTCAATTTTGACTTTGTCCATCGATTATGTTCCACATTGTATTGTGCAATCCAATTACAAGACAGATACAAGCAATCACCAACAGCAAATCCTGGCAGTAAGTGTTCATATGGGAATTCTAACCATCTCCGAAGTTTCACACCACACTGACATGGAAATACTCTGCTGGACCTTCATGAGCACTCAGTGAGAACTCCAGAACAATCTCCATTACAGAGCTTCGAGAGGACCTTCATCTCATAGTCTGCGGTGGCTCGCACCAACTGTCAAGGACAATTAGGCATGGAAACAGCCTTTGCAATGAGACCCATATCCTGTGAATTATTTTAAAAGGAGTTTTCTTTGAATGTAACTTATCTCTCACCAGCAGTTCAACAACTGTTTCTAAATTAAAATTCATCTAAGCACCCTCTTTCACCCTTCAGTGTTCTGATGCCTGGTCTTGCAATTACAACAAAGTGGTTACAGAATTGCAATTAGAATCCCAAGCCTTTATGACTGTGTTTTTGACTCTAAAACAGGAATGATTTTTTTCCCCTACATTTCTGATCCAAAGAACTCAAATCTTACCAGCCCCGGCGATGTTTTCAATCTACAGCTGTAGCCTAACAAGTAGGGCACTTTAATAAAAGCTGTTTCACTGATCAGGCCTTTTCTTCAAACAGAAACTTTCAAGGACTGAGCTGTAGTGGGAATCAACTAGTTTCTGAAAGAGATCCCGTCAGAGAAAAAATATGATCCGATTTAACAGAAGCTAAGGTACCTATTGAAATCATGAAGGTGTCCCTTTTGACATTTCAGTGGATGAAGCAATTAACAGATTGTAATGTTATAGAGGGTCCAGATGACATCATAATCCCCCCGAGTAGTTCTGGACGTCATCCGAAGCCCTGAGATTAGATTACAGCCCTGTAATCACTCCCTGCTATCTGTTTCTTACAATGACTACTGACTTATTGACTAAATTCTTTTTTTTTGCACATTTTCCTTTATTCTGTGGTTGTTCGAAGAAAATGTTGTAGTACATGATCATGTTGCTTGAAGCTCGGCTGTTGGTGAATTATTAACCCTTTCTCATCACTCCCTTCCTTGGATAACAAGGTGGTTGATGGAAGAGATGAGAGCCGTAATTTGAAGTATAATAGTGGTTCCCCAAACTAATTATGATCTCGTTTATGTTTTATTCTGATGCCGGTTAACTGGCCTGTTTTTTTTTCAGGAGTATTCTGCTTTTCTGGATTGGTACCTGCTCAGAGAAGGAGACTGAGACTGTTTTTGTGGACTCAGTACAGTTTAAATTAAGATATCTGGTGATATACTCTGAAATCATCAATCTCTTAAAATGCTACTTCCGCTCTGTGTTTTATGTTCAAGAAGCAGCCTTGCTTAATTAAGGCTAATACGGGTAAAATTGACAAGACTGATTCGATCATCAATAATTTCCAAATGAACTGTTTTCTTCTTCAGTGCAATTCTTTGAAGGTACTGATTTATGCTAACACTTTCCTCTATGAGTATTAGCTATCTTGGCGCTACTTCATTCAAGTAGCAAACTTCATCTACAGCCCTGAGCCGAAATAGTTGCAGAGATACTTGACCACAGGAAACAACCCTGTCTAGTTCTATCTTGTCCTCAAACTATAGAAGAAGACATGCCCATGGCAGAAGCTACTAGATAGCAAGCAGGAATTCTGTCAGCCTTTTCCCTTCTGTATCCTCAGGACAAGCGAAAATAACTGCAGTGTCACAATTACTGTCAATCAGCTCCGAGCAGGGATCAAACCTTTACGTCCTGTACAGTTCAAACCCAGAGTGGGCAGTAGCACCCGCACCACTGGAGTGTCAGGGCAACTACGTTTTGTTTCTGTGCAGACCGCCACGACTACCACGCTCAGCTGTTACTCAGCAACAGTATATTGAATGCTCGATAGCTTGTTCTTGCCTGTCTTCTGTCTGTCCCCATTCATCCCTAACCTTGCACATATACCATAAGACAGCAATAGCGCCAAGAGGCTCACTACAGGATTCTGTTTTCTACTGTCACCTTTAAGCTAACCTGCAGTTACTAGATTGGCCAAAGAATGTTGGCTTGACCACAACAAAATAAACTTTAAATCACCGTCCAGGAGGGTAACACCGCTTCATGATTTCTTCATGTGGAGAATGAAGGCATTTGCTTTTTTGATGAGAAATATCTCCATTTATCATGTGTGCAGTGTTATGTGAGGCCTTAAGTAAAAAAAAATAAACTGTTCTAGTCAGTCAGCATCTCTGAGGAGCTGGGGGCTATTGCATGTGCACTAACTCACCATGTCTTCTAAGGTCTGGTGCTGGTAGCCCAAGTCCACCTCAATTACGCAAATCCACTGCAGAAATGCAGTAGACAATACCTGCCTTTAATTTGAACCATGAAATCTTTTTTTCTCTCTAATTTGAACACAACTCATTCAACAGAGGGAATAAAAATCACTACTTGTCATGTAACTTGAGTACTTCTTCACAGGGGAGAAATCACAAATTATATGCAGTACAAACATTCCCTCGGAGAAAAAAAATACATTGTGAGACTGGAACTGCCATTTGCAATTCGTATTGTTTTGCAATAAAATCATATTGTCACATATGGATTATGTTTGCCAGAGTTTGTTACTCCGTCACAGTGAACAAAATGGTAGTAAATTGTTCTGCAACAATATTTTAGAGAGGAAACGCACTTTGACAGAAACCAGAGTCCATTGATGGTACGTGGCCAATGTTCTCAGCCGTCTTATTTAATCTGAGGTGGTTCAGCTGGTAAAAGCAATGGCTTATTCTATAATCAAGTTATGCAAAGTAAAAAACTCACAAGTTAAATTCCCAATCAGTGCTGCGGAGGTGGATTTCTGGAGAGGTAGGCACCATGGTAGCCCAACGGTTAGCGCGACACTGTTGTAGCTTGGGACATGGGAGTTCGGAGTTCAATTCCAATGTCATCTGTAACAAGTCTGTATGTCCTCCCCATGGAATGCGTGGGTTTTCTCCGGATCCCTCCCGTTTCCTCACACTATCCAAAGATGCACCGGTTAGGTTAATTGGTCATCGTAAATCGTCCTATGGTTAGGCTAGGATTAAATGGGAGGGGGGCAGCTGGAACTTGAAGGGCCTATTCCATGCTGTACCTCCAAATAAATAAATACATTGCAGGTAAACCACTGTACAGCTAATGACTTGATCTCAGTGCTCCTATATTTGGGCCATTTTACTATGTTAGAAATTCTGGGAGAGGGGTCGGTGGAGTTTGATGTACAAGAAATCAGCCAGTGCTCTCACTTTTCATTACTGTTCCAGTAATCCTTTCTGCTGTCAGCTGATACTCACCTATTTTGTTTGGACAGTTTGGAATTAGTAGGATCGACAGTCTCTGGGGCCTTTGCATTGCTAATGTGCATAATACATTATTGCTGCAAATCTATCTGAGTGGCCGAACGTTGGCACTGCAGTTTGAATCATATAACACAGCAAATATTGTCATTGGCTTGGCTGAACCTGCTGATTGAGACATCTACCATAATACCTATCTACCTGTGAATAGGGAAAGGAAAAGTGGTATGAAAAGAATAGCAGCAGATATATTCCGTCACGTGTTTGAAAACAACAAAAATTCTCAGGAGCCCACAGGACACTAACGAACCAGTTCTTGTGGTTGATCAACAGGATCTGAACCCCATTTCTCTATCTGTGATATTTGCACCATGCTGGTGTATCCCCAGTTGTACTTCCCAAGTTTAATTCTTTGCAGACTTGAATTTACACATTCTGGAATATGAAAAGACTTCACTGAAAGTATGGAGTAAGTTTGTTGGTTATTTGTGTGCAGTTTTTCATTTGTTTTATTACATTTCTTTTTTTTAAAATGTATCTCAGGGTAGTATATGGTGACATATATGTATTTTGTTAATAAATATACTTTGAATTGTGAACGTGCTCAGCCAGAAAAGTACTATCACTTATTCAGGTATGAATGATCCAATACATTATGTATCGATATTAGGATGAGGGAATAAAGAAATGATATGCATGGTCATCATAATCATTTTGCACTGTGTCATATGACACAGACAACCATGTTATATCTTTGACCATGATTGTTCTTGGCAAATTTTTCTACAGAAGTGGTTTGCCATTGCCTACTTCTGGGCGATGTGTTTACAAGACGGGTGACCTCCCGCCCCCCCCAGCTATTATCAATACCCTTCAGAGGTTGTCTGCCTGCCGTCAGTGGCATGACCAGAACTTGTGATATGCACCAGCTAACCCTGATTAGGGGTGGGGAAGGGTGTGGGGGTGCTAAGCAGGTGCTACACCTTGCCCAGGGGTAAACTGTAGGCTAGTGGATGGAAGGAGCGACTTGTACCTCCTTTAGTAAAGTTGTATCTCCACCCAACACCTAAAGCACATATGGCATTGTAGTTAATCAAGCTTTGCTAGAAGTTAAAGCTGAGCTTGAGATGCTCCAAGTAGTGTGGCTTTTAATCCCCACACATAATAATAAGACTAATTTACTACAAGCAGTTAAAGTTGCGCAGCAAAGTGTTGCCCAAAAGATTTACACAAAAAAAAACAAAGGAGAATTATTATTTGAGACTAGATTACTTTTAACCACAAATGTTATAAGGAAGATAACTGTACAGTTAGGGGTGCCCTGAGTCCTTTGCAGCCCTGTTTTTACCAAGTTATGAATTATTAGCTTAAAACTGTCAAACTCTAGACATTCTGTCTAAAGTTCATCCTCACGTAACACCATGGATGGAGATAGAAGTGTATGGGCAGCAGTCCACTTTTACGATATCAAATGAAACAAACCATAGGACTATCTTCAAAATTCAGAGATAGCAAGACGTTTCTGTAGGAATGCAGAGAAAGTATACCCACGTAATATGCAGGGGATTAAAGAGCAAAATCTGAGTTATTATTAAATTTAAAGCTCAAAATAATTTTCAGGGCCATACACAAACCAGGTGCCACACTTCAATGCCTACTCTGCACTGATCTATTTGTGACCATTTGGAATGTGTGACCTAGTGAGTTCCTCCAGCATTTTGTGTGTGTTGCTTTGGAATACAACAGGTTGTTTTCAACAACTCTGGAAGGGGTAGAGATGCAATAAAAGGTTGCTGCCTCTTGGTTGACCAGTGGCTCCCTCGGGAGAGCATATCTGACCACCAACTGGGGGCAGAGACAAGACTTGTTGTGAACTGGCTCATTGCCACCACTAAACCTGCACCCCCACCTCATCTTCCCCAAATGGCTGAATAGCTTGAAGTCATTCCTTGCTTAGAGTCACACATGTAGAGGGGTGAATTGGCCAAGGTCCTAAGGGATACCTAACAGCTGCAGAAACTTGAAACAGCATGAGTTAGCACCTTCCATGGAAGTGATAATTGAATGGGTGGGGGTGTTAAGGGACATTTTAAAACAAATCTTTCATGCAATTTTGTTATACTTGAATGAGCCCTCTTGTACTCTTTCTAATACTTAAAGCATTATACTCCTACAATATCTCTCAAATTCTGGCCAGAACTGTAGAAAACAAAATTCACAATGAAGGCAAGTGTAATTTGTTGAATTCATGAGCTTTAAAACAAATTTTCACACCTTATTTCAGTCTCTCACACATACCGTATATGCTGTCTTTTGCACATAACAGAAAAAAACTCCATGCATTTCTTGTATACATTCTCACACCAGTGCATACACACACACAAGTAACATTACACTTATGCACTCATAATACCTTGCACTTATATTGTCCAGGACACATATCCATATATTCACAACATGTTCTGCAAGAAGAATGTAAATCAAAATCTCATCAAGTGTTCTATTCCAGCCAAAACAGCCTGTGTTGTTTCCTTTGCAAAAAGGTGTCACGAGAAGTTTGATGTGGTAGGATAGTGGTGGTGGGGGTAGTGTGTGGGGCGGGTGTAGGGTGAAGAGAATAGACTGGCTTTAAGCGTGTATGTGAATGCGCATCAAACACCTCAATACAACAAAGGTTGTGTCAGGACCCTCAATCACAACTCCGTCACCAGATATTCCAACCTTCCCAGGCAGTTACCTAGGCAGCAGCAAAAAGTTCCACCGTGAAAAGAATACTCACATAGATATAAGAAAGGAAGCTGAGGTGGTGATTGCCATGCAGATGCCCTCTCTGAGAGAGTTCTTTTGCCTCAGAAAGTGTGGGGACAAATTTTGTTTTAAAAGTAGAACAGCCGCTACCGCCACTATCACATAAATCCTTCTATCTCCCTAATTCCCTGTTAGCTTCTAGGTTCACAGATATGTAACCACAATTAACATGCGCTGGCTGGGGATTTGCACAGCCGCCATCCTTCAGGCTGAATCCTGATGAAGCAGTATATTATTTCAGCTGGTAGTTTAACAAAGCTTTGGGATGAGACTGATTGATTAAGACCAGATGGGTGGCCACACATAGGTGCGACAAAAATAGAACACATTGCAGACATTCTTGGCATTGTCCTTCTACGGACAGGGGAGGTGGACTGACCGCGACTACCTTATCTACCTCCTAGTGGGTCTAGAAAGACAGGAATGTGAGAATGTGGCCAGGATACGGAGGGCAGGGGCAGTGTGTGAGACTTGCAGAAGACCTTCAATTCACCGCTTCCTGGGTCAGGCGTATCTGTAATTTTTTCTCTCCCTTGCCCCCCCCCCACCATCCACAAATCCTTTTTCTGTCTCTCTTTGACCACTCCCAACCCTCCACCAGCATGAAGTTTCACTTAATGCTTTGCCAGAGCCAAAGCCGTTACCTAGCTGTTATAAATCGTCTTGGATTTCACTGCGGAGTCTGTGCAACTACTGATCTCTGGCTGGCATCTCCGGTAGCTGTGCACTGCCTGTAGGGAATGATGGATTAGGGATCCCTGTCAAGATCTGTCTACTCCGAGAGGGGGAAATAATTTTGCTTCTGCTCGCTTCAGTAAAAGTCTCACTTTTAGTCCAAAGCATCAACTTACTTTGAAGAGTGCAGACCCATCAAAATATTTAGATTACAATCCAATTCATCTGTGAAGTAAAGAGAAAACTTACAATCATTATTACAAGGGAGAGAATTGTTCAATGTCTCCCCTTTAGAAGTCTTTCCTAATTTCTTTCAGCAAAATCATGGATTTTATAAGCATGTGGTTCCATGTATCCCAATGGGTCAAATTAGGGAAGTGCCATTCTCTACATTGATTAAAATCCCACATTACTGGGCTTCTAATCATCCATGACTATAAAGGCATGTCCAAAAATTTAAGACACATCTCCTGGATGATGAAGCAAGCAAACTAGAGTAAAATTATCTGTGCTTTAAAAATGTTCAAAAACTCACCCTTTGGTTCTGGTGCTAAATGCACCTGTACTGCCTTGCATGAGTTGGGCGGCACGGTAGCGTAGTGGTCAGCACAACGCTTTACAGTACAGGTGATCTGGGTTCAATTCCCACCGCTGCCTGCAGGGAGTTTGTACGTTTTCCCCGTGAGCATGTGGGCTTCCGCTGCATGCTTCGGATTCCTCCCACGGTCCAAAGACCTACCAGTTGGTAGGATAATTGATCATTGTAAATTGTCCCATGATTAGGTTCGGATTAAATCAGGCGATTGCTGGGCAGCGTGGCTCAAAAGACAGGCAGGGCCTATTCCGCGATGTACCTCAATAAATAAGTAAATAAAAGAAGACTCTTTCGCACCTTTTGAGTTAAGGCTGTTACTATATTGGATGTTTACAAGTGGCCAAGGACCAATTTTACCCCATCTGTTATTGTTTTCATTTTTTAGATTACTTCAGTTTATCTGAAAGCTGCAAACTACTGGATTTAGAGAATGAGTGTTAGTCTAGTCTGGAATAACCAACCAGCTAAAGTTGGCAAGCAAATGCTGCACACCTGCAATAGCCCGAAAGCCAAAATATTAAACCAATCACATAATTCAGGTTTGATTTCTATGATTGTAAATAACAGACAAGTTACACTTGGCTTTTAACGTCGAGTCTTCCCCATTCATTTCCAGTCCTGAAGAAGGATCTCGGCCCAAAACGTCAACTGTTTATTCATTTCCATAGATGCTGCCTGGCCTGCTGAGTTCCTCCAGCATTCTGTGCACATATTGCTTTGGATTTCCAGCATCTGCAGAATTTCTTGTGTTTTTAATATTGAATTGTTTTTTTCACAATTGTTTTCATGGCCACACAACATGGTCATGAAACATATTACTGCACAGACTTTACAGTGTAGTGACATAATTTCAGGCCAATCAGTCTGTCCCATTCTTTGTGCCCACACAGTCTGATTATTGACATCCTTGTCTTCCTTTACTTCTCCAGGATTCACTTAAATACCTCTAAGTGATTTGTCTCAAGTACTCTCACAGGGCAACAAATTTCATATTCTCACCACTCACTGAATAGTTATTTTTTTCTGAATTCCTTCCTGAGTTTATTCATATTTTATAATTATCCAGTCAGTGTGAAACGTATTGTCCTCACTGCTTCAAAAGATGATTTTTTAAAAGTTTCTATTCAAAATTCCATCATCATAAACAATGAATGCCATATTTTCAGAAGTGTCATCTCTAAGCTTGGGAAATGTGAGAAAATGTTTGTTTCGGGATGGCTGAAACTGAAGCTCAGTAGCCACTGACATCTGCAGCTGCTCTGGAGCTGACTTTATCTCTCATTCATGTTTTTTAACAATAGCTGTATTTAAATTCATGTTCCAAAAATAACAATGGCTGCTATTTAATACCCTATGCAACAAAATAAGACAAGAGTTTTTTTGTTTAAATGTTGGAAATCTTCTTTCTGTTTATAGGGGCATCAACTCTACCTCGCTTTTAAAAAAAGACTTGTATTTACACAACACTTTTGCAGCTCCCGAAGTACTTTTGAGGTGTAGTTGCCAGGAGATAGTCTGTAACAAGAGCTAAACATGTGATGATGTAAGGAAAATGTCAAATGTGCAGATGGCTTTTCATATTCCCGAATTTATTTTCTTGAAAGAGTGACTGATCATTTTGTAGATACCATAGAGTTTACTCTGGGACTTTAAACATACTGTGCTGAGGTTCTTATCTCATAAATATTGTCACCTGGATCCTCAGCTGAACAAGATCTGTATAAGAAATTATTAATTTAGGGTGAGCTGGTCAATTGTTTTATTTTATACCTTGACAGATGGATAGGTGGCAATTTTAATTCAATTTGCACATTAGAACTGGGCAGGCAAGCATTCAATTGAAATAGCCCAGATTAATTACATTACATGGAGCCATGGAACTTGGCTGTACACAATTTTAGTTTGCTGAACTCAATGAGAGACAGAGAGATTTTATGTAAAGTTAGTGGCACTGGTATTATGTGAATGTCTGATCTCCTACTACAGTGAGGCCAAATTGCAGCTTAAGCCAGTGGCATGCACGAAATGCTGGAGGAACTTAGCAAGTCAGGCAACATCTATGGCAGAGGTCCCCAACCATTTTTATGCCATGGACCAATGCCATTAAGCAAGGGGTCTGTGGACCCCAGAGTGGGAACCCCTGATCTATGGAGTGAAACAGACGACAATTTCAGACCTGAAATGTCAACTGTTTATTTCTCTCCATAGCTGCTGCCTGACTTGCTGAGTTTCTCCAGCATTTTGAGTGTGCTACTCTGGATTTTCAGCATCTGTTGAATCTCCTGTTTTAAAGTCAGTGGCTGCGAGTATCTTGGGGCGTCAATCCACAAGGAACAGAATGGCCCAAAAACACAGGTTTGAAAATTTTGGATTTTTCACGTAGATGCAGGGATGCGCCTCTGGGTCCTACTGAAAGGTGAGATAATCATCATTCCCCCTGTCTTCCAAATATAGTTACTTCCTTTTACCACTCTTCTGTAATCACAGATGGTTTAACTGCTTCTTCCGAGGAACATTTGAGGTATTATCTGAACAGAAGTTCACAGCTCTCCCAGTGTCCTGACCAACATACTTCCTTCAAATAGCACTGCTTCATCACTGCTTATCGGACACTAATGTGTGTAAAATGGCTGACACATTCGCCAACATCACAACAAAGTAATTCACTGAATGCGAATCAAAAATGCAAGAAAGGCAAAAAAGGATTTTTTTTTGCATCCAAAGAAACAGCTTCAGTCCATCCCCATTTGTCTCCAGTTACAAATCTCAATATTCCAGATATTTCCAGAGCAGGCAGCTGTATTAAACAAATTCCAATACAACATTCAGGTGGAAGCTATAAATATTGTGAATTAGCAAGTCTGTTATTTCGAGCTTGTATGATAAAAGAGCCAGATTTAACCTCTCAAGTACCATATCACCCCAAACCAATTTTAAAGCAAGTAAAATGAGACATGTTAACTTGTTTTAAGTCCCCTCAATCGCTACTAGACCACAGACGGACTATAACTTGTTTCAGGCCTTCTCACTTTTGAGTATATGACAGAACAGCTCCACAGAGATTGAAACCCTTTTGACCAACTCTGGATTTAAATACAGTTCACAGTAGCAAATTAGTTAACACTGAATAACATTTAGGGCTAGCTCCATTATAGGTGTTAGCCTCCCCAGCATCGAGGACATCTTCAAAAGGGGAGTATCCATCATTAAGGACCCCCATCACCCAGGACATGCCCTCTTCTCATTACTACCATCAGGGAGGAGGTACAAGAGTCTGAAGGCACACACTCTATATTTTAGGAGCAACTTCTTCTCCTCAGCCATCAGATTTCTGAACAGACATTGAACCAACCCCTGGGCACTACCTCACTATTTTTTAAATCTTTCTTGCACTACTGATTTAATTTAGCATTTTAAATATATTTCTTATTGTAATTTATATTTTTATTTATGTATTGCACTGTAGAGCAGCCGCAAAACAACAAATTTCATGACATATGCCAGTGATTTTAAATCTGATTTTGATTCTAATTCTGAATTCCTTTGGACTTCTCATTCCAAGTTGTGTCGTGGTGGTACTGTTGAAGACTACAATGAAGTTAAGTCTAATGCTACCAGAGGATATACTGGATGTAAGAATGCAACCAAGCTTGAGTTCTTCATGGTTTGGTTTCTCCATTGTTTGGTTTCTTCACTGCTTACTGCTAATGAATAAACACTATCTGGCTTTTCCGCTTCCTCAAATTGTACTTTCTAATTTATTTGACAGAAAATGTGCACATAAAGCAGCATCCTGTAATCAGCACTTTCAGTCTTCCAGTCAGAGGAGAGAAAAAAAAGTGAGAATAAAACTCAATTGATGGCAACAGGGTTCAGTCCCAATGAGATGTTCAACCCAGACTGAAGTTACACTGCAGCTAGTACAAACTCCAATCAACAGGTGCTTTGACATCCGGCTTCCACGACGCATTTTTGCAAATACGTCCCCTTGAGTCGTTTCGCGTCACTGCAAAACTCCGCTTGCGGAGGACTATTTCTGTCATTTTATGGAGATCCCTTTTGCTTAGAGAGAGCTGTGAACTCTTAGATCTGACTGGGTGGTAAGAAAATAATAATTAAACTGTATACAGCTATTAACAGTTTGTGTAAAATAAATTTGTAAAAGTGACAGTGGGAGGGAAAGAATAATAAACTGTGACATTACTTTGAAAAAATAAATGGGAGAATCTACAGAAGAAAATTAGAACTGCAGAAAGTGTACAGCACAGTAGACTGTGTGTATAATTAGAAGGACAGGTATTAAAATGTTGTTTCTGTGTTGTGACTGAAACATAATTCTACTTCTTACTTCACCAAAAAGGGTTGCTTTTTAGTGTGCAAATAAATAATTCCAATCTGTTCCATTCAAATCATTTCCTGTCAAGTTGCTTATTTATTTTTTAAACCTTTTTTTTATTAGACTGAGGTGTGGATTAGGTAATTACTGAAAATTCTAACATTTGGAAGCTTGCCTTCCACTAGCAACACAAAACTATAAATTGTACCCAAAGTGAGAAATTGATTTTCTCTGAAGATAAAGGATACCACTGGTTTCAAGAAAATGTAAACTCATGTCTTAAGTATATATATAAGATTTCGTTATAAGCTAAAAAATGCAGACAAACCTCAGTTTATTAAAATGTTTAAATATTAATTATACCACTGTGTAGTAGCCATAATTAACTGGAAGTGTTGCCTACTTCTCTTAAGTTTTTGCATCAACAGAGAGACCATGTTCAAGAAGACACTCAACTCCCATCACATCACTCCTGGATGCACAGCCAGCCTCTCACCACCTGAGACAAATCACGATGCGTGTTGTACTCACTCATGCATGCCAAGCAATACACAGGTTTGGTGTAAAGCGACTTTAAAAGCTCATCGGGCACGTACTTTGCTTGTATGAAATACCTTATTCATGACAGAGCAGCAAGTGCCTAGGTAATTACTGGAATCAAGGTGGCCTCAGAAGTGTTTAAATCTACAAGGACACCAAGGGCATGAATAATGCAAAATAATTTGCATCTAAATTTTTTAAGTGTTCTTTATTCAAAAACTAAGATGCAGTTACGATTAAAGTTTGATGAGTTGGCGGCAGAATGCTTCCTAGCTGCTGCAGAACAGCCGCTTATTTTGCTGAAATTATTTAAGATAAAGGGGCAGGAGGAGAGAGAGAAAGAAAGAGAGAGTGGGTGAGGAAAAGAGGATAAAAAATAGTGCCTGTTTGGGATACAGAAACAGAACGATGACACTGGTAACACCATCCTGTTTACAAATGGTGTCAGACTGCCACTTGTGAACTGCAATCTGACAAGGGCGATTTGATATCGTAGCTCTGCTTCACTCTAATTTATTGCATATATAGGACACAAGTCCCTGTGTACTCATTTCACAGTTTTTCAAATGAAATTACTTTCATACAGTATTTCCCAACATACTCCTTATATGAAAGTCAGAGAAAACATTATTAAAATTTATGCAAGGAGGTATTATTATGTTTGATCAACCCACAGATGGCAATGCATTCAAATCTGTAATACAGTCAGCAGTAGGTTTCAATACACACTTTTATTTTACCCTTTCACTTTGATGAAAGATTCCAACCCACAACTGTCCCCCCCCTTTCCCACCTGACACTAGGGACACAAAAAAACTTTTGAGGTGTGAATTTATCATCTAGCAGCTGCCAGATATATTCCAAAACCTGCTGGCTCCCAAAACAAAGGCACAGAAACACATACAGTTCCACACACACAGATTCCCACATGGACTCAGACTCACACAAACGTACACACACACACAAACGTACCCCCGTAAAACATAGAAACACATGTACATACATAAGAAAACACATACACAAGATGAACTCAAACATACATTCATCCAGATATATGAAATAACAGGTACGTACAAAGACACAGAAAACATATGTGCTCAAACACAGGCATACACATAGAGACAAACGTTTGCAAGCACATAAATGCATAGATATTGAATGCACATAGATTTCTGCATGCATACACAGAAACAGACATCCATACGCGTAGAAACACATGCCAACAAACACACACACGCACTGGAAAACATCTTACATTAAAAAGACTTCTCAACACATTTACGGATGCACATGTGCCGTGCGCACTTACAAGATCTGCTGCTGAATTTGCTGATTATAGTCTAGGAACACATAAGCTGTGGAAAGAAAGCTAAACCCTATTGAAACACCTGCTCGCTGCCCAGTCTCTGGGAGAGAGAAAAACACAGCTTCTAAATCAACCCGAGGAAGAGATAGCTGACACAGTGTATAAAATCAGAGCAATTTTAATGTAAAATCTTCATTTCATCCAAGCTCCTCAAGCTTGCTCACTAATATATCATCATTTCCAAAGAGGACAATCTTACAAACAATTCCATATTTGGCCATTCTCAACTTTCTGAAGAAATGGATACATTTCCCCACCGCATTCTTTATTTAACAACGTGACATTGTGCTAAAAATACTTCTTTATAAAGTCAGAGGTGCAGAGGTGCATTATATATACATATATATATATAAAAATACAACTATAGTCTAAAGCTTTTGAAAGGCAGCTTAGAATAGCTATTTTGCATTTGGAAGTAAATACCTTTTTTGGGCCGGGTGAGGGGTGGGGGTTGGGTCGGCAAGTGGGGTGGGTGGTGGGAGTCTCTTAGTACGAACAAAGAACTGGTGGAATATCTTAAAAGATAATAGTTCATTTTTTTTATTGTGCTCTTGCAACAAGAAAGAGAAAAAGTAAAAAGTAAAAGTTCACTGCATTTTTTCTTTGGATCTGATACATAAGTTCTGAGCAATGCAAATGACTAGTCACATTGGATTTTCTCTGTGATACTTTCCCTTTCCTTTTTGCTCTCAGATTTAAACAAAGGATAACAATTTTTACTCTCAAACAAAGAATTTCCCTGAACGGACCCCCTGCCCAGCAGGTCACCTATCTTTGCGACAGTTTTCCTTTTCCCACGCTAACCCCGGGGCTCATTTTCATAAGGACTCTGTTGTGACAATTAGTTTCAGGTGAGCTGATTTCTATGACTCTGGGCCCAAGACATTGCAGCTACTCCAGGCCTCCCCGATGCCTTTCCTAATTGCGACTGACTGGCACCAGACACAATCGCCCGCTTGAATCAGCAAATTGTCGTCTCAAGTAACATGTTGCGACCTCGCATTGCGCAAATCATATCACTGCGCCCAGTGAGGTAAACAAGGAATAAAGCGAATTCAAAGCCCAGTACAATAGCCAGTTGATCCTCCCCTTTCACCTCCTGACTGTTACAAGTTTTTTTTAAAAATCTGTTCTGCTTGGTGCCTGGGCATCTTTCTGTCACATTTCTGGAGCACTGTCAAGTTCCTGTGTACAGAAATGTATAATTATCATGTATCCGTGAGGGAGTGTATAATTTTCCCCATGATGAAAGGGATCCAAGACCACTAAAGCTACCCCTGTCTCAATGCAACAATGATTTTTTTTCTCTCGCCCTTTATTTTTGTGCTGTTTTGATTGCCCCCCCCCTCACTTCCCCATCCACCCCCAACAACACCCCACTCCAATAATCTTGCACAGATCCACACCTTTTGGCAAGGAAGCTCAAACAGATGCCGGAGGTAACAGCATCGGAATATAAGTGACAAGTCTTATTTTAAAGTTGAGCTATTTGTTCTAACCATGATAATTTTCTTTTATAAAAACACGATTGATTTGCATATTTTACCAGGGTCGTCTCAGCGAGAGGGAAAGAGAAGCAGAGAAACAGAGAGGAATGAAGAGAGAAAATGATGTGACATTTGCATTCCTAGGCAAACCTACTCTGATTCCCAACTCTTAATCTCAAGAGGAGCCACCTTCCATGAATGGGGCCAGACTATGTCACCACCATTCATGTCTCAGGATACAGCTACCAAAAACATTATTGCAAAGAAAGAATTCCCATTCATACTATTTATTACAAAAGTAGTGTTTCCCAATGTCAGTCCAACAATCCCACTTTGCTTGCCGTGGTACAACCCTCAAATAGTGGAAAGAGAAAGGCCTGGCCTATTGATATTCCTTAACAGAACTCTTGGTTCAGCTTCCAAGGTGTTAGCATTCTGAGAACTGCCAAATATAGATGCATGTGACCTGTATCACTGGTGTAAGTTGTAAGCCACACATCTTGTAAACTGAGAAAGGCATAAGACTGAAACAAAAAATATTGTTGAGAGTGAGGTAACACTTTATGATCTTGCACAAATGTCTCACTCTCTCTGTATATCTCTGTTCCAGTTAAGATGTTGTAAGGAAACTCAGTCCACCTTGAACTCTTTTAAGATTTCAGATTAAAAGGAAATGCTCTGAGGTACCTCTAATTCATTCACATCAAGAATTCTGTGTACGTGATGTGACAGGGAACATCGAGGAACTGAAGCAGCATGCACCCGATTCAGAAAGTACTCTTAAGTTACCTTCATCTGCATAGCTTTTGAATTATAAGGCCATTGTGCGATGAACTCCAACAAACTATACACCTCCCTTTTCACGGCATTGTGCAAAGCACATGTACAATATCCATTCCAGTGATTTTAAATTTTACATGCTGAATAAAGGGAAATCTGTTTATTTTTGACACAGTCCTGAATTTTCATTGAATCCTTACGAAGGTTTGCAAGGCAATAAAGTAACATCTTACAAAATGCATCAGTGGGCATTTATTAGGATTATCTCCGTGCTATTCCAAATTAAATTTAAATAACTGCAGATGCCAGAGATGTGAAATAAAAATAGAAAGTGCTGGAAAAACTCAGGGTGCTTGACATGAAAAGATAATTCCGTCTTTCTTTCCACAGGTGCTGCCTGACTTGCTGAGTATTTCCAGTGTTCTTTTCTGTGTTATCCCGATTTGGAGTTTCTTGTAGGTTTTATTAAATTGTGTTTTTGGATTGATATTATTTAAAATTTGATGATTCCCAAGGTTCAGTACTACATAGTAAAGAGTGCCATTTATGATAATCAGGAAACTTGATCATTTCTTGACACGCTGGAACATTACTTCAAGTATCTGGTGGGTGGAACACATATTTAGCACAGCTGTACTCCTTTTCCCAACAAAAAAAGATATTTCCAGTATTCGGAAAATGTACGAACAGTAAAATTGTCGAAGGCATTGTCACTGGTGAAGCAGCCAATATCCTTGATAGATAGACAGTGCATATGGTGGAGCAAATGGTACCCAAGCTACTTCAGCCCCTGCCCTGCTTCAAGCAGGCCTTGCCTCTATTGGTGTAAGTAGCCACTAACCGAGCAGGCAGCACCCATGTTGGAATGTAGAAAGTATAGGAACAGGAGTAGGTCACTATTGAGTTTAGAGTCATCGAGTCATACAGCACAGAAAAAGGCCCTTCTTCCCAACTGTTTGGCATAGACTAGTTGGGCAGAAGGATCTGTTTCTGTGCTGTAGTTTTCTGTGACTCTATGGTCAATGCCGACTAAGATACCCTTCCAAGCTTGTCCCATTTGCTAGAATTTAGCCTATAACCTTCTAAATCTTTCCTTTCCATATACTAGTCCATGAGTTTACCCCATTCAGTTAGGCCATGGCCTTTTTCTCCATGTTCCCATACTTTCCTAATTAGTTATTACAAATTTATTCATTTCAATTTCAATTTTAAAATGAACTAAAATTTTATTGCCAATTGTGTGAGAAAGTTTCACCATTCTACCTCCATTTGCACACTGAAATGTTTCTTCATGCCTGAAAGGTGTGTGTCTAATTTTGAGACAATGCTCCTGAGTCCTTAGTTCTTTCCTCATTTGGTATCTGCCAATTTTAGTACTTGCTCTAAAAATATTACTCTATCATTTCACTTGTAGGCTTCCTAAGCAAGACCTACCTCACATGGTAGTTTACACTGATCAGCTCAGAAACAAAGATGACACCCACAGTGGAGATGTCAGTATCCTTAATGGCGCAGGCTTTGGCAATGGCACGGCAGTAAGTGCTTTCAGTACTGGAAGTTTTATGTGAGCCAAGTGGGCAATGCCCAATCTCAAGAGTGTGTTGAAATTCTACAAGGATTATTACTCTCAGACCTTATATGGCTGGATGACAATGTTCTCTACACTGAAATAACTCAATCTATTCACAGACATTTTCACATATGCCCCAAACCCCCAACAAGCTCCAGGAAATACAATCTGCACAGCCCTGCAGACATATGAATGGTAACTTTTATTGCAAATATCTGTAAAAATCATTTGTCACATCCACGTTATTTTTACACTGTTATCATCAAAGAAGACGTGTCCTTTACAAAGCTACTGTACAGTTAAAAAAAAAGACAGCAATACCACATTGTAGGGATCTTTACGATGGGCACATTACCAAGAGCAGATCTCTTCGCTAATTATAATGGCAAAGAATAACAGGATTACATCTGTATAGCATCTTCACCAATTTCAGGACTTCCCAAAGCCATTGGAATAAATTGGTAAATTGCTTCATCACTGCCACATTCACCAAGGTGTACCAAGGTGAAAGCATTGTCTTGCATATTGTCCATACAGATCAATTCATTACAACCATGCATAGAGGTAGGACAAGGTAAGACAATAACAGAGTGCGGAATAAAGTGTTACAGTACAGGGAAGGTGAAGTACAGGTTACAAAGACTAGTCACAGTCTAGGTGGGTTGGGTGTTTGATGTCCTTGTGGGCGCTATGTTAGTTTTTGTGTGAGGAGGGGTTGGAGATTTGGGGCCTGATAATCTTGCTGGTGTTTTTCCACATGGAGATCTGTTTAGTTTTTCGTGTGCGAGAGAAGGCGTTGGGGGTTTGGGGCTTGATGTTCTATCTGCCGTTTTCCGGGTGGGCAGCTTTTGGTTTTTTGTGTCAGTGAGGGGATGGGGACGGGTGGTGTTTGGGGTTTGAGAGATTTTGTTTCTTTTTTTTCTGCAATTCAAGGCTACCTGGAGAAGACGAATCTCAGAATTGTATTCTGCATATGTACTTTGATAATGAAGTGAATCTTTGAACCTTTATTATCAGAAGAGCATCATCCAATTTGCACCATGGAATGCAATGTGATCATTTGTCATAATAATGTCAATTGATGGTGTCATTCAAAAGCTCTGGAGAGACATCCTCTTCACAACATCATGAGATCCATCAAACATAAGTAATATAAACTATGCTATTATATGAGTGAAAATACTAACATTGCCCTTTCAAATTGAATTGTATGGTTTGGATAAGTAAAAAAGTACACAGCTGTAAATGATGACATATAGACTTTCATATGTAGTTTTTCATAGACTTAATTGTATGTCTTTATGCTCCTGTAAATGCCTGCAAGAAAATGAATCTCATGGTTTTATATGGTGACATACATGTACTTTGAAAATAAATTTAGTTTGAATTTTGACTTCTATCATACAGTAATTTCCGTAATTCTTTCGTACTGCATTGTTAACATGTCTCTTTTGTGAAGAGAAAAAATTTACAGATCTTCTAATCTTTGCTCTTGAGGCCCTCCATTGGCGTGGGTTGACCATGGATTTTGCACTACAGCTGTCTACAAGCCAGTACACAAGCCAGGCCAGTACAATATGGAGAGCAAGCTTTTGCCATGTAGCATGCTCCCTCTCCATGCAGCTCATAAATACAAATGAATGGCAGAGACCGATACAGTTTGGCACTAGTGGTGTTGCAGGAGTTGCCAGCCAGAACTCAACATAGGCCTCACAAACCAGAGAAAATCTGCAAATGTTGGAAATCAGAGCAACACACGCAAATGGCCTGAAACGCCAAATGTACTTTTTTTCCATTGATGCTGCCCGGCCTGCTGAGTTCTTCCAGTATTTTGTGTTGTTTGCTTAACATAGGACTGCCTTAGAGACTCCAGCTCCAGATTTTTTTTTCTCAGGATTTATTCCCAAAGCCTTTCCCAAGAGTGGGTATAGCCGCAAGACAGCAGAGGTTTGAGATCAGAGCTTTCCTTCTCCTAGAAGAGCTGCCAACCACGACTGCCGAACCCCATCTTACCAAAATCTTTGTGTTCTGCACTCTTCTCTTCTACTGAAGGAATATGGTTATTGTGGTTAATCCAGATATTGAGCTCCTATCCCTTTCACCTCAACCCATCCTACCATGTCCACCCTCAATGTGTCCACAGGGGCACAATTCCAACAAGGGATTACTCAAAAACGATCCCTGCACAATATTTCCCACCAATAAATGGTGCAGAAATGCTGATCTGCAGTACCCACTGTTTTCAAATGCTGAGATCAACTAACCAGTACAGATCAGCAATCCGACCTGGCTTGGCCATCTGGACAATTGACCTACTCATTGATCCATCAATTCCAGGTCAGACAGTGAACCTGCCTTCTCATTTGGAACTGAAAAACCAAGCTCATAAAACCTGAGCAGAGGCTGTCAATTGTTGTTTAAAACCAGACTGAAAACAGCAATCCATAAATACTCTTAAAGCCTACAATACCAAATGGGTTGTGGGATTGTGTGTGGAACCAGCTGTATCTGAACCTGAAGAAGCAAAGCATGTCAGTGAAGCAAGAGCTACTGCATTACCTCCAGAGCTATTACCCAACTGGAGTACTCCACATCACACTCTTCAACAAACCGTTCTCCATATCGTTCAGAATATCTCCAAAGATTCTTTACCGGCCATAGATACTACCAATACTCTCACTCCCATCAGATTATCCAATCACTTATTTCATACTATTTGTAGTATCTTACTGTGCAAAAAACAGCCATTGTATATCAATGCATTGGAATAACTATTGCTTTAGTAATGAAGAAAATGGAGATATCCCATTGTTATAGAAAGAATGAGATAGAAATAATATCTTATTTCTTTTGTTAGCAATACAAATGAGATGATCAATAGACATCTTTCAAAAGTGAGCTAAAAACCATTAGCACTTCACATTCGTGATGCCTCTTAAGTCACTAGCTCATACATGAATATTTTGCCAAAGGATGCTGCGTTTCACTGCGAATTTTCTATTCAGACCACAGAGTTTATTTGCACTTATCTGAACGTTCAGCCAGCAAATCGTTCTAAAACGAACGGAGGAAAGTTTAGGGGAGATTGTCAGAAATAGGATTTCATGAAAAGAGTGGTAAGTGTGTGGAATGTATCACTGGGCTTGTCGGTAGAGGCTGATACATTAGTGACATTGAAGAGACACAGAGAGGCATGGTGAAAGAAAAATGGAGGATTATGAGATGTGTGGAAGGGAAAAGGTAGATTGATCAAGGAGTGTAGGTTAAAAGGACGGCACAACATCATAGGCTGACGGACACGTAGTACGCTGCATTGTTCTATGTTTTACATCCTCAGTTTATACCTCATGTAAGGTCTTTATTTATTTCACGGTCTCTTTTCACTTTGAATGATCTTTCATTTTCAACTTTAATGGTGCAATTAAATTCAAAATGGCGGGTCAAGGGTCAAAGGCTGGGTGTGGAGAGAGTAGGGAACAATGAGTATGATGTTGTATTGTGAAACACAGACATGGTGTGACAGGACACAGGCTCAACATCTGCTGTGACCTCCAAACAGATTATGCATTGATCTCACTCCTAACTTCTAAAAGAAATTAATCATGAATTCACATGCACTAAGTTGCAGAAAAAAAGAACAAAAAGAGTTTTAACACAACATATGTGCATACACTGCAGCATGAACATCCTCTAATAGAGTATGTGGCATTAGCAAAGGGCATAAATACTCAGCACTAGTGGGGGTACATTTATAAGTCACATGTCAGTAAGTACGCTGCTTTAGCAAGAATTTATTTATTTATTGAGCTAGAGCTCAGAATAGGCCCTTCCGGCCCTTCAAGCCACATCACCCAGCAGCCCCCCGATTGAATCCTAGCCTAATCACGGGACAATTTACAGTGACCAATTAACTAATCAAGCAGCAGGTCTTTGAACAGTGGGAGGAAATCAGACACCCTGGAGGAAACCCAGGCCGTCATGAGGAAAACGTGCAAACTCCTTAAAGGCAGCAGCAGGAATTGAACCCGGCTCGTCAGTAATGTAAAGCATTGTGCTAGCCACTGTGCTACCGCATACCCTAATTTATGTTGGTCACAAGTCCTGTGAATTTGCCTTTCATTTGTGATTCCTAATCCTGCCTGGACAACAATCACATCCAGCATACAGAATTACCTGAAAGAACTGCCTTATTTCAAATTCTTGCCAAGCCATGTTAGAACTTTTGTGAAAGAACTGTACAAATTGTGCAATAAACTGACACGTGCAGGATAGTTTCAGGAAAGTGTGACTCTCCCCTTTCCTCAGCTACAGGATACAGCCAGGATAAATCACAACAAGAACAGCCAGCATTGCCATATAAAAGGTGTATGATAGACAAAGGGTTTTGATGTTTGGTGTCTTTGTAGGACTGTAATTTGAAGTAAATAAAAAGCTGTAATTGAACAACATCCTCATTTATAATAAAAGACAACACTGGGTGAGGTGCAAGGCAGTTACATAATCAGCAGTTTAAGATCATCTCCTACGTTTGTACAGTTTACAGCATCTGGATGGCTCAGATCTTCAAAACATTTTAAATAGTCTTTGCTTTTGTTAACTAGTAAAATTGCAGAGATTTATTCATTCAAAGGACACATACCACTGCAGTACTTAGGAAATCAATAATCATAATTAATTTTTCCTGTGTTTTGTGGGTATTAAAGTGATATTAAAGTATACTCATAATTATGAAAGGAAGAATCAAATTGAAATGATTGGGTTCTTATGAAGGACAGGAGAACCTCTGGTGTTGCTTTTATGCCCCTGGATCAGTAGAGATGGACTATCCACTTGTTATTTGTACCTTGAGGATGTCTTTTGGAGGCCTAGAGAAACCTTATTCCTCATAGACGGTTTAACTCATTGAAATAGTTTAACATAATTGTTTGCAATGACAATCACTAATCCCACTGCAAGGATGTTTTCTTGGGAGGAGATAGTTCAACTATTCAGCCATTCCACAGCAGACTTCAATCCAGGTACAGTATAGTCACTATATGCTAATGCCTTGAACTTGGTAGATTAAAACACCATGGTTCAAATTACAGGGACATTAAATTTAGGACACAGTGTTAATCCCATGTTCGCAACTTGCAGGAGCATGTCAATGGGGTTTCACCTCACTAAAATTCCAATTTCTATTCAATCTTGCAAAATTAACACGAAACGGCACATCAGCAGAATCCTCCCCCACTTTACTTCATTTATAAATTGCAAGAATGATGCCATTATATATTATTAATTTGTGCTGTTCGCCGCTGCAGTGATAGCACCGAGCCGCGGATGTTCGAGCTTTGTAATTAGGTTCTAGTAGGGCAGCCATCCGTCCTTTTTCAAAAATTTACAGGATTCTTAATCACACTGCTCATTTGACTGTGCAGTAGCAAGTACGGTGAAATACAAACAGGCCACGTTCGTTTACACAGGAACACCTGCTTAGCCTGATAGCAGATGTCACTGTGAAGAGAGACAGAAAAAAAAGAGAAAAGAGAGATCAGCACGTGACAGCCAAATGTTATGCGTTTTTAATTTTGTTTTACTTCTGTTCCCAATAAATATATTAACTCTCCCTACATATTCCCTGATCTTTCCTTTAAGTTTGGTTAGGTGACACCCCTCCAGTTTGCTAGCTGTGATTTAAATAACAGTTTTTGTACTGTCTTTGCTCACTTCTATAAAAGAACCTGTAGCTCCGGAGTAAATTATTATGTTTGACTTGCACATGCGGTGGATGTGTTTGTGGATATGGCTCCTTTACTCGTAGTGGCATTGCATCGACTTGTGAATATTTCTTTCATGTAAAGCTCTTGAAAAAAATTAAATGGTGTAGTTTAGAAATCCTGTAGGGAAGAAAGCTTAACAACCCATTTACGATGAGACCAATTTTTGTTCATGGACCTGTAATTTGAATAGATTTTGTAAAGTGGCACAGGTACAATTTGCTCCTGAATGCTTCAGGAAATGGGTTAGACTGTTTAACCAAGAAAAAGAAGCCTTCTTCAATGCTCTCCGTTCAGTCGGAGGTCAACTTATAAGTGTTTCCAGTCACCTTTGAAAACTGGTAAAATAAATACATGTGGTTTCTGAAGTTCGTATTTGTTGACTGTGAATCGACCACAAGGACAGAACAAGGATTATCAGGAAATGTACAACTCTTTAATTAAAACGATATATTTTAAAGAAAGCTGTCAACAAAAATATGTTAATTTCAGACAGGAGTTGCAGCACAGAATTGATAAGCGCTGTCTAATAGGCAGAAGCACAAAATGGTGACAGAAATAAAAACGGAGATTCTGTACAGATTCAAAAAGTTATACTGTACTGCATCCTAACATATTTCACAAAGAATGATGCTCTGAAAAGAATAACAATTCAAATGCCTCTAACCATTTTTGATCTCTACAAATTGGCCTGCATGTGCATGTAGAAAAGTCTAGCTTACAAGACAGAAAATCTGCACAGCATGGTTCCTTTAGAAAGTCATGATATATCAGTTACCAGAACACTATGCTTCTGAATGCGATGGGAATATTTTTTTTCAGAATATTAAAGTTTATTTGAACAAGTAAAAGGCTTCACCATTTTTGAGCTTTATTAAGTGAAATTGTCAGAACAGCAGAAATTGAAACAGATTTTACACATCACAGCGCAGCAGTAGGTCATAATATTGTGACGCTCCGTAAAGCGGTTCCTTCACTAGATGGTTAATGTACAGTTTTGCCCCACAAATGAGCTGCTTTGCAGCCCAGTACTTATATTATGTACAGGTGCAGGCATGTGAAAAAGTGGCAGGGACAACTTAGTGTGAAAAGCAATGTGTGGGGTGATTCAATTAACTGCAAGCTCTCCCTTTGGCAATAGTGTATATCTAAGGTTAATTTTTGCTTCATTGTTTTGGATGCAATATTAAATTCCGCCCAAATCCTTGTTCCTTTTTGCCACCCTATATAAGAACCATTTAAGCTTCTGTCTATCATTGTGGACAAGCTTCCAAAGCTCTTAAAAATACGGGCAATGGACCTTTTCCTTTCAATGACATGCAGTAGCCAAATAAGAAAGAGGAGCTCTGGGGACTTCTAAACTTTGACAGCTTTGCATTTGATTGAATTGCTAACTCCAATGTACATTCCGTGCTCGTTTGCTTAAAAATAGGTGGGTTGATACTTTTGGAACTCAAAGTCCACCCTAATCTACAGCGTTCATGGCTGAACTAATACTTGTTGCATTTGAAAGTATATTTTTTTCTCAAATACGAGGAAATCTACAAATGTTGGAAAACCAAAGCAGCACACGTAAAGTGCTGGAGGAACTCAGCAGGCCAGGAAACATCTATGGAAAAGAGTACAGTCAACATTTCGGGCCTTTACCTTCACCTTCCTGGTGAGGGGTCTCGGCCCGAAACATCGACCATTTACTCTTTTCCAAAGATGCCGCCTGGCCTGCTGAGTTACTCCTGCATTTTGTGTGTTTTGCCTATTATCTTGTTCTATTGGGTGAACTACTCAGATGGCAGGATTTCTATTTGCTTTTTGAAAACTATGACAAGATCCCTCCCTCACTTCATAAAAATATCAATAATGTTAGAATATCTATTGATCTCATTGGCTATTAATATTTTCTGAAATGTTTGATTAGTTACTAATATGTCTCTAAGTTGACTATACAAAATTATGAGTGGTACAGATAGGGTAAATGCAAGCAGGATTTTTCCACTGAGGTTGGATGGAACTATCACCAGAGGTGATAGGTTAAGGGGGAAAGGTGAAAAGTTTGAATGGAACGAGGGAAAACTTCTTCACTCAGAGGGTCATGAGAGTGTGGAATAAGCTGCCAGCACAAGTGGTGCAAGCAAGCTCGAGTTCAATGTTTAAGTGAAGGTTGGATAGGTACATGAATGGTAGGGGCATTGAGGGCTATAGTCCCAGTCAGTGCAGGTTGATGGGAGTAGGCAATTTAAATGGTTGGCAGGCATTAGAAAGGCCAAAGGCCTGTTTCTTCCCTATGACTTTATACGCTAGAGCGATTATCCACATTCAGTGATGCAGCCACTCCTCCCCACCTGCAAACCCAGGCATCCACTTTGGCCAAGCTTTCCAAATCCTTAGTGATTTTATCCCTATCAACACTATGGAATTCCATCTGTAAACTGGGTTCAGGCAACGACAAAAAGTGCAAGCATGTATATACTCTTTACAAAATATTTGGCACTGCTGGGATCTGGAAGAATTAGCGTTTTTTGATTGCTTCAAATATATTGCATAAACTCCATTTTCAAAACATAGAATAATTGGAACTGTCTTTTTTTTCCACCATGTGGATCAATTATATCCTTATGTAATCTTGTTACCTGTGAAATCCATGTATACCCTAAGTCTGCAAGTTACACTACGTGGGTATAAGCAAACAGTCTGTTTGCTAAAATTTGGGGTTGTTTTCCTACTGACAGCTCCAGAACTGACAGCGATGGTTCCCTTTCTCCTCCCCCCTCAGAGAGAATAAGAAGACAGATTACCAAATTATTCAATCCAGAACCAAAAAATAATGGACTATGAAAGCAGCCCATTAACCACTCTGGAGATAAATAATCTTCTTTCTTCAATTAGCAGGTCCTACTGCCAAACTCAGGAAGTTTAACCAAGAACTGGAATGTGTAAGAGCACCCATTAGCTTGTCAGTTGATTTTTAAAAATTTACTGATTTATCCACTGTCGTTTCTTCTATTTACGGAGACAAAAATATGCTTATATCAAATCTATTTAAAATATTTCATCCAAGTCTGGTGTAGAAATGTCCTGTCAGCAGTTGTATTTATTTATTTATTGGGATACAGTGCGATATAGACCCTTCTGGCCCTTTGAGCCATGCTGCCAAGCAATCCCCCATTTAATCCTAGCCCAATCATGGGACAACTTACAGCAACTGATTAACCTACCAAATGGCATGTCTTTAGACAGCAGAAGGAAACCAGAGCACCCGGAGGTAACCTGTACGGTCATGGGGAGAACGTACAAACTCTTTACGGACAGCGGTGGGAATTGGACCCAGGTCACTGGTACTGTAAAGTGTTGTGCTAACCACTAAACAATGCCACCCCACTACCTACTTTTTTAAAAAGGTGAGGTGATTGGTTGCTGTCATCTTCAGGCATCCAAATGCTGTCAAAAAAGTGGGGAAGAACAATACCAGCTGCAATAACTGACTTGATTCCAAGTTTTATAAAACTTTCCATCTATTATCTGGGTTTTGCTTCATTTTCAACAATATCACCGATGGCGGGCAATACCTTCTTCTCCAGGGGCTAAGGAGAAAATCTTTTGTGAATAAAGCTTAAATTGACATTATTCTTGTGAGCTACGAACCCTTCTGCGGGCTCTGTAGAACGCAAACAATAAAATTCCAGAGAACAGTTGTGGAAAACAAATTGAGAACAAAGCTGAATCACAGCCATGTATGAATGCAGGCATTCACATCAACCCTAAAAGAAGAGCCCCCCACTCTCCTTATGTTAGCTCAGATGTGCTCCTGGGATTCTTGAAACCAGATTGATAGATTAACTGTGTATAGGAAAAATCCCAGAAGATCATGTAACCGTGGCATTGGTAGGAAAAATGGAAAGGGTCAATAAAATTGTTTACTCATGGAATAATAAATGATAAATAATTAAATGTTATGAGGTACCAACACGCAGAATTTATATACACAACATGCAAGTACAACACAAGATACAGAATATGAACACTTACACACTTACGACACATAAACATAGCACAAACACTGAAGTAGCAAGATCGGCTTTCCAATATCTCCTGCATTTATTTTCCTCACTTCAGTGCTCCTCAGGCAGCTCACTCACACTAAACTTGTCGAATACAATTTGTTTCCTGAAAGGTTCACAAAATCCCAGAATACCTGATGAAATATTGCCTAACCTGCTCACTGGAGTGATTCGATGAAGCATAAAGGATGCATAAAAAGTGGCTACATGCTTAGTGTGAAGAACAAGCATTAGGCGTACCTTATTATGCCTAGGCAATAAAGATAAAAAGTGGCATATTAACAAGGCCTGGCATGCCACAGAAAGAGATATCTTCAGTCCCAGGACACGGGCAAATGAAAAATACTAACATCAAATGTGAGACTAAATAAAAATCTGACAATTGTCACTTAGCTGTAAGAGATCCTACCTTTGTGACAAGTCACGAAATACCAAATATGTACTGTAGTTTGCAATAAGATAGCAGGTTAACAATGGTATTGTATATGATTTAATTAAACCCATAAAATGCACAAATGTGGATTTTGCCCCTTTAAGTTTATTGGAAGAATCATTTTTGCAATATGGTGTTTGGAAGTGGCAATGCAAAAGTGCATAGATGAATTAACCCCGTGGAGGTCAGGTCGTTTGTTTTTCCTACAGAGGGCTTGCTTTTGCGTCTTATATTATAAAAAGCATAATTCAGCAAGTTCCCCTGTTGTCACACAGAAGTTGGTGTATACAAGCCAAGCAAAAATCCTACAATTTATCACGTTATTACAGTGCCATTTGTAGCTCTCTCCTATTCTCCTGGAAGTTAATTATTATTGTCTGATGCTAGAGGAAATGAAAATTATTCAATCTCCTATATTTTTCCAAATTCTGTTCTCTCTCAGTTAAACTTGGACAGATTGTGTTCATTCAAGTATTTACAAAAACTATCAAAAACACCAGTACTATAATCGTATTAATGTCTCTTTCACTCACTTTGCATCCAATATGTTAAAGTAATATATATGACAAAAGTCTTTTTAGATTTAATTGGGGGAAAATAGGTGCTTAAACAGAGAAAGTTGCTTCTTGGCACTTGAGATGATACCTAAGAGGCTGGTGCATAACTAAAGAGCCCAAGCAAAAAGTGAGTTAGTATGGATTGGAAACTGGCTGTCACATAGAAAACAATAAATTGGAATAAATGTGTCCTTTTTGGGTTGGTGGGATTTAACTAGAGTTGTAACTTAGGGATCAATTCTTGGTCCTCAACTGTTTAACACATATAGCAATGATCTGGAGAAAGGAATAATATTTCTACGCTAGCTGATGTTGCACAAAAAAAGTGGAAGGGCATGTAGTGACAAGCATATCAGTGATGGGCAATAGATTTTTGCCTGGTTACTCTGCCTTACCTTTCAAATGGAGTTTAAGTAGGTAAGTGTGAGGTCATGCACTTCAGTAAAAGGTACCTACAGGTGGATTATTATACATATGGAGAGAGACGGCAAGCAAGTGAAGTTTGGAGGAAACTTTATGTTCAGGTGCATAAATCACAAGAAGTTAGCTGGTAGGTCCAATGCTGCACTGGGTGTTGGTGAGGCCAGGTCCGGAGTACTGAACATGGATCTTGTCCCCTTACCTGTAAAAGGATATAGTGACAGCAGAAGGCAGTCCAAAAGAGATTCGGCAGGCTAATTCTTTGGATGGAAGGAGATCCAAAAGTGATTGTACAGTTTGGATTTGCATTTCTTGGAGTTCAGAAGAAGGAAGGGATGACCCTATTCAAACATAGAGATAGTGTCATGTTGTCACTAGTGAGAGGTCACTAACAAGAATATCCATCTACACAGTAAAAGGTTGGTCATCAAAGACTGAGTTGTGTTGAAATTTCCTGTCTTAGAGGGCAGTGAATCTCCGGAATTGAAAGATCAAGGAATTAGGTGGAACTGGCACAAAATAGGAGCTGAAGGCAGCATAGATCAACAGTGGTGATACTGAATGGTGGTGCAGGCTTGAGGGGCCTGGCAGTCTAATCCTGCTCCAATTTTCCTGTGCCCTTGTGTTCTTGTGCACAATGCATGTCTGCTAGGTCTGAACTGGAGTATTTCAGCTCAGCAACATTTATTGCCTCTTACACAAAGTATGATGAAAGAAAGTGTATGGAACAAACATAAAAGCCCATCAAAGTTACTGTCCAATTTAATAAGCAAAATGTTAAATAACAGACAGGAACTGTGTAGATAAGTTTGTTGAACTAAAACATACAACTCTGCATGTGTTCATCTCATCTATACACAGGTACTGTAAAAATACATTTATTTACGCTGAGTATACACTGCATACAAATATCCCATTTAAATTTAATGTAGGTACTGTACAGACCATTGTATTCAATAGAGCAGATAAAGCAGAAACAAACATATTAAAATACAGCGCATGCTGAGTAAATGTGTCCTCCGAAACAGAGCGCATATTGTATAAACATCCTGACTTAAATAGGACATGCACTACCTAAATGCATAGACAATACAAAATAAATGTCCCTGTTTAAGTACATATCCTATATAATCAGCTCCATGTCAAACACATTTGCACAAATATATTCCCTTAAATGGAACCAACAGTATTCATGTTATAACATGTTCACTTTTAGCATATCTTGCATTAACAAGTAAAAGAAAATACAACATGCAAGGTATAACTCTATTAATTAAAATAAAGCATAACTATCATATAAACTAACATGTTCAGGTACAGCATACTATGTATAAATATTTAACTAGATTGCATATTGCAGGAAGACATCCACTTATGTATAGCACTGTTACTACATAAACATCCTCTTTAAATGATGCATTCAGTACAAATACATCCTTTTAATAGTTATGAAATAGTCACACACACTTGCACAGACCACCTGCAAGACCACTTGGGGGAAGTACCAGAGGGTCATCTGGACTTAGTGGAACCGTCCCCTAACATGACTCTTTACATTCAGAAGAGGAATAGTCTGGGGAGAAAATTAGAGGAAGAGGAAAATAATAAACATGGAATTTTGTATTACAGAATATATTTTAAATTTTCTGACTTAAAGCACTCAAAAGGTACTGTGCAAACTGGTACAGTCATATCTGGTATTGCATAATAATGAAATTTAAATTGAATGTATATTTTATAAATGTTTCATTTATGTACAATGTACTGTGCTATTTGAAACAGATCACAAGTCTCAAGTGAAACCAACCAAAAGCTGTTCTAACCTTTTTGCTAAGCACGGCACTAAATTCTAAGCTTCCATATGTACTGGAATGGCCTTGATCAGTTTGATATACCTTAGCAACTTAAATGTACGAATGACATCTCTCACCTGAATGAAGTTTTCTCTTTGGCCTCTCTTTAGTCTTAAGATATGGAACTATTCACAGCTATCTACTATGAGGGCATATCCACCTTTCTTTTCACGTTATTCCACTCAAACTACTTATCAGATTCCGATTCCGATTCAATAACTTATCACATGCACATCGAAACCTACAGTAAAATGAAATTTCTGTGTTAACAACCAATATAGCCTACAATGTGCTGGGGGCAGCCTGAAAGCTTATTTACAATCATATTTCCAATAACAGAACAGCAAAAGATCAAAGATCCCCGTAATTCATGCTTGGCTTATTTCTAATACAATTTGCAAATAGAGTGCCAATGCAGGAAATGCATAGGATCAAATCCTGCAAGCTTGCGGAAGAAATTTCAGCATTCGTTCAGCTTCAGATTGCCACAATGAGTTAACAAGTTCTACGTACAATGATCACAACGCAAGCAACTTAACTTCTCCAGGAGAGAAAAAAAACTTTATCTATTTCTACACCTTGAGAAAAAGAAACTATTACACTAGTTCCCGAAGCGCATTTAATGCAGCAGGAGTCTATTCCA
The DNA here is from genome assembly GCF_963921235.1 of Mobula hypostoma. Lineage (NCBI taxonomy): Eukaryota > Metazoa > Chordata > Chondrichthyes > Myliobatiformes > Myliobatidae > Mobula > Mobula hypostoma. The sequence goes on along the minus strand of NC_086101.1, from coordinate 83,159,819 downwards.
AGTCTTAGACGAAATTCAATGTGAGAAAACATCCTCACATAGCCTAAATATTTAGCAAACACTTTCACCTGCAGCCTGCACGTGGAGAAGGAGGTAATTGTTCATTTAAGCACTATCTTGTGTTTGAGGGGGATAAATTATGTTGTCACTGACTGAAATTAAGAGCAATTTCTGCAGACAATTTCCCAATTTTCAATGCTAATTGCAATTTTACTTTTAAATACACTTGCACCTGTTTTCTCATTTGGTCAAGATATTTTTGGTGCAAAGGTAGAAAAGCTAAATATAATCCGTGTTTTTAATCAACTGTACTGAATGTGGATGAAAAGAAGCAATTTTATTGCAAATAAAAGAATGTTTTGCTCATAAATTATTTTATTTCATATTACCTACTTCATAAAGTAAAACGATTTAACATTGCTCTTTTAATTTGTAATTACTTTATTATAACCTTCCTGGGAATGCATTACTCTTGTTATAATTATTATTAATTAATCTTGCCTCATTACTAAATAAAGGAAGTAATAATGTAAAAATTAATTAAAACATCAAAATACATATTAATTCAAAAAAAGGGATTTTGGTCATCACAAATTAATTCTGACTTCTGTATTCATTTCATACAGCTAAAGTGACTTCATATTCCATTTGAATTCCATCCAAATTATCCAATGTTTTCTCTTGTGCTGGATGCCATTTCCTAACTTTCCATGTTGTGCACTTACAAATCAAGTACCTATTTCAAACACCATTTTAAAGATTTATTTTTAAATTATAAACTATATATAACGTCCTTCTTTACCAGTTCTATGCTTTACACTGAAACTTTTCAACTGATTATCCTCAAAGCTGTTAAATGACAAAAGTATTAGCTTGACAGGAGTTTAATATTCAACAGGCTCAAGACAGTTTAAACAAATTTAGATGGAGAGGATAACAAGAATGTGGATGCTTTACTCTTTCATGTGAGAAGGTAGAGAAAGTAGATAAATTGTGGGGGGAAAACATCAAGGGTACCATACTAGTGGGACATAGAACTGACTTTACATCGGACGGCTGATGCTATCAGGAAAAGATTACACTTCTTTTAAAATTAGCTTCATTCAATTACAGAACTATTACAATATGAACCTTTTGGACGTCTTCTTCCAGTATAAGGTAAAAACCATAATTTGCTTCACCTTGTCTGTTTGTCAGGCCCTTTTAAGAAATGTTCACCAAAATGCTTTTTATGGGTAACTAGAAAATTATCTGTAATGTAACGCTACACGACAAACACTGATAGTATTTCACATAGAATCCATTACTTCTCTGTATTTTATTCAAATGTCTTTACATAATAGTCTCATTCCGCCATGTGGGAGAAGATGTAAACCGTGTGGGGAAAAAAACTACTAAGTAGATCCCAATAGTCTCTGTGGAAGCAATTCAGAAATATTGCAGAATTATTTTTTATGTAGCATATTCCAAATTGAGTGATTTATGCCTGCACCACAGTCCCATTTGCAACAAATTAGTGTGATGTATATTTTTGCTGTAAACATTGCTACAAATGAATGCTAAAGTCATTAAAACTATACTTTTTGAGTCAATTTGAGTTTATTGTGGTTCAACGTAGTCCATGAAATGTGCAAGGGCATCAAGCAAGTCTTGTTGAGGGGAGATATTTATGCTAAAAACTATGCTATCAATGGCAAGATGATTGCCACCGAGGAGATATTAAGTATGCCTTTAGAATGAAGATGTATTAACTTTGTCACAGATTCTGTATCATGACAATATGTTAGAAAGAAGTAAACAAAAAGTAGAATATTAAACCAATTGTACACAAATGAACAAATAGCTGGCAGTGAGTCTGACCACTAATATGAACTGAATTTCTTATGGCTTTCATTAACCACTTAAGTTCAGCTTTCCCTATTCATGGTGTCATTGACTGAACCTTGGAACTCACTGTCTGACACTTGGCATCTTTGTATGTGATATATGTCAAGTAGAACCTTTATATAAGCAGGGGAGCTTACCACTTTATGGGTACTGAGGATGGGTACACTGAATTTGTCAAGTTATAGTGTCAAGGCAACCTACACAGCCCAGTTGATGTGTCTGGTTAACCGCACGACATAATAAACAAACCTGTCCTCCATTCTCAGGCCAGCAAAGTAAAATCAATGCGGACAATCCTCAGATCAGAGTTGATACTACTCCTGATGCTATACTCTGCTTTATTTGCCAGTCAATCCACCTGAGGAAAAAATAACTGACAGTACAAACAGCCAATCATTTGTGATGTCAAAATCTTACTTTTGGCCTCCTCAGCGGTAGAGTGAGCTACCCAGAGAGAAACAGGCTGGAGCCAGACAGTTCATCCGAACATGTATTTGTAAAGATCACATTTTTACCTTCATGGCTTAAGACAGGAATCTATTTGCCCACCACAGGGTACTGATAACTGGATCATACTGTATCATAACTCCACAAACACATCATCAATGTCATGGTTATTACTGCCCGGCTTGTAACTGAAGCAAAAATCAACTTTAATAATTTATTTAAACTGAATTTAATTTCCAACATCTCTTATACCTAAGAACGAAGTGTATTTTTATCTATCCAACATATTCAACTGAGGGAACAGGACTGGGCTGGAAAGAGTTGAGACTGCCGCAGCCTTATTTATATACATGCTTGGTTGGGAAACTTACATACCAGTGGTGGAATAAGGGAACTTCTTTTAAAATTATGTTTGACATTGTAAAAAGTTGCAAAAGAGTCAAACATAACGTTGGATGACTGTGCATGAATATTCAAGGGATTTTACACAGTTGATTTTTCCGTGCTCAATTTTACAATCCTACAAAGTGTTTAAAAATGGACTATCAGTATGTTCAAACACGACACGGCAATAGGATGAATGGCGATCAGAGAAAAAACTTCCTCTAATTTTAGTCATTATAAACTTTTCACCCAGGCATGTCACTATCATTTTCAGACTATTAAGCCCCTCTACTTTTAGGAGCCCAAATTTAAATTCCCTTCTCCAATGATGAAACAATTTTAAAGAGAGATTTTCTAATATATATTCCTAAAGAGCAATCTCAGATGATAATGCATACAATGTCAGAGATAAGTAAGGAGATATATTTTTGGATGTGACAGTTAGAGCCTGTGTGTCAATGCATATGCATCTATGTATTTATATACATGGCATCTATGCCTCAAAGTATCTCTACCCTATCTGTGAGTGAATTTGTTTGCAGGTATTACTTTTTATTCTGGTCTCCATCTTGTCCTCCGTGTTTTTACTTCATACTTCTAACTTTTATAGTCCAGTTTCTTTCTCTCACTCACTCCATAATTAACAACATCCTGAAAAACAATAAAAACATGTACAAAATGTAATTGAACTGAGAACCTCTTGAATATTAGAACAGATTTGGCCAAAGAGTCAAACATAGCACAGGCTATTCTTTCTCAGTGGATAATAACTTCAGTTGATCTAATACTTTCCATGGATGGTAAACTATTTCAAATTTTGGATAACTTTCAAGGAGGTGGGGGCAGGGTGAACATTTGAATTTGAAGGGTTGTTGTTGGGGGGGTGTGGATGAATGTGTTGTGACCTCTCTGGGGATATTCACAATAATGTAATGCTGTGGAAACTATGACAACTGTAGCTGTCATGACTTAACGTAATGTCACCAAGCTTTTCATAACTGGTGTGGCTTTTGATTTTTGACAGGGAACAAAGTACCTGCTTCTTGGGGCTTTACACTGGCTGCGGCTCCCTGCAAATTCACACCCTGACCTGTCGTGCATGCTTTCTAGACAAGAGACGCTTTCCTTGACTACCTCTGTGAAGCGCCCCCCACATTTAAATCTCATAGCAAACACTTCTTTTTAAAACAACAACCTGAGGGAAACTATGCTTCTGTCTCTCACACACAACACAAAAAGAAGCGATCGTTCAATTCGTACAGTCTAGTTACCGAATTCCTTGCCTGCACCTTGAAAAAAAGGTCTAAAGCACAGATAAGAATAACCAGAACATTTAATCAAGTAAAACTGTGACAAGGCCTATATATGCGTGGACAATGCCAGTGAGGCATCTCCAATCTTTTGTTCACAGCTTAACAAAACTCTCTGGTCACACCACTTTAGCTCAACACTGCCTGTCGAAAAGGCATCAATAGATGCCCAGTGCCTGTCAAATGCAGAGCTGAAGAAAAGTATTTCAAAGAACGTTTAACTTATAAGGTGAACCTTTATTACTTGAATGGACATACGGCAGACATTTTTCAGCCATTCGACTGCCCAGCCACTTATCAAAGAACTATTCAGAAACTGAGGGGGTCTGGTTTTTACTTCACAACACACCCAAAACTTTCCATTGTGTCTCGATGGAGAATTAAAGGCTGCTGTTTTATTCCCTTTGAATCACAGTGGACACCTTAGTTTGTTCTTTTATTTCCTTCATCAATTATTGTGTTATTTTAAAAAATGGTATGACTTTAGTGGGACATCTAGTAAAACCATTTTAAACTATTTTACCACAACACATGACATGTAGCTGAGTGAAATCTGCTTGCATAATTTTTTTCTCTGTTCAAATAACTTTTACGAGGGGACTATTTGAGATTGGCAAGGGCCTTTACTGCTCTTTAGAAATCGCTACCAATCACGACAGCAGTCAGCTATTACAGGCAGAAGACACAGCATTAATTTAAAATGCATAATATTTTAAAATTGTTTTTTAATAGTCTGACATACCAATCAGAGAAAAGAAGCAAAATCTCACAAGCCTTCACTTTAAGATTAGAACTGGGAGCTTTTTTTTTGAACAAATTCCTTTCTTTTTCTTTCTGTCTCCAGATTGCTATATTTGTAGCTTCCTCTCATCCAGTCTCGCACAACTACCCTATACAACCCCATATCCCAAAAATAAAAAGCATACAACCACACACTAGTACTGATGAAGTGCCTTGTGTCGCTGCTGACCTGCACTGTTAGGGCTGATCTTTTTTTTCCACAGAAGCCAAGAAGCTTTGTCTCTTTCACCCTGCTGCTGTCAATTCGCTGCCTATGTGCTGTCTCTTTCCCAGTCCCAACCCTGTCAGTTTCTGGGCTGCCAATTTCAACTTGAAGCTTGACTGGGCTGATTTGATGTAAATACCTCGAGGGAGAACCTTGAAACTGATGAACAGTTATGTCAAGTCGATTTTGCACTGTCGGGAAAAGGTAACCTCTGCACAAAAAACAACAAGGTTAAAGAGATGGGGGCTTTGCACGTGGATTACGCTTCTCATACACCATGCTGTTTACCATCCCTTGGAAATTGTAACTGTCAGTATAAGTCCTAATTGCGGATGCAAAACCTGCCATTATAATAAAAACGGAGGCAGTGCAGACATTAAGTGTTACAGCCTAATTTGTGAGACTACTGAAAAGGTAGTGCAGATGAATATTTCATTACATTAATTACTGAAGACAACTCCTTCCTGCCAGCCACAGATGTGTGTATGTCTCTCTCTCTCTCTCTCTCTCTCTCTCTCTCTCTCTATACTGTAGCTAGCAACAGCTACTGTTTAACACAGCAACATGTAACAACTCCATACATGTAAAGATGTGTGTGCCTGCATATGTATGCACACACACGCATGTGGATGCACATGCACAAGCACATGTGCACATATGAAAACATTTTCTAGTTACAAAAGTGTAGGAGGGCAGGAAGGGTAAGTGGCTCCTACGTATTACTTGGGCAAATCTAAATGTGTTCTTTGAATGAGCATCATGGAGTGTTTTTTTTCTAAATCAAATGCGAAGAGAACTTCACACGCTGACTAATCTACTGAAAGCAAATTCTGCTGGATTAGCAAGGCTGCTAGATGCTAGAATCAGGGCATAGAAAGTGGTACAAAGGTTGAATTCAGTTCGGTTGCATCTTCAAGAGTCATTAAGTTGACAAGGGCCATCTGAACTAGCCTTCCCTGCACTGCCTTTTCTTTGGCGTTTGTTTCTAAAACAAATAAGGCTCCTCATTCAGGTACACTTTGCTTCTCCTTCCCAAACCAATGTAGAGTTGAAGAGACCCCACGATGAGGGAACCCGGATTCCAAGTCTGTTACCTATTTGCGATCATTTGCCTTACTGTGAGCAACTAACCAATAAAGCATCTCTCTGAATTAAATCATTTGATATTAAGATATCTATCCAGTGTCAAATGAAAGGAAAGTCGAAAAACAATGAATGCCTCACAAAGTGGGTATCCTTGTGACATGCAAATTTTTCGAAGTAGCCAATCATTCCGAGTAAGAAAACTGCATGTAATGTCTTGGGAACTTCCCTCTCCAGAACATAAGCTCCCTTGATAGCGAACGCTTTGATACAAAGGTACCCATTATTGAGCACTGATCACTTTACAGTGGTGTAAATATCACCCTGCATATTAAAAGTCTCTATCGAAAAAAATAACACAAGTTAAAAACAAAGAAGTACGGAACTGCAACAAAATACAATTTTGTTATAGGAAGGAAAAGAGTTGCAACCTTTACCTAAATTATCAAAAACCACAAACACTTTGGAGATGGGATACTGTACTTGACTGAACTTTGCTAGTGTGAGCACAGCTGCAGATGGATACATCATCAGATTAAAGAGGTGCATGAGTCCAGGCTCTTTATTGAATAAGTTTAAGCTCCTATCATTAAGACTACTGTGAGACCCCCCTGAAAGAAATAAGTCATTTACATGTGAACTTTCTACTGCAGGTACAGAGGGGTTCAAACAGCAGAAGGAAGATATTTCTTTGCAGTTAGCACTCACTGAGGAAGTGCTCGTCAAGACCACAAATTAACAGCACAGAATGTTGTGACCAGATAAACTTCAACAAATTTAATGAACAGTTATCTTTAAGCTTCACAGGCACTGGTGCATTGTATTACACAAGTTTAATCATATAATTATTAATAAAACAAGATCTTTCCAATATTTTGTGTAAGTCAATGACTCCAGTGCTGCATTAAATAAAACTTGCACAAATCTATCTCTTAGATGCATTTTATTCATATTTTACGTACATGTCAGCGATGAAATTAAACTTCAGTTTTGAGAGGTTCAAATAATGACGGTTTTGTTAAAATGAGAGTTTGATTTTTTTGAGAAAATTTTCCTCAACTCATCTGTTTCAGGGAGGGATGTGGAGACATCAAAATACTTCTCAATTGAGGAAAGGTCAACTCCTGAGTCACCCTGTGTCACTGCTTCATACATCTTTCATGGTCATTACAATAGGAGGTGCTTGAGGACCAGTATCTACTGCCTTGCTCATAGCCTGGTGCATGCTCGAGCTAGTAAAAAGGAAAGGAACAAATACCATGAAGGAGAAACTTATCTACTTCATCAGAGAAACTGCAAAAGTTAGTTTAAAGATGAAGTTTACATGTAAGAGTATATGAATTGTTGAAATTCATGTTAATAAATAAATAAATGGCCTGGATTCTAGATGTCATGATATCTTAATCTGTCGATCTGCTATTGATTGTTCGCTCTGCCAATGACCTTGCCAGAAGTGCTCTTCCACCTAGCAATCAAACACACAATGCCGCGTGTCACCATTAAGCTCAAAACTAGTGTATCTCCTGCCCAGGGCAGGAGAATACTGGAGCCGCTCACTCCATCCACAGCACTTGCTCTGTCATTTTCCATTTCGCATCCAAAATAGTTTTGCCAACTCTTTTTCGCTTTATGTACATATATAACACACACACACACACACACACACACACACACACTGCTTCTCTCCAATGAACAGGTTTGAATTCAAAATTAAATCGCCTTTTTCCTACAACTAGTTTCTCTTTGATGGTAATTTTTTTTTCAGTAACTATTCCACCTAGTTTCAGAAAAGCGTCGTAAATCGCCCTGTGCAAGCTATCACTCTGTTTCAATAATCGCTCTTCAGTAACATAACGCACGAATTATTCATACTCTCAAACCGTTGTCTCGTCCGCATAAACTTCAATGATGATACCACCTTTTGATTCGGTAGCTTTCTGCTGTCGGAAGGGATACAAGTTTATTTCTAAAGGTCTGACAGTACTGCTCAAAGATCGTTGTTTTTTTCCTAAATCGGTTTCCTTTCCGAATTGTATTCACCTTTGCGGTGTGATGGAACGGCATGTTGCCTTTAGTGAGCTTTAACAATGCCTCTCTGCGAAGTTCTCCTGGCCCTTCAAGGAATAGGTGATTGACCGGACCCAGGAGCTACGCAATCGTTATTTTTTGAACGGGCCACCTGTAGATGAAACCTTGCCTAACCTCCCGATTTCCCGAAGCCTGGTACTATTTTGGCGAAACTTTCAGCGCCACATCCTTGGGCAATTCACCAGAAATCAGAAAGCAAGTTACCATTCTCTGGAGTGAGTGCCCACGCCCAGGACATTGTTCAATCAGACGCAGAGCTCTATTGATTTCAAGTGCCCAGTGGAAATTTATTAACCCCCCCTCCCCCTGTCAACAAGCCTAGGGATCCCTGCAGGAGCTGTGCGCTGCTTTATAGCATGTCCAATTTCAACCCCTTTCATCTCTTGGTAATGTGATTTTTAAAGAAGAGATGCCCAGTTCCGTGGCACATCACCTTAATGGAAAGTTTATCTGTATCAACCAATCAGATTTTGCATAAACGTAGCTCGTAATTACTACACTAATCGCTCTGCACTTATCTCCTGCCCCAACTTTCTCACACTGCCTAGTTGCTCCGGCACGGAGACATCGGCATTTAACTCAATAAGTACCACAGATAAAGTTCACAACAACACTTCATTTTTAGACAGATTTTTCCTCTGATATCTCCCGCCCCTTTGATCCTCTGGTGGTTGGTGGCGTGATTAAGAACCTCAAAGGGTTAAGTTGCTTGTAAGTGTCTATGCAAAGGCTTGATACATCTGGTGCCTGAATGAAGAATTGCCCTTGCACTATCTACTCCGCAACCCGTCCCGACTTTTAGCAGTTCTCCCATCCCCAACAAGTATCCGAAGGTGTTCGTGGAAGTAAATCCGCTTAAACCTTCAGCCGATGTAAGAGGAGCAGGGAGAAGGGAGAAAGGAAAATATAAAGGAAAAAGCCTATCCCCTAGTTCTTAAACCCGTCCATAAAAGTAGACGCGTTGCCTACATTCATTCGCCGACAGTCCTCTGAAACAACTTCAAACCTAAAACCAGCATTCGCAGTATTTCAGTCCACGCAGTTACCCAGAGGTAAAGGGTAATTTATTACAATTCCCAGAAAGGTATATAACTCACTCTCTCTCTCTCTCTCTCTCACACACACACACACACACACACACACATATTAGTATATAAAAAATATATAGTATATATATTCAACGAAAGTTATTTAAATGTGCCATAACTCCGGTATTGTGAATAAGTCATATTAATTTCAGAGCATCACTCAAAATGCTGGCAGAACTCAGCAGGTCAGGCAGCATCTATGGAAGTGAACAGTCGACGTTTCGGGCCCAGACCCTACATCAGAAATCAGTATTTTGCGTGTGTTGCTCGAGATTTTCAGCATCTGCAGAATCTCTTGTGTTCATGTTAATTTCACCAAGTCCAACCCAGCCAATTAATTGCTGCTAATTGTTCCAATTGGTTCGCTCAAAATGTATGGTTGTGTTGTCTATACGTTTTGGTGAAGCTTGATTTGTAATAAAAAAAACTGTGCTTTTTAAGATCTGGAGATAAAGGTAGTGACTGAACCATAGCTGTCAACTTCACTAACTAAATACCTTGAACTTCGTGATCACAGCTTTTCTGGGCATAGCGGAATGTCGTCTGGGCGCGCTCTTGTGTTGGTCCATAGAAGCTGAATTATTATTACATTTATTTTTTAAAATCTATTTTTTTTCATAATCAGGTGAAATTAAACTGAAACTAAAATAGATATCGTTAGAATATTTCTTTCATGGCTTGGGGAAGGAAAAATCCAGACTCTCTCACATTATTGTTTTTGAACTGTGACACCGTGCTTTTCAACAACAACGCAATACAAAATGTGGTATAACAGGCACTTTCAGGACATACACCTGACCTCAGACACGGCAGAGTCTGGAGCAGAATTTGATCCTCTTTAAACAGTTCTGCTCAAGTGTTAAAGCGAGTGGCCACGAATAGTACAAGCATGCCATCCTGAAACATTATCTATCCGTGATGCAGGCCAAGGCTACACGGACAGGGAGACTGACTGCTAGCCATGTAAGGCTGTAACCAGGGGAAGCCCAGTTAGCTTTTACAAACACCTAAGCTATTTTCCCCGACACCAAACCCTCCCCTCCTTTCTCTTTCCCTCTCTCCTTCCTTCTCACTTTTTCTTTTCATCTTGTTCTTGATGCCGAATGCAAATTTAGCCTGCTGGCGGTGAAAGGGCTGAATTGTGATTAAGAAGAAGAAGCTCTTTCTTTGTTCTCCCCTCAGGGGATGTTTACTGGGAGAGACACGGCGGATCAGATATGAAAGGCATTCAGGTCACCATTGATGTGAGTGAAAGTGAAATCATACCTAAGGCATTTAAAAGACCGCAGTGTCAGAGTTCAGCTAACGGTACCTCTGCTGTGTATATTCTCCCGTTAGGCAGAACTCTTAGAGACAACAAAATAAATACCTCTTCTCACAATTGCACACTTTTAAATGACAAAGTTTTCTTTAAAAGCGTAAAAATGATAGCCTCTCTTACAACATGCATTATTTTGCTTTGAAAACACTTAGTTCCTCCCCCCCCCCAATGATCCTGCATGCATCTGCTCAACCCATCAGCAATTAAGTGTCGGAAGATCTTTATTAATTATGTTACACGCTTTAAGCAAAGAATCTTTCTTTCAAACAGTAATGCCATAGCAGCCAGCCTGACTCTTTCCCTCTCCCCACCCCCTCTCTGCTATTTTTTTTAAACAGGCTCAAAAAGCCAACTGAAAGCCCATCAGGAAAGGTGTCTGTCTTGGGCGCACAGACAATTGCACCCTTGTGGGATGCGGACTGAATAGTACAGTGGACACCCTAGCACTATTGACGTTATAAACATGTAAATGAAACACATTAGTCCTGACAATCAATTGTCTGTGATCACTGCAAACCTTCTCCCTCTCTCTCTCTCCCTCTCTCTCTCTCTCTCTCTCCTTTGATAACAGGAGCAAAATAGTGTGTACCTTGGGAAACCGCTTTCTTAGTCATGACGCAAGGAGCGAAAAGAAATTGCAGGCTTTAAAAGACGATATTCAGAAAGCCTTTTCTTTCCCCTTTAGTGAAAGTGCGCCTACAATGCCAGGACTAATGACAGCAGGCTAAAATGTTTGGATTGTAAGGAATCTGCCTTTGTTAAGTCTTGAAAGCAATGTTGCTATAAATGAATTTCTGCCTGTCCTTTTTACCTTCAGCATGAATGCAGACACAAAACTCCGTTCGAAGCATCTGGATCTTTTACTCTCAATCCATTCCTCGAATGTACCTTTATTGACAATGATCAATATATCCTAACAGAAGGGAAAGATCCTTTACTAATGTGTTTACTGCTGATGATGGATGGGTACTATTTTGAAGTAAGTACAGGGGGCGGGAGAATAAATCCTTACAATCCTATTGAGTGATTTTATTACCTGAAAAAAATAAACTGGACGGTCGCCTGTAATTATGTCCACTTTGCTCTTTTATTATGCATGATATAAAATCTAGATTAACAAAGCCAGCTCTCTCACATTTGCTCGCTGGGGTAGCTGTAAATGGCAACCAAGTGCAGCTTTTACAGTTGGCTGTTAGTTACAACACCTGATGAAAGTATTGCAACAGTGTTTGAGCTGTGCTGGTGAAGGATTCTCGGGCTTCCTGGGTAGTGCTCATTTTCCCATTGTCTGCAGAGACTTTGCTGCTCCCCCGCCACTCCTCCACAAGTTATTTGGGGGTGTTAAGTTTGTTGTTGCAGCAGGGCAGACTCCCGAACCTGGACTGAGACATACACTGGGTCAGCCGACCATGATGATAGGTTCACTGTTTAACGTCGCTCAACAGAAGCAGCAGTGTCGGCCCACAACAGTTAATCCCGTGGTCTTTTTTTTAATTTTGCTCCCGCTCTCTCCCTTTTAACTAGAAAGCCTTGGGTGATTTTTTTTAGGAGTTAGATCACCCAGAGTTCGGCAGGTTTTGTTTTAACTGCAATTATTTTAATTTATAACTGAAAGGGAACACTTAAATCTCAACACCACGCGCATTTCAACTCTTCAAAACTTTCTTTAAAACATTTCTCGGGATTTAAGTTCACCTTTAAAGCGAATTCAGACCGATTCATTCAGTTTTGAGGCTTTCACATAAGTGATCACTTTGACGAATAGGACACGACCAGCAGACCAGTATTTATATAAAACGACTATATGTGAGAGGTGAAACCGGTCACCCCACTATATGATTAAACATAGTGGGCACTAATTTTAATTCTGTTTTGAACAAAGAGCGCACCCTCAGCAGAGCAGGAGTACTCGGAAGGAAAAGCCCTGAACAGAACCTGTGTATGTTGGGGTAGCGAAGTTTGAGGGGTGAGGAAGCACAAAGAGAAAGAGAGAGAGAGAGAGAGAGAGAGAGAGAGAGAAAGGGAGAGAGAGAGAGAGAGAAACAAAATATCTTTGCGAATCGACAAGGACAATTTATTTTCACCGAACAACTACACCCTCAATAACGGCATCGTGGCTACCAGTTGCGAAATTGTTACATGCACATCAATTTCACTTGCTAAAAAGCAGTTTGATTTCCTTTGATCTAACTGGAAATCAAAGTTACCCAAAGTATAAATTATTAAGTAAGCGCAGGTCTCCCGAGTCCTGAAACAAAACACTTAAAGTAAAAGTGTTTCAAAGTTACAGATGAGTCAGTAATCATCTGACTCGGGTTGTGACTGAAAATGACACTGCCTTTTGTTCGATTTTTTTTCCTCTTGGTGTTTCACTCCCCTCCTGCCTGATCACATACAATTACTCGCAGCCCAACATCTCCTCCACACCCCCTCCCTCCTTCTTTCCTGCAATACATATCGTCCTGATAACATCTTCAAATACTGCTATCAGCGGATGCACAAGCAAGAGGCTGACATCTTTCCATGGCTATGATTCCAGAAGAGGCGTAGGGTGTGTGTGTGTGGGGGGGGGGTGAGAATTATATATATATATGTATATATAAAGAACCCCCCTCGTGCAAACGACTATGATAAATGCAGGCGGTTTCCCAAGGGAAAGGCGTTTGGATGTATATGTGCCACGGGAGTAAATAGACAGCGATTTTTTTTTTACCTGCCGCTCTTAACTAGCGACCAGAACAGGAAGAAAAGGGATGGGATATGGATTATAGTGTCAGGGGTAAAAGTCACGTCTTTAAATTAATCAGAAAGCAGGGCACCCAAGAAAACTTGAAGTCACAACAGATATCCAGCCACTGATCTAAAAGGGATCTCGGTTTAAAAAGGATCCCTACCTTAATATGCCTTTTCTTGAGCATTGGTTTCTAATCCCGTGTTCCCATGTTTCTGGCACACACTAACAAACACACTCACGAAAGGGAGAAAGTCGAGGGGGGCACTCTGGTTAAATCTCCTGACACTAGCAACGTGCTTCAGGAATACTTGGTTAGGAAGAGGGAAAGAGGGAAAAAAGAAGGGTATCAGACTCAATCTTTGGTATAACAACAAAAAAAATCAATAACTTTAATTTGCTAAAAGAGACTGCGTATGGGGGCAAGGTAATACGCAACACACCACACATCGCCATCCCGTCCAGTTGCTATGGACTACTTTAAACAGAAACTCGCAATTCCTTTCCCATCTTTTTATCTGCTATTGTCACGGACACTTTATTTACTGATGAAGCCAAACATCTCCAGCAAAGGGGCGGGTGGAGATGAGGGGTGGTGGAGGTGGGGGGGGGGAGCGACACATATGATGAAATGGATGGTACACAAAATGTCGAGCTGGCGGCATAACATTTGAGCCTGTGCGAGGTGGGAACATGAATAATAAACCCATCAACAAAAGCCTGATTTTGAAACACGCACGCTCGAGCTTTAAATACTGCAAGGGGCAAGAGAGAGAGGGGGGGAGAGAGCGAGGGAGAGGGAGAGAGGGAGGGGGAGAGAGAGAGAGAGAGAGAGAGAGAGAGAGAGAGAGAGAGAGAGAGAAAGAGAGAGGAAAGAGAGAGACGGACACTCTCACACACAAAGATCTAGGTACCAAGAAGAGAAACCTTTTATTCTGATTCCGTTATCAATTATACCTTCCGTGTTTCCGAACCACACAACATCAACACAACAAAATCTAAAGAAGCTAGAGACGCAGAGAGAGATCGCGGTCTGCTTTTTATATTAAAAAAAGAACTCGGTTCGGCTTCTCTCTCCTTCAATATGAGCCATAAGGTCTTTTTTTCATATTTAAAAAAAGTTAAGGGTCTTTAATGTAAACAGACAATGTAAAAGGAAACCGGATCGGAATAAAGTATTAAAAGACTGAACAGATATATGGAAGGTGTGTGCCGTTACAGTGAAGTGGTGCCAGAGTCTCGGCGTCTCTTTTTAATCGGAAGAGTTTAGATAAATAAACGGTCACTTGAAAAACAAACAAAAGAGGCACATAACGGTTTTCTCTTTGAGGTAAATCAATGTATTGGCGAGAGCGAGGGACAGGAGTAACTTTCACACAACATACATTCTGCACTTTCACTGGGGGAGGTTTCTTTTTTCAAGTCAATCAACATTACACACACACAAAAACGGAGCCGCTGCTAATAATTCGGGGCTAACTTTGTGCGGGAGACGACTGCAGTAAAGGAAAGGTGCTCTCTCCTACCGTTTTTCCTCCTGGGGTTGGCTTGTTTTCGCCTCTTACACCTGGGGCCATCCGCCATGATCCGCTGCTTCATTGATAAGAGTCTGATCAGATTCCAGGACTCGGCATCGGCTCGTCCCCCCCGGCTCTTTTCACGACGCTTTACGGTCCTTCGGAGAAAGAGAGAAAAAAAACAGAGGGAGCGTTTACAAAACACAACACGCCAACAATGTGTTTTACGGTACTCATTTAAATACTGCCCGCGAAATAAAGACAGCCCCGGCCACCAGCGCACTCAGCGGACTGTGGCTCCAGAGCAGCTACAAGCCAGCACCTCTGTCCGCCCTCACAGCTCTGAGCGCTCATCACAACTCTTTATCTCAAAATGTTCAAAACTGGGGCCATTACACAAGAACGGAAAGCCTGCGACCGGCCAAACACGGAAAGATCAGTCGGCTATGTTTTCTTTTAAACAATACAATTTTAAAGAAGACAATATCGTTAGAATCAAGCTTGACCTTATTTTTTCCAAGAAGGATTTTTTTTAGTGTGTTGTTTCACTTTACCCTTTTGTTTGAGTGAGATGGAGGGGGGAGAAACGTGGGCGATTCACTGACTTACGAGCTGGGAGAGGTGGGGAGAAAAGACCCTGGCGGTCGATGGTTTGGTTCTGTGTGAACATCGTGCTGCTTTGCAAGACTTCAGAAATATTTGATTTTTATTCTTTCAGACTGTAGGAAACGTGTAATCGTTAAACTACATGTGCAACTGAGGTGATGAAAGGCAAAGTAACGGTGCCGGCTGAGATCAGACTCAGAGTCAATCAATGCGTTTCCGCCCTTTTTGGCATGTACACTTTTTTTTTACCTGCTTTTATTTACTTTTTGCACCCTCTTTCCCCAAACCAAGTATCTCCAGTGCCCGTTTCACCTCATCCCCAACCCCCCCTTCTCTCTCTCTCTCTCTCTCTCTCTCTCTCTCTCTCTCTCTCTCTCTCTCTCTCTCTCTCTCTCTCTCTCTCTCTCTCTCTCTCTCCCACACACACACATTCATACACCGCCCAAAGCATCAAACAACCCCACTAACTAAAGGTGATTCCAGCCCATGTGGGCAATGTGTAACAGTAATATGACATGGATCTGGTAATTCCCCCAAATTTACAGATGTTCCTTTTCTTTTACTTAAAGTGGGACGATTTACGGCGTGCAAATGGTGGCAGGAAGCGTTTTTAAAAAAATGTTTTGTTGTGAATTCAAACTGAAACGAAACTGACAAATAGGGGGAATCCAGTCATTACTCTTAAAAAGGTTCGCATCAGATAAATCATCAGCGCCCTGAAACTATACGCTAAATGGCTAATATTTACTCGCGTACACTGTATATATGAAAGCCCAACCACAAGCCACATAATCAAATTTAAAAATGCCTATAAAAGACCACTCAAAAAGGCTCGACTGACTTATCTTATGTAATAAAGTCACATAAGCGACCAGGCATGACAGTGAAAAATGCCATAATTACGCCACACGTAACAATTGTACTTTCTTTTTACTTATTCGAGTAAAGGGAAAAAATAAACAATTTCGACTACCACCTACACAATGAATCATACGTTTTTTTCTACACCATCCGCTCGCTGAATTCTGATCAAACTTTATCAATGATCCACCTTAAACATGCGCTCAACTTTCACTTTTATCTTTACAGCAGATTTTCCCGACCCCCTTGTTGAAGTTCCGAGATAATTAATGCGGTGAGAGAGACCAGAAGCACGGCGCAGTTTCGAAAGGGATCCAAAGTTTTGCCAACGAATCTATCTCCAAGCAGCAAGAAACGGAGAGTCCTTCACTTGTGAAATGTGACTTTTCCCCGAAAATTTCCAGATAATAATAAAAAAACAATACCGAGCTTTTAAATCCCTCGAAAATTCCCTCTAATTTATAACCACAACGAGGACATGGGACGCGTCGAGAGACTCGCACTGTCGTAGCAGGTAACGGTATCTTTCAATAATCCACTCCTTCCTAAAATAAATACAGACGCAACTCCAAAAACATAAGCGAGTTGGAGGAAAAATTATATATTGTTCTAAAGAAGCCAAATCGGCAGGTTGACTCGTTTTATTTTTGTTCACCAACACCTTTTTTACACCTGGGCGTCAGGTACTTTGACAAAGTTTTGCACCCACAACATTCCGAGGAGAGAAAGAGCGGGTTAAATTCACCAAAGTTTATTTTCTCGCGTATTATATTAACTGTCCTTAAAAACTATATATGTACACACACATTGACAGATGTATATATATATATATATATCAATAAAATACCTGCTTCGTCCTGGCTGTGTTGTTTGTTAAGTCTGGTAAGAAATCGGCAGGATGAAGATGAAGAAACATGAAGAAGTCGAGGTTTTGTTTTAAAGGGGGAGAGGGAAAACCTTTAAAGACTTGAAGAAGGACCGTTATTCCTGCTGTGCAGGTTGGAACTGATCGCTCCGTTGTCTCCCACACCAGGAAACACAACCTGTGGACGGACTGACGTGTTCCGCTTGTTGGAATGACATTTTTCTATAAAGAGAGTCCCTGAAGTGCGGCCGCAGAAACGTACGCCACCTATCTTCATGGTAAGGGATAATTGAAGATCCGTAAACGTGATCATCGGTAGACGTGACGTTTTCAAACATTTTTTCTCCCTCTGTGCGTTCAGTAACAATCTGGATTACATTACCTTTACAATCGCAGCTAGCAGCAGAGAATAGGGAAGAGTGGTGGGGAGCGGAAATGCAGATGCCCCTCTCCCTCATTCGGCGCAATCGTGAAATTGCACGAATCTTAACTGGTTAACTGTATGTGAAAGTAAAGATCACTCAAACCCCGAGCTGCTCAGTGACTACACACGCGAAAAAAAACTCCAGCCCTTTTCAACTCTGGCTTAGGCATACTGAGGCAGTGGGCTAGACGGAGGCATCGCAATGTATGCAGCCTTCTAGATACGGCTGCGGATCAGATTTACTCCGGTTGTATTTATTTTTGCCACTGCATTATTTCACAAAAAAAGTTTGAAGCTCGCGTATTTTTTTTGCTCTCTACAATTAATTTGAATCGACTGATCACGAGCTGGAATTTTGACATCGATAGTTCTTTTTTTTCCGCGTTTTAAATCGTGTCCCATTGAAAGTTTCGCAATACCTCGTAATTTACAACTTATTCAATAACTTCTATCTGTTTTAGTTTTTTAACGGAATAAAATACACCGAAAAGTCCGTTTTATTAAAAATGGCACACGATTCTTACAGTTCATTACCTCCAAGAATCTGTACTGTAACCTATAGTTATACCTATCTTGAATCAGAAATTGTCTTAAGCATCAACCTCTTAATAATAACTTAGACTGCTGCCTTAACCCCCTACTCTTCAGTAACTGAATTAAAACAAGAGTGAGGATGAGGACAATCCGACGAAGTGTAATGCCCTGGCAGCTAAAGAGTTAAGGACTGTGTTGACGAATTTCTCACGAGCTGCAGAGAAACCATTACCTGCTTTTAAGTAAACGACGATCCACAGGGTTGAGGTTGGAAGGATATACAAGCGTTTATCTCTGAGTTCGTAGGGTGTGGTTCTAAAATGTTTTACGTGTGTATTTCATTGTGTGCGTCTATACACAGAAGTGTGTAGTGCATTTTTCTGGTGCTTTCCTCTATTTTTGACTGGTTGTTGCACTTCTAAATAAGACTTTCTTACTCGTTTTACATGGTAGCAAAAGTCCAGCCTCCGTTTTGGAACCATTGGCTTGGTGACAGCCCCACATTTCCCTGCGCCCCTGACATGTCGCTAACTCTTGTTTGGTTAATTAAGTTTTCAATCACCAAAGACTGAGCAATAAACTCGATTGATAATTTATTGGAGTCGGTCATTTTTCTGTGCAGGAACAGGCGCACAATTTACGAAATATGTTCTTTGTAACGAAACATGAGCTGACTTTCTAGGGGTCTTGAAAAGTCCTGATTCCCGGGTCGCTTCCTTAGATTCCCGTCATTATTCGAACATTACTGAATAAAGCAGTGTCTGTGTAAAAACATGGGTGTGCCGTGAAACATGTTTCGGGAAAACGACCTGGTAAATGACATTCTGCATAAATATGAACCAAGTGTAAGGACTTTCAAGGCACATCTTTTCCATTCTTATCTGGGTAAAGTTCTGCGTTCGCTGCCAGTGTATCCAATACCAAGACCGGAGTTAATCAGCTGTCCTTTGATGCAGACTTTTATAAACATTTTTTTTCCCATTCTGCAACACAACGCAATTAAGCAATGTTCAGAATAAGTTTACAATGAATTCAATCACTTGAGAGCAGCACTTACACACTAAGGCCAAATAACTCAAGCAATTTGCTCTTTGGAGCTGCGTCTTTTTAAAAACTTGTCGGTCTGTGACTCTTTAACTTGCAATTTCCTTATGATGCATATTGGTAATCTATTCGTTTCTGGTGGAGAAAGGGACAATTCTATTAAAGCTAATACTAAGATCCAAGTTAACTCCCTTTAAACATTACCGGCACTTAAATAATATCTCCCCGGGGCCCATGGTTTCAAGATAAAGATTCTAGAGCCTGTATCAAAGGAGACTGTATATGCAGGAAAATGGCGTGAGATAACAGATCTTATTGAATGACGAAATAGGCACTAGAGACTGAATGGCCTACTCTTCAATTCTTGTTTCTTCCACATCTCCTTATAACTCAGATGAGAGAGCTCTGCAGCAATAATATTTTATTTAAGTGAACTTTTAAACTCAGAAACGTGCAAGATTCAGCTACTCTTGGTCTTGACGGCTAGAAAGAAAAAAACTTCCTCAAGCATAATTACAGTGGAATACTTTAGAAGTATGCTTAAGCACCTCTCTTATACATATGATCGTATACATATTATGAGACCTATAATATGATTTTTATACATATGAATCTAATATATATTATGCTTTCTTAAGCAAAATTGCAACAGAATATTTTACAGGTATGCTTCAGCATGACTCTAGCAGCCAGTCTCACAATTAAAAAATCCAATCATTAAAGATTCCTTTTACTCATGCAGATTCTGACAATGTATTTCTACTTACATTTTGTTTAAATAGTAAACTAAAGAGTTAGAAGGGAAAATCCTCAGAGGGGATTATTGCATCAGACAATATGAAGGATCTAACAATATTAGCAAAGGTACAGTTATCAAATGTCACCCCAGTGATGTTGTAATTAAAATACATAAGTTCTCAAGTATTAAGAAGCTATTTTTCAACGACTCAATACATCTACCCTGTTAGTGGCTGCACCATTGAGATCAGAATGGTCCTTCATTTGATAAATGCTGATACACTGATCTTGGCCATGGCAGCAGCAGTTGTTGTTGCAATTGGTCTCAAAGGGAATATTGGCTTGAGTTGGGACAATCCATCATCCCTTGCCTGAAGTGTTTATGTGTGGCCATCAAGTGTGTGGAGCACTTGGGATGGCTATGGTGAATCTCAGGGAAAAAAAAATGGAAGTAAATACTGTGAAATCATGTAAAGACATGCTGCATGCCTACATTGCATGGTCACTGGTGGGCATTCGTTCAATTGCACTCCAGCAAAACATCAGCACTTTTTGAAGCACAGAGGATAGTGGATAGTACTGATGAGCAAAAAATGAACAAAACATCATTAGCATATTGAATTCGGCTTTAAAAGTGTGCCAAATGTTTTATGGTGATAATGATCTAAAAAGTTGTAAAGTATGTATCTCTGATTTTAAATATAAGGAGTAATAGACAATTCAAGTCAAATTAGAAAATATTTTTGTCTTTGATCATCCTTTGTATTATGATGTTTATTGTGGCATTCCCCTTTTAAAAAGAGAACTGATGACATAATCTCTACACTTTAGACCTAATGTGCAAGATAGGAAAATAATTTGAGCTTCATTTTACTGGTTCAAACATCTTCAATCAGTCACTCACTCGTTCAAATATCTATCAAATTCTCCCTTAACTCTCACTAAAACTCTTAACTACAAACCATTTTATATATTCAATTATTGACGAGCAAAAATAATTCAAATTTAACTAAATTTTCTCCTCTCTTCCTGTAAACTGAAGACCATATTCCTTTGTTCCAGAATTTTTGGTAGACCCTAATTTGAATTCCTTTAAGTGTTCCAAATACTCAAATAATATCTTCTCTGAGATGTGCCAACTTCAGAAGAAGGACTTTAGAGCCTGTTTTTACTGGAGGAATCAGATCAGTGTAGGACTGACAATGCTAAACCAAAAAATTAATGAAAATTTTACTGAATGGTGGAAATGGCCTACTCTTGCTTCAAGTTTGTATATCCTTATATTTCTTGCAGATATCCTTATAATCAGATGTCTTTGCAAGGAAACAATTTGGTCATGAAACCTCTGGATATCCTTGTTGTGAGCACTGTGTACATTTATCAGGCTGTATCTTCCTCATTTTATTTATTGGTGAGCTTTACTGCTTCGCATGGTGGCTTGTTGGCTTCAGTAAGCCACTGCCCGGTTCCCTCAGATCTCTTTCCAATATGGTGCCCTGAGGCACTCAGTTTACACTGCCAATACTTAAATTTATCTTGCATGTCTCCACTTATTAACTCATCTTTCTACTCTGTTGAGCCTCTGTCTTTCAGTCCATGCCTGATGTATGATTTCGTACACAGTGTGCTTTGTGACGGGGATAAACACCATCAGATTTAACAAAATGCCAGTGGTAAAACTGAGGCAGACAATCAGCTTGCTGTCTGCCATAGCTACAGCAGCTTGGGTCCAAATCAGCAAAGTGCAAGGTCGTCATTCACAATATTATTAGACTAAAGGCATTGAGCACCAATCGAAATAAAACAATGACAGCCCTAACTGGGATCAATAAAAGCAACTTCAGCCAAAGCAGCGACATTTTTCTTCGAGTGGTTGATACCTTTAAGAATCCTGTAATTACACTGCACCAGATTTCTGGTGATTGCCTGTTTTACATATATGCGGCAGATTATTGTAAACAGTGTAATGCAATCCGTTAGGACTATCACTACATTTGAAACAAATTCACCAAAACAATCTGTGAGATATGCTGGAAACGAGTGCTCAACAGACCAGCAGCTGGCGATGATTGCGTAAGAGAGCTCTCTTTACAAAGAAAATTAACATAAATTTCACTCGATATCTCAAACGTAAATTATTGCTGTCACTGAAAGCAAAGTACGATAGCAGACTCACATTTTCTGAATGTTAGGGATCCTAGATGAGATCACAGAAACAAACAGGATGCTGATCCCTGCTGAAATAAATTGAATTTAAAAGTTGTTCTTGAGCTGATATGGGTCAACTGATGATTGGAACCAAATTATCTAGAAAAGAAGGGTCACAAGACAGGCAGAAGCCTACAGAACAGAGGTGAGAACAGTAGCATTTGGGAGAGTCTTTGTTGGTCTCGTTCCATGTCATTCAAAATTTTAAAGGCAAATCTACAGCATGTTAATTAGTCCCAGCTTCTTAGCAACAGTTTCCCACTCTTTCAAACCTCCCAAGACGATGTGGGCAGCTATAATTTATACTAGATTAGATATTACAGTGAATATTTTCTTGAATGCAGATTTGGTTTATTCAAAAGACAACTGTTTTACATTTTTTTTGCCTCTGATCTAAATAGATAAAAATTTCAAAAACTTATTTGGCATTTCAGCTTAATGGAGACTCACAAATAAATAAAACCACAACTAGACAATTGCTAAAATACTTCTCTACCCCAGTTTTGTCTTGTTTTCCTGATTTCTTCCATAAACAAAGTCACATAGGCTAAATCGAGTTCTATGTGCATCAGCGTCAGTCTGTTTTCACACCTGAATGACTTTCCTTCATGTATGGGCCAGGACTGTGAATTCAATCAAGTGTGGCGAACATCAAAGCCAATTGCAACAATTTTCTTACAGTCTTCAATCCAAGGGAATAGGGAATAAGATAAGAAGAGTTCCTCACAAGGCCCAGGACACTTAGAAGGTATCTGGGATCTGTATTATGTAACACAGACCAGTTTTCATACCTGAGCTCTTTTTTAAACTTTTGTTGTATTGATAACTTGCTAGATGTATTCAGTGAAAGTTAATACAAACAGGATTTAATACCTTTAATATACATGAAAAGAATCTAGCAACTGTTTCAAGCAAGCCCTGCATGCTTACTTTGATAGAAATGTATGGTGTGCACCTCTAGGTTGTAATGAAAATAAGCATCTTGGGTACAGTGTTGGAAGCTTAGTAATTAGTATGGTCCCCGCATTACAGATACAGTGCCTTAAACTGTCAATACAACAGGCAGGAAGCATACTTTCATTACAAGCCAGAAGTAGCATAACCACCCAAAAAGACCTTCAATATCTAGGCCCCAGACTTTAATGAGGCCATATTTACTCAATAAACCATTGCAGCCCAAAGCTACCATCAATGGCTGCTAGCACTGCCTTTATATTTACACCACTAATTCCAACTGTTGGCCATGGTAGTTTTGACATTTTAATTGTTGTTTAGCTATGTGTCCAGCTACAGTATGTATTGATTCCTTTGTAAAAAAAAATGTCTGCTTCCATCTGTTTAATATTTTCTATTTCTTCCTGGCCTCGATCTGGAATCTTAAGCTTTTGACACCTCCAAATTTCAATAGTTCAATGTTTTTTTTAAACTACTGAATATCAGTCCTCTCACGTAGTCTATCAATTTTCCATCAACTGAAATCCTATGGCCCAAATCTCATCCTACATCAATTGCTGCTTGTTCCTCATGTCCATCTGTGATAACTTATATTAGCCTCTGTTTAACTTATGCTTAAACTTATTATATTCATTATGGTTTTGAAGTGATTATGAATGTTGCTTCAATGCTTCTGTAAACCTCCATGAACCTTAGAGTTCCCTTAATTCCCTGTTCCTCTGATTTTGACCATTTGTATGTGGTACCTTCGCTTTACCCAACTGTAGGCCCATCACAGACCTCTTCATCATCCCAGCTACGTTTCCTCCTTTAAGACTCTATTTAAAAGCTATCTCCTTTATCATACTCAAGCTTTTTGGCCACCCCTTCTTACATTTCCATTTTTTTTGTGACATATCTGTGAAACAGCTTGGAGCATTCAACTTTAATTATGCTTTACAAATGTGAGTTGCTATTTGATTTAGCAGAGGCATTAAAATGTTTATCCGAAATAACTTACCAATTTTTAAAATATCCTGAAGTTTTCTACAAGCATGTTAAGGGTTCAGACACTAATACTCACGCTGCATAATTTTAAGGTCCATGTAATGTATTTATTGACTGCACTGTGGAGGAGGGAAAGGAACAGAAATGGACTTTTAATGAGTTTGTTCTGGGATTATGGATTTTATTTGCAAAGCGGCATGTTTATATTAAAGCACCAGAACATCACTGTATCGTAAGGTCAATAAGTTCAGGTCTTGGTAATCTGACCAGTAGAAATGCTGGCAGAGAGATTTGTCTTGCTTGATTACATATGTGAACTTAGATCAGAGTGCTTTATTCTGCTTTAGGAGCGTACCTGAATTTTGTTAAAGGTGACCCATGATTATTTCAGATTATCAGGAACTGTAACTTGAATATAGTTCCTAAAAAATCTCCATGACATCTTCCCCTGAAACCAAAAAGTGACTAGAGTATTTTATCTGATTATGCAGATAGCCAATCTCTTGGAATGCAACAACATCAGACAAACTTTCAGCTCTAGTCCCTGTGGTGAATGACTGGAACATCTACAGGAGAAATACTTTGGAGTCCAGAGGAAACCTGAATGGCTCCAAAATGGCTGTAGTTCCCTTTGAAGCCAAAGGTGGTCCTCGCCTGGCACTAGTAAGAGTTCTGTTCACCCCCTGCAGTTTCTATGATGTTATCTTACATATCCCACTGTGTGCTACATTATCATTTTATAACAGTTGTGTTAAGGGAGCCTTCTGCTATTTTAGAGTGCAGCCCTGTGATTCCTTCAAGCCTTAGAGAAGCACACGGCATTAGTCAGATAATTAGAATGTTAGGGGCTGAGGAACTGTACACTGTAACTGAGAGAGATATTATGACATATTCTTAACAAATCCTTTTCGAAGTAAATCTGGCCTCTCTATCTCATCACTTCATCATCCTTATGATGTATTAAAAGAAAGAGAGCATCAACCACGAACTAACATCAGAGTGTGGACAATTATATTTAAACATTGTAACATGTTTGTCAGACTGTATTGCTATAATTGGTTTTGTAAGCATACCATGCTTAAAATTGGTTATAAAAAGCACAATGATTTGTAACTCTTCACACTCTAAAGTATAATGAATAAATTCAAGCTTTACTTTCTAATTTATTGTTTTTGATCAAATAGCATAACTTCGTCATTCTGTTGGTATTGTTCACTCACGTACTTAAAATAAAGAAATATGTAACAGCTGGTTTGGTAATCATTGTGTACAAAACTGGCAGCTTTGCAAATTAATCTAGGGGGAGTCACTATCACCCAGCAGCCACTTAAATTGATCAGAATGCAAAAAAAAATTCTAGAGGAGCCCTTTGTGATGTTACTCTGTGCATTAAAGCACATCTTCAAAAACCAGGATTAATATAAAATTACTTCCATCTCAACTGCCATTTTTGATCCTTCCCTGCCCCAAATTAATCCCTGGTTACATCATTAATGCCATGCTTGTAACAGAGTTTTCCTCTAATTTAGTTCTTTCACTAGTCTGCGGTGAAATGTCAAAATACATTTTATTTGAAGTTATGTACAGTATTTCCATTGGGTGTGGTAAATATAAAATTTAGGTCAGTGAGGAACTTGCACAGGGCTATTAGGAGTTAAATTATGATAGCTTGCATTTTTGTAGAACTTGCCAAATGATTATTTAAATGATGAGATTTCACTGAAAGTTACAAATCTAATTATAATATTATAACATGGGAGATTTATATTAGATGGAAAACTAACTAATGAATCTTTAGTTTGTGAAATTTAAATATTGCTCTAATAAAAAGATTACTGCTTTGCCAGATATTTGGAGAGCTCATAAATTTACTGCATTTGTGTAGGGGAAAAAAGCACTGCTTGCTTGAATTCCTTTAAGTATGAAATCTGTGCTTAAAAGAAAAACGTCAGCATTCACTGCATGACAGTAACTCATATTCAGTCTGCTCTTTAAAGACTCTACTGTCCCATATTTCTGTTATACAACTCAAAGAGTGTGCTTCGTTACATCAAAATACATTTGCATTAACATTTCAATGGTTTTTATAGATTCAAAATCTGAATTCAAACTTTGAATACATAAGTACAGAAACAGCTGACTCCACGGCATCAAGAACTCCAATATTTGCCTCCAAAGATTGCCTATCATTGTACCATGGACAATTCACGTAAGCTATCTATCTTCAGAAAGATCTGTACTCCATTAGTTTGCTCAGAGGTGAGTTATATCTGGAATGGAGTGTTGGTCACCAGTTGTTGGAGATAGACGAACAACAGTTTAATTAGTGATTATACCAGGTGTATAATGATGCCATCACTAGGCTAAAGGCCTGTTCGCCAAGCACTTTTCATCTGCTTGTGCATAATGATGATTCTTAATAACTGAAATAAAGTGATTAAGTATTCAGAACAAGCACCAAGAAAGGTTTTATTAAATAGTGGCTTGTGTGGATACAGGAACTCTTTTGAAGTTACTGGTCTACCAAAAGTGTGAGCACCACATATGTGTCAAAGGTCACATTTATCCAATAATCTGTCTTGTTTGGAGAACTTTATCAGTCAATTGCTCTGAAACACTTCAATTTAGGCTCCCTGCCGGGCCAATGTTAATAGATTGAATGAGGCATGCATATCAGGGAGGCTGTAGGTTTGATGTCTGTTCTTTGCTGAGTTGACTAGCTACAGGGCAGTAATGTGGATCTCATTGCTGGATTGCAGAAAGGATAATCAGCAGTATTCCTGTGCCTGGTCATCATCATGTGACCCTAGCTGGAATCTGTGTGCTGGGATGCCAGGTGAGAAGAGGATTTAGCTGTGTTCTCTATCATAGTTGAATGGTCTGCAAATACTGATTCTCAATTTGGAGGAAATGTTGACACTTATAATGCTTTGTTCTTTTTTATTTTGTCATGAATCTATGACTCATGTTAATACAAGTGCACAACTGTTCATCTCAAGAATGTCAAATCGCTATGACACAAATGTCTGTCAAGCTGTGAACGGCAGGGCACTGAGGAGTGTGGTAGAACAAAGAGATCTGGGAATACAGGTTCATAATTCATTGAAAGTGGTGTTACAGGTAGGTAGGGTCGTAAAGAAAGCTTTTGGTTTTCATAAATCAAAGTATTGAGTACATGAGATGGGATGTTATGCTGAAGCAGTATAAGACATTGATGAGGCCTGATTTGGAATATTGTTCGCACTTTGGTCACCTACCTACAGGAAAGATGTAAATAGTGTTGAAAGAGTACAGAGAAAATTTAAAAGGATGTTATTGGGTGTGGAGGACCTGAGTTATGAGGAAAGATTGAATAGGTTAGGACTTTATTCCTTGGAACATAGAAGATTGGGAGATTTGATGGAGGTATACAAAATTATGAGAGGTATAGGTAGGGTAAATGCAAGCAGACTTTTCCACTGAGTTTGGGTGGAACAACAGCCAAAAGTCATGGTTTAAGGATGAAAGGTGAAAAGTTTAAGGGGAAAATGAGGGGAAACGTCTTCACTCAGAGAGTGTAGAGTGAGTCTGGTCAAGAGAGTGTGGAACGAGCTGCCAGCAGCAGTGGTGTATGCAAGATTGATTTCAACAATAAGGAGAAGCTTGGATAGGTTATTGAATGGTGGTGGTATGGAGGGCTATGGTCCCAGTGCTGGTCTATGGGAGTAGGCAGTTTAAATGGTTTGACATAGTGAATCACATGTTTCCAGGGAGAACCTATCATTCCCACATTCTCTGGAAGAAATAAGTGGGAAATGTTCTGCAGCCCAGAGGGATGAAGCTGAGAAAACAAGGACTATTCTCAATCTCCTCATAGCATCAAGAGCCATACAAGTATCACGAGTCTTGCAAAGAGATCAAATGATACTCAGTGTCCATGCATTGGTCTGAGAGCCTCTGAAAATCCCACCGGCAAAGTGAGGAAACTTTATCCTTGTGTAATGCATGCTGCACAATCTAAAAAAACAAAGGGTAAATGGTGCCAAAGCAAAAGAACCCAGGAGAACTAGACTGCACCAGAAGTGAAAGGAGCAGGAGGAATAGAAGGAAAAGGTGATATCTGCTCCATTATCCGCTTTCGTCACTTGTATTTCTTGTGCTCACTGTCTGCCTCCTCAGCTGAGTAGACAAGGCAGGCAGTGGACACAAGAAATATAAGTGAGGGATTAGGATTACATAAGAAGCATCTCTAAAACAGAGAGAGGCTTATTATGAAAGCTTAATCTCAAACCAAACCAAATTTCTCCACATTCAAATTATCACTGTAAACAGAATGCACCAATGGGCTTGAAGTGGAGCCCAGATATTAATCAATATTCCTTCAGCATTTTTTGTCAGGTCTATTTCTATTGATTATAACACGTCAGTAGATGTAGTTGCTGTAATGGATCAACCTGTATTAATATTCTTTGTGAAACATATTTCTAGTGCTCTTTACAAAATGAATGGGAATTCTCACATGTGGAGAAAACAACTGTAACCACTTCCTTTCAGTTTTTTTTTCTTTTGTTGCCCCTTCCAAACCTTGTGGATCACCTGAGACAAAAAACCTAACTGTTGACATATATTCCATCAATGAGGATTAAGCTATACAGTACCACTTAGTGAATATGACAGTTGTCTCCCTCTCAATTGCAGCCTTGGCTCCTACATAGCAGCCATAAATTGCATTGATGCTGCATGATTTCTAAGGGACCCATTTTCTTGGGTATTAGTTGAATTCAATCATTCATTATGTGCCTTGTAGTGTGACATGGGCAATCATGGTCTTTCAATGAACATCATTGTTCTTGGCAAACTTTTCTACAGAAATGGTTGGCCGTTGCCTTCTTCTGGGCATGGCATTTACGAAATGGGTGTCCACAATAAACTTCAGCGATTGACCTGCCTGGCATCAGTGGAGGCATGACTTGGACTTGAGACATGCACCAGCTGTTCATACGACCATCCACCACCTGCTCCCATGATTCACATGATCCTGATGGGAGGTGAAGTACTAAGCAGGTGCTACACCTTGCCCAAGAGTGACCAGCAGGTTAGTGGAGGGAACGAGCATTGTACATGTCCTTTGGTAAAGATGTAACTCCACCCCGCCACCCAAATTAGCCCCACTTAAAACAGTCAATTTTACAACTTTTTCTTGTGAGCTCCTCTTATGAATATCAGCACTTAGCCACCGATGGCTTAATGCAACCAAGATAGATGAAACCTAATGTCAATGTCTGAGTTGCTATTAATTAATGTTTATAGTTCCACTCTTCACTCACCTTCTTCCTTAACTCTTTATTCAGCTCCATTTCAAAGGGAATAACTAAACACCCCATCACTTCCCCCCACCCCCCGAGCAATATTGTGAACATTTTTACATACACTTAGTGGCTACTTTATTAGGCACCTCCTATATCCAGTAAAGTGGCCACTGAGTGTATGTTCATGGTCTTCTGCTGCTGTAGCCCATCCACTTTAAGGTTTGACATGTTCTGCCTTTAGATACAATCTCCTGCACATAAACGTGTAGTTATTTGAGTTACTGTCACCTTCCTTTCAGTTTAACTAGGCTGTCCGTTCTCCTCTGACCCTTCTGATCAACAGGGCAGTTTTTTCTACAGAACCACCGTTCACTGGATTTTTTTTTCCATTTTTCACGCCATTCTCTGTAATCTCTAGAGACTGTGTATGTGAAAATCCCAGGAGATCAGCAGTTTCTAAGATACTCAAACCACCTCACGTGGCGCCAATAATCATTCCACAGTCAAATTCACTTAGATCACATTTCTTCTTCATTCTGATGTTTGGTCTGAAGAACAAGTAAACCTCTTGACCATGTCTCCATGTTTGTATGCATTGAATGTCTGGCACATGTTTAGCTGATTAGATCAGGGCCAGATTAAGCTAGTGCAGGGCATGTAGCATATGTTATAAAGGGGCCCTAAATTTTAAAAATGCACATAAGTATTAAAACATAAATTATTTACTTGCATAGTAAAGTAATTCATTTTTTTCATTTGCTATACAGCCAGACAATACAACAAATGTCTGACACTTCAGTAATAGTGTTACTTACATGTAGGTATCAATTTCAAATGTCAAAAATAACAAAACTACAATTTAAAAGTTAGATTTTTTAGATTTAGCATGAGCAAATTTGTTGATGATACTGGATATGTCTATTTCACGCAGAAGTTCATGTTCATTGCTCATTAGAGTGAGATTGTTCAATCTGTTTTGACCCATGGTGCTCCTTAGTTCATTTTTAATCCTTTTCAGTTTTGAAAATGAGCGTTCTCCACTGCATTTGGTAACCATGAGTGACAAATAGATGCGCAAGGCATTTTCTACATTTGGAAAACATGACTCTGAAGAATTGTCGGTTATCAAACGGTACATCTGTAACTCTACAAGGTCTTGTTTGGTGCCAATATGAGAAGCAAGATCAGTTTTCAACAGTTCATTAAACTGCACAGATTCTTCATCAAGACTTTCTTCCAGATCTTCCGGATATGATTTAATAAGAGTTGATGACCTCTTTACAATCTCTTCAGGTGTAAGTGATGAAGGAATCCAAAAACACCATTCACCTTTAGATAAGCTTTCTGCCTTTTTGACAGGGCAGA
Source organism: Mobula hypostoma (assembly GCF_963921235.1). Classification (NCBI taxonomy): domain Eukaryota; kingdom Metazoa; phylum Chordata; class Chondrichthyes; order Myliobatiformes; family Myliobatidae; genus Mobula; species Mobula hypostoma. The sequence goes on along the minus strand of NC_086101.1, from coordinate 83,129,083 downwards.
AAGCAAGCAGTCAATAATGGCAAGAAATGTTCGGCTTTTAAACTTCTGAGGAGGCGTTTGAGATTCAACAAGTGGATCAAGAGTGCTGGAACCACTGAAATCATCATATGCGCGATTTTGCTTGTGTTTTCTTCAAGTTTGCTGTTGATAATCTTCACACTTAGTCAGATCCTTGGCTTTTTTCTCAATGTCTGAAAAAGTAGTCCGCATAGCTTGAATATATCCATGCAAAGATTCATAGAGTGCACAAGCTGTGTTCGAGTCTTGGCCAGAAGATTGCAAAGAAGCACTGGTCATTTGAACACAATGTAATAGTTGGCCCCACAATATGACCATTATTCCCATTTCCAACTTCATCATGGTTGAAAGTTGAGCCTTTTGTCGACACTCTGCCTTCTGATTATTGTTCTTTAAAATGTCATCCAAGACTTGTTTTACTGCAGAAAAGCTGTGTAAAAGTGCTTTTGTTGCATCTGCACGAGCTGACCACCTGGTATCTGACACTCTTTTCACAATGGGCAAATGAGCACCACCATCAGATAATGCAGCAGAAAGGAGACCCCACCAGTAAGTAGAAGCAAAAAAAAAAATGTGTACAGGCTTTCAAAAAATTGAAAGAAAATTAATGCTTCTTGACAACATTCAGCAGCACATTTTCCAACCAAATTTAGTGAATGTGCAAACATGGAATGTAATCCGGAAACTCATTCAGCTCTTTAATTTGTGCTTGTAAGCCTTTATACTTGCCACTCATGTTGCTGGCATTGTCGTAACTTTGACCACGGCAGTCTTTTATATCAATGTCATTTTCCTTTAAAAAGTCAAGTAAACTTTGAGTGAGCTGTTCAGCACTATGACCTTCCATATCCAAAAACTTCACAAATCTTTCAACTGGTCCAGAGGGCAAAACAAAACGCACAGTTAAAGTCAGCTGGTCCACATTAGATATATCTAGAGTAGAATACAATGAAACAGAATAATACTTGTATTTCTTCACTTCACCGATAATGTGATCCAGTATGCTGGATCCAATCAGATTGATGAATTCCTCACATGTTGTTTTAGATAGGTATGATTTATGTCCCCTTCCTTGGTTTGCATGTGCATTTATACCACGACACAGCAAGGAGCCAACACACGCCTGCACACGCATACTGTACCATGTAGCATGCAGCTCCCCCGACATGAAAACAACAGCGTTGCCAGATCGTCGTTGTTGTGGCGTGGATGAAATCACAGAGCATTGTGTTACCGGTAGGTACAAGGCAGTTTCTTTATTCGACAAAACAAGGTTACAGCAGGCAGAGACCCCTGCCAGAACAGGTCTAACCGCCTTATGATTGAGGCTCGATATTTATTTGCTAAACACAAAGGACAGTTCATAGTTACAAGTATAGACAATTCTTTGAAGTTTGCACATCTTTAGATTAAATTCATGCTACTGGCACCAGTATGCCTAAACTGGTATTCATGGCCTTTAGGAATGCAAGTTAAAATCCATAATACATTATTTGGTATGTTATGTGCTAACATAGAGGACAATTCATATTCAAAAAGCATAGATTTGGTGTCTTCGTAACTACCTGTAAACTTAGCATTCTTGTCTCAGAGGTGCCAGAGATGCATTGTTACAAATGAAACTCGGTTCAAAGCTTTTATGAAATGCATTGTTATGAACTCAATCCACAGTACTTTGTCAAAGAACAGAAGACTGATGGCTGAAGTAATTTATTTAAGTGTAAATGAATCGTCTACCCAAAACTCACTCTAACAGATGTGAGAATATGGTGAGATGCCGATTTCACCAGACTGCAGCTAGCAAGCATTTAGTGCAGGCGGGGCCCTCGAAAATGTGGGGCCTGTAGCATATGCTACTTTTGCTACTAGGTTAATCTGGCCCTGAATTAGATATTTGCATTAATAAACCAGCATTCAGGTGTACCTAATAAGGTGTCTACTGCGTGTAAATACAAGCAGCAGAAATCATCCCCTAGTCTTCTACATATTTTCTAGTGCTGAGTCTTTAAGGGTTAATATGACTTTATTTATCATAAAATCAAATGCTCTCCAGACACAGCCAGTTCTCGATTAGCTTGGTAGTTAACAGCTTAACATCAGCAATATTCTTTTGGTGAATGGATAATAATCACTCACAAATTCTTTACCTTTTTTTAATCACTGTTAATGTATTGCACATTTGAGTAAACTTTTTATAAAATTACTTTGATTAAAGTCAGTTTGGGTGGTCTTCCTCTCGTTAGAAATGTGATGATGTTTTCTGTTAATATTCTTGTATTCCCTTTATGTACTTGTATTCCAGTGGGATAGGGTTGCCCGGTGCCACAATTAGATTTGCCTACTTAAAATATGACTTATTCATCAGTCAACTGATTTATTTAAAGCCTATTTTGTTGACCCAACCCTTTCAGAAAATATTAATAATGCTCATAAAGTCACAGAAAATATGTCACAAGGAAGAGGCCACACGACCTGCTTGTGTCAAACATGAACGTGCTGCCCAGCTTAAATTCCAGCACTAGATCCATAGCCCTTCAGGTCACTGTTCCTCAAGTACACATTTAAGTACTTTTTAAATATAAAAAATATTCTTGTGTCTCACCTTTTCAACCAGTGTGTTCCAGTCACCCAGCACTTTCTAAGATGCAAATTTTCACTATCTTCTGCTTAATCTTTCTACCAAATACTTTAAATCGATGCTGCCTGATTTTCAGTCTTTTATTGGGTTGAGGCATATCAGAATGTTGAGATAATCAACAGTTGACACCAGTACCTATAAGGAGTCACAAAGTTGGATGACTGACAGGAGAGAGAGAGAAGTGGAGGGGTATTGGGGAGATTATGGCCAAACAGTTGGGAATCAAGAGTCTGGGATGCAAGCAACCAGAAATGAAAGGAAGTGGTTTTTAGACAGAATCTGTGGATAGTTTACATAACTTTAGAACTTAAATCAGCAGTAAGATATTTATCATGTTACCAGCAAATTTAAGCCCGTTCAAAACAGAGATCCTTGCCTATACTCAAAGCATCCCATATGTATACCCATCGTCCTTGTGCCCACTGACTTTGATTCCTAATAAAGCAAAGCTTCAGTTTTAAGATTCCCTTCTTTTTGTTCAAATCTGTCCAAGACTTTGCTGCTCCTTATCTTTTAACCTTCTCTTGCCTACAACTGCCATAAATAATTGAGCTTTAATTCTAACTCCTTGAGCATCCTTGATTTTAGACACTATCTCTAGTGTAAGTATTGCCATCTGTTAAGGTCTGGAGTTAACTCCTGAAATCTTCGTGCCTCCACACCTTTTCTTTCTCTCTTAGGATGCTTCTCAGATGATATTTTGACTGTGTTTTTGGTCGCCTGTCTGAATATGACTGCTATCAAATGTTGTGTGGCACTTTTGGATACTCTGCAATACTGTGTTATAAGTTTTTTATAAATGAGGAAGTTGCTATTTGGAGGAACAGACACAGCAGGTCAGGCAGCATCTATAGAGAGGAATAAACTGTGGAGATTTTGGGCTGAGACGCTTCATCAGGACTGGAAAGGGGGAAGAAGGCAGAATAAGAAAGGAGAAGGTGGGGGAAGGGGAAAGTTCAAAATTCACAAGTTTATTATCTAAGTACATATACGTCTCCATATACAACCTTGAGATTCATTTTCTTGTGGGCATACTCAATAAATCTATTGAATAATAACCATAACAGAATCAATGAAAAATCACCCAACTTCAGCCAGAATGCAGAAGACAACAAACAATGCAATTACAAAAAAATACAAAAAACGAGTACAAAGCCAGCAGATACTCCTTCCCCTCCCTCCCACCAACATTTTTATTCTATCTTCTTCCCCTTGCTCTCCAGTCCTCATGAATGATGTCAGCCTGAAACATCGACTCTTTATTCCTCTCCATAGATGCTGCTTGACTTGCTGAGTTCCTCCAGCATCAGCAGAATCTCTCATGTTTCAAAGTTGCTATTTATACTGATGTTTTGGATAAAAGTTCTCTGAATATTAAGCAGAAGTTGGCTGATTCTGTACAAGCTGGAAGAGGAGCTAGTCCAGATAGCTCTTCTGCTGTCAGCAGTTGGTTGCTGTGGCTATGGCAGACGCCAGGCTCCATTGGACTAGGCTTGCTTCTCTACTTCCCACCAATGTGCGGATGGGAAAAAGGAATGTTGAAAATATATAGTTACTTCCCCATTGCCCCCACTCAAAACAAGTCTATTTATCACCGTGGCTCTTATGAAACTATTCTAACAGTTAATATACTAAATATCCTAACAACTGATAACATGGAGGAAAACAATTTAGTTCTGCAAATTCCCTCTTTGAAAAACATAGTTTTTAAATGCTTACTAATTTAAGAGTCATAGAGTCAATGCATCTGTGCTTTTGCCCCAGTGATATCATTTCAATTTTCACAAATAATAAGGGTTGGTGTTTTTCCTCAAATCTCCTTGGTTCATTATAAAAGGAATACCCACGTCCTGATTAGTATACATCCATGAGAAATCAATCCTCAAAAGGAATGCTGACTTAGAAAAAAATATGGTTAGTGTATCAGTCAGTTGGCAAACTTAAATAAGACGTTGTTCAGTATCTGATCTATATAATCTGATCTGCTGAATGACTGACACACTACTAACCATCAACTAGATTTCCTTATCTGTGCTTCTGCCTTTGCTCCTTGTATTGCAAGGTCTTGAGTGGGAAATAGTGTATCTGTTGTACAAATATCTCTGGAAATACTGACTAGTGTCAAATATTGTTGTTCATGCATTTTTTGCCATTTCATTAGCATTTATCTGTTTTTTTTTATAAAGCCAAATTGCTAGCTTGATGCTCCACGCAGCATGGATGGACAGTGTGCAAGGAGCCAGCCAGATTCAAACCCGGGACCGTTGGCCTCGAAGTCTAGTGGTGATGCCACTACACCACTGGCTGGCATATTGTGTCAAATATGCATTAGCCTAACTGGGGAAACAGTGAAAATGCTGCAGTACTCTGTTAAAAAAGCCTACAGCCAAATGCGGCTTCAAATTGTTGTACAGCTACTTGGATATGACCAAATTTACGTCTATTATTCACTTTTTTTCCCTTATGTGAGTTACTAGGCTTCATAATTGGAAACTCAGTGTTTTCCAAAGCATGTATGTGTATCTGTGTTAGGCATGTTGCCTATGAGAGTGTGTGCATACATATATGGCTTTCCACCCATAATGTCACTGGCAAGCGTTAAGAACATTACATTATTTTCAGAAGTGCTGTTAAAAATGACCTGAGACGTATCGATGCTCAAAGGGGTTGAATATGCTGAAAACTGGGGAAGAGAAGAATTTCAGAATGACCTCACAAGTAGAAAATTATTGTAGGGAATTCAGATTATACTGGAAACCCTCAAGTGAGGATCAGATTGGATTAGTGTAGACTATTTTACATTTGGATATATTTATCCCATTAACAAAATGGCAGTGAACTTGTGCTGAGGCATAAAACATCTCTTCCCATCCATACAGTGGTGTTTGCTCATCCCAACTGTATGTTTCCTCATGTCAGAAGATGACAGACAGGTGTTTTACATCTGTGCTTTTGCCACAGTGATATCATTTCAATTTTAATAAATAATAATATGTAAGTCATTACTGTACTGTAGATGATGATTATGTGAGCTGGTCCATGGAATCTTAATATGTCTAAAATTAAAATGCTTTATTCCCAATGACCTTACATGCAACTGGTCAATATATATTTATTAATTGTTGATTAATCTACAGCACAGAAGACTGTGTATTCAAATCTATAACCTGCAACCAGTGAAGACTTTAAAAAAGAAGAAAGAGTGAATAGCAGATCAAGCATCAGCTGTGGCGAGAGAAACCAAACTAATGTTTTTGGTCGATATCCTATCATCAGAATTTTCATCAATTCCCATTCTCTCTTCATGGAAACCACTTGTTTCCAGCATTGCTGTTTTTCTGTTGCGTCTCTAGCAGTTTCAGTATCTTATTTTTGTATCGGTGAGTTTTCGTTCCATGATCTGCGAATGGACAAAAATGACAATACCAGGGAAGGTTGTGTGCTTTCCAATACGGAAGGAAGGAAGGCTGCAGAAAAAGTTATGATTGATTCTGTGACATTCAAGTTCATCCTGCAGTACTGTCAAAGCCAGATCCTGCAAGTGAAAACCCACTCACTAATCTGGGTATTGCAATGAATATGATGTACAAAAGCAAGGACAAAGTAATTAGCATAAAGCAACAAAAATGTGATAACTAAATCTTATTCTAAATTAATATGTAAGAGTGGATCAACCGTAGCCCTGAAAGAGCAGGGAGGTTATGCTGCAGTGGTACAGGGTATTGGTGATTCTGCACCTGGGGTACTGCATTAGGTCTAGTCTCCTCACTTGAAGAAGGACATATTGTTTTTGGAGGTGATGCAGAGGAGGTTCACGAGCATGATTTCAGAGATGAAGGGGTTAATTTATGAGGCGAGATTGAGTCAGCTGGGACTATTCTCACTGGAATTCAGGAGAATGGGTGGGGATCTTATAGAATCATATAACATTATGAAAGGGATAGATACGATAGAGGCAAGAAAAATGTTTTCACTGGTTCAGTGAGACCAAACTGGGGGACGTAGCCTCAAGATTCAAGGGAACAGATTTAGGACAGAGACGTGAAGAAGTTGTTTTTCACAGAATACTCTCTGCCCAGGGAAGCAGTAGAAGCTGCCTTATTAAATATATTTAAGACAGTGAGATAGATTTTTTCATCGCAGGGGAACTAAGGGTGATGGGAAAGAGGCAGGTAGGTGGAGGTGTGTCTAAGGCCGGATCAGCTATGACCTTACTGAATGGTAGAGCAGATTGGATGGGTCAAATGGCTGACTCTTGATCCTATTTCTTATGTTCATTGGTAACACAATGTACCAAGCTGCAGTGTAACAATTTTGCTTGATATGCCATCTAGACCGATCTACGCCATTCATAATTGCATTGACATAGCGAAAAGAAGGTAGAATGCAGTATATAGTGTTGCAGTTGCAGAGAGTGCGCAACGCAGGTAACCAAATGAAGTGCGAGAGGAGGAATGGGAGATCAAAAGTTCAAGAGTTCAACCTTCTGCATTTGAGAGGTCTGCTCAAGAGTCTGATAACAGCAGGATAGAGATTTCCTTGAGTCTGGTGGTTTGTGCTCTCACGCGTTTTGTATCTTATGGTTACTGGTTTATTACTGTCAAGGCATACATCGAGATAGTGCAAGGAAAAAGCAATAAATGAAACAGAACATAGTGTTTCAATTACACAGAAAGTGCAGTGCAGATGGACAATAACGTGCAAGGCCATGATGAAGTAACCTGTGAGGTCAAGAGTCTATCCTGTAAGAACATAACAAGCCATAGAAACCAAATTAGGCCATTCAATCCATTGAGTCTGCTTCACCATTCTATCATGGCTGATTTATTATCCCTCTCAATCCTATTCTCCAGCCTTCTCCCCATAACCTCTGACACCTTTACCAATCAAAAACCAAACAAAATCAGATTTAATATCACTGGCATATGTCGTGAAATTTGTTAACTTTATGGCAGCAGTACAATGAAAAACATGATAAATAAATATAGACAGAAAACTGAGTTGTAGTAAGTATATATATGTCTCCTAAATAGTTCAGTTAAAGTAAGTAGTGCAAAATAACAGAAATAAAAAAGTAATGAGGTAGTGTTCATGGGTTCAATGTCCCTTTAGGAATCGGATGGCAGAGGGGAAGAGGCTTTTCCTGAATTGCTGCGTGTGTGCCTTCAGGCTTCTGTACCTATCTCCTGATGGTGGCAATAAGAACAGGGTACGTCCTGGGTGATGGAGGTCTTTAATAATGGATGCCGCCTTTTTCAGGCATAACTCCGTGAAGATGTCCTGGATACGAAAAAGGCTGGTACGTATGATGGAGCAGACTAATTTTACAAGCTTCTGCAGCCTATTTCGATCTTGTGCAGTAGCCACCCCTCCCCAGATAGTGATGCAAACAACATCTGTTTTAAATATATTTATACATACAAGTACAGATGTACTTATCTGCTTCATTCCCTTAACAATTGTAAAGGATTACTTTCAATCAGTGCTGCCCAAAATTGATGCCTGTAGTCCCAAATGCCTGTCTAGATTAAACAGGCCCCCTCTCAAGCCCTCCGAATCTCAAAGTCCAGTAAGCAACGAAATGACTTTGGTCGGCACAGTAGGAAGGTTTTGCCCTCTACCACTCTTTGAAAGCTGACAAAGCTGGAGGTGGGGAGAATTGGCCAAGCCAAGGTTCAGCTGATATATAATACCCTATGAAACAGCATCTCGAAGGAAGAAGTTACAAGCCTCTAACAACACCGCAGATGCTGAAAATCTACATGAAGAACATAAGAAGCAGGTTAGACTGTAGCAGTGGAAAGAGACAAACTTTTGAGGTTGAAGATCCTTCTCCGTCAAATGGTTCCAGTACAAGAGTAAACACGAGGAATTCTGCAGATGCTGGAAATTCAAGCAACAACACATCAAAGTTGCTGGTGAATGCAGCAGGCCAGGCAGCATCTCTAGGAAGAGATACAGTCAACATTTCGAGCCGAGACCCTTCGTCGGGACTAACTGAAGGAAGAGCTAGTAAGAGATTTGAAAGTGGGAGGGGGAGGGGGAGATCCATTCTGATATGTCCCACATCCCATTCCCATTCTGATATGTCTATCCACGGCCTCCTCTACCGTAAAGATGAAGCCACACTCAGGTTGGAGGAACAACACCTTATATTCCGACTGGGTAGCCTCCTACCTGATGGCATGAACATTGACTTCTCTAACTTCCGCTAATGCCCCACCTCCCCCTCGTACCCCATCCGTTATTTATTTGTATACACACATTCTTTCCCTCTCTCTCCTTTTTCTCCCTCTGTGCCTCCGACTATACCCCTTGCCCATCCTCTAGGTTTTTCCTCCCCTCCCCCTTTTCCTTCTCCCTGGGCCTCCTGTCCCATGATCCTCTCATATCCCTTTTGATTGATCAACTGTCCAGCTCTTGGCTCCATCCCTCCCCCTCCTGTCTTCTCCTATCATTCTGGATCTCCCCCTCCCCCTCCCACTTTCAAATCTCTTACTAACTCTTCCTTCAGTTAGTCCTGACGAAGGGTCTCAGCCCGAAACGTCGACCGTACCTCTTCCTAGAGATGCTAGGATACTGCTGTATTCACCAGTACAAGAGGCCTGTTTTATGGTTTTCTAATCACAGGATAATATCTGTTGTTGAGCCAGGTGGTATGTGATTTCAGGCTTTTGTTATTATCTGCCCGATGGGAGTGAAAATGGCTGGGGTGGAAGAGGTCTTTGGTTTTCTGAGGTATAGAGGGAAGTGTAGACAGACTCTGTAGAGGGGAGGTTGGTTTTTGTGCTACGGCCACAACTCTCACAGTTTCATGTGGTTTCGGGTAAAACAGCTGCCTCGCTAAACCACGATGCATCTGGATAGAATACTTTCTATGGTGGATCTATAAAGATCACTGAAGGTCAACAGGGACATGCTGAACTTCATGAGAGTCACCAGTGCATTTTATTGTCCATGGCTGGACGAGGACAGGCTATCCTCCCCCTTCCTCAATTCAGTAGCCAGCTCTTTTGATTTTCAAATGTTATGGGAAAGACAGTTTTCATGGAACTATATCATTGGATCTTCTATCTCCTTCTTGTATTTTGACACGTTGTTATTTGAAATTCAGTCTACTACAGTGGACTTGTAGCTTCAAACTTGTAGTTCTGCATAGGTACGTTCCAATGAGACAGGGAAGTTATGGTAGGGTACAGGAACCGGGGTGTACAAAGGCTGTAATAAATCTAGTCAAGAAGAAAAGAAAGCTTATAAAAGATTCCGAGAGCTAGGTAATGTTAGGGATCTGGAAGATTATAAGGCTAATAGGAAAGAGCTTAAGAAGGAAATTAGGAGAGCCAGAAGGGGTTATGAGAAGGCCTTGGCGGGTAGGATTAAGGAAAACCCCAAGGCATTCTACAAGTATGTGAAGAGCAAGAGGATAAGATGTGAAAGAATAGGACCTATCAAATGTGACAGTGGGAAAGTGTATATGGAATCAGAGGAAATAGCAGAGGTACTTAATGAATACTTTACTTCAGTATTCACTGTGGAAAAGGATCTTGGTGATTGTAGTGATGACTTGCAGCAGACTGAAAAGCTTGAGCATGTAGATATTAAGAAAAGGGATGTGCTGGAGCTTTTGGAAAACATCAAGTTGGATAAGTTGCCGGGACTGGATGAGATGTACCCCAGGCTACTGTGGGAGGTGAGGGAGGAGAATGCTGAGCCTCTGGTGATGATCTTTGCATCATCAATGGGGTCGGGAGAGGTTCTGGAGGATTGGAGGGTTGCAGATGTTGTTCCTTTATTCAAGAAAGGGAGTAGAGATAGCCCAGGAAATTATAGACCAGTGAGTCTTACCTCAGTGGTTGGTAAGTTGATGGAGAAGATCCTGAGAGGCAGGAATTATGAACATTTGGAGGGGTATAATATGATTAGGAATAGTCAGCATGGTTTGTCAAGGGCAGGTCCTGCCTTATGAGCCTGATTGAATTTTTTGAGGATGTGACTAAACACAGTGATGAAGGAAGAGCAGTAGATGTAGTGTATATGGATTTCAGCAAGGCATTTGATAAGGTACCCCATGCAAGGCTTATTGAGAACGTAAGGAGGCATGGGATCCAAGGGGACATTGCTTCGTGGATCCAGAACTGGCTTGCCCACAGAGGGCAAAGAATGGTTGTAGATGGGTCATATTCTGCATGGAGGTCGGTCACCAGTGGAGTGCCTCAGGGATCTGTTCTGGGACCCTTACTCTTTGTGATTTTTATAAATGACCTGGATGAGGAAGTGGAGGGATGGGCTAGTAAGTTTGCTGATGACACAAAGGTTGGAGGTGTTGTGGATAGTGTGGAGGGCTGTCAGAGGTTACAGTGGGACATAGTTAGGATGCAAAACTGGGCTGAGAAGTGGCAGATGGAGTTCAACCCAGATAAATGTGAAGTGATTCATATTGGTAGGTCAAATATGATGGCAGAATATAGTATTAATAGTAAGACTCTTGGCAGTGTGGAGGATCAGAGGGATCTTGGGGTCAGAGTCAATAGGACACTCAAAGCAGCTGCGCAGGTTGACTCTGTGGTTAAGAAGGCGTACGGTGTATTGGCCTTCATCAATCGTGGAATTGAATTTAGGAGCTGAGATGTAATGTTGCAGCTATATAGAAACTGGTCAGACCCCACTTGGAGTACTGTGCTCAGTTCTGGTCACTTCACTACAGGAAGGATGTGGAAGCCATTGAAAGGGTGCAGAGGAGATTTACAAGGATGTTGCCTGGATTGGGGACCATGCTTTATGAGAGTAGAACATAGAACATAGAATAGTACAGCACAGTACAGGCCCTTCAGCCCACAATGTTGTGCCAACCCTCAGACCCTGCCTCCCATATAACCCCCCACCTTAAATTCCTCCATATACCTGTCTAGTAATCTCTTAAACTTCACTAGTGTAGTTGCCTCCACCGCTGACTCAGGCAGTGCATTCCACGCACTAACCACTCTCTGAGTCATAGAAACATAGAAACATAGAAAATAGGTGCAGGAGTAGGCCATTCGGCCCTTCGAGCCTGCACTGCCATTTATTATGATCATGGCTGATCATCCAACTCAGAACCCCGCCCCAGCCTTCCCTTCATACCCCCTGACCCCCATAGCCACAAGGGCCATATCTAACTCCCTCTTAAACATAACCAATGAACTGGCCTCAACAGTTTGCTGTGGCAGAGAATTCCACAGATTCACCACTCTCTGTGTGAAGAAGTTTTTCCTAATCTCGGTCCTAAAAGGCTTCCCCTCTATCCTCAAACTGTGACCCCTCGTTCTGTACTTCCCCAACATCGGGAACAATCTTCCTGCATCTAGCCTGTTCAATCCCTTTAGGATCTTATACGTTTCAATCAGATCCCCCCTCAATCTTCTAAATTCCAACGAGTACAAGCCCAGTTCATCCAGTCTTTCTTCATATGAAAGTCCTGCCATCCCAGGAATCAATCCTGGTGAACCTTCTTTGTACTCCCTCTATGGCAAAGATGTCTTTCCTCAGATTAGGGGACCAAAACTGCACACAATACTCCAGGTGTGGTCTCACCAAGGCCTTGTATAACTGCAGTAGTACCTCCCTGCTCCTGTACTCGAATCCTCTCGCTATAAACGCCAGCATACCATTCGCCTTTTTCACCGCCTGCTGTACCTGCATGCCCACTTTCAATGACTGGTGTATAATGACACCCAGGTCTCGTTGCACCTCCCCTTTTCCTAATCGGCCACCATTCAGATAATAATCTGTTTTCCTATTTTTGCCACCAAAGTGGATAACTTCACATTTATCCACATTAAATTGCATCTGCCATGAGTTTGCCCACTCACCCAACCTATCCAAGTCACCCTGCATCCTCTTAGCATCCTCCTCACTGCTAACACTGCCACCCAGCTTCGTGTCATCCGCAAACTTGGAGATGCTGCATTTAATTCCCTCATCCAAGTCATTAATATATATTGTAAACAACTGGGGTCCCAGCACTGAGCCTTGCGGTACCCCACTAGTCACCACCTGCCATTCTGAAAAGGTCCCGTTTATTCCCACTCTTTACTTCCTGTCTGCTAACCAATTCTCCACCCACACCAATACCTTACCCCCAATACCGTGTGCTTTAAGTTTGCACACTAATCTGCTGTGTTGGACCTTGTCAAAAGCCTTTTGAAAATCCAAATATACCACATCCACTGGTTCTCCCCTATCCACTCTACTAGTTACATCCTCAAAAAATTCTATGAGATTCGTCAGACATGATTTTCCTTTCACAAATCCATGCTGACTTTGTCCGATCATTTCACCGCTTTCCAAATGTGCTGTTATCACATCCTTGATAACTGACTCCAGCAGTTTCCCCACCACCGACATTAGGCTAACCGGTCTATAATTCCCCAGTTTCTCTCTCCCTCCTTTTTTAAAAAGTGGGGTTACATTAGCCACCCTCCAATCCTCAGGAACTAGTCCAGAATCTAACGAGTTTTGAAAAATTATCACTAATGCATCCACTATTTCTTGGGCTACTTCCTTAAGCACTCTAGGATGCAGACCATCTGGCCCTGGGGATTTATCTGCCTTCAATCCCTTCAATTTACCCAACACCACTTCCCTACTAACATGTATTTCACTCAGTTCCTCCATCTCACTGGACCCTCTGTCCCTTACTATTTCTGGAAGATTATTTATGTCCTCCTTAGTGAAGACAGAACCAAAGTAATTATTCAATTGGTCTGCCATGTCCTTGCTCCCCATAATCAATTCACCTGTTTCTGTCTGCAGGGGACCTACATTTGTCTTTACCAGTCTTTTCCTTTTTACATATCTATAAAAGCTTTTACAGTCCGTTTTTATGTTCCCTGCCAGTTTTCTCTCATAATCTTTTTCCCCCTTCCTAATTAAGCCCTTTGTCCTCCTCTGCTGAACTCTGAATTTCTCCCAGTCCTCAGGTGAGCCACTTTCTCTGGCTAATTTGTATGCTACTTCTTTGGAATTGATACTATCCCTAATTTCTCTTGTCAGCCACGGGTGCACTACCTTCCTTGATTTATTCTTTTGCCAAACTGGGATGAACAATTGTTATAGTTCATCCATGCAACCTTTAAATGCTTGCCATTGTATATCCACCGTCAATCCTTTAAGTGTCATTTGCCAGTCTATCTTAGCTAATTCACGTCTCATACCTTCAAAGTTACCCCTCTTTAAGTTCAGAACCTTTGTTTCTGAATTAACTATGTCACTCTCCATATTAATGAAGAATTCCACCATATTATGGTCACTCTTACCCAAGGGGCCTCTCATGACAAGATCGCTAATTAACCCTTCCTCATTGCTCAAAACCCAGTCCAGAATAGCCTGCTCTCTAGTTGGCCAGGTGGATTAAAAACCTTCCTCTAATATCCCCCTTGAATTTCCCCCCCTTACCTTAAAGCCATGTCCTCTTGTATTGAGCAGTGGTGCCCTGGGGAAGAGGCGCTGGCTATCCACTCTATCTATTCCTCTTATTATCTTGTACACCTCTATCATGTCTCCTCTCATCCTCCTTCTCTCCAAAGAGTAAAGCACTAACTCCCTTAATCTCTGATCATAATGCATACTCTCTAAACCAGGCAGCATCCTGGTAAATCTCCTCTGTACCCTTTCCAATGCTTCCACATCCTTCCTGTAGTGAGCCGACCAGAACTGGACACAGTACTCCAAGTGTGGCCTAACCAGAGTTTTATAGAGCTGCATCATTACATTGCGACTCTTAAACTCTATCCCTCGACTTATGAAAGCTAACACCCCATAAGCTTACTTAACTACCCTATCCACCTGTGCGGCAACTTTCAGGGATCTGTGGACATGTACCCCCAGATCCCTCTGCTCCTCCACACTACCAAGTATCCTGCCATTTACTTTGTACTCTGCCTTGGAGTTTGTCCTTCCAAAGTGTACCACCTCACACTTCTCTGGGTTGAACTCCATCTGCCACTTCTCATCCCACTTCTGCATCCTATCAATGTCTCTCTGCAATCTTTGACAATCCTCTACACTATCAACAACACCACCAACCTTTGTGTCGTCTGCAAACTTGCCAACCCACCCTTCTACCCCCACATCCAGGTCGTTAATAAAAATCACGAAAAGTAGAGGTCCCAGAACAGATCCTTGTGGGACACCACTGGTCACAATCCTCCAATCTGAATGTACTCCCTCCACCACCACCCTCTGCCTTCTGCAGGCAAGCCAATTCTTAATCCACCTGGCCAAACTTCCCTGGATCCCCTGCCTTCTGACTTTCTGAATAAGCCTACCGTGTGGAACCTTGTCAAATGCCTTACTAAAATCCATATAGATCACATCCACTGCACTACCTTCATCTATATGCCTGGTCACCTCCTCAAAGAACTCTATCAGGCTTGTTAGACGCGATCTGCCCTTCACAAAGCCATGCTGACTGTTCCTGATCAGACCATGATTCTCTAAATGCCCATAGATCCTATCTCTAAGAATCTTTTCCAACAGCTTTCCCACCACAGACGTAAGGTTCACTGGTCTATAATTACCCGGACTATCCCTACTACCTTTTTTGAACAAGGGGAGAACATTCGCCTCCCTCCGGTACCATTCCCGTGGACAACGAGGACATAAAGATCCTAGCCAGAGGCTCAGCAATCTCTTCCCTCGCCTTGTGGAGCAGCCTGGGGAATATTCCATCGGGCCCCAGGGACTTATCCGTCCTAATGTATTTTAACAACTCCAACACCTCCTCTCCCTTAATATCAACATGCTCCAGAACATCAACCTCACTCATGTTGTCCTCACCATCATCAAGTTCCCTCTCATTGGTGAATACCGAAGAGAAGTATTCATTGAGGACCTCGCTCACTTCCACAGCCTCCAGGCATATCTTCCTACCTTTATCTCTAATTGGTCCTACCTTCACTCCTGTCATCCTTTTTTTCTTCACATAATTGAAGAATGCCTTGGGGTTTTCCTTTACCCTACTTGCCAAGGCCTTCTCATGCCCCCTTCTTGCTCTTCTCAGCCCCTTCTTAAGCTCCTTTCTTGCTTCCTTATAAATAGACCCATCTGTTCCTTGCTTCCTAAACCTCATGTATACTGCCTTCTTCTACCTGACTAGATTTTCCGCCTCACTTGTCACCCATGGTTCCTTCACCCTACCATTCTTTATCTTCCTCACTGGGACAAATTTATCCCTAACATCCTGCAAGAGATCTCTAAACATTGACCACATGTCCATAGTACACCTCCCTGCAAAAACATCATCCCAGTTCTAGCCTTATAATCTCATAATTTGCCCTTCCCCAATTAAAAATTTTCCTGTCCTCTCTGATTCTATCCTTTTCCATGATAATGCTAAAGGCCAAGGAGCGGTGGTCACTGTCCGCCCAGATGCTCTCCCACCGAGAGATCTGTGACCTGACCCGGTTCATTACCTAATACTAGATCTAGTATGGCATTCCCCCCAGTCGGTCTGTCCACATACTGTGACAGGAATCCATCCTGGACACACTTAACAAACTCTGCCCCATCTAAACCCTAGGTTGAGTGAACTTGGCCTTTTCTCCTTGGAGCGATGGAGGATGAGAGGTGACCTGACAGAGGTGTATAAGATGATCAGAGGCATTGATTGTGTGGATAGTCAGAGGCTTTTTCCCACAGCTGAAATGGTTGCCACAAGAGGACACAGGTTTAAGGTGCTGGGGAGTAGGTACAGAGGAGATGTCAGGGGTAAGTTTTTTTACTCAGATAGTGGTGAGTGCGTGAAATGGGCTGCTGGCAACTGTGGTGGAGGCGGATATGGTAGTGTCTTTTAAGACACTTTTGGATAAGTACATGAAGCTTAGAAAAATAGAGGCCTATAGGTAAGCCTAGTAATTTCTAAGGTAGGGACAAGTTCGGCACAACTTTGTGGGCTGAAGGGCCTGTACTGTGCTGTAGGTTTCTATTTTTCTATGAAGTTAGAGCTGTTGCATGGTACACTCCATTCAAACAGAAATTCTGTACACTGCCAGTGTCTGGTCTCGAGGTTCTAAATACCATCCCAAAAGATCTTTGTCCAGTGGCAAAGATTCTTATGAGTGAGCGGCAGAGCTGCATTTTACTTTGAGCATCACATACTTGGATCTTTTTCTCTGTCCCATCTGATAATCGCCTCCCAAGCCAGAGCTTGGAGCAGAATGGTTGTTTTGGAAGTTGGATTGAAGCATGCAAGCAAAGTGTCCTGTGCAATAAAGTCAACTGTGTACAATTGAGTCCTCGAAGCTGTGAATGTTTACCTGAGAGAAGATGCAAAAGTTTTCCCACTCTTCATTCCAGTTAATGTGGAAGATTTATACAGACGGCATTGCAGGTTTCTTTTCAATGCCTTGGTATCCTGATACAAGAAGCCAAGATCTCAGAAAGTTTTGTGCAAGGCCTGAATGTTTGGTGTTCAAATGATCTTCTCGAAGGCTATGCTGGCACAGTTAAGAGGATGAGGATTTTTATCATTGTTGTCTTCCTCGAAAGAGAAGTGGCTTTTGATATATTGGAAATGATCCTTGAATTTCAAGGTCTTTTCATGAATCTTTGTTATCAGATGGCAGGGTAGTGTAGCTGGGGTAGACTGGTAGAAGACTTTAGCCTTGGATATGTTGAGTATGCGTACCATCCTCTCTGAACATATGGAAAGTGGGCCAATTATGGCCTTGAAGCTTGATGGCTCAGTGTGCACAAACACAAATATCATTTACATATCCAAGCTCAACTATTGAGATCAGAGTGACCTTGGTTCTAGAGTTGTCACCACAGATAGAACAGTTTCCCTTTAGCTCTGAAGATTAGCTCCCCTCCTGTGCGTTCTTTTTGGAGGTGAGGTGCACTACTGTGGAGAAAAATTTAGAGAAGTGATGGGACAATGATACAGCCTTGCCATTGGTATTCACTGAAATTCTGTCAGTTGAAGCCTAGTATTTAACATAGTGGCTTGTGTGGCTTCATGAAACAAATGTAATGAGTTTTTCTAGGTAGTCAAATTAAAGGTATTAGCATGGATAAAAAAGGCCACGTATGATGGTGCTGCTCCCTGCATTTTACCTGAGTTGGCATGTAGTGATGATCATTCTCACTGTGTCCGTATATGAGTGAAATCCACACTGTGAACTCTGGAACAGCTCAGAATCAGAATTAGGTTTAATATCACCAGCATATCTCGTGAAAATTTGTTGTTCTGCAGCAGCAGTACAGTGCAATAAATAATCTCAAAAAAACTTGATGACACATTAGTGAGTTCACACTGGGGAACAGCCATTCATCTGCCGTCAGGGTGGCAAGGGACTCACAAAGTCTTCCAGCCAGTGAGAGACTGTTCACCTGCTCCGAGTGTGAGAAGGGGTTCAGCCTGTTTTACAGCCGATGATACACCAGCGAATTCATACTCGGGAGAGACTGTGCAGGAATGGATTCACCCAGTCGTCCAGACTGCTGGTACATGAACGGGTTTATACCGGGGAGCGGCTGTTCATCTGCTCCAAGTGTGGGAAGGGATTTGCTCATTTGTATGAGCTTCTGACACAGCAATGAGGTTGTGTCCTCTCAGAGATGCCTCTGATGCTCATCATGCACTAGGAGGACTAGACCGAGCAGAGCCCCAAAGATGACTTTCCCAGTGGCAGACAACAAGGAAGCAACTCCGTAGGACTCTGCAGATATCCACGATTATAAAATACTTGAGGTCCCTTTGTATGTCTTCCTCCTTACCGCTGTGCACAATAAGATGGTAAAATTGTGATAATAGCACACTACCACAGAGCTTTAGAAATTCAATGAGGGCGTTGACTGCTTCTCAGTTCTGCTTATATTTCAACTTGGAAGTGAACTTACAACTTCTTGATGGTACTACCTAAATATAAATTATTTGTTGTTGAGGATTTTCAATAAAACAAACAAAAATGATTGAAATGACTGTAAAATAAACTTTGCCTTTGGAACCAAAATACTTCAGAAGGCTTGAATATAGTAGGGTGAGGAGGTTACAATTGGAGTAAATAATCGGTGTTTTTGTGGCACCAAAGCTTTCTGGGTTCTATCTCCCTTTAAATAGGTGCATAAAGATTCTTCCCTAGAGACCAAGCAAA
The DNA here is from genome assembly GCF_963921235.1 of Mobula hypostoma. Classification (NCBI taxonomy): domain Eukaryota; kingdom Metazoa; phylum Chordata; class Chondrichthyes; order Myliobatiformes; family Myliobatidae; genus Mobula; species Mobula hypostoma. The sequence continues at coordinate 83,110,294 of NC_086101.1, read as the reverse complement.
CAAAATTTACTGCAAAAGAGTGGAAAAAAAAGAGCAGAACCAACCTGTTCAATAGTGGTTTTTATTTCACTAATCTACTGATCAGGCTGCTCACTCAGCAGCAATGTCATCACATACTGTGAATTTGTAAACAAGAATCTCAGGCTTGATGACATGCCAGGCCTTTAATAAACATTTACAAATATGGAGACATTTGGACCATTCCCGACAACAAGACTGAAGGAGGTGGATTGTGCAAAACATTTGACTTGAAAAGACGAGTCTAACTCCCAGCTTTCTTAATGAAAAAGATTTTAGGAAAAGGTCACCACCTTAGCTGCACCCACATAAAGTGCTACCGTATCTAATAAAGGTCTTGCCTTTGCAGATTCACAAGCAAGGACAATCGCGGTGATATCTCTAATGCAAGAAAGCCACTTAGGTTGCAGTCCACATCTGTACTTATATGCAGACATTTTAGAAGGTGAAATGAAAAAATAAACATTTAGGGGATTTGTTTGAATCAATAGCAAGTCTTGTTTATTTAATTTTTAGCATCCAGTCTGGAGAATTCCTGCATGATGATTGAAATTCCAGTTTGCCTGGAATTACTCAACCATATAAACTTCTAAGTGTAAACTAAGAGAGGAAACACGTCAGGACACTTCACATGGGGCTGTTTTGGTTCAGCTGCCTGACTTTTAGCTCAACTAAAACATTCTGGTTGCATCACAGGTTTTAATGAAGTTGAAAAGGTACCTACAAAATGCCTTCCCATCCAGGTGTTCCCGACCTGGGGAACAGGGGTAAGGGTCCATGGCATAAAAAAAAGTTGGACACCCCTGCAAAGCAAATATCTCACACAGTAAAGTCTGGTAAAAGAGCAACATCAAAAACTTGTTCCATTAGCTACTGTAATGTAGTCAAGCCTACGGTCTACAATGTTTTGAAGTGAAGATGGAAAACACTAACAAATTAATCCAATTAATTTCATATTTTCAGTCATAGATTTTCTTGATATAAACTCCCACCTTGTGAAACAGATTGGATATTTTTGCCTTTTGATAATTACTTTCTGATATTCTGGCATCTAGAAGGTCTATGAGGTCCATGTGAGTCAGTTTTTCTCATAGTTCCTCAATGCCCATTGACAGCAGAGTGTGTGAAGAACCTCACAACAACATCAGTGGCCCCTTTATTAGTTACATGAGTGGAACCCGGTGTGGTCTTCTACTGCTGTAGCCCATCCACTCTTAAGTCCGTCGTGTTGTGCGCCCTGATGAAGGGTCTCGGGCCAGGAACGTTGACTGTTTAATCCCACTCCTACATGCTGCCTGACCTGCTGAGCTCCTCCAGCACATTGTGAGTATTGCTGTCGGTTTCCAGCATCTGCAGCACCCCGTGCATTCAGAGATGCTCTTCCGCTCATCACTGTTCTAACGCATGGTTACTTGAGTTACTGTCACCTTCCTGTCAGTTTGAACCGGTCTTGCCATTCTCTTCAGATCTCTCTCATTAAAAAGGTGTTTTCACCCATAAAACTGCTGCTCACAGGATTTTATTTTTTGTCTCTTGCACCATTCTTTGTAAACTCTAGAGACTGTGGTGTATGAAAATCCCAGGAGATCAGCAGTTTCTAAGGTATTCAAACCAACCCGTCTGGCACCACAATCATTACACGGTCAAAGTCACCTAGATCACATTTCATCTCCAATCAGAAATTTGGTCTGAACAGCAACTGAACCTCTTGACTATGTCTGCCTGCTTTTGTGCACTGAGTTGCTACCACAGCTCCATGTCTCCAAGTTTAAGTTATTTTGAAAATGTAATCATTTCAAACTACAAAATAAAGTTGCAAGATTTGTAAGTTCTGAATTTGGCTTTTTCTACTAATAATAGGCTTGAATAAAACAGTAAGTAACCTTTTGCAGTAGTTGGCTCTGCCTTAAACTTTAAGCAACTGCACATTCACATTTACCTGGTTGAGTCTAATCTGACCTCTGTGGACTTTATTCTGCAAGTCAGTACTATTCAGCAGGAGGCTTTGTGCCAGAAAATGCTTTTATTCACGAGATGAGCATTAATTCAGTTGCACGATTGATTTGCTCCTGACAAAAAGATGTTGCAACCGTACCGGTCTTAGTAGCTGGGTCAAATTGATGATGTCAGCAAGGCCAGGCTGCTGGTGAACAAATGGCCACAGGCTACACTTCAAACAGTACTGTCAGAAAAATGTTTACTTGCTATGACTTTGCTATGTACAGTATATAGACCATTCAATATGATGGGTATGATGTGACTGCCGGATAAATAATTCTTTAAGTAAGAAATTTACTGCAAACGCAAATACAGCACATCTGAATTTCCCCTAACAGCCTGTCATGTCATGAACGGCAGTGAAGAACTTTTATTCAATAAGGACAATTTAATCAGGCCCTACCTACATTCTATTTAAACCTCTGTTTGTATTTCCTTTAGACTGCTTGACAGAGGCTTAAATAAGAAATGGCAATTACTGATTTCAAATTTCTATTTCCTTTTACTGAAAGATAAATTTATCCGTTTACCTCTTGGTTTCTTATCATTGGGTTACATATGGTGTAAACAGGTTACCAGAATCCTCTTATAAATTAATGATTCCGTTTACAACCATGTCGTACTTAGTTTATGACTTCATGGTTTTACAGAAATTGTTATACTTTACAATAGTCTTTTCGATAAAGGGGCAGCGAGTACATACTCCAAGGGTCACAATTTTGGCTACAGTATCACGATCTTTTGCTATAGTTTTTGCTATATGTGTTGTAAGATTATTGCTCCTTATCAAGGTAACACAATTCTAATATTTGCACAAAGACTGTGTCACATGATGTTTATATGTATATGAAATGGTGACCAAGGCCAACAAAGGTAGAAGAGGATAGAAAAAAGATATCTAAAATCATCTGAAATCTTCTGTAATTTTAAAGACAAATTAATCACTTCTATAGATGGTTATTTCATTCATTTTAAATTCTGGATCTTCCCACATCAGACATATAAAACTTTAGATATGAATGGCAAGGAAGTCATAGCTGTTGTGAGGTTTTGGAATGACCCATTCCCTGACTTCCCCTCTGGATGCTTGTGAGGAAATACTTTTGATCTCTTATTACTCTCTAATTAGTCACAGCAAACCTCGCGTGTGGACTTAATGATGTGGCTAATTCGACTTACCAAGGCACCCAAGTGCCTACTTTCCACCCCTACCAGTGAGTGTTAGAATATTTCAAGTTCTTTTCCTATTCTTTGCTCCTACCTTTTCTTCTGAGAACATTGGTTCTTCACAGGAGACAACGTGCTTGGTAATATCTTGTGTCAAGTAGTCAATTCATTAATTATGAACCTAGACAGTAATCGGCCAAGAGGACCACAACCTTGTCATGGTTTGGAGGCTTGTGTGCATCAAAAACCCAGAGGGCTGTGCTGGCTGGAGTCAGGGCTTTATGCTTTAGCTCTTGGTAAGTTCACCCATGCCATACAAGTCAAAGGATAGAGGCCAGACTAAGAGTTGTTCACTGATCCTCCAGATTTTGGGGTTCAGCTCAGGGCTAACAACTCTGAATGGTAAAATAAAATTGTTATAGAAACAGCAACGGAGAATCCTTCTACATCTGTGTGCAATAGCATTCCTGAGTCTCTACTTGCGACTTGCATGACTGACAGTAGTGAAAACTGAGAGGAAGCTACTGACATGATGAAGGAAGCCCTGAACACTGTCAGAGATGAAGGACCTTCAATGCTGCTGTAAACGCCCGCAGCATAATGGGCAGCAGGAGAGTAAGTTGACAGTAATGTCAAAGTCATATTCAACTGTGGCAGACCATTAGAGCAGAATCCAAGCTGTTCATAAGACTGTAAAACCATAAGACATAGGAGACATAGGCTCATTGAGAATGCTCCTCCACTCTGTCAGGGTTGATTTATTATTCCCCTCCCCCATACTCCTGCCTCCTCCCTGTAAACTTTGATGCCCTTCCTAATTAAGCTCCCACCAATCTTCACATTAAATATACCCAATGTCTTGGCTTCCATAGCCATCTGTCACAATGATTCAGCACCAAATGACTGAAGAAATTCCTCCTAATCTCTATTCTAAAGGGACATCTTGTATTCTGGGTCAGTGCCCTCTAGTCAGAGACTCCCCCACTATAAGAAGCATTGTCTTCACGTCTGCTGTGTCTAGGCCTTTTCAATATTTTATAGGTTTCAATGAGATTCCCCCTCATTCTTCAAATCCCCAGTGAGTACAGGCCCAAAGTCATCAAATGCTATTGATAAATTCTTTCATTCCTGGGATCATTCTCGTGAAGCCCCTTTGGACCCTCTCCAACGCCAAGAATATGAGCATCGTTCTCACTACCTCTCACGTGTTTTCAGATATAAAGATATGGGTGGCAAACCAAACAAAATTTCTGTGGGACATTGAGATAACTGTAGGGTGCTCTACAGTTAAACATCTAGGGAATAGGTGTCCAAGGAATGTGCAAGATCGCCAAAGACTTTTTCCCACTTTCCTCTTTAACTCATCTGGCTGAATCTTTCAAATCTGCAACCTCAACCATCTTCAACCAACATGGCAAGTTCAAGGAATTACGATCGCCTCCAAATCACTCATCATCCTGACTGGGAAATATTTTGTAATTTCTTTAGGTCACTGGGTCAAAATTCTGGAACGGTCTACCTTGCAGCATTGTGGTGGTACCTTCATGGCAAAGACAGGGAAGAACAGAAGAAGGTTCACCATGACCTTCTTTAGGGAAAGGAGGAATGCCAACAAGAACTTGAAAAGTTCTTGGTGGTGGGCTGGGCAACATATTTTGCTAATAACAAGTGAATAATTTCTGTAAAGATGAGAAAGTCTGCAGATACTAGAAATCCAAAGCAACACACACAAAGTGCTGGAGGAACTCAGCAGGTCAGGCAGCATTTATTGAAAAGGATAGATAGTCAATGTTTCGGGCTGAGGCCCTTCTTCAGGACTGAGAAGGAAAGGTGAAGATGCCGGAATGAAAAGATGGAGGGAGGGGAAGGAGACGAGATGGAAGGTGATAGGTGAAGCCAGGTGGAGGGGGAAAGGCCAAGGGCTGGCAAAGAATGAATATGACAGGAGAGGAGAATGCACCATAGGAGAAAGGGGTGGAGGGGGGTACCCGGGGGGGAAAGGAAAGGAAGGTGAGAAGAGGTAAAAGTTAAGGTGAGGAATAGTGGGGGGTGGGGGTGGGTGGAAGATCTGTTTATTGGAAGGAGAAATTGATATTCATGGCACCAGGTTGGAGAACTCCCAGACGGAATATAAGGTGCTGCTCCTCCATCCTGAGGGTGATCTCATCTTGGCACAAGGGGAGGCCACGATCCAACATATCTGAACATGAATGGTAATCAGAATTAAAACGTTTGGCTACCGAGAAGTCCCATCGGATGATGCAGAGATAATTTCTGTTACCTTAAAGTCATACAGCACCAAAGGTGTCCCTTTGTCCTACCATGTCCATTCTGTTGGATTTGCTTAGTAAGGGAGGTGGTTATTGAATTTCTTTGGACATTTGGATCATTAGCAAGGCCAACATTTACTGCCCACTGCTAACTGACCCGGAGAGGGCGGTGGTGGAATCACCTCCTTAAAATACTGTGGTTCTTCTGTTCGAGGTACTGCCACAATGTTGATGAATTTGGAGTTCCAAGGTTTAGATCGAGTAACAATGAAAGAACCTCAATATTATTCCAAGTCAGGATGGTGCGTGAGGACTTAATCACCATTCACCTTCATTGGTGCTGGGTCTGTGTCATGGATCTCTTATTCCCAACAACATTATTTAAGTACCATCTTCAGAGAATATCTTTAAAATAAGTTTAAAATGGAGGCCCTGGAGTCAAGATCTGGAAAACTGCACTAAATAAATTATTTCTTATAAAGTCTTTTGAGAGTACTTCTTACATTGAATGGGTGTACATAATAGCTTGAATGTTGTAGCAGTATAGACCATTTGAATTACATTACACATGCGAACCAATATACATTTCATCAGCAAGACTTTAACACCTGATAAATAAACAGTTTTTAAGTATGTGTAGGCAGATTTTCATAGTTTAAAAACATCCCACATACTTGATTCTGTCTGTGTATATGACTCTGCCCTGCAAAGCTGATATAGATTTGAGAAAATGGAGTAAAACTGCATGTGTGAAGGGCAATCTTATTCGTGATGCTAAAGCAATGTTATTCAAAGACCCTGTCTCACTCCCATCCTGGAATGAAAGCCGGACGCCAAATAAGTGGACAGCTATCTAGCAGCATACATGTGGATTACTGTGAAGCTTTGAGGAAGATGTAGACAGTTTTCCTGATTCTTGGTTCTGAATGCAGGAGTAAAAGAAATAAATCAATAGGCACCTCAGCAAAAGGATAAATTGGGTTAGTTGAATGGTTTCTTGTTGTCCCAGCCTGTCTCTTAGTTACCCAACATAGTAATTTTCTTTGTATACATGGGTGCTTGAATTGTTTCCTGCTGACTTAAGAGGAGCTGAAAGGAGAAAAAAAAGCTAAATCTATCTGGAGGAAAGCCTGTGACCCAAGGGAAGGAAATCAATAATTGGAAAGTGTCTTCTTTTTAAAAATGATCAAGATGATTTTATTCAAGTACTGTAAATAAAGAGAACATTTTGGAGAGGAAAGGAGATGGTTGACTTCTTTGTTATGTATTTGTTGCATAGAATGGTAAAGTAAGGGAATGGGGAAGGGAGTTTCAAAATTGTGTGTTCGAGCTGATTTATAGATACCATGGGGAAATGGCAGTGTAGTCACTGTGAAGGTATTTCTCTAATGGGGAAGATGAACGAAGGACAGGAAGGAAATGTAATTGTAGGATAAAAGCTTCCTAATTAAGACTGGGATGAGGAAGAATTTCTTTATTTAGAGTTGTGGATCTTTGCAATTCTTTGTCCCTGTGAGCAGTGGAGGCTGAATTATTTAAATATCTTCCAGGTTGAGATGGGTAGATTTTGAAGTACAGTGGAATCAAAAATCTGACATGAAGCCAACGGCCAGATGAATCAAGATCTAATTAAATGGCAGGCTCACAGTCAGTCTGCAGAATTTCTCCTTTTCTTTCATATGTTCTTTGTATATTTTCTCCAGCTTCTTCTCTAAATTAATTTAACATTGAAACCTATCAAATATTGAAAGATCGAGATAGAGTAAACATGGAGAGGATTTTTCCTATAGTGGGGGAGTCTAGAACAGGAGGGCACATCATCAAGATACAAGGATGCCCCTTTAGAACAGAAATTTATTTAGTCAGAAGTTGGTGAATCTGTGGAATTCATTGCCACAGATGGCTGTGGAGGCCAAATCATTGGGTATATTTGAAGTGAAGGTTGAAAGTTTCTTGATTAGTACAGGTGACGAAGGTTACAGGGAGAAGGCGGGAGAATGTTGTTGAGAGGAAACATAGATCAGCCATGCTGGAATGGTGGAGCAGGGTCAATGGGCCGACTGGCCTAATTCTGCCTTAAGTCTTTTGGACTTGCTGTCTTATGGTCTTAATTCAAGGATCTGGTTCAAGTATTGAGGAGATCACTGAATGAGGTGAATCTGCAAACATTTATAGGATGTTCAATTGCAACTGTTATCTTTGCTCAATACAGTCTTTTTTCACTCAATGCCTTTTTATGGCCCTTTCTCCACAATCATGGCAGACAATGATTACCAAGTTGGCTAGGACAATGGAAGATAGAAGGTGGAAAAAGCTGAGTAAGTGGAACAATGCTTATTCTGTATGATTATAAAGGAGAAGGAGGAAAAACAATTTGAGAATTTACGAGACGAGAGATATAGTGACACCTTGATTGGCTGCCAAGGGTGAACCTATTGGAAGCTGAAGGAATAGCAATCAACATCAGAAATAAAATTATTGCATAGAACATTTAACATGAAACATTTCAGCTCAAGTCCTTTGGCCCATGATGTTGTGCTGATCTTTTAGTCTTCTCCAAGATCAGTCAAACCCTTCCCTCCTACATAACCCTCCATTTCATCCATATGGTTATCTAAGAGTTTCTTGAATGTTCCTAATATATCTGCCTCTACCACCACCCCCTAGCAGGGCATTCCTCGCACCCATGACTCTGTGTAAAGAACTTACCTCTGACACCTCCTCTATGCTTCCCTCCAATCACTTTAAATTATGTCCCCTTGTATCAGCCATTTCCACCCTGGGCTATCCACTCTATCTAGATTGGTCAGCACTGGGATAAAAGGGTAGAAGAAGCCATTTACGATTGTTGGGAAAATCTCTCTAATAATCAAATAATATCAATGCACAGTGTTTCAGGAAGCCAGTGGTAAGGATAGCCAAAAGGGTGAGAAAGCCAGGCTTGGGTCTTGGGTTGAGTTCTGCATTCACTGAGAGATGGGAAAATGTCAAAAGCAAGAACATCTAAAAGTTAGACAATTACAAATCAGAGTTTTTTTCAGTACACTGAGAGATAGGACACAGATTATAATGTTAGGATAGGACTGCATGTGAGGTTGGAAGAACTACTCACAAATAAGCAAGTGCACTATTTTCCAACAAATGTTAGTGTTACAAGAACGCAGGAAAATAGGGTCAGAAATTTCCAGAGATCCTCCACTATCCTCTGCCAGATGAAATTTCCTACATATCCTGATTTTATAGCTATGTCCCCTTCTTCATGACTCTCCCACTAGTGAAAACATCTCAAATTCCACCCCTACGATCTTAAATATTTGGATAAGCTCACTTCTCATTCTTCTAAATTCCGAGGAATACCAACCCAAACTGTGTAGCCTCTCTTAATAGGATAACTCTCTCATCCTAGGATTTAGCTTGGTGAATTTCTTTTGGTAAGCTTCTAATGCTATCTAGGAAAGGAAACATATTGTATACAGTATTCTAAGTTTGGCTTCAACAACACCTTGTTCAACGGCAACAATTCTGCGAAATATTAAAGTCCCACCTCTTTGCATTAAAGGCCAACTTGCAACTTGAATTCTGAACTACCTGTTGGACCTGTCAGCAAAGTATTTGTGATTAATGGACTGGAACCCACTGAACTTCATTCATTTTCAGGCTATCTCCATTTAGATAATAATCTACCTTTTGTTTCACCTTACTGAGGTGCACTTAACCCACAGTAAACTCCACTTGTCACATTTTCATCCAGTCATTCCATCTGCCTATTGCACCGTTCTCATCACAAGTCAATTTTTCCAACTATTTCCCTTTCACAGATGAGGATCAAGACCCAGAAAGTGACCTGCTTAATCCAAAGAGACCACGGCCCAGATTTTCTTTAAAAAGAGGAACTGCAGGACGGTTTCTTGGGGCAGCATGTTAAAAGTGAAGTGGAAGGAGATACCTTGTGTAAAGCAGTACAAATTTCACACATGTTTTCTCAATTGTTTCCATACAGTCTGCACTGTTTGCTGCTGCAGTAATGTAGCCTGCTGACCTGAGGATGTCAAATCTGGTCTGGTCTGGTTTAGTTTGAGACCCCTGCAAAATTAAATCAGCTCCACACACACTCCGCTTGTCATGTAAACTTCTGGGATGGAGGTTGTTAAGTCAATTCTGGAAAATGGATTATCATGCTACAGAATTAATAATTGACTACTGCTGTAATAAATTATTAATCAAACATTTGAATAATTGTTGCAGCTGTAGTCTTTACATAAATCTGCATATCTGCTTCTTGATGTGTACTGTTTGTGTACTTTAAAAAGAAACAATGATGAAGGTACTCTCAAGACCTGGAAAGTATAACAACATTAACTCTTTATAATGCAACCTGCCAACCTCAGAGCAACAGCAGCTGCTGTATAGAATATTTGCATGTACAGAACCATCATTATTATTTAATATAAAATATTGGTTACATGCTCATGGTACAGTATGTGAATGCTGAATAATTAAGCAGCGTTTTGCAGTAAGCCTCTGCCCACTGCTTCATGCTACCTCACCCAAAAATTAGCAACTGAAGCCTCTATGGTGAACATCAGTTATCCATAAACTTACTTCATGGCATGCACAGGAATTTAAGTATGGTGTGATCTTTCTGCACACACACGTATAATATGTAAGCACATTTAATTACATTAACTTGTGAACTGTGAACTGAATTGAGCCAGCTGCTGTGCGCTTCTGTCCCGCTGGTGTGAAAACGGGGGATCAAGGCTTGGCATGGGCCTACTGTGGCTGCTTCGGGAGTGGATCTGGAACTCAGTCTGCTTTGGGATGCTGTTGGCTTGCTTCTATTGTTTGCACGATGTGTTTGTATTTCTCTTGTCTTTCTCTGCGCAGTAGTTTTTAGTCTTTTTAAAATTAGGGTTATTTGAGTTTCTTGCTTTGGGGCTGCCAATAAGCAAACAAATTTCAAGGTGTATAATTTGACATGTGACAAGTGACAAGTGAGGTTTATTATCATTTTACTACATACATGCATATAACATATGTAATGTATACAGAAATGAGACAATGTTTCTTTGAACCAGGATGTAAAGCACATAACACACAAAACACACGATAACTTATGAAATAAAGGATAAAATCTACAGTTGAATCACAAATATATAACAAACTGAAGTGCTCTAATATTAAATATCATAAGATATGAAACTGATTAACAGTGACCTTCAAATTTGATGCAGCCGGGAGTTCAGAAGCCTTTTCGCCTGGGGAAAGAAACCATTTCTCAACCTGACCACTATTATTTTTATGCATCGTAGTCTCCTGCCTGATGGTAGAAAGTCAAAGAGAATGCTGGATGGATGGGTGGGATCCTTAATAATACTAAGGGCCCTACATATGCAGCGCTTCTGATATATGTCCCCAAGTGGATGGTAGGGAGGCCCCTATGATCCTCTCAGCTGTTCTCACAATACTTTGAATATACTACATTCTTTGATAATAAATGTGGCTTGAATCTTTGAATCTTTGAAATTGCGAGGGTACAATGAAAGAGTGGAGCTAGAGCAATGACTGGAGTTTTCTATGAGGAACTGGTGTGAATTTGATGGGCTGAATAATTCCACATGCACACATCCTCATGTGATAAATGACTAATGTGAAGTTGGAGTGGTAGGTGCCCGGAACGTGCTGCCAGGGGAAGTGGTGAAAGTAGGTACAATGGGCATATGTAAGAGGCATTTAGAAAGGCAAATGAACAGGCAGGCAATGGAGGGATAATAGACCATGTGCAGGCAGATAGGATTAGTTTAGACTAGCCTCATATTTGGCACAACCATCATGGCCTGATTTTGGGGCTGGTTTATGGGACCTGCAGGTTCCACTCTGTGCATGCCACTGTACCTATTTAAGCAGTGGACTTGTCTGCTCCTACTGAGTCCAGTTTGAATGAATGTCAAGGAGGAATTTAAATTGTTGAAACCTTTGCCCTCCAAGGTCAACCTCAGATCCAGAGATAACCCCATGGAGCAGGGAGAGAGATGCTCTTCCAAAAGTTGCTCAGGAGCTCTGGGAAGGGTAGTTTTATAGAAGACGCAGTAATGTCCTTGCAGCATAAATTTAAGGAGCTGTCAATCTTTTTATGCTGACTCATATGACTTGAAGGCAAAGGACAGAACCGCTTCCAAGAATTTCCTACCCTCCATCTTGGAGATATTATACGACGGTAACAGGGAGAACTGGACAAGTTAACAGTGTTGGTCTGTTCCTTTGGGATAAACTCCTCTTTGTCCTGAAAGGTATCACTTCTAGTATCTGATGTTTGCACCTGACTCTGACTAATCCTTACAGCCACGTTTGTGTATAGCTGTATCAAGCTGTGTGCAGACCCTGGGTACACAAACACCACATGCTGAGATTCTGTATTGTTAACGATGAGCTGGCATTGTTACCACTGCATTTTTATTATTTGTGCTGTGCTGCATGCACCACCTGCCCCATATAGAAATATTTCTGCAGAAGGGTACCTTTGTCCACCAGTCAATCAGGCAGAAGCCCACTTGAGGCCCTATCCTCTGCCGAGGCGGATCCTATCAGATGGTTTTCTGAGCAGACTGTTGGAAAGCTTTTGGCAGAATACCTCATCACCAAAACTTTCAGGCAAGCACCAGATGTTGTTTGTTTAGTGGTAAGGACAGGCTAACTGTCAGATCCTTCATACAGATCCCGACTTTCAAACCCACTGTGCGATGATCTTGAGGGGCATTTGGGATCTGATGGCATCATCTAGAATTGATAGATGATTGTCAAGGAGTTGTGGGGAGAGATGTTCTGATCTTTGTTGTGGTTCTTTCTAAGCAGTTCTGTAACACTGGACCCTGTGTTAAGACCATAAGACATAGAAGCAGAATTAGGCCATTTGGCTCATTGAGTTCGCTCTGCCAAGTAATTTATGGCTGATATATTACCTCTCTCAAGCCCATCTTCCTGCCTCCCCTCTGTACTAATCAACTTCTACTTTAGATACACCCAATGGCTTGACCTCCAGAGATTCATTACCTTCTGGTGAAAGAAATGTTTTGCGTGCTCTATACAGGGAAGTATACGGAGACAAATCTTGATTGTTGCTGGAAAATGATCAACTGGATAAAAGAATCAATTTATTCAGCCTAAACCTGGCTTCCCTGTGAAGTCCACAACTGAATACTGCCATCTGGCACTTTGTAAAGCACATGTCTACATACTGAGCGAGACGGCAAAACGTCTGTGTGGAAAAGCCAGTTTACCATTCTCCCTCCGCAGGATACTAGGAGCTGAGTCCTGTGTAATAATCTTCCAAACTTAACGCTGATGGAGTGTTTGGGAATGAAAAATGGGTGGTGTATTAACAGTGCCTAAAAGTTGTAAATGGGTATAATGATGTCATTGGATCAGAGAAGGCAATGCAGTACTGTATATTATAGTACAGCGTAATTTATGAATAAAGTGCATTTTTGAAAAAGAATTCATAATTCATTCAATTATGATACCTTGGTTTTGTCTACTATAAGCCAAATAGTTTTTATCATTGATTCGTAAAGGTTTAATTTTTAGAACATAGACGTAGAACAATACTGCACAGGAACAGGCCCTTCTACTCACTATGTTGTGCCGAAACAATAAGATTAGTAACCAAGTGGCAAACTATACTAATCTCTTCTACCTACACAATGTCTATATCCTTCCGTTTTCCTCACATTCGTGAACCTATCTAAACGTCTCTTCAAAGTCCCTAATGTATCTGCCTCTACCACCCACCCCAAGCAGCGCATTCCAGGCACCCACCACGGTCTGTGTAAAAAACTTGCCCCTCAAATCACCTTTGAAATAACCTCTCTCACCATAAATGCATGCCCTCTGGTATTAGATATTTCAACCCTAGGAAAAAGACACTCCCTGTCTATCTATGCCTCTCATAATCTTATAAACCTCTATCAGATCGCTCCTCAACCTCCGCTGCTCCAGATAAAACAACCCAAGTTGTCCAAACTCTTGTTATAGCACATGCCCTCTAATATAGGCAGCATCCTGGTAAACCTCTTCTGTACTCTCTCCGTCTTGACATCCTTCCAATAATGGGGCAACCGGAACTGTATGAAATACTCCAAATTCAGTCTAACTAGAGTTTTATAAAGTTGCAACATAACTCCTTCCTTTTGAACTGAGTGCCTCAACTAAGAAAGGCCAGCACACCATATGCCTTTTTAACTACTCCATCAACCTGTGCAGCCACTTTCAGTGAGCTGCAAATTTGAACACCAAAATCCCTCTGCTTAACTTGTCCTTGCCCTTAACAGTGAACAGTGTACAGTGTCTTTACGTTTGATGCACCAAGGCGCAGCACCTCACATTTGGTTGGGTTAAACTCCACCTGCCATTTCTCTGCCCAAATCCGCAACTGATCTAGAAGGGGTGATTGATAAGTTCGTGGCCGAAGGTAGAAGGAGTCAATCTCAGAAAACCTGGCACATTTATTTTTCAACATAGTCCCCTCCTACATTTACACACTTAGTCCAGCGGTCATGGAGCATACGAATCTTGGACCTTCAGAAAGTGTCCACAGCAGGGGTTATTGATAAGTTTGTGGCCTAAGGTAGAAGGAGATGAGTTATACAGCTCTTGTTACATGCAAATGCAGTTCAACTCTTTGAGTGATTATGCAGAAAGTTTGAAGTTAATAACACATCTCCTTCTACCTTAGGCCACGAACATATCAATCACCACTGCTGTGGACCACTTTCTGGAGGTCCAAGATGCTGACTTCTACAAAGAAGGGATTTATATGCTCCACGACCACTGGACTAAGTGTGTAAATGTAGGAAAAATAAATGAGCTAGGTTTTCTAAAATTGACTCCCTCGACCTTAGGCCACGAACTTATGAATCACCCCTTGTCTATCCCACTGTCTTCTTTGTTGGTCATCTATGCTGTCCACAACACTACCAAGCTTCGTATCACCTGCAAATTTACTTACCCACCGATCTACATTTTCATCCAGGTTATTTATATATATCACTAACAGCAGAGGTCCCGGTACAGATCCCTACGGAACACCATGAGTCACAGACCTCCAGCTAGAATAAGTCCCTTCGCATGCTAGCCTCTATCAGTCAATTCTGAATCCAAATGGCTAATTCACCATTGATCCCATGCATCTTAATCTTCTGGATGAGCCTCCCATAAGGGACCTTGTCAAATACTTTACTAAAATACGTGTATACAACATCTACAGCTCTACCTTCATCAATCATCATCGTCACCGCGTCAAAAAATTCAATGAAGTTAATAAGACACTATTTCCCCACACAAAGCCATGCCTTCTCTTCCTAATTAGGCCATGGTTTTCCAAATACTCATAAGTAAATCTCTAAGAATTCTCTCCAGTAACTTCCCTATGACTGATGTGAGACTTGCCAGTCTATAGTTTCCAGGATTATACCTGGTTCTCTTCTCGAATAATGTAATGACATTAGCCACTCACCAGCCGTGCATGACAACTGAGCCATAACTCTGTTCTTTCTTCATCACTTTGTTCCCTACCTGAAGTTGCTAAATTTAACCACATTACAGCAGTGAGTTCCCATGCAGGTACAGGATGAAAACCAGGTGAAATGGAAGTGGTTAAAAGTGGTGAACTTTATGTATGGTTCATGGTAGCTGTTTGGAGAAATGAAGATCATGCCCAAAATACTAGAGGAACTCAGCAGGCCAGGCAACATTTATGAAAAAAAGTACAGTCGACATTTCGGGCCGAGACCTTTTGGCAGGATCCATGTAGATGCTGCCTGGCCTGCTGAGTTCCTCCAGCATTGTGTATGTGTTGCTTGGATTTCCCCCATCTGCAGATTTTCCCCTGTTAGAGAAATGAGGATGCTTGTTTTCTCCTCTTAACTGCAACGATTGTCTAGGCCAAAGAGACCACAGAAACTGGGAAAATTTGTTCCCTTTGCGTGCATAACATAGTGACAGTCACAGAGGGGGAAATGAAAATTTGCTCTAATTATCAGAAATAAGATTGGAAGGCACGTGCATTATGCCAGCAATTCAGCAGTTCATCTATTACTGTGATCACAATGACTATACATTTTAATATAAAAGCACAATGAGATCTACACAATCAATGTTATAAACTGCAGATACTGGAATATAAAATAAATTTTCAGATCTGCGCAGTCTTCAAGGTTCTTTATTAAATATGCAGAATAATTCAAAATAGGTAGAGTCAAGAGAAAAGCAACCTCTCAAGTTAATTTAATTTCCTTCCTTCATTTGATCAAGAATATAATGGCTAAGTACATTTGAGTCCAATTAATGGGCCTCTGAGAACCATGGTTATAATAACCAGGCATCCTAGTGGCAATTCTTAAACTGACCACTTGAGCAACCATCTTCTTGCCAAGGAGTTAAAAGTTATCCCATAATATTTTGCTGGATCAGTATTCAACTTTGTAGCTGGAAATCTCAAATAATGAAGAGTATAAATTGGTTGGAATAGACTAAGGATCTTGAATAATGAACTCAAAGAGTAAGATTAAGTTTTGTAAAATTGTGGCTTGATATTATGCGTGACATTAATAGACCACATATTTACTGAGTAAAATTACAAAGTCATTATTTTGACTGTATCAGTGGGTCTGAAGTTAGGATATAGCCTACAGAACGGAAAATCTTACAAACAGTAATGGATATGGTCCAGTCCACCATTAGTAAAACTCTCCTCACCATTGAGCACATCTACACAGAGTGCTGTCGCAGGAAAGCAGCATCCATTATCAGGGAACACCACTACCAGGACATGCTCTCTTCTTGCTTCTGCCATCAGGAAGAAAGTACAGAAGCCTCAGGACTCACACTACCAGGTTCAGGAACAGTTATTACTCCTCAACCATCAGGCTCTTGACCAAAGGGGATAACTTCACTCAACCGCTAGCCACATCAGTGAACTGTACCCACAACCTATGGGCTCACTTTCAAGGACTCTTCATTTCATATTCTCGATAATTTATTGCTTATTTATTTATTATTATTATTTCTTTTATTATTATTATTATTATTACTTGCATAGTTTGTGTCTTTTATACCTGGGTTGAATGCTCAATTTGGTGTGATCTTTCATTGATTTTATTATAATTATTATTATATTATGAATTTATTGAGTATGCCTTCAAGAAAATGAATATTGTGACATGTATGTACTTTGATAATAAATTTACTTACTTACTGTTGAAGTGAGATGCAGCAGTATATTTGACCATGGTGAGTGACACACCAGAGATGAATTATCTCTAAGCTGATACCAAGGTAAGACCTTTCCAATAAGAATCAATGCATTGGTGTCAGCCAAAGATCAATGGCAAGACTCTTTCCCTTTCAGGGCATCATATAGGCTGGCACCTCAGTGCAAGTAGCAAGAAAATGCAGCAGTGCTGGAGGAGTTCCCTCTTAAAAGGGATGTTAAGCCAAGGCTCTTTCAAAGGTAAGAGTTTTCAAAGTACTTTTACATTTATGATCATTTTAAATTCATTCATTAGAAGAACCCTATAATTTTAAACATCACTTACCAGACACAAAAAAAAACTAAAAAGAAGAAAGACAATCTATAGAGCTGCATAAAGAATGCAGTCACAATGGGACATTGCGATTATATTCAGACAAGCAGCTGTGACATTGTGTTTCTTGGACCAGACCGGACTGTAGGGAGAATCAACTAGCTGGGAAGAAACCTCCATAGAGCACAACATCTGGAATCAAACAACCTTACCTCACAGTACCAAGCAGGGGTTTGGTTCCGTTAAGAGGACATTATTCACTCGGGTCATTTACAAGGCTCTGTGAGTTTATATGGTAAAATAAATAATGGCCGTATGCTGCAAGTCTTTGTTAGGTTGAACTGAAAGGCCGTGTGAGGCCTTAGTTCCGGACTTGACACCTCAGTAGATTCCGAAATCTGCTGACACATTGGATATCTCCCTCTAATGAGATATTAGACCAGTGTACATCTCATCAGAGCAGATTTCAGTTTCATACATAAAATATATTTCAGCTGAAACACTTTGTTATCAGTTTCTGAGCAATGCAACACTCAGCAATATACATTGCCATTCGATGAGCAATAAGTTTTGTAATTTTTGGCAATGACTATTCTCTCAAGATAGACACTTCACTCCTTCCAGCTGCAAACATTTGGTGTAAAATTGAAAATATTATGAAAAATAGTTGATCTACAGTGGCTTTGCTCATCCGTTATCAAGGTTTGAAGCATGATTGCAATGCTTAATTGCTAAGACAGAGCAGTGGTTAACCTGACCTCATTTTTTTAGGACCTCTATTTTGACAATTGATGCAAAGTCATCTGAAAGTCACATCATAAGATCCATCAGAGAGATCAGGTTTTGACGGATGTCCCTCTGGCTTGGCAACTGGTTCTAAATTCCAAGTTGTCCTCTTGGATGGATACCAAAGCTCTTTCTAAAACAGTTACATCTTTAACAGAGGTTGCTGCTATGGAATGCAACCGATGAATCTTTGCAGAAGTGAGGAATATAATCACATAAGGAAGTTCCCAGGCAGGTACTAAAATATCATGACCTTGTGCTTTGTGAGGAGAAGATATTTTAACTTAGGTTTCACTTGTATTGTTCATTTGCCATGAGAAAATATCAGGTGCCAGGTTCAAACTACTGGAGCCAAAAAATGATCACCAGAACTCATAAGTCACCTGATGAAAGTTCAGGCAGACCTCCCAATGGGAAGGGGTGTGTGGAGCAAAGGATGTCCCTAACGGCACTAAGATCTTCCTGCATCAGAAAGAAAATCAGGAAAATGTAAGAGGCAATTAGCTGATTGAATCCCTTCCAACTCTAACTTCTCTTCTCATTGGGTTGGCCTCTATGGATTTCTTAAGCTGGTCTCCAATTAAGATGGCAGTGGGACTCCATGAGGTACAGTATATTGTATATTTGCAGAAGGGTCCTCTCTCAGCAGCCCATATTAAAATCAAAGCCAATAAAAACCAGCAGGACCCTGGCAATTAGTCCCACTGGCAATATCAAATATCTGTTCATTAGGTTACTTCAATGCCAGCAAAATTTAAAAAAATATATATATTTTAATTAAAAAGACAGTTATGTGTATTTGTACATATCCATACAGTATATACATATAGACTATGATCATAAGACATAGGAGCAGAAATGGGCCATTTTGCCCATTTAGTCTGCTCCGCCATTCAGTCATGTCTGATCCTTTATTCCCCTCCTCAGCCCCACTCCCTGGCCTTCTCCCTGTAACCTACAATGCCATGTCCAATCAAGAACCTATCAAGCTCTGCCTTACGTATACCCAACAACCTGGCCTCCACAGCTGCCTTTGGTAACAAATTCTACACATTCGCCACCCTCTCACCAAAGAAATTTCAATGCAGCTCTGTTTTAAATGGACATCCCTCTATCCTGAGGCTGTGCCCTCTTGTCCAAGACTCCCCCACTATGGGAAACATCCTTTCCACATCTACTCTGTTTAGGCCTTTCAACATTTGAAATACAAATAGTATTTCAATGAGGTCCCTTCTCATCCTTTTAAATTCCAGTGAGTAGAGACCCAGAGCTATCAAATGCTCCTCATATAATAACCATTTCATTCTTGGAATCATCCTTGTGAAACTCCTCTGAACCCTCTCCGATGCCAGCACATGAGGAGACCAAAACTGTTTACAATACTCAAGATGAAGCCTCATTAGTGCCTTACAAAGCCTCAGCATCACATCCCTGCTCTTGTATTTTTGACTTCTTGAAATGAATGCTAACGTTGTATTTGCTTTTCTTACGCTGACTCTACCTGCAAGTTAACCTTTAGGGTGTTCTGCCCAAGGACTCCCAAGTCCCTTTGCATCTCAGATTTTTGGATTTTCTTCCCGTTTAGAAAATAGTCTGCACATTTATTTCTGCTACCAAAGAACATGACCATGTGTTTTCCAACATTGTATTTCATTTGTCGCTTTATTGCCCATTCTCCTAATCTGTCTAATTCCTTCTGCAGCCTATCTGTTTCCTCAACACCACCTGCCTCTCCTCCAATCTTTGTACCATCTGCAAACTTGGCAACAAAACCATCTATTCCATCTAAATTATTGATAAACAGCATAAAAAAGCAGTCCCAATAACAACCCCTGCAGAACACCACTACTCACTGGCAGCCAATCAGAAAAGCATCCTTTTAATCCCACTCACTGCTTCCTACCATTCAGCCAATGGTCTAACCATGCCAGTAACTTTCCTGTAATACCACGGGCTCTTAACTTGGGAAGCAGCCTCACGTGTGGTACCTTGCCAAAGCCCAAATATACATCATCCACTATATCCCCTTTATCTATCCTACATGTAATCTCCTCAGAGAATTACAGCAGGTTTGTCAGGCAAGATTTTCTCTTAAGGAAACCATGCTGACTTTGTCCTATCTTGTCCTGTGTCACCCAGTACTCCATTACCTCTTCTTTAACAATTGGCTCCAACATCTTTCCAACCACTGAGTTCAGGCTAATTGGTCTATAGTTTCTTTTCTGCTGCCTTCCTCCTTTCTTAAAGAGTGTAGTGACTTTTGCAATTTTCCAGTCCTCTGGCACCATGCCAGAGTCCAATGATTTTTTTGGAAGATCATTACTAATTCCTCCACAATTTCTACCACTACCTCTTTCAGAACTCAAGTGTGCTGTTCATCTGGTCCAGGTGAGTTATGTACCCTTAGTTCTTTCAGCTTTTTGAGCACCTTCTCCCTTGTAATAATAACTGCACTCATTTCTCTTCCCTCACACCTTTCAGCATCGGGCATACTGCTAGTATCTTCCACAGTGAAGACTGATGCAAAACACTTATTTAGTTCATCTGCCATCTCCTTGTCCCCTGTTATTATTTCCCCGGCCTCATTTTCTAGCGATTCTATATCCAATCTCATCTCCCTTTTATTTTTTTAAATACTTGAAAAAAATTTGATATTGTTTGCTAGTTTGCTTTCATATTTCATTTCTTTCTTCATAATGATTTTTTTAGTTGCTCGCTGTAGATTTTTAAAAGCTTCCCAATCTTCTATCTTCCCATTAATTTTGCTTTGTTGTATGCCCTTTCTTTTTCTTTTACATTAGCTTTGACTTCCCTTGTCTGCCATGGTTGTACTATTTTGCATTTGAGTATTTCTTTGTTTTTGGAATACATCTATCCTGCACCTTTCTCACTTTTCCCAGAAACTCATGCCATTGCTGCTCTGCTGTCATTCCTGCCACCATCTCCTTCCAACTTACTTTGTCGAACTCCTCTCTCATACCACTGTAATTTCCTTTACTCCACTGAAATCCCGTTACATCAGACATTACTTTCTCCCTATCAAGTTTCAAGTTGAACTGAACATTATTGTGATCACTGTGTCCTTTTACCTTAAGCTCCCTAATCACCTCCAGTTCATTACATCAGGGGTCCCCAACCTTTTTGCCTTTTTTGCACCGCGGACCGGTTTATTATTGACAATATTCTTGCGTACCGGCCGACCGGGGGCGGGGGGGAGTGGGTAGGGTTGCCAATGGACAAGAATAACCGTCAAATATGTTGTGTTTACCCCGAGAAGACTGCAATTACCATGAAGCCTTGCGTGGGCACCTATGTGCGCATGTGTGTACGTGCCGATTTTTTTCCTACAAATCGTTTTTGGCGATTCTGTTCGGGGGGGGGGCGGTGTTAATCACGACCGGAATATA
Source organism: Mobula hypostoma (assembly GCF_963921235.1). Classification (NCBI taxonomy): domain Eukaryota; kingdom Metazoa; phylum Chordata; class Chondrichthyes; order Myliobatiformes; family Myliobatidae; genus Mobula; species Mobula hypostoma. The sequence continues at coordinate 83,089,069 of NC_086101.1, read as the reverse complement.
GAAGATCAGTCAACTATAAGTCACTTTTTAGTGGCTAATACACTCAATTTCATTTCTAAAAGGGTTTATCTAATGAATTTAATATTAAACACACAGCGCATATTTTCCTCGCATGAATATAGTGATAAGTCAATTACTGTATAAGTCACTTATAAGTCAATAGCATCATAACATTTTAAGTAACGTTTGGATATTAAACACACAGTACATATTTTCCCCGTATGAACATATAAAATCATTGCAACACATCAATATCGCTGAATCAGTGGGAGCCCTGGGCTTGTTTCCCTGCAACAAGACGGTCCTATCGAGGGGTGATGGGAGATAGCGATACTCGAAGGGGGTTCCTTATGTCCAGTCTATTCCGCAATTTAGTTTTTGTTGCATTCATTGCAGAGATATGTTGGAAATGGAAGCAACATTTTCAGTGCTTTCGTGGCTATCTCAGGATATTTAGCCTTGACTTTGATCCAGAATGCTGGCAGAGATGTTACATCAAACATACTTTTCAGCCCACCATCATTTGCAAGCTCGAGGAGTCGATCTTCTTCCTGTGCTGACATGGATGATGTGTGCATAGTGACCTCGCGTGCGTTCAAGCTCAACAGTGCGTGACAGGGAATGAGGAAAGGTGCAGTTGACTCATATCGCCAAATCATATTGTTTCCTGGTGGCCCAGTAGCACATGCTTTGCTTCCCAGCACTGATCCGCGGCCCGGTGGTTGGGGACCGCTGCATTACATTACACCCAATCCAGTACAGCTGATCCCCCAGTTGACTCAACGACAAACTGCTCTAAAAAGCCATCTCGTAGGCATTCAACAAACTCACTCTCTTGAGATCAATTACCAACCTGATTTTCCCAATCGTCCTGCATATTGAAATCTCACATGACTATCATAACATTGTTATTTTGACATGCCTTTTCAATTTCCTGTTGCTATCTGTAGTCCTCATCCCAGCCACTGTTTGGAGGCCTGTATATAATTGCCCTCAGGGTCCTTTTACCCTTGCAGTTTCTTAACTCGACTTACAAGGATTCAACATCTTCCGATCCTGTGTCACACCTTTCTAGTGATTTGATGCTATTTTTTACTAGTAGAGCCATTCCACCCCCTCTGCCTACTTTCTATTCGTCTGATACAATGTGTAACCTCGGACATTCAGCTCCCAACTACATCCAACCTTCAGCCACAATTCATTGATGGCCACAACATCATAGTTGACAGTATCTAATAGTTCAACAAGATCCTTCACCTTATTTCTTTGACTCCATGCATTGAGATATAACACTTTGGGTACACTATTTGCTACCCTTTTTGATTCTGCATCTCTAATGCACTGATACTCACCCTGTTGGCTGCAATTTTGTCCAATCACCTGCTTGCCCTTCCTGACAGTCTGACTGAATGCTGTCTTTGTTTTTTTTACCATCCTTCCTATCCTGAGTCCCTTCACTCCGGTTCCTATCCCCCTGCTAAATTAGTTTAAACCCTCCCCAATTGCTCTAACAAACCTGCCCATGAGAATATTGGCCCCCCCCTTGGGTTCAGGTGCAACCTGTCACTTTTGCATCCAGAACAGATCCCAATCATTTAAGAACCTGACGTCCTGCTTCCTGCACTAGCTTCTCAGCCACACATTACGTCATCCTTTTTCTACCCTCACTGGTGCGTGGCACAGACAACAATCCAGAAATTACTGCTAGGGAGGTCCTGCATCTCAGCTTTCTGCCTAGCTCCCTAAATTCTTTTTTCAGGACATCTTTGCTTTTCCTTCCTACGTCACCGATACCAATATGTACCAAGACATCTGGCTGCTCTCCCTCCCCCTCCCAATCTGAGACGTCCCTGACCCTGGCACCTGGGGAGGCGACATTCCATTTGGCTGTCCTGTTCATGTCCACAGAATCTCCTGTCTGTTCCCTTGACTATTGAGTCCCCTATCACCTCTGCTCCCCTCTTCTCCCTCCTTCCTTTCCGCATCACAGACACATGCTCAGTGCCAGTAATCTTGTCTCCGTGGCAATTCCCTGGGAGGTTATCCCCCACAACAGTATCCAAAACTGTATACTTATTATTGAGGGAAATAGCTACAGCGTGCTCCGTTCGAACTGCCTTTTCACATTTCCATTTCTCTTGACCGTCACCCAGCTACTCACCTCCTTCAACCTTGGGGTGACTTCTTCCCAGTAACTCTGATCGATTATCTCCTCACTTTCCCGTACAAGCCGAAGGTCATCCAGCTGCTGCTCTGGATCCCTAACACGGTCTTCAAGGAGCTGTAGCTAGATGCAGTTCAGCAGTTGTAGTTCCCTGGGAGACTCTGGGTCTCCCAGGACTCCAGCATCCGGCATGAAGAACACACAATGGCCATTTACTACATTAGCTACAGTAAGAGAAAAAAAGGCAGCCTTAACAGAAACTTACCTGAGTCATCGCTTCTTCCGAGCTGAATTCTCCTTTGAGCCAAAACCTGACACTCCTACACTCACCACCAGCCTACGCACAACGGTGGCCACACCGCTTGTCCCTTCTGTAAACAAGTGTCGCCGATCTGTGAGAAACCTTGTCACTGTGGCCTGCTGCTGCAGCTGATTGGGCCGCTGGAATGAGCCCAAGCACCTGCGAAGACCTCCTTTCAAGCAAGCATCACCAACCTGCGAGAAACCTTGTTGCTGTGGTCTGCTCCTGCCACTGACTGGGCTGTTGGAATTAGCCTAAACCCTTGCGAATATAGTTATAATCGATATACACAATGTATGTAGGTGAGATATATACAAACATACACAAGACCTCAGGAGCATACTTTATCTATAATGAAATTCTAAGATTAAGTGGTGGAGAACCTCAGATGCACTTCTAAATCTCAATGCTCCTCTGCTCCACACACCCCTTCCTGGGAAGAAGATACATGAAGAGACTCCAAAAATGCAATTATCCAGATCCCCTTGAAGGATACAGTCAATGTTTTGGGCTGTCACCCTACAGCAGGATGGAAATATCGACCGCACTCTTTTCCTAAACGCTGCCTGGGCTGTTGAGTTCCTCCAGCATTTTGTGTGTGTTGCTCAGATTTCCAGCATCTGCAGACTTTCTCTTGTTCACCTTGAAGGATGCACACTACGGAGTGGAAAATACTGCAGTATCACTTCTGACTTCTAATAATCCCAGGTCAGTCACCAGTCAGAGTTGAGGAGGACCATTTTGGATGGTATTGAGGTCTTAGAGTTCATGCCTTAGGATCCCTTGCATAAGTGGCAGAAGGCATATGCACAACATCTCAAACTACCCATATGCTGAGTTTGTGCTTCCCAACTTTTGTCTCATCAAACAGCTCAAGAAAATCAAGAACAAGAAAATCATCCTTTATCCTAAGGGACCGTCTAAGGTGTTGGAGATACCTGGTGTAAGAAAGAATTCACTGACTCATCTAAAAGAGTTACTTTCTGAAAAGTGCATATAATCCCCTAAACCAGTCAATGAATTCTAGTATCCAATTTTAAATTTGTTCTTCCTTTCCCCTCTGAATTGAGGTCCTGACTGCATTTAGCCCATTTCAAATGTTTTGGGTCTTCTCATTTCCATCCTGCTAATATTAGGATTAGTATTTAAACATGAGTCACAGTTGAAAAATAACTTATCTTGTAGTAATTAGTATCATTCTGAAGAAATAGTTCACACAACTATGGCAGTCTTGTGGCCTATCAAAATGACACTTCTTCCTGATTGAGAGTGACTGGAACAACTTTGGCAGTAATACCCAGAGTGAAATCTGATATTCTATGCTAGATGTTTTAAAACAAGCAGTCTTTTGTTTTATCATTACACTTGTGTATCCCCACAGCAATATCATTCTAAAACCCTATAGGTTAGCTCAGGGGATTAGACAAAAGAATGTTGCAATTTTAAAATGGACAGCACCTGTTGAAAAAAATATTCCTACAGTTAGATTTCTGCTGTGCACAGTTTGCCTTTTATTTCAGATTTTGAGGTAACGTTTATAAAACACATACAGTAAATGTGTTGAAATTAATCATCTCTTATGCTGAACAATACTGGCCAGGTGTATGTGATTGACTTAAACAGTTTTGATCAGATTGACTGGGAACTTGCTGGGGAGTCTTGAATTAGCCCTTTCAGATTTGAACATTGAATGATTAGAAGGCAGTTTAGTCTGTTGTCTGAGAGAGGTTGAATGTATGGAGCATACACACTAATCTGAAGACTCAAGAACAGTTTCCATGTAAGAGGGTTGGCAAGTATGTGAATTAGCTCATGACAATGGCATCAAAGATGATCTAATGTGTGCAAGAACTAAATCTGTGGTCTCCTGGGAGGAGGTAGGTGACTTTTTCCTCAACTAGGCAATGGAAATCATCCACTGGTATATCTTTTGGATGATTTATTGATGTAGTCCATTTATAACAATATCAGTCAAATCTTTCCTTCTCTGACCAGGAATGTTTTAGCCAGTAGAATATCTCATTTCATAATTATAGTGCACTTATACTCCTGATCTGGGGAAAATCCAACTTCCCATCGTCTCTGTATCATTTTAGGGGCTCAGGAGGTCTTTACTACAAAAGGTTTCAAAATTTGGATCCTTTAATACAGAGCAGCTGTGACTAATCGTCTAATGAGGAACCAGTTTGCAGTGTCTATGAAAACAGTCTACTGGATCTCATTACATCTCCCCTTTCTTTAAAATGTACCGTTGGCTCTAAAAGTTCATGCAAATCAAACTGAAGTTCTGTAGTAGATGCTTTAATGTTAATATCCAATAGGATGAATAATTTACCGGGTACAAATACGTCTGCAGTAAAGGAAATTCAGTTTTCCTTTTAATCCCTTATTATTCATTTTAATTAAGGCACGGTGACTTCCTGTTCTATGATACAAGTAATTTTAGAATCTAGGTGGATACAGACTCAACTAGTTACTTTGACAGAACTGTGTTCTAACTCACCATCAAGTAACTCTTAAATATTTGGTCATTGATTAGGTTCTTAATGCCATTTGTTATAACAGTATAGGTATATATTTTCAACCACCTTTGGTTCTGTAGACTATTAATACAGTATTAGGACATAACAAGAGTGAAGGTTGAGACTTTCACTCATAACATTTCTGTTGTTCCCTCCTATAGTCTTGATCAGTTACAGTCTGTAACCTTGAGGAAGTGTCCTTAATGAATAATTTGTACCACATGTGACAATTCATCAGAGGTTATTCCAGGGCAAACCTGTTCTCCAAAGGCGTAATCCAGTAAATCCATATATGGATCTTAATTACTGTCTGAAGCTTTTCAAATGATTTTGTTGACACAGATAGTTTGATTTGGAGTCAAATGACTTCAAACTCATCCACAAATGACCTGCATTCCCTTTGTTATGTGCGTAGAGGTAGACTTTTGTCATCATATTCAGGCAAGTATTCTGGATCACACACCAATACAACTCATCCAACCAGATTACAGAAGAGACGGAACTCAACCCCTATATTCCACTAGTAATGAAATAGTTTCCAGTATAACAATGTGTTATCAGAGATTTGAACATTCGTATGTCAATGTTCAGATACTTTGATTATTCACATATTGGTCTCTAATCCTTATTTTATATTCAACAAAAGATAGGGCAACTATCTGTCACATTCTTCTGGTATTGGGATGTGGCCAGAGAGATTCTGCCTGTTGCTTAAGTGGTGAAGGAAAAACGGTACTCAGTACCTCCTGAATATTTTCACAGTGCCAGCTGAGGCTCATAATGACTCTTAGGTGGAAGGTTCAAGTTCTGCTCCGGAGATTTGAACACAAAACTCAAGGTCAACACTGAGAGAATGCCACACTGCATCGGGCACTAATCTTTGGATGAGACTTTAAACAAAGTATCTGTCTATTTTATCAGACAGACATAAAAGTTTACATGTGAATCTTTAGCAAAATTATCACTGATATTCTGGATAACATTTAAATGTCAATCAATATCACACCCAACAGATTAGCAGTCTGTAAAATTACTTTTTTTAGGGTTTGCTGTATGCAAAGTGACTGATTGGTAGCTAATTGAACAACACGGTGCAGATCAAAAATCCTTTCCTGGCTCTAATTGTTTTGGGAAGTCCTGAAGTTGTGAGGTACACAATACAAAAGTAAGTGTCTTTCTCTAAGATCATTACATGTTGTCCATTAGCCTCTGGAAACTGGACACTGTCTAGGAATCCAGAACAGAAACAGCTGCAATATTAGAGCTAAGATGTTTTAGAATGTCCACAGGAAATACTTCTTCACATAAAAGAATCATAAGGTCATAAAATACTACAGCACAGAAACAGGTCCTTTGCCCCATCTGGTTCATGCTGAATTATTAATGTGCTCTGTCCCATTAAACTGCAACTGGAACATTGCCCTCCATACCTGTCCCATTCATGCACCTATCCAAATTTCTCTTAAATGTTGAAATGTAACCCAAATCATTACTTGCATTGGCAGCTCGTTTCATACTGTCACCACCCCCTGAGTGAAAAAGTCTCCCCCACCCATATTCTCCTATACACTTCATCTTTCATCCTTAACCCATGACCCCTAGTTCCATGTTCAGTGGAAAAGGCCTTCTTGGTATTTACCCTATCCATACACCTCATAATATTGTACAGCTCTATTGCATATTTCCCCTCATTCTTCTATGCTCCAGTGATTAAAGTCCTAACCTGTTCAACCTTTCCCTATATCTCAGGTCCTCAAGTCCTGACAATATCCTTGTAGATGTTCTCTGCACCCTTTCAATCTTATTGATATCTTTCTTGTAGGTAGGTGACCAAAATGGCACACAATACTCCAAATTAGGCCTCACCAACTTCAACATAACATCTCAACTCCTGTACTCAATACTTTGATTTATGGAGGCCAACATGCTAAAAGTTTTCTTTATGACCTGTTCTACCAGTAATGCCACATTCAGGGAATTGTGGATCTGTTTTCCCAAGTTGCTGTGTTCTACCACCCACCTCAGTGCCCTACCGCTGATTGAGTATATCCTACCCTGGTTTGACTTCCCAAAGTGCAACACTTCACACTTCTCTGCGTTAAATTCTATCTGCTAAATTTCACCTTATTTTTCTAGCTGGTCCAGATCCTGCTGCAAGCTTTGGTCATCTTCCTTGCTCTCCACTACTTCCCCAATCTTCATGTCATCCATAAATTGGCTGATTTATTTTACCACATTATCATCCAGATTGTTGATATAGATAACAAACAACAATGGGACTGGCCCCGATCACTACCACTACTACCAGTCTTTGGCTTCTTCTGCAAAATAATGTCTAATCCAATTTACCACTTCATAATCCAATTTACCATACAACATCTACTGCCTTGCCTTCATCAACTTTCCTGATAACTTGCTCAGAAAAACTCTACAAGTTTGGTTCGACCCAACTTACCGCGCACAAAGCCACGTTTACTATCCGTAATCAGTCCCCATCTATCCAAATACTCATATATCCAATTCCTTTAGAATACCTTCCAATAACTTACCCACTACAGAGGTCAGGATCACCAGCCTATAATTTCCTGGCTTACTCTTAAAGCCTTTCTTATACAATGGAACAATATTTGCTATCCTTCAATTCTCCAGCACCTCATCCGTGGTTAAGGATGTTTGAAATATCTCCGCTAGGGCACTTGCGATTTCTGCACTAGCCTCCCACAGGGTCTGAGGGAACACCTTGTCAGGCTCTGGAGACTTATCCACCCTAATTTTCCTCAAGATACCAAATACCTTCTCCTCGGTGATCTGTATATAGTTTGTGATCTCACTGCTGCTTTGCCTCACTTCCACAGACTCTATGTCTGTCTCACGAGTAAACACAGATGCAAAAACATCCACTTAAGATCTCCCAATCTCTTTTACTGCCATGTGTAGATGACAACTCTGATCTTCCGGAGGACCAATTTTGTCCCTTTCTATCCTTTTGCTCTTAATATATCTGTAGAAGCCCTTCGGGATTCCCTGCATCTTGCCATTAGCCTTCTTCTTCTGAAGCAATCCTTTGTAACTGAAGTTTTCACTTCATTTCTGTGGGTCCTTGGGTAGTTGGTGAAACTACCATGAAAATTTCAGACTCTGCTACTGAAAGTATTTAATAGGATGAGGGTTAGGATATTGTAGTGAGATAGTGGCGTACTTCCATTTTTGGAGGGTAAATATGTTTATAATTTACCATTTTTAAACAACATATCTACCCATGATATTTACATTCTCAGCTTCCTTGCTGTCAAGATTCACACTGTAATTAGTACTGGAGTTAATTCGCAATGATGACACACATGCTTTTGTTGTACTTCAGATGATTCCTCCTGTTTCTTTATTGCACTTGCCTGAGTATTATTATGTTCCTGCCAAGTAAATCTCCAACCAAAGATAAAGTACTCACTTGGGAGAAGCCAGATGGACATTCCTGTGTTCCTATATATCACATGTAATATTCTGGGGACAATGTAGAATTTTAGGAAGTTAAAAAAAAAGCAACAGCCAAAAAACCTGTAAGTTATGGATAACAACAAAACCTAAACCCGTAACCTACAAATTATACACTACTCATTCACAAATGAAGAAAATAACCCAATCATTGATTAAAAGACACACTCGTTTTCTTTAATTGTGCCAAAAATTTACACAAACTTGGGAAAAACCTCCTAAGATCTTCTCTGAGTGTATGCTACAGCCATCATATCTCATTAGAAGAATGAGGATAATTCGTTAACATGTTTTATATGATTGAGTCAATAAGAAATGCTTACTTACCTCTCAGAGCATCAGGAATTGATAATTATAGTGTGAAATGCCTGTCTGATATTGATTTAAAAATTTATTTTCAGTTTATGACTGAATGTCCTTGTACTCTTGGCTTCGCATGGCATGGTCTACCATTAAGTAGTTATTTGGGTTTATCGGAGGTGACCTTGAGCAGTAGCACAAAATAGGCAAACCTGCAGAGAGTTACACATCTTTCAGTTGTCACTTTCAATAAAAGAAAGGAGATACGGTGGGATGTAGAACAGGAATGCAACACTGGAATGTTCTGTAAGTTTACATGCTTAAGATTCTGAAGTGGGACTTGAACCTATGACCTTCTGTTTAATAGGTGGGGAAACGCATCACACTGAGGTAAAGCTGCAAATTAAATGACAGGAATGTCTTCTGTGGTGACCTGGATGAACTATGGGGTACAAGTGCATTAGGAATTATAATCTTTATTTACACTTATGCTACTGTCTACCCTGATGATCTAAACAGAGCTGGTTTATTGGCACAAATTCTCACAGCAAGGTGCCTCCACTGGCTGATAACACTGTGACACACATGACAGTCAACAAAGTTCAGTGCTGATAGACATGGTCCAGCAGGATACATCAGGCACTGCCAACATCACTTTGTTTGTGTCTAGGTTGCCAGACAACCTTGATAGCTGCTGGGATGGAGAAGTCGCTGTAAGAGGTTATCTACATCATGCAGTCTCTCAAGTTACTCTGGCATCCATCCCACATACCTCAACAGAGGTGGGCTTCTGGCTTGTATACATCTAGTCTGCACATTTGCTTTGAAGTTGACTATTATAGATTACATAAAAACAAGAGTAAATTTTGCCAGATTTTAGAATGGTGCATTTGGTTTAGTTTAAGTAACATGATAAATCAACTTTTAGAACACATTGTACCATTTGATCATTTGACCTTGTGAATCATGCATCAGCACATGTATTAGGCCGACTCAGACCGATAAATATTTTGAGATTCAAAGCTGGCATCATTTTATGAATGGTTCTGTAATGTTCATGAAAGTGTAATTATGCATAAATCCAAATACTTTTATTGTGTTTTATATTGATGAAATGCCTGTGTTTCCTTGTATAAACTGATTTATTAAAATTATATATGTATAATATGTCAAATACAGTATTTCCTTAATGATTTACCAATACTGAAATATATGTGAGATTTATTTAAGGAATGTAGTTTTTAAACTTCGTGAGTTTGTGATTATGATGGATTGACACTGAGGCTTGAGCCTTGTCTGAGCTGCTCTGGGGTTTGAATCTAAGTCCTCATTTTGTTTCAGAATGTTGTTGCTTAGTTCTGTTATTTGCATGACTTTTCCCCTTTCCTCTGCTCATTGAGTGTTGGTCTTTATTTTCTTTTTAATTGGGTTCTTTCGGGTTTGTTGCTTTATGGCTGCCTGTAAGCCAACAAGTTTCAAATTTGTAAAATTTATACGTTCTTTGATAATAAATGTACTTCAAAATTTTTGAATTTTTGAAATCTTAATACCATTGACCACATGGTAAAATTTAACATTTTTGTATAGTTATACTTACATCAGAAATTATTTTCACTACCTCACCCTGTTTTTAGAATTATAGAAGTTAAAATTTGTTTGCATTACCAGGAAGAACACTCTTTTGTTCAAATGGTTATTGATTTGTTTTTTTTTGGCAAACAATTATTCCCTGCACTAACTCACCATCTTAAGGTGGCACAGATGAAATCATAAATCATAAGTAAATAAAAGGATGTTCTCTTGATCTACAAACTCCATCTATATAGATAACTGCATACATTATTATCTCAGCATTGCTCATTAGAGTTAAAGGACAAAATGCAAAGTGCGTGAGTGTGAGGAAGAGACGGGAGTGTGAGGATGTGGGGTGAGTTCAGTTTTCCATTCAGATACTCGGAACAGTGTGTCTTTTGGAATTGGTTTATTACCACTGAGGTGCAGCGAAATGTTTGTCTTACATACTGTTCATTCAGATCAATTCATTACATAGTGCAATGATTAGAACAATGTAAAACAATAACAAAGTGCTGAATAAAGTGGAAGAGCTACAGAAAGCGCAGTGCAGATAGGCAAAAAGGTGCAATATCATAATGAAGTAGATGATGAGGTCAAGTGTACTAGGGAACATTGGGGTAGAAGCTGTCCTTGAGCATGGTGGTATGTGTTTTCAGACTCTTGTATCTACTTCCCACTAGGAGAGTGGAGAAGGGAGAATATCCAGGTGGGTGGGGTCTTTTATTATGCTGGATGATTTACTGAAGCAGTGAGAAGTACAGACAGAGTGCATGCTGGTTTCAGTGATGTGCTGTGCTCTTTCCACAACACTCTGCAGTTTCTTGTGGTCATGTGCAGAGCAGTTGCCATAACAACCGGTGATGCAACCAGACAGGATGTGCTTTATGGTACATCGATAAAAAAACTATTGGTAAGGATTGATGGGGAAATGCCAAATTAGCCTCTTGTGGAAGTAGGGATGTTGATGAGCTTTCTTGGCCATGGCTTCTAAATGGTTGGACCAGCACAGGGTGTTGGTGATTTTAACTCCTAGGAACTTAAAGCTCTCAATCCTCTCAACCTCAGCACTGTTGATATATTTAGGAACATGTGTACTGCCCTTGTTTCCTGAAGTCAATGACCAGCTCTTTCGCTTTGCTGACATTCAGGGAAAGGTTATTGTCATGACACTATGTTCTCTTTCTCCTTCCTGTACTCTGACTCATCGTTATTTGAGATACAGCCCTCTGCGGTAGTTTCAACTGCAAACTTGCATCTGGAGATAGAACAGAATCTGGCCGTGTAGTTATGAATGTACAGTATATGGAGTAGAGTTGGTGGCTGAAGGCACATTCTTCATATACAGCCAGGGTGCCAAAGACTTTCAGTACAGTACTGTCATAATTTTATGTATTGCACTGTACTGATGCCGCAATAAAAATTCATGGTGTGAGTGATGATGAGGCTGATTTTGAAAAGGGTCTCTATTGTGGACTGAGAGTGAGAATGGGGCAGGGAGAGAGGAATCATGATTGGGAAAAGAGGAACAGAGAGAGGAGGGAGCAGGAAGTGACAGACATTCTGTAATGATCAATAAACCAATTGTTTGGAATCAAATGACCTTGCCTAAGTTACCACAATGGTAGTGGGCTTCTTAAAGCAAGAAGAAACTTTAAACTGAAGAAGGGAGAGGTTAAAAATCTTCCTGCTGAACTTATCAGCTTGACCCATGATTGCTATTCTTGAGGTGCTCTTCCGGGAGTCAGTCAGCCATGGTGGGAATCGGGTCATTTGTCAGTCACTATGTCTTCAGTTCCTGGCCTCATCTGGCCAGCAGAGAGGAGAGTGAGAAAGACCGGTATATTAGTGAGGGGAGTGATGGGGATGCAGGAAAAATAAAATGGATTTAGATAGAGTTAGTATAGAAACAGTATTTGAAGCTTGGCATGGATTCAATGGGCTTAGACTCAATGGCCAACTTTAGTAAATGCACTTGTACATGTGCTCATGAATGTAAATATCTAATCAGCTAATCAATTGACAGCAACCCAATAAAAGCATTCAGACTTGGTCAAGAGGCTCAGTTATTCAGACCAAAAGAGTAGGGAAGAAATGTTATCCAAATGGCTTTGACCATGGAATGTTTGTTGGTGCCAGACAGGGTGGTATGAGTATCTCAGAAACTGCTGATCTCCTGCAATTTTCATGAAAAAAGGTCTCTAGAGTTGACAGAATATGGTGCGAGAAACAAAAGAAAATCCGGTGAGTGGCAGTTCTGTGGGTGAAAATGCCTTGTTAATGAGAGAGATCAGAGGAGTATGGCTAGACTGGTTCAAGCTGACAGAAGGTGATAGTCACTCAGATAATCCCATGTTAGAACAGTGCTGGGCAGAAGAGCATCTCTGAGTGCACAATAGGAGTTACTTAATAAAGTAGCCCCTGAGTTGTATGCCCATAGCAACACACAGGAAGTGTTGGAGGAACTCAGCAAGTCAGTCACCATCTATGAACAGTTGACCTTTTGGGCTGAGACCCTTCATCAAGACTGGAAAAAAAGATGAGGAGAGATTCGGACTTTTCATCTGATCCTGGAGTTTCAGCTTCTGCAGATTTTCACGTGAGTGTATATCCGGAAAGATCTCCATAGTGGGTAGGCAAAGGGGCAGATTTCTGGTGTGAGGACATTGAAAGGACAACAAAGAGATTTGCAGGAAGGAGACTAAACTGGAAAGAAGAGCAGAAGATCATTGGGGACATTGTGAAGGAAATAGTTGAAAGTGGCATGGAGGGGATGGTGGAACTTGAAGCACACTGGGTGTACATTTGATTTCAAGGTTTCATTGGTTGAGGAGTTAAAAATATTGCTTGCAGAGAAATTGGAGGAAGTTGATGGGGAGCAGAAGGTAGTGGTGCGCCGACTCATTTACAAATATGGCTAGAATAACTCTCTGATGTCTCATGTGGCTCTCTCTCTCTCTAGCTGCTGCCAAGAAAGGGAGAGAAAAAAAATTACCCATCGTAAGTTAATATGAGTAATTATCTCCAGGGAGCACACCCCATCCAAGCTCCACCCCATTTGACCCAAATGTTTCAGGAATCAAAATTGGATTGTGATGTATTTTACATCATAACTTCCCACCCCTTTTAAGGAGAGGAAATTTCTCCCTTTAGATTCATACTGATACCTTTTCCCTCCTTGTGCTTTTGACTTACACCTACACCTGAGGTTTGATGAAGGCTTTGAGGTGGAATTTTAACCCCGTTACTTTTTCCACAGATGCTGCCTGCCTAGCATTTTCTTTTTTTTTAATTAACTGAGACAGTTTATTTCCACCTCAATAGAGATATGCAACTTCAACCCTTCATCTCAGCTCCCCTGATGCTTCTCTTGTTACTTTTAGATTGGACTGCTGGCTGGCCACCCACATTCCAGGCTTGATAAAACTGAGGTCACTCATATCCTTGCTGTGCCTGTTTCACTCAGACCAACAACTCTTCTGGATCTGCACTGACTTCTGATTAGTTCTCACAGATGTTATCAAAACCTTCTGTAATTTCAGACCGCACCTCTGTAATTCTGTCTTCTTGATCAATCCTAAATATAATATCTCCATGACTGAACCACATCTTAAGGTGCCAAAGCACTATTTGTAATTCCTCCCAAACTGCTCTGCATTTTTCAGTCTCCTTCTATCATTAAGGCATCTCTTGAAGTGTGTTTCTTTAACTGAGCTTTGATTATCTGCCCAAAAATCTGCTCACGTGTCTCTACGTCAGTTTTTGTTTTATAACGATGCCCTGAGTTGTTTTGCAGTCTTAAAGGCGCTATATAAATGGAAGCTGTTGTAATCTGTTCTTTTGTAATCTCATTAGCAAACCTCACATCAGAGGAGGCACAATCACATGCAGAGATTGAGTCAGCTTGATTAAAATGATGTCAAATTAAGCCCTTTTGGACCTTCTGACTCACGGAAATCTGATTGCACAGAGGAAAATAGAGGAGGTGGAAAGGCACTGATAACCCCAGTAGAAGACTACGATGGTGGTTGCTACGGAAAGCATACAGTGTGACAGGTGCTGTATCTCATAGAGCGCAAATCTGTTCACCACCTTTCTCGCGTCATGGAGTGTTTATTAGTAATTAGTGAATAATAATGGGCAGCAGTAATCGTGGAGAATAGTGTCCTAGAATGATTCAAACACAAGGCAGTCACCTCTGAAACTGATATGAGATTAATAATTCTTTTGCATTTATTTTTGTATATTCTTTATTTCTAACATATGCAAGCTGTGATATTTATACCAATTGTGTTGCTTAAGACACCTTCATTTGAATGATTTACTTTTGACCCACGGAGAATCGTCGGTAAGTGAAATGGAACCACAAGTTCACATTTTTCGAAGATCTGAACTCAGGTGTGTGCTTGGTAACTCAATGTGTCAGATGCTGTGTTTACAAATGAGAAAAAATATACCAGAAACTTCCTGCATCTCTGTCTTATTGCTGATAATCTAGTCTATCCTCTGGTCCGTAAATTTAACAGTTACATTAAGAGCATCCCCAGTGAGGCTATGTGAACACTGACTTAACACAGGTTAAATATAATTACTATTTGTCAGCCAAGTATCTGCCATTGCAACCAGGCCTGAGACTATGCACGAGTAATACCACACGAGATCAGCTAGTATACATATAAATATTTTAAGGAACAGATGGGATTCACCAGATGGTAGGGTCCCTTTAAGGATTCACCTCAGAGGAGATAGATAATCAATATTCCTTCAAATACACTGTTCTAGGAGTTCCTGGCCTTAGCTGCGGGGTGCTGTTAGCACACTTTGTTGAAAATGGCAAGCTATTTTTATTTTTCGCTATGTACAGTACTGTGCAAAATCTTGGCAAGTATAGATATATGTACGTAGACATACAAAATGCTGGAGGAACTCAGCAGGTCAGGCAGCAACTATAGAAATGAATCTATAGTCAATGTTTCGGGCTGAGATCCTTCTTCAGGACCATAGGGTTCCTAAGACTTTTTCACAGTACTATTGTAATTTTATGTATTGCACTATACTGCTGCCATAAAAAATACAAATTTCATGACATATGTGAGTGATAATAAACCTGATTCTAATATGGGTCTCCATTTTGGACGGAGAGAAGGAAGGGAGCAGGGAGAGGGCAAACATGGTTGGGAAAAGGGGAAAGGAGAGGGGAGGGAGTGGGAAGCACCAGAGAGACATTCTGTAATGATCAATAAACCAATTGTTTGGAATCAAATGACCTTGCCTGGTGTCTCAGGGCTGGGTGTGTCTGCACCCATGTCATCCCCTTGCCCCTGGCATCCTTCTCTGCCACCTGTCCCACCCTACTCCAGCGGTGCACTACCGCTGAAATTCCCAACGTCCTTTTCTCTTGCCGGATTTACAAACTTGCTCTCCACTCCACGTTGACAAATACAGTACAGTGCAAACATCTTAGGCACCCGAGCTATATATACTGCATGTGCCTCAAAGTTTTGCTCAGTACTGTATTTATACAAATTGTACAATTATACTGTACATAATTTATATTCCCAGTACATATTACTGATGGGGAAAAGGTGGGTGTCATTGCATTCATGAGATTATTATGTCAAGGGTTGAGGGGAAGAAAACTTTCACAAGAAAATCAGTGGTATTCACCTAACGTGCTTGGATGTTTGACAAGTCTAAGTGAGTCAAAAAAATCATTGTTATTCAGTGTTCTGGAAGTGATTGTATGTTGTTTTAAGCATGACCTGTGTAAACAGGAAGTATCTTTATCCAAACCAGAAATTATATGAAATGCATTTCTTTCCGTGAAGTCTGGAGTTGGAACTTTTCCAAAAGGCCTGAACTGTATATATCTCCTTGTGTGGAGTGAGTGGAAAGATTGAAATCTGACAGAAGTAACAGTGCAGTCATCGTAACTCATTAAAAGAGAACACCAAAGAAAGCCGGTGCAGCCTTTTGGAGATATTTCATAATCTCCTCAATTGCATAATACAGGTTGCAATAAGAAAGAATATTTTAATAGCATCATACCATGCTGCCAAAATAAGTGAAAAATGATTCAAATCATGCTCTGCCCTGTCGGGATGCAGGAAATTATGCTAACGTGTCAGGGGCTTTTAAGTATTTAAGAAGCCATTTGCCACTGCAGATGTTTATGTATTTTCTCAAAATAGGTAATAAGGGAGTTTACTGGGACATATATCAATAAAAGGTAACAAAAATTACAATTGTACTAATTTCTACACTTAATTCTCCTTTATAGTGGTGCCCTTTATACCTTTCCTTTCAGTCCTTTTGTGGTATCCTAAACAGATGGAAATTGAAGGGAGCTGATTCGTCTTTGATCCCTGCGCTTGTTGTCAAAGCGCTAGGGAATGAAGAGACTGTTGGCTACAATTGACTGCGACAATTAGGAGATGATCAGAGCCCTAGAGTGGAGCACTTAAAGGGTAATTAACATGTCAGTTTGTCGGGAGGGGTGGGGGGAGATAGAGAAAGATATGCAATGCAGAATTTTTAAAAAAAATATTTTTTTCCGGCCTTGTAATCTGTAATTTACGGTTTGCTAAGGGGGGAGAAAACCTGGCAAAGGAGTTAGGATGTCCATTACCATTTGAAAAGAAGCAATCATGAGACCACTGCTGGGTCTATTGTCCATTGAAAATGCTGATTCGCAGGCACTGAGTAGAAGAGAGGAACCATCTTAAATGAAACCTTGTGCAAAGGTAACTCCCCTCACAGTGACTTTTACCATTAGTTGGTTGATTTGATATACTCCAAACCACACGTTATCATTTTAAGATTAGTTCGGACCAATTTATAACCCCAGCATTGGCTGAGGTGGGGGGGGGGGAGGATTGTGCAGAATTTAATACTTCTATGAAAAAGGAGGGAGGTGTTATGTAAGCTAACAGCAGGTGGATAGGCTAAAACTAGTCATCTGTCGGTTCTGTATCTAACCCATCCCCCACCATCATTTTTCTCCCTGTCACCTTTTGCTCTTTTCGTCAGTCCTTCTGCCTCTCGCAAACCCCATTTTTTTGGCAGGCGCTCAAACACACCCACATAACAACACAGTCACAAAAACAAAAGTTTTCAATGTGCATATGGACCAGGCAGTATTGGAGGTACATTGAAACTGGAAAACATGAGTAATGGGAAAGAGTATTAAGAGAGGAAAAAAAAAGCGGTGTTTCCCACACAGAACAAAAAGACAAGAAAAAAAATAAGATGTTATTTCACCAGTGGAGAGCTTCTCTGACCCTGGAGGAACACGGAATGCCCCGTGTCTACTCATTCTGATGGGTGGGGTTGTAGCTGGAGACAAATCTTTCTACAGTGCTGTTGTATTTACCTACATTGCAAGATTGCCAGTTTTTTTTTCCCGCAGCATTTTGCATGTTGGAGTCTCAGACAGATAGATGCGGGAACAAATTGCCCCTCAGAAATCCAAGTCAGGAGACAAATGCAGAGATAAACCAATAGCGTGTTATTGGATATGTGCAATCATGAGTACTGAAGGTCACTTAACAGGAAAAATATTTGTCAAATTCAGAGGCAAGATGAGAAAGAATGAGGGAAACATGGGCTTCTTCTACTTAATAAAGTATCTGAGTGAAGAAAGCTGCAGTAAATTTAAAGTAAAAATCAGGCACAGCAGGAGGTACCCGTCTCGCAGGTAATGGTTAAATGATAAGCAGATCAGCTGTTGCGGTATTGATTTAGGCATTTAGTTCCAGCCAATTACAATTAAGTCTGATTTGTTTTTAGTTTTTTAAGGTTCGTGTTTAAGATCCGCGCAGTGAAGCTCATTCTATCCGTACAAGTCAGGCGTACATGCACGTTTCGGTGGAGTCGAAAGACCTGCAAGAATAACAGAAGCATATCTGTCTTGTTTGTGGGTCTGAGAGAAACAGTTTTGAAAGACCAGCAAATTATACATCGGTAGTCAGTCAGTTGTTGCAGACAGTAATTGGTTCACTGACTTTTTAACTGTGTTTCTGCTGCTAAGCACAATTTTCATGCGAACGTTTGAACACCTCAGACTGTGATACTGAGGTGTGTAGGTGTGAGCTGGTATGTGTTAGTAATGTAGATGCCACAATACAAGATGAACTAGTGTGTCAAAATATGTTATTACATGAATATTATATTTTATCAGACTTTATAGTGCTTGTCAGAACATATATTTGATTGAAAAAAAATCTAATTTAGATTGATGCCAACCTAGCTAGTGCACCTTGTGAAATAAAAGAATAAGAGAGAGAGAACTTTAGGGAAATTTACTCCAGAAGAAAATATCTATATTTCTCTACAATGTTAATGTCGTGGGTGATTCTAACCACTCTTACCTCGTGCTTTTTCTGGATGGACTATTGTGCTGATTCTGTCATCATTTTTTAATGGTTTTCTTTACTAGCCCGTGAAAGGAAGGGAATTCCATCTCCAAAGAGAATACTGGCACTGTCTGTCAGTCTTATTTTACAGTATGCAATGCCAGTCCATGTTGTGTCACGTGTAGTCCTTTTGGTCACCCGTTCCAGGAATAGAAGGATATGTGTAAACAGATAACAAGCAATAGGGATGGGGGAAGGAAGTGAATTAATGGAGATAGGGTTTCTGGTCTTCATTTTGCGCTGGGCTTCAAAAGCTAAAGAAAGGAATGATGATCCCAATGTAAAATACTCTTAAACTTATCTTGACTTCTTGTTAATACCGGTTTGCATTTTTAAACTCCTATATGCAGATTAGGCTGTGCAGCAATGACACCATGCATAAATTATGATTCACAACCTCGTCCATGCATGAGGAAATGTCTACACCTATACTGGTTGCCATGGAGAAGTTCAGCACTAGACCACCCAACCCTGTTGTCCTGACTGAAGGGGATTGCATTGTGGTGGGTGAGAGTAAGGATCAAAGAAGGCAGGAACATGGGGGAGGGGAATAGTCTGGAAATTTACAATAAAAGGAGAGAAGAACACAGAATTATTAAAATAAAATTACAGGCACTCCACACAGTCTGGACGGTTGGCCATGCAGGTCAGATAGGCTCGGCAGATTAGGATGCTTGCTTACTTGCTCACATTGAGGGTATCACCTGAAAACATCGTTCATTCTTCCATATGAATCAGTGATCTTCCAGCTGCAAATGCATGAGATCAGGAGAAGCAGGTCATTGGATGCCCTGGAAAATACCTCATCCCTAGGAAACGCCAATAATAAAATGCCCTTGTGATGAGCACCTCCTGCTGGACCCTAACATGGAATAATGCCCAGGAGTGTTCAGGGTAAACTCATTTGAGTCTGAAAGGAAGTACATTATCCTGGATTGTAGTTACTACTGAGTTGGGAAGCAGGTGAGAAGAGTACTTATTGTCCAAAATATTAATCTATATTCTATAAAGCTGAAAACAAGTGGGATGTGGACCACAAATTACAACAGGGAACAGAAAAAGCATGTCAAAAGGGCAATGTAATGATAGTCATGGGAGATTTCAAGATGCAGGCCGATTGGGGAAAATAAGGTTGGTAATGGATCTTGGGAGTTTATTGAAGGCCTACGAGATAGTTTTTTAGAGCAGTTTGTTGTTGAGCCTACTGGGGGATTAGTTATATTGGATTGGGTGTTATGTAATGGACCAGATGTGATTAGGGAATTTAAGGTAAAGGAACCCTTAGGAGGCAGTGATCACAATATGATTGAGTTCAACTTGAAATTTGATAGGGAGAAAGTAAATTCTGACATAGCAACATTTCAGTGGAGTAAAGGAAATTACAGTTCTGTGGGAGAGGAGATGGCCAAAGTAAATTGGAAGAAGATGCTGGCAGGGTTCACAGCAGAGCAGTAAAGGTGTGAGTTTCTGGGAAAAAATAAGGAAGGTGCAGGATAGATGTACACTAAAAATGAAGAAATACTCAAATAGCAAAATAATACAACAGTTATTGACAAGGGAAGTCAAAGTTAATGTAAAACGAAAAGAGAGGGCATACAACAAAGCAAAAATTAGCGGGAAGATAGAGGATTGGGAAGCTTTTAAAAACCTGCAAAGAGCAACTAAAAGAATCATTAGGAGGGAAAGGATGAAATATGAAAGCAAGCAGGCAAACAATTTCAAAGTGGATAGTAAAAGCTTTTCAAGTATATAAAAAATAAA
This sequence comes from Mobula hypostoma, assembly GCF_963921235.1. Taxonomy (NCBI): domain Eukaryota; kingdom Metazoa; phylum Chordata; class Chondrichthyes; order Myliobatiformes; family Myliobatidae; genus Mobula; species Mobula hypostoma. The sequence goes on along the minus strand of NC_086101.1, from coordinate 83,068,543 downwards.
AGAGAGATTAGATTGGATATAGGACCACTAGAAAATGAGGCCAGAGAAATAATAAAGGGGAACAAGGAGATGGCAGATGAACTAAATGAGTATTTTGCATCAGTCTTCACTGTGGAAGACACTAGTAGTGTGCCAGATGTCGAAGGGTGTGAGGGAAGAGAAGTGAGTGCTGTTACTATTACAGGAGAAGGTGATCAAAAAGCTGAGGTTATGGAGTACTTGGTGACACAGGACATGGTTTCCTTAAGGGAAAGTCTTGCCTGACAAACCTGTTGGAATTCTTTGAGGAGATTACAAATATGATGGATAAAAGGGATGCAGTGGATGTTGTATGTTTAGACTTTCACAAGGCCTTTGATAAGGTGCCACACATGAGGCTGCTTACTAAGTTAAGAGCCCATGGTATAACAGGGAAGTTATTGGCATGGTTAGAGCATTGGCTGATTGGTTGGAGGCAGCAAATGGGAACAAAAGGATCCTTTTCTGGTTGGCAGCCAGTGACTAATGGTGTTTTGCAGGAGTCAATGTTGGGACCGCTTTTTTTCTGCTGTATAGCAATGATTTAGAGGGTGGAATAGACGGCCAAGTTTCCAGGTGATATGAAGATTAATGGATGGGCTGGTAGTGTTGAGGAAATAGGTAGGCTGCAGAAGCACTTGGATAGATTAGAAGAATGGGCAAGAAAGTGGCAAATGAAATACAATGTTGGAAAATGCATGGTCATGCACTTTGGTAGTAGAAACAAATGTACAGTCTACTTTCTAAATGGGCAGAAAATCCAAAAATCTGAGATGCAAAGGGACTTGGGAGTCCTTGTGCAGAACACCCTAAAGGTTAACTTGCAGGTAGACTCGGTGGTGTGGAAGGCAAATGCAATGTGAGCATTTATTTCAAGAAGTCTGAAATACAAGAGCAGGAATGTGATGTTGAGACTTTATAAGACACTGGTGTAGCCTCATCTTGAGTACTGATATCATTTTTGGGCTCCTCATCTAAGAGAAGATGTGCTGGGATTGGAGAGGGTTCTGAGGAGGTTCACAAGGATGATTCTGAAAATGAAAGGGTTATCATACAAGGAACATCTTATGGTTCTGGGTCTGTACTCGCTGGAATTTAGAAGGGTGAAGGGTGAAACCTTTCAAACGTTGAAAGGCCTGGACAGAGTAGATGTGGAAAGGATGTTTCCCATTGTGGGGGAGTCTTGGACAAGAGCACACAGCCTCAGGATAGAGGGGCATCCATTTAAAGCAGAGATGCAGAGAAATTTTTCCAGCCAGGGGTTGGTGAATTTGTGGAATTTATTACAACAGGCAGCTGTGGAGGCCAAGTCACTGGGTGTACTTAAGGCAGACCTTGATAGGTTCTTTATTGGACACGGCATCAAAGGTTATGGGGAGAAGGCCGGGGAGTGGGGCTGAGGAGGGGAAATAAAAAAGGATCAGCCATGGTTGAATAGCAGAGCAGCCTTGATGGGCCAAATGGCCTAATTCTGCTCCTATGTCTTATGGTCTTAGGGAAGTAATATTGTTAAACATGATGACAAGTAAAGCTGTCTCCACCATTCAGCACATCTACACAAAATGTTGTTGCAAGAAAGCAGCATCCAACATCAAGGATCCCCACCACCCAGATCATGCTCTCTTCTCGCTGCTGCCATCAGGAAGAAGGTAAAGAAGCCTCAGAACTCACACCACCAGGTTCAGGAACAATTATTACCCCTCAGCCATCAGACTCTTGAACCAAAGGGGATAACTTCACTCAACTGCACTTCATCATTGAAATGTTTCCATTACCCATGGACTCACTTTCAAGGACTCTTCATCTCATGTTCTCTGTATTTATTGCTTATTTGTTCATTATTATTATTTATTTCTTTTTGTATTTGCACAGTTTTCATCTTTTGCACATTGACTGAATGCCCAAGTTGGTGCAGTCTTTCATTGATTCTATTATGGTTATTATTTTAGTACAGATTTATTGAGTATGCCCGCAAGAAAAGGAATCTCAGTAACAAAGAGGTGGATGGAGTGCAGTGACGCATGAGTACTTTGAAAATAAATTTACTTTGAACTTTGAACTTTTTAATGGCTGCATTTCCTAAATCCAGATATGCACATTGGATGTTGCTGCATGCACTTTTCTCCTGCATTAATTAAAGCAGGTGTTTTCCAAAACAGGATGAAAGATATCTAATTCAATAGTGGATCCAGCTTCTTTTCCTATTGGACATAAAGTGATTGAATTGCCCTTGGAGAGATAATAGGGAGCTATAAATCATCCAAATAATTTCAGTGCGGCCAAAGAATGGTAAGCCCTTTCTTTTGGTCTATGTGGTCCTTACATGCAGAGCAGTTCAAGTCTGAAAGTAGGCCGAATAATGGACCTCCACATAGTTTCCTCATCCATTTTGGTGGCAATCTGGCAACTGGTGCAGTTTGTAATGGTGACCAGTATATTAATGTTGCCTTTTATTAATCACTTCCTTTCAGACACACAGAGTATGTAAAATGAGCAGGTAAAGGTAGCCGATAAACTTTCTGTCCAACACCGATTCATATGCAGAACCAGACTTGTTGAACAGTCCAAATACCTCCTCAGACAGAAAATGCAAAGCACAATTCAGTTGTGGTACCACACAGATTTTTGTAATTATACATTTTCAGGGTATTGAAAATAATATTGGAGGGAAATAAATATTGTACATGAGGATTCCAGTAGTGGGGAAGGCACTAGATTAAAGGGTGCCCTTAAAGGAATCATTGATGGAGTGGCCACGCATAAAATCACTGATATTCAGTGGTCAGTATGTTCAGAGCTGATCAAGATGCACAAAATCTAAAATGTTTACAGTGAATAAATATCTGGATTATGTCAACCACTTATGTCTGGCATGGTGACAACCTTTATTAGCACCAATCTTGGAACCAATCTGAGATCATTGCAAACGACACTATTCTCTGGCCATACTTTCCAGTCCCCATCTGTTACTTACTTCATATGCAGAGCTGTTGTTGTCAGCCTCTGAGGTATGCAAAGCACCCTCATATAGGTAATCCAAAATCACTTTACTTGAGCCACAAGAGCAATAGTGAATGCAGACTGAATCTACAGTTAATCCTCCATGGAGAAAAGGAAACTTCTTTTTTTCTCTCTCTCTCTCTCTCAAAGCAAAAATCCCTCTTGCTTCCATGTGAATGAAATAAGCCTGTATTTAATGTATTTTGGTCTGACTGTGAGCAAAAAAAGCAGGTGCATTCTGAAGGTCTTAAATCAGCATTTAAATTAGTTGGCTATCCTGAGATAGAGGGCCGTATTATATAATCACTACAGGCTTGTGTTTGTAGGGTAAGAGAGTGTCAAAACTAAATAGCAATCTCCAGTCTCAGGGTCTCAGATCTGAATCATACCTTTTCATATTGGATTATTAAAAAGAAAACACAAAAGCAAAAAGAGACATTTTATGGTTTTAATACTGCAAAACCATGCATTAGTCCTATTGTTTAAATGTAACTGAACTCAGAAAATAAGGATTTGAAATTCACCGATGGCAAAATATTAAAAGTTTTAGTTTACCAGAAGTTCTTGGTTAGGTCAGCAAAACTTTTTAAAATACATAAGGAAGGAACTACACATGCTGCAGGGTTGTGACATAATTCCATAACTTCAGCAGTTCTGTATTTTATAATTGCTAGGTTTTTATTTGAAATTGTGTCCTTCCCCAGTCACCCAGCACCCCCACCGCCAGCTTCTCCTACTTTCTCCCCTCTACAGGCTTATTAATAGGTGTCTGCACTGCATGACAAACACCCAGTATATTCTGGTTTGATCTGTAGCCAAACACCGCTTGGTCTTTACCCTGTAATATGCAGCTCTAAGTGTCTAGCTCACAGAAGCTAACCTGGATGTGCTGAAGACGCTCCTGCCAATTTGAGCTTTGAGTTTTCACAGGGAACTGTTGTTTTATTCTCTCTCTCTCTCTCTCTCTCTCTCTCTCTCTCTCTCTCTCTCTCTCTCTCTGTACAACTAAACACCCCCCCACCTCCTCATTACTGAATTGTTGATAAATAGGTGCATCAGGAGAAAATGTGTCAGTTGCTCTCCTCGTCAGATGAGGTCTGACAGAGCTCTTGGTGCATGGGAAAGAGGCAGCTAGGTGAAACTAATGCCATAGATGTTTGATTCATCAGGGGTTTATTGTTAACAGAGCTGTCTGATTGTAAAGACTCAGTCAAGCAAAAGAGTGCAGAGTAATCAGTCGGATTTATAGTTTGCCTGGCTAAAAAATAGAGAATCACCGTAAACCCCTGGATTTAACAGAAAGAGAAATAAAAAAAGAAAGCCTTGGGCAGCCCCTAACCTGGCGCCTGCCGTATAAGGTCGTGCATCATGAAGGTTTTCCTCTGTCAGGTGATGGGAGCTATGGAAGGATTATGGCCATATGGCATGGCCTATCATACCTCTGACTTAAAATAACAAAGCCACGCTTTGTATTTAGTATCTGACTGACAACATCATTTTTTTTTCAATTTGCTCACCTCCGGTGACAGGAAAAAGATGGACAAGGGATGATAACACATGCAGGAGGACTGAGGTGCTTCAAAGCTGCTTTTGTGTTAGAAAATTCTCATAGAATTGGGCATTGCTAGCCCCCCCACACTCCACCCCCCCCCAACCACCCCACCATCCCCCAGCAACCGTCAGCCTCTTGTTTTCAGTTTGTACCTTGCAAATTAGTGATGGCCGTATTCAGAACCAGATGCATACTCCTAGAGAATGAGTGGTAAGCTGTTGTACTTTAAGCCTAATGGGAAGTTTTATATGCGAGGGCCTTGAACTGATTAGTATAATTCCCTCTTTAATACAGCTGTCCCTCCAGATTAAAGTAAACCAAATGTTGCAATCAGAGATTAGTGTACCTTGCCAGTTATTAACGTCCTCGGTTGCTCAGTGAGCACGTTAGACTTCAATAATACTACATATTTATTCCCCAGTTCACACTGTAACATGAACCCTTGCACCTGTCAAAGCATTCCAGTGCTGTGCATGAATATATGGATAGGGGGTGGGTGCTGCAGTAGAAAAGGGGGAGCCTTATACCTGAGGCACCTGTTTCCATTTTGTCACTGTTAAGGACTGATAGAATTTTGCCTGTTCACTTTTATTGCTTCTGTCAGTTCTGGCAGTTTTGTGCGTGTGTGTGTGTGTGTGTGTGTGTGTGTGTGTGTGTGTGTGTGTGTGCGTGTGCATATGCACATTTTGTGTGTGTGCGCGAGTGCGTGTATCTGCATATGTCAGGTGTCTATTGATTGCCGGCCATCACTCCCGCTGAATATTCCAGTAGAAAATGAAAATGACCTGCATTCCTCATAGTCCCACACAGTCAAGTCATGTCAAGTTTATTGTCATTTAACTATATCCTATGCATGTATACCGTCAAATGAGACAACAGTTCTCCGAACCAGGGTGTAAAGCATAGTAGTACACAAATATACATATAACACACAATAATTTAGGAAAATAAGGAAAATTCTGCAGGTGAATTACAGATAAATAAACAAAGAAAAGTGCATAAATTAAATATTGTAAGGTACGGAACAAATTAACTGGTGACGCTTCGAAGTTGCAGGGAACCCAGTGCCAGTTGTTAACTGTGACATCCGCACAAGAGAGGTTTCTAGTGCAATCCATCTTAACCATCATTTTACGATCAGGTCTTGCTGATTTTTAAGTAAGTTTCACATTGCAGGACATTACAGGCAGGGTAAAGGAGAGTGTGCCTGGACCTGCAGTTTTTGGACAGATTACCTGTGTCATGGACAACAAGGGGATTTTGCTTGTCATGAGATTCCGGGCTGCTGAATGAAGTGACTGTCTGTCCTGCTTTTCCTGTTAGGATCCTGACACGTGGAGCATTGATGAACTCAGCACAATGTTGAATAGGAGCATTTTGGCAGTGCAGGCACCAAGGCTAAGCTGCAGGTCAGAGATAACAGCAACACAGAGTGCCTCAGACACAGCACTAACTGCACGCTTTCTTTCCCTCCTGAGTGCAGGAAATGGCTAATGTTAAATATGCTTCATTTTCCTTTTTTCTTTTTTTTAAAGAGACTTTGACAGATTAAGCCCTTTAGCTCCCTTGTTTTCGTCCCTACCCCCAACCAGCACTACCTTTGCTTTTTACCTCAGTAACTTCACAGGAAGTTTGAGCTGATCTTAGTAAGGAAGTGACAGGGCGACACATTATTTCTCAGTAGAAAACAGAAGGATGTGACTTTTCTATTGAGTACGCACAAAACTTCGGGCCTATGTTGAAAGCATACCCCTTTCTGCTTTCCGTCTTCCATTAGTTAAGTTGGGAGCTCAAGACTAAGACTCCTGGAAAGGAGAATGCAGACAGCTCAGGAAGGAAGTGCAAGGGAGGTAGGATAAACTAGGAACAGAAAGGAGCTCAGTGAAATCTGTGGAGAAAGAATAACACATCAGACCACAAACTAAAGAGAGTTATTAGGTGTTGGCACTACCTGTAAATCCTGGTCAGGTAGCTTTAGATAACTAAGCTGCAGTAAAATGCATCTCACGGCAAGTGTGGAGAGAATAATTCATCCAGATCTAAGTACTAAGGCAGACCTTGATTTCCTCTCTGCTGGCACCTTTATATCTGCTTGCCAAGGAGTCTTGCTAATGAAGACTTCCTGTTTGTTTTGAGTCACTGTTCGACTGATAAATGCACCCAGAGAGGAAAGAAAACAGCTGCTTAGATCAAGGGGAAAAAGTGTACAAATTCCAGAAAAGAACTAAAGGATCCCCTGTAATGTCTCAACAGGAATATTAAAAAAAACTCCGAATATGAATCACAACGTAAAAATAGTATTGTTTGGTGTGGAATGTTTTAAATATGTGACACTGTTCCTTTTTTTTCCACCTAAAATGCTTGGCTGTAACTTCAGCTGGGTCTTGGTAAACATACGGCTAGTTTTCCAGGAAAACTTTCTGTGCTGGGATCAGAATTAAATCCTTGGCTCTGCTTCAGTCCTCCTTTATTATCAATTTACAGCATTTGTAATTCCTGCAGTTGTTTATTTTAAAGCTGAAACTATACCTCGGCAACAGCTCAGCCCTCATCTGCTGATATTATAAGTGTTGGGGCTTTGCACTGTGTGAGGACAATCCCTCTACAAGCAATTTTCTTCTTGTGTAGGCTAGACAATGTTTATATAATGAGGTTGATGTTGCTAAGCCTCTGTATGGCTATTTTAAAGACGGAGTTTATCTCAAAGGTATCTGTCAAATACTTATCGAGGGCAGGATGTGATGATATCGTCCATTGTTTGATCTGGGTTACTGCATTCACAGGCAGAGGAGGGATTGATTCACCACTTATAGATTAAGTGGCCACTGGCCCATGTCCCATTCAGATCCTGTTTAGAAATACCTACTGTATATCCTACCAAGCTGGTGAAGCCCAGGAAGCCTTGCTATTGGGTCTTGAATGAGTTCATTGTTTTGGGCCTGTTTCTGGTTCAGGGTTTGGTCTATTCTTTGCTGTTGACACTAATGTGAACTGGGTAGAGGGATCAGATAGGGCTGTGATGACTTATGTTTCAAGAAGTTGGATGCAGTTTGGTGACAGTTCACACAACCTCTGTAGGTGTTGTAGCCTTAGATGTGAGGAAGTGCAATACTTGACTACACCAGAGCACGTTGAGTTCAGGTTGGTTCAAAGGTTTTACGATAGCTGTTTTAGCTGAGTTTGGAAGAGTGTTAAACTGCTTTTTTTTATAGAGCTTTGTTGATAAACCAAAGTCCACTCGTTGGCCACAGAATGTGCCAAAAACCACTCCCTCGCTGCTGCTAAAGTGCTTTGTCAGGTGCCTGTCAGGTGCTCCGTCTCTGCCGCATCTGCTCTCAGGATGAGGCTTTTCATTCCAGGACAAAGGAGACGTCCTCCTTTTTAAAAGAAGGGGGCTTCCTTTCTTCCACCATAAACTTTGCTCTCAAACACATCTCTCCCATTTCACGCATATCTGCTCTCACCCCATCCACCCGCCACGCCACTAGGAATAGGGTTCCCCTTGTCCTCACCTACCACTCCACCATCCTCTGGGTCCAACATGTTATTCTCTGTAACTTCCGCCACCTCCAATGGGATCCCACCACTAAGCACATCTTTCTCTCCTCCCCCTCTCTGTTTTCAGCAGGTATCGCTCCCTACACGACTCCCTTGTCCATTCATCCCCCCCATCCCTTCCCAACGATCTCCCTCCCGGCACTTGTCCTTGTAAGCAGAACAAGTGCTACACCTGCCCTTACACTTCCTCCCTTACCGCCATTCAGACAGTCCTTCTAGGTGAGGTGACACTTCACCTGTGAGTCGGCTGGGGTGATATACTGCGTCCGGTGCTCCCAATGCGGCCTTCTATATATTGGCGAGACCCGACGCAGGCTGGGAGACCGTTTCGCTGAACACCTACGCTCTGTCTGCCAGAGAAAGCAGGATTTCCCAGTGGCCACACATTTTAATTCCACCTCCCATTCCCATTCTGATATGTCTATCCATGGCCTCCTCTACTGTCAAGATGAAGCCACACTCAGGTTGGAGGAAGAACACCTTATATTCTTTCTGGGTAGCCTCCAACCTGATGTCAAGAACACTGACTTCTCTAACTTCCGTTAATGTCCCACCTCCCCCTCGTACCCCATCCGTTATTTATTTATTTATTTATTATTATTATATATATTTTTTATTTATTTTCTCTGTCTCCTTTTTCTCCCTGTGTCCCTCTCACTATACTCCTTACCCATCCTCTGGGCTTCCCCCCTCCCCCTTTCTTTCTCCCTAGGCCTCCCATCCCATGATCCTCTCATATCCCTTTTGCCATCAACTTTTCAGCTTTCAGCTCCACCCCTTCCCTCCTGTCTTCTCCTATCATTTTGGATCTCCCCCTCCCCTTCCCACTTTCAAATCTCTTACTAGCTCTTCTTTCAGTTAGTGCTGACGAAGGGTCTCGGCCTGAAACGTCGACTGTACCTCTTCCTAGAGATGCTGCCTGGCCTGCTGCGTTCACCAGCAACTTTTATTTGTATTGCCTGTTTTTTTGTTGGAGTTGTTCTCCAATCCTGGCAATCCATTTGCAAATGTTTTGTCACCATACGAGGAGACATTATCAGTGCACTGTTACTCTGTGGTGTGTCCTCCGAAAGCTTGGCCTTTCTATACTTAACAATCACTCGATTGTCTTTATTATGGAAACACACTTGTGATGTAGGGAGGGGGTCTTGTTGCCGACAGGTTGTATGGCAAACTCTGTGCATTGTGGTCTGAAATTTTGCCTGCATTGGCTAATAAATAGGATTGAGGTTTACATGTTTGTTTGCAGAATTGTTCACAGAAAACCATGCTTCTAGAAATTCTTTTGTATGTTGTGTGTTTGCATGCGCCATGACTTTCTCTGAATTTGTGTCCCTCTTGATCTTCGTAGGTGGAAACTTGGGGGAGTTGGTCATGCTGGTTCACAGCTGTTTATTTTTCTTGTCCCTCACTTATCTTACTTGTTGCCTATAAGGGTAATACTGTGGATCAACAAAAGCACTGGTACGTCTGAAGTCAAAGAATTGTGAATCTGACCCCATTGAGGACATAGTTTCATTCAGCACTATGGTGCAGTACTCAAGGAATATCGGCCTGACGGGGGTACCATCTGCCAGATCTATGTTCATCCATCTTCCCTTTCAGACGGATGCAAAATGAAACTATTCAGTAAGAGCAGAGGAATTGTCTTAACCGATATTTATGCCTCAACCAACAAAACCAAACACACATTATCCAGCCATTTATGTCAATACTATTTATGGGAACTTGTTGAGTATAAATTACCTGCTGCATTTCCGACCAGTACAAAAGCAGCTACTCTTCAATGTATATGTAATTCATTGGCTTTGGAGCATGTTGAGACATTGTGAGGTTGTGAACAGTGCTGTATAATTCAAGTTCTTTCTCTTCCTTTCCTGAAGGTACTGTCTGCTGCTGCTGTAGGATTCCTGGAGCACCGGCATCAATTTAATACTTTGTCCATTTTTCACTGGACTAATTATCTGCCTTCAGTCTGCTGGTGGCTGAAGATCATGTGTGAACGAGACGATGAGTATTTAGGTTTATTGAACCAGTTCAACCAAACCTGATTCAATCTCTATTTGCATGAACCCATAATGGACACAGCTCCCAGTAGATTGATAGTGATGAAGATGAAGAGCCTTGATTGTTTTTTCCCTGTTCCAGTCAAGGATTGAAGTCAGCCAAGTTACTAATGAACTGGCTTACACCTTGCTCTTCTAATATCTGAGAACAACGTGCATTTATTTTATAAACATAATTTTTTTTCCTGTACTTTAAAGGGAAGAATGATTTATCAAGTCAGGCAACAAAATATGATCATGTAAAATACAATGTGCAGTGTGAACCTAACCCTCATCTGTCAGAGAAGTGCCAGAAAAGTTTGGTTATGCACTTTACTTCTTGTCTGAACCCACTTTCAATTAATCTCTTCCAAATATCCCAATATATGCAAGACTAGAGTGCTGCACTGTAGCCACATTGGGGGGGGGGGGGTGAGGATCATTGAAGTTAATAGTAATCCCTTCTGTTGGATGGATGTCTGGTTGGGAGGTGTGGGAGTTGCTGACAGGCTAAGGTGGGGTGTATGATGGAGTAGGCATTGCTATTAGTTTACTAATGTCACATGTATTCCTATGGGTTGCATGGTAGCAAAACAGTTAGCTTTGTAGCACTGGCAGTAGGGGTTCAGTTCCTGCCTTGGTCTGTAAGGTGTTTGCACGTTCTCTCCTGTGTACATGTGAGTCTCCTCTGGATACTCCAGTTTCCTTACTCATTCCAAAGGTGTACAGTCAGGTTTAGAGTGAATGAGCTGTGAGAATGCTAGGTTGCTGTGGAAGCATAGTGATTTGCAGGCTGTCGCCAGCACATCCTTGGGCCGTGTTGGTCATCGATGCAGGTGATACATTTTGTTGTATATAATTTGATCTACGAGTGTCAAATCAAGTGAGTGTGTGTGTGTGTGTGTGTGTGTCTCTCTCTCTCTCCCCCTCCCCCTCTATCTCGCTATCTCTCTCTATCTCTTTTATGCCATGGACCCCTACCATTAACCGAGGGGTCTGTGGACTTTAGGTTGGGAACCCCTGGTCTGCAGTGAATACTATTTATGCAAATCAAATCATTACACTGTGCATTGAATTACAGTAAGATAAAGTAATAAGAATGTAGAATATAACATAAAAGCTACAGGTTCAAATGCTTCCATTTAACATCAGAGAATGTACTCAGGGCAAGTAAACAATAAAGTGCGAGATCATAACAAGGTAGATTGTAAGGCCCGGAGTTCATCTTATTGTGCAAGTGGTCCATACAAGAGTCTGATAACAGTGTGACAGAAGCTGACCTTGGAGCCTGGCGGTAAATGCTTTCAGGCTTCTGCATCTTCTGCCTGATGGGAGAGGGGAGAAGAGAGAATGTCCAGGTCGATGGGATCTTTGACTATACTGACTGCTTTACTGAAGTAGCGAGAAGTATAGACAGAACCTATGGAGGGAAGGTTGGTTCCTCCGATGTGCTGAGATATGTCCACGACTGTTTGAAATTTCCTGTGTTCTCATGAAGAGCATTTGTCATGCCAAGTCATTATGTGTCCAGACAGATGATTTCTATGCTGCATTGATAAAAATCGGTAGAAGTTGACGGGGACATACTGAGTGTCTTTCGTCTCCTGAGGAAGTGGAGGAGCTTTCCTGGCTGTGACATCAATGTGTTTGGACTCGGACAGGCTTTTGGTGATATTCACACCTAGGAACTTGAAGCTCTCAAATTCAACACCCTTGGCGTAGACGTGAGCCAGTGCAACACTCCCTTCCTGAAGTCAGTGACCAGCTCTTTTGTTGACATTGAGGGGAAGATTGTTGTAAAGATGCCACATTACTAAGCTCTCTATTTCATTCATCATTATTTGAGGTATGACCCACTACAGTTGCGTCACCTGCAAACTTGCAGATGGAGCTAGAGCAGAAGCCGGCTACAGAGTCACGAGTACACCTTGAGAAGAGTAGGATCCATCAAAGATGCCTACTGAATCGTGAGTTCCAGCAAAACAAATCTCCCCCTGTCGCGCCTAGCTGAATTTACCAAGACCTAATGAATATTTGTTGTCTCTGTTTCCCAGCCAGATTAAAAGTCTAACTTGTTGACAGCTTAGTAAGATTTGACATGATTCTGCAGAGCAGTTATGAGTAATTAGAGCCCCTGGAATGAGATGGTGGTGGCATGAAGCAACTGGAAGGATAATTGTAGGGGTTGATGAAGGAGGAAAGGAGGGGTAGAGACACCACCTGAAGGGGACTGAAGGCCTTGAGGGAGAGAGGAGAGTTCAGTGATCTAGGATCTCAGGAGGTCCAAAGGATATTTGAGAGGTGTGACCTTGACAAGCAGCTTCAATTGTAACATATAAAGGAAATTTGGATAGGTGCATGGATGGGAGGGGCTTGGACAGATATGGTCAGTGCAGTTAGGTGGGACTAGGCAGAAGATCAGGTTGGCATGGACGAGACAGTTCAGAGGGCCTGTTTCTATGTTGTAGGACTCTATGGCTCTATGATTCTAAGCCCCTTTCTATCTCGCCCATGTGGTCTTTTTGATTATCTGCCTCCTAATTTATTTCAAGCTTAATAAATGCTTGTATTTTGGTCAATCTAGCCAGCAGCACTATTTGCCCTTGAGAACATGACAGTGAGCTGCTCACTTAAACCTCTGCTGCTGCAGCCCTTCTAATGAAGGTGCACGCATAGTGCTACTGAACAAGGATTTTCAGGATTTACACCAATTTATGAATAAAGATCAGCAAAGTGTTTTGAATAAAGGATGTTGTGCAACTTGGAAGGGACCCTGAAGGTCAAAAAGTTCAAAGTTCAAAGTAAACTTATTATTAAAGTACATATATGTACCATAATAATAGTCATAATATTTCCATGCATCTACTGTCTTTTCCTTTCATGGTAGTAAAGGTCTTGGGTTTGGGAAATGCTGCTAGAATAACCTGAGTGTATAACTGGAGGGTACTTTGCAGATGGTAAACACTGAAGCCACTATGAGCTTGTGGTGAACAGAATGAATGGTTAGGATCGTTGTTGGAGTACCAGCCAAATGCGATGTGCTTTGTCTCAGGTGGTGTTGAGCATTTACGAGTCATTGGCTCTGCACTCATCGAGATAAGTGCAGGGCATTCCATTACAATAGAGACATGTGCCTTGTGGGTGCTAGACAGGCCTTGAAGCTGCAGGCTACCCAGCCTCTGACCTGATTTAGTTGCCATGTAATTATGTGAGTTTTTGGTCAATACTGACCCCTATGAAATTGGTGGTGGGTAGTTAGCAATAATAATGCCATTGAATCTCAAAGAAAGGGGTCAGACTCTCACTTGTTGGGGAGAGTTATTGCCTGACACTTTTATGACATGAATTCTGCTTGTCACTTATCATCCAACGTCTGAATGTTGTCTAGGTCTAGATGCATGCAGGCATGGGCTGCTTCACTGGCTAAGAAGTTCAGAAGAAAACCTATATCTTATGTTTCCACCCCATCTCTTCCCTGATATTTCTTGACACAAAGATCTTAACAACCACTAATTTGCCCATGAAAATGATCTTGGGAATGAAAGTTTTAATGTATGAGAGGGGATCTCATTGAAACCCACCAAATATTGAAAGGACAGGATAGATATGCAAGACATTGAGATGATGTTTCCAATAGTGGAGGAGTCTAGAACCAAAAGGACACAGCCTCAGAATACAAAGACATCCCTTCACAACCGAGATGAGCCAAAGAGCTGGTATATCTGTGGAATTCATTTCCACAGACTCCAATGGAGGCCAAGTTATTGGGCCTCTTTAAAATGGAGTTTGATAAGTTCTTGATTGGTAAACGTGTCCGAGGTTATGGGGAGAAGGCAGGAGAATAAGGTTGAGAGAAATAATGAATTAGCCGTGATCAAAGGTGGAACAGACTCAATTGACCAAATGGCTGAACTCTGCTCCTATGCCTTAAGGCCTTATGGACTTACGATTATTTTAACCTTTGCATCTTTTCTCTCTCTGAGATTCAAGCTATCTCCCTCAACATTGGTCATTGTCACATCCACTCTGACCTTGGAAACCTTTTAGATCTCCATCTCTGTCCATGATTTAAAAAAAAAGAACTTTTGGTGGTGATCCAAAGGAGATCATTGGATGATTCCAATTCAGCTCACAAATCCATGCCAAAGTGTGCAAAGTAGGAAAAGTGAACCCAGAGCTCAGCCATTATGTTGACTGGCACAAATTTATTAGATCTGGCTCTTCATACCACCTTTTATCTGATAGGTTTCCCTTTGATTGGAAGAACTGCCAGCTACATTTAAGTTACTGATACTGTAATTTATTTTATAATTTATTTAAATCCTCCAATGGGATTTCAATTCTTTATCTCTGAGCTCAGCAGCCTGGCATCAAAATTGTTTTCCTGGTAACACATGGCCATTTTCTTAAATACAGAAGCTTCATTGTGGTCCAAGAGGATAGTCTAGGTGTATAAATACTTAAAGCACTTAAATTATGTTTTCAAAACATAATACAATGTGGATTTTCATGTAAACCTCCTCTAATGTAAGAATGAAATCCAGACTGAAATGACACCCCTTTAAAAATATTGTTGTGATCACTCACTCTCCCCAAAACCCTCCTCAAATTCAGCAAATTTAAAGAGGAACTTGTACATACCAGCTGAAGTGTTGCTGTTTGAAATGGTGGTTAAAAGTTGTACAGTTTGTTATTTGAAATTTTCATTGAAACAAGGGGACAAGATCCCTTTGGAATTCCTTAGCTATCTGGACATGTTCCTTTTGGAGAGATGAAACAAGTCTTAATCAAAAGAAATCCAGGAGAAAAAGTGCTTTGTACCCAGATGTGATCAGATTCAATTAGAAGTTTTTTAATATCTAATGAGCAAACATTGAAAGGATGGAGGTGTCATGTTGCAAGGCACAGAAGAGGATAGTTTTCAAAACTTAGATGCCATCTTCTTCATAAAAGTTGTGGAGTTAAAATATTGGGACATGAACTCATTTTGTGCTAATGAATGTCATAAAAGCCAATTAGTCAGATGTAAATTATGGCCATGCTAAAATCCATAAATGTGCATATGCTTTGAAAGTGACATAAGGTAGAACTTCACCTGCCTCCTTCATAGTTTCAGGGGAATTGAGGAGAAGCGTTAAATATTCTGTGGTATTAAATATTCTATGGAATTGAAGAACATTTTTACGTAAATTCCAAATGAATGTCCTCAGATCAAGGGTTCCCAACATGGATTCATGGACCCCTTAGTTAATGGTAGGGGTCCATGGCATAAAAAGGTTAGGAACTCCTGCCTTAGATCATTGCCCAAACTGCAAACAATTGGGGAAATGTATCCTGAAAATATACATAGATCAATAATTGAAAATAATGAAAGAGAATAGTTACTTTTATTTATGTAAATTGGAATATATATTTTGATAGAATTATACTTGGATCAGATAGGTTATTTTCCACAGTCAACTGTATTCAAATATTCAGACCCATTTCAATATGTACAGCATTATCTTGTTATCTTCCAATCTGCAGTGCCAGATGTTGCCTGCTGTATGGAAGATTAGAACTGGTAACAGTTCCTTGCCTGTTTTGTTTCCTGCTCAGAGCTGACTAGTTGATTGGGCTAGAGTATCACTGCACTTCTTTTTAGAGTCTGCAGCTCTCTGTCAAATCTGTGCAACACAGCCATGTAAGGTAGGAAAGATAGAAAAAATAAAACTACAGATCAGTTAGCCTGATATCATTTGTTTGGAACATACTGGAGTTTAATATTAAGTAGGCAGCAACAGATAATTTTTGTGAATAGGTGTAGCCAGCTTGGTTTTGTAGAAGAGAAATTGTCATTAATGGAAAACAATTTGTCAATATAATTAAAAAGGGTAGATAAGGTGGAACTTGGATTGTCATATATTAAGAATTTTAAAAAAACATAAAAGGCCAAAAATTAGGTTATGGAGAGAAAATATGGACGAAAACAGATGAGGTTTGGGAGGCTGTCACAAGAGTCAGATATCTATAATTTATTGATGATTTGGTTGATTGAAGTTGTATATTGTGCCCAAATGTTGCTGATGATATAAAACAAAATGGGGAAGTGGGGTTGGAGGGGGATATCAAACCAAATTGTAACATCTCAGGAAGGCAACATTCATTAGAGAATTAAAGACAGAGGGGTGGCTTTACTAGCCAAGGAAAATGTCTTGGCAGTGCTCAGACAAGACAGACAGGAGAGCTCGTCCACTGAGGCTATATGGGTAAAAGTGAGGAATAAGAAAGGGATGACCATGTTAATGGGATTATACCATAGTCAGCAGGATTTAGAGGAGCAAAGTTATAGACAGGTCGCAGACAGTTTTAAGAAAAATGAGGTTGTAATAGTAGGTGGATTTCAACGTTCCATATCTTGACTGGGCCTCACATAGTGTAAAATGTCTGTGTGGGATAGAATTTATTAAGTGTGTTCAGGAAAGTTTTCTTAACCAATATGTAGAGGTCCCAGCTATAGAATGTGACTGGATCTCCTATTTGGGAATGAGACAGAGCAGGCAATAGAAGTGCGTGTAGAGGAACACTTTGGATCTAGTAACTGAATCATACTTCCTTTAGTTTTAAGATAATTATGGAGAACAATAGGACTAGTCCTCAGATTGAGATTCTAAATTAGAGAAAGGCTTTCAGAAAGGTTTGGGCATGTGTGGATGGAGATAATTTGTTTTTCTGGCAAAATGATGCTTAGTAAGTGGGAGGCCTTCAAAAGTGAAATTTTATGAGAACATAAGTGTGTATTTTCTTGTTAAAATAAAAGACCAGGCTAACAGGTTGAGGGAACCTTAATTTTTGAGGGATATTGAGGCCCTGATTTAGAAGAAGAAGAAGGAGGTGCATACCAGGTACAGGCAACAAGGGGCAAACAGGGAACTTGTGGAAGATAAGAAATGCATAGAATTGCATGAGAACATTTAATAGGGAAATCAGGAGGGCTAAAGGAAGTAATGAGGTTTTTCTGCCAGACAAGGTTATGGAGAATCTAAATGACTTCAATAGATATATTAAGAGCAAAAGGATAGCAATGACAAAATTATGTCTTTTTTTGCATCTGTATTTATTTGGGAGATGGTTATAGTGTCTATAGAACTGAGGCAAAGCAACAGTAAGCTCATGGATCATATCCAGAAAAGGAGGTGTTTACTGTCTGGAGGGAAGTTGGGGTGGATAAGTCTCAGGACCTGACAACGTGTCCCTTTGAACCTTATGTTTTAAATCTCTCTGTTAGGGCCCCTGCAATTTTTCCAGAAATTCCAGGGGCCCTAACAGAGATATTCAAAACCTCTGGTGAGGTGCTGGAGGACAAGAGGATAGATACTATATTTCTGCTGCTCAAGAAAAGCTCTAAGAATGGACATGACATTATAAGCCTATTACTCTGACATCAATAGTGGGTAAATTATTGGAAGGCGTTCTAAGGGACAGGATATAAGTATTTGAATAGACATAGAAACATAGAAAATAGGTGCAGGAGTAGGCCATTTGGCTCTTCGAGCCTGCACCGCCATTCAATATGATCATGGCTGATCATCCAACTCAGAACCCCGCCCCAGCCTTCCCTCCATACCCCCTGATCCCTTTAGCCACAAGGGCCATATCTAACTCCCTCTTAAACATAGCCAATGAACTGGCCTCAACTGTTTCCTGTGGCAGAGAATTCCACAGATTCACCACTCTCTGTGTGAAGAAGTTTTTCCTAATCTCGGTCCTAAAAGGCTTCCCCTTTATCCTCAAACTGTGACCCTTCATTCTGGACTTCCCCAACATCGGGAACAATCTTCCTGCATCTAGCCTGTCCAATCCAATCCCTTTAGGATTTTATATGTTTCAATAAGACGGGGCATGATTAGTGATAGTCAACAGCTCTGTGCATGGTAGGATATGTCTCATCTATCTTGTAGAGTTTTTTGAGAAGTTTTTCAGGAACATTGGTGAAGGAAAAGCAGTGGACATTGTCTCCATGGACTTTAGCAAGGCCTTTGACACGGTCCCACATGGAAGGCTGGCCAAAGGATTCAGTCACTTGGCATTCAAGATGAGTCATAAATTAGATTCAACACTGGCTTATTGGGAGAAACCAGAGTGTGGTAGTAGATGGTTGCCTTTCTGACTGGAGGTCTGTGAGTAGTGGTGTACTGCATGGATTGGTGCTGGATCTGTTGTTGTTTGTCATCCACATTAATGATTTGGATGTTAATGTGTTAAAGGGGATCAGCAAATTTGCAGATGACACCAAAACTGGCGATGTAGTGACCAGCTAAGAAGTCTATCAAAACTTACATCAGGATCTTGACCAGCAGGAAAAATGGGCTGAAAAATGGCAGATGAAACTTAATGCGGACAAGTGAGAGGTGTTGTATTTTAGGAGGGCAAACCAGGGTAGGACTTATACAGTGAGCGGCAGGGCACTGGGATCTGGGAACACAGATCAATAATTCCTTGAAAATGGTACCACAGGCAGATAGGGTCATAAAGAGAGCTTTTGGCACATTTGCCTTCATAAATCTAAGTACTGAGTGCAGATAAAATTGACAAAGATGTTGCTGGGACTTAAGGACTTGAATTATAGGAAAATGTTGAATAGGTTAGGATTTTATTTCCTGGAAGGTAGGAGGATGATAGGAGATTTGATAGAGGTATACAAAATAATAAGGGGTATAGATATGATAAATGCAAGCAGGCTTTCCCCACGGAAGGTGGGTGGGACTACAACTAAAGGTCATGGGTTAAGGGTGAAAGATGAAGTATTTAAGTGGAATCTGAGGGGGATCTTTTTCCACACAGAGATTGGTGCAAGTGTGGTAAGATCTTCCAGCAGAAGTGGTGTACGTAGGTTTAATTTCAAATTTAAGAGAAGTTTGGATAAGTACATGATGGGAGGGGTATGGAGAGCTATGGTCCATTTGTGGATCGATAGGACCAGATACAATAACAGTTCAGCATGGGCTAGACTGACTGAAGGACTTGTTTATGTGCTGTAATACTGTATGAATCTATGACTAAAATGGAGTAGAGTGTGGAAATATGTGAAGTTGTCCATTTGGCAGGAAAAATAAAAATAGAAGCACATTATCTAAAGAGGTCTGGGATGTAATAGGATGCAGACATCTGATGGAACTATACATAAGGGACTAAAATGTTGATACTTTGTTAGCTTGGAAAGCTAATGCAATACTATATATTTCCACTGTTTGCATTATGTATTTAATTTACCTATTTATTTAATATATATGCACTCACGTTTTTTTTTTCTCTTATGCATTGCACTTCTGCCACAAAGACAAGTTTCATGACATATGTCGGTGATATGAAACCTGATTCTGATTAGCAGGAAATTTCCACTTGTGAAAATGAGGTGGAAGAAACTCACCCCATGATCTTACTGAATGGCAAAGCAGGGTCGGCAGATGTAACTGCTTACTCTACTTCCATTGCTGATACATCTACAACATTTATTTTGATGATTTTTTCTTCAAACAGCCATGAGATACCTTGATGTTTTCCTGTGAAGTTGATGAGAGTGTTCCTGTGATTGTACGAATGAGGCCTGCAGTACAGATGCCAGCTAAGTAACCAAAGTGACTGAACGGTCTGGTCATTTAAAATTGTTTATCCTCCTGTCTATTCTGAGGATCACCTCTGCTCAATATTAAGAATGGTGCCTGAATTCAGGTGCCTGTAGATGTCCAAGATTTGGAAGGCTCATGAAACAGGCAATACTGCTACCATCCTTCATATAGCCTTAAAATGTTAACATTTCAAATTAAAATTGCTAAAATTCTTCCTTTTACGTTTACTAACTCATGAGACTTCTGGGATTGAAAAATCTCTCTTGATTATTTGCTCATTCTTCTGGTGACACCATACAGGAAGTTAAATTGGCCTCAGGGTCAAAGGTAAAGTGATGGTGAGGATGTTGTAACAGGGAGGTACATTCATTCTATTCAGAGCTCTCTTAATTCTTTACTGTCCAGGGGTCATTGTAACTTCCTGTAATGAGGTCATCAGCAGAATGAATAGTAAATCGATGTGGCAAGAGGGAAGAAAACTAAATCAGAAAGTGCTCATTAGGCTATTTTAAAATTAATTAGAAATATTGCATTATCACTCTGTTAAGGACGGTTCATCCAGTTTAATTTAGTGTATAGAAGTGTGCCACAATGTGGAGCTTCAGCTGCACACAGACGTGGAAGGTCTTAGATTGGATTGCTGCTCTGTGTGGAACTTTGACCTGCTGTAAAGTTGAAATAATCTTTAGAGTGTTCTTTGGTTAGTAACCAAAAACTTGCTCAGCATTGGAGTGTGTTTGTGTGTGTGTGTCTATTTTTTCCTCCTGCCTCCACAGGAGCTGAAAAAAATGAATGCGTCCTTCTAGTAGCAAGCACTTGTTAGAAGGATTTCCCAGAAAAGATTAGCAGGATGATTTTCTGACTTGTTCCCAATGGGGAACTTTTCACACCAGGAGCAAAGTACAAGTAATTTGGCTTGTGCTGTTGATAATTTTCTACCCATTTGGATTAATTTTGGAAAGCTGTAGCATATGCCTGAAGTTCCCATATACTTCTCTCAGTGCAGTTTTCATACTGGGAACAAGGTTGGAAATTCGCTCTCAGGTATCAGAGTTCCCAGCTGTAAACATCATAATTTTTCATGGATCCACTGTCAGCAGACCTATAGCTTAAATTAGAATTCATTCATACTTAGAAGATCCCAAGTTTTTTTTAGAATCCATACTGAGCTGGCAAACTTATAAGCAATTCAAAAGTTATCACTGCATTTTTGATTTTGCTAATGCTTGATTTTCTGTGAGATGTACATCGGAATTGTTTTTGAACAAGAACAATTATACCCAGGGACGATCCACTCAGCTTCAGTCTTTCTTGGCCTTTCTTGTTTAATATGATGTGAACACATTTTAGGTGAACACATCAAAGAGGAATTGACAGAGGAGGAATTTAAGAAAAAATGTTTAATTCAATGAACATATACCTCCTCCAGCCTTGCATTCAGGCCTCTCGATGTGGCCTCCACTACATCACTGGAACCAAGCACTGTCTAGACAACTGCCTTGCCAAGCATCTGAGCTCTATTTGCAATGGTCATCCAGCGTTCTCAGTTACCAGCCATTTCCACAGCAGCCTGTTGACCCGCAGCCTCATCCCCAGCCAGGGCAAGGCTAAATGGAAATTAGGAGAACATCACTCTATTTTCTGCTGGGGGAGTGTACAATACAATGTCATGAATATTGAATTTTTTAATTTCAGGTAACTTGCACCCCCTTTATTCCCTTCTCTTTCCTTCTCGTCGACTTGGATCCTTTCATAGACACCCTGCTTTCCAATACCTCATCCACTCAGCCCTCTGTTACCCAGTTGCTTTTCTCATCTGGTTCCTGCTGGCCAACATTTGACCCTTCTCCGAATCTACTCATCGCCTTCCTTTTTTTTGCCTCCACTTATCCCCTCCCAGCCCCTGTCATTATCTCCACCACTCACTCCCCTGCCTGGTTGTCCACCTGCCCGGCAACTCCTCCACATCTGGCTCCATCTACTACTTCCCTGTCTCTGCCTCACCCTTTTCCTCCACCCCTTTATATAAAGTGACTTTCTCCCATAATTGCACTCTTTGTCCTGACGCAGGGTCTCAAGTCGAAAAGTTAACTATCCCTTTGCCTCTACAGATGCTGCCTGATGAATTGAGTTCTTCTAGCAGCTCAAATGTAGAAAATCTGCAGATGCTGGAAATCAAAAGCAACACTCACAAAGTGCTGGAGGAACTCAGCAGGTGGCGTTTCAGGCCGAGACTCTTCTTCAGGACTCGGGAGAAGTCAGAGTAAGAAGGTTGGGGTGAGGGAAGGATGAAGTACAAGGTGGCAGGTGATCGATGAAACTGAGAGAGGGTGAGGAGGAGTAAAGAGCTGGGAAGTTGATTGGTGAAAGGTAAAGGGCTGGAGGAAGGGGGAATTTGATAGAAGAGGATAGAAGATCATGGTAGAAAGGGAAGGGGGAGGAGCACCAGAGGGAGATGATGGGCAGGTAAGGAGATAAGGTGAGAGAGGGAAACAGGAATGGGGCATGGTGAAGGCAGGGAGTAATTAACGGAAGTTCAAGAAATTGATGTTCATGCCATCAGGTTGGAGGCTACCCAGACAGAATATAAGGTGTTGCTCCTCCAACCTGAGTGTGGCCTCATTGCAGCAACAGAGGAGACTAAGGTCTGACGTGTCAGAATGGGAATTGGAATTGAATGGGTGGCAACAGGGAGATCCCACTTTTTCTGGGGTTGGAGTGGAGTTGCTCAGTAAAGTGTTCTCCCCATGTGCGCCGGGTCTCACTGGTATACAGGAGGCCACTACGGGAGAACTGGATACAGTAGGTGATCTCAACAGACTCACAGGCGACGTGTCGCCTCACTTGGAAGGATGGTTTGGGGCCCTGAATGTGAGAGAGGAGGCAAGTGTAGCACTTGTTCTGCTTGCAAGGGTAAGTGCCAGGAGGGAGTTCAGTGGGGAGGGACGAGTGGACAAGGGTGTCACATAGGGAGTGATCTGTGGGGAAAACAGAAAGTGGGGGGGAGAGAAAGATGTGCTTGGTGATGGGATCCCATTCGAGATGGTGGAAGTTAAGTATTTTTTTGCTCCAGATTCCAGCACTTATAGTTTCTTATACCTCCATTCAATGAAATTAGTTTTACTCATAGAATGGACCTCAGAGAGGGTAAGATAAGGGAACACACACCAGTCCTCATAGAGGGATCAGAATTAGAAAGACTGAGCAATTTCAATTTCCTGGGTGTCAATATCTCTGAAGATCTAACCTGGACCCAACATATCGATACAGCTACAAAGAAGGCATGACTGCGGCTATATTTCACGAGGAGTTAAGTAGTTATGGCGCCCAACAAGCGACTCCTTTGCTTGCATCTAAGAAAACAGTTCTATTTCCATCTTTAATATCTTTGTTCTTCCCTTTCAGGGTTCTTTTGAAGACCCTGACCTGAAGTTACATGCTGACTACGGTTCTTTACGGGAATGGGACTCGCTCTTGGGGCTCCACAATCAGCCGCTATTTGGCATGCGAAAGTCTTGGCCTAAGATTTCGGCACGGATTCAGAAGCCTGGGATCTTGAGTAACTGGGGAAGGGTGAATCAAGGGTTGGTGTCGCCACAGGAGACCCGTGTGTCGTTGGGGGAGTCGGAACATCTGCTGTGTGCCTGGGGACCCGGGATCCTTGCGATCTCCAGGCAAAGGGCTCGACAAAAGTGATGTAACGGACTTTTAACATCGTAAAACAGCAAGTTATTTGTTATGTCTTGGAAAATGGAGTCACCTCTTTCTCCCTTATTAGGAGAGAGTCTTCAGCCTGTCGAATTATTGGGTGAACAATGTAGTTTTGAGGTAATTGCAAGTCTATGTCTTTGCTATCGCTTAGCTCACGCTTGAGTGCTGGTAGTGGGTGCGCTTTAATTTTGCCGGTGGGGGGAGGGGGATTGTTGCTTGCTGTCGCTTACGTGTGGGAGGGAGGGGAGCTGTGGGGGGACTTTGGGGTTCTAACATTTAACTGTCATTCATTCTTTGGGGCACTCCTCTGTTTTCGTGGATGGTTGCGAAGAAAAAGCATTTCAGGGATGTATATTGTATACATTTCTCTGACATTAAATTGTACCTTTGAACCTTTGCATTTGAGAAAATTTGGTATGTCACCAAAGCACTTGCAAATTTCTACAGATGTACCATAGAGGGCATTCTAACTGGCAGTACCAGCATCTAGTATCGGGTGTGAGGGGGAGTGTCTACTGCACAGGATCATAATAAGCTGCAGATAGTTGTAAACTTAGTCAGTTCCATCATAAGTAATAACCTCCACAATATCTAGGACATCTTCAAGGAGCGATACCTCAAAAAGGCAGCATCCATCAGTAAGGACCCCCATCACCTAGGTGATGACCTCTTCTCATTGTGACCATCATGAAGGAGGTACAGAAGCCTGAAGACACACACTCTATGATTCAGGAACAGCTTCTTCCACTTTGGTTCAAGAACCCGATGATAATAACTATTCCTGGACCTGGTGGTGTGGGACCTGAGGCTTCTGTAACTTCTTCTTCATGGTGGAAGCAAAAAGAAAGCATGGTCTAGATGGTGGGGTCCTTGATGATGGATGCTGCTTTCCTGCAAAAATGCTCCCTGTAGATGTGCTCAATAGTGGGGAGGGCTTTCTTTTGTTCCTATGTTCTCGTGCAGTCAAATTATTTCGGTGTTCAAAAAATGAGATTCTGCAGATGCTGGAAATCTTGAGCAACAGACACAAAGTACTGGAGAAGTATAACAAGTCTGACAGCACCAATGATGGGGAATAAGCAGTCAATGTTTCAGGTGGAGACCATTTATCAGGTCTGGAAAAGAAGGAGGCTGAAGCCAGAATAAGAGGATCCCTTCCCCTATCTTCCTATTCCTGCTTCTGCCCACTTCCTTTCCAATCCTCATGAGGGGCCTCATCCTGGAACATCAACTGTTTATCCTTCTCCATAGGTGCTGCCTGACTTGTTAAGTTCCTCCAGTACTTTGTGCGTAACTTTTATTGTCAGCTGGTATTTATGCAGTCTAAAACATTTTGTGCACAATGTTCTAGATTCTCAAGTATGCATCTTACTGATATTTAAGTGGGTTGCTGATCAATATGTTCAATGTGATATGTTTCTGGTTTCTGGTTGCTCCTTTTTTTTTGTTGCTATTTTGTGCAATTTTGATTAGGACGTCCTGCAGATAATGAAAGACACAGCGCAAGATTGAACTGAACTGAATATGACCTGGACCCTTTCGATGATTTGTAGGTTGGTGTTTAATATTCTGTGATCTTCACTCGTTTTTTTTTGCCATTTGCATGATTTGTTTTTTTTTGCATGTGCAGGGGTTGGTTTGGTGCTCCTCTTTGAAAGGGTTCCATGGTTTTCTTTGTTTCGTGGCTGTCTGGGGGAAGACGAGTCTCAAGGTTGTATACTGCATACATAGTTTGATAATACATGTACTTTGAATCTCTAATAATCTCAGTATGCTTGCTTTGAACTTAGTCACTCCAGCTTTACAGCTACACAAATGCTAAATACATGATTGATGGTTCAGGTAGTAATTCTCTCACCTTCTTGTCAGAAATTGATGGATTCAATCTCTACTCTAGGATGTAATTGAAAATTACACTACAACACAATTCAATTTCTAACCACAATGAAAGTATGTCTGTATACACTCTGCACTACCAACTAAAAAACCTCTACTCTAAGCAGGTGAAGATATTAATAAGAAATCATCTGTCTTGATATCATGGTGTCAAAGAGCATTTTGGTAATGTAGATAACGATATGTCTTTTTTGGCTGAAAACCTGTCATGTGATCTCAAAAATAAAATATTGGCATGAGAGCTGAGATATGGATCAGCCCTGATCTAATACAATGATAGAGCAGGTGTGAAGGGCTGATGATCTCCTACTGTTTTTATTTATGCTCTTGTACAGTAAATGCATATAGAAAGGAGTGGGTTTACAAATTGTGACCCAAGTATAAAACTGATGATCATATCAGCGACCCTTGCCAGAAATGCTCATATAGCAGTTACTGTATCAAGCAACCATTCCCCATCATGGATAATAATGTGGCATGATTGCTATCTCCATTTGCAGACTGACTTTATCGCTGTCAAATGTCACTCATGAAGTGTCTAACATGCCTTCCTGCAAGATATTTATCAGAAAACAGTGCTCTCCATGACTTTGTCGGAAATGCTGTCTGTTTGATGAGATATTGGGCTTGATCGAGCTTGGTCCGGCCCATGCCTCCCATATCGCCTGCTTAAGCCAAGCAGCCACATTAACCATATGGCTGTGTGGCTGTTAAGGTCCTGCCAGCATCACTGTCTCAGTTGTTTCACAAGGCAGGGCAGGGCATCTGCTGTGACCAGGCCCTGTGTGGTGGAAAGCTATGTCCCACCCTGACAGCCTTCCGAAAACTTACAAGTGTCTCTGGCAACTCGAAACAGATGAGAGTACCTAAAAATAGCAGAAGTAATTGAAGTGACAGAAAGATTAGATTCACAGAGTTGAACAGCACAGAAAAACGGCACTTTGGCAGTGCCCAATCACCTCCTCCTTTGCCTCCATATTAGGTACCCAAACAGTCCTTCCATGTGAGGCAACACTTCACCTGCAAATCTGTTGGGTCGTCCATTGTATCCGGTGCTCTCGATGCAACCTCCTCTATGTTCAACGTAAATTGGGGGTCTGCTTTGTCGAGCACCTCCACTCCATTCACCAGAAGTAGAATTTCCCAGTGGCCAACCATCTTAATTCCTATCTCCATTCCCATTTTTACATGACGGTCCAAGATGAAGCCACTCTTAGGGTGGAGGAACAACATCTCGTATTCTATCTGGGTAGCTTCTAACCTGATAGTATAACATTAATTTCCCCTTCTTTCCCTCCCCTTCCCTCTTCTTCTATTCCCCACTCTGGCCTCTTACCTGTTCTTCTCACCTGCCTATCACCTCCCTCTGGTGCCCCTCCTCCTTCCCTTTCTCTCATATTCCACTCTTCTCTTTTATAAGATGCGCTTTTCTCCAGCCCTTAATCTTTCCCATCCAGCTGGCTTCACCTACAACTTTACAGCTAGTCCTCTTCCTCCTCCTCCTCTCCCAATCTTTTTTTATTCTAGCATCTTACTCCTTCCTTTTCAGTCCTGATGAACGTTCTCAGTCCAAAATGTTGACTACTTCTTCATTTCCATTGGTGCTGCTGGACTTGCTGAGTTTCTCCAACATGTTGTGTGTGTGTGTTACATTGGCCCATATATGTTTTCATCAACCAAGATGTACGTTAAGGCTAATTCCATTTCCCAGCCCTTGGCCCACATCCCTTGGAAATGTTGACATTCTTAAGACCATAAGCATATGACACAGGAACAGAATTAGCCCATTTGGCCCATCAAGTCTGCCCCACCATTCTATCCTGACTGGTTTGGTTTGCCTCTCAAATCCATTCTCCTGCCTTCTCAGTGTAACTTTTGATACCCATTAGTCATCAAGAATCTGTCAACGTCCCCTTTAAATATGTCCAATGACTTGACCTCCACAGCTGTCTGTGGCAATGAATTCCACAGATGTTACAGGCATCCTTCCTATAACCTGATGAATAAAGCTGAGCTTGTGAAATGTGTGCTGGTCGAAATCTTGTTCAATTGCAACATGACCTCCTAGGTTCTGTATTCAATGCCCTGACCAATGAAGGCCACCGTCTGGCTGAAGAGCTTCCTCCTCATCTCATTGCCCTTCTATTCTGTGGCCATGCAGAGTTTTTAACAGACATCTTTAACATCTCTTTGAAACAGTCCACTGTACCTGCAGGCTTCATGGCAGCCACCACCATTCCAGTGCCCAAGAGAATGACAGTAGCTGGCCTAAGTGATTACTGCCCGGTGGCACTGACTTCAACAACCATGAAGTGCTTTGAGTGGATGGTAATGGATCATATAAAATTCCACCTTCTAGCGATATTGGGTCATTTCCAGTTCGCCTACTGCTCCAACCAGTGCACTGATGCTGCCATAGCCTCGGCCCTCCACTCTGTCCTGTCCCACCTAGAAAATGATGCCTCATACACCAGGATGCTGTTCATCGACTTCAGCTCGGCGTTTAACATGATCGTCCCTCAGAGGCGGTTAGGTAAACTGTCCTCCTTGCATCTCAAACACACCCCTCTGTAACTGGATCTTTGATTTTTTTTTAACAGAAAGAACCCAGTCAGCCTGAGTTGGCAGCAACATCATGCTAAGTACTGATGCCCCCCAGGGTTGTGTGCTCAACCCCCTGCTGTTCACACTGATCCAGCTCAAACCACATCATGAATTTCGCAGATGATACTAAGAGTAGTTGGCCTAACAGCAATGATGAGTCGGCACACAGAGAGGCTTGTTAAATAGTGTGGGAACAACAATCTGAGACAGAACATGGACAGGACAAAAGAGGAAATTTTGGACTTCAGGAATGCATGGGACGACCACTCTCCATTACACATTAATGGCTCTGCCCTGGAGAGAGTGAAGAGCACCAAGTTCCTTAGTGTGCACATAACAGACGAGTTAACCTGGACCCACAGCATTTCCTCACTAGTCAAGAAAGCACAACAGCGTCTACACTTTCTGACGAGATTGAGGCTTGCAAGACTCCTCATCTCCATTCTAACAACTTTCTACAGGAGCAGCATTAAGAGTCTCCAATCTACTTGCACCCTTGAACAGTATGGAGGCTGCAAGGCATCAGACCGCAAGACCCTACAGAGGACAGTAAAACTCGGTGAAAGGACCACCGGGGTCTCCTCCACTCTATTTGTGTCATTTACCAGGAGCGTTGCAAACGAAGGGCCCAAAGCATTATTGAGGATCCCTCCCACCCATCCCACAATCTCTTTCACCCACTACCGTCAGGAAGGAGGTACAGAAGCATCAGGACTAGGACTGCCAGACTGAGTAACAGCGTCTTCCCTCAGGCTGTGAGACTAATGAATACCCTGTCACCACTGAGATCTCGTCACTAGGTCAGCCTGCTGTTTACTGTATAGCGTACTGTTTACTGTTTAGCTGTGCTGAATGCATTTTGAATCATATTTTATTAACAAAGGATCTAGTGCTTATATAATTAATATATTTTATTAATTTATTTATGGTAATATTTTGGTTTATATGCTGTGTGTGTTATATGATTTGTGGATTCACTGTGGTCTGGAGGAACATTGTTTCATTTGGTTATATATATGTACAGTCAGATGATAATAAACTGGAACTTAAACTTGCACTCTGGTTCTAAACTCTCCCACTATTGAAAGCATCCTCTCCATGTCCACTCCACCTACATCTTTCAATACTTGTGCTTTCATTCTACGAAACTCCAGCGAGTACATGCCCAGAGCTATCAAACGCTCCTCATACATTTTCCTTTGATGTAGACCTTTCCACATAATTATTAAATGTACCTAATGTACCTGCCTCAACCAGTTTCTCTGGAAACAACAGGAATTCTGCAGATGCTGGAAATTCAAGCAACATACATCAAAGTTGCTGGTGAACGCAGCAGGCCAAGCAGCATCTATAGGAAGAGGCGCAGTCGACGTTTCAGGCCGAGACCCTTCGTCAGTCCTGACGAAGGGTCTCGGCCTAAAACGTCGACAGTTTCTCTGGAAGCTGGTTCCATGGACATATCTCCCACACTATGTAAAAAAG
This sequence comes from Mobula hypostoma, assembly GCF_963921235.1. NCBI lineage: Eukaryota > Metazoa > Chordata > Chondrichthyes > Myliobatiformes > Myliobatidae > Mobula > Mobula hypostoma. Next base: position 83,039,069 of record NC_086101.1, on the reverse strand, counting down.
GTTGCCTCTCAGATTCTTGTTAAACATTTTCACTCTGATCTTAAAACTATGCCCTCTAGTTTTTGATTCCTCAACCCTAGAAAAGGCACTGGTCTATGCTCCTCATGATTTTATATACCTCTATGACATTAGCCCTCAGTCGCCTCTGCTCGAAGAAGTAGAGCCTGTTTGACCTCTCCCTATGACTCAGTCCATTGAGATCTGGCAACATCCTCATAAATCTTTTTGCACTCTTTTCAGTTTCATCACACCCTTCCTATAATATAGTGACCAAAGTTAAACACTACTTCAAATGTGGCCTGATCAACATCTTGTACAATCGCAACATAATCTCCCAATTTTTACATTCAGTGTCTTGACCAATGAAGGCCAACAGCATCTTCACTGCTCTGTCGACCTGTGACTTCACCTTAAGGAGTTTCATTCCTACAACAGTAACCAGGATCCTTCTTTCAATATAGAAGACATAATCCTGATGAAGGGTCTTGGCCAAAGGTGTCAACTATTCACTGCCTTCTATAGATTGCTGCCTGACCTGTTCAGTTCCTCCAGCATTTCGTGTGTGTGTTGCCCTAGATTTCCAGCATCTGCAGTCTCTGTTGTGTCTCCATGTACAAGACATACTTTGATTTGTTCTTCAAAATGTTACAGTTCAAACAGCTGAATTAAATTCCATTTGCCATTCCTCAGCCCATCCACCAGCTGATCAAGATCCTTCTGTAATTCTTGATGCTCCTCTTTACTGTCTGCCACAGCATCTATTTTAGTGTCATCGGGACGATGGTTAAACCATAAGAATTCAGTAATAGCATGAATGTCCAGTGACTTACACTGAAGGATTGTTCCTTGGTCTTGGGCTCGAGAGCATATCGAAGTAGCAGAGCCCAGGTCTGAGAGTAGGGAACTACCCAAGCTTTAGACAATTTCAGAGCCGGACTAGATTGAAAGGGTCAGAGTGTCAGGGCCGGAGGCAAGGGATGGGCTGGTTCAGCAACACAAAATGCTGGTGGAAGGCAACAGGCCAGGCAGCATCTATAGGAAGAAGTACAGTCGACGTTTCAGGCTGAGACCCTTCATCAGGACTATCTGAAAGAAGAGATAGTAAGAGATTTGAAAGTGGGAGGGGGAGAGGGAGATCCAGAATGATAGGAGACGAGAGGAGGGGGAGGGATGAAACTAGGAGCTGGAAGGTTGATTGGCAAAAGGGATACAGAGCTGGAGAAGGGGGAGGATCATGGGATGGGAGGCCTAGGGAGAAAGAAAGAGGGAGGGGAGCCCAGAGGAAGATGGAGAACAGGCAAGGGAGAGGGACAGAGAGAAAAAAAAGGGGTGGTAATCATAAATAAATAAGTAACGGATGGGGTAAGAAGGGGAGGAGGGGTATTAACGGAAATTAGAGAAGTCAATGTTCATGCCATCAGGTTGGAGGCTACTCAGACGGAATATAAGGTATTGTTCCTCCAACCTGAGTGTGGCTTCATCTTGACAGTAGAGGAGGCCATGGATTGACATATCAGAATGGGAAAGGGACGTGGAATTAAAATGTGTGGCCACTGGGAGATCCTGCTTTCTCTGGTGGACAGAGCATAGGTGTTCAGTGAAACAGTCTCCAAGCCTGCGTCGGGTCTCACCAATATATAGAAGGCCACACCGGGAGCACCGGATGCAGTATATCACACCAGCTGACTCACAGGTGAAGTGTCATCTCACCTGGAAAGACTGTCTGGGACCCTGAATGGTAGTGAGGGAGGAAGTGTAAGGGCAGGGTAGCACTTGTTCCACTTACAAGGATAAGTGCCAGGAGGGAGATCGGTGGGAAGGGATGGGGGCGGCGAATGGACAAGGAAGTTGTGTAGGGAGCGATCCCTACGGAAAGCTGAAGTGGGGGTGAGGGAAAAATGTGCTTGGTGGTGGGATCCCGTTGGAGGTGGCAGGAGTTACGGAGAGTTATATGTTGGACCCAGAGGCTAGTGGGGTGGTAGGTGAGGACAAGGAGAACCCTATTCCTAGTGGGGTGGTGGGAGGATGGGGTGAGAGCAGATGTGCCTGAAATGAGAGAGATGCGTTTGAGAGCAGAGTTGATGGTGGAGGAAGGGAAGCCCCTTTCTTTAAAAATGGAAGACATCTCCTTCGACCTGGAATGAAAAGCCTCATCCTGAGAGCAGATGCGGCGAAGACGGTGGAATTGTGAGAAGGGAATGGCATTTTTGCAAGAGACAGTGTGGGAAGAGCAATAGTCCAGGTAGCTGTGAGAGTCCGTAGGCTTATAGTAGACATCAGCAGATAAGCTGTCTCCAGAGATAGAGACTGAAAGATCAAGGAAGGGGAGGGAGGTGTCGGAAATGGCTGGTTCAGCTAGCTGCTCCACGCTTTATTCATCTTTGTACTGAACTGAGGCAGTGGCCTGCAGCTTATAATCGGCTGTGGGTTCATGTTCGTGAACTTCAGTTCTGAATGCTATTTGCTTACTTGTATTGTTTGCATGATTGTGCTTTTTTTCTCCCCGCACATTCGATGGTCTTTACTTTATTGTCACCAAACAATTGATACTAGAGCGCACGATCATCACAGCGATATTTGATTCTGCGCTTCGCGCTCCCTGGAGTACAAATTGATAGTAAATAGCAAAAATTTAAATTATAAATCATAAATAGAAAATAGAAAAGGGAAAGTATGGTAGTGCAAAAAACCAAGAGGCAGGTGCGGATATTTGGAGGGTACGGCCCAGATGCGGGTCAGGATCCGTTCAGCAGTCTTATCACAGTTGGACAGAAACTGTTCCCAAATCTGGCCGTACGAGTCTTCAAGCTCCTGAGCCTTCTCCTGGAGGAAAGAGGGACGAAAAGTGTGTTGGCTGGGTGGGTCGTGCCCTTGATTATCCTGGCAACACTGCTCCAACAGCGTGCAGTGTAAAGTGAGTCCAAGGACGGAAGATTGGTTTGTGTGTTGTGCTGGGCTGTGTTCACGATCTTCTGCAGCTTCTTCCGGTCTTGGACAGGACAACTTCCATACCAGGTTGTGATGCACCCTAGAAGAATGCTTTCTACGGTGCATCTATAAAAATTAGTGAGGGTATTAGGGAACAAGCCAAATTTTTTTAGCCTGCTCAGGAAGTAAAGGTGCTGGTGGGCCTTCTTGCCAGTGGACTGTGCTTGGTTGGACCAAGTCAGGTCATTTGTGATATTGACCCCAAGGAACTTAAAGCTTTTGAGCTGTTCCATTTGCGCACCGCCAATGTAAATGGGGTGGTGCGGTCCGCTATTCCTTCTGAAGTCAACAACTAATTCCTTCGTCTTGCTGACGTTGAGGGATAGGTTATTGTCTTCTCACCATGTCACCAAGTTTTTAATTTCCTCTCTGTACTCAAACTCATCATTACCTGAGATACGGCCTACAATTGTGGTGTCATCCGCAAACTTATATATTGAGTTCGATGGAAACTTGGCTACACAATCATGGGTGTACAGTGAGTACAGCAGGGGGCTGAGTACACAGCCTTGTGGGGCACCGATGCTCAGAATGATTGTAGAGGAGAGCTTGTCCCCTATTTTTACAGCCTGGGTCCTGTCTGTGAGGAAGTTGAAGATCCAGCTGCAAATCTGAGTGCTAAGGCCCAGGTTCGGGAGCTTAGGAATCAGTTTATTTGGAATGATGGTATTAAAGGCAGAGCTGTGGTCAATGAAAAGGAGCCTTACATATGCGTCTTTATTCTCCAGGTGTTCTAAGGAGGAATGTAGGGCCAGAGAGGTGGCATCTGCCCTTGACCTGTTGCTCCGATAGGCGAATTGCAAAGCATCGAGGTTGACCGGTAGGCAGTGGTTGATGTGTGCTATCACCGATCATTCGAAGCACTTCATAGCAATTGATGTCAGAGCCACAAGTCGACAGTCATTCAGGCATGCCACCTTGCTCTTCTTCGGCACTGGGATTATCGTTGCCTTCTTAAAACACAAGAGAATTCTTTTGTTTTAATAGTTTCTATTGGGTTTCTTTGTTTTGTGGCTGCCTATAAGGTAGTGAATCTCAAGGTTGCGTAAAGTATACATACTTTGATAATATATCTACTTTGAACTTCAATATCTTACCTACACTTACCTTTTAAATGAAAGGTGTGACATGCTGCTAGATCAGCCTACTTTGGGTACCATAAAGCTGAGGAGTCAGGTACGAAGCGTGGCTGACTCTGTACTCAGCAAATTAAGGAAATCCCAGGACTCAATAGTGAGTCCACCCACAGTGCATGAAGCCGTCTGTGTCCTCATCTACCCCCATATTGATTGCTAATTTGGCACAGGTCTGATCCATGCTACCACAGCAAGTGCAACACGCTGGTATTTCATTGTGGAACACCCAGCATTGCATTCTGGTCAGTTAAACTAAACCCCATCTCACTTTTCAGCTGGAAGGAGACATTTCAAGAGAATTATTTAAAGCACGATTTGTTATCCTGAACTGTAATCCACTCTCAACCAGCACCACAGATTAACTGGTCACTCATGGTATATGCTGTTATTGGAGCTTATTGTCCACATATTTTCTATCACATTCACAATGCTGGCTGCATTCCATTGACTATAAAGCACTTTGGAATATCCCGAGGATGTGCAAAGAGTGATCTTTTATTATCACGGCAATTTAAAAGATGGCTATCACTCATTTTTGAAGAGAAGAGAGGGCCGGATTACATGGCTTAATGTACAACATTAAATAACTCACATTTATGATATTTTCTTTTATTTATTTAATAATAAATGAATACCCATTTGTAGTTTACTGCCTGGCCATAGAGTATTGAGACTGGAAAGCCAGTGTAATTTCACTGGTTGTCCGCATTAGTTCTCTAATGAAAATATTCCTTGTTTACCAACCATTTTTCCTGCAAGTTATTTCTAGTACAAAAATCAATTGGAAATATAAGATATTTAGTAAAACATCATACCAAAAAGGTACTTTATTGCAGACTATTTAATGACAATGGTGAAAACATTATATTATATTTTTAGTTAAATATAAGAATTACGAGGGGTGATTGATAAGTTCATGGCCTAAGGTAGAAGAAGTCAATTTTAGAAAACCTAGCACATTTATTTTTCCTACATTTACACACTTAGCCCAGCGGTCGTGGAGCATACGGTTACCTTCTTTGTAGAGGTCGGCGTCTTGGACCTCCAGAAGTGGTCCACAGCAGGGGTGATTGATAGGTCCGTGGTCCAAGGCAGAAGGAGATGAATTATTAACTTCAAACTTCCTGCATTTTCACTCATGGAGTTGAACTGCACGTGCATATAACGAGAGCTGTATGACTCATCTCCTGCTACCTTAGGCCACAAACTTATCAATCACCCCTGCTGTGAACCACTTCTACAATGAAGGGATCCGTATGCTCCACAACTGCTGGACTAAGTGTGTACATGTTGGAAGGGACTATGTTGAAAAATAAATGTGCTAGGTTTTCTAAAATTGACTCCTACCTTGGGCCTCGAATTTATCAATCACCCCTCATATAATGCAGCCATGGGAGTGCTATATCCTCTGGTTAGCTTGATGTTAACTCAGCCGATTAGCACTCATGAAGTATTCAGTCAGCCTTATTGTGCAGATATCTATCATAGGTCAATCTTGGCCAATTTAATTCCCCTGTATTTTTAGAGTACAGGCAATATTGCACAAGCATTACAGACTCCTTCATTATTTCACAGAAATTGCAGAGGTCAGCAGGGTAGAATTGGTCAGGCGCACAGAGCAGGGGAAGTAAACAGGAACAAGGTTCTTGTATCGTCCCAAGGTGACCTCCCCTACCAGCATGCTTTCTGCTCAAGAGCGTCAGCAGCACCAAATGAAAACTGTGCAACTGTGTAATGGGCAAATGTTCCTAACCACGTAGATGGCTTGTGCATCTTCATGTAACTTATATGGGAACTACCACTGGTGCTATTAATATACAGAACAGGAAATAAAGTCAGGCATGTTTACTCACCTTGAGGGAGAATTTATTCTCACTTCATTACTTGCCCCACTGTTAATTTATGATAAACATTTATTCCCAATTTTTTGAATAAGTATATACAAGTACTTTTGTATGTATGTTTTTAAAATCAGAATGTTACTTTGAGATTCTCTTATTTTTATTTTTTAGTACATAGAAATGTACAATTTAATATATTTTGACGAACAGGATCTAGCTCAACATTGCAATAGAGAAGTCCAGATGATCAATGCTGCTCTAAAACAGCCATGCATTCTCTCCCTGTTTATCATCTCTCAAGGTTAACAGCCTTGAGTGAGTTAATCTGGTTTGAATAAATCTGGATTACCATGTGAATCAAACCTTTGTTGGCATACTGGGCATCAAAGGCTACAGGCTTACATTCAATAGCATGAGCAGTCCTTAAAGGGGCATTGTCGCCTCACACAAGTGTTGCCAGACAAGTCCTTGGTAAAGCAGAAGGGGCCTTCAGTGTGCAATGACATTTTGCATGGATGGCTGAGAAAAGATCTATGCAAGGACAAGTTTGCATCCCTGTAATTAGGCAAATTTAATGTCAGCATGTGTTGCTTCCACGTCAACAAGGATTATTGTACCTTTGTGATTTGTGAGGAGGAACCAAAGAAGTTGAGATTTTTCTGAGGTGGTGGGATGAATAATTGAAGAATCATCTTTCTAGTTACAATTGAGTCTCAATGCAGAAATATTGGAAATATATTGTGCCATTTAAAAATAAAAGATGCAGAAGCATATTCACACGAACATCAGGATAAAACTTCATCTGCTTCATCTGGATTTAGGTAGCAACATTAAGTAAAGAGTAACTCTTCAGTATTCACACCTCCTCAGTTTGCTCTTGGTTTTGCTGAAGCATTTTTTTCTACTGTCTCACTAAGGTAGAACTGATGGATTTGTCTGACATCAAACAACAAGAGCAGATGCAAACAGCAGTGAAAATATTCACACCTTGGTTCTCATCTAACACTCTCTCCTGCCTACTTTTGTTTATCACTGACAACCCGATCTAATTATGTGCAACTTTTCAGCATCATTAACTTCGTGGCATCTTTTTTAAAAAACCACAATGAACATACCCAGAAATAGGAGGATTGCTTGATTAATTGTGTACTAATGGGGGACAGCTCCAGTACTTTGAAATATTTGCTGTAGGTAATCCAGTTCTCAGAAGAATATAGGTGGGCAGGGAACCTGTAGTCCAGTAGACTTTAAGATTTATGACAGGCCTGAAACTTTAATCTTCAGATACTTGTTTCTGCCAATGAAAGAAAATTGCACTGATACATTGAAGATGGTGATGAATTTTAGTATCAATGTTTACTTTTGTCAAATGGTGCTCCTGCCCCCCAAGAAAGCAAAAGTGGTTCGCATTTACCAGGGTGTTATTGGAAGCCTTAATTTTGGGGGACAGGGGCAGAGTTGTGCAGATTGGGAGAGAAGATTGGTCTTACAAACATTACATGCAATGCTCATGTTACCAGGTAGATAGAGAAATTTTCAAGAATGGCCTCAAAGACTCCTGGAAGAACTGTGTGTCATCTCTATCAATACCAGCCTTTTGGATGGTATGAGAGCCATGAGTCCATGTATTGGGAGCGCATAGAAGGCGATGTAGGTGGTGGAAGAATCAACCACCTCATATATTATCCATTTGCCTGCCCCATCAGCTGCCCCTTCTGTGGAAGTCTTCAGTTCCCACATTGACCCACAAGAGGGAAGACCCACAACAAATAGAAGGAGGTTAAACTCAATCCCAATTGAATGTCAGAGAAAAGGAAAGAGAACGAGTTCCAGTCAATGGATGTTGACAAATAGGAATAGTTCCCCCTACTTCATTCAGATTTTGATCATTTCAGTGTCTTCTTTGTTCCTCTTGGATTCATTCAAAGTTGACACATTAGGGAGGTAACATCAAGTTTATGCATCCTTACATCTGAAATGAAATAGAACAAATTACTCCAGAATACTGAACCTGGCATTTAGTGGGTTGTGTTAAATGGTCTATCAGGTACTTGTGTTGGCACACCAGGATGAAAAGGCATAATGATCTATACCTTAATAGAAGGATTCTCAACCCTTTTTTCTATCCTATGGACCTCTACCATTAACTGAGGGGTCCATGTACCCCAGTTCGAAAACCCTGCCTTAATGCAATAGAAACATAGAAATCTACAACACATTACAGGCCTTTCAGCCCACAATGTTGTACTCTAGAAACTGCCTAGAATTTCCCTACCGTATAGCCATCTATTTTTCTAAGCTCCATGTACCTATCTAAGAGAATCTTAAAAGGCCCTAGGCCAACACATAATGATTTCATTAAATGAATGCAGGAAAAGTTAGAAATTTGTATGGCTGGACTTAAATCAACCTAAAATTAATTTGCCTGAAGAGAAAAATATAACTTCTGCCTTAATCTAACTGTTCAAGGAAACTAGGGGACTTTTTGGATTTTCTTCAATCACATGTTTTGTAGTCAGTATGAAGTAAATTAAGAAACATCTTTGCATCATTTAGGAAAGGACACTGGCAGATAAATTATTGAACAGAAACTTGCAGAGCCCTGCATGCCTTCAATCGACATTGTTCTTCCTCTGTTTCGAATCCTAATCTCGGTATTTGCTGTTAATCTATTAGTGCTGCATGTTAGTTGCCTGGTCCTTCTTGCCACAGTTTATCAAATCTGTGTGGTGATTTATGCTCAATGGTCTCACCATTTTCAAAGAAAATAGAAACAGGAAATATGAAGTGCATGATGAAGTGAAATATGAAGGTTGTTAGGGGTAGGTTTTTTGCACAGGGAGTGGGGATGCATGGAATATCCTGCCAGGTATGATGGTCGAGGCAGATACATTAGGACCGATTGATGACTCTAGGCTTGTACTCCCTGGAATTCAGAAGAATGGAGGGGGGGGGGGAATCTCATTGAAACCTATCAAAAGTTGAAAGGCCTGGATAGAATGGATGTGGAGGGGATGTATCCTATGGTGTCTAAGGCCAGAGGATACATCCTCAGAATAGAGGGAGTTCCATTCAGAACGGAGATGAGGTGGAATTTCTTTAGCCAGAGAGTGGTGTATCTGTATAATTCATTGTCACAGGTGACTGTGGAGGCCAAGTCATTGAGTATATTTAAGGCTGATGAGGTTGATAGATTCTTGATTATATAGGGCATGAAGGGATATGGGGAAGAAGGCAGGAGATTGAGGCTGAGAGGGAAATGGATCAATCATGATGAAATGGTGGAGAGACTCAATGGGCCAAATGGCTTAATTCTGCTCCTATATCTTATGGAGTATCTTATACTAGGGACATTTAAGAAACTCTTAGACAAGCACATGGATAATAGAAAAATGGAGGGCTATATAGGAGGGAAGGGTTAGATTATTGTTAGTGTAGGTTACAAGGTCAGCACAACATTGTGGATTGAAGGGCCTGTACTGTGCTACAGTGTTCCATGTTCTATGTAAGACCTGAAATGTCATGATCCTTGTGGCCAGTACCAGTAGTTCACACCTAAATGCCATTCTGTCAGAGATAAGGAACTGATGCTTTGGTATTAATGTTGCCATCCTGAGTGAGATAAGACAGACTGGAGAGGTCAGTTTAATGAATACATCATCCCAGCATTGAGGGAGAAACTGGAAAAAGAATGAGATCATCACAGAATAACTCTGAAGTAGGAGCTAGTTTGGTAGCCGACCCTGAAGAATTGTGAAAGGACTCTTGGTTTGCCTACCAAGATCTAGAACAGGTCTGATGAGACTAACTGGGTTAACGAATCACAAATATAAACTATTCCTGGACTAAAAGTTCACCTTTCCTAAAGGGAAAAGAAACCAGAGATCCAGAGGAAAATCCATGACCTATAGAACAGTTGGTGGGTGTAGGCAGAGCAGAGTGTTCAGCAACCTGCTGGCAGCAGTGACATGTCTGTGTTCTATAGTGCTGTCACGGCCATCTGTGGCCCAGACACTCTGGAACCCACCCTCCTGAGAGCCACAAATGGGAGGAGGTGGTGACATCATCAGGAACAGAGAAGCACTTCAAAGACCTTCTCGACCACAACTCTCTCCTTGTTGTGTATGTACTTGAATCCATTCCACAGTAATCCACCTCATTCTGCCTTGCTGCCTGTGGTGACCAACAAGACTAAGAAAATGCCATATTGCAAATAAAAGAGTAACAAAGGGCAAACAACATCTCTGCTAATGTTTTAAAAATGGCACTGAAGGGCTTTGGTTAGGAATCCAGAATCTCTTTGTCATAGCTGGGAAGAAGGAGATATTCCAGAGGACCTCAGGGATGTAACAGTACTGATCATCTTCAAGAAGGAAATAAGACCTATTGTCTTATTTCGGATCTCCCAACATCGACTGTTTATTCATTTCCATAGATGCTATCTGACCTGCTGAATTCTTCCAGCATTTTGTATGTGTCCCAACTGTCTGCCACAGAGAAAATTATCACCAGAATACTCTTAAAATAACTCCATTGGCTGGGTGAATAAATGCTCCCCAAGATCACGGATTCTCTCCATCTCAAGCTGGAATGGAGGTGATTGTTACCATCTGATCATGCCAAAACAAATGCAGGGAAAAATACCAACTATTATTTGAGGCCTTTTTCATCCTCACTCACAAAAGCTTTGACTCTGTCAAGTAAATGAAAAAGGAATGAAGATGCTGGAAATCAAAAATAAAAATGGTAAAATCTGGAAATGGTCAAGCTTCATCAGCGGGAAGGGAACCAAGTTAACACCTCATGTTGATGACTTTATCACCGATGATAACCTAGCCACTGTCTGTTCAGAGTAAAACAGAACTATGTAAGCCTTTGTTCACCCAGATAAACATGTTGTGGTCTGTAACACATGTACCAGAACTTCTGTCACATCAATAGCTATCAAATGTTCTGTCCTAATGTAATATTTAGTGTTTACTAACTCACAGAGGAAAACCTCCATTACAGTTATCAATCTGCAGGCAAATTAATTCATTTTTTAATGTTTATCAACTACAGTTATTCTGTAAAATGGGCTTCCTGGTTTTGGTAGTCACAACTAATCCAATAACTTCTTGCAGAATCAATGAAAAGCTGGCATGGCAATGCCTTTGGGATCATATGCTTGTATCTCTGTGTGCTATGGACAGCCTGAGGGCCATAACAGAAGCATCAGTAACTCACTTTTATGCTCATAATTATGCTTATATGTCATAATGCTTATAATTCATTGAATGGCTGCGAGAAGTATTTTCCTTTTGGGATTGTATGCTATAATTTGATAGAGGTAATGGGGGCCAAAAATTGAATATTGTATGTTTACACAATTATTTTCTATAGACCAATCCACATCACTGATATAAATGAATGTTATTAGAGTATGGTGAAGAGACTTGGCCATGACACTTTTACACTGCATCATCATCATCATCATGTGGTATGATGTGGACGACTACGATTTATGACCATGACTGTCCTTGGCAAATTCTACTGAAATGGTTTGCATTGCCTTCTTCTGGGCACTGTCCTTACAAGATGGGTGACCCCAGCCATTGTCAATGCTCTTCTGAGGTGGTCTGCCTGGCGTCAGTGGTCGCATAATTGGAACTTGCGATATGCACCAGCTGCTCATACGACCACCCATCCTACTGATCCCATGACTTCACGTCGGGTGGTGATAAGCAGAAGCTCACTACACCTTGAAGGCTAATGGAGGAAAGGAACACCTTACACCTCCTTTGGTAAAGACAGTTCTCCACCCTGCCACCAATTATACTGCACAGAAGGGCCATTAAATTGAAATGAATATTTTTCATTAACGAAGCCTCCTTGGTTCTATAATCTTAGCAGGTATTCATACAAACTTGCAGGTAAATTTATATTTTTATTTTTAATAAATTTATAAATTTATTTTAATACCAGATCTACTGTAGTTTTGATGAGCCCTGAATTAGGAGTATTGATGCATACAGACGTTATACCCATAAAGTCTGTATGCATCAATACTCCTAATTCAGGGCTCATCAAGAATAGACTGATGGCAAAAATCCATCCATTGCTTCAAGTATCAAAAGTACCATTATTTGGGCCTTTTAAGATTAACTGAGCTTTCATTTGGTTAATACAATCAGTCATATGAATTGTCTTTTAACATACTTCTGGAAGAAAGTGTGAAAGACAATGGTAAAATGAAGAAAAACATGGATCATGGGATTCAATAGCATGGGCTTATGAGCAATTTGTCAGTCTGCTAAGAAGCTGAAACAAAATGTTTTCCATTTAAATGTTTACAAACTGCATATAGAGTCATACAGTCATAGAGCTACGAAGCATGCAAACAGGCCCTGTGGCCGAACAAATCCATACTGATGATAGTGCCCACTCAGCTAGTCCCAATTTCCTGTTTGGCCATTTCCCTTTGGGCCTCTCTCCCCAAACGACCCATCGAAGTGCTTCTTAAATGAAACTATAATAGCCACCTCAGCCACTCTGCCAGCAACTCATTCCATACACCCACCACCCTCAGTGTGAAAATGTTGCCCTTGAGGTCCCTTTCAAATCTTGCCTCTCTCATCCTAAATTCAAAGATTCAAAGTATATTCATTATCGAAGTATGTATGCAGGATACAATCCTGAAATTCGTCTTCCCCACTGACAGCCATGAAACAAAGAAAACCCAAGAAAGCCATGGAAATTGTTCAAAGAAAATCTATTCCCCCTAGCTTTGGACTCCCCTACCCTGGTGTAAAGATTGTTACTATCTATCTCATCTACATCTGACATAATCTTACACACTTCTGTAAGGTCACTCCTCATTCTTCTGTGCTTCAAGGAATAAAAACCTAGCCCGGCCAGTCTCTTCCTGTAATTCAGATCCTCTATTTCTGGCAGCATCCACATAAATCTTTTTTTGGATTCTTCCCAGTTTGTCTTCTGAAAAGTTTTCCCAAAACTATATACAGTACTCCAAGTGAGGCTTCATCAAAAAAATTAAGGACTAAAGGCATATCAGTTGGCGTGTGGCCAAGTGGTTAAGGCGTCTGTCTAGTGATTTGATGGTTGCTAGTTCGAGCCTTGGCTGAGACAGCATGTTGTGTCCTTGAGCAAGGCACTTAACCACACATTGCTCTGCGACGACACCAGTGCCAAGCTGTATGGGTCCTAATGCCCTTCCCTTGAACAACATCAGTGGCGTGGAGAGGGGGGACTTGCAGCATGGGCAACTGCTGATCTTCCATACAACCTCGCCCAGGCCTGCGCCCTAGAAACCTTCCAAGGTGGAAATCCATGGTGTCACGAGCCTAACGGATGCCTATAAAAGGCATATCAGAAGAATGGGAATAAAGGTGATATTGGCAATTTGATGTGGAAAGGAGAGAGGGAATGTATTTTGGAAAAAGAAGATAAATAATAATGAAGGAATTGGAGAATAAAGAAGCCTATATATTCAAATACATAATATTATCAATATGCGCATCAACAGTTATGGGGGGAAGACAGGAGAATGAGGCTGAGAGGGATAATAAATCAGCCACAATGGAATGGTGGAGCAGACTTCATGGGACAAATGGCCTAATTCTGATCTTATGTCTTCCTTGTGTCTTATGTGATTGCATATGGACAAAATGATGAAGAGGCCAACTCAACGTTCACACCTTCTAGGCATGTAGGACATCACACTTCACACTTTATATCAACCTGTCAATCAATCTTCAGGCATGCCACTCAGAGACCTGTGCTGATTTTTATTTTGTGTCTGTATGTGCAGAATCATAACTATATGTGCTGTGTGTAACTATATGTACTGTGTTTTGCACTGTGGTCCCAGAGGAATGATATTTTACTTAACTGTATACATGTGTATGGTTGAATGACAATAAACTTGAACTTGACTTGATCTGACATTGGGGTGGACTTTGGTCTCAGCTTTGAACACATACCACCAATCATTACACTTGCTTTTCTAGAAAGACATTTTCTGAAGTTTGAAGTTCAAAGTAAGTTTTTTATCAAAGTACACATGTGTTACCATATACTATCTTGAGATTCATTTTCTTGTTGGCATTTACAGGAAAAATATAAATAAAATAGAATTTGATAAAAATCTATACATAACAGTCTCGTGAAAAATAAGACAACCTGTGCATGTAAAAAATAGTACAGCATGAGTTGTAGAGTCCTTGAAAGTGAGTCTGAAGGTCATAGCAAACACGAGGAAATCTGCAGATGCTGGAACTTCAAGAACACACATAAAAGTTGCTGGTGAACGCAGCAGGCCGGGCAGTATCTCTAGGAAGAGGTACAGTCGACGTTTCGGGCCGAGACCCTTCATCAGGACTAACTGAAAGAAGAGCTAGTAAGATATGAAATGGTGGAGCAGACTCAATGGGCCAAAAGGCCTAATTTTGCTCCTATACCTTATGGTCTTATGGTAAACTATGTGCAGCTGGTTGACAACATGCTTCAGGCATACAAAACCATGAAATGTAACATGTCACTAAAGATTAATTTTTCTGCATTCTTATTTAGACTTCTTCCCCGTAAAGCTGCCAGTGATAAGCATGGTGAAAGGTTTCACCAGGACATTGCGGTCATGGAGAAAGGGTATCAGGGTGATTGGAATCTATCAATGCTGGCTGATTATTGTTGGACACTTAAGTGAGAAGCCTCAGACACTGAGTACAAATGAAAATCATCAATAAATTGTTTTTAACCTAGTTGAACTATTACAAAGCATCAGCACCATCATATTCAAGTTAATTCCTATGTAATACAAACAACAGGAATTCTGCAGATGCTGGAAATTCAAGCAACACACATCGAAGTTGCTGGTGAACGCAGCAGGCCAGGCAGCATCTCTAGGAAGAGGTACAGTCGACGTTTCAGGCCAAGACCCTTCGTCAGGACCTGACGAAGGTCATAGATTCAGTTCAATGTAGAGCTATCCATGCTGGTTCAGGAGTCTGATGGTAGTAGGGTAATAATTCTTCCTGAACCTGCTGGTGTAGGACCTAAGGCTCCTCTATCTCCTGCCCAATAGTAGGAGCAAGAAGAGGTCATGACCTGGGTGGTAGATGTCTTTGATGATGGATGCTGCTTTCTTGTGGCAGTGCTCCATGCTAATGCATTTAACAGAAGGAGGGCTTTGCCTGTGATGGACTTTTGTTTGATTGCTTTGGAACTTGCTGCGAATTTGAGAGGCATCCTTTACAGGATATTTGGCAGCTATGCAAAGCAGGTAACTATGTATCTCCTTCATCAGTACCAGGGGTTCCCAACCTGGCATCCGTAGATCCCTTGCTTAATGGTATTGGTCGATGGCTTAAAAAAAGTTTGGGAACCAGTGACTGATAAGAGGCTGGACAAGGAATTGTCAGACTGTTAAACTCACTATGAAATAAGGTGCAAGAACACTGAGAGAAAGAATGAATCCAATGAGACAGGAAATATATTTAAAATATATATATATTTAACAATAATTAAATTCTAAAAGAAAAAAAGTCCACAATTGTAAAAAGTTAATTTTCTGTGGCTGTCTCACATACCTTTTTTCTGTCAATAAGGTAATCCTTTGCACAAGGATTCCACAATCTTATCTCACATTTGTTAATTGTAGAAACACAAGAAAAGTGACATAATTTCTGATTTTGCCCCATTTCTGGTGTTTCATGATGCTCAATTAATCTTCTAACAAGTGTGCTGAACCTTTTTTTTCTGGGGCAAAGGAATTAGGGGGAGAAATGAAACTTCATCCAGGAAAGGGGAGGTTATCTCAGTGTACTATGTGCAATTATATCATTAGCTAAATTATAAAACAATTTACAGAGACATTTTCCTTAAAATATGAATTATATAATCATGTTGAAAATTAGACATTCTCATGATTAATGACATTCTGCACAAGTTTAGACAGGAGTGCTTGTTGACATTTGGCTGATTCAGTGGTCGTGACAGGATGAAAACTATTGCTGATCTTTCTTCTTAGATCACCGAGAAACTGGTTCCACTCTATCTCTGGTTTTGGTGGTGACTGATGAGGCTCATGTGGGAAGTGCAGACTGTCTGATAGATCAGGCATGGGGCTCCTGGCTGGGTATGCAAGTTTGTAGTTTGTGAGGTGGCACACTCCTTCTGCCATCTATGCTGAATTAGCTCCTCATGCATGGACTCCAAGTTCTTAATACCATATCTTCTTCACCTTAGGTTGCCACAGATTCCTTAAGGTTGTCATAACTAGGGTGGGTGAGTTGGGCAGTAGGAGAGATAAGTTCCCACAACCCACTAATTACTCTGAATGGTGTGTCTCAAATAGTGTCTTGACAACTAATTCCAGCTCCTACTTTCACATGAAATCCAAAGCTGGAGTCCTTAACACAGTCCTACATTGTGTTAATGCTGTTTGGCAACTCCTGTAACACCACTGATGCCAAACTGTACTGGTCTTTCCTTTGCATTCACCACCTGCATGGGCAACAGCTTGCACACTAGCTTGCGTAAACAGCTAGGACACAACATCCATCATCAACCTCAACCAATGGAGGGCCGACTAAGTAGTTACAGACCAAAGATTCCTCAGAGTCAGAGGAATGTTGTATTTTTCAAGGAAGATTTGAGTACGTTGAACACTTAGTAAACTCTCGATGACAGAGCTCAGAATAGAGTATCTATTTAGGGAGTCTGGAGTCAGACATGTGACAGATGTAGCCTATTCAATGGAGCCAACTGAGTGTAATTAGATTCTAGGGAAGTTGGGTTGGTAGAGGCCATTGATATTTTTCAATTATTTTTCCAGTAAATTTGGAGAATTATGTAGAATCAGTTTTACTGATCTCTTTCCAGTGTCTTGAGCTTTCTACTATAAGTAGTCCACGTCTCAGAAGTATGCAGGATACTGCTGCCTGTTGGATCATGAGTGTTGTCCAAACATTGAATACTGATTTTATAACATCCCTTTCCTTAGTCAAGCAAATGTTGTGCTGGTGCATTTAAGGTGATGGTGAATTTTATGAATGATGACTGTGTTTGTCAAGAGATAGTTCATAAGATATGAAAAGTGGTTCATGTTGGTTGTGTGTTGTCCTACAGATGGTGCTTGGTAAACGATCTTTGTCTTGCAGATATTAAGCGTAAGGCACATCATCAAGCTACAGTGTTTTAATGAAGCTTAGATTTGGGCATGCTCAGAAGCAGAGCTCCTAGGGTGGCCTGGTGGTGTGGCTGGGAGGGTTTATTGTCTCATAGCACCAGGTACCCAAGTTCACTCTTGACTTCTGATGCAGGATTTATAAATTTTACATGTTCTCTTTGTGCCTTCTTGGATTTCCTCCAGATGCACTGCTTTCCTCCCACAACCCAAAGACTGGTAGCGTAATTGACCACTGTAAGATGTCCATAATGTCTAGATCAGGGGCTCCTAATCCTTTTTATGCCAAGGACCAATATCACTAAGCAAGGGGTTCATGGACCACAGGTTGGGAACCCCTGGTCTAAATGAATGGCAGAATCCAGAAAGGGGTGGGTAGTCGATGGGAACGTGAGGAGAATAAAAAGAAGGGATTAATTAAGATGGCATTATAAATGGCAGTTGATAATTGGTGCAGACTCTGTGGGTCAAAAAGCCTGTATTCTGGGCTGGATGACTCTACGTATCTAGCACTATTAATAGGCAACTTGTGACACCAGGATTGTGACTTGGTGACGAGTCTTTAAATAAATACTCCAAGTATTGAGACATCTTTAAACTTCTGTCAAGCAAGTTCATCACCTGATGCCCTTGTTCATACATTCTGTTTACATCCACTATCCATTTCAATTAGAAATCCAAAAAATTTATTAAATGGTGCTGTATAACCTTGACTTTATCGAGTCCATCACTGTTTTTAAACGCATAATGAACTTTATTTCCAGCACTCAGCTTTCTGTTTCCTCCCCTTGTTTCCTCATCTAGTTATTCATGATGAGGCAGCTTCAGCAGTTCCTGACAACTCTTCAACTTTTTGCCAAGTGGTTGTTCTTTATGTGTGACTCCTGACAGATAATATGTGTCAATAGGTTGCCTAACTGGTGATGAATAATATAACTAATGCCAAGCAGTCACTGATAGACATCCTGACAAATGGACTTGCTAGCTGAGGTCAAAATACAGTGTTCAAGAGAGTGAATATTAGCTGATGTTTTTTTTCTCTCTGTTTAGTCAAAGGGCTCTGAAGTCAATTGGACTTCTATTGTTGAAACCACTCGTGATAAGATCAGCTCTTCACCTCATCATCTACCTCATTATGATATTGCACTGTACTTTCGCGGTGGCTGTTACACTTTGTTCTGCATTCTAAATATTGTTTTACCTTGTATTATCTCACTGCACAGTTTATGATTTAATCTGCACAAGCAGTATGCTAGATAAGCTTTTCAACTGTACGTTGGTACATGTGACGTTAATATACCAATTCCAATTCAGTGCTATTCATGAGGTGAAACAGAAAAGTTTGATCATTGTAACTCACCTCTCCATCAGTGAACCCCTACTTCCACCATGACTGCCATGTTCTAAACCTCATAAATATGGCTCTGCTTCTCTGTAAAATTCAGATCTTTAGACCAAAGGTTCTCAATCTGAGTTCCATGGACCCCTCAGTTAATGGTAGGGGTTCATGGTATGAAAAGGTTGGGAACCCCTGCATTACACCATAAGACATGGACACAGATTTAGGCCATTTACCCATGAAGTCTGCTCCATTGTAGCTGATTTATTATCCCTCTCAACACCATTCTCCTGCCTACTGCCTGTAACTAATGGCACCCTTACTAATCAAGAACCTATCGACCTCTGCTTTAAATTTATCCAATGACTTGGCCTCCACAACCATCTGTGATAATGAATTTCACAGAGTCACCAGCCTCTGGCTAAAGAAATTCCTCCTCATCTCTGTTCTAAAGGGACACCCTTGACCTCCTTTATTCTCACGAGTATCATGCAATTATAATGGATAAATCATCAAAAGAAAAAAGAGTTAAATGGCAGAAATTATATTACCTATTTTGAATCGCTCTTGGGAGTCTGTTTCCAGTGAGTCATGGGTTGATATGTATGAGAAGTACGGCAAGATGAAACAGGGGGACCCAAAGGCAGAGTTTAGTTGTTGCAAACGCTTTAATTCTGGAAAACACTTTTTCTGCAGTAGTGAAAGAGGGCACTTCATTTGCCCCAATCCCAATTGGAAGAAGAGTAGTGGGAAAAAGTGGGCAACAAATCTTTGGTGAATGGAAAAAAAAACAGTTGCATAGGAAATGCTATTGCAACTTTGCATCTAATTTTTTTCTCAAAATACTATCAGTCAGGATCAATTTCAGAAGTAGGAATTATTTAAGAGTTAAAAGCCATTTATGGTAATCATGGGATAGTTAGGAATGCCATGTGATATCCTCGATGTGAAGAGACAGACATGACATGTCTTGAGGAATAGTGGAGAAGAGGGCTCAGATTTCTAACTTTGTTGGAACAGTTTACGAAGAAAGGAAACTAAACAGAAGTGATGGACTTCAGCCAAGGCAGGAAGTGCCAATTTCCTGGCCTAGGTTTGAAAAAAAAAGAACACTGGGAGAAGATTTAAACTGGTATGAAGGTGAAGGACAATTGAACCAATTATGCAGAGAATAATAACTATTGAAACAGGAGAGGGAGAAGACACCATATGCCATGAGTAAGGTAAGAAATCATCAAAGTGAAGACAAAAAAAAATTACCATTGCTGCTAGAAAAGATGATGGCATAAAAATATAGTCTAAAGTGTGGGGATTGTGACTGCCTTAGCATTAATATATAATGGGAATAAAGGGTGATACCTTAGAGTTAATGGAAACTTTTATATAAAGATGAGAAGACTGAATTGTGATGCCAGGGTTAAGTGCCAAAGTTCAAAGGACATAGCTCAAAGGGCACAGGTGTTCCAAACGTTCCAAGGGAATAGACATTAAGATACTGCTGTGCATCATATTGGTGCATATATTATTCAAGAATTAAGACAAATTGGTATTTAGAATGGATGAACCAAGGTTAACTGAGACAGAAAAATAGACAATATTTGCAGCTTCCCTTTGACTGGAGAGTGTATAAATTAAAATAAAGGTTTTTTTTTGCAATATTTCAGTGTATTGCTGTTTCTTCATTTTCTATTAAGGATAATAGTAAAAACTGTATTTCTGAATTAAGTAGTCATCATGACTGAAAAAGCATGCTCTTTTCTTCAACCTTATCAATTTGACTAGCTTAGCTTAACTAATAATGTGTTTTATACTGCATGCACATTTTTCTGCATATCAAATTGAAAATCTGATGGTAATTTCTCTGGGTGGGGAAAACAATTTTACTATGTGCTAAGTCCTTTGAATAGCTTTTTTTTTCGAGGTGCTGTTGGCAGAGAGCGAAGGTTCTCTGCCCTCTGTGGTTCCACAACAAATGTGAAAATCTCATTGGCTAGTGCTCAAAAACAAAACCCCTGCAAAATTAAAAATAAACTCTATTTAATTTCCTGTGTGTCAACAATAGGGCTGGAATTTAGTCTTCCATAAAACCTACAGGTTGAGAGGGTTGGAGGTCAGTGCAGCCAAGGAAATATACGTTTGTTCAATTGGTGTAATAGTGTTGCTGGATTTATATCATTGGGATTTCACTGACATGCTCATACAACTGTGCAATAGTGACACGGTATGTCGATTTAGTAAAGGTAGAATCCACAGTGCTTTGTCTCAGAGGGGGTGTTTTCCATTGCTACATTGGTGAGTGATCTTGATGTATTTATTCATCTGTGTGTAATCATATAGGTAGCATATGCAAATTGGCACTTACATAGTTATCATGTTGCGGTTAAAAGTGCAAAATAAAATGTAATCTTGTACTTCTGCCACAGGGCAAAAAAAAAATCCCTATTGGGAGAGACTTCAACACCACTGTGACAATTGAATTGCATATCTAGGATCCTTAACTCGAGCTAGCCACTGAAAACAATTGGGAACTGCCTTGTCAATGTGGGAGGTAATCTGACCAGGCATGGACAATGTTATGGACTGTACTTGCCTAGTGTCTGCTTCTTCTGAGTTCCAAACTCAACATGTGTAGTATAAACACTGGATGTTTATTGTACCAATAGGTTGCGGATGAAATGTCAGGTAATATAGCTTTCACCGTATGAAGTGGCATAAAGTCATTTCACTTTGTACTATGGGGTTATGCAAGGTCAATTCAGCATTTTTAGCCATCAGAGTTTAATTCTGAATCACTATAATTGAAAACATGAGTTTATAACATTTACTAGCATGCTATAAAAATGTAGTATTCCCTTGTGCCGTTTTAAGTCATTGCATCTCCATGCTTCTAAAGCATAATATATCGTGTTCACTGAATCACTTGGAAATGTTAGGGGCGCTCCCATGATAGTTATGTTTTCCTCTTGCTCTTTTTTAAGAAGACGGTGTATTCAGTTAATAAATATATTAACAAAGAGGGTCTGAAGAAGTTTGATTTTCACCTAGAGTACAGTGGCAGCAACCAACCATAAAAGCAAAATTACTGCAGCTCTGCCCTTAAATAGCAACAACGAGATGTTTTTGTTTCTGCCGTGCGTGGGAGTCTCAGCAGAAAGGGTCATATGTTTTTGTTTTTCATTTAGGTAGAGATCTTTTTTCTAATGGCTCTTCTTCTAACTTTCCGGCTTGCTGGCCGAGCACTGAAACAGAACTAAGCTGTGGGTCATGGGCAGAGCTACATGAGGATTTACAGGGCATCTGATTGAGACAGCAAATCGGAGGTGGCCTGATGGGACTGCTGTCTCTATGTTTCCAAATCTCTTTGTGAGAAGAGTATGACACATCATTGAACTACACCACCCACCTTCCCTTTTTAGATGAAGACATTGTGTAATAACAGATAGTGTTAGCACATATTTGCTGTTGCCAAGAGCATTACTTTTTCCACCAGAGAAGTCACTTTTTTTTACCGTAATTACAAAATGATTTTGACAGGGATAAATCACGGTCTAAAAACAATTGATGGATCTGATTTTACTTCCTGTTGTAGTAAATTGTTTAACTAAGCAGTCTGTGAGGTTTATCATCACAGCGTTAAACGTTGCACATAAAATTCCACCTATTGCCTGTGGAAAATCAAGTTTACACATTGTAGGCCTTTTAAGAATATCTGATGTCGCAAGAGAAGGGACTTCTCTCTTTTAAGTGACATCAGGTCGCTGATTGTGAATCAGCATTGTTACTAAAGTGTGCATTGTACTCTGTTGTTCATGTTATTTGTGTTTCTGCTTTCTGGTTACTCCTTTTTTATTGCTATTTTATGTGCTTTTGATCAGGGCAGACTGGCTCAGCGGCCTGCAGTCAACGAATGACACAGAGCCAAATTGAGTCGAACTGAACTAAACAGAACAATCCTAGATTATTTCAAAGACTCTGTGGTTTGATATTTTATATTCTGTGTTTTTCACTCATTTTTTGCTGTTTGCGCATATTGTTTTTGTGTGTTGGGTGTTTGATGCTTTCTTCAAACAGCTTCCATGGTGTTTCTAGTTTCGTGACCGTCTCTGGAAAGACAAATCTTTCATTCTTTGATAATAAATGAACTTTGAATCTTTGAAATTGCAAACCATACAGAATCTGCAATTTAAAATGAAGTACGTGTAGAATTCAGCATTGCTGTTCTTGGAGTTTGTTCATTGTATGCCAGCAATTTTTATTTATCTCTCCTCACTTGCCCTTTTCAAGTGGTTTGCTTCCTGTTCTGCTCGTTGCTCCATGATGTTTACTCCGCTCTTCACTGTACTAAGGCTCTGGCTGTCTGAGCTTCATGTCTGCGCGCTCTGTTACTTTTACTCCGCTATGTGCTGAACTGAGGCTGAGGCTTGGGCCTGCTCTGATGCATAGGCTGCTCCGGGCTTTGTGTCTGAGGAGCATTTGTTCTAAATGCTATATGCTTACTTTTATTGTTTACACATTTTTTTTCTCTCTCTGCACATTGGGTGTTTGACAGTTTTATAAAATGTGTTTTTTAGGGGTTTCTTGTTTTGTGGCTGCCTGTCAGTCATGCGACTCCCAGGTGGAGACTCAGGAGTACCACTGCACACAGATGTAGAAGGATTCTTCATTGTTGTTTCTGTAACAATTTTGTTTTACCACTCAGGGATGTTAGCCCTGAACTGAACTCCCAAACCTGGAGGACCAGTGGATAAATCTTAGTCTGACCTCTACCCTTTGACCTGTTTGGCATGGGTAACCCTACCAAGAGCCAAAGCATAAAGCCCTGACTCCAGCCAACATATCTCTGGGTCATTGAGGCATGCAACCCTCTAAACCACAACAAGGTTGTTGTCCTCCTGGAGGTTATGTATAACTAGCTGAGTTTTATCTAAAAGTTTAATGACATTACCAATTCTTTGAATATTGACTAATTTTGGAATTTCTCAACACCTGGTAACTGGAGGAAGTTTTAAACCCTAATGACACATATTTTCTCAAATAACATTTGCTATTTATTTTTGTAACAGAAACAAACACTTTGGAGAAACAAAAGGCAACTTTATGACAATGGGTTTGAATTTGGCAAGGTACACTTCCTTCTGGCAAAATAACAATTACATTTCAAGGGAGGATAATTTATTTACATGTTTTACTTCACCATATACATTACATAGTTTCTAAAAGAACAGAATTTCAATGTTTGCATGATCATGAGATCATTAAAAATTAAGTTAATTGTTAAATTTGTCATTTGTGTATGTAACTAGGGTTCTGTGACCAAACTAATGGTCTTTTCATTTGATGAATCCTTGTTAAATTCTGAAGGTATTCAATGGCAAGCTTTGGCGTGCACTATCAAGAGATCCTTCACTGCAGTGAAGTCTTGTTTCTAACATCCTTGCAGCAGATTATCACTGTCATATCACTGGACAGAGAAATGACAACCCTACCACCTAGAAAATACACTGTTTGCAACACTGTGAGCAGACTGTAAAAGGACTTTGTTCCTCTAGTTGTGATGTGCCTTTGATCTCCGAATGTCATCCATGTTACCATTATCATTGCACTGTTACAGGATAGCTGCGTACCGGTCCATTCACAAGTGTGCCTGCGCTCCTTTATTTTCTTTTAACCTTAAGCAGCAAATGCCGTAGAATCGGGATGGTGCTATCCTCATTCATCAGTCTCTGCATTTTATTGACATTTAAAATTTACTATTAAATTCATCATCACGCTCTGGAGAAAGGGAAATATTCTCTTCAGTCGGAATTGATTGTAAATGAAGCCCCGACCGACTTGCAAGACAGAATCACTCTAGGCACCATGGAAGTGTATACTTTCCTCACGTGGGAAGTAGGGCTAAGTTGTGGTGAAGTCCACCTATGTAATGAAATTTTTGTAATCCACTCTTCCAGCTGTCCTTTGATTTAATGTGTTCTTAATTCTGGCACTTCAAGGAATAGGCATAAATGTGATGCATTCACCACAGCATGAGAAAAGAGTGAATTCCACGTCCACTGTTTAAAGAGAAAACCAGAAAAAAATGGTCAAAAAACTCATCTATTTGCAGTTTTTTATTGCCTGTTATGGCACTGGTGTTTAGGGCAGCAATGAAGGTCCTCCATCTCTGGCAGAGTTTAGGGCATCCTTCGTCATATCAAAAATTTCCCCTCGGTTTTCACTACTGTCAGAAACACAAGTCCCGGGTGGAGACTCAGGAATAATATCATGCTCAGATGTAGAAGGACTCTTCATAGCTGTTTCCATAACAGTTTTGTTTTACCCGTCAGGGTTGCTAGCCCTGAGCTGAACCCCCGAACCTGGAGGACCAGTGGACCACTCTTAGTCTGGCCTCTTCCATTTGACCTGTTTGGTATGGATGACCCTACCAAGAGCCAAAGCATAAAGCCCTGGCTTTAGCCAACATCATGTGGAGATCTCTTAAGGCAGAATTACTTGCATATGAACAACAAATCTTGTGTTATGTTGACATTGATTTCAACACTAAAATTAGCGAGTACAAGGCTACTATTTTAGACTCATTCTATTTTGCATCCCTAGTGTGATTTACTTTCCCCTAGGTTTGAAGTGCATCCCTCAGCATCCCTTTTTTCAGTGAGAGCAGGTTATGGGGCCACAACTGGTGTCACTGCGAAAGCCGCCAATAAAATGTGTGCAAGGAAAGCCGGATTTAGTGCCTCCCTTGATGATCAAGCTGAGCTGCAGGGTTCGCCATGTGTTGAATTGCAGCGGTTAGCTTGCATCCTATTTAATGGATGCTCTTCGGAGTTCTTGTTGATAGTTTTATTTCAATCTCCATTGCTTAATTTTATTTCTTTGCATGTCCTTTGCTTGACTCATGGAACTTCTTTCCAAGTTGACTAACTTTGTGGAAGAGTTCCTGAAGCTTGTCATTCCAGAAATGAAGCAAGTACTGTGGATGTTGAATTCATCCTTCTCTCATGCTGTGTTAAATGCCTTTTCCTTGCATTGCCTGGATTAAAAACATGTTATAGCAGAGGGCATTTGAAAGAGTACAGTACGAATATTCTCACTACATAAAACGGACTTCATCACAACTTAACTCTATTTCACTCATCAGATAAGTGTACACTTCTGTGGTGGACCGATTCTCTCTTGCAAGTGAGTTGGAGCTTCGTTTACAAAATGTCCTGACTGAGGAGAATCTAGTGACTAATACTCTCCAAATCAGTAGGAATCTTGAAGTCAACAACTTAAGTAGTTGTTGAAGCTGTTCCTAAAACATTGACTGTGGGTCTTCAGGCTCCTATACAACCTATATGATGGTAGTAATAAGAAGAGATCACGTCCTGGGTGATGGGTGTCCTTAATGATGGATGCTGCCTATTTGAAGCATCTCCTTTTGAAGATGTCCTCGATTCTGGGGAGGCTATTGCTCATGATAGAGCTGGCTGATTACACAACCTGCTGCAGCTTTTTCTGATCCTATGCAGTGGCCCCTCCATAGCAGACAGTGATTCAACCAGTTAGAATGCTCTCCACGTTACCTCTGCAAAAATTTGCCAGAGTCGTTGGTGACATACCAAGTATCTTCAAACTTCTAATGAAATATAGCTATTGTCATGACTTCTTCATAATTGCATCCATCTGTTTGGCCCAGGACAGACCTTCAGAAATGTTGATACCAAGAAACTGCTCACCCTTTTCTTTGCTGACTCATCGCTGAGGACTGTTGTGCGCTCCCTCGACTTTCCTGTCCTGAAGTCCTGAAGACATTTTAATGAGGTAACATCCATTTCTTCTGTTGGAAAAGGGCCAGTGGCATTTTCCGTCAATATTTCTCCTTCAACTAGCATGACTAAATTGTTGTCATTATCAAAATGTAGTTTGTGGGATCTTGCTATGGGACCATTGTTTTCCATAACTCAACTGTTAAAGACACTGCAAAAGCTCTTAAGAAGTTCAGTCAGAAGAGGTTATTTGTAAGATCAAATATGTCAATACAGTGCTTACGGGATTGCATGTGCTAAAACCAAAAGAGGAGGGTAATTCCTTTATTTCAGTCCATCAATAACTCTAATAAAGTCAGTATCAAAGGAGCAGAATATGGTCCCAAATCAAGCACGCAACTGGCAAATAGGTCAACAAAACGAGTTAGCTAGAATTGCCTGTCAACAATTCTGTTTAGCATTTAACAACTATTGAGCAATCCTTTGCCAAGCTATGGTTATCTGAATATAATTAAATGGTAAGTAATGCAATTTTTAAAAGCCAAGGCCCTGCATTAGTATCCACTACAAAGTGAAACGCAGCAATCAAAAAATCTTCTGTTCATTTTCAAGATAAAAATCTTTGTTCTATGTTGCTGAACCCTGGCCCTCTGAGCTCTACTTTCCTGTCTCACATCTAAGCACTGGTCATTCAGCATGTAACAAAAGTTCATTTATAAAAAGTTTCTTTATACATACAGTAATAAATAGGAGAGCAGTACCCTCCCCATTCTCTCATATAAAGCATTCCTTGAGTCTTTAGATTAAATCCCACTCTGTTGGAGTGACTCACGTTGTATGACATTCCAGAGAAAGAGTAATTAAGCCATTGCTGAAAATTGATGTAATGGGTGCTTTCAATGATACTTTAATAGACATGAATGGTGTTTTGGCAGACAATTGGAAATAGCACCAGATATCTAATTGCATTGCTGTCTACTACCCGAGGCATCGGGAGGAGGGAATTTGAGTGGGATACATATATATCCTTTTAATGTTGATCTTTAACTTTAGTTGCGGGAAGGAAGTCATTTGAATTACACAACTTAATTTACCTACTTTTCTCAGATTCTTTCATACAGGCTGTTTGTTCTGTGCCTTACAGGGGCAGCTTCATTATAAAGTATTATGGAGAACTTTACTCCGTTGCATGTAAAGAGATAACAATGATTTAAATTTCACATTAATTACGCATGACAACATTGAAGTGAAAACACACAGAGGGGAAGAATTACCTTAGTTATTCTGTGTGGTAAAATTATAAGCACATTTTTTGGATCTGTTTATGATTTTGCTGTACATTTCTATCCCTTTTCAAAGAGTCACCACTTTTCACAGAGATACCACTGGGTTATCTCTTTCAACCAACATTCTATCAGAAACTTGGTTACAATTTTTATATGCCTTATTCATTAACTTTTGAATATGACTTTTTCATTAACATTCGCTTACTTTTGATCAACAGTTGCAGACACATACTTTCAACTTTATATGACAATTTTAATCCCTTCAGTAACTTCTTTGCCCTGAGACTAAATTTACAAAGGAACATCCCTTCTGCCGACAAATTGGACTGGATCTTGACTTCAAAGCATCTAAGAAGTATCTAGATGAGCACTTAAAGCACCAAGAACAGGAAAGACACAAAGCCAGTGCTAGTAAATAGGATTGGTATGGACATTTGATGGTTGACTTGGAATGCTATGTTGAAGTTGGGAAGTTATGTTAAAGTTGTTTAAGAAGTTGGAGAGTCCTAATTTGGAGTATCGTCTGCAGTTCTGGTTGCCTTCTTACACAGAAGATATCAAAAAGATTGAAAGAGTGCAGAGAAATTTTACAAGAATGAGTTATAGGGAAACTTTTAAAAGGTTAGGACATAATTCCCTGGAGCACAGGAGAATGAGGGGAGATTTGACAGAGGTATAGTACTGTGCAAAAGGCCTAGGCACATATATATATAGCTAGGCTACCTGAAACACAGTACTGTACAGTAATTTTATGTATTGCACTGTACTGCTGCCATGAAAATAAAACAAATTACATGATATACGTGAGTGACGATAAGCCTGATTCTGATATAGTTCTCTATTGTAGACTGAGAGTGGGAAGAGAGCAGAGAGAGGGGAATCATAGCTGGGGAGAAAAGAGGAAGGGAGAGGGGAGGGAACGGGAAGCACCAGAGAGACATTCTGTAATGATCAGTAAACCAATTGTTTGGTATTAAATGACCTTGCCTGATGTCTCAGGGCTGGGTGTGTCTGCTCCTGTGCCAGCTCCTGTGCCACCCCCTGCCCCTGGCACTCCCTCTCTGCCCCCTGTCCTACACCCCACTGGCTCCACCCTCACCATTTCCAACATCCTTTGCTCCTGCCAAATTTACAAGCTCGCTCTCTGCTCCACAATGACAAATAAAGTAGTGTGCAAAAGTCTTAGGCTATGCAACATAAAAATCATGTACAAAATCATTTGGTGTATAGATAGGGTGATTTCAAGCAGACTCTTTCCAATGAGATTCTGTGACACTGGAGGTCATGGGTTAAGGGTGAAATGTAAAATGCTTAAGGGGAACATGAAGGGGAATCTTCTCCACTCAGAGGGTGGTAAGAGTGTGAAACTAGCTGTCAGTGGAAGTGGTGAACGTAGGTTCGATTTTAACATCTAAGACAGGGCTATGGTCCTGGTGCAGGTTGACGGAACTAGGCAAAATGATAGTTCAGCACAGACTTGATGGGCTGAAGGGCCTATTACAGTGCTGTAGTGTTCTATGACTCTATGATGGGCAGAAGGGCCTATTTCTGTGGTGTGTGGTTCTGACTCTTTTCTCTGACACATCTGAATTATTTTACAACATGCAAGCCATCCCCAATGTGTCAAAAACTTCCTGTGATCAAATGTTCCAACAGAAGGAAGGCAAGTAGGTGGTGAAAAGTTCTCTGTCAAGTACTTGTAAACACAATCAGCCACCTTTGAGAAGCACCTGGAGAAAACTGTCTCCGGCAGTGTGAGCAAATATGTGACGTCAGATAAGATAGAGAAATGGAATCAAGCATTTCAAAGAAAGCAGACGCTTAATGGAAGAGAGCCTTTTGGAGCCAGCTGTGCTGGTGTTTGAAATTAGAGATATTGACCATCACGGTTGAAGCAACAGATTTAATGTTGATCAGGACAGAGGTCTGAAGTGGCCATTATGGTTTTGTAAGACATTTTACTCTAGCTGCAGCAAGACAGATCACAGAGACTCCAATGGCTGATTAAAACGGCTCAGCACATCATTGGAACTCATCTACCGGACCTGGAGACAATCGACAATTCTTGATGCCTGCAGCATGCTTGTAACATCTTTAAAGACCCATCCCACAGTCTGTTCAATTCCCTGCCATCTGGTAGGAGATACAGAAACATCTTAGCCAAGACAGTAAGACTGAAAAGCAGCTTCTTCCGGAGGGCTATTATGCAGCTAAATAACGCTACACCCTGGCTTGCCAATGGCCTTTGAGTGTTAAGGACTATCAAAGTCACTTGCTGCCCGTAAATATGGGATTTTTAAAATTAAGCTATACCGCATGCTTTATAAATACCTAGCAACACAATCTCGTTGTCTTGAGCAATGATAATCAAGTTCTATTCCATTCTATGAGCAAAAGATGGCAATGTGACAAGTAAACAGGCTTGTGGAAGGTAAAGAGAAGACGAATATTCAGAGATATAGAGTAGATGATGAAGAATTTAAAAGCTCTTCTCTGTGTCCCAGAGTGCATTTAAAACTTAAAACCTCAGTGCATATAAGTAACTTTGCTACAAGTAAAAGCTAATTCTGGTTAACTTGCAGTTGATGGATGGTAGAAGTGGGTAGGTGTTGACATTGTGAAATCATAAATGAATTTGTCAGTGAAATATAGACTTGGGCTGACCAGGACATGGATTAGTGTTTTGATGCCATTGAGATATGAGAAGGAAAATAAACTTATTTGGTAATAAATCAGAAGCTGATGGAACCAAATAGGGCACTAAATGGGCGCAAATACAAATGCGATTGTTTGACATAATTATTATTAGAAGGAATTCTTTCCCCTTTGTGGAATGTACAGCCTTAATTCTCATATGTTTTACCCCGTTGTAATATTCTGTTGTACTGTTATCTTGCCTTCTTTCCTCTTTATACATTATTACATCTATTCTTCTCATAAGCAGCCTTCTTAATTTCCACTTATGGTCCTTCAATTTTTTTTCTTATTTTTTCCTTCTGACACAGTGTCCATCTCCTGACTGGCACTGAGCGCATTGGCCCCAGTAGAGCTGTGAGAAAGCTGTAGGTAATCAAACCCGATACTCACATGTTTCCACACTTCACAGCCCAGCCACTCGCTTTATATCCTAAGGTAAATAATTCTCTCTGTCTTGGCCTGGAACAACAATTAAGCTTTCCACTTGGCTGAGCTCAAGGTGGGCTTAGTCAGATCCAGATTGTTTCAGTTAACATGAGCAATGGACCTAGTGTTATACCTGAATGCCTTGGACAATAGCCAGAAGAATTTCCAGACATTTCACTCAGAGACTCAGCCTATAAAACTGTCAGTAAAGTTGTATTCTGTTTCACCTTTACCATCTCTAACAATCCTTTAATTTATAAGGGAAATAAACATAAGGGATAATGGGTTAAGTATTTGTTTTTCAGATCGGAAAGCATAAAACAGCTGGGAGAAAGTAAATAAAAATCTGGGCTACAACTGGAGCTAGAATTCAAAAATCTGTAATCAATTTATCATAAGCCATAGTTAATACTAAAAAAAAATGATAACTAGTTTCAGCCAGCAAAAGCTTAATGTGTCCTCAGACCTACAGATCAAAGGATTAAAGACATTCCTGATTTTCTTGAATGAAGATGTGATAGGTTATCAAGAGTTTTAATCCTGAGAATGCTGATGGAACAAATTTAAGAGAAGACTAAAAAGGGGCGCAGTGAGATTATAATTTCTACTTGACACCAAGAAATCTATTTGATTCCTTTAGTAACGTTAGCAGGCTGAACTTTGTAAGATGCAATTGTACAGCGCTTGGTTCTTTCAAAAGCGAAAGAACATACCTAAGGGGTTAACAAATTTTCAATGTTAAACTGTTAACACTTTCCCTTTCCTGAAGCTCTTCATGTGAACTAGCCAAGACTTCATGTGTTTTTCCTTCTGAAATTATTCTCTCCCAATCTTCTATTGTAAACATATGCTGTGGTGAGGACTTTTTGATTTGCAAGATACAGCAGTGGGAAGCAGTTTAGCAATTTTTGGCTGCATTCAGATTCCACCAGCCAGAACTACTCCAACTTCTATTCTGGGTCTTATGGATTCAAGATGAGCTCTTGGAAATCAATCTATCAGTTGCTAGAAGCTCAAAAGTTGCCATTAAGGGTTGTGGTTAAGTGCAAGACATTTGCCATCAGTGTAGTCATTGAAATTGCTGCAGTGAACTTTTAAAGGGAAAAGATTCTTTTGTAGGAACTTACTGAAAATGATCAGACATATTGCCAAAACATACCACTGCATTTCACAGATAGAATCTTGAGGTACTTCAAGCATGGGAGAACGTGGAAAGGCACCGTTCAATATTTTAGACCACACTGTGGACAACTGAGTAAACCATTGTGGCTCGGACATGTTGACACAATGCTTAGATGTCTTGTTGTCCAACCAGATGATCTACTGCCAACCAAAAAAATAAATTTAAATAGAAGTCACAAATATTTACTTGCATCTGATTGACACGAATTGATATTGGCAGAAAAGATGAGAAGAGGTAACATGAAATACTGTGCAAGGGCAGAGATACAGAGTAGCATGGATGCAAAGCCATTGACGGTGACAGAGCAGGTTGGAAAAGTGGTTAACAAGGTATACACAAATCTGATCAACAGTGCATTTTACAGAGTTCAGAAAAGGGTTAGGGAGAGTTTGGCCAGGTTAGGACTTATTGCTTGGACCGTAAGTGAATGAAGGACAACGTTAGAGAAATGTTTACAATTATGAGAGGCATAGTAGATGAGGTGGATTGTACCAGACCTTTTTCGTAGGGTAGATGAGTCCAAAATTAGGGACATAGGCTTAGAGGAGGGGTTCCCAACCTGGGGTCCATGGACCCCTGGGATAACGGTAGGGATCTGTGGCATGTGTGTGTCCATTGCGAGCGATGAGGACCACTGACGTCCTTGGGTGGGTGTGTTTGTTACTTGTGTGTCCAGAGGTGACTGACGAGTCCAGTCCGGGCTAGGGAAGTACCTCCCGCATATGGGGCAAGTGTGTGAAGGTTCTGTAGTTGAGGTGCCTGCTGCTCATTCTTTCCACTGTTGTTCCTGTTTGCTTCACTGTTGCGACGCTGTTCAGCTTTGGTAGCACCTTTATTGAGAAGGCTGCGCCAGGATGAGCGATTCAAGGCTGCATGTTCCCAAGAAGTGTGATCAATCTCAAGGGCCTTGAGCAAAGTCTTGATCATGTCCTTGAACCATTTTCGCTGACCAGCACGACAGCGCTTCTCTGTGGACAGTTCCCCAGAGAACAACTGCTTGCAGTCATCTGACATCCTGACAACATGGCCTGCCCATCTGACCTGATGTTTCGTCAGCAATGTGTGGACAGTGGGCATGTCTGCTGCAGATGGCACTCCCGTGTCAAGAATTCTGTCTTCTCAATTGATTTTCATGATCTTCCGTAGGCATGACAAGTGGAAGTCATTCGGTCAATGCATGTGTCTCATGTACGCATTCCACGTTTTGCACTTGTAGAGGAAGGTGGGTAAGATGATAGCGTGTAGACGTTCAGCTTGGTCTTCAGAGTAATTCCCCTTCATCTCCAGACAGTGTCACAATGTCTCCCAAAAATGGCACTCACCTTAGTGATCCTGCAGCTGGCCTCGTCATCAATGTGGACTGCTCTTGAGAGGGTGCTGCCCAGGTACGTGAACTTGTCGACTGCCTGGGGCTGGTAGTTATTCACCGAGATGGATGGCTCCACATTGGATTGATCTGGGGCTGCTTGGTGCATGACTTCCATTTTCTTGGTGCTGATGGCGATACAGAAGTTGTCGCATGCAGTGGAAAATTTGTTGATGATGTCCTGCATTTTGGACTCAGACCTTCTGTTGAGAGCACAGTTGTCAGCAAATAGGAAGTCTCTCAGAACCATCTCTTTGACCCTAGTAACGGCTTGAAATCTGTGCTGGTTGAACAGCTTGCCGTCCATCCTGCATTTGATGTGGATTCCAGGATCGCAGCCCCGGAATGCATCATTCAACATTGCACTGAACATCCTACTGAAGGGAGTGGGCACCAGCACACATCCCTGCTTGACCTCATTTGTGACTGAGAACAGTCACCACCTTCGAGCAAGTGGACTGACATCCTGTCATGAAACAGCTTGGTCATGGTGATGAATCTGCCAGGGCACCAAACTTCACCATGATCTTCTAAGTGGACAATCGTGGTCCATGGCATAAAAAGGTTGGGATCCCCTGGTTTAGAGTAGGAGAGGACAGATTTATAAACAGAGCAGAGAAGCAACCTTTTCACACAGAGGGTGGTGAGTATATAGAGCTTGCTGCCAGAGGATGTGGTTGGGGCAGGTGCAACAGTATCATTTAAAAAGCACTTGGATAGGTACATGGAGGGGTGGGACTTAGGGGGATATGGGCCAGGTGTAGGATGTTGGGACTACTGGGTGGGCACTGTGGTTGGCACAGATTCATTGGGCCGATGGGCCTACATCCACGATGTATTATTCTTTGACTCATTTGCAGAGGTATATAGACAATGTAAAAACAGTGAACTTATTCTGAACCTTATAAAACAGTCCAGACTCAACCGGAGCTTTGAGTTCACTTCTGGTCAAATAATAGGAAGGATGTGATGGCCATTAGAGACTGTTTCCAGAAAACAACTTACAAGAATAGTTCCTGGGATGAGTAATTACAGTTGCAAAGACAAATTCAAGAGGCTCGGTCTGTTTTTTTGAGTGGGGGAGATCTGATAGAAACATATATATTGATAAGGGACTCTGGACAGAATGGCTATTGGGAGGATATTCCATTGCTGGAGGGTAAGGAGTCACCAGTATAAAATAAAGGGAAAGGGCACTGAGGAAAAGCTTTTATATACGTGCATGATTGGAATATGGCACACACTTTCAAGAGGGAATTAGAGAACATAATGGTGAGGAAAAGTTTACAAGATTATGAGAAAGGCCAAATGAGGAACTAGAGAATTGTGCTGGTAAAGAGCTCGTATGGACATGATAGGCAGGATACTGTGTTATAGCCATTCTGCTATTCTATTGCCTCATGTGACAAATGTGGACCGTGACCACTGTACAACTTAGTGAGTGCTTATCATGTGTGAACATATTGCCATTGGGCACAAATTCCTACACCATCTCATAGCTGAACTTCCTGGAACATTAACTTCTTAAACTGATTGTTAAAAAAAATACAATGAACAATTCAAATCATGTGACTCATAAACTTGCATTTCAAGACAGCCAAAGATCGACCCTCGGTTGTCTCTTGAAGTATTTCTGGCAGTTTTGTCTTGTTATTGCTAATTTTCTACTTGTAGGGCAAAATGCCCAGAAGAGAAAGGGTCAGAAATGTTAAAGGAAGAAAAGTCAGCTGCTGCAAGTGTTTGATGACATTAGAGAGTTACTAACAGTGGGGAAGTCATTAATGAGTATGTAATCTTATCCAACCTAATCACCAGTATTGTTCTGTTTTTTATTTCTCCTGCTTTAGTTTTTAATAAGTCTTCTTTTACTTGTGCAATTACATCCGTGACAAGTGGTAGCTTTGGCCTCCTAAAAGCCATCCTTGTCTATCTGCTTCATTGAGCGAATCAGGATAGAAACAAACCCTTCAACCCATCGGATCCATGCTACCCCTGCACACTAATCTTACGTTAATTCCATCTTTTTTATTCTTCCCGCATTCTCATCAGACCCCCAAGTTCAACTTCAATTTTAAACTGATTGTCATTGCTTTAGCCAGACAGTGGTGAATCTGTGGAATTCATTGCCATAGATGGCTTGGAGGCCGTCTTTGGGTATATTTAAGACAGAGGATTCTTGATTAGTCAGGGCATGAAGGGATATAGGGAGAAGGCAGGAGATGGATGGAGGCTGAGGGAAATTAAATCAGCCATGATGAAATAGCAGAGCAGATTTGATGGGCTAAATAGCCTAATTCTGCTCCTATACCGTATGGTCTTATGATCTTATGGTCGTTCCACCATACACATGGATACCGCTAAAGGGGACAACTTTCCTTTGGACAACACAGTACATATAACCCACACACATAGCACATAAAGCAATACTGCTAATACTGCCCCAAATAAATTAATAAATAATAATGTTTGTGTACGATTAAATTAAAAAGTCAACAGAATAACCCTGCTGGTGCTTTAATGTGACCTGGGTGGTGGCAGGGAGTTCAGTAGTCTACCATCTTTGGGGAAGAAGTTGTTTCCCATTCTAATAGTTCTTGTGCTAATGTGGCAGTCCATCCTGCCTGATGGTAGGGGGTCAAAGATATTGTTGGACAGATGAGAGGGATCACTGACAATGCGAAGGGCCCTGTGCACACAGCAGTCCTGATAAATACCTCTAATGCAGGGGCTCACTACCTTATTAATTCTATGGACCCCTATCGGTAACTGAGAGGTCTGTGGAACCCCCATTGTAATGGGTGGATGAGAGAGAGATGGAAATCATCCCAGTTTGTAGTGGTCAGTTAACCTACCAATGTTTGGGATGTGGGAGGAATCCAGAACTCCTGAGGAAAGCTGCATGGTCACAGCGAGCACTTGCAAACCCCATGCTGACAGCTTCGAGGTTACAACTGAATTGTAATTTCTTGCTCTGTGAGTACTAGTTATCCATTGTGCTGCCTGATTTGGAAGTTGCCTGGAGGCACCCTAACAGCAGTGGGTTTGTATGTCAATGCATAAATTAAAATATTATGGCTGGTCAAAACAAAGACAATACAATGATCATCAGGAATTTTACTTTACCTTCACACTAAGCAGACTGAGTCAGAAGTGATAATGTATAAAACCACTTCACAGAGTGAGCTAAAGATGGGGTTGAACATGTTGAAAAACCATTGAGTGAACCATCTGCTTTAAATGTAGAAATGTGCAATGAGAAAGACCTACAGTAGTTAATAACCTGGTAACTAAGGGGCCTTTAGGGAAAAGTGACCATAATATAATAGGTTTTTTAAAAGACTGGAAGTTATTAATTTAAAACCAGGGTCTTAAATCTAAACAAAACTATCAATGAAGTTATGAGGCATAAATTGGCTATGGTAAATTGGGAAATGAAATAGCAGTGCGTGAGCAAAGGGTAATATTAAAACAATTATTGCAAAATTTACAAAGAATATACAGTACATCCTTTTAAAGCTCAAATGCCCAATATAAAATGCTCCAACTGTGGTAAGCAAGGCGAAGGAAAAGCTTATAGTACTGTCAAAAAATAGTGTGTCCCACAATTAGGGGAATAAAAATGTCTGATTGCAGCAAAGGAGATCAAGAAATTGATAAGAAATGGGAAAGTAAAAGGTAGAACCTAATCTAGCAAAAACATGAAAACAGATTTTAAGAAATTCTCTACGTATATAAGAAGGACTAGATTAGCAGAAGTTAATTTGGTTCACTTATATATCGAGGTAACAGAAAATACGGTGCCTATAAAAAGTGTTCAGCCCCCTTGGAAGTTTCCTTGTTTTATTGATTATGACATTGAATCACAGTGGATTTAATTGATCTACAGAAAAAAGAAGACTCTTTTATGTCAAAGAGAAAGCCACTGTTGCAAAAAACTCACATGAAATCTTGGCTAGAATTTGCCAGAAGGCATGTGGGAATCTCTGAAGTCAGCTGGGATAAGGTTCTACGGTCTGATGAAACCAAAATTGGAATTTTGGCCATCAGACTAAATGCTATGTTTGGCGTAAGCCAAACACCGCACATCATCAAAAACACACTATCCCTACCGTGAAGCATGGTGGTGGTTGCATCATGCTGTGGAGATACTTCACTGCAGCAGGCCCTAGGAGGCTTGTGAAGGTAGACAGTAAAATGAATGCAGTAAAATACAGGGAAATCCTGGAGGATTACCTGATGCGGTCTGCAAGAGAACTGTGACTTGGGGAAGACATGTTATCCATCCAGCAAGGCAATGACCCCAAGCATAAAACTAAAGCTACACATGAATGTCTTAAAAACGACAAAGTAATGTCCTGGAGTGGGCAGGTCAGAGTCCAGACCCCAATCCAAATGAGAATTTGTGGCTGGATTTGAAAAGGGCTGTTCACTCATAATCCCCATGCAATCGGATAGAGCTTGAGCAGTTTTGTAAAGAAGAATGGGGGGAAATTGCAGTGTCCAGATGTGCAAAGCTGATAGAGACCTATCCACACAGACTCAAGGCTGTAATTGCTGCCAAAGGTGCAGCTACTAAATACTGACTTGAAGGGGGTGAGTAATTATGCATGCGATTATTTTGTGTTCAATATGTGTAATAAATTTAGACCAATTTGTAGAAATATGTTTTCACTTTGATACGAAAGAGTCTTTTCTGTTGATCAGTGTCAAAAAAGCCAAATCAAACAATCCACTGTGATTCAATGTTGTAAAGCAATAAAGCTTGAAAGCTTCCAAGGGGGTGTGAATTCTGCCCATTGAATCTGCTCTGCCATTCAATCATAGCTGATTTACTTTTCCCTCTCAACCCTGTTCTCCTGCCTTCTCCCTTTAATCTTTCACTCCTCACTAATCAAGTGCCTACCATTCTCTTACAGCTGTCTGTGTCAATAAGTTCCACAATTCCCCACCCTCCAACTAATTTCTTTTCATCTCAGTTCTAAAGGGATGCCCTTTCATTCTGAGGCTATTCCTCTGGTCCTAGACTCTCCTTCTCTACTGGAAGCATCCTCTCAGCGTCCACACTATTCAGGCAATTTGGTAGGTTTTAATGAAATCCCCTGTCATTCTTCTAAACTCCAGTGAATACAGGCCCAGTGCCATCAAACACTCTTCATACATTAACTCTTCCATCCTCAGGAGCATTCTCGTATACCTCTGGACCATCTTCAACCCCAGTACATCCTTCCTTAGATACTGAGCCTAAAACTGCTCGGACAAAAGCAATTCAAATGTGGTCTGACCAATATCTTATAAAGCCTCAGTATTACGTCCTCACTTTTATATTCTATCCTCAGGAAATGAATGCTAGCATTGCATCTGCCTTCCTTACTACTGATTTGACCTAAAAGTTAACCCTTTGTTTTAGGAATCCTGCAATAGGACTTCTATTTCTCTTTGCAACTCTGATTTCTGCATTCTCTCCCCATTTAGGAACTAGTCTATGTATTTATTCCTTCTTTCAAAGTGAATGACCATACACTTCCATGCATTGTTTCCATCTCCCATTTCTTTGCCCATTCTCCAAACCTGTTCCGCAGACTCCCTGTTTCTTCAACACGGCCTGGCCCTCTGCCTATTTTTATATCATCCTCAAGCTTGGCCACAAGTCCAAAATTTCTGTTATCCAGAATATTAATATATAACCTGAAAAGTAGAAGACCCAACACCGAACCCTGACAAACACCATTAGCCACTCACAGCCAACCAGAAAAGGCCCTTTTTATTCCCACTCTTTGTTTGCTGCCAATCAGCTAATCTTCCCACCCATGCTAGATCTTTTTCTGTAATACTCTTGGTTGCTTGTTCTTCTTGTAAGTGCTCTGTCTCTAATGGCATGTGCCTGTGATGCTGTCGCAAGCAAGATTTTCATTGCTGTGCGTACATGTGCATGTGATAATAAGCTCGTCTTTGACATTGGTTTTAACTCTGAAGAGAAGTAATACAGGTAAATGTAGACCAGCCGATCCTCCTGCATCATTTTTAATGTTATTGTTGAATAGCATTTACCAGTTTTGGAAACTGATATCGATATATGAAGCTTTTCTTGATTAATCCCTGCTGACCGTTAGCTGGAATGATGGCCCACACAAATTTGGAAAACTATAAAAATTTGAATTCAGCTTTTTCCTGATCCTTGCACATAAATGTAACTCTGTGGGAATCCAAAGATTTGGTTTACACATTGGGGATCACATTTTAGAAAAAAGAATGATGTCATTGTCACTTTGCAGGCTTTTTTTTTAGGAAAATATGACACAATTGTAGTTATCAGAATTCACTTAATTTGTTCTGGAACTAAGGCTGTGCAATTGGCAGTTTCACACTGGAATGTGTTAATATTTTTCCAGGAAATTTTCTTCTGGTATTTTGTGAAATAATATTGAATGCTATAGTTCAATTGGGATTTCTGCCTTTGAATCAACATTTCTTTACTTACAGTAGATACTTCAGAACATAGTTTGAATTAGAAGAAGGAAAAAAATGGCTTTAGTGGGGTGGTGTTTTGCAAGGTGTCCTGAAGTTCATTGTAATACACCTTGGCTTGTGGTTCTCCCAATTTCTGCATTTCTATTGTCAAACCTTGTTAGCAGAACTTCAACCAAATGCACGTCCCCAATAGCTGAGCAAAATTCACAATTCCTATTCATTAGCATTGGCAGAAGCCTCTTAAATATTGAGCTAATAAGAACATAAGATATAGGAGCAGAATTAGCCCATGTGGCCCACCAAGTTTTCTCCATCACTTCATCATGGCTGATCCAGTTCCCTCTCAACCCCTTTCTCCTGCCTTCTACCCCGTATCCACTCATGTCCTGACCAGTCAAGAATCTACCAAGCTCTGCCTTAAATAAGCCGAATGACTTGGCCTCCACAGCTGCCTGTTGCAACAAATTCCACAGATTCACCACTAAGGAATTCCTCCTCATCTCTGTTCTAACTGGACATCCATTTAGAATGCTAATGAACTTTCTGAGGTGCTAAAATGGTTGCAATGAGTCATAGGGAAGACTTGACTTTGTTTCCTAGAATGTCCAAAGTTCTTTGCACCAATCCATGGTTTCACAGATATTGCTGAAGGATATTTTAAATACAAGGCACATAAACAACAAATAACTTGACAAGATATATGTGAGAAATCCATGGTGGTGTTTGGGAGAATAATGCATTAGCGAAGTGGCTGTTAAATAATATTTGAGTTTGACCCATCAGGATTCTGATTTTCAAGCATGCTACAAATAAGCCAAAGGGGTCAATGCCTGACCTTTTGACAGTTAATGTTAGAATTATAGAGTTGTACAGCATAAAAACATGCTCTTTATCCCACTACACCTAAACTGACCTTTTTGGCCACCTACGCTAATTCCATTTGCCTGCATTAGGTTTGTAGCCCTGTGTCTTGCCTGTGTTGCAATTTGCTAGCTGACTACTGGACTGCATATGGTAGTGGGAGGGGGTGGAGGTTGTACTAAATGGAGTGGTCTTTCAACTTCATATTTCATTTAAATTATGTCACAATAAGTCAAACTATTGTGTCAGACAATTGTGTTTCCCTATTAATAGTTAAAAAAATTATTCAGGGTTACTGTTGAATTTTTATCCAGTGCACATAGATTGATATTGGTGCTTAAGTCACCCTAGGCAATCCCTGTTCACATCGTAACAATCATTTCAAACATGGCATTGGGAAAAGCTAGACAGTAAGGTGCCTGTCTGTCTGTTTGTGACAGTTCGGTGTTTGGTTTTACACGGAGGGGGAAAGTGGAAGAGAAAAATAACTAACAAATGGTGAATAATCAGGACATATGAAGAAGATTGCAATTTGAGCCCATATTTCTAGTGGCATGTGTCAGGAATGAGACACGAGTAATGATATTATTAGAAAAAGATCAGCATGCACTTATATTTGTGACATTGTTTCTTGAGTTGTTCTTAGGTGTTGCTATAGAAACATGTGAAGTTAAATGTTAGAAGTATTGGGAATTTTTCTGGAATTCTGGTTTCGATTACTTGGTTTTGATGGCACAATGTGGTTGATAGAGAAGAGACATAAGGGGTGATTGATAAGTTAGTGGCCTAAGGTAGAAGGAGTCAATTTTAGAAAACCTAGCACATTTATTTTTCAACATAGTCTCCTCCTACATTTACGCACTTAGCCCAGCGGTCGTGGAGCATATGGATCTTGGACTTCCAGAAAGTGCCCACAGCAGGGGTGATTGATAAGTTTGTGGCCTAAGGTAGAAGGAGATGAGTTATACAGCTCTCGTTACATGGACATACAGTTCAACTCTTTGAGTGATTATGCGGAACATTTGAGGTTAAATACTCATCAGTTAATAACTCAACAGGGGTGATTGATATGTTCGTGGCCTAGGGTAGAAGGAGATGAGTTATTAACTTCAAACTTTCTGCATAATCACTGAAAGAGTTGAACTGCATGTGCATGTAACGAGAGCTGTATAACCCATTGCCTTCTACCTTAGGCCACAAACTTATCAATCACCCCTGCTGTGGGCACTTTCTGGAGGTCCAAGATCTGTATGCTCCATGACCGCTGGACTAAGTGTGTAAATGTAGGAGGGGACTATGTAGAAAAAGAAATGTGCTAGGTTTTCTAAAATTGACTACTTTTACCTTAGGCCACGAACTTATCAATCACCCCTCATAATATACAGACTAATAAAATCTAAGATTGATAAATTATCCTATTATGTTCAGGATTGCCCTATAGGATTTAAATTCTCAAACCATTGTGGCTTAATTCCTCCTCTATAGGAACTAACTGTTTATATTGGCAAGTTTATATCCATTTGGATATCATCTCAACTAAATCCCTCAAATCCAACTTGTGATTCAAAGAGCAATGAGGTTTTAAAAAATATTGAACAATATTGTTTTCATTATTGAATTGTGAATTCTCAAGAATTCCTGAGACTGCCTGTTTCTGGTAGATGAAAGTAGTTTTCCACTTTTCTTCAGTTAGGATTGAAGTTGAGTTCTGAAGTGGTTGATGAAGCCAATGAAGAAACCATAATCTCTTCCACAGTTGTGGAGGAGCTAACCAATGGAGAGAGTGGCTGAGAGTTTCTGAGGTGAGGCATCCCTTTCCCTACTTATACAGAGCCTCTGTGAGTTCCAAAATCACGGTCTCAACATTCTCAATGCTATCTTGGATGCTCCCTCTCTACTTTGAGTGTTTATGGACCAAGGATTCTCAATAGTCCCCAGAGAGGTTGTATTTACTCAAGAAGCCTTTAAGAACATCAGTGATGGGTTCACCTTATCAGGTTGTTTACAGAGCTTGGTGCAGATTATTTATTTTGCAAGTCTAATATTGAGCATGCAAATGTCGTGGTTCACCCAATACAGCAGAATCAAAAGCATGTTTATTTTCATGGACGTATTGTGAAATTTGTTGTTTTGGTGGTGGCAGTACAATGCGATACATAAAAATTACTATGCAAGTAAAAAAAAACAAATAAATAGTGCAAAATAAAAGAACAAAATAGTGAAATAATGCTCATGGGTTCATGGTCCATTCAGAAATCTGATGGCAGAGGGGAAGAAGCTGTTCCTAAAATTTTGAGTGTATGTTTTTAGGCTCCTGATTGGTGGAAGTAATGAGAAGAGGGCATGTCCAAAATGGTGAGGAACCTTCATGATGTATTCCACCTTCTTGAGGCATTGCCTTTTGAAGATGTCCTCATTGGTGGGGAGGCTAGTGCCCATGATGGAGCTGGCTGAATTTACCAAAATGTGTAGCTTTTTCCTATCCTGCAAGCCAGATAGTGATACAACCAGCCAAAATATTCCCTATGGTAAAGCTGCAGAAAATTTGATAAAGTCTTTGGTGACATGCCAAATCTCTGCAAATTCCTAATGAACTATAGCTGCTGGAGGGCCTTTGTTGCAATTGAATAATTATGTGGGGTCCAGGATAGATCTTCAGAGATGTTGACACCCAGAAATTTGAAGTTACTCGCCCTTTCCACTGCTGATCTCTCGTTGAGATGTGTTTTCCTGGTTTCCACCTACTGTATTCATGGGTCTTCCTGACATCGAGTGCAAGTTTGTTGTTGCAACATCATTCAACTTGCTGACTGAATGTAACTGAGGTCTGAATGCCAGGGAGACGATGCAGAGTTTGCTTTGCTTATTGCCCAATGAAGTTGCAGAATTTTGCAGACATAGAAATGACTTTCCAGGCATTCAAATATCAGAATCATATAAGAGAACAGGGATTGTTTCTGCCAGTAGACAAGGAGCTTTGTGTCAGATTTTCCTCAGTCAGCCTCAGACCGTGCAGTTCAGTTGAAGGCATTGGTGATTCTATCAACAGTATCTCCTTGTAAAGTTATGGCTCCTGAAAAATGGGAAGTGGTCC
Organism: Mobula hypostoma; assembly: GCF_963921235.1. NCBI lineage: Eukaryota > Metazoa > Chordata > Chondrichthyes > Myliobatiformes > Myliobatidae > Mobula > Mobula hypostoma. Next base: position 82,995,451 of record NC_086101.1, on the reverse strand, counting down.
CAATTTTGTCAAGGTCTTTCATGAGACCTCATTGTTGTCTGGCAATGTTATGTAGTGGGTTGGGTGGTAGGAGCTGTTGTAATTATTCTGTAGATGTTGAATGTACGATTCATCCTCAGTGACTGTCAATGATGGCTTGGAGCTCAACCTTGGCGTACATGAAAACAGAGGTGTTACCAGTGTTCTGCAGCTCAACTACTGAAATGAAGGCGACTTTGGTTCTGAATTGTCAGATGAATATTTCCCATTAGTCTTAAAGATTAGCTTCACTTCTGTGGGAAGTTTTGGAGTTAAGGAAGAACAAATTAATGAGACAGTTTAAGAAAAATGTTCCAATGATGGAACATTGATTCACATTAACCTTCACTATATTGGTTGAAATGTAGAACCATGTTAGTATAATGGCTTGCAAGTCAACACAGATGGGCTGAGAAATGGCAGATGGAGTTCTATCAGGAAAATTTGTGAAATGATACACTTTGGATGATTGAACCTGAAGGCAGAGTACAATGTTAATAGCAGGATTCTTAACAGTGTGGAGGAACAGAGGGAACTTGGGGTCCTCATCCATAGATCCCTCAAATTGTCGTGCAAGTTGATAGGGATGTTAAGAAGTCATATGGTGTGTTGGCCTTCATTAGTCAGGGGAGTAAGTTTAAAAGCTGTGAGGTAATGTTGCAGCTCCGTAAAACTCTGGTTAGAGTCCATACTTGGAGTACTGCCTTCAGTTTTGGTTACCTCATTATAGGAAGAATGTGAAAGCTTCAGAGAAAATGTAGGGGAGATTTACCAGGATGCTGCCTGGATTAGAGGGCATGCTTTATGAGGAAAGATTCAGTGAGCTAGCACATTTTTCTTTGGAGTAAATGAGGATGAGAGCTGGCTTAACAGAATTACATAAAATGGCATAGATAGAGTGGACAGCCAGAGTATTTTTTCCTAGGGCATTATTAACTAATATGAGAGGACATAATTTTAACGTAATTGGAGAAAACTGTGGGGGGGGGGGATGTCAGAGGTTTTTTTTAAACACGGAGACTGGTGGGTACGTGAAACGTACTGCTAGGGGTGGTGGTGGAGGCAGATACATTAGGGACACTTGAGACTTAGATAAGCACATAGATGAAAGAAAAATAGAGGGCCATGTGGGAGGGAAGGGTTAGATTGATCTTAGAGTAGGTTAAAAGGGCGTTGCTACATTGTAAGCCTGTACTATGATGTACTGTTCTATATTTCATGGATAACTGAAATTGAGGAGTTTATTGCACAGTTTTCCCCACGAGTAGTTGTCTAACTACATACATTCTGACGAACAGCCAAGTTTTCCTTTGGCATGGCCTAAATATGTGAGGGGCAAAGCATTATGTGACTAAAGGTGGAAAGTTTTTTAAACAGAACATTCTTTTAGATTGGTTATACGATGCTGTTGTGGACAAAAATGTGATTTGTCCTCTGTTCAAATGTACAGTATACTTATTCATATTGAATGTAAATAACTAGCAAATGCTCATCAGCCTTTCTGCTTTGAAATAACATGTAGTACCCACTAGGAAGATGAAGTACTCAGATCCATAGTGATAATGCAATTTTGTGTGTGGTACTCCACTCTAACATATTGCAAATGAAAAGAAAGGAAGTTTAATTGATGATTCTAATGTGCTTCCAACTTGCTTGAACTTCATGAAACCAGTAGACTAATCAGGCTTCCTCCCAAGCTCTTGACTTTTCCCACCCACCTGGGTTCACCTATCACCTTCTAGCTAGCCTCCTTCCCCTTCCCCCAACTTTTTCTTCTGTGGCCTTCCCCCTTCCTTTCCAGTCCTGAAGAAGAGTCTCAGCCCAAAATGTCAACTCTTGTTCATTTCCATGGATGCTGCCTGACCTATTGAGTTCCTCCAGAGTTTTGTTCGTGTTGCTTTGGATTTCCGGCAGCTGCAGACTTTCTTGAGTTTAAGGTGTACAGGGGGTTTTGTGCCTCTTGACAACTCCAGTGAAGCTGATTTTAGAAGTAAAATTCAGCACGCTAAAACTACTATTCTACATATTTGTTAGTACTGTTCCAAAAATAGTTTTTGATAGCACTGTTCAGCATGGTTAGAGAAAATACTTAGCATTCCCCAAGAAGGAACGTTCTTTTTGAATATTACCTGACAAGTTAATCTAGAAATGCACGTTCTTCCCTTGAAATATTTGTATGTTATTGGCTGGGACATATCTTGACTAATTATGCTTAACCACTCAAATGATACGCAAATAATGAATGGCAAGAGTTAAAATGGCAGCCATTCAATGAGCCTGTTAGAGTCAGGGTAACCATGTGTGAGGGAGAAAAGTCCCTGTTGAACTGAATCCTATAATAAATACATGCATTCTTATTCATTATTGTCTAAATAATTGTTGCACCAGTAGGTTTGTTGTAATGCATTTTTTTTAAAAAGCAAACTGTTCTGCTCATCAGTCTTATACAGCAGACTAGGGACCACTTAAAAATACTTGGGATCACTTTTGCATTATAGTAAGTGCTCATGCTCATTTGTTTTGTTTGCACAGAGGTTTGCATCATTCTTTGTTCCAATTAGTGGGCATAACTATACTGCTATTTTACCAAGGAGACCAAAGGGATGACTCTTCTTCCTGTCACTCCTAAAGACAGCATCAGTCAATTAAAGCACAATTTGATGAAAAAAGGGCAAGTTTGGCGGCACTTTCAATCCAGCAGCTAGTCATTTTGCTGAAGCAAAGGCCCTTCAGGAATCTTTATACACCAGCCCATTAACAAGTATTACATTAACAAGGGCAGTTTATTATGATGGAAGTGAATCACTCATCTACATAATTAACAGGCTGCATTTTCTTTAACTGTCAAGCTATAACAGCTTTTTCTCCCCCTGCAAATTGCTGCTTCTGCTACCATATTTGACAAAAAGAGTTCCAAGATTGAAAGAAGAGGCAGGATCGTTGATGTTTTCAATCCAATAGTGCACAAAGCACATAGAGAGGGTACTTAGACTCGTTCTATTTCCAGTTTATACATTGCCTTCACTGATGTTAGAAAAAAAAGGCTCATTAAGAGCAGCTGCATACATATCTCCTTGTAAATCAGCAATGTGACACAAATGGAGGGGCTCCTTCTAGCATTTTCTACCTTTCCCCTGAAAGCTGTGGCTTTTGAGAATAATGAAAAGGTGAATTATTTCTATTGGTGGCGATTACTGTGAGATATGATACAGTCGTTCAATTTTACATGTCAGGATCTGAAGCAATGCCAACCATCAGGATGTCTGGTCACACCATGGTCTCACAGAATCTGGGCTCTCTGTATATATTAGGGCATAGACTGTATGAGATCGATCTTGGTGTGATCCAAAATATGCACCATAGCATTTGTTCTTTAATAATAGGGGTTTTATGCCATGGACACCAGGTTGGGAACCCCTGAGCTATAAGAATTTAATCAATAGCATTGAATTATTGCCGATCAATGCAATCAATTTGTCCCCTCCCATAACCCTTCCCACTTTCCTGAAGGCATTGCCTATTGCTGAGTGTGGCTCCACCAACATGTGCAACAAGCCTAAATGGCGTATGTTTTGAATTAGTCATTTGAAGTCCATTCAGCTACCTCAATATCCTCTCCTCAATCTGAAGTATGTAGCTCTAACAGAGGATGCCAGGTATAGTAACACCATGCAATACTGGGAGAGAGCTAATATTATAATGCAACATGTAGTTCTCCATTTAGTTATATTACAAAGATTATTAAACAACATTATTACATGGCTCCTGTAGATCAATTCTGGACATTTCTACAAATAATGTTGCAAAGAGCAACAGTTACCCTTTTATAACCAAAATCACTACTTTCCAGCCTGTTGGCAAGGCTGTGAAAGATCTCACAACATTATATGAAGAACGATAACATTTTTCTCCTTTAAGAAATTCAATTAAGAAATTCAGGTTGTATACTGTATACATTCTCTGATATTAAAATGAAACTGTGAACAAGAAATTCCACACTTTGTAGGGCTGAACCACATGCAATTTGGCTGTTGCACTTATCGATATAACAATAGTCATTCCACTTCAAAAAAGCAATCTACTGATAGTAAATTACTTTTGCATTTTTAAGGATGTGAACAGTGTTGCATAAATGTAAATTATTACGGCTTCTGGTTTTTATTTTGCTGAGCAATGCGACTGTTCAGTTTTACAGTATTACTGACTGTCAACCAAAGAAATAGAAGAACCATATTTATCTGTTGATCCCACTAAATTTTGTTCAAACATTTGGTGGCCCCCTATTTCTGAGGCAAAATATTTTAAAGGGGATGAATTTTCCAAAACACTGATCACTGGATTTTAAACGCAAACAACAGGAATTCTGCAGATGCTGGAAATTCAAGCAACATACATCAAAGTTGCTGGTGAACGCAGCAGGCCAGGCCGCATCTATAGGAAGAGGCGCAAAGAGGTGTCCTGACGAAGGGTCTCGGCCTGAAACGTCGACTGCGCCTCTTCCTATAGATGCTGCTTGGCCTGCTGCGTTCACCAGCAACTTTGATGTATGTTGATCACTGGATTTTCCTTGTTTTCAGATATTCTGAGTTGTAAGATTAACGTTTTAAGATCATTACATTACCAGATAGTACTAATGAGCATTCAATGAAACAGGCAAAATCAAACCTACTGGACTTGTATCATAATCACCATAAATGTTAAAGAAGCAAATCATTTTTATCAATTGCCAACCAAGTAATTAATGATTTTCCATGGACAGTTTTCCACAGCTCTACAGATGTAACTACTGAGGAGACCTTTCTGCTTTAATGACCCTGCCTATGAAGTCAAAAAGCAAATTGCTGGAAGAAGCTCAGTGTGTCAATAGCAACTGTGGGGGAGGGGGGGCAGGGGGAAGAATTTCTGATTTTCCTTTCTCCGGCACATGGTACTCAATTCATTGATTTCTTCTGAAAATTTTCTTTTTGCTTCAGATTACAGTATCTGCGGATTCTTATATAAACTATCTATTACATGCACTATGAAGGTCAAAAAAAGATTAGATTCATCCCTCAAGTCAGAATCATATGCGCCATTATTATTTGAAATCTTAAATCTAAATTCATGACTGTAGAAAACAAAATCACTTCCAGATAAGGTAACTTAATGCAGGCAAGTATAAATTAACAATTAGCAGTGTGGAAATTGCTACAAAAGGTTTTGTCCAAGATCATCTTCTTTTAATCTCAAGAATATAATAACACGATACAATAGGAGCAGGGAAAGGCCACCAGTGTCCTCATGCTTCTTCCATCATTCAATATGATCATAGTTGATCTATGCTGGCCTTAAATTCACTTCTGGGCAGTTCCTCATAGACCTCAATTCCTCAATATTTCATTAATCCCAACAAGGAATTGCAGTTTAAAAAACAAGACTGTCTATCCAGGTAATTATATGAAATATTAACAAGTAAAATGTTTACCGTTTCAGTTTATTACAAGTCCGTTATTAAATGGAAATGTAGACACATGTTTAATTTAATGGCTTCTGATACCTTGGCGTTGTTTATTTGTATAAATAGAACAGTCCACTCAACTCCTCTGTGGCGGCCAATTCTAACCAACAAATTGTCACTGCTGTCGACCCACACAGATTTATTACAGTTGTATGATGCGCCCTCAGCTGCAATAATGTTTATTCCAAAAGTTGAAGATGTCTATTCAATCCTTTATTAGCAGTTAGCAAACATACAAACTGAAAGTGGTGAAACTTAAGCATACCTAAGTGTAAGCTAAATGTAACTGAGTGGTCAAGAAAAGATACGATATCCGTCAGCCCCTAGCTGCAAGTTGCCATGAACAAAGCACGGATACATAACTTGTTCCCTTTGCTTTTACCATGCACGCACTGGTGGCTAGTTACCCTAATAAACACTCAATGCAGAATACAATGTGGATAGAGAACAGATGCATGGCTCCTACGTCCTCTTAACTATAAAGATCTAATTGCTGAATTCAGACCACGTTTCAGCAAAAGTGGAATGAGCTACATATTTAGGTAATAAAAGTTCTGAAAATTCACAGAATGAGATAAATGTAAACTTCAACATGGCTATCCAGAAATGAAAATTAATGACTTACTGCTATGCATTATGCCATATTAAATTTATAGTTCCCCTTACCTGAAATAACTAGTTTTTTTTTAGAACTGTGAAGCAAAATCTGTGCAATTTCCTGTACAAGCATACCTACCAACCCTTGATTTGAGCCAGGTGGAACAGCGTATTAGATGTAAATTTGGATAAAACTTCAAATAAAATAGGCTGGCAGGTCAATGGAAAAGGAGAGAACTACTAAAAAGAGAAAGCTGAAGGGTGATCAATTTGAATTTTTTTTATCAAGTATGTGATGAATTTGGTCAGTTGCTTAGTTTAACAATGCATAGCCACAGATAACTAATTATTTCACGGAATAGTATGTTAAATTGTCATTCTACATATTATTGAATAATTTGCAGTACAGAAACAGGCCTTTTGTCCCACCAAGCTGCAAGGTGGCATGGTAGTGTAGTGGTTAGCACAACGCTTTCCAGTACTGGTGACCCAGGTTCAATTCCTGCAGCTACCTGTAAAGAATTCTCCCTGCAACGGTGTGGGTGCTCCAGTTTCATCCCACAGTCCAAAGATTTACCAGCTGGTAGGTTAACTGGTCAATGTATATTGTCCTGTGATTGGGCACAGATTAAACTGATGGATTGCTGGGTGGCGAGGCTTGAAGGGCCAGAAGGGCCAATTCTGCGATGTATCTTAAATAAATAAAAATATACGCTAGACCTGAGATTCATCCCATCCTATTTGACTGAAACACGTAAACTATTAAAACAAAACAACGTCTAGAAAATCATTTGTATTTGGTTGTACAAAATGCACTACCACACAGTGTATTTTTGTTCCCGTCGTCTATTACATGGTCCGGTGGTCTTGTATAATGTGAATTTTGGAGGCAGACCCAGAATGAGTTTCTATAATTATAATAATGCTGTTGACTGAGGATGAATTTCTGGCACAAGTATAGCAGTAAGTGGAAGGAAAATCAAAAAATTGCCAGAAATACTGAGGTGGAGATAGAACTAAAATGAACATTTTAAGTGGTTTGGATGATCACTCCTCAGAAACAAGGAACATTATCATTGTTTCAGAGGAGCGATCATCAGCCTGAAGTACAAATTCAATTGCCTATCAGTATAATCTTATAAAACTTTAGCTCTCATGCTTATTAATTACCAATAAATGTATTTTGGTAAATTACATCAATTATTCCTGAGGCATTGAATTTTACATTCTTAAAACCTTTCTTCTGAATTCTGTATTTAATTTTCATTTGCTATTTTATAGACATCGCCCTTAATTTTAGTTTTACACCACAAGTGAAAGTACTTTCCCTTCAACAACACAAACAAATTATTTCATATTTGTCAGGCATCTTCTGGGATAAGATCTTCTGATTGTTCAATCTTACATGATAGGCATAATTTTCAAATTCTGGGATAATCCCAGTTAATATATTTTGTATATCATTTTCTGTAATATGAAGATCAGACCAGTTCACATTCTTTTCCTCTCTTTTTACACTACACACACACACATATATATATATATATAAAATATATAGTGTATATATAAATATGCATTATATTTGTACAATTATAATCTTTTATATTATTAATCACACCATATATAACATATGTTCTATGTTATTTAAATGCTGCTGCAAAACAACACATTTCACTACATATGCCAATGATATTAAACCTGATTTCTGCTTCTGATTCCAATTTCGGTTACTAAGATTCTAAATAATTTTAAACTTAATTCTCTGGTTTTCTTTTTCAGCCTTTAGAAATTATTCCCAGTGTATGAAATGAGCTGCCAGATGAAGTGGTTGAGACTCTAACAACGTATAAAAGATACTTGGACAGGCATGTGTTAGAATATGGGTAAAACATGGGCAATTGGATGGGAATCTTAATCAGCATGCACCAGTTGGATTTAGGGCAGGGGTTTCCTACCTGGGATCCCTTGCTTAATGGTAAGGGACCAAAGCATAAAAAAAAGTTTGGGCTCCCTGGGCTAGGGGCTGTTTCTATGACTCTGTTGACTAGATATTGTTTGTGCAGCATTTATAATTTATTCTGTGTGTTGTTATAACTCACCAGCTATTATCATTATTTGAACCATTTTAACAACTTTAGTTTCCTGTCTGTGCTAAATTAGTGGATACATTATGTTAATATGCAGGGAAGGAAATATAGGTCTAGGATTAATCTTGTGCACCTCAGGGGCATAAATACCAAATATAAAGAAGATAAAGCGAAGATTTTTACAGATACTAAAAGAGCATCACATCAGGGTTTAACACTGAAGTTTTAAAAATATCAAGGGATATATTTATGGATACGCTATGAAAAAAAACTTCTGTCAAAATGCAAATAATGTGTAATACGAGTAAGTAATGCTTCCAGTTGAAGAACTTGTCTATTTCTAAGCTTTCAGTTTAGAGATTCATTTATGGCTTCTTTTCTTATGCTCTGAATGGTAAATCATGTAGTTCTCATTGAAACCCAAGCAAAACATAATTTTACACCTGCATCATTCATGAAATTGCCTTTATTGATATTAGCCTTTGAACACTTCACAAAAGCATAATTTTCCTTTTCCATAGAGCTTTATTATCTTTTATAAATCATGTACATTAATCAGATGAACTGGACAAAATTTTATCCTGTCGGTATGTTAAATTGGGAATACTGATCAGGCTGAAATGCTTAACTTTGCAATTTCATTCCTGTGTGTGCCTTTTTTTTAAACACAGAAATTAACTTGCAATTTATATGTGTTTTTCCTAAAAGAAAAGGGCACACAGGAAAGTAATACAAATGCTCTAAATTAGTCCTTGACCTACCTCAACACTGAACTGACTCCACAGCCTATAGATTCACTTTCAAGGACTCTACAACTCAAGTTCTCAATATTACTATTTACTTTGCTTTGTTATTTGCACGATTTGTCTTTTACAGATTGTCTGTCAGAACTTGTTATGTGTTTCTTCATGAATTATATTGCTTTTCTTTATTTTCCTGTAAATGCTGTAAAAAAATGAATCCTAATGTAGTATATAGTGACATATATGTACATTGTCAATAAGTGTACTTGGCACTTTGAACTTCCATGCACTATTGCAATTTTATCTCTTATCTTGTTTCCTCTACATCTTGAGATACAGAGCAGCAGCAAACAAAGGTGGAGATTATCAACTTTTCAATGTCTATTTTTGTGGTTGTTAAGACAATCTTCTATGGTGGGAATAGATAACTATAACAGTTAACAAGTCAGTGAGGTGCATGCCAGCATGTGGTATCTAAAAGTTGCACAAAAGTAAATTAAAATGGGGAAATGCAAAACAGAAGGGTAGATCTACAACAGAAATAATAAAAGAAAAAAAGGATCTGCCTTCAGACTCCTGTACCTCTTTCTTGAGCCTGAAGGAATACACTCTTTTTATTATTTCTGTTTTATTATTTCCTCAATGATTCAGGAACAACTTGCCCTCTGCCATCCGATTTCTGAATGGACATTGAACCCATGAACGCTACCTCACTACTTAAAAAAAATTATACTACTTATTTAATTTAACTTTTTAATATATATATATTCTTACTGTAATTCAGTTTTTTTTGGTCTATTATTATGTATTGCATTGTACTGCTGCCGCAAAGGCAACAAGCTTCACAACGTATGCCAGTGATATTAAACCTGATTCTGAAAAAAAGAGGCAGTAGAGTAAGACATAGAAAGGACACACACACATACACAGACACAATGTGATATTAATTTGGAATAAACCAGAATGAGAGAATGAAGGCAAAGAAAGAGGAGACAAATAGAAGGAAAAAAATCCCTCCCATTATTAAAAAAATTTAAATCTATATGAAGTCTATAACCTATAGATATCCGAAATAAATTTTCATCCAATGGATTACTTTTGTAATTTAATTATTCTTCTAATGTAAAACACCTTTTCTCAATGTATTTATTGCATACCCTTTTTTTATTCTGATAGAAACCGATAGATAATTGTTTCTCTCTGCAGAATCTCCGAGAAAATCAAATAGCGGTAATTATCTCAAGTGAATTCTGATGCAATTACTCCATTTTGAAAACAGCAGTTAAATTTTTCTTGTGTTAGCCGAGTAATTTTTTCAGAGGGAAAGGGCCAAACAAAAAAATATATATAAATACATGCAAAATTTGTATTTTATGCTTAGATCATTATTAAAAATGACCATGTACTGAATAGTTTAATGAATAAACACAGCAAATCAACATCTTCAAAAAAAGAAAGACATAATTAAAACAGCAAACTGATGGTTGTGATAAAAATTGACAATGGCCAAATTAGGAGAGCTTTACATGTTGGGGTCTCCTGCAAAATAACTTTATATGGCATTGAACTCATTACACAAATGATCCTTATGAGAATTCAGAGAGAGAAAATAACAATATTTTTCTCACTAAACTGGCTTCTGTTTTTGGACCTTGGAGGCTTAACATGCTCATTATTTATTCTGAAATATTCTGTTTCATTCTGAGTAAGATTCCAATATTTGACTTTGTTTATGCTTTTAATAAAATAGTCTATTAGTTCTCCAAACTTACATTTGATGATCCTAATTACAGTTTCTGGATAAGTTTCATGACTGCAATTTCAACAAGTATCTGTGCTTATACCACTTCTTTGTCTTAATCTGTGCAAAATATTCTTTTCCATTTGTAAATGCAACTTCATAGTAAAGTCCCTTGATACCAAGAATATTTTTCTTCCTAACTTTATACCATATTCTCTCTAACTTTTTTTTTGGTGATACTGATCCTTGCCAGCAACAGTGAAGGATATGGGAGGCTGCCTCCAATAAACCTTATACTGAAGTTTTAGCAGTGCTTGATGTTGAGTTATAAGACGTAAGACATATGCACTTTATTTTGTGATAACTTTGGACTGTGCAGTTACCTCCATATCATTAATGTAAAATACTGAGCTTGGAACTACAGAAGTGAATATATTTTCACAATTAAGTTAACATCTTAATAATCTAATTAAACCTTCATAATTTCATTATCAAGTTTAGGACTGCAACAGGTCAGAACAGAACATTTACTCCTGGGCCAAGATCTGTAAAGTAACTTATGAATAATCAGAATACATTGTTTAAAATTACTGAGAGCAAATTTACTTGTGCTGGAATGCAATATGAAATTATGAAAATATGATGATATTCCACACAAAAAAAATGTTGTACATTTTGCTTTTGTTGCTTGTGTGTGTATGTTGGGGCGGGTGTTGGTGGTGAAGGGGTGGGGAGTCAGAGGTAGTGGGGGATGTAATGTTTTTAAAGAAACTATAACAAAAGCTGCCGCCATTTTAAGATTCTCAGATCATTCACTATTTCATAAGATTACCAAATATTATATGTGATTATACAGTGCTTCAGGGACACTAGCTTTAGCACATCTTGTTACAAATTGAAAAACATATGCCTTACTTGGACTATATTATAAAGATATATTTCAGGTGAAGTTGAATATAGAAAGTTAGTTCTTCCTTCTTGTAATAGCAATTGGAAGTACTCACCTTGCTTTTGATTGGATGGAACCTCCTTTGGATAGTCTCCTAGCCTCATCATTATGGGACCGATACTACTTCAAGATGATAAGCTTGATTGTTGGAAACTGGAACCAAGCCTGTTTTGCATGTCAATTTATTAATCTGAGAAAACCAAGTCCACAGTATTCCAGGATCCTGCTGATGATTAATTGCCCAGTCTGGTTCATCAGTGGGACGTGGGGAATTCATTGAGCTCCAGAAATCTTGGCTCCAGATAACGTCACAGAGCAATGCTGGATAGGTCTGTTAACTCATCAAGTATTTGCAAAGTCATCAGTGTTTCTTTCTGAATGATGCATTTGTTGTTGATTGGATTCCAATGCACACATTTTGCTTCTGCTATAATGCACCTTCTAAGCCTCTCCGGTAAATGTGGCAGCATCTTTAGTGGAAAGGAGTGTCTTATCATTACTGGGAAAGCAGAAATAGTGTAAATTGTACTTGAACATCTGCTCAGTGGCTTTGTTTGACAATTCCTAAGGAAGGTGATTGGTTACAATATTTGTCGTCTGATTTAAAAATACACGATCGTATCAATGGAACTTGGTGGAAATTATTCTCTTTGGTAATAAAGCTCACAACAGACAAAAAAACTCTTAGAGATACCCTTGGGATAGCAAGTCATCAGACGATCGATGTGATAGGGATGTACTTCTGCTAGCAGACTGACTGAGATTATGGATGTATAATTTCCTTCCAATCACTTGTTTATTGTTAGGAATACAGAGGAAGGACAAAACAATTTTCACCGCATGCTATATGGTTATTTCCAACTCCGTCCACTATGGAACGTTGTTGAATGCCTTCTGAAAATGCATACAGAAAAATTTGTACACACTCCCAGTCAATGTAACAAAACCTTAACAAAATATTAAATTACATTTGTCCGACAACATCCACTCTTCACATAAACACAGGAAATTCTGCAGGTGCTGGAAATAAGACCATAAGATATAGGAGCAGAATTAGGCCATTTGGCCCATCAAGTCTGCTCTGCCATTTCATCATGGCTGATCCATTTCCTTCTCAGTCCCAATGTCCTGCCTTCTCTTGTATCCCTTTATGCTCCAACTAATTAATAATCTATCTATCTCTGTCTTAATTATTCCCAATGACTTGGCCTCCACAGCTGCCAGTGGCAACGAGTTCCATAGATTCACCACTCTCTGGCTAAAGAAATTCCTCCTCATCTCCATTCTAAATGGACATCTCTCTATGCTGAGGCTGTGTCCTCTGGTCTTAGGCTCCCACACCATAAGAAACATCCTCTCCACATCCACTCTATCAAGTCCTTTCAATATCCAATAGATTTCAATGAGATCCCCAGCTCATTCTTCTAAATCCAGAGTATCACACACAAAGTGTTGGAGAAACTCAGCAGATAAGGCAGCATCTATGGAAAGGAATACTGAGTCAAGTTTCGGAAAGAGACCCTTCATCAGGACATGAAACATTGACTGTTTGTTCCCCTCCATAGATGCTACCAGACTTGCTGAATTTCTCCAGCATTTTGTATGTGTTAATCCACTCTTCACAAATCCATGCCCTCCTTTTGATTGGTTCCTAAGTGATCAGACAGTTTGTCATTACTGATAGATTCATGTAATATTCCCTTGATTGATGAAAAATATACAGATGACCCTATTGGCTTCTCCCTGTTACTTTTCTTAAATACGGTATTGGTATGTGAAATCTTGCAATCCAAAAACACCATTCCTCAAATCTGGAGTAATTATGATGGATTCATCTGCAATTTACCCACCTGCTTTTTTTAACAGCCAGGAATTTCATAATGGTATTTCAGCAACTTGTGTTTGCCACTCCCTTTTCCACCAAGTCTGCACTGGATTGGACTGGATCTTCCAGCAACAACTTGTTCCATGAAGCTGGCGACAAACTAGTAGATGATTCGCTGTGGAAGCCAGGGCCTTTCAATCAATAGAAAGCTCTGCTTGGTAATGTGGTGCTGCTAGTAGATTTGTTGCTTCACAACTTTAGTTTGACCCTAACACCTTGTGTTCTCTCTGTTGAGGTTGTCCATTCTCCTTATCACTGTGTGGGTTTTAACTTCCTGCTTTGTTTCCTCCACCATCAAGAACATGTGCAGGTTGTTAGGTTAACTGGCAGCTGCATGTTACCCAAGTTATAGAGTGAGATAAGTAAAAATTGCATGAGTATAAGATTAGTGCGAATAGAATCACCTTGATTAATGATAGTCAGTGCGGAGTCATTGGACTTAAAGGGCCTAATTCCATGCTGTACCTCTTGATAATGCTATGATTCTACCTAAAGCAGGGGTTCTCAACCCCCTGCTTAATGGTATAGCTCCATGGTATTAAAAAAGTTTTGGGAACCCCTGATCGAAAGAGAAGCCCACAGGTTAAGCATAAGGTTCACCTTGTGCAATACTGTGCAGCATTACCATCACTTCTTATCTGGACGGTGTGAATGTGCATTGTTACTGTATAATAATAGGCAATTCTTGCACTACCATCTTATCAACGTGAATTTGGAGATCTTATAAATTTTGTAATCTTTGACTTGGAATTCTTTTACGTCTTATTTTTAGGGTAACTTGTTTTTTTATTCTTCTTACTTCTCTTCTCATATTTGCATATCTGTGCACTTGTAATGTTACTGTGACACTATGATTTCCTTTGGGATCAATAAAGTTAAACTTTATCCACAAAGTTAAAAGTCTCAAATTTGCAAGTGTTCCAATAATATTAAGTGTTGATCATATGATGAACAAGTGGGAGAAAAAGAGGAAAGAGTAATTGATAAAGCAATCACAAGTTTAAATTAACTCATTTATTCATTAAAATGTAAATCCCTCTCCATCGAAATTAATGAAGGGCCTATGCCTACTGTATGCCAGGTCTAACTTGTTATTAGATTCCCAAATGCAGATAAAGGGACAACACAAGAAGTTGGACATTCACCATTGAGGAATCCCATAATTATAGACAGTAGGAATAAAAGTGAGGAAGTCCTTTCAGAAAGTTTGGGACTGTTACATGTGAGTGCCAACTCCCTGATAGTGACATTGGATGATACTGCAAATTGTATGTGAAACCCAAAAACACCTCTCAGGTAATCAGATTCAGGTGAGAGCTCTCAGATAAAGATTTCTAATGACTTAAATTACTATCATTTTGCCCAATTACACAATGCTGTTATTACATAATACTACAGACACCTTTATTTTTCACTATTACACTGGATCCAATATGAGATGTTATTGACATTTTCAGCTTGTCTTATACCACAGTCTTACTTCCCCCTATTTTATAAATACAGGCAGATTCACAGTGTTAATTTATGAGTCCTATTGCTATTGCCCAACGGATTTTCATCCGTTTGTCGTTAATAGTTGCACATTCCTTTCTGTCTTTGAATATATGTAATTTTTAGAAACTTACTAGTTTTATCAGGCAGGTGCTTTATGTCAGGTGCAGACCCAGCATTTTGAATACAATATGTCCTTCCTGGTTTCGGAGATACCTGTCCAAACAAATATCATCTGATCCCACATGTGTTCCAGTAAAAAAATATATATAATCTTAAGCTATCTTAAATCATCCATTTCTGTACAATACTAGCGTGAAATAACAAACCCAAATTCTGTAATAACTTAATGTCACAACATATTTATCATTTTTTTTCAGACCAGATTACCTTTCAGACATGAATGTCAGACAAAAGAAAATAAGTATGAGGTTCAGAATCAGAATCAGGTTTAATATCACTGGCATAGTTTGTGAACTTTGTTGCCTTTGTGGCAGCAGAACAATGCAATACATAATACAGAGAAAAAATTGTGAATTACTGCAAGTATATATAAAGTAAGTGAAAAATAGAAATAAAAAAAGTAGCGAGGTTCAATGTCCATTCAGAAATTGAACAGCAAGAGGAAGAAGCTGTTGCTGAAATGTTGAGTGTGTGCCTTCAGGCTTCTGTACCTTCTTTCTGACAGTAATAGTGTGAAGAGGGCATTGTCCTCGGTGGTGAGAATCCTTAATGCTGGATCTGCCTTTTTGAAGAAGGCAGATCCTTGAAGGAGTCCTGGATACTATGGAGACTAGTGTCCATGATCAAGCTGATTAAATTTACAACTCTTACTTCGATTTTGTGTAGGATCTGTGGAAATTTGGGAATTTAGTTGTCTTTTCTTTATTATTTTAATTGCAATCTAATTTTAAAAGTGATTTTACTTTATCATAATTTCACGAAATAATGTAATTCATATAATATTGTGGTTTAGGGAATACAGCCCCATATGGATGTGAGAGAGAGAGAGAGAGAGAGAATGAATATTTTTTTTAATCAATGCATTAAATATTGCATGACAACCACCAGAACATTTGTTGCAATTTGATAACATTTTGATTCTATATATATATAAAAATATATATAAATGGAGTACGGCTGAAACATGACTGGAACCTTTGCTTCTCCTTGGACCATATCCAGAGGAATGATTGTGCAAATTTTCTTCATCTTACTCATTTCACTTCAAGCCCATCTCATCCGTTCTATGAGACAAACTACAGTAATTTTCACCCTTTACTCTGTTCTATGAGCTGACCATTCATAATTATTTACATACCCTTTCATTTCAGATGCTGCATGTATCAAGGCATTGATTGTGCCAGGCAGAAAGAGGAGTTTGTGTTTATTGTTACTCTCCTGAAAGCCCTGAGGTACCAGTTTGGAGACAGATTTTAAAATATGCTCTAGTAAATAGGCTTAAGATAGGATCCTTTTTGGGTGAACATCTGATCACAAATGCACAGGAGTTAAGTTTGAATTTCATAAAGTTCTCTTCAAAATCTCTGCAAGGCAAATATGCTGATAGCTAATGATGTATTTTTTGCAAAGTCACCATTGTTGCAAAATAGGAAGTACAACAGTTAATTTGCATGTAATGGTCTCCCAAGATTCCTTTCATGATCATGAGCAAGTTGAGTTGTGATGGTTGAGAAATAAATCTTGGCCAAGGTATCTGCTAAAATTCCCCCAATTTTCTTCAAGATAACATAGTGTACAGTACGTCCTACTCTGGTTTAACTTCCAAAGTTCCACAATCCCAATGGGAATCTGCTTTGTTGCTGCATCCAGGAGGAAAATATTCTGCCTTAATAAAACCTTGCCAAAGGAATGTCCCCAGTTTCTGATAGTCTTGGAGGGGAGATCATGCTTGCTTGCCTAGTAGTTTTGGAGAGGAAATCCCTTGGCATGTTAGAATGAGGTTACAGATCCATATCATGGCAACCATATCATGTGCCAATATCCTGATAGCTTTTGCAGTATTTTGGAACTAGCGGGGTATATACAAACTCATATCACCTTTGAAAGATGTATGTCTAATTCTTGGCACCCAGAAATAAACCAAACATAAATTTCAGCTTTGATTAAAACTTACTCGCTGAATGGGAGCAAGATTACTTAGGCTCCAAGGTAGCAAATGTTCCACTCAACAGAACGGCTGAACACGGGGTAGTTATCTGACTTCATTGACAGTGTGCAGTGGGATATCCAAAATATGCAAATATGGAACAAGGGATTTATTAAGTTCTAAACAAAGTACATTCACAATACAAAATTCACATAATATTCATGATGTCACTGTGACCTCGCCTTCCCTGTCTTAACTGCTGAAGGAATCCTTCAGTAAAAGTTTATAAAGTACTGCTTTGCTTCCAGTCTCAATTTTTTATTAAAAAGACTTCATGTGCAACAAGTTCACCAGTGGCTTGTAAAACACAAGTTTAAACCCACTCATGAAGTAAAGCTTTAAAAGAAATGCCTTTAATGTCATCTTTTATCACTCGTTTGACAATCCTGGCACATTATTAAGAATTAGGAATCTAATTGCATGTATTGGCAATGTTGAGCTGGACATTAATGTGTTGGATTGCTTCATATAAATAAAGGAATTTGCTCCACATTGAAGTATATAACATTTCTTTAATGTGGAAGGAGAATGGTTTGATACTTTGATAGCATGATGTAATTTCTTAAAAGCTGTGGCAAATGCATGTGTGGATTTTAACTACAGCTATACAGCATTTTTATTCTTTGATTTGAGAACAAAATACTACTTACTAGAGTTAATAGTGTATCTTGCTCTGTCTGCGGGTGAGCTGACAAGGTGATTTTATTCTAGACTTTTCTTACAGGGATAGTTCTCTCAGTTGTTCTTACCAGACTGCTGGTATGAACATTGCTGACTGGGAGAGATAAAAAGAACATCAATCAACAGCCATTTCTAAACTGTAAAGTAACACTTATCTTCCATGGCCTGTAAAAACCATAAAGTGTATAGCTTGTATCTGATCTTACACAACGTTACTTTGTACACAGTTTGCTTGAAATAGGTACAGATCCTTATAAATAAAACAACCTCTGCCAGGGTTCAGTTTTAACTGCTCTTCCAATAGCAATTTAATCCTTTCTCCTCTGTAATACAGTAAACCATCATAACCTGTCTCTTCCCATTTGTTTTAACCTACAACCACCACATACTGATTTGGCTGTGTGTGGCTTCCTCTATTGCTATTTATTACTTTCCTCAACTCCTGAAATTCTGTTTGCAATTTAGGGCCACAAATTAGAAGCGCACGTCATCTGTTTCCTATAATTCCTCTGTCAGCCTGGAATCACATTTGGAACTGCACACCACCAGATCTGCCTCTCAACCAGCCCCCAGACCTCTCAAAACCTCACTGATTGGCCGCTGAGCATCACAGGAGCCACTAGAGCAGGCTATTTGCCCACTGTCCATTAATATGTTACTTCACAGAGATTTCACTGAACTCCCTGCCAGTTTTGTAATGAACCTTTAATCTATTAAAGGTTGGTAAAGAATGGAATTTTGTTAAAGGCTCAAAATTGAGTTTAAACTTTCCTATGCGTTGCATTATGTCCAAATGTGCTTTTTAAATTTATGTATGGGATTGAAAAAAAATTCTAAGCTGCTGTTTTTCAAATTTGGATTAATGTATTGACGAACATCAAAAATATAGCAAATTTAAAGATTAATATAAGACTGTTTTGATTAATTACCAGAGTTTAATTATATTTCCTTCCTGATCATTTAAAAATTTATTATGTTTTATTTAAGCAAAGTAAATGAAGTAAGTCTGCATGGAGTAACTGAGAAAGGTTTGGGGGAAGGAGGTAACATTTGGTTTTGGTGCAGTAGAACTCTTTAATAATACATGTTGAGTACCCTTTATCTGAAATTCCATAAATTCAAAACTTCCAAAATCTGAAATTTTTTTGAACGCTGACATGATATCAGAAATAGAAAAATTCACAAGACACTGGGAAGGTTCCCAGGCAATGCACAGGTCTCTGTGCAACACAGACAGTTGTGAGAAATGATTTCACATATGTAATGGACAGAAGTTAATGAAAAATAAAAAAAAACTGCATAAAGTGAAAAAATGAAGATCTCGATCGTGTATTGAAAGAGTGGATTCATCAGCATCGGAGTGAACATGTGCCACTTAACGGTATGCTGATCATAAATAACAAAAGTTTCATCAGTATGAACTGAGAATCAAAGATAATTGTGTATATTCAGCAGGCTAGTTACAGAAATTTAAGAAAAGGCACAGCGTTACATTTTTAAAGATTTAAAGATGAAGCATCTGCTGATCATGAAGCAGCGGAGAAATTCATTGATGAGTTTGCAAAGATCATCGCTAATGAAAATCTAATGAACAAGTCTACAATGCTGATTGTTTTTACACCTTACATGAAACCTAAAAAGAAGTAAAATCCAAATACAGTGTACTGTAACTTTTTAATCAAAACATGGTTTCATAGGTGGAGACTGAGAGCTTGTTTTTGTTTGTTGTTGTTCAACAGCTGATTCAGGTATTCTCCTGAGGCTGCTGTGCTGATTTTGTTACCCTGCATACATTATATTCTTATTATATTAATGGCATGCTATAATTTTTACTGTTAAGTACATATGTGCGATGAACAACTGTAAGACTAAACTGTTTACTGTAGTACATAAATTCAGAGTCGGAAATATATATCTCATTATATATTCCAAAATCTGAAATCTGATTTCCCCAAGCATTTCAGATAAGGGTTACTCAACCTGTATTGGATTGCCAACCACTGCATATTCCAACTGTTCCTCTATCCCAATCTGTATAAAATACAACAATGTGCATTTATGTAGTATTTCAATATACTACAGTAGCCCACAAATATGAGAACAGGAGTAAGTCATCCAGTTTTTCAAGTCTGTATTGGTAGCTGCATTGACCCCTAATTCCATACACCAGCTTTCTCTTCATCTCTCATGATTTGTTTGGATAACAAATATCTACCAGCCTCAGATTTCGAATTAACATATAGTTCACAATTGACCACATGCCAATCTCCAATGGGAACTGCTTTCCATATTTCCAGAAACCTTTGCACATGGGAATTATTTATAGGCTTACCTCTGAAAACTTACTTACTCACTGCTTGTTATGCCACTGGCATTTAGGGCAGCAAAGAAGGGCCTCCATCCCTGGTGGTGTTCAGGGCTTCCTTCACTGTGTCAGTAACTTTCTCTCAGTTTTCACTACTGTCAGTCACACAAGTCCTGGGTGTCAACTCAGGAGTACTATCACAGATGTAGAAGAATTCTCCTTTGTTGTTTCCCAACAATCTTGTTTTACTCATCAGGTCTGTTAGCTCTGAGCTGATTCGCCTGAAGCTGGGAGACCGGTGGACGACTCTTAGTCTGTCCTCTACCCTATGACGTGTTTGGCATGGGTGGACCTACCAAGAGCCAAAGTACAAGGCCCTGACTCCAGCCAACACAGCTCTCCGGGTTACTGAGGCGTGCAAGCCTCCAAACGCTATGATAAGGTTGTGGTCTTGTTGGAGGTTTACCTCTGAAAAGCTAGGCTCAGGTTTTAAAGCTTGTGCCTCAAGTACGGAACTCCCCAATTCATGGACGCACAGTCAATGCACTTCACATGTATGCTAATACATAAGAATCTGATAGCATAGTATAGAAGAGGAGACAGGTACTAACAGAGTGAATAAGCATTGGGTCAACTAATTAGACTTGAAGAAAAATGACATATGAATGTACAGATTAGGAGCAAGAGAAAGCCCCCCAAACTTCCTCTGTCATTTGATAAAACTGTACTAATTGAAATTTCCATTCTCTTTCACCTTTCATTCCCAATTTATCAAGCATTTATTTCTGCCTGGAAAATGTGCAAAGGTTCTGTTTCCACCATTCTTTGTGCAGGAGGGTTCCAAACTGTCACTACCCTCTGAGGAAAATATACCACCTGTCTCTACCTTAAATGGGCAACCCCTTAATTTTAAACCATCATCTCAATTTCTAGATTAGAAACATAGAAACATAGAAAACCTACAGCACAATACAGGCCTTTCGGCCCACAAAGTTGTGCCGAACATGTCCCTACCTCAGAAATTACTAGGGTAACACATAGCCCTCTATTTTTCAAAGCTCCATATACCTATCCAAAAGTCTCTTAAAAGACCCTATTGTATCTGCCTCCACCACCGATGCTGGCAGCCCATTCCATGAATCACCACTCTCTGTGTAAAAAACTTACCCTGACTTCTCCTCTGTACCTACTCTCAAGCACCTTAAACCTGTGTCCTCTTGTGGCAGCCATTTCCGCCCTGGGAAAAAGCCTCTTACTATCCACACGATCAGTGCCTCTCATCATCTTATACACCTCTATCAGGTCCTCCGTCACTCCAAGGAGAAAAGGCCAAGTTCACTCAACCTGTTTTCATAAGGCATGCTCCCTAATCCTGGCAACATCCTTGTAAATCTACTCTGCACCCTTTCTATAGTTTCCACATCCTTCCTGTAGTGAGTTGACCAGAACTGAGCACAGTACTCCAAGTGAGGTCTGACCAGGGTCCTATATAGCTGCAACATTACCTCTCAGCTCCTAAATTCAATTCCATGATTGATAAAGGCCTATACACTGTATGCCTTCTTAACCACAGAGTCAACTTGTGCAGCTGCTTCGAGCATCCTATGGACTTGGGCTCCAGGATCCATCTGATTCTCCACACTGCCAAGAGTCTTACCATTAATACTATATTCTGCCATCAGATTTGACCTACCAAAATTTACCACTTCACACTTATCTGGGTTGAACTCCATCTGCCACTTCTCAGCCCAGTTTTGCATCCTATCACTATCTCGCTGTAACCTCTGACAGCCCTCCACACTATCCGCAACACCCCCAACCTTTGTGTCATCAGCAAACTTACTAACCCATCCCTCCACTTCCTCATTCAGGTCATTTATAAAAATCACGAAGAGTAAGGGTCCCAGGACAGATCCCTGAGGCACACCACTGGTCACCCACCTCCATGAAGAATATGACCCTGTCTACAACCACTCTTTGCCTTCTGTGGGCAAGCCAGTTCTGCATCCACAAAGCAATGTCCCCTTAGACCCCTTACTTACTCAATAAGCCTTGCATGGGGTACCTTATCAAAAGCCTTGCTGAAATCCATATACACTACATCTACGTCTCTTCCTTCATCAATGTGTTTAGTCACATCCTCAAAAAATTCAATC
This sequence comes from Mobula hypostoma, assembly GCF_963921235.1. NCBI lineage: Eukaryota > Metazoa > Chordata > Chondrichthyes > Myliobatiformes > Myliobatidae > Mobula > Mobula hypostoma. The sequence goes on along the minus strand of NC_086101.1, from coordinate 82,973,131 downwards.
TCCCATTTGGTAACTTATTCTCCAAACTTGATTTGTCAAGACTTTTCTGAACATCTTGATGAATTCCCCTTGCTATCTTCTAAACTCTACTAGATACGGGATGAGCCAGTTTATTAGGATATGACTTTAACTAATCATATTAAATTATTTCTAAATTAAAAACACCAGGGTTATGAAGGAATGTAGTTTAATGTCACATCAGAAACTAAAAGAAAGATAAAATAAGGGAGGATTAAAGTCTTGTTAATGTAGCAGAAAATATCACTGAAAATTACTTTTCCTGATGGAGGGTCTTACCCCAAAAAGGCAACTTTATTCCTTTCCATTGATGCTGCCTGACTTGCTGAGTTCCTCCAGCATTATGTGTGCATTACTCTGGAGTTCCAGCATCTGCAGAAGCTCTTGTGTTTATAACCTGCTAATCAATATGTCTCTGGGGTGTTTGATAAAACCAGAGCACCTGGATTAAGCCCACGTGGTCACTGGGAGAACATACAAACTCAGAGAGCATTCATGGTCAAGATTGAATCTCGGTATCTGTTCCTGTGAAGCTTCATCTGGGTTGTGATAATAACTTCTTCAGAGAGTCATGATAATAATGTCTTCTTGGGTCACTTATTTAAGTAGAGATGTGTGTGTTTGGAACTCTCTATAAAGGATGGCAGAGGCAGGTTGTTCAGGCAAAGGTTGATAGGTTCTTGATTAGATGGGCATCAGAGATGACAAGGAGAAGGTAGGAGAATGGGGTTGAGAGGGGAAATAAATAAGCTATGATGGAATGGCAGAGTAGACTTGATGGACTGAGTGGCCTAATTCTGCTCCTATGTCTTATGGTCTAACCAAGATTTTCTTTATACTGGTACCTCACCATATTTGACAATAAATTTGACTTGACTTGACATGAGAAAATTAGAAAGAGGAATAGGCCATAAAACATTTGAAACCTGCTCTGACATTCAGTGAGATCATGGCTGATCCCCTGTCTTGTCCAGTTACCCCTCTCCTCATTTCCATTTTTTTGATTCCATTGCCATCCAACAAAAAAAGATGATTATGGTTTTGAACATAATGGTTGAGTTTTTTTCCAGCTTTGAGGTAGAAACTTGTGAAGTGGAGCTTTTTTCTGACCAGGAAAAAAATAATGAAAATTCAAGATAAGACTGACATGACCAAGCATGATTCAGTGTCACCTGAGGACAGGATCTCCCAACCTTTTTTTATGCCATGGACTCCTACCACTAATCAAAGAGTCCGTAGACCCCAGGCTGGGAACCCCTGCCTTAAGCAAATGAATATCTTCTTCCACCAGTCTCTTAAATTTAACCAATCTCTCTCAAAAGATAATTGACACATCAGATTTTTTGAACTACACACCTAAACTGTGGAATTCAATACCTAACACTATAAGATTCAGTTGACAACGGAATCAGAGTCAAGTTTATTATCACTAGCATGTGTCGTGAAATTTGTTAACTTAAACACCAACTCAAAGCTTATTTATTTAAACTAATTTGCATTTGACTAACTTTTTTTTATTTTCATGTTATTTTTATTTTTAATTTTCATGTTTGTACTTTTATCTCATTGTAGAACATCTTGAACTACATCATCTGTATGGAGAGTGCTCTGTAAATAAAGTTATAATTTATTTATTATTAATAGAGCATTACAGTGGTTAAAAAATTAGATGGTGTGGAGGCGTGGTGTAGTGAAAATCATGAGTGTGTACTCAAGCAGTATTTCTTTCTCGGAGAGAAGTGAACATTTTGTTGGATTATTGTCAGGATCTAATCAAGAAGCTCTTAAAAGGTAATCATGATGGACCAAAGGTGGTGACCTTGTTCATCTAGTTCTTCTCATATTTATCATGTGCTGGGATTCTTCAGGCTCAGGAATTCTATGCAGCTGGTGTAAAAATGGATTTAAATGGAGGCAGTAAAGACTCCATATAAGCAGGTTACTTCTATTAAAATCAGAAGTGGTTGGGTTGGATTTTCCACTTAATATTTTTATCTGCCCATTAGCTACTTCAGTCATTTCACATGAAATTGTCTCTAATGTATGTACAAAGTTACTGTTTAATATAACAATATAGATATGACATCATATAACAATACACCAACACATATGTGTTTAATGTATACATTGTTACTGTTTAATATCAAAATCAGGTTTAATATCACTTGCATATGTTGTGATATTGTTATCTTTGTGGTAGCAGTACAATGCAATACATGATAAATATAGAAAAAAATTTAATTACAGTAAGTTATATATATGTGTGTGTGTATATATATATGTATTAGTTGAATTAAATAAATAGTGCAAAAACAGAATTTAAAAAAAAGTAGTGAGGTGGTGTTCATGGGCTCAATGTCCATTTGGGAATTGGGTGGCAGAGGGGAAGAAGCTGTTCCTGAATTGTTGAGTGTGTGCCTTCAGGCTTCTGTACCTCCTTCCTCATGGTAACAATGAAAAGAGGGCATGTCCTGGGTAGTGGGGTCCTCAATGTTGGGCGCTGCTTTTCTGAGGCATCACTCCTTGAGGGTGTCTTGGATACTAATTTACCAATATAGTTAATACATCATATAACAGTGCACTATAATATGCACTTTATGCATGTCATCATCATCATCAAGTTCCGTGTTCCATGACCATGATTGTTCTTGACAATTTTTTTCTATAGTTTTTGATGTGGTTTGCCGTTGCCTTCTGGGCACTGACTTTACAAGATGAAAGACCCCAGCCATTATCCTTACTCCTAGTGATTGTCTGCCTGGTGTCATTGGTTGCATAATATTCACCAGCTGCTCATACGATCATCCGTAACTCGTTCCTATGGCTTCACGTTACTTTGATCAGGGTGTTACACCTTGCCCAAGGGTGACCTGCAGGCTAACGGAGAGAAGGAGCGCCTTACACCTCCTTTGGTAGAGATGTATCTCCAACAACCCCTCTCAATAAAATAATAGTATCCTACAAAATAATTTTTATGCAAGCATTTACAATATTTACATTATATGCATTGACAAAATGGAAACAGGTGGAAAAAAAGAGGTAAGTGGTATCATAAACACAAAATATTCTGCAGATGCTGGGGTCAAAGCAACACTCACAACAAGCTGGAGGAATTCAGCAAGTTCAGCATCCATGGAAACGATCAGTCAATGTTTCGGGCTGGAACCCTTCATCAGGACTGAAGAGGGAAGGGGCAGAGGCCCTATAAAGAAGAGGGGGGGGGGGAGATGGGAAGGAGAAGGCTGAAAGGTTCCAGGTGAAGCTTGTTGTGAGGTAAGTGGTATTATGTGGACTACTATGAGAATCAGTTGAATATAATGTACCCATGGGCCAGGGGAATCAAGTCTGAAAACTTTTCACTTTGCCTTGACCTGGAGTGTGACTTTCACCAATCTTGCCACTGGTTCACATCTGGGAGAGAAGGGATAAACTGATGCCAGTGAGGGGTCTGCTCCCAATTAGTTCACTTGGCACTCCACATGTTAGCCGAGGAGTGGGGTTTGTAACATCTGCTGAGATATTTTACAGTGTGAACAGTCCCATCAGCAGACAGCAGCGCAAAGTGTGATTACAGATGACTGACAAGAATTGTGGATATGAAGAAGATTGAAAAATCAGAAGAAAATTAAAGCAAGTAATCAAAAATGTTATTTCTATCTGGCTATCTCTCTATCTATCAGTCTATCATCTATCTATCTATATAGGCCCTTCTGGCCCGTCGAGCCGCACTGCCCAGCAATCCACCTATTTAACCCAGCCTAATGACAGGACAACTTACAACGACTAATTAACCTACTAAGTGGTACATCTTTGGACTGTGATAGGAAACTGGAGCACCCAGAAGAAACCCATACAGTTACTGGTAGAACATACAAACTCCTTCCAGACAACGGCCTGTGTTGCTGGTACAGTAAAGAGTTGTGCTAACCACTGTGCTACAGTGCTGCAGAACTATGTACATCTCTATGTTTTACTTCGATTTTGAGTTAAATAAATGGAAAGTTATGATATAAATTTCAGCAATCTTGAAAATGAGATAATCTTGTAAATGGGGCATCGATAAAGGGTAAATGCAAGCAGGCTTTTTCCACTAAGAAGAGAGAAACTGCAGATGCTGGAAATCCAAAAAACACACACAAAATACTGGAGAAACTCAGCAGGCCAGGCAGCATCTATGGAAAAAAGTACAGCCAATATTTCGGGCCAAAGCCCTTCTAGCCTTCTCAGCCCGAAATGTCAACTGTACTTTTTTCCACAGATGCTACCTGGCCTGCTGAGTTCCTCCAGCATTTTGTGTGTGTTGCTTTTTTCCACTAAGGTTGGGTGGGACTACAGCTAGAGGTCATGGGTAAGAACATGAGGGGAAACTTCTTCACTCAGAGGGCTGCGAAGGTGCAGAATGAGCTGCCAGCACAAGTGATTCATGCGAGCTCGATTTCAATGCTTAAGAGGAGTTTGGATAGATAGGTGGTCGGGGTATGGAAGACCATGGTCCTTGTGCAGCTGTATGGGAGTAGGTTGTTTAAATGGTCAGCACAGACAAAATGGGCCAAAGAACCTGCTTTTATGTTGTACTTTTCTATGACTCTATTAATGTATGTTATAGCACAGTTATGCCTGGATTATGACCACAAGTAAACATAATTTCATTAAACATAATAGGCCGATCATGGGAAAATTATTGCAAAATAACTCATCAGCATGAATTGTTGACAATTGAATCAAAGAGAAATAATTTCAAAATATATCGTAAATTGATTTTGACTGAAATGTCTGAGGCTATACTGTAAGTGAACATTTGGGTTTGTGTGTGGAAAGAATTGATGGAGAAGATTAAAGGAGACTAAAATGAGAAACTTCCATGTAATTTAAACCCACATAATTTGATTTTGTTGAAGTAGTAACAAGGATAGATTACACTGCCTCCTGAACTCCCTTGGCATTCAATTAGTTGATGGCAAATCCAATCTCTCAACTCCATTCACTTGTCTTTACTCCATCATTTTTGATCAACTTACCTGAAAACAGTTCTACTCATTTTTCAAATAGTAGGGAGGGGAGGGTGAGCTTTGGGGTTCTGATGTTTCTATAATTCATTGAATAGGGTTTCTTGTTTCATGGATGTCTGTGAAAAGTAAGAATTTCAGGTTGTAAACTGTATGCATTCTCTGATATTAAATTGAACCCTTTGAATTAATATTCACTGCTTTCTTTGTCTTTGTGTGAGAAAATAACCGGTGTCTTATTTATAACTGACCGAGCTGCAATCTTTTTTATTATTTCAGTGAAAGCTTTCCTGTTGTCTTATTTTTTTTCCTTGAGATGAGCACCTCATCACAATCAGAATATTTGGAGTGAGAAATGTGGATTGGGAGGCAGGAAAAAAAAACATTATTCTGGGATGAGTTATCCTTAAATACAAACTGACATCATGGCCCTAAAATTCAATAGCGTAGTGCATGGTTTCAAGTGATACTCAATTGAATCGAAGTGTAAAATTAATTCAGAAAAGCAATTGGAATTTATAAAAGCACATCGAGTAAAATAAGACATTGAATAGTGTGTTTCTCCTTGCAGTTGTACTTCTGCAAAAATAACACTGGGCACATAGCAGTGATGTTAAATAACTTGGGATTGTATTTGATTGCACTTACATGACAGTGGACCTTGGACACAGAAGTTGGAGACAATGTGAGCCATGAGTTCAAAGGCTGTTCAATGGGTTTCTAGTCTTCTGTCACTTAAGGTGACATGAGGCAATTTATGGAATCCAACCCACACACATATGATTTTCCAAAATGTGCTTTTATGCCAGCTTTTTAATACAGATGAAATATATAAAGTGTTTTGGAAGGGAGAATGACAGCAGGGTTATATAGCATAATTGATTTAAGTTAAAAGACCTGAGATACAGAAGGATGGCCAGGTACTTGGTGAATAACTAATTAGCATCAGCAGCCTGGTTCACAACAGCATTAAGGAAAGATATCCAGATCATTGAATGGATAGCCAGAGGGATAAATCACAAATCCCAGGAGGTGATAATGAATCTGAGGCACTAGTATAGTCACACCTGGAGCACTGTGTGCACTTCTGGTTGCAATATCACTGCAAATATCCTGACATGGGCAATGCAGAAAAAAAAGCAACCGAAAACCTAACCACACAGTGTTTCTAAGGCTGTGCAATAATTCCTTCTCCAAAAGGGAAGGTTAGGTGGACAGGCCATTTAGTATCCGGAAGATAGTTTTCACTTTGTGAAGAGATGGGAAGTGGATGACTGTGGATTGCTATGCTGATGTATGCTACTACAGTGAGAACAATGGAAAGGAAAATGCGGTGTCTTATACAAATATCAAGCAAGTTGTTGCATTGCATCAGTAGAGAAAAGCATAGAAGAGGGGTTCCAAACCTAGGGTCTATGGGCCCCTTATATGATGGTATTGGTCCATGGCTTAAAAAAGGGTTGGGGACCCCTGGCAGAGCAGGATGACTTTTGAAGACATTGAGACTCTGCGGTTTCTATCAATACTTCTAAGATATTCACTGTCAGGAGCACAGTGATCAATTAGTCTTAGTAAATTGGTAAAGTGGTTCGTCATCATCACATGTATCGAGGTACTCTGAAAAACTTTGTTTGGGTTGCCATCATATAGATCATTTTATTGCATCAGTACATCACCTTGTAGTGTAAGGGAAAGCAGTAACAGAATCACAATCAGAATCAGGTTTATTATCTGAAGCACCTTCAATTACTCCAAAAGACTGAGGTTTGGTAAAATACTGAAAGGCTTTTATTTGCTGTACAATACGACCTCCACAGTGAGTGTCTGCCCCCAGACTGAGGGGGAGGGGCAAGGCGAACACCTTTATACAGGATTCTGTGGGAGGAGCCACAGGGGCAGTCAGCAGAGGGGTGTGTCCAGACAGGTAACCGAGTTTCAACATATATACATGGTTTACCACATTCACCCCTCCTTTTTTTAAAAAGAGTCCCGTGGGGTGAAGTGACTGACAATATTAACAAGAAGTATATTTACAGGTTAAGTCTATCAGGCGGTCGAGTCCGTCGCTGTGATCTACGTAGCACCGGTGATGGCGGTTGTGCTGGCTCCGGCCTGACTTCAGGTGCCAGCACGTTAGGCGTCGGTAATCCCTCGTGCGTGTGCATTGCGCCCGGTATGGGAGTGTCGTGTGGTGTCTGTATAGGGTTTGGGGTGCATGGTGTCTTGTAGGTACATACATTGGTGGGTACGGGGTCAATAGTCACCACGGAGTGTTCAGGGTAGGGGCCCGGAGCTCCTGCGGGCGCCAGGTCGCAGATGGAGACCGTGCCCTCTCGCCCATCAGGTAAAACCACGTAGACATACTGGGGGTTCGCATGAAGTAAGTGAACCCTCTCGACTATCGGGGAGTGTTTATTGCTCCTCACATGTTTCCGAAGCAGCACTGGCCCCGGGGACGTCAGCCAAGGTGGTAGGGTGGTTCCAGTGGTCGATTTTCTGGGAAAAGAAAAGAGCTGCTCATGAGGGGTGGCATTGGTGACTGTGCATAACAGGGAGCGGATGGAGTGGAGTGCCTCGGGAAGGACCTCCTGCCAGCGGGAGACCGGCAGTCCCTTTGACCAGAGGGCTAAGAGTGTGGCTTTCCACACTGTGCCATTCTCCTTCTCCACCTGTCCATTCCCCCGGGGATTATAGCTCGTGGTCCTACTGGTTGCAATTTCCCTAGCCAGTAGATATTGGCGCAGCTCGTCACTCATAAACGAGGACCCTCTGTCACTGTGGATATAGCATGGGTATCCGAACAGAGTGAAGAGCTTGCGCAGGGCTTTTATAACTGACGTGGTAGTGGTGTCGGGGCAGGGGATGGCAAAGGGGAACCGCGAGTACTCGTCAATTACGTTAAGAAAGTACACATTGCGGTCGGTGGAGGGAAGGGGGCCCTTAAAGACAACACTCAGTTGCTCAAGGGGCGGGTGGCCTTGATGAGTGGTGCCTTTTTGGATTGGTAGAAGTGTGGTTTGCACTCTGCGCAGACTTGGCAGTCCCTGGTCATCATCCTGATCTCCTCAAGGGAGTAAGGCAGGTTCTGGGCTTTCACGAAGTGGAAAAGCTGGGTGACTCCCGGGTGGCAAAGGTCTACATGTAGGGCGTATAGCCGGTCGATCTGCGCGCTGGCACATGTTCCCCGGGATAGGGCATCGGAGGGCTCGTTGAGCTTCCCAGGCCTGTACATGATGTCATAGTTGTAGGTGGAGAGTTCGATTCTCCACCTCAGAATTTTATCATTTTTGATTTTGCCCCGCTGCTGATTATTAAACATGAACGCGACTGAGCGCTGGTCAGTTAGCAGGGTGAACCTTTTGCCGGCAAGATAGTGCCTCCAGTGCCTTATAGCTTCCACTATGGCCTGGGCCTCTTTCTCTACCGCAGAGTGCCGAATTTCAGGGCCTTGAAGGGTACGGGAGAAGAACGCCACTGGTCTTCCTGCCTGGCTGAGGGTAGCAGCCAGCGCAAAGTCGGAGGCGTCACTCTCTACTTGGAAGGGAACGGCCTCATCCACCGCATGCATTTCTGCTTTGGCAATGTCCCCTTTTATGCGGTTGAAGGCCGCGTGGGCCTCGGCAGAGAGGGGGAATGTGGTGGACTTGACCAGGGGGCGGGCCTTGTCTGCATAGTTAGAGACCCAATGGGCGTAATATGAAAAGAAGCCCAGGCACCTTTTGAGGGCTCTGAGGGTATTGGGAAGAGGGAGTTCCAACAAGGGGCGCATACGGTCGGGGTCAGGGCCATTGACTCCATTCTCCACAACACACCCAAGGATAGCAAGTCGGGTGGTCCCAAATACACACTTGTCCTTGTTATAGGTGAGGTTGAAAGATTTGGCCGCTTGGAGAAATTTTTGGAGGTTGTTGTCCTGATCCTGCTGGTCGTGACCGCAGATGGTGATGTTATCCAGATATGGGAACGTGGCCTTCAGTTGGCACTGGTCCACCATCCGGTCCATTGCCCTCTGGAAGACCGATACACCATTCGTGACACCAAAGGGGACGCGCAGGAATTGATAAAGCCTGCCATCCGCCTCGAAGGCAGTGTAAGGGCGGTCCTCCTGGCGGATGGGGAGCTGATGGTAAGCGGATTTTAGGTCTATGGTCGAGTACACCTTGTACTGTGCTATCTGATTGACCATATCTGCGATGCGGGGTAGAAGGTATGCGTCGAGCTGTGTGAACCTATTGATAGTCTGGCTATAGTCCACGACCATCCTATTCTTCTCCCCGTTCCGAACAACGACCACCTGCGCCCTCCAAGGACTTGTGCTTGCCTCAATGACCCCCTCCCTGAGCAGCCGCTGCACCTCCGACTTAATGAAAGCTCTGTCCCCCGCGCTGTACCTCCTGCTTTTAGTTGCCACAGGTTTACAGTCGGGGGTCAAGTTGGCGAACAGCGGTGGGGGAGGGATCCTGAGGGTGGAGAGGCCGCAAGTGGTGTCGGTAGTGTGGCAGTTGGCATGATGTTGGGTGGAATGCGCGGGTCGGTGTGTGTGTGTGGTCAGTAGCGGGTACGTGACATATCTCTACAAAACAGGGGATTTATGACAGTAATTGGTGGGAGGGGCCCATCATACTTCATTGTCACGCTTTTCAGGTGGCCCTGGAAGTCCAACCCCAACAGCACAGGGGCACACAGTTGAGGCAAGACCAGTAACGTAAAGTCCCGATATTCTGTGCCCTGCACCACTAGTGTCGCTACACAACCCCCCCGGATGTCTGTTGTATGCGACCTGGAGGCCATGGTGACCCTCTGACTTACCGGCCGTATCATGAGTCCACAATGCTGCACCGTGGCCGGGTGGATAAAACTCTCCGTGCTGCCTGTGTCAAACAGGCAGCTTGTCCTGTGCCCCTCCACCAGGATGTCCATCATTGACCTTGCGAGCTGGTGGGGAGTGCTTTGGTTGAGGGTCACGGAGGCCAGGGTTGAGTTGCTGTCTTGGTCTGGCGCGGCGGGATGCCTGGTGAGCACCCGTAGGTCGTAAGATGGCTGCCTCCATGTCTCACATGTGGTGGCAACGTGCAGGCAAGATGGTGACCCCCACGTCTCACACATGGTGGCAGCGTGCAGGGAAGATGGCGGCCCCCATGTCTCGCACGTGGTGGCAGTGTGCAGGGAAGATGGCGACCCCCACGTCTCGCATGTGGCGCTGCTCGATCCCGCTCGCGGTTTTGACTTACAGACCTTGGCGAAGTGGCCCTTCTTTCCGCAGCTGGAGCAGGTAGTTTGTCGGGCCGCGCAGTGTTTCCGGGGGTGTTTCTCCAGTTCGCAGAAGTAGCATTTCGCGGACTCACGACTGGCGGCAGCCGAGGTCGATTCGCCGGCAGGTTGCGGGGTCTGCGGCACCCACAAGGCCATCGGGGGATCGCGTGCCTGGAGAGCCTCGGAGTTATGCAGAGCGGCCTCCAACGTATCAGCCAGCTTGATCGCCGAACTTAGGGTAAGATCGGCTTTTTCCAGCAGCCGCTGGCGCACGTACACTGACCTGGTCCCCGTGATGAAGGTGTCTCTCACTAGGAGTTCTGCATGCTGCGCTGCCGTCAGCTCCTGGCAATTGCAGGCTCGCACGAGCGTCCGTAGGGCCCGGACAAACTCAGCACTCGATTCCCCGGGGCGTTGTTGCCGTGTTGCTAAATGGTGCCGAGCATAGACGCTGTTTATCGGTCGCAGGTTTTGTCTTTTGAGTGCGTTCATCGCGCCGTCATAGTTCGGCTGGTCTCTGATCAGCGAATAAACCCGTGGACTGACCCTGGAGAGTAGAACTCTGCACTTCGCTACGGGGTCGGTCGGTTTAATCTCCTCTAGATACGCTTCGAAGCAGGCCAGCCAGAGTTCGAAAGCGTTTCCAGCGTCAGGCATTTGCGGATCGAGGTCTAATTTTTCTGCTCTCAGGGTCTGTTCCATGTTTTAAAACGTACAGCGAATAAAATTGAAGCACCTTCAATTACTCCAAAAGACTGAGGTTTGGTAAAATACTGAAAGGCTTTTATTCGCTGTACAATACGACCTCCATGGTGAGTGTCTGCCCCCGGACTGAGGGGGAGGGGCAAGGCGAACACCTTTATACAGGACTCTGTGGGAGGAGCCACAGGGGCAGCCAGCAGAGGGGTGTGTCCAGACAGGTAACCGAGTTACAACATATATACATGGTTTACCACATTATCATTGATATATATCAGGCAATTTGTTGTTTTGACACAGCAGTACAGAGCAGAGAGGCTGAGGGCAAGAGGCATCAGAATTCTTTCTAATGTTCACACTCTTTTAAGAATATCTGGAGTTTATGAAGTATTTGAATCATGGAGATCCACAAACCTCTCAAAGTTCATGACAGTGGTTCGCAACATAAAAAGATCAGCGTGAGTGAACATTACTGTCATAATTCACTGCCAACCCATCTGCTTTCAGCCATTTGTTTTAGTTACACTGCACCTGACTGATTCAAGGTGACCTTCTACATACACCAGACACAGTATATCACACCAGCCAACTCACAGGCGTCCGGTGCTCCCGGTGTGGCCCTCTATTTATTGGCGAGACCCGACGCAAACTGGGAGACTATTTCGCTGAACACCTATGCTCTGTCCGCCAGAGAAAGCAGGATCTCCCAGTGGCCACACATTTTAATTCCACGTCCCATTCCCATTCTGATATGTCTATCCACGGCCTCCTCTACAGTAAAGATGAAGCCACACTCAGGTTGGAGGAACAACACCTTATATTCTGTCTTGGTAGCCTCCAACCTGATGGCATGAACATTGACTTCTCTAATTTCCATTAATGCCCCTCCTCCCCTTCTTACCCCAACCCTTATTTATTTATTATTTTTATATTTTTTCCCCTTTCTTTCTCTCTGTTTTTTCTCCTTCTGTCCCTCTCACTGTATCTTCCACTGATGCTCCCCTCCCCCTTTCTTTCTCCCTAAGCCTCCCGTCCCATGATCCTCTCCCTTCTCCAGCCTGGTATCCCTTTTGCCAATCAACTTTCCAGCTCTTAGCTCCATCCCTCCCCCTCCTGTCTTCTTCTATCATTTTGGATCTCACCCTCCCTCTCCCACTTTCAAATCTCCTACTATCTCTTCTTTCAGCTAGTCCTGACAAAGGGACTTGGCCCAAAACGTCGACTGTACCTTTTCCTATAGATGCTGCCTGGCCTGCTGCGTTCCATCAGCATTTTGTGTGTGTTAAATGAGCCAAGCTATGTTTTACAGGTTAAGGTGGCTTGAGAGGAATTTACTCCGGGTGTAAAGATTTGGATTTATTATTTAACAGTGGAAAAGCATAATCCTGAAAAGCAGAATTTTACAGACTTTTTGTCTGAGTTGTTGCATTGTGACAAAAATATATTCATGAAGTATTTGCAAACTATTTAACCAGATTTTTAGTCACACAAAACAAAATTCTATAGGGGCCACGACTTTGGAAAAAGAGTGTTAGAAACACTTAGTGGATTAGGCAGGATCTGCATTACAAGGAAGGAAGGGCTGATGATTTTCATCAACGACCTTCTGTCTCTCTGCAGACATTGCTCGAACGACTGTTTCCAGCGCCTCGTGATTTTCATTATCAGCCCCAGATTCCTCAAAATTTCACTTAAGAATTTCCTCAGCTCTCTTTCTGAAGCTAATAAGAGGTATACTTTTGTATACTACACTGTGCAGTGGCAGCATACCTGTTTTCAAAATATCAATGATAAAGTGACTGCAGAATCAACATAATTGTTAGAACACACAACTACTTAAGCAATCTTAAAAACACTGACCTCCCACAGCTGTTATTTATTAGTGAGATTCTCATATTTATGTTCATAGTTTAGGACTTACTCACAAATGGAAGCATTTTCTCTAAATCTACCCTGTCAAATCCATTCATAATTTTAATAACCGTTATCAGGTCACCTCAGAGTCATCTCTTTTCTCAAGGAATGACCTTCCTCCAGTTCAGATTTCAGTGATGGCTTACTTTCTAATATATAACACGGTATTGTGTAATAATAAGTAAAGAACCTGTTTTTTTTAAGATAAATACAGTAACTACTTCATCCATTGTTGCTGCAGTTGTGTGAGTAGTAAGTGATACTTTCATACAATGTCTTGATGCTTTAACTATTGGAACTATGTGCACAGGTTACATTAGCAAAATGATACTGCAGTGTTTGTAATATTCATTTTGTTGTGCCTGGCATTAGTTTCACCTTCTAAATGCACAATGTCAGTAGAAGTGTTCTCACCAATGAATCATTTTTTGAATGCACTATAAAGAACTGAATGGCACCAGAGGACAAGTAAACCTTTTGTTTCACAGCACAGATTTTATTAATTGTTTTCAATTATTTAACATCCAGATGTTAATTTGTCAAGGGACTTCCAAAAGTTAAAATGCAGAGAATTGTCTTAAATATTGCTAATAGCATAAAAATCAATTTGCAGCTATAAGTATATAAGGAGTAGAGTAAGGGGATGAGGATGCAGTCTTGTGGAGCACCAGAGTTGAGAATAATTGTGCTGGAGGTATTACTGCCTGTCCTTACTGATTGAGAACTGTTGATCAGGAAGTCAAGGATCCAAGTGCAAAGGGAGATGTTGAGTTCCAGGTGTAGAAGTTTGGAGATGAGTTTGCTTGGAATTGTAGTATTGAAAGTGGATCTGTGGTCAATAAATAATTGTCTAACATGGCCTTTACACGGAGGTGGATCAAACATAGGCCAATAATATTAGGTTAGACAAACATTTTGGTCAGCATAGAGATGAGGGTCTGAAGGGATTTTGATTGGGACGGACTGGCTCTGTGACCTGCGATCAACGAATGCCACAGCACTAGATTGAACTGAACATCGATGTTCCCTTTAAGGTGTGTGCGTACACATCCTTTGCTACTAGCACACAAAGAAATTTAAATGCACACTAAACGCTGTCATCCTCTACCTCGTTAGCATGTTAAGTATATTTCATAATCGTACACTATCACATTTCCTTTCCTGGTTTCTGATACAGATGGTGTTGACAACGTGTAGTTTGTGATGATTTGTCTGCAGATTTTACAGCTGGCTTATTTATACTGTTTTTATTGAAGAAATTATTTATTGTGCACATGTTGTTGTCACTGGGCAAAAAATTGCACAGCACATGATTTTCACGCACACCGGTCATTACAAATTAAAGGCAACATTGCCGAACATTCCTTGACTGTTTCGATGACTTTGTGGTTTGCTGTTTTACATTCTGTGTTTTTCGCTTGCTTTTTGCCATTTGCACAATTTGTTCTTTTTTTTTGCATTTTGGGACTTCGATGTTTTTCTTTGAAAGGGTTCTATGGTTTTCTTTGCTTTGTGGCTGTCTCTGGAAGATGAATCTCAGGGTTGTATACTGCATCAATACTTTTGATAATAAATGTACCTTGAGTCTTTAAATGATTGTGATTTGATTGAGCATCATCTGACTGAACTGCATGCTGTAGAAACATGCTCACACAGTCGGCCCAAGTTAATAGGATGTGTTTGTTCCCCAGCATTTAACCAGCATTCGCCTCTGCTAGCTGGCTGGAAGCGAGACAGTACTGGAGGCATGGTATGTGCAGGTTTCACAAATAAAACAAAATGAGGCATATTATGTTTAATGAAACCCGTAACACAGTTTTTGAACTCCCAGATGTAAACAGGAATGTGCGCTGAAAACCTTTTATGTAAATATATCATCATGTCAAACTAGCCTGTTAAAGTGAAACCCCACCTTAATGTTGGTTGTTGTGAATTACGTATATTTCTCCCAATTACATTTCCCTGCACAGGCTCCCCCAAGAATTCACCAAAACCGGCATAGTGAGCCTGTCTGGAGCTTGGTCGAGCTGCCTGGCTCGAGTCCTGTGTTCCATGGGTGGAGGAACCGTGGGTGCCTCTGGCTCGTCTAGAGGTGTGTAGACATGGTCATGGTCATGTTGGGATAGTCATAGTCATAGTCATACTTTATCGATCCCGAGGGAAATTGATTTTTGTTACAGTTGCCCCAACCAAGAATAGAGTATAAATATAGCAATATAAAACCATAAATAATTAAATAGTAATATGTAAATTATTCCAGGAAATAAGTCCAGGACCAGCCTATTGGCTCAGGGTGTCTGACCCTCCAAGGGAGGAGTTGTAAAGTTTGATGGCCACAGGCAGGAATGACTTCCTATGACACTCAGTGTTGCATCTCGGTGGAATGAGTCTCTGGCTGAATGTACTCCTGTGCCCACGCAGTACATTATGTAGTGGATGGGAGACATTGTCCAAGATGGCATGCAACTTGGGCAACATCCTCTTTTCAGACACCACCGTCAGAGAGTCCAGTTCCGTGCCCAAAACATCACTGGCCTTACGAATGAGTTTGTTGATTCTGTCGGTGTCTGCTACCCTCAGCTTGCTGCCCCAGCACACAACAGCAAACATGATAGCACTGGCCACCACAGACTCGTAGAACATCCTCAGCATCGTCTGACAGATGTTAAAGGACCTCAGTCTCCTCAGGAAATAAAGACGGCTCTGACCCTTCTTGTAGACAGCCTCAGTGTTCTTTGACCAGTCCAGTTTATTGTCAATTCGTATCCCCAGGTACTTGTAATCCTCCACCATGTCCACACTGACCCCCCTGGATGGAAATAGGGTCACCAGTGCCTTAGCCCTCCTCAGGTCCACCACCAGCTCCTTAGTCTTTTACACATTAAGCTGCAGATAATTCTGTTCACACCATGTGACAAAGTTTCCTACCGTAGCCCTGTACTGAGCCTCATCTCCCTTGCTGATGCATCCAACTATGGCAGAGTCATCAGAAAACTTCTGAAGATGGCAAGACTCTGTAGAGTAGTTGAAGTCCGAGGTGTAAATGGTGAAGAGAAAGGGAGACAAGACAGTCCCCTGTGGAGCCCCAGTGCTGCTGATCACTCTGTCGGACACACAGTGTTGCAAGCACACGTACTGTGTCTGCCAGTCAGATAATCAATAATCCATGACACCAGGAAAGCATCCACCTGCATCGCTGTCAGCTTCTCCCCCAGCAGAGCCAGGGGCATGGCAGTGGAGTACTCCAAATCTTGGTGGGCTGGTTTAAGGTGATCTACCAAAATATGCTGGGGTTTATCCTTATCTATGATTAAGGCTTTTTTTCTCCCTGTTCCAAAATGCAGAACAGGCCATCTTAAGAGGGCCTAAAGGGATATTGGCGTACGTCATGGTGGGCAAAAACAAATGAGGTGGAATGTAGGTCAACAGGAACCCAAGACTGCTATAGACAATGATGGGAGGTAGGAAAAGGTGAAAAGGAATTGAATTTACTGAGGAGGGTGGAACGCTGTTGAGATGCCGACCAGACAGTTATGGCATCAGGAATGAAATTACCTGTGACTTGTCACTGCTGCCCGTATACCAGCTCAGCCACGGACAACTGCAGATACTCTTTTGGAGCTGTCTGAGCCCCAGCAGGACCCTGGGGAGTCGATCATGTCAACCCTTATTGGTCAGGGAAGCCCACTGAGTAGCCTTTAAGGAGTGGTGAAACTGGTTGCATAGGCCATTGGACTGTGGGTAATGAATTCGGGATCATGGTCAGAGGAAGTATCAGATGAAGTACCAAACCAAGCGACCCAGGTGCTGATGAATGCCTGAGCCTCATCTATGGCCGTCATAGATGCTAGAGGGACGACCTCTGGCCGCCTGGTGCTACCATGGTTAGAAGGTGCGTGAAACTGCGGGAGAGGAAAAGAGGACCAACAAACTCAACATTGACATGGTCAAACTATTGCTCAGGGACCTCAAAAGGTGCCAATAGCACCTGAACATGACGATTAATTTTTGCCCGCTGGCACTCCACATGAGCTGCAGTACGATCATGCACGTCATTTCTGAGGCTGAGCCAAACAAACTTTAGTGCCACCGGTTTCTATGAGGCCTCCAGGCCTGGATGCAAGATGCCAGTTATGGAGTTGAGAACAGTCCATCTCCAGTTTGCAGGCACGAAAGGGCAAGGGTGAGCGGTTGAGGCATCGCACTGGAGAGAAACACCAGCTCCTCCGAGTTTATTGTCAGCTAACAGCAAGCCCATGACTGCTGTTCTGTAAGCCTGCACCTCTGGGTCGGTAACTTGGTTGGCTGCCATGCCGGTATAGTCAACCCCTATGTGTACAGACTCAATGGCTGGCCATGAGAGGCAATCAGCCGTGGCATTATTTTTCCCCTTGATATGTTGCACATCCATTGTGAACCGGATACGTAGGCCAGGTGACATTGCTGCCATGCAGACCAAGGTCTGATATTTTGGACATTGAGCACACGAGGGGTTTGTGGTCGATGAACGCTGTGACATGGCAACCCTCTGGAAGGAAACAAAAATTGCAAGGTAGAGACTGAGAAGCTCACTGTCAAACGTGCTGTAATTCCTTTCGGGGAGATGGAACTGTCAACTGAAGAAGGCGAGCCTCTGCCACACGGCTCCATCCAGCTGTTCACCCACAGTATAGTCTGAAGCGTCAGTAGTGATGGCCAGTAGGGTCGCATTATGATCAGCTCGCTTGTATCATCAAATGCCCTGGTCATGTTCCCTGACCAGTCAAGCACATGATTAGTGGTATTGCCTTTAAGTCCACTATACAGGGAAAGTATGAGTTCAGCAGCTTGGGGAATGAAGCAGTGATAGAAATTCACCATGCCTTAAAACCTCCTGTAGTTTTTGAGTGGTGGGAAATCCATAATAGCAGCTTCCCTTGATGGAGGGGTTTCGCACCCTCTGCAGAGATGCGATGGCCGAGAAAGTCAATGGGTGACAACCCAAAATGGCATTTAGCAGGGTTAATAATCAGCCCGTGTTGGCTTAAGCACTCAAAAAATGTGTGGAGGTGAGATACAGGTTTGGATTTGGATTCACTGGCGACAAGTATGTCATCTAGGTAAACAGAAAGATAAATCTAAATCGTTTAATACAGCATTCATCAGCCGTTGGAAAGTCTGTGCTGCATTTTTCAGTCCAAACAACATGCGCAGAATCTCAATAAGGCCAAATGGGGATATCACAGCTGTTTTCAGAATGTCCTCCGAGCACACAGTCACCTGATGGTAACCCCCACCTAGATCAACTTCAGACAAAATTTACTTTCCAGCTAAACGAGCTGAAAAGTCTTGTATGTGTGAGACCGAGTAACGATCAGGGACTGGTGGCCTTGTTAAGGCATTAATAATTACCACATGGGCGGCAACCGCCATCAGATTTAGGGACCATATGGAGGGGAGAAGCCCAGAGGCTATTTGACCGGTGTACAATTCTGAGTCTTTCTACATTGGCAAACTCAGTCTTAGCGGTTGCTAGCAATTCTGGATCCAGTCTACTTGTGCACATGGACTGATGGGTCAGTTGTGTTCGACCACCACATTCCCACATGTTTTGCCACTGTAGTGGAAAATGTGGGCTTTGTGAGGTCCAAGCAGCAATTCCAAGGTTACTGCTCTTTTGAGGTCCTGCTTTTCATCTTCCTTCCTAGCTCCCTATATTTGCTCTTTGGGAGCTCATCCATATTCCTAGCTATGCCATTGGT
The DNA here is from genome assembly GCF_963921235.1 of Mobula hypostoma. Lineage (NCBI taxonomy): Eukaryota > Metazoa > Chordata > Chondrichthyes > Myliobatiformes > Myliobatidae > Mobula > Mobula hypostoma. Next base: position 82,954,500 of record NC_086101.1, on the reverse strand, counting down.
ACCAGTTTACCTCAAACTTCCGGCTGCCTTCCCTCCCTGCCCCCGGTGAACACTATGGACCTGATCTGAGATGCCCCTGAACCTGGTAACTATGAGTCAAGATACCATTCAGGTGTCTCTTTCACATTCATAGCATGTCCTTTCTGTTCCCTTAACCATTAAATCCTCTATGAACACCACTCTCTTCTTCTCTCCCCTTTCTTTCTGAACCACAAAGTGCCAGAGACCTAGTTGCTGTGGGTCCTGTGACAAGAATACACATAGATAAGATGTTAGCTGTCCTGTGTGATCAGCAGTTGGTCTGCCACCTGTCTTCAGGAGAGAGAGAGAGATAAGGAAAAACAATGGAGCAGCATTTGGAGATGTGTAATGAAGGGACGGGAGAGAGAGCTGTCTAGAGCGGCTCCCCCTTTGAACCCTGAACTGTTTGAAGTGATGGACAGGCGATACCCCAGCAGGGGGATAAAAAGGGACAGGTTCGCTAAGGCAACACACACGACACCCGAGGTAATGAGACCCTGGAAGCGGTGCGCCTCTCACAAGTCGGTGGGAAGCTCTTAAATGGCTGATCGCGGGATCAGACTTAGACGCTCAGGGTGGAAAGGCACGATCGGCGGGAACCTGGTGTGTGTCCACCCTTGCCTGGGTGCCAGGTTCAGCGCAGAGAAACGGTCGTATCTGGAAACGGAGGGGTCCTGGTCGGTGACTTCAGATGAAATCACAAAGGGCTCGCCCGAAAGCTGACTGCGAAGGTCTGTCTGGAAGCTGTGTTGAATATTCATTCATTTTGCTCTCTCCGCCCCCCCCACTGTCCATCGCCATGGCAACGATTACTGCAAACTGAACTAAATTGAACTGGACTTTGTGTCACTTTGAAACTGGTCATTTACCCCTAGATAACGATAGAGCTTGATTAATCTTGTTATCTTAATTCTGTGTACATGTATGTTTATCATTGCTGAACTGTTGCATTTATTATCCATTTTTTGATTAGAGTACTGTGTTGCTTGTTTCTTTAATAAAACTTTCTTAGTTCTAGTAATCCAGACTCCAACTGAGTGATCCATTTCTGCTGGTTTGGCAACCCAGTTACGGGGTACGTAACAGTCCCCCCTGGTAGTTTATCTCCTCTAGTATCAAAAATGCTATAGTTGTTATTGAGAGGAATAGCCACAGGACTACACTGCCCCATCTGCTGATTCCCTTTCTCTCTACTGACAGTCACCCAATTACCTGCCTCCTGCCACTTTGGCGTTACTGCCTTCCTGTAGCCTCTATCCATCAACTCCTCATTCTCCTCAGTGGTCCATAGGTCATCCAGCTCCAGCTCCAGTTCTAGCTGGATGCACCTCTTGCAAGTGATGTCATCATATTAGTCCCTGTTTCCAAGGTACTTTTTGGCCAATTTCATACGTTTCTGAAGGGAATGATTAGGAGTTGGTGCTATACATTGTATGTACTCATCACCAAACAAGCGCAAAATCCAGTTTCTCAGCATTTAGGCTGTGCACTTGTGATGTGACTACAAATACGTTTTTCATTGCACCTGTATGTGTATTTGTGCATATGGCAATACCCTCAGCTTTGACTTGTGTTGAGGCAGTGTCCCTTTAAAGAAAACAAAATGCGATAATTACCTTACATTTTGCAAACAGGATTCAGTGTCTTTGCTATGGTTGCTTTCCACAGGACAGCTGGGTATTAAAACATTGATATCTGTGGCATAAGGCTTCAGTGCTTGAACAGATTTAGTGTCTAAAAATACTTGGGAGATCAAAAGTTTAATTGGGTATTATTGAAAAGGGTAAGTCTCATGAGCCACTTCACCTGGTTTACGCACAGAAGAAGGTGTGACAATGCATCAAGATTCGCTTGATCCCGAATAGCATATTAATCTGTTAACTTTTCACTGTATAATAAAATAAAGCATTTTTGTATAAACTGCATACAATGGACTTGATGCGCAATTAAGCAGGTAACCTTTACATCTGAAATATATATGAACAGATGACATAGAATCAGAATTTGGCCATTCGGTCCATCAATTTGGAAAGGTTCTAAGAGGTCTTAGTACAGTGGGTGTGGAAAGGATATTTCTCCCTGAAGTAGGGATTATCATTTAAAAATAAGTAGATGAATACTGGAGACAAAAGTGAGATAGGTTTTTTATTTTTTCAGTTAGTTCTGAGTGTTTGTGTTATGTTTTTTAGCTGTAAAACATAAAACTAACAGTAAGAAAAAGATGGGAGCTCAGGAGAACGAGTCATAGTTTCATTTTTACTTTAAGCAAGGCACACACATAAGACGTATGCACTTCACATATTTTTACATATGACCCATAATAAATTATTTAAACAAACAAGAATACTAAACTGAACAATATATGTAAAATATTACTCTAATATTATCAAAATAGTAAATACATGACACTCATCCCTGCTCAGCTATAAACTCCAACACAATATAGAATGCTTCTCAACTTATATACATATATTCACAGTATACTACATAGTACAACCACCACATGGACATCCACAGCACAGGAAATTTAAATTGTCCCATTCAGGCCTAAATATTTAATTGCTGTGAGGCTTTCTTACTCTAGTGGGATAACGTCTTTCCTGGCAAGGGGTTCACTCTGTTTGGCAGGTGAGACTTGTGGCTGTGAAACAATCTCAGGTTCTGGGGCCTCCTCCATGGTGGTTGTAGGAGTTGACTTTGGGACTGCAAGAAGTGGTTCTGTCAGCCCTGGAGCTGGCTCTGGACACCTTTCTTCTGGACAAGTTCGCATCCCAAACAGTGCATGGCAAGTTTCACTGGACAATGCGGATCATAATCTGTGAGTACAGTGTCTGACATTACCATTTCCTTTACCTTTTGGAAAGCCACCTTACACTGCTTTTTCCATTGCCATTTCTTCCCGATCTGTAGTGATGCATTCGAGGGGTGGAGCACAATAGTCCGATATGGCCGGAACCAGTTATAGCAATTGATAGATCCTAAAAGGAGCTGCAACTGTGACACATCCTTTAGTCTTGGGGCATCTGACACTACTTGAGTTCTATCAGCATTCTTGTATAATTCTTGTGTGACAATGGTGTGACCACAGTAAGTGATGCTTGCTTTAAAGAACTCACACTTGTTGCATCATGCTCTGACCTCTTAATCTTCTAAACTTTTTAACACTGTATTGAGATTTTGCAAGCCTTACCAATAAAAATACCTGGGTAGCCTTGCAGCACCTGGTCCATTAGCTTTCTGCCAAAGTGCAGGTGCAGATGCTACTCCAAAAATAAGCCTATTATAGCGAAAAAGCCCTTTGTGAGTGCTTATGGTGAGAAACCCTTTGGACTCTTCCATCTCCATCTGTAGTTGGCCTTAGTTAAGACCACTTTGCTGAAATATTTCCCTCCAGAAAGATTTGCAAAAATATCCTCTACCCTGTGCAGAAGGTATTGATCTACATTCAGTACTGGGTTGTTGGTGACCTTAAAATCATCACAGATCTTGACAGACCTATTCTTCTTGGCTAATAGGACAACTGCCGTTGCCCATGGGCTCCCCTCAACCTTGGAAAGAATTCCCTCATTCTCCATGCGATCTAGCTCATTGGCTACTTAATCACAAACAGTATAAGTGCATTGCAAAATTTGGGAGTGGTATTTTAATTTAACAATATTTTATCCTTGATATGTTTGATTTTCTATTGCCATCCTTGAACACTGCTGTGGCATCATCCAGTACCTTTCTTAATTCATTTTCAATTGGCTCTACCACAGGGGATGTGGCATACAAATTGTTGATGGATCTCCCATCAAGTGTAATTGTTTTAGCCAGTCACGACCCCACAATGCTGGTCATTTTGTTCTTATCACACCCAAACCCAATATGTTTATTGTATTTCATTGTTACAAATGTCATTTCCACAGGAGTTATCTTTCCTCCAGTAAAAGTTTTATTTGGATATCTGTAGAATTCAAGTTCAGTATCTTTGAAATGCTGTTGAAACTTATTTTGTGGAATGACTGAAACAGCTGAGCCAGTGTCCAATTCCATTTTAAATAATTTGCTGTTTGCATCTGGTGTAAGCCACATTGCTTGTTTATTGATAGTTTTTACATTGTGAATCTCAAGGTTACACAGTCCTCTGTCACTCTCATCATTATCTGATTTTTCATGCAGATTAGTGCTCTTTTTGAAACTGAAACTTGACTTTTTATGTTTTTCTCATCCCTGTGAATGCCATTTATTTTTGTCTGTCTAATGTACTCTTTGTATGTGCTCTAAATTGTTGCCTTTTCTGCAAGTTTCACCCTTAAGTCTGCATTGGTGTGGTGTATGTGAGTCCCTGCCACAGCAGTAACACAATTTGTTCAGCCAGGCCTATTTCTGTTTAGACGTTGCAATTTTGTTCACACTAACTTTCATTCCTGACTGAAGCTCAGTTGTGTCTCTGTTTGCTGTTTCCATTGATACAGCTATTTCAACTACTCTTCTAAATGTAAGCTGTGCTTCAGTTAGGAGCAAGTTTTGAAAACTTTCTTGTAAGATTCCACAGACTAAACAGTCTTTCAGTGCATTATTAAGCCGATTATTGAAGTGAAATCTCTTCAGTTCAGCTATGTATGCTGAAATGGATTTCACTTCCTTCTGATTCTGCTTCTGTAATCAACAATAATTTCAGTTCTATGTATTCCTGCATTTCTTTCGTGATACAGCAACGCTCATTTCGACCGGTTTGGTTGGAGCAGTCAAACTTGTAGGTACACTTTATGCCTTTAAGTCCAACGCACTTAGCAAAATTGGTACTTGTACCTCATTGTCTATTCCATTTACTTTAAAATCCATTTAGTATTCAACATCCAGTTATCTGTTGTGTAATTGAACCCATATATCAACCCGATTTACCCAGCCCCTCTGCTTTTTAAAAAGTTTTGTTTATCACCCAGAGCTCACTGTTTATGAACCTGTGAATTTAACTATTTTCTGGTTATATTTTAACTCGATATCTCTGTCCTCTTTTCTGAAGAGACATGTGCTGCACAGCTTCTTTTTTTAACTCAAACATCTGGCTCCACTTCAACAGGTAGGTAATTATCTTGGGGCTTGTTTTAAAAATACCTCAATGCCACTGTTATGTTTTGTAATTCTAAAACATAAAGCTAATTGCAAGGAAAAGACAGGAGCCCAGGAGAAAGAGTCTTAGCTTCATTTTTGCTTTAAGTGAGATGCAATGACGTAAGCAATTCACGTATTTTTATACTTAACCTGTAATGAATTATTTAAACAAACAAGAAAGCTGAATCAAACAATATATTTGGAATAATATTGAAATGTTAAATGCACACAGATTTGATCTCCCTTATTAAATGATTGTGCATATTGAAGTCTTTGAATATTTTTCAGGCAGAGAGAAAGTGGCATGTGGAATGCTTTACAATGCCAGTCATTGGGGTTCATTTCCCACAACAATCTGAAAGGAGTTGGTATACATTCCCAGTGGCCATGTGAATTTCATGTGTGTGCTCTGATTTCTTCCCACGTTCCAAAAATGCACAGGTTAATAAGAGTTAGGTAGTTGTGGGCATACTATATGGGTGCCAGAAGCATGGCAACACTTGCAGTTTGTCCCAAGCAGATCCTCAGGCTGTGTTGGTTGTTGACACAAGATGACGCATTTCAATGTTTCAATATATTTGTGACAATTAAAGCTAATTACCATCATCATTATCTTCCATATTTAAGGTAGTGAAAGGTTATCAAACGTAGTTGGGAATTCCAAGGTGAAATTTTATTTTCCATATTTTTTCATGATGCAGAAGAAGCACGGAATCCTGGAGGAACTCAACAGGTCAGGCAGCATCTATGAAGAGGGATAAAGAGTCAACATTTCTGACCAAGACTCTTCTTCAGGACTCAAACAATAAAGCTGGAATTGGTGGACCAAGCACAAATTTTTCATTATTTTCGTCTTTAATTTGGGTTGTTAATTTTGCTGGCAAGGCTGACATTCGTTTCTCATCATTAGTTACTATTTAGAAAGTGGTGATGGATTTTATTTATGAAACTGTACTCTCTGGGGTGAAGGTACTTCCACAGCACAGTTGAATAAAGAGTTCCAGGAATTTGGCCCTAAACACTATTCAAGCTGCCATCAAGTGAAGCTGAATAATCCATGAAAATCATCCTCGTTATTTGTCTTTTGGACTATTTATTCATTTTTGTGATTATAGTAATTATATATCTTGTTGATATTTACAGTAGACTGAATAAGAACTTTTACACCAGTGGAAAAGTTGTTGATTCAGTGAATTAGATGATGGAGTGCTTCTTGAAAATTGTTAATTACTTATCTATCTATCTATCTATCTATTTAGAGATATAGTGTAGGACAGGCCCTTACAGACCAGCAGGTCGCCCAGCAACCCAGCTATTTAACCCCTAGGTAATCTCAGGACAATTCACAATGACTAGTTAACCCACTAACTTGTATGTCTTTGGATTGTGGGAGGAAACAGGAACACCTAGAAAAATTCTACATGGTCACAGGGAGAATGTACAAACTGCTTACAGATGGTGTCATAATTGAACTCTGATCTCTGATGTACCGAACTGTAATAGAATTGCGGTAACTGCTGTGCTCCATGGCCTCCCCCGCCCCCCCGCGCAAGAAAAAATACAAGAGATATCATTCCATCCATTCTCAAAGATGGAAAGAGTCAGAAGGTGAGAAGTTTACAGAATAACCAGTAGATGTGGCATTTATTTCGCTGGGCCAGTGGTGATTCCATGGAGCGTTGACACCTCTATGATATTGTTAGTGTGGGATCTAATGATAGCTTTGCACTTGACAGGGAGGCATTGCCCAAGAGGTTTAGTAAGAATGGACAACAGTGGTGTTTCAAAGTTTGGATTTCAGAAGAAGGGGAAGGAGAGTTGATGTGTTTTGCACTGACAATATTCTAAAGAGGACTGAAGCTGGAGAAATCAGCATCAGATTTGCCCAATGAGGACTGAGGTGAGGACAAATTTCTTTAATATTGGGAACCCTTTAGCACAGAGGGTTCACTATTCAGCCACTGATTCATTCAAAGCTGAAATTAATAGATATTTGGGCAATAGGGAATAAAGGGATATTGGGATCAGATAGAAGACTGGACATGAAGAGGGGCTACATTGTATGTTCCTGCTGAACAAGTGAACAAGATGATATATGGATAGGATTGACTTGATTTCGCACTTCACCTATGTTCATCCTTTGAACTATTCCTGCAGTAGCACTTGCCTTGTTTGGCTGTAGCCATGGAGTCATTCAGCATGTATGGAAACTAACCCTTCGAACCACTGAGCCCATACTCATCATCACAGCAATTCAAGTGCACAGGAACATAAGAAGCCACACAGAGTTGTGGACTTTGCCCAATATATTATGGGCACATCCCTCCCCAGCATCAGTAGTATCTACAGGAGCTGCTGCCTCAAAAAGGCAATGTCTATCATCAAAGATTACCATCACCTGGGCCGTGCCATCTTTTCTCAGCTGCCATCAGACAGGAGGTACAGAAGTCCCACACCACCATGTGTATCAGCAGTAACTTCCACTCAACCATTCAATTCTTGACCCTCCTGACGCCACTGTAGTCAGCAAGGTTTAACAGCACTTTGATCACTTTGGTCATTTTGCACTAAAATGCACTATTTTGTTCTGATTGTGTCCTTTTCTTGTAAATAATTTATATTTACTTTGTGGTAATCTTGTGAATTATGCTTATATGGTGTAATGTAAAAGGATCAGAAAGGATGTGTTGTCTTTGGGGAGAGTTCAGAGGAGGTTCGCGAAAATGAAGGGGTTCACTTATGAGGAGCATTTGGAAGCTTTGGGCCTATTCTCTCTGGAATTTAGAAAAATGTGGGGGCATCTCATTGAAACCTACCAAATGTTGAAAGGACTAAACAGGATGGATGTGGAGAGGATGTTTCCTATGGTGGGGGTAAAGGGCACAGCTTCAAAATTGAGGGAGTGACATTTTAGATTAGAGGTAAGGAGGAATTATTTTAGCCAGAGAGTAGTCTGGTTTGGAGTGTAAAACATTTCAAGCAGTACTTGTATGGGAGAGAGTTTACCCTTATTGCTGATCATCAACCACCAGTGTCCATCTTCAGCCCACAGAAGGGTGTCCAACTAATAGCAGCAGCACGAATGCAGAGATGGGCTCTGTATTGGAGGACATAATTACAAGATCGTGTTCAAGAGGATAACTAATCAGGGAAATGCTAATGGAATGTCCCAATTACCTTTGGAAAAGGCAATACCTGAAAAATTTACAAAAAATGGACCAATTTTCTTGACATATTATCCCTGATGCAAATCAGAAGTCTCCCTATTATGGCAGAGGTGCTCCAAAGGGAAACTACAAAAGACACCTCACTGTCTCAGGTCTACGTGGCAACCCAAAAAGGGAGGAATGTGGAGCAGAAATTCCAGCTCTCCCATTTTCACCAGGACTGGGATAAGCTTGCCCTTGACAAGAGTTGCCTTATGTGGCGATTGAGTGTTGTCATACTATCCAAGCTGAGAACTAAAGTGTCGGAGGAGCTATATGCTAGATATCTAGGCGTGGTTAAAATGGGAGTGTTGACTCAGAGCTTTTTCTGGGATAGATCAGCAGATTGAGCAGTTTGCCCTGTACACTTCAGGATGCCAACATGTCCGGAAGATGGCAAGAGCAGCACCCTTCTATCCCTTGGAGTGGCCTTCATTGCCCTGGCAGTGGATTCAGGTGGATCTTGCCTGACAGTTCATGGGTACAAATTTCTTGGTAGTAGTGGATGCTGCTAGAAGTATACCCAATTGCCTCCGGTACAGTCTTGCACATTGTTAATTTGTTGAGAAGTCTCTTCTCTAGGACTGGTGCTCTAGACTACTTAGTCAGTGACAATGGACTTCAGTTTGTAACAAAGCAGTTTCGGTCATTTCTCAAAATGAATGGAAGAAGACATGTTACATCTGCATCGTAGCACCCAGCTACAAATGGCTTGGTAGAAAGGTTTGTCCAGAGCCTAAAGAACAGGCTGCAAACAATGTGAGCCAAACACATTACACTAACACTGAGTCAGAAGCTTGACAAGTTTCTCCTTGCATATCGCAATGCCCCACACTCCACAGCCAACAACTCACTAGCTACGCTGTTACAGAGTTGCCCCTTGTGCTCACACTTAGATTTTCTCAGACCCATTCTCAGAGGGAGTATGCAGGACAAAGAGCTGAGACAAATTGTAGGCTCCTCAAACAGGGAGGTCTGAGGTTTCTCTTCCGGCCAAGCAGTCTTGGCAAGGGACTAAAGAGATGATCAAAAGCTGGTACTTGGAAAGATTAAAGGCAGACTGGACTACTCTCCTACACAGAGGAGATTGCGTCTGATGTCATCTGGAGATGACATGTTGATCAGTTGAGGAGAGCAGAGTCAATTGTTGGAGAAAAACGGTGTCCAGATTGTCAGAACCACTTCCTTCAGTCCCAGAGTCAACTCCTACAACTACCACGGAGGAGACCCAGACCTTCCAGTCCTTACAGGTGAGGTGACCCTTCACCTGTGAGTCTTTTGGGGTCATTTACTGGGTTCGGTGGTCCCGGTGTTGCCTCCTGTATATCAGTGATACCCAATGTAGATTGGGTGACTGCTTTACCGAGCATCTACGCTCCATCTGTCAGAACAAGCGTGATCTCCCAGTGTCCACCCACTTTAATTCTACTTCCCATTCCCATTCTGATATGTTCATCCATGGCCTCCTTCACTGTCATGATGAGGCCACACTTAGGTTGGGGGAACAACACCTTATATTCCATTTGGGCAGCCTCCAACCTGATGGTATGAACATGAACATTGATTTCTCAAACTTCTGGTAATGCACCCCAAAACCCCTTTCTCCATTTCCCATCCCCTTTTCTATCTCTCACCTTATATCCTTGCCAACCCATTGCCTTTCCCCTTTTTCTTTCTTCCATGGCCTTTTGTCTCTTTCAACAATCATCTTCCCAGCTCTTTACTTCATCCCTTCCCCTCCAAGTTTCACCTATCACCCTGTGGTTCTCTCTCCCCTCCTTCCAACCTTTAAATCTACTTCTCAGTTTTTTTTCTCCAGTCCTGCCGAAGGGCTTCAGCCTGAAATGTCGACTGTACTTTTTCCCATAGGTGCTACCGGGCTGCTGAGTTCCTCCAGCATTTTGTGTGTGTTACCCAGACCTGAGAGTGTTTCAGTCAGAATTTTCACTTGCCAAGCAGAGTAACTTCCCTTGTCAGAAAAGATGTTATCCCATAAGAGTAAGAAATCCTCCAAACCAATTGAATCTTTAGTCCTCAATGGGACAATTTAAAATTTACTATGCTGTGGATGCCTATATAGTAGCCATGTTATGTAGTATACAATGTTTGTATCTTTATATATATTGTATACTACATAACACACACACACACACACACACACACACATATATATATATATAGGTATAGATAGCTAGATAACTGCAAGACCGTGTCTTTGCTGTTGCTTTGCTCACGCTTGAGTGCTCGGTGATGGGTGCTGATGCTTTTTTTGCTGGTGGGGGGATGGGGGGATTGTTGCTTTCTGCTGCTTACGTGCAGGAGGGAGGGGAGCTGGTGGGGGAGAGACTTTGGGGTTCTAACATTGAACTATCGTACATTCTTTGGGGCACTCCTCTGTTTTCGTGGATGGTTGTGAAGAAAAAGCATTTCAGGATGTATATTGTATACATTTCTCTGATATTAAATTGCACCTTTGAGCCTTTGAACTAGAGATCAATATGTTGCATATTGGAGTTGAGGTGCACTTTACATTGAGTTAGAATTTATAGCTTAGGAAGGAGTTGTGAATCAGAGTCAGAATCAGGTTTACTATCACCGGCATGTGTCTTGAAATTTGTTAACTTCACAGCAGTACATGATAATATAGAAAGAAAATAAATAAATAAATAAACCAATTATAGTAGGTATATATGTAACATACATCAAAGTTGCTGGTGAACGCAGCAGGCCAAGCAACATCTATAGGAAGAGGCGCAGTCGACGTTTCAGGCCGAGACCCTTCGTCAGGACTAACTGAAGGAAGAGTGAGTAAGGAATTTGAAAGCTGGAGGGGGAGGGGGAGATGCAAAATGATAGGAGAAGACAGGAGGGGGAGGGATAGAGCCGAGAGCTGGACAGGTGATAGGCAAAAGGGGATACGAGAGGATCATGGGACAGGAGGTCCGGGAAGAAAGACGGGGGGGGGGTGACCCAGAGGATGGGCAAGAGGTATATTCAGAGGGACAGAGGGAGAAAAAGGAGAGTGAGAGAAAGAATGTGTGCATAAAAATGAGTAACAGCTGGGGTACGAGGGGGAGGTGGGGCCTAGCGGAAGTTAGAGAAGTCAATGTTCATGCCATCAGGTTGGAGGCTACCCAGACGGAATATAAGGTGTTGTTCCTCCAACCTGAGTGTGGCTTCATCTTTACAGTAGAGGAGGCCGTGGATAGACATGTCAGAATGGGAATGGGATGTGGAATTAAAATGTGTGGCCACTGGGAGATCCTGCTTTCTCTGGCGGACAGAGCGTAGATGTTCAGCAAAGCAGTCTCCCAGTCTGCGTCGGGTCTCACCAATATATAAAAGGCCACATCGGGAGCACCGGACGCAGTATATCACCCCAGTCGACTCACAGGTGAAGTGATGCCTCACCTGGAAGGACTGTTTGGGGCCCTGAATGGTGGTAAGGGAGGAAGTGTAAGGGCATGTGTAGCACTTGTTCCGCTTACACGGATAAGTGCCAGGAGGGAGATCAGTGGGGAGGGATGGGGGGGACGAATGGACAAGGGAGTTGTGTAGGGAGCGATCCCTGCGGAATGCAGAGAGGGGGGGGAGGGAAAGATGTGCTTAGTGGTGGGATCCCGTTGGAGGTGGCGGAAGTTACGGAGAATAATATGTTGGACCCGGAGGCTGGTGGGGTGGTAGGTGAGGACCAGGGGAACCCTATTCCTAGTAGGGTGGTGGGAGGATGGAGTGAGAGCAGATGTACGTGAAATGGAGGAGATGCGTTTAAGAGCAGTGTTGATAGTGGAGGAAGGGAAGCCCCTTTTGTTTAAAAAATGAAGACATCTCCCTCGTCCTAGAATGAAAAGCCTCATCCTGAGAGCAGATGCGGCGGAGACGGAGGAATTGCGAGAAGGGGATGGCGTTTTTGCAAGAGACAGGGTGAGAAGAGGAATAGTCCAGATAGCTGTGAGAGTCAGTAGGCTTATAGTAGATATCAGTGGATAAGCTGTCTCCAGAGACAGAGACAGAAAGATCTAGAAAGGGGAGGGAGGTGTCGGAAATAGACCAGGTAAACTTGAGGGCAGGGTGAAAGTTGGAGGCAAAGTTAATAAAGTCAACGAGTTCTGCATGCGTGCAGGAAGCAGCGCCAATGCAGTCGTCGATATAGCGAAGGAAAAGTGGGGGACAGATACCAGAATAGGCACGGAACATAGATTGTTCCACAAACCCAACAAAAAGGCAGGCATAGCTAGGACCCATACGGGTGCCCATAGCTACACCTTTAGTTTGGAGGAAATGGGAGGAGCAAAAGGAGAAATTATTAAGAGTAAGGACTAATTCCGCTAGACGGAGCAGAGTGGTGGTAGAGGGGAACTGATTAGGTCTGGAATCCAAAAAGAAGCATAGAGCTTTGAGACCTTCCTGATGGGGGATGGAAGTATATAAGGACTGGACATCCATGGTGAAAATAAAGCGGTGGGGGCCAGGGAACTTAAAATCATCGAAAAGTTTAAGAGCGTGAGAAGTGTCACGAACATAGGTCGGAAGGGATTGAACAAGGGGTGATAAAACAGTGTCGAGGTATATATGTATATTAAATACATTAAAATAGTGCAAAAGCAGAAATAATAAAAATTTAAAAAGTGAGCTCTCATTCATGAGTTCAATGTCCATTTAGGAATCGGATGGCAGAGGGGAAGAAGCTGTTCCCGAATTGCTGAGTGTGTGCCTTCGGGCTGCTGTACCTCCTTCCTGATGGTAACAATGAGAGAGGGTATGCCCAGGGTGATGAGGGCCCTTAATTATGAACACCGCCTTTCTGAGGCACCGCTCCTTGAAGATGTCTTGAAGACTGTTTAGAAATCTAATGGTGGAGGAGAGGAAGCTGTTCCTTAGTCATTGAGTGTGTGTCTGTACCCCCATCCTGATTGTGGTAACGAGACAGGGCATGTCCTGGTTGGTGTGGATGTCTTAAAATGTCTGCTGCCTTCCTGAGGCATCTCTCAGCTCATCACTGACTTCCGCTTTACAGCACCATGACATGTTATGACAACCAGACTATAGTTTTGTAGAAGTATCTGTCCACGCCAATGTTAGTTTCTTCTAAGCAAGTCACATGCACACATTACAGATACAATCTTTCCTACATGGTTGACTAACTCAATTATATTGTGAAGCTAAAAGCTAACAGAAAATAGATATCCACATGACTCTTGAACACACAAAATCATTAGAACGTTGATGCATTTATCTTGTTTCTGATCATATACAGTAAATATCATTGAAAAAGGAAATCAAACAAAAAATCAGCAGGTTTGACACAAATAACATGTCTGAAAAATTACAAGCTTTGTTGACATCAATCAGTCAATATAATCTACCACACGAGTGGCATTGAGCATTGCAGCAATAAACAATTCCCCAGTAGTTCCAGAGAAATTAATATGCATCAGCACCATGCAAAACATTCTCTATTTAAAAGTTAGTGAACTTAACTGATTAATTGGATAATAAACTGTGAAACAAGAGATTATATTATTTTCCAAAATGGGAATTTAATTTTTAAGAGTTCATTCTTGCAAAGAACAGAAAACAGTTTAAAGATTATTGGAAACTCTATGAATCTTTTAGAAATGACTCCACTTTGAAATTATCTCATTATAGTTTCCATTTTTACATAAAAATAGAAAAATGGTTTGCAACATACTTCTAATATAGGGAGATCTAACAGATTCTCGTTTCTTCTGCACATAATTTCCTGTTTGTCAAATGGTACTCTTCTTGCTATTTTCTCCTCATTTTTATTATTTTATGACATTAGTAGCTTACAAAGACTTCAGGCAATTAGACAAGTTTCATTCATAACCCAGCCCGGTATTATTTTTAACTGGTTAGTGCTATGCCACATCTACTGTATTAGGATCCTATTGATAAGCGTGAGTCTTCTACAAACACATACATGCTCATCAACTCTATTTTTTCCTGTTGTCAGCCAGGGTTTCTTTCACACACGCAACATAAAGTTTGAGTTTCCTATTCCCCAGTACAATAGATCTGGTGAAATAACCCACAGCTGAAAGAGACATTTTAAAAATTCAGAATCTTACAATTTTTATTCAACATTCTCAGTTTCTTATTGTGCATTGTGAAGAAAATTAAGAAAACACGGAAATAATATTGGACTGGTGTAAGTGGAATGTTAAATATTTAGTGCAGACTTTATTTGTTTATTGAGATATAGCATGGAATAGGCCCATCTGGTCCTTCGAGCTGCGTTGGCCTGCAACTTTCAATTTTACCCTAGCCTGATCACAGGGCAATTTACAATGACCGATTAACCTACCAACTGGTATATCTTTGGACTGTGGGAGGAAATTGGAGCACCCAGAGAAAGCCCATGTGGTCAAAAGAGAATGTTCAAACTTCTTACAGGCAGCGGCGGGAATTGAACCCAGGTCTCTGGTACTGTACAGCACTGTGCTAACCACTACACTAACATGCTACCACTTGGTGGGTTGAAATGCCTGTTTCCATGCTACATGTATCTCTGCTCCTATGTCAACAATAGGTCGAGAATGGTCTGCCTTCTGATGAGTTTTGTGATCATAGATGTATAGCCAGTGTAGTGGCAAAACTTCTCATCCATCTTATAGACATTAAACCAAACTGTAGGGAGCCAACGAGACTCTGGTACATAGTAACACATGCACACGATGCTGGCAAACTACGCAGCATCTATGGAGATGAATAATGAGTTGATTTGGCCCAAGATCCTTCAACAGGATGGCCCGAACTCTCAGTCCAAAACATTGACTCTTTATTCCT
Organism: Mobula hypostoma; assembly: GCF_963921235.1. Taxonomy (NCBI): domain Eukaryota; kingdom Metazoa; phylum Chordata; class Chondrichthyes; order Myliobatiformes; family Myliobatidae; genus Mobula; species Mobula hypostoma. The sequence continues at coordinate 82,939,366 of NC_086101.1, read as the reverse complement.
CTCCATAAATACTGCCTGACCTGCTGAGTTCCTCTAGGATGTTGTGTGTGTTATTCTGAATTTTCAGCATCTGCACAATCTCTTCTGATTAAGATAGTGGTACTTATTGTCAGGTCTCTCACTGTAAGTGTGAGAAGTTGGAACAATCATCTCTATTTTCTAAATTGCACACCAGAAATAATCAGACTGTTTAGATATTTCCATTTTGGTCTCCTGCATAGTGCTTTAGTATACTTTACCCTTTTGTGAAATTAGCTGCGATATCCCTGACCTATCTGTTGTCAACAAGATAAGCTTTCTAACTTTCAGAAAGTGGAATGCAATTGGATATTATAGAACCAAATTCAGTCTCCCAAAAAAGTATCACAACACTCTGTTATGTGAGGGTATAGTTAGGTGTCGGCCTTATTGCTTATCACTGAGTTCCACGACAGACGCTCCCAATGGTGTGTACCAAGCCCTGTTTATAAAGCTAATCTCTCGGCCCATGTTGGATAGAATAGTCTCCATTCTCTAAGCCAGTGATGGCACCAGAGTAAGTTATGGCACAATATCCAGCCATTGTGGAATGGGCTTATTATATAACTGCTCATCTAACCAGTCACTTGCTGATCTGACCTGTCTCTCCACTGACCAGGTAGTCTACCTTCAATAAACACCATGTGCAGAATAACAATGATAGCCTGCAGTTCTTCATATAGTACATCCCACTTGTTGTGCCGTGTTGTATGATGTCGATGATCATCATCTTTCCGTGACCATGATTCTTCTTGGCAAATCTTTCTACAAAAGTGATTTGCCATTGCTTTCTTCTGGGTAGTGTCTTTACAAGATGGATGACCCTGGCCATTATCAATACTCCTCAGAGACAGTCTGCTTGGCATCAGTGGTCACATAACCAGGACTTGTGATATGCACCGGCTGCTCATTCGACCATCCACTGCTTCCATGACTTCATGTGATCCTGATCAGAGAGGCTAAGCATGTGTTACACCTTGCCCAAGGCTGACCTGCAGGCTAGCAGAGGGAAGGAGTGCCTTACAGCTCCTTTAGTAGAGATATATCCCCACTTCACCACCCCTAGTGTGTCTTTCACCTGCCACTAGAAATTACAAATGAAAGTTAGTGCCAATGTTGATAAGTCCCACAAAATGAAAGAACACAATTGAACTTGCTTGAGAGTATCAACAGCCTATTTATTCATGGGAACATTACAGCCATGCCCAAGGATGTTCTCACCCAAGATCAATAGGCATGCAATTCCATGAGGGAGTTATTAGTTTTTAATCAGTATTTCATATTCACTATACCGCTGAATTTAATTTTTCTGAGTTTCCACTCCTTAATACAGGAATGCATGAGCTTTTTGTTCTGCTTTTTCCTTGGCTGAGATTAATTATTTTGATCTAGGCTAGGGATTGAGCCAAGGAGCTTCCTGGTCTGTGTGACTCAAATGCTCACTGGATAACTTCACTGAGTCATTGGTGGAGCCCTCACTAAGGCAAAGTTAACACAGTCAAACATAGATCTTCATATTGTAACTTTTTGTGGATACTACGACTGAAAATACATATCCCTCTGGCTGGAAAATGTTAATGAAATGTTGGAACCACAATAATGTTGGATTTGATAGAAAGAATCTTTCAGTTAGAAAGGATAATTAAAGGAAATTTCAAGGGATGTTACAAAAGGGGATTTTTCGTCTGTTTCCACGATGCAGTGACTCAGAACCAGTACTCAGATTAATTTGGAACATGCTTCGCACAGCCAGTCTCTGAGGGGAAAATGTATGGCTGTGCGTCAATATTTCTGGATGTGTAACCGGGGAGCCTTGATCGATGATCATGCGATAAACCTCACTCAAATTCAATTATTTTAATAAATAGGAATAAAAAGCCAATTTCAGTAACAGTGATCCTCAAAATAATTAGGGTAATTAGAGTTCAATGTAGATCCTTTTGGATCTTTGGTGAATCAAATTTATTTTCTCTTTCAGGTCTGTGAATCATGCAGGATTGACCAAAAAGAGATGTTGGCTCAAACGAAACAGGGGCAGAGTAAAGGAAAATAGAATTAAACTAACGCATGTTCTGAACGCTCTCGTTCAACTTGGGCAAAATCTTTCTATTTTGATCAGCCACTCACATACTACAGAATTGTCTATGAATACTGTTGGCCTATGGACAAGGTGGGTAAAATTCTACAAGAGCAATTCCTCCAGTTCACCATTCCATCCTTCAATATTAAATTGTAACTATGGAAGATAAGATGATATTGTTCACAATGGTATGCTGGAGATGTGAGTTATACTGATCTGTTCAATGTTGAAAAGTTCATTGTCACTATCTAAGAAATAAAGTATGGTGGGCCAATATTTATTAATAAAACTGTGTCTGCAGGCCAAGTGTTGGGAAAGAAATCCATTGATAAAGTTATTGCAATTGCTTTACTCCCTTATACCTCATTGAACCTGAAGAAGATGTTTCTGATATCAGAAAATATGCTTGCTACTTTGGGATGTCTTGAAATATGCCAAGCTGGGAAATTCACATCCTCTGAGAGTGCCCTTAAAAACAACAATTTTCTTTTTCATGTGAGCTTTGATTATGTTATTATTGAACAACTCATTTTTCTCCACAGTAGATATTGATGATTTGTTTTTATCAATGAAAACGTTAACATTATGGGGTAAAGGTAGATATAAATCAGTCATAAGTCCACTGCATGGCAGAACAGACTAGAGAGGTTAAATGAACCCCACCCCTGACCCCTTCTATAAATATCCAGGAGAATCGTCTGAATTCCTCCAAGAAGAATAAGGTTTGGAGTCTTGTGTGCCTCAATGACCCAGAGAGCTATGTTGACTGGAGTCAGGACTTCATGTTTTGGTGCTTGTTAGAGTCACCCATGCCAAATAGGTCAAAGTGTAGAAGCCAGACTAACAGTGGTCCACCAATCCTCTAGGTTCAAGGGTTTGGCTCAGGGCTAACAACCCCAACTGGTAAATCAAAGCTATTACAGAAACAGCAATAGAGAATCCTTCTACACCTGAGTGTGACAGTATTCCTGAGTGACTGACAGTAGTGAAAACTGAGCTACTGGCACAATGAAGGAAGCCCTGAACACTGCCAGGTATGGAGGACCTTCATTGCTTCCTTAAAAGCCTGCAGCAGTAGAGAGATAGTCTGTATTATTCTTGTGCCCGTGGTAGTAGTAAGAAATCCTCTTCATTACACTAGGTATGGGAGAGATGAAAGTCCTCTAGTTAGTTCACTGCAGCGAAGAGTTAAACATGCATATCCCATTTGGTGTTTGCTTCAGTACGGCACACTGTATACAGAGTCTTTGTTGTCTGACAACCATCGTGTAATGAGGTTCGAAAGTCACCTGGTGAGGAGGCAATAGGTTTCATGTGGAGGCTTTTGTGTACAGCGGAGTTTATGAGACCTTTCCCTTCTTTTTTTTTGCTTAAAAATTCCGAATCATTAGCAGAATGATGGTGGGAAGAGTCGGACTGTAAAGGACCTGAACGCTTTCAGAGAGGAGCAGGCCTTTTGTTTTTGCGCCATGTCAAAAATGCTCACCTAATTAAACCTGATATATCTGGCCAAAGAGAAATGATTTGTAAATGGTTCTTTTGGAATTTACTTAATGAGTTTAGAAGCCCATTGTGCAGAGGGGATTGCTGTGAGGTGGAATTAAAATTAAGTTATTAAAAAAGAGCAAATGGTGGGGGTGGTGAGTTGGGGAAACTGTGACAGGCTGATGTGTCTGTAGGCAAGGTGTAGTTAGAGGAGCCGCTGGAACACAAAAGCACATGAAGTGAAGCAAGTCATTCATTAGCAAACAGTGAATAACAGACAGACTCCTTGCCTATTTAAAGTCTGCTCTGTTAAATGTGAGCGTGGACAGCTGTCATTGCAATATACACACACACCTTGATCAGGGAGAATCATTGGCACCATTTTCTTCAGCAAACACCACCAGACCTTTCTCTTTCTTTTTTTTTGTCCTGTTCCTCTTGGGTTGAATTCTCTTTTTCTTCCAAGTCTGCAGAGAGTAAAAGAGCTTGTTAAGCTGCTTGGATCATGTGGGATATTTTGACTGGTGCTGCACTTTGGCCGCTTGCCTGAAGTAACAGTGTCAAGGAATAACCTGCTGTAATTGCCACATTTGCAGTTTGACGAGCATTTTGTATGCATGTTCAGACCTTTGAATTTGAAAGAAATTGTCAACTTTTGTAAAGATCCTGTAAATTGCATCTTACAACTCAACAGTATTCCCTTGTCAGTTCACTGGATATCCTTCGCTTGTGTAAAAAAAACTTAGCATGCAATAGAACAGAGTTAGCATTTTAAAATACAATTCATGACCGTGCACATGCTTCAGTTAAACCAGTTAGGCATGTTAAGTTAGCCATTTGAATTGTTTAAGCATTTAAACCAATTCAATTATTTGTTTTCCAAACACTTCTTCAAAGGAAATGAGGCAACTCACACATAAATTCCAATTGTTAATTTTGAACTAATTCAGTCACACTGATCATTTGAGACAGCACAATTGATATTGCTGTCAAAAATCCTCCAGCTCGAAAGATATTTTTACAGAACATCATTGTGACATTTGCTTGGAAACGTGTCCTCTTCAAGCATTTGATTAATGTAATATAATAAAAAAGACACAGGTTCAAGGGTCTCAGCATGTTGAGTGTATTTAATTCATTGGATGAAATTCTGAGGAATACCTTTCACAAACTTTCTAAATCAATAATTTAACAGGATTAGCACAAGTCTTAAGATGTTTGGGCTTGCATAGGCAACATTGTATTTTTACAGATCACATTATTTCCATTTAATTCTAGTAAGGTTCTGGTAAACTGAACAGTTTTCAAGTCAGAAGTGTGGCCATGAATCGCACTTCCACATGGCAGAAGGCATGCTAGCAGAATGGTTAGCAAAATGCTTTATGGTTGAAATGACACAGGTTTAATTCCCACTGCTGTCTGTAAGGAGCTTATACACTCTCCCCAGTTTCCTTCAGGTGTTCTGGTTTCTTCCCACAGTCCAAAGTTGTACTGGTTGCTAGGTTATCAGTACAACTTTTGCTTGACAGGTCACTTGAAAATTCTTCCCCTTTGCCATCAGACCTCATTGCCTGGAGATGAGATAATGTAGAAAACAGAACTGGCCACAGCCAGCAACCATAAGACATGCCGCTATCTCCTTAACAGCCCATCAGTTGCATTCCCAAATGGAACAATGTACAGTGCAAAGTGGCTTCCTTGGTGAGGAACGGAACGTCTAGTTAACAGTCTATGTTCAAGATTTTAGCTCACAGCTTGTACCATATAATTGATACCTGAAATTTCTAAATAGGAAAACACCTGAATCTATTCTGTTTATCAAATAACTTCTCAAAATTTTCAGCAACACAAATTTTCACTTGTTTCCTTCTAAATCTACAAAAAAACATTCTTTCTGTGCTCTATGTTCTGCCATTTGATCTGCGTTTTCAACAAAGTTATTTGGAACTGGAAAATAGAGTAAGATCATAAGATATAGGTGCAGAATTAGGACATTCAGCCTATTAAATGTGCTCTGCCATTTCATCATGGCTGATCCATTTCCCTTTCAACCCCATTCTCAGCCTTCTCTCTGTAACCTTTCATGGCCTGACCAATCAAGAAACTATTGACCTCTACCTTAAGTACACCCAATGAGCTGGCCCCAAAGCTGCTTGTGACAACGAATTCCACAGATTCATCACCATTTGACTGAAGAAATTCCTCATCATCTCCATTCTAAATGGGCATCCTTGTATTTTGAAACTGTGCCCTTTGGTCCTAGACCCCCCCACCATCAGAAACATCCTCTCTGCATCCATTCTATCTAAGCCTTTCAACATTCGATAGGTTTTAATGAGATCCCCCCTCATTCTTTTAAATTCCAGTGAATAAAGACATAGAGCTGTCAATTGCTCCCATGTGATAAGCCTTTCATTCCCAGAATAATTCTTGTGAATGTACTCTGAACCATTTCCAATGTCAGCACAATCTTTCTTAAATAAGGGGCCTAAAGCTGCTCATAATACTCCGAGTGAGGCCTCACCAGTGCCTTATAAAGACTCAGCATTGAATCCTTACTGTTATAGTCTAGCACTCCTGAAATGAATGATAACATTGCATTTGCCTGCTTCACCACTGACTCAACCTGCAAATTAATCTTTAGGAAATCCTGCACGAGGTCTTCCCAGTCCCTTTGCACCTCAGATTTTTGAATTTTCTCCCCGTTTAGAAAATAATTGATGCTTTTATTCCTTCTAACGAAGTACATACACTTCCTGACACTGTATTTGTCCATTTGTCCCTTCTTTGCCCATTCCCCTAATCTGTCCAAGTCCTTCAACAGCCTCTCTGCTTCCTCAACACTGCCTAGCCCTCCACCTATCTTCATATTGTCCGCAAACTTGGCCACAAAGCTATGAATTCCCTCCATCCAAATCAACGACATATAACATAAAAAGAAGCAGCCTCAACGCCAACCCCTGTGGATCACCAGTAATGACTAGTAGCCAATCAGAAGATGCTCTCTTTATTCCCACTCTTTTCCTCCTGCCAATCAGCCAATGTTCTATCCATGCTACTATCTTCCTCGTAATACCATAGGCTCTTAACTTGTTAAGCAGCTTCATGTGCTGCACCTTGTCAAATGCTTTCTGAAAATCCAAGTACACAACATCCACTGATTCTCCTTTGTCTATCCTGCTTGTTACTTCCTGAAAGAATTCTAACAGATTTGTTAGGCTAGAATTTTGCTTAAGGTAACCATGCTGACTTTGGCCAATTTTACAAGTACCCCAAAACCATATCCTTAACAACCGACTCCAACATTTTCCCAACCATAGAGATCAGGCTAACTAACCTTTAATTTCCCTTCTCCTGCCTTCCTCTCTTCTTAACGAATGAAGTGACATTTGCAGTTTTCCAGTTCTTCGGAACCATTCCGGAATCTAGTGATTCTTAAAAGATCATTAATAATACCTCCATAATCTCTTCAGCTACCTCTTTCAGAACCCTGAGGTGTAGTCCATCAGGTCTACTTGACTTATATACCTTCAGGCCCCTTCAGTTTCCCCAAGCTTCTTCTCCCTAATAATAGAAAATGCACTCACATCTGACCCTGACACTCTCGAACTCCCGGCATACTACTTGTGTCTTTCACAGTAAAGACAGTTTATTCAGTTTGTCCGCTATTTCCTTGTCCTTCATTATGACCTCTCTTGTGTCATTTTCCAGCAGTCCAATATCAACTGTTGTCTCTCTTTTACTCTTTATATATTTGATAAATCTTTCAGTATCCTGTTAAATATTGCTGGCTAGCTTACTTTCATATTTCATCTTTTCCTTGCTTAGGAAGTTTAAAGAGAGTATTTGGAAATACCTGAGATGTTCATAATATTTTTTGCTCATGATTTATTTCAATGTTCCTCCAGCTATTATTGAAAACAATGAAAAAGATTAGTAATATTTGCTAAAGATTTCATTTTTTAAGAAATAGACAGAATTGATCTTTCTGAAAAATCTTTGAAATTTAGTCTGTTCCTAATGAGTTCTGGTTCACTTTGTCCATCTGTACATTTTAAAAGTTGAACATGTGTGCTACTGCGTTTTCATGGTATAGGGATGTAATATTGGGCTGTTTTCTAATTTTGGCTTTCAAGGGCGTCTGAGCATCGTACATGAGATGGATGAGTCAGATTACCCAGGTAACAGAACTGTCCACTGTAGCTCTGGGCTTGAGCACAGTAATTATTGCCCAAAATTATTACATTCTTTCGTTCTTGGTATTGAATTTCTAGCACTTCATGTGAATAATCAAAAGTCCAAGTGCACTTTAGAAAAGAAATGGGAATTTTTCACATATCCTGACTGAAATCTCTCCATCAAATAGCACAATAAACACAGGCCATTAATAAATATAAATTCAAAGTTCAAAGTTCCAAGTAAATTTACCATCAAAGTACATATATGTCACTATTTACAACCATGAAATTAATTTTCTTGCGGGCATGCTCATTAAGTCCATGGTAGAATAATAACCATAATAAAATCAATGAAAGATCGTGCCATCTTGGGCATTCAGCCAATGTGCATAAGACAACAAACTCAGCAAATCTAAAAAGAAAGAAGTAATAATAATAAACAAGTGGTCTGCCCTGTGTTTTGTGATATCACACCGGAGGAAATATTGTATCATTTCTTAATGCATGCATTACTAAATGACAATAAAAGAGGACTGCGTGCCTTTGTAATCTTAAAAAAAAATATCGAAAACATGAGATAAGAGTCCTTGAAAGTGAGCCCATAGGTTGTAGGAACATTTCAATAATGGGGCAAGTGAAGTTGAGTGAAGTTATTCCCTTTGGTTCAAAAGCCTGATGGTTGAGGGGTAAAAACTGTTTCTGAACCTGGTATTGTGAAGTCTGAGGGTCCTGTAAAATTGTAGTTTAGGTGAGGCATTCGCACAGTTGTCAGACACTTTGTTTCAGTGTCTCTGCATCCAAATTTTCTTGCTGTCATTCTGCTTTTTTTGGGACCTGATTCATCTTTGTAGTTTACACTTTCTCTGCAAGCCCATTTACTCTCTCCTGCTTAAATCAAATGGGTTAAAGTGATTCCTTCTTGATCGTCCTAATCACTCGGTGCCTGGATTCCCTTATGCTACACTGTCAGTTCACAGTTTGAGTAACATATCACAGAAAACAAAATATAAAAATCAAAATACACAAAGGCAAACACTTTACAGGCGATATTATTAAATAGAATGTGGGAATAAGTCACAGGAGATTTTCGGGGAGGTAATGATAAACCCAGCAAGGGAAGTATGAGTTAATGCTGTGATGTAATCTTTCAATAGAAATTGTATTGATTCAATGATAATAAATTTAAACATTGTTTTTTCTTTCTTCAAAAGATTAAAAGTTAAAATGAATGTTTATTTGGCTTAACTGAGTGAGGCCTCTGTCACTGAGGGTCGACCATGGAGAGATGCGCAGGCTAGGGCAGTACTATATGGAGAGCAAGCTGCTGTCCATGTAGCAAGCTCCCCCCCCGTGCCCCCCCCATGCATCTGATGAATCCAAAGGAATGGCAGAGACCAACACAGTTTGGCACCAACAGTGTCACAGGAGATGCCAGTCTGCAACGTAACATAGGACTGCGTTTGGGACTCCAGCTGCCCATAAGGAGTTTGTATGTTTTCCCAGTGACCACATGGTTTTCCTCTGCTTTCCCCCCACACTTCAAAAAAGTCTGCTTAGGGTTAGTAAGTTGCGGACATGCGATTTTGGCACCGGAAGCGTAGTGACACATGCAGGCTTCCCAGCACAGTCTTCATTAATTTGATTTGAAGCAAAGAACACATCACACTGTATGTTACACGTGACAAATAAAGATAATCTTTAAATCTAATCTTTACCACTTGCATTTTTTGTGGAATTTTTGGGCTTATCTTATTTTGTGTTCATGTGTTAATTTGTCCCAGCATTTCAAACTGAACAATCAACAGTTCTGCTAAGCAATCAATCTGATAAGTAATCAGTTCACTGATTATTTTTATGGGTCATCTAAATAGCTGAACAGTTATGCCTTCCAAGCTTTGGAAATATTAACCTGCACATTTGAGTTATGGGGAAAATAGTCCATGCCCCAGACAAGTTATGATGGCTTTATATGCAAACATCTCGTAGATCAAATAAGGCCGTAATTTAGCAGTACAAAGTAGGAAGTATATTTATTATCAAAATATGTATACTAGACACAACTTTGAGATTCATCTGCTACAGGCAATCACAAAACAAAGAAACCTAATAGATTCCATTAAAAAAAGAAGGCAGTTCGAACACCCAATGAGCAGAAAAAAAAACAAACTGCAAACAATAAAAGTAAGCAACTAATATTCGGAACTGAAGTTCACGAAAGTGAGTTCATAACCATGAAGACAGATATCACTGCACTCAATCCAGAAGCTTGTTAGTTGCAGACAACAGCCTCAGTTCAATGCAGAGACAAGTAAACCTCGCAGGGCGATGAGCTGAACTGGCCTGTCCTTCGCCTCCGGCCCAACATCGCGACATTTTCATCCAGCCCGGTGCTTAAATCGTCCAAACCCCGGGTTGCTCCTCATTCTTGGACTTGGGCACTGCCACTTCGATACACTTTAGGGCCTGGGCCCCACCTTCTCGATTTGGCCTGTACCTGACCTTTCCCTTTCCAGTAAGAATAAAAGTGATGATTGGGTTTGAGTTCACGTTATTAATGGAAAGATTAAATACAACTTTCCTCTTTGTAGTCCATCTGATGCAATATCAACAAACTAAAAGAATACAGCTAGGCCTGTGTGTCCAAATTCAAATTCAACATTCAAAGTAAATGCATTATCAAGTACATTTACAGTATTATATACTATCTTGGGATTTATTTTTTGCAGGCCCTTACAAGGAAAATAACAAGCAGCATCACTGCATGGTACAGGAACTGCACTGCAGCAAATAGTTACCGGAAAGTTGCCTAAAAAGGACTGTAACATCATGAAGGGTCCCATCCTCGCTGCTCATGGACTGTTTGTCCCAGATCCTTTAGGGAGGAGGCTACATAGCATTCATACCATGATCATAAGACTCAAAAACAGTTCCTGTTCCCAAGCTATAAGGCTGATCAACGCCTTCACTAACCTACCCACCATACCCCCCCCACCACTATTTAGCGTTTCCTGACAGAGCCACCTTATGTACAGACACTCCTGTGCCTAGTGTCACTTTATGGATATATAATCAATCTATGTCTATCAGCTATCTATGTATTTATATGTATTTTCAATTATTATGTTCTTTATCTTATTGTATTTCTTTTTGTGCTGCATTGGGTCTGCAGTAGCAATTATTTTGTTCCCCTTTACACTTGTGTACAGCAAATCTTGTATCTGTAATCTGGGTGACGAATTTCTTCTTGTCTCTGTCCCGACTGGCTATCTCAATATTGTGAAACTCTGACAAATGGTTCCAGGTACCCCAGCCAAGAGAAACATCAACATTCTGTTTACACTGTCAGCCCTATTATGAATTCTGTTCAATTCATTTAATCACCCCTCATTCTTCTTATGTCAAGAGAAGCTAAACCCAATCTGTCTAGACTCCTCTTGTATGACAAATCTGCCATCACAGAAATCACACTGATGGAGATGGCAGTCTATTTCATGGTTGACTATAGGCAAGAGGATACAGCCAGCAATGGGGCTGAAATTATCAAAGCTGACTGTCTCTTCAGGTTTAATCCTGCTGCTTATAATCCGCCTCCTCCTCAACCTCCACTCTCTTGTGATTTGCAAGCTGCAGACAGTTTTATTCAAGATTCAAGATTGCTTAATGTCATTCTCAGAAAACAAGTGTTAAGCAGAATGAAATAATTGTTACTCCAGATCCACTGCAGCACAAAACCCCCACAATAATATAAATAACACGAGAATAAAAAAAGGCATAATAAATCTAAATACATGAGATTGATTGTATGACCATAGATTGATTGTATGTTCATAAAGTGACGCAAGGCACAGGTGTGTCTGTACATAAAGAGACAGACAGGAAATGATAAAGTAGTGGTGGTTAGGGGTGTGGAGGGCTGGGTTAGTGGTGGAGGTGTTGATCAACCTTACTGCTTGAGGAAAGTAACTGTTTATCAGTCTGCTGGTTCCGGCTTGGATGCTGCATAGTCTCCTCCCTGATGGAAGTGGGACAAACAGTTCATGAGCAGAGTGACTGGGATCCTTCATGATGTTACTGGCTCCTCTTTGGCACCTTTCTGTATATAATGTTCTTGATGGCGAATAGGTTGGTGCTGGTGATGCACTGGGCAGTTTAGATACCTGTTGTAGAACCTCCCTGTTTGTTGCAGTGAAGTTTCCCTACATGCAGCAATGCAACTTGTCAGGATGCTCTCAACCACACATCTGTAGAATGACGTGAGTATAGATGTACAAGGTCCAGCTCTCTCCATTCTTCTCAGAAAGTAGAGGAATTGGTGAACTTTCCTGACTGTGTAAAATGTGTTCTGGGACCATGAGAGGTTGTATGAGATGTGCACTCTCAGAAGCTTGAAACTTCCTACGATTTCCACTGCTGTGCCATCGATGTAAAGAAGGCTGCGAGTTCTCATGGAGTCGATAACCATCTCCCTTGTCTTGTTGACATTGCTGAAGACGTTATTTGCCTGGCACCAGCCCTTGAGCTCCTCCACCTCCTCTCTGTACGCTGTCTCATTGTTGTTGGTGATGAGCCTCTCCACCCTCGTGTCATCGGCAAACTTAACAATGTAATTACTTCGGTATTTTGCAGTGCAGTCATGTGTGAGCAGAGTGTACAGAATGGGCTCAGCACACAACTGTGGGGGAGCCCCTGTTGAGGATGGTGGGGAGGGAGGAGCGGTCGTGCATCCTGTCTATCTGAGGTCTGTTCATTAGGAAGGCCAAAACCTATTTGCACAGTAGCATATTGAGACCGAGGAGTAGGAGTTTGTTCATCAAGGTTTGTTGAACAAGAGTGTCGAATGCTGAAATGAAATCCAGAAACAACTTTCCGACATAAGTGTCCTTGTTTCTAGGTTTGTCAGGACCAGGTGCATGACTATTGCTGTGGCATCTGTTGTACAGCAGTCCTGCTGGTAAGCATATTGGTGAGTGCAATTCCTTACAACACAACTTTAGCCATGTGCATTTCTCATTTCAGGTTTTCAAAAACTGCAAGCATGCCAGGTAATAGAGGAGCAATAAGGTGAAAGTGATGATAAAGAAACACTGCCTTCATTTCACACTTTCAGTCACCAGTTCTGATACAACTGGTTTAAGTTTAAGGCAAAGGCAGTGACTGTGGGTTATGAAGAGGAAGGAGCAGGACAGAGGCAAAGGATGGTGTAGGTTCCAGGTTGCTGGAGTGCAAGGTCATAAATACCCACTTGCATGGACTTAACTGTGGAAGAGAGAAAAAAAAACACACAAACTGAAAAGTTTGAGGCAATGAAGGAAGTGAACTAGAAACCCTGTGTTCAATGTCAAGAAAATCAACAAATTAGCATTTAAATTGGAATTGGAAATAGTGACCAATTTTATTCATGCACTTGAGGTCCTACCTGTGAATTAATGTTAATGCCCTGACCCATTACAATACAAGCATGATGAGATGTCAGACTGCTGCTAATGTCCCCACAGTTTCCTTTTAGTTTCAGGTTCATTAGCAGTCCTGAACTGCACCTCACAGTGCAACAGATCTTTTCGTTTTCTATCTCCCGAAATGCCTTCACTAGTCTATTAACTAGACAACTCTATGGACATAGGGATCACCTAGGTGTCACTGGCTTCAACCTATCAAGGTTTCCCTTTGTCCAATCCATTCCACTCTCACCATCTTTACAGGTTAAAGTATCTTGTCTTCTCATTGCCCCAATTCTGATGAAAGGTTTGAGACCTGAAACATAAGCGCTGCTGCTCTTTCTACTATTGGCACACGAGCTGCAGTGTGTTTTCTGTTTGTATTGGTGCTGTTATAAGTGGGTTCTAAGAGTATAAGCCCTTTGCTCAAAAGTCCAAAGTTCAAAGTAACTTTATTATCAAAGTATGTATATAGGCATACTCCATAAATCCAGTAACCATAATAGAATCAATGAAAGACCACACCAACAGGGCAATCAGTGTGCAAAAGACAACAAACTGTATAAGTACAAAAAGAAAGAAAAAATGAAATAATAATAATAAATAAATAAACAATAAACATTGACAACATAAGATGAAGAATCTTTGAGAGTCCGCCCATAGGTTGTGGGAACAGTTCAGTGATGGTGCAAGTGAATTTGAGTGAAGTTATCCCCTCTGATTTAGGATCCTGATGGTTGAGGGGTAATTCCTGCTCCTGAACCTGGTGGTGCGAGTCCTAAGGCTCCTGTACCTTCTTCCTAATGGCAGCAGCAAGAAGATAGAAGGAGGTGGGGGACCCTGATGATGGATGCTCCTCACTCGCAACAACACTCCGTGTAGATGTGCTCAATGGTGGAGAGGGCTTTATCTGTGCTGGACTGGGCCGTATCCACTACCTTTTGTAAGATTTTCCATTCAAAGGCATTGGTGTTTCCATACCAGGCTGTAATGCAGCCTGTCAATATACTCTTCACTACATATGTATAAAAGTTCTTCAAAGTTTAAGATGTCATGCCAAATCTCCTCAAACTCCTAAGGGAGTAGAGGCACTGCTGTGCTTTCTTCATATTTGCACTTCTGTGTAGGGCTTAGGACAAGTTCTCTGAAGAGATAGTCCTCTGAAAAGATAACACTGATGCATTTAAAATTACTCTCCTCATCTGATTCCCCAATGGGTACTTATTCTTGGACCTCTGGTTTCCTCCTCCTGAAGTCGATAATCAGCTCCTTGTTTTTTCTGACATTGGGTAAGAAGTTGGTTTACAGACAGGATTTCAATCTCCTTCCTAGGTGCTGACTTGTCACCATCTTTAACTGTGATGTTGTTGCAAACTTAAATATGTCATTGGAGCTGCGCTTACCCACACAAATATGTGTAAAATGAGTAGCGCAGGGGGCTAAGCACACCAATAAGTCATAGGAGCAGAATTAGGCTATTTGGCCAACTGAGACTGCTCTGCCATTCCATCAAGGCTGATTTATTACCCTCTCAGCCCCATTCTCTTGCCTTCTCCCTGAGACATTTGGCACCCTTACTCATCACAAACAGTATCAACCAATGCTTTAAAGATTCTTACTGACATGGCCGTCACAGCTGTCTGCGGCGATGAATTCCACAGATTCACTGCACTCTGGCTAAAGAAATATCTCCTCTTCTCAGTTCTAAAGAGACGTCCTTCCTTTCCGAAGCTGTGCCTTCTGGTCCTAGACTCCCTCACTATAGGAAGTATGCTCTCTATGTCTACATTAACTGGGGACATCAATATCCCTGATGAAGGGTCTTGACCCAAAACGTTGACTGTTTTCATTTCCATAGATGGTGCTGACCTGCCGAGTTCCTCCAGCATTTTGTACGTTACCCTTTTGAGTATTTGATAGGTTTCATTTGGATCGCTGTAATTCTTCTTAACTCCGGTGAGTATAGGCCCAGCGACATCAGTTACTCTTCATATGTTAATCTCTTTGTTCCTGGGATGCTGCTCCTCTCGACCATCTTCAATGCCAGGGTTACTGCAGGAAAGGGGGTTTACAGCAGGGGTCCCCAACCTTTTTTGCACCGCAGACCGGCCGACCCGGGGGGGTGGGTGTGTAGGATTGCCAACGGACAAGAGTAGCAGTCAAATATGTTGTGTTTACTCCGAGAAAGACTACAATGGCCATGAAGCCTTGCGCCAGCTCCTGTGTGCGCATGTGTGTACGTGCCGATTTTTTTCTACAAATCGTTTTTGGCGATTCTGTTCGGGGGGGTCGTTGTTAATCACGACCAGAATATAGGTATGAAGTGGGTAATCCACTCAATTTCTTTTCTAAAAGGGTTTATCTAATGAATTTAATATTAAACACACCGCATATTTTCCTCGCATGAATATAGTGATAAGTCAATTATCAGGGGAGGACAGGGGAGCTTGAAGTAAGTGTTGAACAAACTTCCAGTAGAAGTGGTAGATGCAGGTTCGATATTATCATTTAAAGAAAAATTGGATAGATATATGGACAGGAAAGGAATGGAGGGTTATGAGCTGAGTGTAGGTCGGTGGGACTAGGTGAGAGTAGCCTTCGGCACGGACTAGAAGGGCAGAGATGGCCTGCTTCTGTGCTGTAATTGTTATACGGTTATATAAGTCACTTATCAGTCAATAGCATCATAACATTTTAAGCAAAGTTTGAATATTAAACACACAGCACATATTTTCCCTGTGTGAATATATAAAATCATTGCAACACACCAATATCGCTGAGTCAGTGGGAGCAAAGTTTTCAGTGCTTTCGTGGCTATCTCAGGATATTCAGCCTTGACTTTGATCCAGAATGCCGGCAGAGATGTTATGTCAAACATACTTTTCAGCCCGCTGTCATTTGCAAGCTCAAGGAGTTGATCTCCTTCCTGCACTGACATGGATGACGCGTGCGTAATGACCTCGCATGCGTTCAAGCTCAGCAGTGGGCGTGGCAGGTAATGAGGAAAGGTGCAGCTGACTCATATTGCCAAATCATATCGTTTCCTTGCGGCCCGGTAGCACATGCTTTGCGGCCCGGTACCGGTCCGCGGCCCGGTGGTTGGGGACCGCTGGTTTAGAGGGTTCCCCACGCCCCGTCAACAATTGCAGTCTGTGGCAATGCCACTGCTGCTGCCTCTATGAAGCATCACTCTGTATCATCTTGCACGAAGGTCTCATTCATGTAGATATTTAAGCGGCATCAACTAACCAGATGAGTACAGGTACAGGTATTATTGAATATTTTGGACTGCATAATCTAAAGAAAGATATGCTGTCCCAGAACAGCAGTGACAGGAGGTTTACAAGAACAATCCTGGGAATGAAAGGCTTAATGTATGAGGAGCATCTGATTGCTCTGGGCCCTTACTCAGGAGTTCAGAAGGATGATGGGAGATTTCATAGAAACCTACTGAATACTGAAAGACCTGTGGAGTGGATATGGAGAGTATGTTTTCAATAGTAGAAGTCTAGTATCTGAGGAGACTCCCTCAGAATGACAAATTGACCTTTTAGAACTGCGATGAAGACAAATTTCTTCAGCCAGATGGCAGCGAATCTGTCGAATTTGTTGTTACAGAGGGCTTGCAGGGGCCAAGCCATGGGATGTATTTAAGGCAGAGACTGATAGGTTCTTGATTGGTAAGGAGGTTAAGGTAAGGGAGAAGGCAGGAGAATGGGGTTGAGAAACAAATATCAAATGTCATGGATTGATGGAGTAGACTTGATGAACCGAAGGGCCTATTTCTGCTCCCGTACCTTACGGTTTTATATCTGAATGTGGCAGATTTTTGCTAAAGTTTGAAAATGTTCTCCTGCGCTTGCCTCTTCTGCAACCAGAAAGGAGCAAAGACAAAACTGAGTATAGCAACAGAGGATGAAACCCTTATATCGTGTGCTCTTGCTGCTGTGGGTATGTTCACCCAGCTTTGGATAAGAGAGGTCAATAATGGAGCACTCTGTTGAAATTGGCAACTGTACCATTAAATCAGTAATACACGCTGTTGAAAATGTCTCTTCTATGTACCTCTGGTGTTAACTAATCACATGTAAGCTAACACTTTTAACAGTATGGTGTCTGAGATCATTCCGCAATGTGTGTCCACCAGTGGATATCATCTAGGTTCCTAAGTGCCATCTGTAGCTTCTGAACAAAGAGTGCTATCCATCTGAGTTTTTCAGCATCTGTGGCTTAGTAAGCTTTCTTCATCTTGACTGATTGATGAGACAGACTACTGCCTGTCTAGTTCACACAAGTCCCAGATTCCCTGCAGAGGCCTTGGTGCTGCCTTGACTCTCAAATTACTGCATGTCATAGTTCAAAGTCACAAAATAGCAAGCCTGTGGGCAATTGTATTCGCAATGAATGGCAAGTGCTGTTTGTTTGTGCCCTGCTGAAAAATCCCAGCCAAAATAATCCATTAACTTGTTACCAGAAATAGCATAACATTGATGAACTGCAAGTTAAGGCTTGTAGTATTTCAATTTGATAGAACAGTCTATTTTCAAATATTCAGTATTTGCATATGTAAATTTAACACAATTAGCATACTTCATTAATCTGTTATCCCTGTTGGTGTAGTGAAAATACCCTCTGAGATTCAGGAAGATAGGAAGTATGTTTTGTAAGTTATGGGAATGTTTATTTGGTAATTACCTCAATTTACATACATAAAGAGATGTAAATGGTTGCTCATTAGCATAATCTATTGGTCTGTTATCTTCATTAGCCTAACAAAAAAAAAACATATTTATACAGAGGGTATACTTTTAGTTTTAATGTTTTTATTGATAATTTTGCCTCTGTTGTCTATTAGTCAAGTATTTTATTGGGATTATTTTACTTAGAAGGGTAAATCAGTGTGCAATGGGAATGGGCTATCTTTAATCATTGCTGTATATTTTTACTGCACGGAACAACACAAGAGAAAGGAGCAGGTATTGTCCATGTAGCTCTTCTATTCAATTATCACAGCTGCTCTAATCATTGATCTTAGTTTAACTTTTCTACCTGATTTCCATAATCCTGGATTTCTCTTATCTCCAGAAGTCTATTTATCTCATCTTTGAATGACCGGTAATAACTGAGCATCCACAATATTCGGGGGTAGAGAATTCCGAAGATCCACAATCTCCTAAAAGAATAATTCCTTCTTCATTTCATTCTCAGGCAGGCTCCTTTTCATCCTAAGGCCACTCTCCCAGCTTCTGCATCCCCTCATAAAACAAACTATTCTTACAGCTTTCAACCCATCAAGTCCTCTCAAAAATATTTTGTTAAAATGTTATATGACTTTATAAGATCACTTTTCAATTTTGCCTCCTAATACATATCCTCCATACTGGACATCAGCCTAGTAAACCTTCACTGTGTTGCCCCAAGCAAAACTTCCATTCCTTGGAAAAGCAGGCCAACTGGTACAAACTCACATGGCCTTGTACTGTCATAGCAAGGTCTTCCTATTCTTTTATTCTGTATCCATCTTGCAAATCATGCCAACATTGCATTTGCTTTCTTGATTTGATGGTGAATTTCTCTCACCCATTAAAAAAACACTTCTGTGCATGAAATTAGAAGGTATTGTTGATAGCAAAGGAGATTATTATAGATGATGTGGGAGGGGTGGTCTTCATCATTTAGGGAAGTGGGCTGAGGAGTGATAAATGGTTTTTGATAACGATGAGTATGAGAGGATGCACTTTGGAAAGTCAATCCAGTGTAGGACTTGTCTCATGAATGGTTGGGCACTAGGAAGTGTAATGGATCCGGAGGACCTTGGAGTCCAAATACATAGTTTATTGAAAGTGGTGTCACAGGTAGACAAGGTGGTGAGAAAGGCATTTAGCAGAATCAGACTCAGAATCACAATCGGAATCAGGTTTACTATCGCTGACAAGCAAGATGTGGTGCAATTTGTTGTTTTGCTACAACAAACTGGCCTTCATCAGAGCACTGAGTATTGGAGATGGAGCATTATGTTGCAGTTGTTTAAGTCACTGAAGAGGCCGCACTTGGAGTTTGGTCACTTTATGGGAAAGGTGTGGTTAAACTGGAATAGATTTACAAGGATGTTGCGAGGACTACAGGGCCTGGGGTTTTAGGGAGAGGCTGGTCAGGCAAGGTTTTTATTCACTGGAACAAAGGAGAGTGAGAGGTGAACTTAAGAGAAATGTTTAAAATTGTAGGAGGCATAGAAAAGGTGAATGGTAACAGGCTTTTCTTTCTCTCCAGGACTGAGACCAAAACTAGGAGGCATAGATTTAATGTGAGAAGAAAAGCATTTAAAAGGTACCTGAGGAGCAATTTCTTCATGCAGAGGAGTGGTGAGTGTATGGAAAGATCTTCAGGAAGAAGTGGTGAAGACAGGTACAATAGTATCATTTGAGATTTTTGCTTAGTGCTAGATACATGGATTACAACCAAAGGAAACATGTCTGGAGTCGCTTAGCTCTTTAGTTTATTAGATGCATCAAAAATCAAATTTTCAAAAATTAGCAAAAAAATTTAAAAGAAAACTGCCAATATTTACAAGATATCTACCAGAAAATAGAATAATAGTTCCATACTTATGCTTGTCCAGTGTGAACTCCTGGCAGTCACTAACTCTCTTCCCTACTGAGGGAGAAGAGCTCCTTTTTTTTCGGCACTAGGCCGTTTCCTCCTCAATTATCAAGAGTTAATTTAAAGCTACATATGAATTAGAATATGAAGCACCCCACAATGTAGTTACAATCATATTACAAAATAAACAGAAGTATCTACTTTAAATGCAGTACACAAGAAAACGTACACCTTTATATATCCCTGTTACTAAAGAACTGGAATATTCTGACGCGTATGGTGGGAAAGGCACCACAAAATCAGCCTGAACACATCAGCTCAGTTTAGGGCCCATTATGAGTATATACCGGGGAAGACTTTGAAGTGTGTACACTCAGCACAACGACAGCAGAATGACAAGGCAATATTTGTGTGTGTGTGTGTGTGTGTGTGTGTGCAAGGAGTGCATTTACTGAGTACTCTCTGCCACAGATAGGTACATGGTGGGCTAAGGCTTAGAGGGCAGTGGTCCAAAGGCAGGAAGTTGGAACTGGCTGATTAGATGCCATGGTCAGGATGGGCTCATTAAGTAGAAGGGATTGAATCTGTCCTGTATTGCTCTATGACTCTATAAAAGGAAATTTTAATTTCCTATATTTTTGTTCCTCACACCAAACACCTCAATAGTCTCATACCATTTAAATAATATTTTATTCTTCTACACACTTAAACCAAATGAATCACCTCACACATTCCCACAGTAAACTTTGCCAGCCATCCAGTATTCTTATAACTCTAGTGAATTTTCATCTATGGCATTTTCTGGGAACGTGGTTTAGAAGTGATATTTGTAAAAACTGCCAGATTATTATAAAATTCCAACTGGCTCTTCTACTTTTGATTCTTTGGTTCTATGTATCAGTCCCAAACCATCCTATATGGTTGACTCTAACATGTAATTTGAAATCATCTAGTATCGGTGGGAAATGAGGAATTGCTGTGGTTCTGTGTGTCATGGGACGTGGCTCATTCCAGACAAAGCAGATATGTCATTAAGACCCAAGGGCTTCTCAATATACCAGATGGACTGGATTGCTGATTCGAAGAAGGCAAAAGGTGGTGCCTGTGTTTCATCATAAACTCTTTGTGGTGCTCAGACACAGTGGCCTTGTTCGTCTGACCCAGAGCATTTGATGATTCTATTTACAGTTTTACTTACAAGGAGAGTACTCCTCCGTGATGCTGACTGCAGTTTACATTCTGCCAAAAGAAGATGCTAAACAAGTACTCAGTGTGTTGAATTACGCAGTTAGCAAACAAGAAACAGCCTACCCTGATGCCTTTCAAATCATTGCTGAGGAATTCATTCAGGCTTGTTTGAAAAAACTGCACAATTTTCATCAATGTATCACCTGCAGTACCAGGCGTCCCAGCACTCTCAACCATTGTTACTCTATGATTAGGAATACCTACCGTTCCAGGCTGTATTTCGAGAAACCTGACGCTTAGCTGTCCTCTTCCTACCTGCATACAGGCAGAGACTAAAGAGCAAAACTCGAGATAGGGTAAACAAAGAGGTGGTCACAGGAAGGAGTAGCTATGGGATTCCTTTGAGTTAGTAGACTGGGCATTCATCACAGGATCTAAATGAATACACCACGGTTGTCATAACCTTTATAAAAACAGTCATAGACAAGTGAGCCACCACACAATTAAACTGAAGCCCTGGATGAACCACGAGATCCCAAATCTGCTGTGGGCAGATCAGTGGCATTCAGGTCTGATGACCAAGTTAAGTGCAAGGGGTTCAAGTACGATCCCCAGAAAGCCATCGCAGGTGTGAAGTGGCAGCTTGAATCACTGAAGGGTGCTCGACAGTTGTTGCAGGACTTGAATGCTTTCACCTCCTGCAGAGTAAAACCAAGCGACATAGGTGACACCAAGTCTTCACTCCCAGATGATCTCAATGCTTTTTATGCTTGCTTTGACGGTCAAAACAGGGAAGAACCTTCACAAACTCCCACAGCCCTCGATGACCATGTGATTTCAGCCTCTGAGTCTGATGTGAGAGTATCTTTCAGGAGGGCAAGCCCATTGAAAGTATCCAGCCCAGAATGGGTATCTTGCCAATTGCTAAACACCTCTGCTGATCAACTGGCTGGAGTGTTCAATGATATTTTTAACGTCTCACTTCGGCATTTTGAGGTAACCACCTGCTTCAAAAAGGCTTCAGTTATACCGGTACCGAAGAAAATGTGCCTGAATTACGAATGTCTAGTAGCACTTATATTGACGGTGATGAAGTGCTGTGAAAATCATCAATTCCTGTCTGAAAAGCAGCTTGGATCCACTCCAGTTTGCCTACCATTACAACAGGTCAACAGCAGATACCATTTCATTTGCTCTTCACTTAATCCTGGAGCATCTGGACAGTGAAGATGCATACACCGGGATGCTCTTCATTGACT
Source organism: Mobula hypostoma (assembly GCF_963921235.1). Lineage (NCBI taxonomy): Eukaryota > Metazoa > Chordata > Chondrichthyes > Myliobatiformes > Myliobatidae > Mobula > Mobula hypostoma. Next base: position 82,917,123 of record NC_086101.1, on the reverse strand, counting down.
ACAGCTTGACATTCAATACTATCAAACTCAAAACTAATCAATAAGTTTCAAGTCCTAGGCCCCAATACCTCCTTGTGTAACTTAATCCAATCAGTTCGGATTGACAACATCTCCTTAACAATCTCCCTCAGCACAGGTATGCCTCAAGGCATGTGCTTAGCCCCCCACTCTACTCACTTTATCCTTCTGAATGCGTGAAAGCTCCAATGCCATACTTAAGTTTGCCGATTATACCATTGTCGTTGGTCGAATTAAAAGTGGTGATGAGTCAGCATCTAGGAAGGAGATTGAAACGCTGGCTGAGTGGTGCCATAACAACAACCTCTCACTTAATGTCAATAAGACCAAGGAGATGAATATTGACTTTAAGAGGAGGAAGCTGGAGGTTCATGAGCCAGTTCTCGATGGGGGATCAACTCATGGCGGAGAGGGTCAGCAACCTTAAATTTCTCAGTGCCACTATGAAAAAACATGGCAGTGCCTCCACTTTCTTAGAAGTTTATGAAGATTTGGCATATCATCTAAAACTTTAATAAACTTGTATAGATGTGTGGTGTAGAGGATAGTGTATTCAATGGTTGCACCGTGGTCTGGTAAGGAAACACCAGTGTCCTTGTATGGAAAAGCCAACAAAATGTAGCGGATATGGTCTAGTTCATCATGGATAAAGCACTCTCCACACCTTCGAGCACATCTACACAGAGTGCTGTTGCAGCATTGCAGCATCAAGGACACCCACCATTCAGGTATTGCTCTCTTCTCGCTACTGTCATCAGGAAGAAGATACAAGAGCATCAGGACCCACACCACCAGGTTCAAGAACAGTTGTTACCCCTCAACCATCAGACTCTTGAACCAAAGGGAATAACTTTATTCAACTTCACTTGCTCCATCACTGATCTGTTCCCAATGAACTGGATTCACTTTTAAGGACTCTTCATCTCATGTTCTCAAAATTTATTGCTTATTTGTTATTTTTTTTCTGTTTCTTTTGTATTTGCACAGTTTTTTTTTCAGATTGTTTTTTGTCCATCCTCATAGGGTGCAGTCTTTCACTGATTCTATTGTGTTTCTTGTATTTACTGTGTTAGCCCACAAGAAAATGTATTTCTGGGTTGTGTATGTTGTCATATATGTATCTTGATAATACATTTACTTTGAAAACGCTTAGTTCAATAGCAGTTAGGAATGAAAAATAAATGCTCATCCCCCAGTGATGCCCAGTTCTGAAAAGTAACCAAAAAAGGAAAATTTAGACACCAATCACTCTAGCTGACTCATTTGATCAAATGTCCATGTTGGGCTTACAGTTGCCAGCTCCCCCTTCCCTCTGAGTCTTGGCATCAGTTCAGGTTAGCAGTCTATGGAACTGTCCGTTGCCTACAAAATTGAACTCATGGCCATGGGCATTATTGACAACTAAAATTGGCAGAGGTGGATTCTGCTGCTGTTCCCGTCTAACACACCCATTTATACGCCTTATAATTTATTGGATACCTTCTGTTCTCCTTTAAATTGTTTCTGTTGGCATTTCAATATTTCATTTGCTAAAAGACATACTGATAGAGAGAGCAACATACATCAAAGTTGCTGGTGAACGCAGCAGGCCAAGCAGCATCTATAGGAAGAGGCGCAGTCGACGTTTCAGGCCGAGACCCTTCGTCAGGACTAACTGAAGGAAGAGTGAGTAAGGGATTTGAAAGCTGGAGGGGGAGGGGGAGGTGCAAAATGATAGGAGAAGACAGGAGGGGGAGGGATAGAGCCGAGAGCTGGACAGGTGATAGGCAAAAGGGGATACGAGAGGATCATGGGACAGGAGGTCCGGGAAGAAAGACGGGGGGGGGGTGACCCAGAGGATGGGCAAGAGGTATATTCAGAGGGACAGAGGGAGAAAAAGGAGAGTGAGAGAAAGAATGTGTGCATAAAAATGAGTAACAGATGGGGTACGAGGGGGAGGTGGGGCCTTAGTGGAAGTTAGAGAAGTCGATGTTCATGCCATCAGGTTGGAGGCTACCCAGATGGAATATAAGGTGTTGTTCCTCCAACCTGAGTGTGGCTTCATCTTTGCAGTAGAGGAGGCCGTGGATAGACATGTCAGAATGGGAATGGGATGTGGAATTAAAATGTGTGGCCACTGGGAGATCCTGCTTTCTCTGGCGGACAGAGCGTAGATGTTCAGCAAAGCTGTCTCCCAGTCTGCGTCGGGTCTCACAAATATATATATAAAAGGCCACATCGGGAGCACCGGACGCAGTATATCACCCCAGTTGACTCACAGGTGAAGTGATGCCTCACCTGGAAGGACTGTTTGGGGCCCTGAATGGTGGTAAGGGAGGAAGTGTAAGGGCATGTGTAGCACTTGTTCCGCTTACACGGATAAGTGCCAGGAGGGAGATCAGTGGGGAGGGATGGGGGGGACGAATGGATAAGGGAGTTGTGTAGGGAGCGATCCCTGCGGAATGCAGAGGGGGGGGGAGGGAAAGATGTGTTTAGTGGTGGGATCCCGTTGGAGGTGGCGGAAGTTCCAGGTGAGGCATCACTTCACCTGTGAGTCGACTGGGGTGATATACTGCGTCCGGTGCTCCCGATGTGGCCTTTTATATATTGGTGAGACCCGACGCAGACTGGGAGACCGCTTTGCTGAACATCTACGCTCTGTCCGCCAGAGAAAGCAGGATCTCCCAGTGGCCACACATTTTAATTCCACATCCCATTCCCATTCTGACATGTCTATCCACGGCCTCCTCTACTGTAAAGATGAAGCCACACTCAGGTTGGAGGAACAACACCTTATATTCCGTCTGGGTAGCCTGCAACCTGATGGCATGAACATCGACTTCTCTAACTTCCGCTAAGGCCCCACCTCCCCCTCATACCCCATCTGTTACTCATTTTTATGCACGCATTCTTTCTCTCACTCTCCTTTTTCTCCCTCTGTCCCTCTGAATATACCTCTTGCCCATCCTCTGGGTCACCCCCCCCCCTTGTCTTTCTACCCGGACCTCCTGTCCCATGATCCTCTCGTATCCCCTTTTGCCTATCACCTGTCCAGCTCTCGGCTCTATCCCTCCCCCTCCTGTCTTCTCCTATTATTTTGCATCTCCCCCTCCCCCTCCAGCTTTCAAATCCCTTACTCACTGTTCCTTCAGTTAGTCCTGACGAAGGGTCTCGGCCTGAAACGTCGACTGCGCCTCTTCCTATAGATGCTGCTTGGCCTGCTGCGTTCACCAGCAACTTTGATGTGTGTTGCTTGAATTTCCAGCATCTGCAGAATTCCTGTTGTTTGCTGATAGAGAGAGCATTCTGTTTAGATTAGTTTTTTTTTGGAGGGGGTTATTTTTTTTTTCTTTTTCATGATTTTTGTCTAGATATTTCTTTTTGTTCTGTATTATTCATTGGTAGCCTATATGATTGGGAGTTTTGTCAATTAAGTATTATTTGGTTTTATAATTACTCATGTTAATTATAACAATGTATTCCCAATAATTTTGTACTACTGTTACGTCATGTTTATATTTTATGAAACTAATAAAAAGATTGAAAAACAAAGAAAGAAAGAGGAGCATTCTCAATGAGAACATTTTTGGCTAAGTTTTGGAAACAATTATTAAAACATATGCATTGAGCCGATTCAATGGGCCGAATGACCTAATTCTGTTCCTATGTCTTATGGTCTCCCCATCGATGCAAACTATCATACCCTGTACATTGCAGCACATACAAAACGCTGGAGTAACTCAGCACCTTGAGCAGCAAGTATGGAAATAACGTTTCGGGCCGAGACCCTCCTTCAGGACTGGGTCTCAGTTACCCTATACATTAGCACCTTCTTAAAGTCTAATTCCACATTTGAGTATTTTGTTTCATTTGTCTTGAAGCAGTAACAGTTATTTATATTTCAGAGTTACAAGGAATTGAAATCCTATTATTATTGAAAGAAAAAGGTGGATTGTTACCCAAGAAACATCATTTTTAAATGGTTTATTCTGAAATTTATCTTGTTAGCATGATTATATTATAACTGTGATGTCTATAGCAATCAATTCTCTCCTTTCATAAGATCCACTCACCCCAACTGTAATTTGCTAAACTAGAATAGTAGGGAAGAAACAACGCTCTCAGGTGCCCAGTGCTTTAAATGGCTCAGATTAGCTCATTCTGTGATAATTCTCTCCTTGCAGGGATTTTCTTTTCATCTGCTCAGCAGGTCTAATTTTAACTTTTAGCAATGGTGTAAAACAGACAACGTTGGGTACACCGGTCATTATACACCTCTCCCTAGTTTCCCTGGAGAGTGTATGTTTGAATTAAAAGCTCTGCGTAATCTAGAGTGTAAAATCACTTTCCCATTTGCATGTTTGTTTCAAATTTATCTCAATGTTCATAAATCAGTTCATTTTAAACAATATATTACAAAAACAATTAGAAACTTACTGGATTTTCTAAAAAGTGGTTAGATATTCATGTCATTGTATTATATAATTTTAAACAGAACCTACTGACTTTATGGCACTGATTATGATTCTGCTTTGACATCCTTGCCCAACCCCTGCAAACACAGAGGGCAAAAATTTACCCTATTTTGTGGACTAATATAACCAACTTAATTTATAATGTTTGCAGAGCTTTGCTTTCTAACATTTTAAGATGTTCAACCATAGTCACACAAACTTATTAATTATTTATTGCTTTCAAAGCTCAAAGTGTGAAGTAAACTTATTATCGAAGTACTGTGTATGTCACCTTATACCATCCTGAGCTTCATTTTCTTGCAGGCATTCACAGTAGAACGACGAAATACCATAGAATTAGTGAAAAACTACACAAAACAGAGACTGGCTGTTACAATGCGCATTGGCAATGCCTGAACCCAGATGTGGAGGAATGGCAGACTCCCACGTAGAGATGGAAACTTGAGGTTATACCAATGGAGCATCAGTGGCATGACCGAGTGACAGCTTGAGACAAATCATTCTCCACACAAGGACGTCGCGATCAGCGCTTAACGGGAGTTCACATTAAATAATCATAGTAAGTGGAAATATCTTGCCAGTCACAATTAACTTGACAAGATTAAACAGAAAACACAAGGGATTAACGTCTCTCATTAAGACAATTAGTAAATACATGTGCTTGAGAAACCTAGAAGCCCAATGCAGCATGGCACACCGCAGTCGCTCACAGGGCAAACCTCACTGGCAGACAATCGATATGCCTAGGAAGACAAACTGTGAAAATGCAATAAAACAAATAATAATAGTAGTAATAAATAAGTAAATAAATAATATTGAGAGCATGAGTTGTAGAGTTCATGAAAGTGAGTCCGTGGGTTGTGGAATCAGTATGGTATAGCACGGTAGGGTATGGTATAGTATGGTGGTGCAAGAGTTTGCATTATTATTAACCTGAGCAAGCAATTATAACATAATTATGAAAAAAACACTCGAGAGTAGATATTGACTCTCATATTTTGGTAGCAAAGTGGTTAGCACAACGCTTTACAGTACAGGAAACCTGTGGTCAATTCCCGCTGCTGCCTATAAGGGATTTGTTTTTCTCCCCGTGACCACATGGGTTTCCTCTGGGTGCTCCCACAGTTCAAAGACATACCGGGTTGGTAGGTTAATTTGTCATTGAAAATTGTCCTGCGATTAGGCTTGGATTATATCGGGGATTGCTCACAGGGCCGGAAGGGTCTACTCTGTGCTGTATCTCAATAAATAAATAAATGTTTGTACAGAGTATGCCATCACTAGTAGAGTATTAAGCCAAGCTTTCCTCTTATTGGAACTGCAAGCATTTTAGTTAACCACTGCAAAGTCATGTGATTAGATTCTTTTGGTTCCCCAGTAGTGTCACATGCATGTGCTAAGATACAAAGGTTCATATTGAGGAAAAACTACAGGTAAGGAGTCTTGCCTTAATAACTGCTGGTTTAATTTGTATCAGATGTACTGCAGGATTTTTGTTTCCTGCACAGTTCAGAAATTTCTGCATTGTTTGAATTAGAGTTTGTCAGAAAGGATGTTAAAGAAAACTTTAATACAAAATATTTTGTATGAAGAGCTCACAGACATAATCTCAAAGTTATTCTTATTGACTGCAGTAGATTTATTTTATTGATCCCTCACCTACAATTCTTGAAGGACCTTTCTGTGCATTGCTGAAACTTTATTATGCTTCAAGATTTCTTTTAAGTGAAATCATGTAGAGATGTAGTAAATACCAGAAAAAAATGCACCAAGAAACAAATTGGAGTTCCTGCTTCATCACTCCAGAAGGTTAAGATATTTTAACCATGTTTATATTAACTTCCCGGTTTACTTTTTGACTATCTGCAGAATATACTTCAGAAGCAGATGGATACATTTCAGATGACAAAAGGGGTCAAGGGATATGCAGAAAGAGTGGGAATATGATATTGAGAAAGAGGATTGGCCATGCTGATGCATACTCAAATGGCAGAGGGGCCTATCCTTATTCCTATTTTCTGTACTTCTCTGGCTCTTTGTATGTAAGTAATAAACTGTTCCTTTATTGACCTATGGTAAATATATAATCTACCCTTCGAATACAACTGCAAGGATTAGATGGACAGATTCTATAACCTGTTATTGGAGCAGAAAAATTATAAGATACCTCAATGAATACTTGAATAACCATAACTGATACTGCTACAGATCTGGGCTGTGATATTAGAATGAACCGAATTGCTCCAGTTTCAGTCAGCGTGCAAAACAGATGAGTGGCCTTCCAATGTTCTGCTATTCTTTTATGATTGTACACTTTTGTAGGAGAATTGAATTCAGATAGAAGATGAGGCCGTGACAGACTATAGCCCATAACTTGTTTAGGAAAAGTCCACCCTCAAGCACTTGGATTCATGGACAAAACCCAAATGCAATTTTGGTTTCTTTCAGGAAAGGGTAGAATACATACCATCAATTATTTCCTTGCACTCGAATGTGAGTAATTTACACATTGCTTTAGTCTAACAATAGCTATTGACTAGTTTTCAAATGCTCGAGGATTACACCATCCTAATACTGTGACAATGTTAATGAGCAAATAAATGGTTCAATTGGTTTATTATTGTCACATGTATCGCGATAAAGTGAAAAGCTTGTCTTGCAATCTGTTCATACAGCTTAATTCATTACAATAATGCATTAGGGTAGTAAGAGGTAAAACAATATTAGAACGCAGAATGAAATGTTATATTTACAAAGAAGGTGCAGTGCAGTAAGGTGCAAGGTCAAGAGTCATGGAATGCAGAACATAGAATATAGAATGGTACAGACAGCAATAGGTCTTTCAGCCCACAATAAAAATAACATTTAAATTAGCTGTCAAATGTACAACTAAACTAATCTTTTCTGCCATTGCTGAACAATGTTCCTATCCTTCCATTTTCTACATATTCATGTGTCTACCTAAATGCCTCTTGAATATCCCGATGGCGCTTGTATTCTCCACCACCCCAAACAGCACGTTAAAGTCACTCGCCACTCTCTGTGTAAAACAACTTGCATATCTCCTTTGAACTTATTCTGTTTTACCTTAAATGCATGCCCTCTGGTTTTAAGTATTTACCATGGGTAAACGATACTGGCTGTCTACTCCATCAATGCCTCTCCTAATCTTATGAACCTCTGTCTGATCTCCACTCAGGCTCTGCTGCTGCAGAGAAAGGAAGCCATGTTTGTCCAAGCTCCGCTTATAATAGATGCTCTCTAATTCAGACAGCATCCTGGTAAACCTCTTCTGCATTCTCTCCAAAATGCCATATCCTTTCTATAATGGGCTGCTCAGAACTGAAGGCTACTAAAAATATGGCCTTAGTAGAATTTTATAAGCTGCAACATAACTTCTCAATTCTTGAACTAATTTCCTCGACTAATAAAGGCAAGCATGCCTCCTTTACCACCCGATCAATGCGTGTAGCCTTTTTCAGCGAGCTATGAACTTGGACCACATGATCCCTTTGCTTATCAATACCGCTAAGGTCTTGCCCTAAACTTTGTACCATCTCCTTATGGTTGATTTCCAAAGTTGCAACACTTCACATTTGGTTGTGTTAAACTCTGTCTGACATTTTTTCACCCGTAACTGTAAAGGATCAATATCCTGCTGTATCCTTTGCAGGTTTTCTATGCTATCCACAACACCAACAATTTTCATATCATCTGCACACTTACTAAACAACCTACCTACATCCAATTCAATGTCCAAGTATGAACCCAAACAGAATACTGCTGGCTTCAAATGTCCAGCCAGTGTAACCCACATCAACCAGTACAATCTCTCTTCTAGGGACAAGGCAATTCTGAATCTGAATGGCCAATTATGTATCAATACGGCCCGCTATGGTGGCATCATCTGCGAACATTTAAATGGAGTTAGAGTTAGAGCAGATCTGGCCACGTTGTCATGAATCTTTAGGGAATAGAGCAGGGGACTGCCCGAGATGCAATTGAATATTGCCAGGTGATATTTGTTCACATTTCACATGAATTTTGGAGTTGTAAGCTGAAATCAAGTCAGATGTCTAAAGAAAATCTTACTTATAGCTATTTATATTTTAAGGCACATGCTCTATCAATTTTCATTTGCATTAATTTCCTAGCATTACTGCTGCAAGGGAGAAATATTAGTGTAAAGCGAGTAAACACTACCTCAATGTTTGCTGATAACCTGATGTACCAAGGAAGTGAACATGAGTGTCAAGTTATGATAGCAAATGCTCCCAAGGGTCCATTTGCATCAAACAAAAAGGAGGGGTTGGAAGCAGATCAAATGAAGTAATGACTGAAACCAAAGACACAAAGGATAAATAAAAACCCTATTTTAAAATTTTTGTAGATGGCTCCTCATCAGTACCAGATGATCAGAGGAGAACTGAGTGTGGCACATATGCAGAGGATGAATATGGCCAGGAAAGGTATAGTACAGCTTTAAAGTTACCCAAAACCATGAGTGCATAGGCAGCAGAATTGACAACTGTAGCATATGTGGCTAACCACCCAGAACACTTTCTGCCAGGGTCAGTCATACACTCTGATAGTATGTATGTTTGCAACAGCTTACAGAACATTTGCCTCTGTGGGAAGCCAGTGGGTTTGTTCCAGCTGATGGGAAGCCCCCCCCATCTGCTGCTTTATTATGATATACATTTGAGGAGGCAAAGGGAAAGTCATAAAGGTGAAAGCCCATTTTAAATTATCTCCAGAGGGAAATAGAAATTGGCAAAGCAATGTGATTTATGTGGGCAGGAATGGCAGCCACAGACTGTGGAGATTGGGAGGCAGTAAAACAACAGACTAAGGTAATGGATTTAACAGAGGAGCAGAAGAAAGATAAGGAATTAAAAATAAAAATTGATAAAAGGTGCAAGGTCTAAAATATACAAAGAGCACAAGGGAGTGTTCGTCAAAGATAGAGTTGCCCTTTATGAAGGAAAGCTTGTGGTTCTGGGGGGAGGAAGGAGCTGAAATAGATGGGATTGTGTCAGAAAAGTGGGTGCAACAATTGGTAGAGACAGTGAAAGAGGCCAATTAAGTGGCAGCCCACCAAATAGGAAATAAGATGTAACAGAGTAAAGCCTACTTTGACCCAAAAGTCAGTCCCATAGAATTAAGCCCTGGACAAAGAGTGATCACTTTTTAATCCAAGGTTTTCAGGGCTCTATGAAATTATAGACAAAACAAGCCTTTCAGGGTACCTAGTACTGACTTCTCCAGATAAAAGTGGTTGGTACCATAACATCCAGCTGAAATTTGTTGGGGGAGGAATATTATCACCATCGGCATGTAACAATTGACATACATGATGGCCCTGATATGGGAGACTTGAGGTTGGAACAACTGTTCCAAGAAGATTGGGACAGGTCCTATGAAGGGGTTGATTTTCAGTTCCTCCATCCTGAGAACCATGGGAGTTTTGTCAAAACGATGAAAGGAAAAGGAAAATATGCCAGTGCTTATCCTGCTTATCTCGAAACAAAATTGGGTGAAGAAAAATGGACGCCTTGAGTGCAAAGACAATTGGGAGTTCAGATTGGATAGTCTGGAAAAACAAGTAGAAAATAAGGACATGAAATGGTTTAAGATTTAAACTGAAAATAAGAGCAGAAATTACCCTTGTGTATTGAAGGTTTAATTTAACTTGAAGGTAATAATGTATTTTGTTGCAATGGAATTAGCTATGACTAGGGCCATGCTCAGTCTTGCTTCAGAGCCATTACAGTGCACAAACGTGGCAACAGTGAGACTGTTGCTTGGAGAACATGCAGTGAACAAAAACAAATCTTCTCAATGGACTCGGGTAATGCAGGCTAAAAAAGGAGAAATGGGGTCTCAAATTGGTATTATACTGGGGTAGATGGCTTGACATGCATGGACAAAACCCTTTGTATTCCAGAAGGTACAAAGGTACAGTTCCTATGCAATAAATTACAAGAGGTGACATTATTCAGTAACCCTGAGGAGATAATCCCAAACAAAAGGAATTCTGCAGATGCTGGAAATTCAAGCAACATACATCAAAGTTGCTGGTGAACGCAGCAGGCCAAGCAGCATCTGTAGGAAGAGGCGCAGTCGACGTTTCAGGCCGAGACCCTTCGTCAGGACTAACTGAAGGAAGAGTGAGTAAGGGATTTGAAAGCTGGAGGGGGAGGAGGAGATGCAAAATGATAGGAGAAGACAGGAGGGGGAGGGATAGAGCCGAGAGCTGGACAGGTTATAGGCAAAAGGGGATATGAGAGGATCATGGGACAGGAGGTCCGGGAAGAAAGACAAGGGGGGGGGGTTGACCCAGAGGATGGGCAAGAGGTATATTCAGAGGGACAGAGGGAGAAAAAGGAGAGTGAGAGAAAGAATGTGTGCATAAAAATGAGTAACAGATGGGGTACGAGGGGGAGGTGGGGCCTTAGCGGAAGTTAGAGAAGTTGATGTTCATGCCATCAGGTTGGAGGCTACCCAAACGGAATATAAGGTGTTGTTCCTCCAACCTGAGTGTGGCTTCATCTTTACAGTAGAGGAGGCCGTGGATAGACATGTCAGAATGGGAATGGGATGTGGAATTAAAATGTGTGGCCACTGGGAGATCCTGCTTTCTCTGGTGGACAGAGCATAGATTTTCAGCAAAGCGGTCTCCCAGTCTGCGTCGGGTCTCACCAATATATAAAAGGCCACAACGGGAGCACCAGACGCAGTATATCACCCCAGTCGACTCACAGGTGAAGTGATGCCTCACCTGGAAGGACTGTTTGGGGCCCTGAATGGTGGTAAGGGAGGAAGTGTAAGGGCATGTGTAGCACTTGTTCCGCTTACACGGATAAGTGCCAGGAGGGAGATCAGTGGGGAGGGATGGGGGGGACCAATGGACAAGGGAGTTGTGTAGGGAGCGATCCCTGCGGAATGCAGAGAGAGGGGGGGAGGGAAAGATGTGCTTAGTGGTGGGATCCCGTTGGAGGTGGCGGAAGTTACGGAGAATAATATGTTGGACCCGGAGGCTGGTGGGGTGGTAGGTGAGGACCAGGGGAACCCTATTCCTAGTGGGGTGGTGGGAGGATGGAGTGAGAGCAGATGTACGTGAAATGGGGGAGATGCGTTTAAGAGCAGAGTTGATAGTGGAGGAAGGGAAGCCCCTTTCTTTAAAAAATGAAGACATCTCCCTCGTCCTAGAATGAAAAGCCTCATCCTGAGAGCAGATGCGGCGGAGATGGAGGAATTGCGAGAAGGGGATGGCGTTTTTGCAAGAGACAGGGTGAGAAGAGGAATAGTCCAGATAGCTGTGAGAGTCAGTAGGCTTATAGTAGATATCAGTGGATAAGCTGTCTCCAGAGACAGAGACAGAAAGATCTAGAAAGGGGAGGGAGGTGTCGGAAATAGACCAGGTAAACTTGAGGGCAGGGTGAAAGTTGGAGGCAAAGTTAATAAAGTCAACGAGTTCTGCATGCGTGCAGGAAGCAGCGCCAATGCAGTCGTCGATGTAGCGAAGGAAAAGTGGGGGACAGATACCAGAATAGGCACGGAACATAGATTGTTCCACAAACCCAACAAAAAGCAGGCATAGCTAGGACCCATACGGGTGCCCATAGCTACACCTTTAGTTTGGAGGAAATGGGAGGAGCAAAAGGAGAAATTATTAAGAGTAAGGACTAATTCCGCTAGACGGAGCAGAGTGGTGGTAGAGGGGAACTGATTAGGTCTGGAATCCAAAAAGAAGCGTAGAGCTTTGAGACCTTCCTGATGGGGGATGGAAGTATATAAGGACTGGACATCCATGGTGAAAATAAATCAGTGGGGGCCAGGGAACTTAAAATCATCGAAAAGTTTAAGAGCGTGAGAAGTGTCACGAACATAGGTCGGAAGGGATTGAACAAGGGGTGATAAAACAGTGTCGAGGTATGCAGAAACGAGTTCGGTGGGGCAGGAGCAAGCTGAGACAATAGGTCGGCCAGGACAGGCAGGTTTGTGGATCTTGGGTAGCAGGTAGAAACGGGAGGTGCGGGTGTGGGAACTATAGGGTTGGTAGCAGTGGATGGGAGATCCCCTGAGCGGATAAAGTCAGTGATGGTGTGGGAGACAATGGCCTGGTGCTCCTTAGTGGGGTCACGATCGAGGGGTAAATAAGAGGAGGTATCCGCGAGTTGTCGCTGCGCCTCGGCAAGGTAGAGGTCAGTACGCCAGACTACAACAGCACCCCCCTTATCAGCGGGTTTAATAATAAGGTTAGGATTAGTGCGGAGGGAGTGGAGAGCAGAGCGTTCCGAAGGAGTGAGGTTGGAATGGGGACAAGGTGCGGTGAATGTCCCGTCGGCAGTTAGCAATAAAGAGATCCAGAGCAGGCAGAAGACCAGAGCGGGGTGTCCATGAAGAAGAGGAGGGTTGAAGACGGGAGAAGGGGTCATCGGTGGGGGTGCAAGAGTCCTTGCCGAAGAAGTAGGCTCGGAGACGGAGACGGTGGAAGAAAAGTTCTGCATCGTGGCGAACACGGAACTCGCTGAGGTGTGGGCGAAGGGGGACAAACGTGAGGCCCTTACTGAGAACAGAGCGTTCTGCCTCCGACAGTTGAAGGTCGGAGGGGATGGTAAAGACCCGGCACGGATGAGAGCTGGGATCAGAGGGGGGAGGGGGGAGGCTGGGGGTGTCAATGGAGAGGGGAGGGTTGGGGTGAGAGGAAGATGGAGCCTCTGAGGGCCCAGGAGCTGACGGTGGGATCTGAGGAAGACGGGGCTGCGGAGTGGTGGTGGGGGAAGGGGAGACGGGAGTCAGAACAGCAGCACATAAAGACCCGGCCTGGAGTCCAAGGCTGGAGTCGCAGTTGGTGGTTGCGCAATCACTTTGAATGTGTCCATGGTCGTTGCTGGAGTCCGGGTTTTGAATATGTCCTGAGGTGTTGGAGCCGCCGAGATCAATGGCAGGGGCCGCAATTGAAAGTTCATGCCTGCTAGCGTCGGGGCCGGCAGGCTCTGGAGTCCGTAGATGTAGGATCTTGCGATCTTTGCCTAACATGACAAAGTAAAAAAAACGGCGATTGCAGGCGTGAATCCGACGGAGGATGAAATAACGGGTAGGACCATTACAGACGGCGAAGAAAGTGTCCCGAAGGTGTGGAAGGGTCTGGGATAGGGACACTAAGTACCTCCTCATGGCGGAGAGCGTCGCCTTCAGAGCTTGACGGGAGAAGCGGCGAGAGACAGAGTCAATAAAATGTGAGTACCTGGGATCCACAGAAGGTCCAAATTGAGAGGCTTGGAAACGAATCCTAAAGCCAACTGGAGTAAGTTGGCGACGGAGGCATGTTCCAAGAAAGGATATATGGCTGTGATAGCGAGTTTGAGTCAAAGTGTGGTCGAAAAGTCGGAAAGTATCTGTCCCCCACTTTTCCTTCGCTACATCGACGACTGCATTGGCGCTGCTTCCTGCACGCATGCAGAACTCGTTGACTTTATTAACTTTGCCTCCAACTTTCACCCTGCCCTCAAGTTTACCTGGTCCATTTCCGACACCTCCCTCCCCTTTCTAGATCTTTCTGTCTCTGTCTCTGGAGACAGCTTATCCACTGATGTCTACTATAAGCCTACTGACTCTCACAGCTATCTGGACTATTCCTCTTCTCACCCTGTCTCTTGCAAAAACGCCATCCCCTTCTCGCAATTCCACTGTCTCCGCCGCATCTGCTCTCAGGATGAGGCTTTTCATTCTAGGACGAGGGAGATGTCTTCATTTTTTAAAGAAAGGGGCTTCCCTTCCTCCACTATCAACTCTGCTCTTAAACGCATCTCCCCCATTTCACGTACATCTGCTCTCACTCCATCCTCCCACCACCCCACTAGGAATAGGGTTCCCCTGGTCCTCACCTACCACCCCACCAGCCTCCGGGTCCAACATATTATTCTCCGTAACTTCCGCCACCTCCAACAGGATCCCACCACTAAGCACATCTTTCCCTCCCCCCCTCTCTCTGCATTCCGCAGGGATCGCTCCCTACACAACTCCCTTGTCCATTGGTCCCTCCCATCCCTCCCCACTGATCTCCCTCCTGGCACTTATCCGTGTAAGCGGAACAAGTGCGACACATGCCCTTACACTTCCTCCCTTACCACCATTCAGGGCCCCAAACAGTCCTTCCAGGTGAGGCATCACTTCACCTGTGAGTCGACTGGGGTGATATACTGCGTCCGGTGCTCCCGTTGTGGCCTTTTATATATTGGTGAGACCCGACGCAGACTGGGAGACCGCTTTGCTGAACATCTACGCTCTGTCCGCCAGAGAAAGCCGGATCTCCCAGTGGCTACACATTTTAATTCCACATCCCATTCCCATTCTGACATGTCTATCCACGGCCTCCTCTACTGTAAAGATGAAGCCACACTCAGGTTGGAGGTACAACACTTTATATTCCGTCTGGGTAGCCTCCAACCTGATGGCATGAACATCGACTTCTCTAACTTCCGCTAAGGCCCCACCTCCCCCTCGTACCCCATCTGTTACTCATTTTTATGCAACATTCTTTCTCTCACTCTCCTTTTTCTCCCTCTGTCCCTCTGAATATACCTCTTGCCCATCCTCTGGGTCAACCCCCCCCCCCTTATCTTTCTTCCCGGACCTCCTGTCCCATGATCCTCTCGTATCCCCTTTTGCCTATCACCTGTCCAGCTCTCGGCTCCATTCCTCCCCCTCCTGTCTTCTCCTATCATTTTGCATCTCCTCCTCCCCCTCCAGCTTTCAAATCCCTTACTCACTCTTCCTTCAGTTAGTCCTGACGAAGGGTCTCGGCCTGAAACGTCGACTGCGCTTCTTCGTACAGATGCTGCTTGGCCTGCTGCGTTCACCAGCAACTTTGATGTATGTTGCCGGAGATAATCCCAAGTCAGTCTGTAAGTCCAATTCCTGAGCAGCCTTCAGGCATGGCAAGATTACAGTTCTGTGGGATCACACTCATGTGAATATTGAGTGTGGCAGTGATCTACAAATGAGTTATCAACTGGGGTGACATTCCATTCTTTTTTTGAAGGCTGTTTCCGTCATTATAAACTGCCCACAGGAGAATCTAGTATGCCGGGAAAGTAGAATGGGGAAGAGACTAAAGGATACGGAGGAGAGCTTCTGTCACGGCTCAAGCCCTTTTCAAGTTTTCAGAACTATTAGAAAAATCTCTACTCCACACCCACAAGTGACGGAAACTGCACCAGACCCAGCATAATACAAACGGGGTAAGATTAGTGTTAGATGATAATGGGGGAATTTGTCATATTGGTACCAGGGTACCAGCATGTGCAGGTAACCTTTAATCTAACTGAAATAATGGTGCCTGAATGGTGCTCACCTACAACAAAACAATTATTTACTCACCTTCTTGGGAGACAGCAAAGCGGGAGTGAGTCAGTCAAAAATAACAGGAAAAGAAAACTATTAGAATTAGTGGGAGCAGGTTATGCATCAGGAGTTGCAACGGTGAACACCCTAGATATAGCAGAATTAGAAAACCAGATTCAGTCCCTCCAGCAGAAAGTATAGGACATTACTAGAGAAAATGATCAAGATCAGGTACAAACTAATCAGATTGATTGAGATGCATGCCAAGTAACTCTGGATGCGGTTAAATTTCTGAAGCTCCTTCAAGATACAACAAATATGATTATTGACCACATAGACCTCATGCCTAAGGAAATGCATAAAACTGAGATATGTGATATATATGCTAGTTGGTTGCTTACTTTGTTTGCCAGTAATTTATTCCAACTTGATGCACATCAAGTACCAAATTGGGTCTCAGATGAGCATCTAAAAGAATGGGTCAGAGAAAAGGTGCTGTTGTGCCATATTAGAAGCTTTATAATAACCAATGAAGTGCTGGGTACCCGTGATGATGGTGAAGGAAGGTTTTACGTTGGAGCAGTATTCCACATTCCCCGATGTGGAAATTATTCAACCTACCCTTTGAAAAGTGTTCACAATGTTTGTAAATATCATGAGAATACACGGATATCCTTACGTAACCTACCAACACAAGCTATTGTTATGAATGGTATTGTGAAAAGGATAGACTTATCAAGAAGCCATCAAAAGAGAGACTACTAGCCTTGTCCAGAAGAAATGATAAAGCAGAAGCTAACAAATTGTGGTTTCAGTATTTATGAGAACTATTCATTGTCTATTTTACCTGTGAATAATCAGTCTTTCTTACAATATGTATTGGTGGGACAGACATATTATATAGTAACAGCGGCCACAAGTTATATCAGGGGATAACAACAATGCTCTTTGGTAAGCCACAATATCGCCATAGGGAATGTGGCATTAGATCTGGCCATTGGAGGATGAACTTATCCTTAGCCAGTAAGAAACATAGTAATGAAGGAGAACTTCAAGATCCAATGCACTGAGTCAGATCAATATCTGTGGGACTATGTTGTTATGGACCAAGATTAAAAAAACTAGGTAATGATAGAGATCTAGAAGATAATAAGGCGAGCAGGAAGGAGCTTAAGAATGAAATTAGGAGAGCCAGAAGGGGCCATGAGAAGGCCTTGGTGAGCAGGATTAAGGAAAACCCCAAGGCACTCTACAAGTATGTGAAGAGCAAGAGGATAAGAGCTGAGAGAATA
Organism: Mobula hypostoma; assembly: GCF_963921235.1. NCBI lineage: Eukaryota > Metazoa > Chordata > Chondrichthyes > Myliobatiformes > Myliobatidae > Mobula > Mobula hypostoma. The sequence continues at coordinate 82,900,007 of NC_086101.1, read as the reverse complement.
GGACCAATCAAGTGTGACAGTAAAAAGTGTGTATGGAACCGGAGGAGATAGCAGAGATACTTGATGAATACTTTGCTTCAGTATTCACTATGGAAAAGGATCTTGGCAGTTGTAGAGATGACTTGCAGCGGACTGAAAAGCTTGAGCATATAGACATTAAGAAGGAGGATCTGCTGGAGCTTTTGGAAAGCAATAAGTTGGATAAGTCTCTGGGACCAGATAAGGTGTACCCCAGGCTACTGTGGGAGGTGAGGGAGGAGATTGCTGAGCCTCTGGCAATGATTTTTGCATCATCAATGGGGATGGGGCGGTTCCGGAGGATTGGAGGGTTGCAGATGTTGTTCCCTTATTTAAGAAAGGGAGTAGAAATAGCCCAGGAAATTATAGAGCAGTAAATCTTACTTCAGTGGTTGGTAAGTTCATGGAAAAGATCCTGAGAAGCAGGATTTATGAACATTTGGAGAAGCATAATATGATTAGGAATAATCAGCATTGCTTTGTGAAAGGCAGGTCGTGCCTTACGAGCCTGATTGAATTTTTTGAAGATGTGACTAAGCACATTGGTGAAGGTAGAGCAGTAGATGTAGTGCAAACAGATTTCAGCAAGGCATTTGATAAGGTACCCCATGCAAGGCTTATTGAGAAAGTAAGGAGGCATAGGTTCCAAGGGGACCTTGCTTTGTTGATCCAGAATTGGTTTGCTTGCAGAAGACAATGAGTGGTTATAGACGGGTCATATTCTGCATGGAGGTCGGTGACCAGTGGTGTGCCACAGGGATCTGTTCTGGTACTCCTTCTCTTCATGATTTTCATAAATGACTTGGATGAGGAAGTGGAGGGATGTGTTACTAAAGTTGCTGATGACACAAAGATTGCGGGTGTTGTGGACAGTGTGGAGGGCTGTCTGAGGTTATAGTGGGACACTGATAGGATGCAAAACTAGGCTGAGAAGTGGCAGATGGAGTTCAACCCAGATAAGTGTGAAATGATTCATTTTGGTTGGTCAAATATGATGGCAGAATATAGTATTAATGGTAAGACTCTTGGCAGTGTGGAGGATCAGAGGGATCTTGAGGTCCGAGTCCAAAGTTCAAAGTTGCTGCGCAGGTTGACTCTGTGGTTAAGAAGGCATACGGTGCATTGGCCTTCATCAACCATGGGATTGAGTTCAAGAGCCGAGAGGTAATATTACTGCTATATCGGCCCCTGGACAGACCCTACTTAGAGTACTGTGCTCATTTCTGGTCACCTCACTACCGGAAGCATGTGGAAACTATAGAAAGGGTGCAGAGGAGATTTACAAGGATGTTGCCTGGATTGATGAGCATGCCTTATGAGAAGAAGTTGAGTGAACTTGGCCTTTTCTCCTTGGAGCTGTGGAGAATGAGAGGTGACCTGATAGAGGTGTTTAAGATGCTGAGCGGCATTGATCGTGTGGATAGTCAGAGGCTTTTTCCCAGGGCTGAAATGGCTAACGTGAGAGGGCACAGTTTTAAGGTTCTTGGAAGTAGGTACAGAGGAGATGTCAGGGTTAAGATTGTTATGCAGAGAGTGGTGAGTGCGTGGAATGGGCTGCCGGCAATAGTTGTCGAGGTGAATACTTTATACTTTATTGTCACCAAACAATTGATACTAGAACGTGCAATCATCACAGCGATATTTGATTTTGCGCTTCGCACTCCCTGGAGTACATATTGATAGTAAATTTTAAAAATTTAAATTATAAATCATAAATAGAAAATAGAAAAGGGAAAGTAAGTAGTGCAAAAAAACCGAGAGGCAGGTCCGGATATGTGGAGGGTACGACCCAGATCCGGGTCGAATACGATAGAGTCTTCTAAGAGACTCCTGGATAGGTACATGGAGCTTAGAAAAATAGAGGGCTATGGGTAACCCTAGGTAATTTCTAAGGTAAAGACATGTTCGGCACAGCTTTGTGGGCTGAAGGGCCTGTATTGTGCTGTAGGGTTTCTATGTTTCTATGTTACTGAGTTGCCACCAGTTCCTCACTTGACTGCAGACTGGATATGTGCTGTGGCAGAGGAAAGGAGATAATCCATCAATGGACGGAACACACTGAAGTTATTGAAACACACGCAGATAAGGCAACCCAAACAATAAATTTTTGGATTTGGGGAACAAATGTTCAAATATACCCATGGGTGAGAATACAATCACATTCTGTTATAATACTAATTTTATGTACCTTGATAATTGTATTGCTCAATGTTTATCAACTGTGAAGATGGAAGACCGAAATAAGGGACAAAATTGAGGATAATGCTTTCATGAAACAGCAGAGATAATTGTCAGTATAAAGGTGGTAAATTTTGTCAGAAATTGTTATTATTTATAGAATGTAAGTGTTGCACACCTACTGGTGGTCCATGTCATTCCCCTGGGCAGTCAACTGAAGGAGAGGAGGATAATGATCTGAAGATAACTATCTCAGAATCAAGCGGAGGGAGATGTTGGCCAGAAGAAACTTCAGTCTACAATTCGTGGATTTGTTGAATCAAGGACAGGGGAAGCAGACAAACCAATTGTCTTTTTCCCTCTCCATTTTGTGGATTTCGAACTGATTCTTGGTCTGGAATAATCTAATCAGAGCAATTGAATGTGGACATAAGGAGCTTCAGGTAATGACCTGCTAAACCTAAAGACATTCTCAGATGAGTAGCTACTTATAATGTAAAATGCCAGACCTACCAAAGAACCAACCTTTAATCTCATTAGACCCTGTCTGGGTTGCCTCATTTAACTCGTTGGGGCCAGTCAGAGTTGAAAGACACATATACGCAGTGCTGGGTTGTGCAGAACCATGAAACAATGTTGGTTGTAGCCCTGGACTAGAAGGAGTAAGAAGGTGCTCCAAGTAAGTCTGGTGACCCTGAACCAATGAGATGGAGATCCACCAGTTCAACTGATGAAGAACAGAGAAAGAGTCAGGAGCTCCAAATACAGAAGGACGATAAGTCTCCAGCAACTGGAGACCAACCATTGTGGTTAAAGAGGACCCCATGGACACGAGGAGATCGGGACCACGAGGAAAGCCTGGCCAGCACGGAGTCCTTTCCCGGATAATACCTTTCTGCTTCATTGACTGTTCATGCAGGGTCAGGGATTCAAGTAGGGTGCATACAGGTAGTTAGTTTGTAAACCATCATGCTTTTTAGTTGAGACAATAAAAGTTAGTTGTCAGTAAATACAGATTCTCTGTGCCACACTGGTCATTATTACAAGGGGTGATTCTTGAAACACTAGAATAGTCTGGCAATTTCCATTGAGAGAAGACATTCTTAAAATCTATCGGGGACTGAATGACTATCGAATTAATGTGCGGCAAAATTGGATAGCTAGTTTCTGATGCACAGTTTGTACTATATATGGTTATCCTCAAAATTTTTGTTGGAAATGGATTAAGAAAAAAAGTTTATGCCACTCAGTCAGGGATACAGTCGTGCATCTTTCAGCAGATGAATAAGAACCAGTTGAAAGAGATGTCTGATAGCTGCCATTTCGTCTCATAAAGTTTTTTTGCTGGATAATGGTATGAAACATAGGGGAGAGCCTCAACGAAGAAGATAAAAATTCTTAAAACATAAGATCTTCCCACAAATGTGAATATGGTAAGATTACTTTAGAAATGATTTGCAGGTCCAGGCTCAAGTTTGAGTAATAGATGTTCTGTTGAAGGGTTGTAATCCGTGACCATTAACTCCTTATATATTTGTGGTTTATCTCTACAGGTGGCCTTTAAGACAAAGTTAATTATTTTTTATTGCACATAGCAATCTTTTATGTTTTCAGTAAACAGAAGGATAGAGTATGAACCTCTGTTAATCTAGCTGTAAATCTGTCAGCATCTTGCATGACTTCACTCAGGTAGGAGGTAACAGCATCAGACTATAATGAGTAACCAGGCAATGATAATTCTGAGATTTCTCTCCACATAGCCTTTATTCTTTAAAACAGTTTCACAGTACTTATGCTTCATTGATATCCAGGTATTTCAGGTATATTTATAACTGATTAATGCATGCCCAAGTGTAAAACTGATGATGCAGTTGTGTTACCTTGGTTGTTTTAATGATATGGTACAAACTTCAACTAACCATTAACATGCTAGGAATAATTAAGGAGTTATTTTTGCAAGAATTAACCAGAAGTATGATTTCAAGCCACCTGTGTAAAATGTGCCTACTGTTCAAGTATTATTCCGGTAATGATTCCAGTTCAATTGCAGATTTATGTTGGAATGAAATAGTTTTCAATTAGTTTAATGCTCTTTATCCCAGTAGTCACAGGCTCCTTAGAAACCATTAAATGATTAGTGATTTAAATGTGAACCCCTTTGCTGATAGAATTTGAAATAGAACAGGGTTTCCCAACCTTTTTTATGCCATGGACCAATGCCATTAAGCAAGGACCCTAGATTGGGAACTCTAAATCGAGAAGGATTTGAATGCCATGATACCCATGTTCAAGAACAATATAGTTCTCCTCACTTTAAACTTCTTAGAAATGTATAAATGTTCCAATACTTATCAGTGGAGTGATAAATGTGAAACTATGCTGTGTCTACCTAAATTCTATTGTCTCTTTTTTGTCACTTACGGGAAATAAGATAAACCCATGGAAATTTCCATACATTTTCCTCCACAACTTTTGTTGGTAATCGCTCAATTGTGGCCTGACATCAGCAGGAATGTCTTGAATGTTTAGTTCTAGACTTAAATAAAACATAGCAATAGTTGGAAGTATGAAATAGTAAGATGTAAGTGTCAGCTGTAATTTTATAGGAGCATTTTGTCTCAGAGATTTAAGGACATTGCTTCAAAAGATCTGTATACAAATATCTGTCTAATATGCCACTGATCGCTGTGCTGTAATCTTTTGTATGGGATATTAAACAGAGATCCATCCACCTTTTTATAGGGATTCAACAACTGAAGAATATGGGAACTTTGTTGATTTTGTGGGCATAAAATTAGTAGCTTAGTTTGGGTTCAAAATAGATAAAAAGGCAATCCAAAGATTGTGACCAAAGAGAGGATAAAATTGCTATAGAATTTAAAGCTGGTTTTGATGATGGCGTGTTTGGTTCTCCCAACAAAAAAGAATGAATTTCACTGATATCATAATTTTACGAACTTTTTAAGATACTTCATGGCCAATTTTGTATTTTTGAAACTTTGTTACTAATTGAGTGTAAGAAATATAAAAAACAGTTTGTGTGGAACAAGCTCTCACTTACAAAATATGTGACTTTTTTCTGTATGGTTATTTTTGACAATTTTGTTTGAGAGTGAGCTATTTATTACCTAATATTTCAGCAAAACCTTTATATTTGTAAGGCACAAGATCTTTCACATATGCATAAGAAGACAGCGAGTGCCTCTGTTTAGTCTCAACCAAATGATGACACTTTTGACAATGCAGCACATACTAGAACATTAGCCTGAATCTTATGCTCACACCTCAGAAATAAGCTTTGAACCCACAGCTTCAAGCAAGAATTCTACCACAGCTGGTGTTTTATAAGTGAAACTTTGTTTATTCATGGCTTGACAATTATTTTATTCTATTCCAATCTTCTCTGTCACAAAGGCCATCTACTTCAACCACCACAATATCACCTAATTCCACTTCCACCTCAACCTATCAGCTGTCGACAGATTTATTGAAGAAACTGTTATCTCCAAAAACCATCAAGAATCGTCCTGGTTTGTATATAATTGGGGAAAGGATATGGGATTAATGCAGGAAAATGGCGCTAAGATAAAAGTTGAGGAGAGTTCCTTCTTCTATTTGTTTTTCTTTTGGCTCCAGATTCCAGCATTCACAGTGTCTAATGTCTTTTTAAAGATTCAAAGAGTCAAAGATTCAAAGTACATTTATTATCAAAGTATGTATGCAGTATACAACCCTGAGATTTGTCTTCCCATAGAGACAGCCATGGAACAAATAAAACCATGGAAGCCATTCAAGAAAAAGACATCAAACCCCCAACACGCAATAAAAAGAACAAATCGCACAAGCATCAAAAAAAAGAGCGAAAAACACAGAATATAAAACATCAAACCACAAAGTCATTGAAACCGTTCAGGAATGTTCAGTTTTCAGCTCAATTCAGTTCAATCCAGCACTTTGTTGTTCGTTGACAGTAAGCTGCAGAGTCAGTCCACCCCGATCAAAATTGGACAAAGTAGGAACAAGATGGGAGCAACCAGAAAGCAGAAACACATTATAACGTGAACCACAGTGTAAAATCCACAAACCATGTTGATTCAACCTTGCCCAACTCCCAAGACTGGGGCAGGGTCCTGACCCAAAATGTTGACTATCCTTTTGCCTCCACTGCTGCTGAGTTCCTTTGGCTTCAGATTACAGCATCTGCTGTTTCTTGTATCTCCAAAAGTTTAGTCTGCTCGAATTGAATGGGGCAGCCTACGATACCTCCTAATTCTGAGAGCAGTGGCTGCATATAAATAACCTGTCGCAGGGGTACCTTTGATTTAGAAAGGACTGGAAAATGGTACTCACCACAACTGTGATCAAAGGAAGAACAACAGGGGGGTGACCAAATAACAGTTTTGGTTTTCAGAAATCACAGATTAATGTGAGAATGTGAACATGACATCATTATGAGGTTATTTAATGAGAGATCTGCATATTACTTTTTAGTTTTATTTAATTTCCACAAATCATAATGTGTTCAGATTGCATAAAATAATTACAGACAGGGCATAATTTTTTTAAGCAAACAATTATTTGTGCATGGTGATAGGCAAAACAAATCTATCTTGTAACCCATAATTAGGCTGTTGATCCTTCAAAGGTGAGGATAATTCACAGCCTACTAACTTATAAAATAACCTCCCACAGTTAAAATACCAATGTCTTCTACTCCCACTGACTGTGGGTCTTTAATCCCCACTCAAACTAAGTCAGCCATTCACTTTCACTTTTCTGTACAATCAATGTTGCCTTTGAAGTTAGTCACCCTTAACAAGTGCAAAACTTCTATAGTTAATCAATAGGTCAAATTTTACTTATTATTCAACAATATTTCTAGGTTAGGTTACTGAAGGTAGGAAAACTAAATTAAAATGTAGATTTTTGTTTCTCAAATGTTTTTCCTGCTTTTAATGTAATATTGTCTTCATGACTGCACGTGGCTTACTTTTCCTGACTTACTTTATGTTTATGATGAGAATTAGCTTATCAAGTTTGAACTGAATGTGTGGCTCCTAATTTACACTGCAATAAGTGGCAGGGGTTATCTTCTTTGGAGGATAACTCCTTCATTCAATAACTGTCTACAGATGCTTCTTCATACTTGGGACAAAACGCAGCTAAGGGTAAGTAGTATTTTGTGAGGTGATGTATCACTTCTGCCACTTACGGTGACTTTCCTTATTTGTAGCATTGATGTTGCAGGGCCATCCTGACTTCTACTGCACCAACAGGCAAATGTTTCCAAGAGTCAATGAGGATGTACTCCACGTTCTGGATCACCTCCCGTCATGACAGAGTACAGACCTATTTTTGGAGTCTGGTGTCAAGCATATCCTCTCCAATGTAATGGCTGTGTCTGGGCTCTAGATAATAGGATATCTTTTTGAAATATATTGAGACACTGAGAGATACCGATAATTGCTAAAGTACATGCATCTTGTTCATTCAGCTCTTTAACTACATCAGAAGCGTTCAGATATTACACCTGTATGTCACATGCTTGCATCCATTTTATAGATTTCCTCTTTGAAAAGAAAGAATGATTCACATCTGCACACATTATTTACCAATTCCAAAAGTTCAAAGTAAATTTATTATCAAAATACATATACTGTATGTCACCATATACAACCCTGAAATTCATTTTCTTGCAAGCATGCTCAATAAATCTATGGTATAATAACCAAAACAGAATCAATAAAAATAATTCAATTACAGCATTCAACCAGAGTGCAGAAGACAACAAACTGTGCAAGTACAAAAAGAAGAAATAATAATAAATAAATAAGCAATAAATATTGAAAACATGAGATGAAGAGTCCTTGAAAGTGAGTCCATTGGTTGTGGGAACAGTTTAAACTCTCTGAGATTCTCTGATCTTCCTTGATCTTTGCAAGGCAAGTTGTGTTGTTGGTCTCTATCTGGGTCTTGTCTGAAAGTAAGAGTTATTACTTGATTGGATCACTAGAACCTTGCAATGTCTCTACTATGGGTAACGATAGATTTAGTTGTAGAATACACTCACAATCACATAATTCTTCAATATCTCTTGCAGAATTAAATTTATTTACATGCTCACTTTTATTTCTTTGTAAAGTAGCAATATCCCATTTCAGAATGATAGATTTATGTGGTGTGTTGTTATTCAAACTCTATGCTTGAAATAGGTCAGTTGTCCTATGGGGAAATAATGGACAGAGTAGTTTTATATCTGCTGTGAGAGCAAAAGGGTACTGGAGTGAAACAGGTAAAAATTTGAGTGGTCTTAATGACAGGATATTTCCTCTTGTGGAAGGATCTAAAGCCAGCGATCATGTGAAAAATAAGGGATTAACTATTTAAAGAGGGTTGATTTATTTTGTTCTCAGTGGATTGAGATTCTTTCAGATTCCCTTCCTCAAAGGAAAGTGGACACTATGATTATTTATAAAGAAAGTGTTGTATTCTGATGTTTTTGATCCAAAGTTCTTTCAGAAGTCAATAAAGAGGCATAAAACTTGTTGCTTCATGATTGCTTTATTAAGCACTAATAGAACAAAGAGAATTGGAAATGAAGAAGAGTGGGGTCTAGGAGGGGAAAGAAAAGAAGAAGCAAAGGTGGTGGATCAATATGTCCAGCCCTTCTTATACCATAGGTAAGAGACATTCCATTCAAATTTGTGGATAACAGTTAAGTAAGTAAGTAGAGTAGAGTTTATCAATCAGATCAGCTCACTCAAATAATGTGATACCAAGAAGCTTCCAAAAAGACGGAACTGTAACCTCTAAGGAGCCCACTGAACAATTGCATACACATACTATTACCACCAGGAAATGTACTAAGCAGCTACAAGTATATATACGAGCAAGCATAAATAGTTAAACTGCAAAGAAAGTAACAACTATACAGTCTAATCCAAGAAGAGGTAGACAGCAAGCAAAGATAGGAATGTGGAGTTGATTGTATTGAATCATACACTATGCTTGAAGGGCCATGTGGACTATTTTCCTGCTCCTAATTCACATGTCTGTAACATACTGAATTTATTATGTGTTTATAATTCAGCCGGATGAATAACATGTTGTAAAATGTGATGCCACCCTGTTGCTAAGCAAAGTTACTTCATCAATGTGTCATCATTAATCTCAAGCACCCTTTTAATACTTGTATTTTCAATGATTCTTTGACAATTCTCAGTGAACTCTCCACTGCACCATCCTGGATGCTGGATGATATGATGCAATAGGCCTGACATAATTTTTAGTTTATTTCTTAAAACACTCACATGGGAATGAATGGAACTGGGGACAGGTAATAATCTATAAGGTGAAATGAATCTCAATTCTTTAGTTCCATACTCTGTTATAGTATAGGACTGTTATTAGGTTTTTGATTAGTAAGTGCTTCAAAGGTTACAGGCAGTAGGCCAGAGAATGGGGCTGACAGGGATAATAAATCAGCCATGTTGGAAAGATAGAGCAGACTCGACGGGCTGAGTGGCCTAATTCTGCTCCTATGTCTTATGGTCTTATGGACTCAACATATTTGGCTCAAGCATTTAGAGTGACAATGAGTACTGAGAAGTTATGAATCTCAGAACAATCAGTGGGACCTTTAATAAAAGTCTATTTAGTCGTATCCAACTCTGTAAAGATGACTTTAGTGGTTTGACTTTGCAGATTTGGCAGATAGTACGCTTGTCTACTAGTTCTTCAAGATCTTTATCCAACTCACTGTCATAAACAAAACATTTGGCAATTACCTTCATGGTTCCAATGCCAAAATGTTCAATGTGAAACTCTTCCAAAACCTGTCTTCTCCACAGATATGGCAGCTCTGCATTCCCATTTAGCCCAACTTGTTGTACTGACAGCTCATATCATACGTTTTAATATGGCTTCATCTGGATGTATGCCTGATTCAACGCAAGCTCTCCAAGTGTTCCAAATATGCCCACTTTTGTGTATTCTCAGTCAGCTCCATTGCTCTGAATGGCCACTCTTACTTTCAACGTGCAGATAAGAGTAAATATGCTTTTCTGTTCTGCTTCAGAAATTTTGCATGGTTATACGCACAACGTGCTGGAGGAACTCTGCTGGTCAGGCAGCATCTATGGAAAAGGTGAGAAGAGATAAAAGGCCAGAGTGGGGAACTGAAGTGAGGGGGGTGGGGGGAGTGATTTTTTTTACTGGGAGGAGAAATCAATATGCATGCCATATAGCTGGAGGCTATCCGGATGTATATGGGGTTGCCTCACTGTGGTATAAGAAGGTGCCACGGACCCACATAATTATTTTATTAAAGCATCTGGAATCTCATTTTGCTTGTGATGATTGATTGTGTACTCATATTTTACTGTTCATTCTCCTTTCTTCTACAATTAATCTGGGACTAAATATTGTTTGCAAAGGCTTGTACACTGTAAGTAAATGTAAAGGTCTGCCCAATAGAAATTCTTTGTATATTTTCACTCCACAGACTATCTCTTTATCAATTTGAGTACTTTTCTCTTCTACTTTTGTCAATGTACTTGACACAAGGACAATTCCTTAACATTGGTGAGGCTCCCAATCCAATGTGCCTCATCTACATTGGTGAGACCCATTATAAATTGGGGGATAACTTTGTCAAGCACCCTCACTCCATCTGCCAAAAGTGGAACTTTCCGGTGGCCAAACATTTTAATTCCCATTCCCATTCCCACTCCAACATGTCAGTCCATGGCCTCCTCATGTGCAAAGATGAGGCCACATGCAGGGTGGAGGAACAAATCCTTATACTCTCTCTGGGTAGCCTCCAACCCGATGGTGTGAATATTGATTTCTCCTTCCGGTAAAAAGGAAATTTCCCTATGCTGGCATTTTCCCTCTTCTCAACTGGCTATCACTTCCCCCAGGACACTCCCCCCCCCGCGTCCAAAACACCTCCTTTCCTTTCTCATATGATCCACTCTCTTTTCCTATCAGATTCCTTCTACTCCAGCCCTTTATCTTCCCCACCCACCTGGCTTCACCTATCACCTCCCCCCAGCTTTTTATTCCGGCATCTTCCCCTTTTCATTTTTAGTCCTGATGAAGGGTCTCAGCCTGAAATGTCGATTATTTATTTATTTCCATAGGTCCTTCTTGACCTGCTGAGTTTCTCCAGCATCTTATATGTGTTGCAATTGCTTGTCTTCTTGGTGATCATGCATCACATGACTAATAACAGCTTTAATCCATAAACTCCATCCAAAGTTCAATATTAATTTTGTAACATGGTGACTAACGAAGAATCACTTGCAATACTTTCCTTGCAAATGCAGTCTACATTTTCTGTTCCTTGTCTCAAGTCTACCTCATCTTTCTTCAGTAAATGATGCAGTGGTGCCAGAATTTCTGCAAGACCTGGCAGAAATCTAACATGACAGTGTCCAATGTCTAGGAATGATCCAAGTTCTGCAGTGTTTCAAGGTTTTATTTCCTTCACAATTGTTTCCAATTTTTCTATGACCATTTACAATCCATTTATATTTAGCCTTTATCACAAAGTATAAGCATTTCATGGTGCTCATTTTCATACCTGAACATTTATGATATTCATAGCTTATTCTTTGCCATAAAAAACAAAGTATGTTGGAAATACACAGCAGCTGGCAACTGATGGCAGCTGTCAAGAGGAAAACAGAAGTCAGGATTATAGGTCTAGTTGCAACTAAAGAACATTGACTTGAAATATGAACTCCACAGATGCTGCCTGACCTGCTGAACATTTTGAACATTTAAATATATCAGTCAAACTTTATCTAACGAGTGGCAGGAAAGCAAGGCAGCCAAATGGCTGATTCCTGTTCCTATTGTTATTTTAGACTTACAGCTGAATCAGCCTTTAGATTTTATATCCTTGCTACTTGTGGCTAATAATACATCACCTTGATTCCATAGATGATGATCTTTACACTATGAACACAGGAAATTTTGCAGATGCAAAATCTTGAGCAACGCATACGCAAAAGTCAGGCAGCATCAAAGGAGGGGAATGGATAGTCGGCATTTCAAGATGAGACCCTTCATCTTATGGTCTTGCTATCAATTTTTATTGTGAATGGTGGTAGAAATAGAATTTAAATATGTTCTAAATAAAAAGTTGGAACTCCTATAGACGATATTGTATATGTTCAGATTGCAAAAATTACCAGTTTATCAATAATTAGCAGAGTATAAATAACTTACATAAGGACTGACGATCATTCTGCCAAACGTGCTGTCACACCAGATTTTGTGGTTTCTACTTGCGTCAGTAACAAAATTGTTTCATGGCTGCTGTATGTTACGGGTTCCCTGTTCCTGGCACATGAGGTCATTGCACTGTTGCGCTTACCTGTGGTGCCACACTCTTCCCTGCAAGCGTTCTACTGTTTTTATCACCCAAAGTATCCCCATGCCGCATTTCCAGTGGATCTGTCTCCCCTTGCCATTCACATCCATCTGTGTACACAACTGCCAGTGCACACTCAAAGTTAGCTGCCTCCATGCTCACCCACTTTATCAGTGACTTAAAATATCATTGCTGGTCCATGGCCTCCTCTTGTGCCAAGGTGAGGCCACCCTCAGGGTGGAGGAACAGCACCCTATGTTCTATCTGGTAGCCTGCAACCTGATGGCATGCATATTGATTTCTCCTTCTGGGTAAAAAAAATTCCCTCCCTCTCCCCTCTCCTTCTATTCCCCACTCTGACCTTTTACCTCTTCTCACCTTCCCTATCACCTCCTCCTGGTGCCCCTCATCTTTCTCTTTCTCCTTGGTCCACTCTCTTCTCCTATCAGACTGCTTCCTCTCCAGCCCTTTACCTTTCCCACCCATCTGGCTTCATCTGTCACCAGGGCCGGATTTAGTGGGGCCGGGGCCCCCGCTGACACCATAAAAAGCTGCTGTACCAAGCAAAAAAAGGCAAGAACAAGAGCAAAGGCCATACTGGTCTAAATATCAAAGCTGTGGACCAAGACATTGGCTTAGTACAATACGTAGGCTATAAACTTATAGGCCTTAAGAGGGAGGACAGAAAGTAATGCAGATTCTTAGTTTGAAGGACAGCATCTAAAGCACTCAAAAATTGACCTAGGCTTAGTTGGTTTAGTAAAGTTATGAGGGAGACGAAGTATGATGTACCCAATCTTAAATCTTTATTTAGCTATTGTTGCACATACCATAGGCCTTATTTCTCAAACAATGCCAAAGCATTTTTATTTAGGTATTTTTCTCAGCCGTGTGTTCTGAGAAAGTAGAATGGAAATGAGAGACAAAAAGGCCAAGAGAAATGGCATTATGGCAAACTAGGAAAATTGACACTACTCCAACAATATTTTTGAAAAATGAGATCTGGCTCATACTAACCTATTACTGTGCTGTGTGGCTTGCAGAGTAAAGACCACTCATTAGTAGACATACTCTGACACAAACTGTTTTTGCAGTTCTGTATCTATTCTTCCGCTGTCAGACGCTAGTGTAATGTAGGTCAGTATCGTTTTCCTGTGGTGTTCACTATTTTCATGCTCTCCTACGCGCTCAGCAGCATGTTTCCAGTCACTAAAGCCAGTTTCAAAAATGGACTGACAGTTACCATCACTGAAGATACAGCATGCAAAACAAAACACACAGCCGACGGAAGGGGAATATAAGAGCCATTGCCTTGATATGTTTACTTGCGTTTGAAAATGAAATTTGGAGAAAAAACATCTCTGCTGTTTGTATACTCATTCTGAAGCTTTGTATTCACATCCTTATTCTGGCAGGACTCCGGCCCTTTCTTAGCCCAGTATGCTCAGACTGAATCATCTAACGTTTCCTTTCCCCAGCAAGCAGGATCAGTGCTGTAAGGATCCCCAGTAGCGGTAACGTTAAGATTAATGACAGCCCGACTTGGTTGTTTGGAGGCCCCTGTGGTTGGGAATCCCAAAGTCATGCTCTCTGCATCTTCAACATTAGCTGCTGACTGTGGCTAGGATGATGGTCCTGTGCTAACGCTGGTGCTAGCGCTAGCTGTTGAACAAGTCTCCATTTGTCTGCTGGTCTCAGATTGTAACAAGAGCGATGATACAGCTGCATCATCGAGAACAGGTTTAAAAAATTCTGTCAATTTTAATGTCTTTTTTAATCCTTCTTTCTCACGGTCCTCTTCTTCTTGTTTCTTTTTTCTTTTCTGTGCTCCACTCCCGTATTTTTTTTGTCCGCGATGATGATAGCTACCTATTTTGGGCCCCTCTGCAGCTCTGGCCCCTGGGCTGTAGCCCAGCCTAGCCCTGCCTATCACCTTCTGCAATCATGCTTCCCCTTCCCCCCCACCACCTTTTTATTCTGGCATTGTTCCCCCTTCCTTTCCAGTCCTGAAGAGGGGTTTTGGTCTGAAATTTTGACTGTTTATTCATTTCCATAGATGCTGCCTGACCTGCTGAGTTCCTCCAGCATCTTATGTGTGTTATTGTTGTCTTCTGCCATCTTATTTCATTTTTTAAAATTCTTTGTATGATATCCATTCAATACATTGCCATTATTACTTTGTAATGTACACATGTTTTCTTGCTTAAATTTATATAGCATCAATAATAAACGTTTCACATGAGACATGGAGAACTTTGAAAATCATTCTAATACTTATTCCACTCTCTCCAATTATTTTGTCGTATGTATTTGCAATGCATTTACAGACATTAGAAAAGGCGATGAATGTCAATATTCAATATCCACCCCAGAGAATCCCAATAGATTAAATGAGGGATAGAGTATATTCCCCTCAGCATGATCATCACTGTGCTTTCACTCAATAGAAGAGATTTATACAGTTAATCCAACCCTTCACCACACATTATTCAAAAAGAACTGAACCAATAATACACAAGCTAATGGTCTGAGGAAACATTTAGGGTAAAATTTAAATCCAGGAGCAATACTAGCAGAGTGAATTCATTGCCTATTATAATAAAACATATTTTTTGATATTTTGTTCTAACCTGGCAACTTTAAAATACTTTCTTCAACTCGAAGGGTAGTAGCATAAATTTTATTGTTCCAAGCACAATGGTGCCAAGCTATCTAATGTATTCTTTAGAATACATCAATGATGAAAATCAGTTCAAGTGGGAAGTGGAAAACATAAACAGATTCCTCAGAATCCAACCAAACTATTTCCGTTTAAATTTGCTCCAATTTGAGACTGTAGTGAGTAGCTGCTGCAGATATAATGGAAACCAATGTGACATATACAGTCTGTCAAATTCAATTCTGAAGGTGAGATAGTTATCCAAAACATTTTTAATCAACTCAGGGAGAGAAGAATCATAATTTGGGAAAATGGGAAGGGAGTGGGTAGCACCAGAGAGACTTTCTGTAATGATTAATAAACCAATTGTTCGGATTCAAATGACCTTGCCTGGTATCTCAAGGCTGGGTGTGTCTGCACCCGTGCCACCACCAACCCTGGCACACTTTCATTGCCACCTGTCCCACTCCCCTCCCAAGGTGCTCCACTTTCCCCATTCCCAATATCTTTTGCTCCCGCCAGGTTTACAAACTCACTCTCCATTCCATGTTGACAAGAAGTGTACTGTGCAAAAGTCTTAGGCATCCTAGCTATAAATACATACCCAAGACTTTTGCACAGTGCTATATATATATATAAATTCGCAGATATATGTAATATGTACTTTAGCGCTTAATACACAAGGACTATGATCAAGTCAAGTACACTGCAACTCTCACTAGCAGGATGTGCGGTTTCAG
Organism: Mobula hypostoma; assembly: GCF_963921235.1. Taxonomy (NCBI): domain Eukaryota; kingdom Metazoa; phylum Chordata; class Chondrichthyes; order Myliobatiformes; family Myliobatidae; genus Mobula; species Mobula hypostoma. The sequence goes on along the minus strand of NC_086101.1, from coordinate 82,884,031 downwards.
TGGTAGGTTGACACATGTGCTTGGTGCTGATGGAAACATACATCTCTATGGGCACAGCTTAGACATCATCCACTGCATTCTCAATGTGGTGAGATGTCAGAGATTGACTCTTCTGTTGTCCTCTTCTGATCCAGTTTAACCTGTTTAATTTGTTGTGACTTACAAAATAATTTTTAATCCCTTTTTCAATGACATTGGCCCTTTCTGGATCATATCTATTGGTTGGCAAATTGCAACTTATCAAAAACCTGACAACAATCTTAACTACAGTTTCATTGAAATAAGAAGTAAGAAAGTGGTAATTCTCAATGTAGGAAGCCCCAGCACCTCATCCCAGACATTTCTGTCACTAGTTTTACTTGGGATGCAGAGGGCTTTGCAGCTGGAAATTTTACCACTAAAACACGAACAAGGATCTTTCAGTACTGAAGTTATGCATCTGACCATCTGAGCAAATTTTGCCCTGCTGCACATTCAAAGTAAATTTATTATCAAATTACAAATATGTCAACAAGGACAAAGCTAAGATTCATTTTCTTGCAGGCATTCACAGTAGATAGAAAACAGCACAATAAAATATGAATATCAATGAAAATATGAACAAAGACAAACAACCTATGTACAAAAGAAGATAAAATGTTGAAATATGAACTAAAACAAATAATAATCAATAATATACAGAACATGGACTGTAGAGTCCTTGAAAGTGAGTCCATAGGTTATGGAATCAGTTTAGTGTTGAGGTAAGTGAACTTATCCACGTTGGTTCATGAGCCTGATGGCTGAAGGGTAATAGTATTTCTGAACTTCTTGGTGTGGGATCTAAGGCTCCTGTAACTTCTTCCTGATGATAGGAATGAGAAGAGAGCATGACCTGGATGGTGGGTGTCCTTGAAGATGGATGCTGGGTTCCTGTGGCAGTGCTCTGTGCAGATGAGCTCAGTGATGGGGAGGGTTTGCCTGTGATGGACTGGCCTGCATCCACCACTTTTTGTAGGCCTTTCTGTTCTTGGGCATTAGTGTTTCCATTCCACTAACAGTAAATCATTTTCATTTCTAAAGGAAACCTGAAATGGAGGTAACATACAATGAACTGTCTCCTATTTATCCTGTAGATCGGCTCACTCATTTGGGAAGATTGTTGGAGATGAAGCGTTTTTGAGAACTTTGCTGCCTTGGGTCTTCACAATTTAAAAATTTCAAAGCGATAGGTTCTCAATCAAGTTATGTGCAAATTATTCTCCGTAACTTCCGCCACCTCCAGCGGGATCCCACCACGAAGCAAACATTTTTCCCTCCCCCTCTCTCTCTGCATTCCGCAGGGATCGCTCCCTACCTGACTCCCTTGTCCATTCGTCCCCCCCATCCCTCCCCACTGATCTCCCTCCTGGCACTTATCCGTGTAAGCGGAACAAGTGCTACACATGTCCTTACACTTCCTCCCTTACCACCATTCAGGTCCCCAAACAGTCCTTCCAGGTGAGGCAACACTTCAACTGTGAGTCGACTGCGGTGATATACTGCGTCTGGTGCTCCCGATGTGGCCTTTTATATATTGGCGAGACCCGACGCAGACTGGGAGACCGCTTTGCTGAACATCTACGCTCTGTCCGCCAGAGAAAGCAGGATCTCCCAGTGGCCACACATTTTAATTCCACATCCCATTCCCATTCTGACATGTCTATCCACGGCCTCCTCTACTGTAAAGATGAAGCCACACTCAGGTTGGAGGAACAACACCTTATATTTCGTCTGGGTAACCTCCAACCTGATGAAATGAACATTGACTTCTCCAACTTCCGCTAAGGCCCCACCTCCCCCTCGTACCCCATCTGTTACTTATTTTTATACACACATTCTTTCTCTCACTCTCCTTTTTCTCCCTCTGTCCCTCTGACTAGACCCCTTGCCCATCCTCTGGGTCCCCCCCCCTTGTCTTTCTTCCCGGACCTCCTGTCCCATGATCCTCTCGTATCCCTTTTGCCTATCACCTGTCCAGCTCTTGGCTCCATCCCTCCCCCTCCTGTCTTCTCCTATCATTTTGGATCTCCCCCTCCCCCTCCAACTTCCAAATCCCTTACTCACTCTTCCTTCAGTTAGTCCTGATGAAGGGTCTCGGCCTGAAACGTCGACTGCACCTCTTCCTAGAGATGCTGCCTGGCCTGCTGCGTTCACCAGCAACTTTTATGTGTGTTGCTTGAATTTCCAGCATCTGCAGAATTCCTGTTGTATGTGCAAATTATGTACCTTTTCACTCTCAAAGGATTTATAGCTATTGTTCTTAAAGTCTATAAAACAGATATGATATAATAGGGAAGGAACTTACACTATCCACTACCAATTGTGCAGAAATTCTATTTTCCTTTTCCTTTTATTTATCTTACTGGCCTATCTTACAATCCCAATTTGTACCTCCTGAGGAATATCGACATATTCACACTGCTCAGAACTAACATCTACTAAATGTACAGTACAAATCAGCTTATGGATAAGGAACCAATTCTGAAACAAAACAGGGCTAAACCATCTCTTCCAAGGAGTCTTTCTCTGCTTGATTCTGGCTCCCAATTCATGCTTCAGTTAAACAAAAGCTAGAGCCTCGGTGTAGGTGAAGAACTGAGTGTAGGAATGCTGCAATTTTACTCTGAACTGTCAAGATGTCAACAAAATCTATTTGTGTGTTTCTAACTCACTATTATGAATAATAAATGACAGGCTATGGATTTTGGGAAAGTAAGGTCGAGAATCCAGTCCATCATGATGACACCAGATTCCTACTTTCTGGCCCTCGATTAATGCTCACACATTGTGGCTTTTTGAGTGTTTATACAGGTTTAAGAACACCTTTTAAGAGAGTGAACACTCGCAAGGCAACAGGCCCCAAAGTGTACCTGGTGGGGTTCTGAAAACCTGTGCCAACTAACCAGCAAGTGTGTTCAAAGTCAGAAATTCCCACTGCTTCAAAAGGGTAACAATCATACCAGCGTCCTAGAAGAGCAGGTTGAGCTGCCTTAATGTCTATTATCCAGTAGTACTCATATCTACAGTGATGAAAAGGTTAGTTATGGCTAGAATCAATTCCTGCCAAAATAAGGACCTGGACGCTCTGCAATTTGCCTGTTGCCACAACAGTTATACAGTGGATGCAATCTTATTGGCTCTTTACATGGCTTTGGATCACTTGGACAATACTAATACTTACATCAGGCTGCTGTTCATTGATTACTGCTCAGCGTTTAATACAGTCATTCCTACAGTTCTGCTCAGAAAGCTCCAAAACCTGGGCCTCTATACCTTCATCTGCCATTGGATCCTTCCTCACTGGAAGACTACAGTCTGTGTGAATTGGAAATAACATCTCCACCTCACTGATAATCAACACTGGTTCACCTCAAGGATGTGTACTTAGCCCACTGCTGTACTCTCTCTGTACCCATGACTGTGTGGCTGGGTACAGCTCAAATGGCATCTATACATTTGCTGATAACACAATCATTGTTGACAGAATTGCAGATGGTGATGCGAAGGCATACACGAGTAAGATGGTTGAGTGGTGTCGCAGCAACAACCTTGCACTCGGTATCATTAAGACTAAAGAATTGATTGTGGACTTCAGAAAGGACGAGATGAGGGCACATATACCAGTCCTTGTCGAGAGATCAGTAGTGGAAAAGGTGAGCAGTTTCAAATTCCTGGGGGCTCAGCATCTTTGAAAATCTATCTGGGGCCCAACATACCGATACAGTTACAAAGAAGGCACAACAGTGGCTATATTTCCTTAGCAGTTTGAGGAGATTTGGTATGTCACCAAAGACCCTCACATATCTCTAAAGATATTTCGTGGAGAGCATTCTAGCTGGCTGCATCACTATCTGGTATGTGGGGGGCGGGGGGGGGGTACTGCATAGGATCGAAATAAGCTGCAGATAGTTGTAAACTCAATCGACTCCATCATGGGGACTAGCATCTAGGACATTGTAAGGGAGAGATGCTCACAACGGCAGCATCCACCACTAAGGACCTCCATTACTCAGGATATGTCCGCTTCTCATTATCTACCAACAGGGTGGAGGTAGAGCAGCCTGGAGGTACATCTACCTAAAAACCTAAACACATTGAAAACCTACAGCACAATACAGGCCCTTCAGCCCACAATGCTGTGCCAAATATGTACTTACTGTAGAAATTACCTAGGATTACCCGTAGCCCTCTATTTTTCTAAGCTCCATGTACCTATCCAGGAGTTTCTTAAAAGATTCTATCATATCTGCCTCCAACACCATTGCTGGCAGCCCATTCCACGCACTCACCACTCTCCGCATAAAAATCTTACCCCCGACATCCCATCTGTACCTACTTCCAAGCACCTTAAAACTGTGCCCTCTCATGTTATTCAGCCCTAGGAAAAAACCTCTGACTATCCACACAATCAACGCCTCTCATCATCTTATTCACCTCTATCAGGTCACCTCTCATTCTCCGTCGCTCCAAGGAGAAAAGGCCAAGTTCATACAACCTATTCTCATAAGGTAACCCAATCCAGGCAACATCCTTGTAAATCTCCTCTGCACTCTTTCAATAGTTTCCACATCCTCCTTGTAGGGAGGTGACCAGAACTGAACACAGTACTCCAAGTGAGGTCTGACCAGGGTCCTGTGTAGCCTCTTGGCTCTTAAACTCAATCCCACGGTTGATGAAGGCCAATGCACTGTATGCCTTTTTAACCACAGAGTCAACCTGCGCAGCAGCTTTGAGTGTCCTATGGACTCAGACTGCAAAATCCCTCTGATCCTCCACAATGCCAAGAGTCTTACCATTAATACTATACTCTGCCATCATATTTGACCTACCAAAGTGAACCACCTCACACTTATTTGGGTTGAACTCTATCTGCCACTTCTCAGCCCAGTTTTGCATCCTATCAATGTCGCACTGTAACCTCTGACGGCCCTCCACACTATCCACAACACCTCCAACCTTTGTGTCATCAGCAAATTTACTAACCCGTCCCTCCACTTCCTCATCCAGGTCATTTAAAATCACCAAGAGAAGGGATCCCAGAACAGCCCCCTTAGGCACAACACTGGTCACTGACCTCCATGCAGAATATGACCAGTCTACAACCACTTTTTGCCTTCTCTGAGCAAGCCAATCCTGGACCACAAAGCAATGGCCTCTTGGATCCCATGCCTCCATACTTTCTCAATAAGCTTTGCATGAGGTACCTTATCAAATGCCTTGCTGAAATTCATATACACTACATCTACTGCACTACCTTCATCAATGTGTTTTGTCACATCCTCAAAAAATTCAATCAGGCTCGTAAGGCATGACCTGCCTTTTACAAAGCTATGCTGACTATTCATAATCATGTTATGCCTCTCCAACTGTTCATAAATCCTGCCTCTCAGCATTTTTTCCATCAACTTACCAACCACTGAAGACTCACTGGTCTATAATTTCCTGGGCTAGCTCCACTCCCTTTCTTGAATAAGGGAACAACATCCGCAACCCTCCAATCCTCTGGAACCTCTCCTATCCCCTTTGATGATGCAAAAATCATTGCCAGACACTCAGCAATCTCCTCCTTCGCCTCCCACAGTAGCCTTGGGTAAATCTCATCCAGTCCTGGAGACTTATCCAACTTGATACTTTCCAAAAGCTCCAGCACTTCCTCTTTTTCAATGTCTAAATGCTCATGCTTTACCATCTGCTGTAAGTCATCCCTACAATTGCCAAGATCCTTTTCCGTAGTGAATACTGAAGTAAAGTATTCAATAAGTACCTCTGCTAACTCCTCTGGTTCCATACAAACTTTTCTACTGTCACACTTGATTGGTCCTATTCCCTCACGACTTATCCTCTTGCTCTTCACATACTTGTAGAATACCTTGGGGTTTTCTTTAATCCTGCTTACTCGGGCCTACTCATGGCCCCTTCTGTCTCTCCTAATTTCATTCTTCAGCTCCTTCCTGCTAGCCTTATAATCTTCTAGATCTTTATCATTACCTAGTTTTTTGAACCTTTCATAAGCTTTTCTTTTCTTCTTGACTAGATTTTCAACAGTCTTTGTACACCATGGTTTCTATACTCTAACATCCTTCCCCTGTCTCATTGGAACATACCTATGCAGAATGCCATGCAAATATCCTCTAAACATGTTCCACATTTCTGCTGTACATTTCCCAGAAAGCATCTGTTCCCAATCTATGCTTCCAAGTTCCTACCTGATAGCTTCATATTTCCCCTTACTCCAATTAAACGCTTTCCTAACTTATCTGTTCCTATCTCTCTCCAATGATATCGTAAAGGAGATAGAATTGTGATCATTTTCTCCACAATGCTCTCCCACTGAGAGACCAGACCCCTGAACAGGTTCATTTCCCAATACCAGATCAAGTACAGCCTCTCCTCTTGTAGGCTTATCTACATATTGTGTCAAGAAACCTTCCTGAACACACCTAACAAACTCCACCCCATCTATATCCCTTGCTCTAGAGAGATGCCAAGAAATACTTGGGAAATTAAAATCTCCTGTTATTATTACACCTTTCCAGAATCTGTCTCCCTATCTGCTCCTTGATGACCCTGTTACTATTGGGTGGTCTATAAAAAACACCAAGTAAAGTTATTGACCCCTACCTGTTCCTAACTTCCACCCACAGAGACTCAGTAGACAATCCCTCCATGACTTCCTCCTTTCCTCCAGCCATGACACTATCTCTGATCAACAGTGCCACACCCCACCTCTTTTGCCTCCCTTCCTGTCTTTTCTGAAGCATCTAAAGCCTGGCACTCTAAGTAACCATTCCTGCCCCTGAGACATCCAAGTCTCTGTAATGGCCACAACATCATAGCTCCAAGTACTGATCCATGCTCTAAGCTCATGCGCTTCATTTATGATACTTCTTGCTTTAAAATAGACACATTCAAACCATCGGTCTGAGCGCATCCCTTCTCTATCACCTGCCTATCCTCCTTCGCATAGTATCTCCAAGCTTTTTCTATTTGTGAGCCAACAGTCCCTTCCTCCGTATCTTCAGTTTGGTTTCCACCCTGCAACAATTCTAGTTTAAACTCTCCCCAGTAGCCTTAGCAAACCTCCCTGCCAGGATATTGTTCCACCTTGGATTCAAATGTAACACGTCCTTTTTGTAAAGGTCATGTCTACTCCGAAAGAGATCCCAATGATCCAGAAATCTGAATCCCTGACCCCTGCTCCAATCCCTCAGCCACGCATTTATCCTCCACCTCACTCTATTCCTATGCTCAGTGTCACGTGGCACAGGCAGTAATCCCGAGATGACTACCTTTGAGGTCCTGCTTCTCAACTTCCTTCCTAACTCCCTGTAGTCTGTTTTCAGGACCTCCTCCCTTTTCCTGCTTATGTCGTTGGTACCAATATGTACGACAACCTTTGGCTGTTCACCTTCTGACTTCAAGATATCGAGAACACAATCAGAAACTGCCCAGAACCTGGCACCTTGGAGGCAAACTACCATCTGTGTTTCTTTCCTGCATCCACAGAATCACCTGTCAGACCCCCTAACTATAGAGTCCCCTATCACTGCTGCCTTCTTCCTTTCCCTGCCCTTCTGAACCATAGGGCCAGACTCTGTGCCAGAGGTGTGGCCACTGTTGCTTCCTCCAGGTAGGCCGTCCCCCCCAAGGAGTACTTATTGTTAAGGGGGATAGCCACAGGGGTACTCTCTAGTATCTGACTCTTGCCCTTCCCTCTCCTGACTGTTACCCACTTATCTGTCTCCTGAGGCCCTGGTGTGACTAACTGCCTATAGCTCCACTCTATCACCTCCTAACTTTCCCTGACCAGACAAAAGTCATCGAGCTGCAGCTTTAATTCCCTAACCTGGTCCCCAAGAAGCTGCAGCTCAAAGCACCTGGAGCAGATGTGGCTTTCCGGGAGGCTGGGAGTCTCCCGGACTTCCCACATCTGACACCCATTACAGAACACCGGCCTCACAGACATACTTCCTGTTTCTATTCTTCACAGCTAATCTACCTCTCCTTGACCCGTTAGCACTGCAGCCCCATTGAGCTAAAGCCCTCCTAATCTGTTGCCCGCTCCTCTGGCACCCATTCCGTAAAGCTGTCTCCTTTTAAACTCTTCGTGCTGGTTTAACTCCCTGACATCCACGCACTTGCGCAGTCATCCCTCGATCTTCCCCTATGCTATCAGATTTCTAAATGGACATTGAACCCATAAGCACTACCTCATAATAGAGTAATTTATAGTTATTATTATGCATTGCAATGTACTGCTGCCACATCACAACAAGTTTTGTGACATAGCCTGGTGATACTAAACCTGATTCTGAGGTACTTTTAAAGTCTGATGATCACTTCAGGCAATGAGTTCCAGTTTATTACTGTAATTCTCTTTTTCTTGATTCCGCAATCTCTACCCATCGACTTAAATCTACCTTTCTGTCAGGGGAAGCAGCTCCTTCCTATTATTTATATTAAGAACTCTCATAATTTTATACACCATTTGTTAAATGATTAAGTAAATGACTCTGACATTAAGTAGTACAAATATACTTCTGCAGCTGTTTTATGGATGAGACACTGAACATATTGCTATGAAATGTTTTCATCATCATGGTGTTGGTAAACACCATACACCACAATGCTGTAAATGTTTATCAACACTGGCATCACCCACCTGCTAAGAGCTCCAACCAGCATAATGGAATTGTTTGAATATCTACATGTGTTGCTATGATACAGTATTCTCTCTATAAGAGGTTCAATCCTCAGGTTTTTGTTTCCAATTAACAATTTGGAACAAGTGAACTCCTTAGTGTTTAGTTCAAGGAGTCATTTGATGTATTTTATGCACGAAGAGTAACACTGCTAATACCATAATTTGCCAACCTGGTACATTTTAACTCATTGATCACCATCACCAAGGTCTGATCACAGGTTTTATGTTCGGCAGGGAAACTAAGGCACAGTATGAGAACATTTCATTTTCATCCATATCCTTCATACTTTAAGTTTAGGATAAGAAACCCACACTTAACATTTTGTTGTTTACATTAGCTGGAGTATTGTGTACAGTTTGGGTTAGTATATGTCATGTATTTAATATTTCCGTAGTATTTGAGTAATATTATACATATATTGTTTGAGTAAGCATTCTTGTTTGTTTAAATATCTCACTATGGGTTATGTGCAAAAATATGTGAATTGCTTGCATCATAACTCTACCAGATGATAGGCACACCTTGCTTCAAGTAAACACAAGGTTAGACTCACATTTCAGACTGCTGTATCTTTCTTTTATTTAGTTTAATGTTTTGGAATAACAAAACATAACATTGGAGGCAAAGTAATTTTAAAATGAACCCGAGACGACTGCCAACCTGTGGAAGAGCAGCAGAACATGTCTTTTGGAAGGGAAGACAAAATTGAGTAAAAAAAGGCAGAAAATGGAAGAATTCACAGGCTCATAAACACAGAATACAGGGTGATAACAATCATAAAAATAAAAAGCAGAAATGGCTGTCTATATCGGAAACACACACATAATGCTGGAGGAACTCAGCAAAATGGAAAAAGTACAGCTGGCGTTTCGGCCTCAAATATCGACTGTACTTTTTTCTATACTGCTGAGTTCCTCCAGCATTTTGCGTGTTTTGCTCGGATTTCCAGTATCTGCAGATTTTCTCTTGTTTGTGTCTACTTCGGAAAGAATGACACGATCCATTACACAATGGATAGCCGGTACTTGTGTACTGAATCGGTAGAGCAGTATTTTATAGCAAATGGAATAACCAATGAGAAGCAAATGCCAATTTTGCTGAGTACGTTGAATTTAAAGGAATACAGTTTGCTTTGAAGTTCAACTGCTCCAAATAAACCGGCAGGAATGAACTTTGCTGATATCATGAAAGTAATGCAGGAACGTCTAGAACCAAAACCATTGTTGATTGCAGAAAGTTTTAGGTTTAGGTTTCTAAGTGGAATCAAAAGGAAGGGGTGTCCATTTCAGCATATGTGACTGCATTGAAGAGATTTTCTGTGCATTGCAATTCGATAATGGGCTTAATAATGCACGGTGAGATCACTTAGTTCATGGAATCTTATAAGAAAGCATGCAAAAGTGGCTCCTAACTGAGGCACAACTCATATTTAGAAGATTACTATATAAATGGAAGTAGCAGGCAGAGACGCAATTGAGTTGCAGTCAGGAATGAAAGTGAGCAATGTCTAAACAGAAACATGGCTAGCTGAACAATTTATGTCACCCTTGAGGCAGGAGCTCATATACCTCAGACCAATGCAGATTTGAAGCCAAAACATGCCAAAAATGCAACAAAATAAGCACATAAAAAGAGCATGTCAGGCAGACAAAAATAAATGGACTGCACAAGGAAGAGATAAAGATAACATTCAAGATTCACTTTTAAAAAGAGCACTAATCTGCATACTGTTAATGAAAAATATCTGATAATGATGTAAGTGGCACAGGACTAGGTAGCCTTAAGATTTAAAATGTGAAAACTAACAAGAGACAAGCAAACACGAGGAAATCTGCAGATGCTGGAAAGTCAAGTAACACACACAAACAGTGCTGGTGAACGCAGCAGGTCAGGCAGCATCTATAGGAAGAAGTACAGTCGACGTTTCGGGCCGAGACTCTTCGTCAGGACTAACTGAAAGAAGAGATAGTAAGAGATTTGAAAGTTGGGGGGGGGGGGAGATCTGAAATGATAGGAGAAGACAGGAGGGGGAGGGATGGAGCTAAGAGCTGAAAGTTGATTGACAAAAGGGATACAAGGCTGGAGAAGGGAGAGGATCATGGGACGGGAGGCCTAGGGAGAAAGAAAGGGGGAGTGGGGGGAAAACACAGAGGATGGGCAAGGAGAGGAAGAGGGACAGAGAGTGAAAAAAGAGAGAAAAAAAGGGGAAAGAAAGAAAGAAAAAAAAATCATAACAAATAAATAAATAAGTGATGGGGTACGAAAGGGAGGTGGGGCATTAACAGAAGTTAGAGAAGTCAATGTTGATGCCATCAGGTTGGAGGCTACCCAGACGGAATATAAGGTGTTGTTCCTCCAACCTGAGTGTGGCCTCATATTGACAGTAGAGGAGGCCGTGGATAGACATATCAGAATGGGAATGAGACAAGCAATATGGCTTGCACCAGTAATGTGTGGCAAATTAATTAAAATGGAATTGGACATTGACCTGGCTGTTTCAGTCAAAATGAGTTTGAATGGCATCTCAAAGATATTAAATTGAAGCCTGCAGATATCCAACTAAGATCTTATACTGGAGGAAAGATAACTCCTGTGGGAATGCCATTTATGATAGTGAGATCTGTGTTTTCTGATAATCTCTTTTTGATGCTCAGACACAGCAGTCTTGTCGTACTCTTGTTCCCCCAACCTGGAACATCTGATGAATAAGTGCCTGTGAACATATAGGAGGGACCTATTAAAGGTAGATTTAACGCATGGGATATGAGATCTAGAGAGAATCTGAGGAGGAAATATTTCACCCAGAGAGGGGCCAGTACCTTGAATACGCTTCCTGAGGAAACAGAGTAACTGACAGTATTTAAGAAATGTCAAGATGACCATTTGAGATGCCTAAGCATAGAAGGCTACAGGCCAAATGCTCAAAGATAGGATTAATATGGATGGATGTTCACTGGTTAGTAAGATATTATAGGGTCAGTGGCTTGGGTCCATGCTGTATGACTCCATGAAAAGCTGCTAATGCTGGCTTTCTGTGACAAAGTTAAGTATCTATTAAAATGTCACAATTGAAGTGCATTTACTTACCTGTCATTCTACATAAATTGAGAGGCACATCCTCCATTGAAGGAAAAGCTTGGAAATCATTTCAAATTCACTGAGAATGTATTCACGGTTCTACACTTCCATGTCAAACACAAATCAACACTGAAGAATTTGCAGAGTACAAAAATGTAGGAATGTGTATGTAACCCCTAACAAAATTGCATAGTTTCTGGCAACATGGTAGAACTTTTCTGTCAATGGCTTAGCAATAGAATGCTGCACTGGGAAAAATATATAGTGTTGAATTTAAAATGTAATCTGACAAATCCAAATAAAAACTATATGTTTATAAAATCATCCTCATATTAAAGAAGTCTCTAAAAGTAGAGTTTGCAATTCTTTGTGATAACCGGAGCTTTTACACATGATTGGATTTGAATTACGGTTATAAGGAGAGACTGTCTCGGCTGTGAATGTTTTCTTTGGGATAAAGAAGGCTCAGGGATTATTTAACAAAATTTTACGCAATAGTAAAAGGCTAATGGGTGGTGGGGTGGAGATATGTCTCTACCAAAGTAGGTGTAAGATGGTCCTTCCCTCCACCGGTCTACAGGTGTAGCACCTACTTAGATCTCTCCCTCACCCCCAATCCGGGTCACATGAAGCCATGGGAGTAGGTGGTGGATGGTCGTATGAGCAGCTGGTGCTTATCACAAATCCTGGTTATGTGACCACTGACACCAGGCAGACAATCTCTAAAGAGTTTTGATAATGGATGGGGTCACCTGTCTTGTAAAGACACTGCCCAGAAGAAGGCAATGACATCCCGTTTCTGTAGCATAATTTGCCAAGACCAATCATTATCATGGAAAGACCAAGACATTATACGGCACAGCACATAAAGAATGAACGAGACTAGAGAAGAGAGAGGACCCATTTTCCTCAGTTATAGATGACTGTATCCTCATAAAATCTTTCAAGGTCTTCCCTGACCAGAAGCCCTGGATAAACCATCAGATCTGCAATCTGCTGAGGGCCAGATCAGTGGCATTCAGGTCTGGCGACCCAGTTAAATACAGGAGGTCCAGGAACAATGTCCGGAAAGCCATCTCATGTGCGAAATGTCAATTCTGGAACTCATGGAAAGTATTTGGTCCATACAGAGTACCTGGCCAAGTATTAAAGACCCGTGCTGATCAACTGACTAGAGTGCTCACTGGTATCTTTGTCCTCTCACTTGGGCAGTTGGAGGTCCCCACCTGCTTCAAGGAGTCTTCAATTATATTGGTACCTAAGAAAACCGTGGTAACCTACCTCAATGACTATTGTCCAGTAGCACTTACATCCACTGTAATGCAGTGATTTGAAAGGTTGGTGATGAGACATATCAACTCCTCCCTGAGAAGTGACTTGGATTCAACTCCTACTTGCTTAATGTCACAACAGATCAACAGCAGATGCCACTTCACTGGCTCTTCAGCTCAACCCTGGAACATTTGGATAGTGAGGATACATACATGAGGATGCTCTTTATTGACTACAGCTCAGCATTCAACACTATCATCCTCTTAAAACTAATCAATCCTAGGCCTCAATATCCCCTTGTGCAACTGGATTCTCCAATTTCTCACTTGCAGACCCCAGTAGGCTTGGAATGGCAACATCTCTCCATGATCTCCATCAGCACTGGTGCATTATAAGGCTGTGTGCTAAGATCCCTGCTCTACATGAGTTATACATATGTCTGTGCTGCTAGGCACAGCTCCAATGCCATACTCAGTTTGCTGGTCACACCATTGTTGTTAATCTAAGGTGGTGACCAATCAGCATACAAGAGGGAGATTGAAAATCTGGCTGAGTGGTGCCACAACAACAGCTTCTCTCTCAATATCATCAAGACCAAGGAATTGATTATTGTCTTCAGGAGCAGGAAACCAGAGGTCCATGAGCCAGTCCTCATCAGGGGAATCTGAGGTGGAGAAGGTCAGCAACTTTAAATTCCTCAGTGCTATCATTCCAGCAAATAAGTGCCATTATGAAGAAAACACAGCAGTGCGTCTACGAGAAATTTGCAAAGATCCGGCATGCATCTAAAACTTTGGCCAACTTCTATCGATGGATGGTGGAGAGTGTATTGTCTGGTTGCATCATGGCCTGGATTGGAAACACCAATGCTCTTATATGGAAAAGCCTATAAAAAGTAGTGGAAATGGTCCATCACAGATAATGTTCTCGCCACCACTGAACACATCTGCATGGAAAGTCATCCCAGGAAAGCAACATTCATCATCAAGGACCCCCACCAACCAGGACATGCTCTCTTTTTGTTTCTGCCATGAGAAAGAAAAGGTACACGAGCCTCAGGACCAGCATCATGAGGTTCAGGAACAGTTATTACCTCTCACCCATCAGGCTCTTGAACCAGAAGAGGTAACTTCACTGGCTCCATCACTGAACTGGACAAATTTTCAAGGACTCTTCATCTCATGTCTTGATATTTATTGCTTATTTAATTATTTATTCATTTATTATTGCTACTAACATTTCTTTTTTTCCATTTCTCTTTGCACAGTTTGTTAATTTTTTTCATATTGGTTGTCCACCATATCGAGTGTGGTCTTTCATTAATTCCAATGTGTTTCTTGTATTTACCCTGATTCTCAGGGTTGTATATGGTGACATATACGTACTTTGATAATAAATTTACATGGAACTTTGAACTTTGATAGTCAGTACTTCTGCTCTGAAAAAAAACATCCCACTAAATTAGAGCAAAACTTGTAATTTTGGAGTCACTCCCAGGTGTTTTATGAGGAGCAGTAAAGATGAAAGTCTGTGTACTGCTTAGTGAATATCATTTTGCATTTTAACATGCAATTCATGCGACTAACTTCATAGGAAATGATTTCACCAGCTGTCCCATTGATAAGTATGATCAGGATAGAGATACAACTTCACAGAACACAACTAAAAGTAAGGGTGCGCCCAGCTAGAAGGAACTTTATTAAGGATCAAACGCAAAATATACGATTGATGTAGATGGATAAGAATATTAAGTAATATCTGTTTTAAGTAAGCCCAAAAATAGGTAAGTACATCATTGTACGTTTCCCCTCAGAAAAGTTTACCTACTTTGGTTTAATTTTTACCCGATGATGATATTCCTTCTGATTTCAGACAAAATAATTTTTATTTGCCTCATTTCTGATAGGATCACCTACACAATTGTAGACTAAACTAAGACTCATGCAGTTAGTCAGGAGATGAACATGACGAAAACTAGGGTAAGAGATTGGAGAAAGGTTGATTTAGAGGCACTGATAATTGAACAGAGGAAATAAGTTGGGCTAAGACATTTATACAATACAGCAATGGTAATTCCTGAAATTATGTTTAATGAATTACAGATTAAAACAAAATATGGGTGTTTCAATGGTTCCATTTACTATCAGAAACTGTATACAGTATACAACCTGAAATATTTAATCTTCACAGACATTCATGAAACAGAGAGAAAAATCCCCAAAGAATGAATGGCAAAAACATTTGAACTTCAAAGCCCCCCCCATCCTCTCCCATGTACAAGCAGCAGCAAAAGCATCAGCCCCACCACCTCCCCTCCTCCCACTTGCTCCAGCAAAGCACCAGCCCCGCCACCTCCCACCATGCAGGTAATAGCAATTCACCAATTAATAATGAAGCCGTTTCGACACATAAAGAAATGGGGAAAAAATGAGGGAAAAGACAAAAGCATACACTACATACTGTACAAGAATAGCTGGGGACAACATGACAAAGGTGAATATGAAAAGATTAAAACAGATCTGTTAAAAAATTAGTAATGCACAACATTAAATTAACAAGAAAACGAAAGCATTGCTAGAATAAATGTAAAGTGGAGCAGATGCTAGTGAGAAGGATAAATTGGAAACAACAATGTCAAATGACAGAAATTGATGTTGAGTACTTCCTTCATGTTTGCTCTTACAACTGAGATACATCAGATAGATAATGCAATCAGAAGTGAATGAAATTATATCATATAAATATATATTTAATGATGACAAATAAAAAGGGGAGAGATATTGCAGTAACTATTCAAACTCAAAAGGGGAAAATTCTTAGTCCAGTCAAATTAAATTTTAGAATGGTCTAGTGAAGAGATAAGAGACACTCCATTTTGTAAATTTTATCACTCACAAAAGAGTAAGTGTTGGATGATAGCATATACTGTACAATATCTATATGTAAAAAAGAAATGCTCAGTAAACCATGGAGCATTCATTGTAATATTGCTGATAAAAAATAAAATCTCTTCCAAAGGAGATGGTAGTTATTTTGCATGTGTTGTTGTTGTTCCTTTCCAAGCCTTCTGGCACAACGGGTGGCAAACTTGCTGGATCTTTTGTATTTTTGTCTGTTTTTGACAAGGCCAATTTGCTCACTTGATGTTCAACCCAGCACTGATAGACAGCATGCAAGGAGCTGGCTGGATTCGAACTTGGGACCACTCACCTCAAAGTCTAGTGCGGATGTTACTACACCACCAACTGGCATTTTACATGTATGATAATAGCTTATTTAGCAAAAATGGTAGCAGTGTAGAGCAAGATTTTGTTCCTATCCCGAGAACTATACACAAGCAAGCACTTCTTTCCAGAAATTTCAGAGTGCAAGTCCAGCCAGAGAGCTCAGGAAGCCATTGCATTAAGTATTTTTTGATGCTATTTGAATGAAATGTGTAATTTTTGGAATGGCAGGTCATATGTTGCTACCAACGGACCACCATTTTCTCACATTTGGGGCCTTCCAATCCTCAATAAAGTGAAGCCATAATCCTCATCTATCACACAATCCTGCCTTAATTCTATCTCCCTCCAGCCTTAATTCACTGTAGAACAGGGGTTTCCGACCTTTTATATGCCATGGACACCTATCATTAACTGAGGGGTCTGTTGACCCCAGGTTTGAAACCCCTGCTCCAGAGGCTTCAGCTTCATGAATTAGACTTAACACCAACAGGTTTCACCCTATTAATCAGCTTGCCTATGACTGAAAGCACCTCTTAAAAGAGTCCTCCAATTAAATTCAATTCAGTAGGAAATTCAGGAGACTTCTCTATCTAGCCTTTTGGATATCCTAGCTGTGCCCTTCATACTATAAAGAACAAGAGCTCCTGGCTAAACCCCAGTTTAATATATTCTATTATAATTTATGATTCACTTCATAACATTGCTTATAGAGTCATATAGTAGCCCAACTAATCCATGCTGACTGAAGTATCCTCATTACTTGTCCCAGTCCATAACCCTCCAAACTCCACCCCACCAATCCAAAAGCCTCTTTAATGTTGCAAAGGTGCCTTGTCAACCACTTCCTCTAGCTGCTTGTTCAGTGCTACCTACCCACTGGAGTATAGTTTATTACTTATATTAACAGATCTTCTATTTCTTGTAAGTTAATAACCATGACTTTCACTATTACTAACACAAGAAAGTCTTCAGATACTGGGAATTCAAAGCACCACAAAATGCTAGAGAAACTCAGTAGATCAGGCAACATATGTGGAAATGAAAACACAGTCATTGTTTCAGGCTGAGATCCTTCTTCAAGTCTGAAAAGGAAGGGGGAAGATGCCAGAATAAAAAGGTGGTAGGTGGGGAGGAAGGCGAGCCGAAAGGTGATAGGTGAAGCCAAGGAAGTTGGAGAGATAAAGGGATGGAGACGATGGAATCTGATAGGAAAGGAGAGTTGGACCATAGGAGAAGGAGAAAGAGGAGGGGACCCAAAGGGAGGCGATAGGTAGGTGAGAAGAGTTAAAATGTCAGAATGGGGAATAGAAGAAGAGGGTATGGGGAAGGATCTTTTTAAACCAAAGGAAAAATTGATATTCATGCCATAAGATTGGAGGCCATGCAGATGGCGTATAAGGTCATGTTGGAACGGGAATGGGAAACTATTACTACAAGTCACATAGCCAGTAGAAAGGAGAATGTTCATGAAGAGGTATGATAAAGTAGCACAACTCAAATCTACCATTTCATGTCACCTCTACCACAATTCAAGAGCTAAAGGGATTTTTCACCTGCAGTGATGTGCCTTTGTCCATGTTGTGGCTCGTCAAAGGATTGACTCAACGAAACACTTTATACATCTGCTTAGAAAGTGAGCCACTGTCTGATTGTCTGTGCAGTCTGGTATAATGGTGAAACATTTGTTCAAATAATTTAAATAGAGGTGGAGCAATGTGATTATTGCTCATCTGTCAGTTTTCTTTCAATGGAATGTTCTTGGATGAAGTTCAATGCCAAGGTGATTTTTTATTAAAAAAGAGTGACCATCTTCTCTCTGAACTCTATCTGTGGATGAAGTCTCCAAAGAGAATACGAAGGAGGCAGGCAGCAAGTTCAAATAACCTTGTCAAACAAGCTGTGATAAGCTATGTGATTGAACATCCCACACATGTCATTCCACCCAAGTTATCTAGGTTACTGGCATTGAAAGTGATAAAACACACTTAGAAGATGATTAAATCTTCTACTTGTGGCAAACAATGGACGTTAAAAGTTCTATATCCAATTTCAATGACTGAACATCTCAACTGCCAGAAAAAAATCTTCTTTTGTTTGTTTTTTTTTGTCCGCCTATTTTTCAGGATACATGCATTATTGGCATAGCCAAAATTTATTGCTCATCACCTATCAGTCACGCGAAGGTAGTAGTGTGCTTCCTTTTGTGACATACATTCCAGTGGAGGGAACACTCAGTTGTTGCAAATTCACTTCATTGAAGCTGGCCCAGAAAATTGGAAGGGATAGAGAAGGCTCTGCTCTACCTCATGCAGCTTTCTATGAGTTTTTCATGTTCATTTATTAACACCAAGAACATGTCAGGCATGCCAGCAGTAGATCCAGATGGACTTGACAGCAGAATGAAAACATTCTGGAAGGCAAGGTTCAAACATGAAGTGCCATCTCTCCATGTCCTTGCTGGAACTGATACCAGTTTAGGCACAGGAATATGCAATGTGTGCTGATCAGTATTCAGACTTGCTTGCTTTAAGCCATTGGCCAAAGTGAAGCAGAAGGTCACCAGTGTAAGCTTCAGCAAGGTAATTACTTCTGTTGCCACTCACCTTTAATATGGTAATAACCCGTCCTTCAGGAAATCAGCTAAAAACACAACAGTCTGCATATATTGGCAGATACTACACCTACTATAATTCTGGTTGAATTTCAACCCTCCCATGTTTTTTTCTTAGAACCATGAAACTGTTTGCTTAACAATGTCATTATCAATTGACACCAGTATTAAGTTGGATAATGCAGGAAACACTCAAGTTGCATTTCTTTTAGTGATAAGAGAGTACAATATGTGGAATGTATAGTATAATCAAATGTCAAAGTAGTTGTCAGAAAATTAGTTGTGCTTTTTGCCCTTGTCTGAATATTTCTCACACTGTGAAAATCTGAGTTCAGGCTTAGTAAATGGGTTCAGAACAAAATCATGATCTAATCCACCACTACTTACCAGTCATGCAAGTGAGAGAATACTGACAATTTTTGTTTGGAGTGATTATAGAACAGTCATGGAAGACACATGGAACAGTTCAGCAGAACAGGAGCAGGCTCTTTGGTTTATGTTACAGTATCCACATTAACCATGATGCCAAATTAAGCTAGTTTCTTCTGCCTGAACATGGTCCACATCATTCCATTCTCCGCCTATTCATCTAACTATCTAAAAGCCCCTTATGATTAATCCGAAGATCCAGTAACAAATAGGTAACCTTTGAATAATTAGTGAAGATAATTTTTATTTACTGGCATGGGACTTAAAACAACTGATGAACAACCTTGATAAGTTGCTGATGATATGGTGAAAGCAGAGAAGTTACATAATTTTAACCTTGTGGTGATGACGGTGACGTGCTTCTAATTTGTGGATGGTGTTTGGTGTGAAGAAACTAGGTAGTGGCACCTGCTGCCCTTGCCTTCCTAGACAAAAGAGGTCAAGAATTTAGGAGGTGCCAGCAAAGAAACCTTGGCCTTTTACAGATAGTGGAACAGGTGTTATAGTCATGGACAGAATAAGCCTTTGCATATTGTAATCACTGTGCTTTGCTTGCTAGTGGGAATCCAGTAATTGAAGTGTTAATCACCAGAATCAAATCAAACAGCAAGATATGTCCTGCTGCAGCATATAAAAATTACGCTGTTTCCCTGACAGAGGATAATGAGTCATCAGAATTGCTACAGGAAAGTGAAGTTATGCAACCCTGACCAGTTTGTGCCGTAGATCAGTGGAATTTTTAGAAGGTAACAGTTTTTGTTCTTCTGCTGCGGTTCTTGATTGCATACACCTGTTGGACTCGAGAGATTTTGCAATTAAAGGGAAGCTGTGTTTTTTCCTGAAAGCTGCTGAAAAGTTAAACCACAGCAAACCCAACAGTTAGCAGTTGGCGGAGAAATGTTTCATAACAGTAAATAACGTTTAAGCATTTTAAGCAGTTATTATAAGATCTGGCAAATTCACTGCTCATAACAGTTAATTTCACCCAATAACTATCAATGGAATTAAATTTCCCTTACACTGAAAACACTTTCATTGAAGAAAAGTTTAATTATTACTGTAAAAGTGAAAGAGTACTCATTTACAACTGGATGCTAGCTGAGTTTAAGAAGATTTTTTTTACTGTTTTCAGATGCTAAAATATTCCCAACCCTATACAACTTCTGTGATAGTTCCATTGATCAGTGGCCTCATATCTGCGAGTCAGGGCCCCAGTGTTTGCAAGTTGGTGGCCTGATGTCTGCATATCTGCATGCCAGCGGCCTGATGTCTGTGAGTCTGCGAGCTAGTGGTCTAATGCTGGTGAGTCTGTGATTCTGCGAGTCAGGGGCCCGAGGTCTGTGAGCTGGAAGCCTGATGTCTGCCAGTCTGTGAGCCTGGGCCTATCCTGAGACTGGGGGCCTGTCTGTGTGTGTGTGAGTGGGTGGGTAGGTGGTGGTGGGGCAAGGAGCTTCGTTTGCTGCTGTTGTTCCTTGTGCTGCTCTGCTGAACATTGTGGGCATCATGTTTTGGCATCAGAACGTGTACAACACTTGCGGGCTTGCCATCAGTACATCCTTAGGTTGTGTTGGTTCACTGTATATTTCACTGTATGTCTCCATATACATATCATAAGTAAATGAATCTGAATTTAAGCTATTTTTTCTCATAAAACAGGCAATTCTCCTTAAATGTCACAAACTTACAACTCATGATATTAATGTCAAATTTCCTTGCTCTGTGAAAGCGCTGTCATTAATGAGTATGCTGAAAATTTGATTTCTGTATGCAGCCAATGTAATCTTACTTGTGATCGAGGAATGCTCCTAACAAGCAGTGAGATCTGGATAGTGGAAAATTGATTCCACGATTGCTTTCGGAATAGATAACCTTCAGCATTGATCTGCACAACACTTGTTAAGCATTGTAGAGACTTATCAAGCCAGTTTATTTTGTTTTAGGACCGGTCCTACTTTGATATTTTACCAGTTGGCTATTGAGAATAGTTGGATTCCAAGTACAATAAGCAGATAGGAAAAGTGTCTTTCTTCCATGTGAAGTCCCTTTTTTTAACTTTACATAACCTTCATCTTTTATGTCCATACAATCCAGACCATGGCTCTTCAAGGACAATAGGATCTATGCAAGGATGGAATAGTACTTTAGGAAGAAGTATTCAGAAAATTATTTATTTACTATTAATACCCCAGTGAACTTTTTCACCTTATGCATCTCCTATCTAAACGTCTGCTGACTGCTTTAAGCCTGTAATACATTTACTCTAACAACATAAACATATTTAGAAAGACAAGAGATTCTGCAGATACTGGGAATCCAAAGCAACAAAAAACAGAATGCGAAAGAAACTTAGCAGGTCAGGCAGCATCCATGGAAATGGATACACAGTTGAAGTTTCGGGCTGAGACGTTCCTTGGGACCGGAAAGGAAGGGGAGGATGCCAGAATACAAAGGTGGGAGGAGGGCAAGGAGGGCAGTGAGAAGGTGGTGGGTGAAGCCAGGTGGGTAGGAAAGGTAAAAAGCTGGAGAGGAAGGAATCTGATAGAAGAGGTGAATGGATTATAGGAAAACGTAAAGGAGGAGGGGAACGAGGAGGAGGTGATGGGTAGGTGAGAAGTAAGAGGCCTGAGTAAACTAAAAGGTTACTTTAGCCTTTAACAAATAGATTTAGGCCACCACCAAGATACCAGATATGTACATTTAAATGTTAGGATAGGGTTTTCGGCTTCCATCAATGATTTGGAATTAATTAGTGCACCATTCATTGAAATCTCATTATTGTGAGCAAAGTTAAATTGCCAAACTTATGCTGCTCCTTATAAAATCTGTGTGCTTGTCTGATGCCACCCAGTAAAATATAAGTTTACGTGGAATAGCTAAGTGAAGCTTACTTGTAAAGTGATAAAAAAGATCAATTTTTTTTATACTCTGGAGGACCTGAGTTATAAGGATAGATTGAATAAGTTAGGACTTAATCCTTGGGATGTAAAAGATTGAGAGGAGATTTGATAGAGGGTTACAAAATAATGATGGATATAGATAGGGTAAATGCAAGCAGGCTTTTTCCACTGGGGTTGTGGGGGACTACAACTAGAGGTCATGGGATAAGGGTGAAAGATGAAAAGTTTCAGGGGAACATGAGGGAAATCTTCTTCTCTCAGAGGGTCATGAAAGTGTGAAATGGGATGCCAGTGCAAGTGGTTCATGCGAGTTCGATTTCAACGTTTCAGAGAAGTTTGAATAGGTACATGGATGGTAGGGGTATAGAGAGCTATGGTTCCAGTGCAGGTTGACGGGAGTAGGCAGCTTAAATGGTTTGGCATGGACAAGTTGGGTTGAAGGACTTGTTTCTCTGCTGTACTTTTTCTATGACTCTATGACTCTAAATGTGAAACATAAGGCATTGTGTGAGTGGAATAACCACAATGACATAGAAAGTATAAAATAAACCAATATTTCAGTCCTATCAATAAATTACACAGAATTACCTATAATCTGCAAACATCTTAACTCACATTCACTACATAAGTACAGCATATCTTGACAAATGCTATATGGTGAACAGTGACAGAAAAGATGTGAAGAGTTTACTTCTGATTTACAATAGATCACCTACATTTAACTCTCAAAGTGGAAGCTGACCGGATGGACTATACTGGGATAAGCTTTTCTGACTGCTGTGGTATTGTTCTCCTCATGAAGAGCAGTAATATAGAATCTTTCGCGCAGCAAATCGATTAAGTTAATTAATTATTGGAAGTGAGCTTTGCAGATCATGCCATAGTCTTCTTCAATTGCTGTTGAGTAAGACAGAGTGCTTCATTCTTCAATTACAATCAACTAACCTAAGCTATGACTTACAACTTCTTTTATCCAACCTAGTCTTTATATGAAGGGAGTCTTTCCAAATCCGCTGTACCAAGTTCTATGTACAGTAACATTATAATTAACTAATATGTTACTTGTAACCTTGAGGCCTGCACTAAAGATTTGGAGACTTGAGTCCTTCAGAGAGCATTGACAAATCTGCAGGTGAATTTAAATTATATTAATTAAGTAACATGGAATAAAAATAGCAAATATGGTAATATAAACCTGACTCATTCACCAATGTTCTTCAAGGAAATAAATCTGATGTTTTTATATGCAACTTTAGACACACTAGTGTGGGTAATTCTTAATTGCCACCTGGCAAGCTATTCAGCGTACTGATGGTTAGAGTAAGGGAATGAGGATTGGACTTATAATTGTTCCCACATACTGGAAAAAAAATTATTAAAAAATTACCATCTTGCTACTGTTAGAGCATCTACACAATCAACTGACTATGTTCCATTTTTAATTTATCTTTAAATGGAACAAACTCCCAGAGACGGAGACATAAATATTTGCAAATATTATTCAATGCATATCATTAGCTTTCAAATGTAAGGAGAGACATTTGTTTTGAGATCAGCCAAGATCTGTTCATTCTTTTGCAGATAATTTACAGTATTCAGCCATGTTGTCAAAGTTATATACAAATCTGACAGTTTAAATAGTATGATTGGGCAGAAAAATAAGAATTAAATAAAACCCTCTCTGATTACAATGTTTTAACTTCCCTACATTACATGTGTCTGAAGTTATATGAAGCAAATAAGAAAAAGTCAATCATGCTATTATCTAATAAATTCAATCAGACAATTGAGCAAGAAAATTACTTAAAATATTTAGCTTTTTATTATCACTCTATCTGAATTGAATTTAAATTCGGTATCAAAATTAATTGGAACACAAATGTGTAAGCTGAACAAGTTTTTGCTTTAATTTAAAATAGCCAATGGGTTTACAATTTTTACATGATTTTTTGGTAAAGCAAAGATTATTTTTGCATTGTTTTGCATCAGTTACAGAGTAATGAGAGATACAGTGTGGAAACAGGTCCCTCAGCCCACTGAATCTACACCGACTATCAACCGCCCTACTGCTACATAAACAAAATGTTTAAAAATTTTCCTTACTTTTTCATGAACTCCCACAAAAATTCTGCCACTCACCCACACACCAGGAGCAATTTAACCTATCAATCTGCACGTTGTTTGGATGTGGCGCAAAACCAGAACATCTGAAGGAAACACATGCAGTCACGGAGAGAACGTGTAAATTCCACGCAGTCAGCACCTAAGGTCAGGGCTGAACTTTGGTCTCTGGAGCTGTGAGACATCAACTTTACCAGCTGTGCCACTGAGCCAACTCACTTACTTTAGGTTTAAGCATTTTGGGTAAGACTCCAGTGTGTGACTATCATGCTGCCGCAGTTGCAAATTCTTGTAAGATCAGATCTATGCTTTGGCCATTGGCAGGGCTGTGGATAGGGAGTACACGTGTTTGGCAGTGATCCTACGCTAGCAGAAGCTAGTCCGGCAGAGATCCTGCTTTGAATAATTAAACTGTATTAGATCATTGGATGATCTATTTGTCCCAGTATCTCTTCTACTTTTTCAACTAACAAAGGCTTTGGGGTTCGAGAATAACCAGCTTCCTCTCCACTTCTATATGTTGTAAGGTGGCTGAAGGGTCCTGTGCGGGATACACTGACTTTGCTATAGGTAGGGAGGGTGGAGACTGACAAGACAGGTGGCTTGCTTAAAGTCATCTACATTCTTTTGGCTGTTTGTATGTGGCATTTACAACCTCCTATCAAAGAGACTTAATGCCCTTCCATTTTGCAGCAGTAAAAGTCTGGGACTCACATGAGTGTTGTGACTGTGAATGAAGTCACCGGAGAGACAGTGAAGCTGGTGGATATAGAAGTCTTTATTCGGCAAAATGAACAGCAGGCACCATATTTGTGATACTTTTGGAAGAAGAGGCCTGTCGGACCCAATATTCCATCACGTTTTTATCTGCTAAAGGTCAAAGGTAACAGCAGGGCAATTCTATAGTTACAATGTATCTAGAATGCTTCCTTTAAATTACATGTAATTTTCAAGCACCTCTATCTTCACATCAACACTCCAGACACCCAAAATGGATGTTAATTCCCACTGACTCTGGGCTGCAGTCATTCATACACAGGCATCTGAGGTCAAATGGAGTGTACCTTTGTTTGCAAAATGCAGCTCCAGGAAGACCATTGTTCAGGGGTACACATTAAATTCAATCTACAATCCATGGTCAGGTCTGAAGGCTGGCTGCTGTTGAAATCAGTATTTGCAATATACCCTAACTCCGGAATATGCCTGATCAATGAGTAAGCAAGAAGCATACATCAAAGTTGCTGGTGAACGCAGCAGGCCAAGCAGCATCTATAG
Source organism: Mobula hypostoma (assembly GCF_963921235.1). Lineage (NCBI taxonomy): Eukaryota > Metazoa > Chordata > Chondrichthyes > Myliobatiformes > Myliobatidae > Mobula > Mobula hypostoma. The sequence continues at coordinate 82,858,395 of NC_086101.1, read as the reverse complement.
GAAGAGGCGCAGTCGACGTTTCAGGCCGAGACCCTTCGTCAGGACTAACTGAAGGAAGAGTGAGTAAGGGATTTGAAAGCTGGAGGGGGAGAGGGAGATGCAAAATGATAGGAGAAGACAGGAGGGGGAGGGATAGAGCCGAGAGCTGGACAGGTGATAGGCAAAAGGGGATACGAGAGGATCATGGGACAGGAGGTCCGGGAAGAAAGACGGGGGGGGGTGACCCAGAGGATGGGCAAGAGGTATATTCAGAGGGACAGAGGGAGAAAAAGGAGAGTGAGAGAAAGAATGTGTGCATAAAAATGAGTAACAGCTGGGGTACGAGGGGGAGGTGGGGCCTAGCGGAAGTTAGAGAAGTCAATGTTCATTGCATCTCCCCCTCCCCCTCCAGCTTTCAAATCCCTTACTCACTCTTCCTTCAGTTAGTCCTGACGAAGGGTCTCGGCCTGAAACGTCGACTGCGCCTCTTCCTATAGATGCTGCTTGGCCTGCTGCGTTCACCAGCAACTTTGATGTATGTTGCTTGAATTTCCAGCATCTGCAGAATTCCTGTTGTTAGTAAGCAAGAAGGTTATCTTTTTCAAAGAGGTTTTGAATATGCCATTTAAGCATTTTCTTTGTTCTTCTGAAATCTCCCGCCATGTATTGGGTGCCTGGTTTCAGGTATGTGAACAATGTGCTTCATCTATCAGAGTGCAATCAGAGCTTTGCTGACAGAGACAACGGCCTGGAAGAGGATTCTGACCTTGGCTTGTCCACGCTCTCAGTAGATTAGACAGCAAAGACAGCTTGGTGGTACTTCTCCCGGTTGCTCAAGATTAATTACCCCAGCCCTGTTACATTAATATGGAAGTTCCACTGGGTCAATCATCTTTCTCTGTTACGTCGATGACTTTCCCTTCCGTCATAAGCTCAGAAATGGATATGATGAATGATGATGTTCAGTACTGTGGAAAAGTCTCAGGCACATATATATATATATAGCTAGGATGTTTGCACAATACTGTATTTATCAAAGTGGAGACGAGAGCAAGTTTGTAAATCTGGCGGGGACAACGGATGTTGGGAAATGGTGAGAGTGGAGCACTGCTGGAGGAGTCTGGGACAGTTGGCAGAGTAGGATTGCAGGGCTGGATGGGCAGGGGGTGGGTTGCGGGGTTGGCGCCATTTGCAGACACACCCAGCCCTGAGATATCAGGCAAGAGCATTTGATTCTAATGGTTTATAGATCATTACAGAATGTCTTTTTGGTGCTTCCTCCTCCCTCCCCTCTCCCTTCCTCTTTTCCCAACCATAATTCCCCCTCTCTCTCCCTTCTTTCTCTCAGTCCACAGCAGAGACCCATATCAGAATCAGGTTTATCATCACTCAGATATGTCAGGAAATTATTTTGTTTTCATGGCAACAGTGCATTGCAATACATAAAATTACTACAATACTGTGTAAAAGTCTTGGGGACCCTAGCTACTGTATATATAAGACTTTTGCACAGTGCTGTAAATCTAGTTGAAATTCAGAGACACGAGAGATTGCAGATATTAGATCAATCCAGATGAAGCATCTCAACCGAAAACGCTGACTGAATATTTCCCTCTATAGATAATGAAGACCTGCTGAGTTCCTTCAGAGTCTTGTGTATCACTCTATTGGAAATTCCTTACAGTTTGAACTAAACTGCAACAGTGTCTATACCATGTGTTGGCTTGTGCTGATATGGCAATTAGCATTCAGATTACAAAAATGGCAGACAATGATCATCTCTACCAGGAGATGGTCTAACCACACACACTCAACATTGATCGATATTACCATTACTCAGTCCCCTACCAGCAACTTTCTAGGGGTTAGTACCGACCAGAAACACTGAGCTAGTCACAAAATTACTGTGGCCACAAAAACAGGCCAGAGGCTGGAGATTCTATAATAAGTGACTCACTTTTTGACATCTGTTTAATGCACAATCAGGAGTGTGATGAAATCTTCTGCACTTAACTGGTTGAATGTAGCTCCAATAGTGACTTTACAGCAGTGCTAAGAACATGAAGAATGGGGGGGAAAAAAAGAATGTGTGTCCATCTAGGTTGTCCGACAGTGGCTATATTTCAGTAGAAGTGTGAGAAAATTTGTTACATCACCAAAACACTTAAAAATTTCTACAGACATACCATGGAGAACATTCTATCTGGCTGCATCATCATCTGGTATGGGGGTGGGGGGATGGTCTACTGCACAGAGTCGAAGCAAGCTGCAGAATGTTGTAAACTTAGTCAGCTCTATCATTAGCACTAGTCTCCGTAGTATCCAGGACATCTTCAAGGAGTGATGCCACAAAATGGCAGCGTCATTCACTAAGGATCCCCATCGCCCAGGTCATGCCTTGTTTTCATTGTTACCATCAGGAAGGACGTAAAGGAGCTTGAAGGCACACACTCAGCGATTCAGGTTTCCTCTCCTCTGCTATCGGGTTTCTGAACATTGAACCCATGAACACACCCTCACTACTTTTTTAGTTCTATTTTTGCAATACTTATTTAATTTGCCGGTGATATTAAACCTGATTCTGATTCTGATCTCTGAAGCAGAGAGGAGATCACAATAGCTTGGTTAACTATGACCTTAATGTTGGTTTTGAAGTATTGATCTTTAAACATCTTTCCTTCAGTCAGAGGATTGGGCAGATGCCCTGAAAACAATGGTGAACTTCATTAGCAATAGTTACCTTGGTTAAGAAGTTGTTACCAACTTGTGGGAAGTGATCTACTCTTCCAAGGTGTTTTTTATTTTGTGGATATTAATTGTTGGAGTTTGGCTTGTGTGATTAGTGTAGGTTGGTAGAGGATCTCTGTCCTTCAAATATTTAATGAAATGTTTATCCTCATGTTTCATTGAAAATCAATAACAACCTCTTGAATATGTGCACACCTTGCCTGCGTGCTGTGATCCTGTGACAGGAACTGGATCTCTTAATTCTGGAATGGAGGGAGGAAGATTGAACAGCTTACATGTACTATAGATAACGTCATTCCAGGGAGAAACTCATTTGAAGTAAGATGTATTAATGCATTGAGGAAGATTGAGACAGATTTACTTTGTTTCATTCTACTGTGGAATAGAGTCTGTGGTGAATTTTTTCAGTTAGGAACACATCTTGCATGCTATTGATGGCATAGGTAGCAACAAATCTGAGGACAAGTAAAGTTGAGAAGGATCTTTCATCATTCTTTTGAGTTATGAGATTGAAGAAAGCCAGATTCCTTCTGGAGAGGATGCATGGAATAATGATAGCCATAGTGCCTTCAGAAGGATGGAATCCACACTGTACAAGGATCTGTTCTTTAGCCACTGGAAGATGGTGGTTAAAGATGACTCTGGTGATTGCTATCCTGTGGCAGACAGCTAGACACACCTCTATAGTTACTGTAACCAGACAGCACTTTTCTTAAAGACAGTCACAAGTGTCAAAGATCTAAAATACTCTCCACTATTTTTGATAAGCAAACAATACTTGAAACTACTTAAGCAGGGAAATGAAAAACACACAATTTTTTGCTTCAGTGGTGAAGATAATTTTCATGAAATCCTCAGAAAACAATAACCTGATACTTAGCATAAATGACTGAGGGTTGGAAGTTGAAGCTCTAGTTGTGAGATTTGAGCATATTAATCCAGGCTGTCTACTTGGTACAGTGTTTGTTCGAAGCAGCATTATAGGAAGTCCTTTCGGTGGATATAATAGATCTTGTGGTAGGGAGTTTTCTTGATATCCTGGTCAGTATTTACTGCTGAACTGGATCATCTGGCCATGCATCTTACCTGCTGCATACAATTTGTCTGCCACATTTTCCCCAAAGTACCTTAGTTTATTGCCTTTTGAAGAGTCACTTCAAAGAGTCCTTGGGCCGAGGTAGATATTGCACAAGTCTGAACATCTTTGTTTTCTTTGCTATCATTTGTTAGGGTCACAATAAATATTTAATTTTCAGTACTAATGAAAAGTAAAATCAGTCAGAGATGAGCTCTTGAATACTGTCAATGTCATTCCAGTCATTTCCTCAGAAACTATATTTGAGTAATGCAGGGAAGGTCTTCTTCCTCAGTTAGTTTTCCTTCCTTCATCAACAACTAATCTCTGAAGTGAAGCAAATCACATTTGTGACCAAACGCCAATCACTATCCTCTAAACACGAGTAAGTTATTAATAACCTTTGGGTCAATTAGCATAACACACTTCCTTGAATATCTCTTGCTTAATCTGATGTTGATGAGCTTAAGGCCAGTTACTTTCATGCTTGTGGAACTTTTCTAAGATATTTGAAGAAAACTGACCCTCAGTAATATATTTCATTTGTCTAAAGTCAATTCACTATCTTCAGACAAATTTTTCCTTGTATGATCGAAAGGAATTAACTGTATTTATTTGCTTGCAAACAATTCATGTAGTTTATGTAAGCACTACATATGTATATGACAGTAAATAAGAAAGAAAGAAAAAATGATTCTTATTTACTGTTGTGTACAGTATAGTTAAAAATATGTGCCATAATATTATTATAGTTTATTGAAAGGGTATCTTTGAATAATTTTGAGAAACATCTGCATATTTCCAGATTGTGGTAACTAAAATATTTGCAATATCAATAAGATTCTTGTAAACTGAGTGTAGACCTGTATCTCTAGGAAGAGGTGCAGTCGACGTTTCAGGCCGAGACCCTTCGTCAGGACTAACTGAAGGAAGAGTGAGTAAGGGATTTGAAAGTGGGAGGGGGTCCCCTCTTCCTAGAGATGCTGCCTGGCCTGCTGCGTTCACCAGCAACTTTTATGTGTGTTGCTTGAATTTCCAGCATCTGCAGAATTCCTGTTGTTTTTGTAGAACTGTATTACCATCCATTAATTAATATACCCTTTTTTTACATAGCACTTGCCCAAGAAACTATTTATCACTGAAAGGTACTTACACAGTTGGGTGCATGGCAAGCCAACAAAATCTCATTCTTAAGCCCTACACATTTAATGTTTACAAAGCAATTTTCTCCATCAGTGCACAATGAACTGTGAAAAAACAGGTAAATGCACCTTTCATGTTGCAGGTTGGGTAGGCTGAGCAATCAAGGAGAAAGAAAGAGGTTGGGATATCAGCAATGCAAGGCTTTGGCCATTCTCTGTTTATTAGTTTGGAGCTTTAAGGAAGATGCGTTTGTTACTTTTGAGAAGCGGGGTGCATACAGGATATTCAAGTAGGACTTAGCATGGACAGTACAATTTTGAGTACAAAAGTGGACCCTATAGCTGGCTTCTAGCACCTGACTCCTTGGGATTTCTTGTTAAGGCAAGTGCATCTTCTCAAAAAAACTAATGAGCGTGAAAGATCTTCTGCACAAGTGGCCATCTGTAGGTCATGCATGTACACATGAAAGTCACAGAAGTCGTGTCCAGACATGTTATGCATATCATTAGATGTCACTGCCAATCTGGGTGCCTACGTCATATGCACAATGTACTATACCTGGAGTAAAAATTCATGGATTTCCCAATTGCCATGGTAAATCCTTGATAGAAGTCAAATTGTTTAGTGCATGAAATGTAGTGCTACTAATTAATTTCTAGTTCTTTTCCCTCGTGCGGAAATTGTGTCATTTAGGCTAAGTTTATTTGCAGCCTTGGTTCAATAAAATCAAAGGGAAAGTGCAGGGTGAATTGAAATCCAACTTTTGGAAGTTTACTTGTTTGTGCTATTGACAATTATTGAGTTAATAGAATAAATCATGACTAAATAATTTTGCTGTTGAGGACAACTGTGCTGAGAGCATCTTTTCAGTTTAAGACAACATTGGGCGTTTCATTGACCCTTTGTTTACACCTGCCAAACTATTACTTTATTCCACATTTACCAGAAACTGCTAATTTTGAAATAGACCTACATAGGATAGTTTTTGTACTCTTAAAAAAGAGAAGCAGTTTACAAAGGTGGAACAGAAGTGGAGAGGATGGAGATGAAATACCATGAATTAAAGTTCACAGTCATATTTCTGTCTTGCAAGGAAAAGCTTTGTAATAATTACTAAAGTAAGTTCAGTGATGCTAGGTATTTCAAAATGCTCTCTGTTGTATCATCTTGTCGACATAGGAAATACGTAGCAGCTCTTAAAAGGTGTGATATACTGACATTTTTTTTTCTTTGGTGGCTAAGTTTTCAAGAGGAACTCTAAGAATTTCCTTTTCAGGTGCACCAATAATAAGGCCAGCTTGCATTTCGAGGCTGTTTGTAACCTTCTCCTGATTTCAATATTTGCACATGGTTCAAGGAGATAATTGATTCCAAGTGCAACGTCTGAAAATTCTCCTAGGATTTCCTTATGACATAGCATGAATGTGAATTTATTTGTATCATGGATTTAAAAGATTGCACATTTGCTACCAAAAACCTCTATAGATGTGTGGTGAGCATATACTGACAGGCTGCATCATGGTTTGGTATGGAAACACCAATGTCCTTTTATGGAAAAGCCTACAAAAAGTAATGGCTATGGCTAGTCCATCATAGGTAAAGCTTTCCCTCCACTAAGCATATCTACATGGAGCACTGTTGCAGTAAAGCAGCATTCATCATCAAGGAAACTCCACTATTCAGGCCATGCTCACTTGTCATGGCCAACATCTAGAAGAAGGTACAGGAGCCTCAGGACCTGCACTACAAGGTTCAGGAAGAGTTATTACTACCCTTCAAGTATCAAGCTCTTGAACTGGAGTGGATAACTTCACTCAACTTCATCCCAACACTGAACTGGTCTCACTTTTAACTACTCTTCATTTAATGCTGCTGATATTTATTGCATATTTATTTATTATTATTATTATTATTAATTCTTTCTTTTCGTTCTTTTTAAATTTGCACAGTTAATTGTTTCTATTTGTACATTGGTTGTTGTCCGCCTTGTTGTGAGTGGTGTTTCATTGATTCTACTATGTATATTGTGTTTACCGTGATTGCCTGCAAGAAAAGGAATCTCGGGTTTGTATATGGTAACATATATGTACTTTAATAATAAATTTACTTCAAACTCTGAATGGGTGAAAAAAAACAAGACATTCACAACATAAACCTTGAGTTTGGCAGCTTGAACTCAGTTGCAAACTACTACTAACTCTTGGAAACTATATGGTTTCCATTCAAAGAACATCATACCCTATAATCAGATCCTATAGATATATGAAACACAATAATCTTTTATTAATGTTAATGTGTGTAAACCAGCAATCTTACTCTTTCAAATCTAAAGACCAGCTTCTGTTTTTTTGCCAAATCATTCGACCAAAACGGGTTTCTCTCCCTTGAATTATTTCTCAGATCACTTCTTGAAGTAATATCACTTGAACCATAACTGTTTATTGTGATCTATATTTAGTTAAAATGGTTAAATGACATAATTTTCCAGAATAATTGCTTCACTGAGTAGTATAACATATCATTCCCCAAAATACTTGAACCATTTCACAAATTTTGAATGAATTTTCTAACACAGATTAACAACACAATTATTTTGTATATGTTTTGTCTACCAGAACAGCATTTCTACAACGAAGTTTAACGTCCACCTTAACAGATGGACGTTTCATTTGAAGGAAAGCCCCTTCAGCAGTGTAACACCTTTCCGGAAGTGTGTTGGAGGATCTACTTACCTTATACCCCCTAGTTCAAACTACAACATTCTGACTCAAGCTGCCACTGCAAGATACAATAGGAAAACTGTCATATCAAAACATCATGTTAGACTTAGTGCTATAATCTTTTATTTCTTAAGAAAATTATGAATTTTATACTTTTTGATTTGAAAGATGAATGGCCCTTAGAATTCAGAATATTGAATTACTCGTTGCGCAGCTAAGGAAGGATTAAGTACGGCAAAGGGTTACCTTTACACTGACTTTGCATTAACTATATTTTTGTGTGACTGTCCACAAATTTCCCGTCATAATTGCATACTTCTAAAGAGGGAAGTATAATCTGGTCAGGTATTCATATTCTTATTTTAGTTTTTGTGTCAACCTTTGGGTGAAGAACAAATACTATGTTTTATGATGAGATTTGCAACACTTATGTACAGTATCTCTTGAAATCATTTTAATCCTGCTGGAAGACATCTGATCCCTGATTGTCCAGATCGAGGGCACTTAAATCTATTGTGGTAAAATTCACATTAATTTCTCGAATGCCCGAGTGAAAATGCATACATCTGTTTTCCCAAGTGATACTGGATGGGCTGATAGGCCTTTGGGGCATAAATGTCTGCATCTGATCCCTATAAGTATAGTGGTATCTGTATCCATCCTCTGCAGGTATCAATGACAGAATGTGTTCCTGTTTCCTGGCAAAGGAAGGTTGTGTCTCTTCTCTCTAGAGGGGGGTCTAATAAAACTTGCATGCTGTCCTTTGAGACCAGAGTTAAAAATTCCTTTTTGTTTTTGGAAACACCTAAATCTTGCAGATTCCCAGGTTATTTATCTCATGATACTGGTAAGCAGTATACCTAAAAGCATGGAAATAAAAGATACAAACATGCTTTTATTCTGATTTTTGAATGTTCTGTTTTTCTAAGATCTGAAATGCAATTCGGTTTCAGTGGAAGAAACAGCATTTCATTTACCACTTGTTTATAGACTCACCTTACTAATGGATGGCCTTAAGAAATATGGGAAAGACAATTTTAGTAACGTACCAGTAAAACTGCAACCTTGGCGTACTTCAAGTAACCCAAGACGGCTGTAAAATCCAGGAATCTGAAAACAAACCTTTAGTAATCCTTATTTCCAAGAAATCTGCATTATTACTGTATAGACCTAATACCAGCCAGGAGTGATGAACGACAGGCAGGTAATACAACAGACAACTTCATTTGAACAACATCGATTTGAGATTTGATCACTTGAAATTTCTGTGACCAATTAATCATGGCCAATAGTTGGTTATTGATCAATTAATCAATACACATTTCTTACCTTTCCCAGTGCGCCATTAACTCATTTTATTTTCATGTGTTAATTAACATTATGGGTGAATTCATAGGTAATTATAGCACTCCATTATGGCTGCTAATATTTTCATATTCTTGCCATGTAGCATAGATTAAAATTGGATCAATACAGCAGAAAGTAAACACAAACACAGGAAAGTGACAAAATTTAATGAAGTCTATTGCTATCAGATATTTGATTTTGTAGTAGAAATGTCAATTATGATTTTTCTTTTTCCTACTTTGTTAAAATAATGCTTTTTCACTGTTGCCTCAAGCCTTTCATATTTTATTTTGTAAGTGGTAAGACACATGCTTTTTAACCCCATATCATGCACCCACTTTTATATTTTTAAGTTTAATCAAATAAAAATAAAGTCAGACAAGAGAAGTAGGGAATGAAACTGGGAAAGCGGGATTGAAAACGTAGCAATTGATAAACACGGGAATTTAAATCTGGAACAACACACGCAGAATGCTGGAGAAGCTCAGCAGGTCAGGCAGTATCTACGGACAGGAATAAACAGTCGACGTTTCAGGCTGAGACCCTTCACCAGTACTGGAAAGGAAGAGAGAGAGAAAAAGCAGAATAAGAAGGTGGGGGAGGGAAGGTGTACAAGGTGGCAGGTGATAGGTGAGACCAGGCGAGGGGGATGGTGGATTGGTGGGGAAGGGGGATGAAGTGAAAAGCCGTGAGGTGCTAGGTAGAAGATGTAAAAGCCTGAAGAAGAAGAAGAAGAAGAAGAAGAAGAAAGAATCTTACAGGAAAGGACAGTGCACCATGGGGGAAAGGGAAGGAGGAGGGGCACCAGAGGGAGGTGATAGCCAGATGGGAAGAAAAGAAGGGGTAAAAGGGGAGCTGGAATGGGGTATAGAAAATGAGAGAAGGGGGAGGGAGAGAAATTACCAGAAGTTAAAGAAATCAATCAATGTTCATGTCACCAGGCTGGGAGCTACCCAGTAGTTTCATGTATATCTGAAAGGATAAAGAATGTGGGTCTCTGGGGAGAGGGTAGAGGAATGATCCCACTTGGATGATTCTTACATTGATCTGGTATGGGCTCCTTGTGCCAAAAAGCCTTTCTCTAATCTGTGCGTCCTTTTGCAAATGTAGCTCTGATGTGATCCTCTGAAGGTGCTGGGAGCAACATTATGCATCTGCCATCAAAATATTGCAAAGTGGCTTTGAGATTTATTTATTTACTGGATGTGGCTAACAGTAGCAAAAGCCTTGTGTTTACCGCCACGCCTAACAGCCCTGGAATGAAGGATCAACTGGTCCATCGTAGAAGGTCATGAAGTGTCTAGTGGGTCTGGAATTACATATAGGCTGGAATGCATAAGGGTGCGGCTTTCTTTCTCTGAAAACATGAGCAAAGCAACTGAGTTCAGATAACGATATGTACTTATTGTGTATACAGTAGGCTTAAACTTTTTTTTACATTTTCATCTGCGCTTTGCTTCTTGATTAAACCAAGAAGAATGCTTATTTTTTTAAATTGACTAAATAATCGGTGCAAAGAATTTTCATATATTGATATTATTGTGTCTGTGGGAACTTCTAGTACCTTCATATATCTCCTTTTATAAGCAAGTTCCTACCCTTCACACCTATCCCTATCTGATTATACTTTCTGAACTCTCCCCAAAGTGCTGGTTATTGTCGGCTTACTTGTCATGGGTTTGGCCAGGATTCTGGCATCTTACCCACGAGACCATTCATCATATGTGGGATTCCAAAGTGTCATTGCTATTGGATTCTCCTGAAGCCCTCCGGGATGCTGCCAATGCTTTGTAATTTTGTTGGCTGTGATTGAAATGCTGGAAACCTCTCAGAGTTATGTTTTAATACTTAAGCAATCCTTGAAATTACTCAAAACAGTAAGGATCTAGTTTCTTAGGGTTTGAGTGAAATGTAAAGGAAAGAGGTAGGGAATGTTAGCAAGAGATGGACAGTTGGGGTTGTCAGGGCAGGTACAATAGATTAGTAACCATGCAATTTTAGACAGGTTTCAGATCTCACTGTCAGGGGGTAATAATTAATGATCAAATGTTAATGTAGATGCTGGGTTGTTGGGCTGTTGATGCTATTAATTCAGCTCAGTGGAGCCAGTCCTGTGCAAGACCTGCCACAGCTGTCACTGAGTTTGCTTAATTATCCTACTGCCTTTAGGCTCTTTTCCCCTTTTTTTAAACTGTGGGACAGCACGGTTTCACTGAAGCAGCAACGTGAGTAGTGCACAGCTTCCTGTGCAGAACTAGGCTACATACACACACTTCTGCCAGAGCATTGAATTGAAACAGTTAAGACTTATTGTATTTAACCCTTTGAATACTCTCTGTAACGTTGACAATAAGAGACTGAATATTTCATTAAGTTTGCACTCCCATCTTCAAAACTATTCATAGAATATCTTTTGCTTACTCTATATATTCTTCTGCATGTGCTTTAATATGAAATTATATCAAAAAGGATTGAATGCTTTCCTAGTGTAGATGATGCATAAACTCTTCTCAGTCCTCCATACGGATACAGGTGTCAATTTTAACTGATGCTTCGATGACAAACTCCGGCATCTTCATCTAGGATTATGCCTAGGCATGTGTAGTCCAATTCTTATTCTCTAGTCAAAAGACAGCACAAAACTACAGCACTGCACCAATGGCTTTTGGGACTGCTTGGTGAAGGAAGCCATTGAAATAAGACTAGAGAGCAAGAGTTTTAACAAAGACGAAGGTCTTGCACTAAGTAAGAACTAGAATATGATTTTAAACAAGGACAGTGGAAACTTGATTGGTTGAGGACTAACCAATCAGGAGGGATGGATGTTGGGAGTACAGTATATATACCACCAGACTAGACGTGCCTACATATCGTCTCTGATAAAGATGGCAGAGTTTGTCATCAAAATTTCAGTTAAAATTGAGACTTGCACCTGGCTGGAAGCCTGAGAAATTGTATCACGTCTGTAAGAAAAATAGTATTGAAATAATGAACTGTTTCATCACATAGGTAAATGGTCTGTATATGAAACTCCAATAATTTTCTTTCCCACTGAAAACATTGTTACTGTTCACTGACAGCCATGAATAATTTCTGGTCCTTCAAATTTTACACTTTTTGACTCTCACTTTATTACTAATTAAGAATGTGTGTTATGATGTTTTTCCATTGATATGTCATAAAAATTGGTTCAACCACGACATATTGTAATGAATAATTTGTTTGCATTTGACATTAGTTTTATTTTAAGTAACAAATTTGCAGAGTTCAAAGCTTTCGAATGGAATACTGTTGAAAACTTTTGCGCAGTATGATACCCCAATCCAATTAAGCAATAATTATATACAATTGGATGGGTCAGCTACATATCCCTGCCAAAGGCAACTGAGGATTAATATCAAATGTAAAATGACACAAGGGTGACTACAACAAACTATGACAAATGTAGCCATCATTTTTGTATCCTTTAATTTGTAAAGGAAAATAAAGAGGTAACTATCATGCATACCACTTGCAATGTTATTTTGCGCTTTCAAAGATTGTTATTCTCCAACAATAACAGTAAAGGATGCAGCACATTTATACTGCCTCACACTTTAGGTAGCAAAATCTCATAATTGCTTGACTCTTAACATCAGCTGTGTAAAATATAGTTATAATAACAAAAAACAACCTTGATGGTTGGGATCTTTATAATGTCATCAAATATAGGTATTCTTTTATGTTTCATTTTAGAGTATGTGGGCATTGCTGCCATCCCTAATTATCTTCGAGTACACAGTGGTGATGGTGGTGAACTCCTCCTTGAACCACAGCCATCTGTTCCAATGATGATACCGCACTTGCTGTTGAGAGGGAATTCTAGGTTTTGATCCAGTGGTAATAGCTATGTGATAATATATTTCTAGTCAGGGTATGTGACTTGGAATGGAGGTTCCAGGTATTGATTTTCTGCTACTAATGTCCTACTAGTGGATGCCACAGACTTGGTAGGCAATTTCAAAGAAGTTTGAGATCCAGATGAACTTTTATGAAGTAATTAACATATTATTGCTTCCAGCATTGAAAACACTCAAAGAGGATGTGTATACATTGCCACACAGGAACTGTGGTGCAGCCACAGAATTTTCAGGACCTCTTCCAGCAGGCTGGCATGGTAGACTAATGGTTAGCACAACGCTTTATAGTAACAGCGAACCAGATTCAATTACTGCTGCTGCCTTTAAGGGATTTGTATGTTCTTCCCATGACAGTGTGGGTTTCCTCCAGGTGCTATGGTTTCCTCCCACAGTCCAAAGACATATAGGTTGGTCGGGTAATTGCTCATTGTAAATTCTCCCGTGATTAGGCTGGGCTTAAATCGGGGGTTGTTGGGTGTCGCGGCTTGAAGGACCAGAAAGGCCTATTCCATGCGGTATTTCGATAATGAATAAATAAATAAATAAAATTTAGAGGAGGTGTTCCTAACCCGGGGTCCATAGACCCCTCGGTTAATGGTAGAGGTCCATGGCATTAAAAAGGTTGGGAACCCCTGCTCTAGAGGAACAATACATTTTTAAGAAATTTGACCCATTTTTCAGCTGAAGCCATTGTAACTCCATGAGTGAAGCACGTGATGAGGAGTGTTAATGCATCTGCACCATATTGCACATGTTAATCCCAGCTCCGCCACACTGAAATCGTGTAGTAATTAAATTTCTTCAAGCGCTGTGTCCAGTGCTTGGAGAAATTTAATTAATTCACTTGTGCAGCCAAGAAAGATAACCCTATCAACTTCCACTAACACCACATATTAGACATTGAGTGCCAATTATGCTCCCTTTGTTTTAAGAACCATGGATTCTGGTAAACTGGACCATCAGTTAATCAGAGCAGCCACTTATTTGCGACAACTCTTAAAGAGCAAAACTTAAATCAAGAAAATAACCCGGATTCCCTTCATTTATTTGGGACACTATGCTGCTTAATTGGGGCAAGAGGCTTTTGCTGAACATTTTCTAACTAGCGTCAGTCAGGTGAATATTGTGCAGCTGTTAGACACTACACCATGCTTAGAGAGAAAAGTTTTAAAATAGCTTCACTTGTGTGTTTGTGTTCAAAAAGCCGTGATTTTTGTCACTGACAGTTGGTAAGTAGTAAGCAGTAAGACAATTCAGAACTGTTTTGCTCACTGCAATTTTAAGTATTCAGGCTTGGAGATACCAGAAATAGCTGGGAGTGAAAATGAAACAATTTCACTACTTCAACAAATTAGGAACAATAAAGAATTTGAAGGCATTGGTAATCATCTTGAATGTTACAATAAATGTGAAGATTTGGAGGATGCAGTCATTGAAAGCAGGTGTCTAAGCTGATCATGTTCACTTACTGTCAATCAAAGAACACGTTAGCATACACTGAATGAATTCCTGCATTGATACCAATTAGGAACTAATGCACAGCTTTAAAATACTGCCGTGTTGACCAATTATTAAAACTTTTTCCAAATAAAATTGCCTATGAGTTGACTCCATTTTTCCCAATGAAGTGATAACAAGAAATCGATTTTTTTTAGGGGTTGATTGAGTATTGCATTCAAAAGTTGATGCTTTTTCCATGTTGTTGCACAAGTAAATATAACTTGAGTGATTTGCTTAATATTTCTAGGGAAGCTAAGTGCCTTATGTTGTTGAGGACCCACAAAATAAAGATCCTGAGGGATAAAAGTTGTGGACACTAATGACTTGACCAGTTTCGGCTTTTCAATGCCTGTGAAGGAATTTGTTTCTTGGAGAGGTGAGAGATAAAGGATCTTCAAAGTACCTCTGAGCAAGCTGTGCAGCTTTTTAAAGTTACTACTAGAAGCCTGGACCTGGCTCAAAATGATCATTCTGCCAAATATACCTGCCATCTGGTTTTCACATGTAGCCAATCGCATTATTAATCCTTGCTAGTGGGTGTAGGTACTGGCCCTGGCATTGGGTTGCTTCTTGCAGAGGCTTTGTAAGAAAGAGGTGGCAGGAAAGTAATTCACAACACTACCTTCTCCAAGATCTAAAGGTATATTTATTTTATTTAGCGGTATAGCTGGAGTAGACCCTTCTAGCCCTTTGAGCCACGCTGACCCCGCAACTCCTGACAAACCCTGATTACTTACTGCCCATTACACTGTTGGCACTTGGGACAGCAATGAAGGTCCTCCATCTCTGTCTATACAGAAGGATCCTTCACTGGTGTTTCTGTGACAGTTGACTTTTTTGACTGGTCAGGGTTGTTAGCTCTGAGCTGAACCCTCGAACCTGGAGGACTGGTGGACCACTCTGAGCCTGGTCCCCATGCATTGATCTGTTCAGCATGGGTGACACTACCAAGAGCCAAGGCCCCGACACCAGCCAGCGCAGCTCTCTGGGTCATTGAGGCACGAAACCTCTAGACCCTATGACAAGGTTTGTGGTGCTCTTGATTAACCCTAATGTAATCATGGGACAATTTACAATGACTAATGAACTTACCTGGTACGACTTCGGATTGTGGGAGGAAACTGGAGGACCCAGCAAAAGCCCATGCATTCCACGGGGAGCACATGCAGAGACTCCCTATGGAAGGGCTGTGGAATTGAACTCCAAACTCCAGAACGCCCCCAGCTGTAAGAGTGTTGTGTTCACCGTTCTGCTACCATGGCACCCTATAGTATAATAGTATAGTACTGCGCAGTAATACTTCTAATTACATTGGGGAATGTCTTGTCCCTGGGCATTATGTTGTGCTAAAACAATGTTGCTTGGGATAAATCCCCAGTTTATGCATAGTTTGTTCTGACACGGAAAATATTTTACATGTTAAATTTTATATTCTGAGTACAACATACTATCCTTAGAGATTCCTCTTATCTCAATATTTACAATTATATTATATTGTACTATAATTCCAAGCAAAGTTACCACTGAACTCCAAATCCTGGGAGTCGATGCCCCCTTCTTCACTTCCTGATCAGCAGACCACAATCAGTAAGGATCGGCAGAAACACCTCCGCCATGATTATTCTAAGTGCTGGTGCTCCACAATAATGCATTTTCAGACCCCTGCTCTACGTTCTGTACACCCACAATTGTGTGGCCAGATTCTGCTCTAACTCCATCAACAAGCTTGCAGATCATGCTGCTATAGTGACCCTTATCACAAATAACGATGAGTCAGAGTGCAGGAAGTAGGCAGGAGGACTTGGCAACATGGTGTTATGACAATAATTTCAACAAAATGATAACAAAAACTAGACATTGACTTCTTGTGGGGGGGGGGGGGCAATGTACATGTTCCTCCTGTCTGTATCAAAGGAGTTGAGGTTGAAATGGTTTCTAGCGGTGAACATCACCAATGGCCTGTTCTGGTCCAACTGCATTGACACGATGACAAGAAAGCTCATCAATGCCTCTATTTCCTCAGGAGGCTTTAAGAAATTTGGCCTGGCCCATTGATCCTTACGAATTTTTCTCAATGTATCAGAGAACATATCCTGTCCAGATGCAAACTAGCTTGGTATGGCAGCTGCTCTGCGCATGACTGCAAAAATACCAGAGAGAGTTGTGGATACAACTCAGTACATATGGGAAACCAGCCTCCTTTCTATGGACTCTGTCTATACTTCTTGCTGCCTCAGTAAAATAACCAGCATAATCACAGACTCCACCCACTACAAACATTCTCTTTTCTCCCTCCTTCCATTTGGCAGATGATACAAAAGTCTGAAAGCATGTTCCACCGGAGTAAAGGACAGTTTCTACTCCACTGTTAAAAGAATATAAAATGGTTCTTTAATACATTAAGATGGACTTTTGACCTCACAATTTACCTCAGTGTGATTTTGTACTTTATTGTTTTCCCTGCATTGCACTTTCTTTGTAGCTGGTACACCTCATTCTATGCTGTTATTGCTTTACTTGTTCTTCCTCAGTGCACTGTGAAATGATCTGATCTGTATGAACAGTATGCAGGGCAAGCTTTTCGTTGTATATTAGTATATGTGACTATAATAATCTCAATTCCAGTTCCCAAAACTTACAAAATCATTTAGCTTTCATATGTTTTTAGTTATTATCTACTTAGGAAAGCTGAAGTTTTCAGTTAATATCCTCTTGATTAATAATAAAATGTTTGAATCATTTCATAATGTAATGGTGATGATTAGAGGGAATTTGATGATATATGTGTGTTAAAACAACTGACCCACAAAATTTGGCTCCCTACCACTAGTTTCCTGGGCTCCACAGGTGTTGAATTAGTCTATAGTGTGTGTTGAGATGCAACACGTTAGTTGCAAGATATCATATTGCGCGGGTGTTAGTGAAAGCATGGTTACTGTCTTACTAAACCTCCCACTCAATGTTAGTAAGACCAAGAAAATGATTTCAGACTTCAGGAGAGGGGAACCAGAGCTCCATGGCCCAGACCTCATTGGAGGATCTGAGGTGGAGAGGGTTAGCAACTTTAAATTCCAGCGTGTTACTATTTCAGAGTAGCACGTAAGCACGTAAGTGCAATTGCAAAGTAAGCACTACAGTGCCTCTACTTTCTCTGGAGTTTGTGGAGATTTAGCAACTAAAACTTTAACAAAGTTCAACTGGTGTGCAGTGAAGGGTATTGTATATTGACTCACTGCAACACAGCCTGGTATGGAAAAATCCTACAAAAAGTAGTGGGTTCAGCAGTATATCAGAAGTAAAGCCCTCCCAACCATTAATCTCGTCCACATGAAACACTGTCATAGGAAAGCAGCATCCATCAGAGATCTCCACCACCTAGGCCATGCTCTCTTCTTGCTGCAGCCATCAGGCAGAAGGTACAAAAGCCTCAGGACTTGCTCCACCAAGTTCAAGAACAGTTACTGCCTCACACCATCAGGCTCTTGAACAAAAGGGAATAATTACACTTACTTGCCCATCTATTGAGATATTCCCCCACCAATTATCTCACTTCAAAGACACTTTATCTTAATATTTCATGTTCTCATTATTTATTGCTGTTTATTTATATTTGCATTTACACAGTTGTTGCATTCTGCACTTTGTTTGATCTTTCATGGATCTTGTTATGGTTGCTGTTCTATAGAGTTGTTGAGTATGCCCATAAGAAAATAAATCTCAATGTTGTATATGCTGACATATATGTACTTTGATAATAAAATTTACTTTGAACTTTTTGAACTTTGAATTGTAGTTTACAAGTTAGACATAACTTGACATTAATCAAGGTGTTGTATTCATTTGCCACTAGTACTGCCACTTGGAGCTCAGCACTTACACTAATACCCTCCATAATGCCAACGAGAGGCAGAATATACTAACCCATCTCATTATTACGGTATATGAAGTGATCATCAACTAATATTTGGTTTCTACTGCTGCTATTGTGATTATATATGTTTAGAGTGTTTTGCATCATTCTCTAAAGTTGTTACATTCAATAGAATGTGGTTTTGTGGCAGGTGTGAAAAAGCTTTGCCCTCATTTCAAAGTTCTGTATGAACTTCTTTGTCAAAGACATTAGCATATTAGTAAGGATGTTTCTTCAAAGATAAAATCACATAGAGAAAGACAGGAGTCCTTGCAGAATAGGGAAGAATGCTGGAAGAGGAGGTGGGGAGAAGCTTTTAGCTGGAGATTACAACATCCAGAGTATCCAACTCTTTGTCAGGAAGAATGTATAAATCATCCCTGGTTCAGTGAAGACAAACAATAACTGCTTTCTCAGAGGTTGTTAAGGTGATTATTTTATCTTCTTTTATGTGCTGGGTATATTCTAGGGTGGAGCTGAGATATTTGCAACATAGAAGCAACTTTGAGGAAATAGCAAACCTCCCCAATAGGACAGGGTGCATTTGACTCGGTTCACATGGTTGAAGGTCAGTTCTGAGTTTATGGAGGAATAATCTGCTTGCACTGTTGATATTTAACTATTGTCAGTTCAACTACTAGTAGTCATGATCAACATCAGTCATTTGTGCCATCTGGTTTTGAAAGCTATGACAGCTAAATTGTGAATACCAACAGCAGTTCATGGATCCAGGAAACAGCCCAAGGAGACAGAGAGCACTGAGGAGGAAAGGGAGAAAGTGAGGGAAAAGAACGGATAGAGGGAAATTTAGTTGATTTTTAAAATTTTATTTGATGATACAACATGGAGTAGGCCTTTCTCGCCCTTCGAGTCACGCAACCCCACAACCTTGATTAATCCTAATCTAATCACGGGACAATTTACGATGACCAATTAACTTACTCAGTACGTCTTTGAACTGTAGGAGGAAATGAGAAGACCTGAGAAAACCCACATACTCCACAGGGAGGATGTACAGAGACTCCTTACAGAACAGCGCCAAAATTAAACTCTGAATTCTGGAACACGTCATGCTAAATGAGGAAGTATTCTTTCTGAAAACACGACTGATCGTAATATCAGCACTACCATCAATAGCCTTACTTTTCCCTGTTGGCACAAGAGATTCCAGATACTGGAATTTGCAGCAACAAACAATTTGATAGAGGAATTCAGCAGGTTGAACAGCATCTGTGTGGGGAAAAGACCTGTCAATGTTTCAGATTTCAACCCTGCATTAGGACCTCCAGCAGATAGTTCATTGTTCCAGCTGTCAGTTGTTGCTGACTAGAACAGTATCTGCTTGGCCAGAATGCTCAGCTATAAGTAAATGTTACATAATAGTTCTACAAGCTAGATACCATTTCATTGCCAGGAAGGATGGGTTCCTGTTGAAAGTTCTCGGCCAAAAACGTCAACAGCTTACTCTTTTCCACAGACACTGCCTGGCCTGCTGAGTTCCTCCAGCATTTCTTGTGTGTTGCTTAGGATGGGTTCCAAGCTCTGCAAAAGGACTTTGACATTTCATTTTGGCTATCTGGTAATTGTGCATACCCATTCCCAAGAGTCTCCAAGTAAGTTTCAGTTATGGTCCAATATGCAGCATTGTTTACATTTTGGAGGTGAAGGTTCATCTCAAGCGGATACTCAGCAGCATCATTGACATGGGATCTCAATGAAACTTGTTGAATGTTGAAAGGCCTCAATAAAGTGGATTATGCGAGGATGTTTCCTATGGTAGGGGAGTCTAAGACCAGAGAACACAACATCAGAATAGAGGGATGTCCATTTTGAATGGAGATGAGGAGGAATTTCTTTAGCTAGAGGGTGGTGAATCTGTGGAATTTATTGCCACTGGCAGCTATGGAGGCCAAGTCATTGGATATATTTAAGGCAGAGATTTATAGATTCTTCATTAGTCAGGGACTGAAGGAATACAGGGAGAAGGCAGGACATTGGGGTTGAAAGGGATAATACATCAGCCATGATGGAATGACAGGGCTTGCTTAATGGGCCAAATGGTCTAATTCTGCTCCTATATCTTTTAGTCTTGTGTTCTTATGGTTTTATGCAGTAATCCTGCATTTAGCGAGATGTATGATGAAATTAGTGCACTGGACACAAAATGCTGGAGGAACACAACTGGTCAGTCCTGAAGATGAGCTTTGGCCCCATATGTTTACTATGTATTTCTCTCCATGGTGTTCCCAGACCTGCTGAGTTCCTCCAGCATTGTTTAAGATTTCCAGCATCTTCAGAATCTCTTGTGTCACTAAAATTAATACACTACTTGAATTGGAGGAAACAGTCATTGACCAAATTTGCATTGGAATTCCTGCAACTCTTAATGGGTTGGTGGGTGGTGGAGTTGTGGAGCCCTATTTAGCCAACATTAGGTTTGGAAAACTTTTCCATTATCTTAGCAATATCAGCAAGAGACATGTGGTCAGATCAGGGAAAAGCACAGGTAGCATTTGGTGCTACTTTTCCAACCGTACAAATACCAACACCTCTGTTGTAAGACTTCTCATCTTTAACACATTCTCAGTAGTCCAGTGGTAGCTTCATTGCTAACAACCCTGGAGTTAATGTAGGAAATTGTTCGATGATCTCATGTGAATTTCAAGTGAGACCACTAGCATTCCATTTCCCACTTAACAACATTTTCCAATATGGATTTCAGACCTTTCCTATTGCTCTCTGTCATCAAATGTAGTCTTCATCCTACATTTTCTCTCTCTGAGAACAAATACACTTAACCCTTTTTACACCTTCCACATGATGTATGTACAGAACCAAATTTCTTCCTTCATTGCCTCTTCAGTATAAATTCTATGCACCCAACTTTCCACTCAATACATCAATGTGCTATTATAGAGGCAATATTACTAGACTGACATCTTAAAGATGATGAATTTGAATTCCAATTAATTGAATTTGAGCATTTGTTTAAAAAAATTCAGACAATAAGCTGACAGTAGTATAATGAGTCGGTTGAATTGTTGGGCAAACCTAGCTATTTCCTTAATGTAATTTTTCATTGGCCTGAATCATGCATAATTATATCATCATTATCATTATGTGCTATGTCGTATGATGTGGGCGATTATAATCTTTGACCATGATTGCTCTTAACAATTTTTTCTGCAGAAGTGGTTTGCTATGACCTTCTTCTGGGCAGTATCAATACTCCTCAGAGATTGCCTGCCTGATGTCAGTGGCTGGATAAGCAGGACTTGAGATATGCACCAGCTGCTCATATGATCAGATCACGTGAAGCAGGTGTTACACCTTGCCCAAGGGTGATATGCAGGCTAGCGGAGGGAAGGAGCGCCTTACACCTCCTTTGGTAGGGATGTATCCCACCCCACTGTCTAGGTAACTGTATATCCATAGCAAAGTCCATAGCATTAATTACAATCTGTAATCAATTGACTTGGAAAGTGCCCTGTTGTAATAAAGATCTTTCAACAAAAGGGACAAAACAAAATTCTTTCATCATCAGTATAAATTATATCCTGTATATGAAGATAAAATGAAACCCTGGTTAGATGACACTTGGAATATTATGTTTAGTTCTGGGCACCTTATTATAGGAAAGATGCAGAACCTTCAGAGAGTGTGCAGAGGATATTTACCAGGATGCTGCCTGGATTAGAGAGCATGTCTTGTGAAGATAGGTTGAGCAGGCTAAGGCTTTTCTCTCTGGAGTGAAGGAGGATGAGAGATAACTTGATAATGGTGTACGGGATGAAAAGAAGAACAGATTGAGTGGGTAGCCAGAGGCTTTTTCCCAGGGTGGATATGGTGAATACTAGGGGGCAGAATTTTGGTATGATTGGGGGAAAGTATAGTGGGGATGTCAGAGATAATTTTTTACACAGAGTGGTGAGTCTGTTGAACACCTTGCCAGGGATGGTGGTAGAACAGATACTTTAGGGGCATTTAAGAAACTCTTAGATAGGCACATGGATGACTAAAAAATGGATGGCTGTACAGAAAGGAACGTTAGGATTCTGTGAATAAAACACGCGAGAACCATTTTATGCACTTTAAGAAATGCCGCAGACCTTTACTTCGAATACCAACAAAACAAAAGCATTTGCCTTACACTGGCATCATTACGTCAGACACTGTCTCTTAAACTAAACACAACAACTCAATGAAAGGCATTAGTGAATTATGTAAAACAGTTTCTGTTCTAAACAATCTATCAACCATTACTTTACCTGACACAGACCCCCTAAAATTCTCCACAATCGGCATTGTGAGTCTGTCTTAAGCTCAGACGAGTCACCCAGCTTGAGTCTTGATTGAAGCAACACCCAGGGGTGTGCTGACATGCAGATGGTCATAAAGTGATGCAGGGGCAAAGGTAGTGGAACCATCCTGGTCTTGGTAGGCCAGTTTAAGGTGATCTACAGATATGCATTCATGTTTATTCTTCCTGTCTACAATAAAAGTCTTTTCCCCGCGTTTCAAGACGTGGAATGGGCCATCATAAGGGGGCTTAAGAGGGTGTTGATGTGTATCATGGCAGACAAAAATGAACAAGGTAGAACAGAGGTCAATTGGAACCTAAGAGAGCAGTAGGCCATGATAGGAGGTAGGAATAGACGTAAAATGATTTAGTTTTCTGAGGAGGGCAGAATCCTGCTGAGACATAGACCAGGTGGTCGTGACATCAGGAATAAAATCATTCGGCACCCACAGCAGCTGCTCATATACCAACTCAGCTGTGAAGCACTGTATGTCCTCTTTTAGAGCCTTTGTAAGGACCAGCAGGACCAATGGGAGACGACTGTGCCAACTTTCGTCCGTCAGGAGGGCCCTCAGAGCAGCCTTTATGGATTGATGAAACTGCTCACACAGGCCATTAGACTGTGAGTGATACACTGTGGTGTGATACAATTTAACATCAAGGTTCTGGGTCATTTTGGCCCAGAGGTCTGATGTGAATTGGGGACTGTGTTTAGAAGAAATTTCAGATGTGGTACTGAGTAAGGTCTGCTGCCTTTGACTGTTGAACACCTTGCCAGGGATGGTAGTAGAGCAGACGCCTCTGGTTGTGTGCTGTCCCCAAAATCCTGGCAGCTTCTAAGCCACTGCATTGGTCAACATGTTGTTGAGTAATTCTTTAATTGTCTGATCTCCTTGAGGTCACCATGGCAGAATTTTGTGAATAAAATATGCAAGAGTCATATTATGTGCATAACAAAAGCTGCAGCCCTTTGCATCCATTACCAACAAAATAAAAGCAGTCACCTTACACTGACGTCATTATGACAGACACCATCTCTTAAAGTGAACGCATCAACTTAATGATGATGTTTGTGAATTACACAGAACAGTGTCTATTATGAACAATATGTATTATCTGTCACCCATTACATTACCCTACACAAGGATTAGATTGATCTTAGACTAGGTTAAAAGGTCGACTCAACATTGTTGACCAAAGTGCCTGTACTGTGCTATAGTGTTCTATGTTAATGTTCTAGGAAACATTTCAGCCTCGTTTCTTCTTTCTTTTCTCTTTAGATTTAGCCATTGGCACATCTCCATTTTGCTTTTCAACAAACATTCACCAACTCTTCCCTACTCTTCTTACAGACAAAGAAACAGATGCATTATGGGAATGGAGCAAGAAGCGTGAACCTGGATCATAGCCTGGGAAATCTGAAGCCTGGATAAAGCTGGGAGCACTGGGTAGGAGGATGCCGAACTTGCCTAACGTTATTAATTTCACTTCTTAAATACACTCAGCAAGATTCATGACTCTAACATGTTTATCTGTGTTCTCATAACTGTCAGTCATTAGTTGTCATCCTGTTGTCCCTTTCATTGCTCGTCAGGTACTGAGTGCAATCAGTAACATTTGCTGATTGTGGAGAACAAGAACAGACAGTACAATTGCATTTAACATGTAGCGTGCTGTGTGTGGAAAGTTAAGATGGCACAAAGAGAATGCCAGTTGAGCAATTAAAGTACCAGGAAATTCTTTTATAACTACAATTTGAACAAGAAAATACGCAGTAGCTTTGGAATTTCCCTTCTGCACACAGATACAAGAGAGCTTCTCATTTCCTGATTGTCCTTCAGTTGACTGTTTATAATCACTGCGGTATGAAACAGCAGTCTGAGAATATAAAAAATTTCCTTGCTCAGTTTATCCTATTGAAACCCTACAGAGTGCTAAGTAAGAAGGATCTCATGATGTTGCACGAATGATGTTGCCACTTCCACCTTGGAATTAAGAGATATAATGGATACTTTTTTCATCAGAGGCAGACAAACTTAACCTTCACATTTAACAGATATCCTCTTGTTTATTCAAAGAAATGCTGTCAGTGTTGCAATCCTTCACGGATTACCAAGTGGCATGAAGAAAATGATCTTGAAACGGAAAAGAGATAGTCTAGTGACATTCAGAAAGTTTAATTTTGACTTCTGACCAAAAGATATTTCTTATTATATACAGTGAGTATTTGTGTTATCATCAAATGAGATTGTGCTGCGATTTGTAATTTACATTCACTTCTTGGCATATTAGAACAGATACCCATCATATGATTGGCTTTTGAAAGTGATAGGGACACAGACTAACACCCCATTAGTCATTGTAGTGCTCATAAGAACAGCAAATGTAAGACCATAGAAATTATTCAAGCTAAACCCATATGCAAAGTAATAAAAATGCATAAATATCTCTATTAGCAAGACAATGGCTCTCAGATGTTAAGCCCAAAATTGAACCTTTCTAAAAGCAGAGGCTGCATGATTTCCACATGCTGAATGATTAATACTGTACTCTGAAAGACATAATTTGTCTTGAGATTTAAGGACCAGGTTCAGCCTGATGAAGAATGGTATTGGTATTTGATCTAACCTGCATAGCTCCTGCTTTCCCCACAGGCTACATTATTCACCATCAGTGGGGCTGAATTTCAATTTAGACAGTCAACTGGTGCTTTGAGTCTAATGGTTTCCTTCTCCTCATAAGTGCTTGAAGCCCCAGCCTGTTAGAGGTCCCTCCTCATCTGTGCATAGCTCTCAGATATTAGTATTTCAGTAATGACATGTTATAAGACCATGAGCCCACAAGACATAGGAATGGAATTAGGTCATTCAGCCCATCGAGTGTTCTCCACCATTCCATCATAGATGCCTTCTCCCCATATCCTTTGACCCCCAGACTAACCAAGAACTTACCAATCTCTGCTTTGAATATACCAATGACATAGCCTCCTCAGCTGTCAGTGGAAATGAATTCCACAGATACGCTACATTCTGGCTAAAGAAATTTTTTCTTATCTCCGTTCTAAATGGATACCTCTCTATTCTGAGGATGTGTCCTCTGGTTCTAGACTCACCCACTATGGGAAACGTTGTCTCCACATCCACTCTATCTAGGCCCTTTAATATTCGATAGGTTTCAGTGAGACCCCCTCATTCTTCTAAACTTCAGTGAGTACAGGCCCAGAGTCATCAAACTCTCCTCATACATTGACCCCTTCATTCCCAGAATCATTCTTGTGAACCTCCTCTGGACCCTTTCCAATGGCACCACATCTCTTCTTAGATAAAGGGCCCAAAGCTGCTTACAATACTCCAAGTGCAGCCTGGTCAATGCCTTATAAAGCCTTAGCATTATATCATTGCTTTTATATTCTAGTCCTCTTGAAATTAATGTTAAAAAATGCATTTGCCTTCCTTACCACTGATTCAACCTGTAAGTTCACCTTTAGGGAATCCTGCATGAGGACTCCCAAGGTCCCTTGCAACTTGGATTTTTGAATTTTCTCCTCATTTTGAAAATAGTCTGCATCTATTTCAAGAGATACCAGTTTCTAAGTTATGATATCTAAATTATCAGCATTCCGTCTCCAATTTACCTTCATTCTCCACTAGATTCACTCATCCAAACAGTAACTTCTGACCTTTATCTGTTGTGTCTTGTACTTCTATACTCTTTGCATTTCCTCAGCAATGGCTGCAGTTTCAGCAAAATGCTGTGTGGTAAGTAACACTGTGTCGTTTGCTGACTGCCACTACCTCTTTTTACTTCTGGCAAAGGTATTTAAAATTAGCCCACTGAATGTAAAACTTACTTACCCTATGAATTTAGTTCTTCACTATAAAGCTCAGTCTCAACGGTCAGCATGAAATGTTGTGGCAATAGTTAATGATAGCACCAGACTTTCAATTGTCATGGATGGCAACTATTAGTGATCAAAATTCTATCAGACACTTCTAGCACACCCAGTCCAAAAATTAGTTGCACTGAAGTCAACATTTTGCTGGTAATATAACCAGACTGTTACTGCATACTCTGCATCTCAGAAGAAAATCTATTCTAGAAAGTATGACTAGGTTGCCTTGGACTTTTGTACAGTACTGAAGTCATTTTATTAACTGCATTTATTCCGGTCAAGATGACGTTAGCATACAGCGTTCCCTCGGTTCACAACTTCCAGATAGTTCATGAAAATACCTTTTTTTCTTCTCTTACATCTGTTTTTTCCCTTAAATGTGTTTCTAGGGTGTTTAGAGCCTGCGATTTACAGTTTGGAGATTGTTTGAGTGATCCAGTGCTTTGCCATCTCCAAGAAGATTCTGGGAAGCCAGCACATACTAGGATGGTCTCAATGCAAAGAAACTTCAAGACGGCACAGGAGCTGATCTTTGATACTATTCCACTGTTTAAAATGTCCATTAATCGCCAATTAAAGAGTTGACGAAGATTGTGACATCGAGGCGAATGCGGAAGGCGGGCGAGAGCTTCAGCACTGACTGCCTTCCTTTGTATCGCTGCTGGAGAAGGAGTCTGTGAGTGGCCTACAGCTGTGTGGTTCACTGTCTCTCTGAGGGTAGGCCTCGCTGCCTCGTGTGGTGTCTTTTGATAATCATCAGCAATACTGTGATTCTGCTTTTATGGATTGGACTATTGTGTTTATGGACAGTGGACTTTTTTAGACTTCCGGTTTTTGTATTCTGTGTTTTTTTGTTGCCCGTTCCTTTTCCGTTTTGTTGTGCAAGGGGAGGATGTTTGGGGGTTGATGCTCTGGTAGTTTTTTGTGCGGAGGAGGCTGATGTTCCCTTTCTATTTTGTGTGAGAGGAGTGAGGTTTTGGGGTGTTGATGATTGGGATGCCGCTCTTTTTGGTGTGGATCTGATGTTTCTCTCTGAATGACTTTCATGTTCTTTTTTTGTTTCATGGCTATCTGGCAAATATGAATTTCAGAGTTGTATGTGATACATTATAAAAATAAATGAACCTTTGACCTTTGAAACTTTGAATTTTATGTAGTGTACTGTACTGCTGTTGCAAAAAAAAAAATCAAATTTCATGACATATGTGAGTGATGATAAATCTGATTCTAATATGGGTCTCCATTGTGGACTGAGAGTGGAAGGGGGCAGGGAGAGGGAATCATGGTTAGGCACTATATATATGTGCCTAAAACTTTTGAACAGATTTGATTACTTATCACTGGACAACCGTGGGACATTTTTCCTATATCAAGGTGCTACGTATATTATTGAAAATAGAATTGCAATTATACAACAATCAAAGTTCAAAGTTCAAAGTACACATATGTCACTACATGCAAACCTGAGATTCATTTTCTTGAGAGCATACACAGTAAATCCAAGAAACACAATATAATCAATGAAAAGATACACCCCACAGGACAAACAACCAATTATCCGAAAGACAACAAACTCTGCAAATACTAGAGAAAAAAAAAGAGCAATAAATATCAAGAACATCATATGAAGAGTCCTTGAAAGCGAGTCCATAGGTTGTGGATACAGTTTAATGATGGGGAGAGTGAAGTTGAGTGAGATTAGTCCCCTGGTTCAAGAGCCTGATGGCTGAGGGGTAATAACTGTTTCTGAACCTGGTAGTCTGTATCATATCATAAGCTGTATTGACATGAAAACCTATACTTCTATACTTAACTACTGTACCTCTATATCTGTGTAAAGCAGATATTCGAGCATTTTATTTAAAGGCCTGCCTGAAACTAATGCACGAAAAAGGCAATTTGGTGTGCAAGGTGTGAACACATTTTGCTTTGCTTACTGGTTGATTTTTCACCCATCCAGTCAATGAACCTACACTACTGTACAAAATCAATAATATACAACTGGCACCAATGTACTCAGATAGATCCTGCCAAAGATGATCTTAAACTCCATCTAAATGTACTCTGAAATTTGCAGTTGCAGATAACATTTTATCGAGGTTACTTTCAATCTTAATTGGAAAAAAAGTACTTGAATGGCAAAGCGAGCTAATAGTATGTTGATAAAAAAAAGACTTGTTTAACCTGGCAAAAGAACAAACAGTTTGTAACACTTTATATTAAAAGATCACTTGCTTGAGGAACTGGAGGAAAATGTGCAAAGACATTTGCAAGAAGTAGTCAGATGGTTAGAAATGAGAGAGAACAATCGGCTGAAATTCAGAATGACACCATATATAATTACTTTGTCAAACGAGCAAAAATGCCGTTTATACAAAGGCCTTAAAATTGTTTTGGGAATACACTCAGTGGCCACTTTATTAGGTACCTCCTGTACCTAATAAAGTGACTATTAAATGTATGTTTGTGGTCTTCTGTAGCTGTAAGTCATCCACTTCAAGGTTTGATGTGTTGTACATTCAGAGATGCTCTTCTGTGCACTACTATTGTAACGTGTGATTATTTGAGTTATTGTTGCCTTCCTGTCAGC
Organism: Mobula hypostoma; assembly: GCF_963921235.1. NCBI lineage: Eukaryota > Metazoa > Chordata > Chondrichthyes > Myliobatiformes > Myliobatidae > Mobula > Mobula hypostoma. The sequence goes on along the minus strand of NC_086101.1, from coordinate 82,829,292 downwards.
TTGAACAACTCTGGGCATTCTCCTCGAACCTCTTTCATTAACAAGGTGATTTTCACCCACCGAATTGTCGTTCACTGGGTGTGTTTTGTTTTTGGTTTTGCACCTTTCACTGTAAACTGTAGAGACTGCTGTGTGTGAAAATCCCAAATCAGCAGCTTCTGAGATACTCAAACTACCCCCTCTTGCACCAACAATCATTCCATGATTAAAAGCACACAGATCACTCAGAATTATTTCGGGGTGGGAACAGAACTGGAGAGACTGGGGAAGAGGAGGTTGGCTCACAAGTAGAGAAAGTTTGTAGACAGTGCAAGAGGGAGGATAGGCAGGTGATAGAGAAGGGACATGCTTAGACCGAAGGTTTGAGATGCATCTATTTTAACGCAAGGAGTGTTGTGAACAAAGTGGATGAGCTTAGAGCATGGATCAGTACTTGGAGATATGATGTGGTGGCCATTACAGAGACTTGGATGGCTCAGGGGCAGGAATGGTTACTTCAAGTGTTGGGTTTTAGATGTTTCAGAAAGGACAGGGAAGGAGGCAAAAGAGGTGGGGGTGTGGCACTGTTGATCAGAGATAGTGTCACGGCTGCAGAAAAGGTGGATGCCATGGAGGGACTGTCTGTGGAGTCTCTGTGGATGGAGGTTAGGAACAGGAAGGGGTCAATAACTTTACTGGATGTTTTTTATAGGCCGCCCAATAGTAATAGGGATATCAAGGAGCAGATAGGGAAACAGATCCTGGAAAGGTGTAATAATAACAGAGTTGTCGTGAGCAGAGATTTTAATTTTCCAAATATTGATTGGCATCTCCCTAGAGCAAGGGGTTTAGATGGGGTGGAGTTTATTAGGAGTGTTCAGGAAGGTTTCTTGACACAATATGTAGATAAGCCTACAAGAGGAGAGGCTGTACATGATTTGGTATTGGGAAATGAACCTGGTCAGGTGTCAGATCTCTCGGTGGGAGAGTATTTTGGAGATGGTGATCATAATTCTATCTCCTTTACAACAGCATTGGAGAGAGAAAGGAACAGACAAGTTAGAAAAGTATTTAATTGGAGTAAGGGGAATTATGAGGCTATCAGGCAGGAAATTGGGAGTTTAAATTGGAAACAGATGTTCTCAGGGAAAAGTACAGAAGAAATGTGGCAAATATTCAGGGGGTATTTGTGTGGAGTTCTGCATAGGTATGTTCCAATGAGACAGGGAAGTTTTGGTAGGGTACAGGAACTGTGGTGTACAAAGACTGTAATAAATCTAGTCAAGAAGAAAAAAAGCATGCAAAAGGTTCACAGAGCTAGATATTGTTAGACATCTAGAAGATTATAAGGAAGGAGCTAAAGAAGGAAATTAGGAGAGCCAGAAGGGGCCATGAGAAGGCCTTGGTGGGCAGGATTAAGGAAAACCCCAAGGCATTCTACAAGTATGTGAAGAACAAAAGGATAAGATGTGAAAGAATAGGACCTATCAAGTGTGACAGTGGGAAAGTATGTATGGAACCGGAGGAAGGAGCAGAGATACTTAATGAATACCTTCCTTCAGTATTCACTGTGGAAAAGGATCTTGGCGATTGTAGTGATGACCTGCAGCTGACTGAAAAACTTGAGCATATAGACATTGAGAAAGAGAATGTGCTGGAGCTTTTGGAAAGCATCAAGTTGGATAAGCCACTGGGACTTGATGAGATGTGCCCCAGGCTACTGTGGGAGGTGAAGGAGGAGATTCCTGAGCCTCTGGTGATGATCTTTGCATCATCAATGGGGGCTGGAGAGGTTCCAGAGGATTGGAGGGTTGCAGATATTGTTCCTTTATTCAAGAAAGGGAGTAGAGATAGCCCAGGAAATAGAGACTAGTGAGTCTTACTTCAGTGGTTGGTAAGTTGATGGAGAAGATCCTGAGAGGCAGGATTTATGAACATTTGGAGAGGTATAATATGATTAGGAATAGTCAGCATGGCTTTGTCAAGGGCAGTTCGTGCCTTACGAGCCTGATTGAATTTTTTGAGGATGTGACTAAACATAGTGATGAAGGAAGAGCAGTAGATGTAGTGTACATGGATTTCAGCAAGGCATTTGATAAGGTACCCCGTGCAATGCTTATTGAGAAGGTAAGGAGGCATGGGATCCAAGGGGACATTGCTTTGTGGATCCAGAGCTGGCTTGCCCACAGAAGGCAAAGAGTGGTTGTAGATGGGTCATATTCTGCATGGATGTCGGTGACCAGTGGTGTGCCTCAGGGATCTGTTCTGGGACTCCTTCCCTTCATGATTTTTATAAATGACTTGGATGAGGAAGTGGAGGGATGTGTTACTAAATTTGCTGATGACACGAAGATTGGGGGTGTTGTGGATACTGTGGAGGGCTGTCTGAGGTTATAGTGGGACATTGATAGGATGCAAAACTGGGCTGAGAAGTGGCAGATGGAGTTCAACCCAGATAAGTGTGAAGTGATTCATTTTGGTAGGTCAAATATGATGGCAAAATATAGTATTAATGGTAAGACTCCTGGCAGTGTGGAGGATCAGCGGGACCTTGGGGTCTGAGGCCACAGGACACTCAAAGCAGCTGTGCAGGTTGAATCTGTGGTTAAGAAGGCGTACGGTGTATTGGCCTCCATCAATTGTGGAATTGAATTTAGGAGCCAAGAGTTTATGTTGCACCCTGGTCAGACCCCTCTTGGAGAGTACTGTGCTCAGTTCTGGTCGCCTTACTACAGGAAGGATGTGGAAGCCATAGAAAATGTGCAGAGGAGATTTACGAGGATGTTTCCTGGATTGGGGAGCATGTCTTATGAGGATATTATTATATTGTTCGTCCATCGTTGGCATCGATGAGGACCTTGACACCATTATTGATGGTGTCGAGACTAGCGCATGATTTGGATTTAAGTGAGGGAGAGTTGCGTAGCGTCAGCCTCACTCTCTCTTCCCAATTCCCATCTGGGTCTAGTGGCAAGACAGAGTCTAGACGGCTGGAGATGGGACTAGGCGCAGTGGATGACCAGGACATCTTCTGTGTCTTGTCCTGCTCTACACGTTCCACGACGCTTGCAGAGACCGCCTTCTTGACCGTTGGACCTTCCATTGGTCTCGTCCGCTCAATCCGCTGGAGTCTGTCTTCACATGCTGGGATAGACAACTCCCTATCTCACCGAGGGTTTGAGACCCGTCGGCTACCCTCACCTGGTTTAGTCGGCTTGTCGAAGCCGTTGCCCGGGGTGTGGCCGCTGTCGCATGCAAACAACTATGGGGAGCCACAAGTGAGAGCTGAGTGCCAGGTGGGGACCAAAGGTGGACTAACCGCCCTGAAAAGGACGCGACATGTTCCCCCACCAGAGGTGCTACCCCTCCCTGACACCCCATATACCCCTTATGAGGATAGGGTGAGTGAACTCATTCTTTTCTCCTTGGAGCGACGAAGGATGAGAGGTGACCTGATAGAGATGTATAAGATGATGAGAGGCATTGATCGTGTGGATAGTCAGCGGCTTTTTCTGAAATGGTTGCCACAAGAGGACACAGGTTTAAGGTGCTGGGGAGTAGGTACAGAGATGTTAGGGGTAAGTTTTTTACTCAGAGAATGGTGAGTGCGTGGGATGGGCTGCCGGTAACGGTGGTGGAGGGGGATACTTTAAAGAGTCTCTTTTAAGAGACTCTTAAGTCTCTTTTGAGAGACTTGGATAAGTACATGGAGCTTCGAAAAATAGAGGGCTACACGGAAGCCTAGTAATTTCTAAGGTAGGGATATTTCCGGCACAACTTTGTGGGCTGAAGGTCCTGTATTGTGCTGTAGGTTTTCTATGTTTCTATGTTTCTAGATCACATTTCTTTTTCAATCTGATGTTTGGTCTGAACAACAACTGAACCTCTTGACAATGCCTCCTGCTTTTATGCATTGAGTTGCTGCCAGATGATTGGCTGGTTAGATATTTGCATTAACAAACAGTGTAATGTATTTAATATTTCAGTAATATTTGAGTAATATTGTAATTATATTGCATGATAAAGAATTCTTGTTCATTTAAATAATTTATTATGGGTTATATGTAAAAATAAATGCATTACATACGTTATGACACTACCACGTGATACGTGGGCGCCTCGCTTAAAGTAAAGCGAAAAACTAGGACTTGCACATCTCTTGGACTCCTGTTTTTTCCTTTTAATTAGTTTAATGTCTTGGAGTTACAAAACATAACAGTGATGACAAGGTATTTTTAAAATGAACCTGAGACAACCTTTGGAAGTGCAGCAAGACGTTCAACCTAAAAAAAAATTCGCAGAATGTGTTCTTCAGAAGATAAGAAATATTTGCGTTTAAAATAAAGGCAAAAAAAAAGAATTCATGGATTCAAAAAAGTATTAATAATCATTAAAAAAGAGCAGAATTGGCTGACTACATCAGAAAGATAGACACGTTAAATACCATAACAGATAAATGAATTTTGTATTCTGAAAGGATTGGGCAGTATATTAAAGCAAATGAAATAGTCACTGGAAAACAAGTCCTGAAGAATGGTCTTAGCTTGAACGTTAACTGTTTACTCTTTTCCATTGATATTGCCTGGCTTGCTGATTTCCTCCAGCATCTTGTGTGTGTTGCAATGGGAAACAAGTACCAATTTTGCTGAGTTTAAAGGCATACAATTTGCTCAGAAGTTTGACTAATAGCTATTTGATGTGCTAAGTGACAGTATCAGTCTGGTCAGCAAACTTTCTTAACTAAATAACTTGGTCAGTGTAGTCTTGTTTGATGCAGGCCAGTTAACATAACGTACTTGTCTTACACTGCATCTCTTCAGAGTCGGTTCCATGCTGTGGGCCAGCAGCCTGTGCTCTGTAAACAGTGCTGTTTGTTTGCAAAGCAGTCCTTTTAACTTCAGACTGATTATTGCTTGCCATTTACATTAAGAACTGAAGACTTGCTCCCATTCATGAGAAGTTGAGCAAATAATAATAGTTGGGACTTTAACTTAATCAAAAACAACTCGTTGATCTCCAGAAATGTCAGCTGCTATGTTAGAAAGCCAAGCTTGGCAAAAATGCCTTCCAGTCCTGGACAGTGAATATGCAACACTTTCCCTTTTCCTTTTGTTTTTGTGAATACATGCCATTCCTGTTTGAAACCTTGCATGAATTTGCTTCCACTCTGCTTTCTGATGACACTCCAGATGAAAGTACTTGCATTGGACCATTTTCCTATATCTCTCCATTGATGATTTATCCGCCCGTACTAACACGATGTATGTTAACCAATGACCCAGTAACAAGATAATATTGTCTCTTCCATCTCTTTCACATGTCACAGAAATAGGTTTCTATCAAGTTGAGGACCAAGTTCAAGGTTTATTGTCATTCAACCATATAAATGTGTATAGTCAAATGAAACAACATTCCTCTGGACCAAGGTGCAAAAAAAGTGCAAATAATTCACACATAACACGTAAAGGAATATTACTACAGATAAATTAACAGATAATAAGGTGCATTTATGATACAAATTAAAAAGTAAACACTATAACTCTACTGGCGCTTCATACGTGATGAGAACTGGGTGGTGGCAGGGAGTTCAGCAGTCTCACAGCCTGAGGGAAGAAGCTGTTTCCCATCCTAACTGTCCTCGTCCTAATACTATGGTACCTCCTGCCTGATAGAAAGCGGTCAAAGAGATTGTTGGATGGATGGGCAGGATCATTGACAATGCTAATGCCCCTGTGTATGCAGTGCTCCTGATAAATATCTTGGATATTTCTATTACATTTCTGATTTGACCACTTCAGTGTTTTCTTTAGCACACTTCCACCATCAATCTTCTCTGCCTTTATTTCATTTGGAGTGGTGATGTATATATTCTATTCAATCTTGAATCGAATCCAACTCACCTGAGTCCCTGAAGCACTTCTGAGCATCTGTAAATGGGCGAACAGCATCTTCTTCTTTGAGTCCTTGGTTTATTGTTAAATAATATATGGAGCATGTAGAGTATTATTTATTATTTAAATAAATTGCAGCTACAAATTTAGATCAGAGGCTGTGAATGCTGTCCTTTCCCTACATCTATAAGGTAAAAGCCAGGTGCTGATGGAATACCCTCTACTTACCCAGATGAGTCAGTTCCAAAAACTCTCAAGAAGGTTAAAAGCAATAAGGACAAGGCAGCTTGCTTGACTGGTGCAACTTTCACCAGCCTAAACACACAGAGAACCTCTTACCTCTTGACTCTCGTATTTGATGTTCATTGCCAATTTATCATGAATAATTGCAGGATTAACATCAAGATTATATTAAGCTCACAATATTCCTTATATTCTCTTGGTTATCTTGTACTTACATCAATTGATTTGGATGAATTTTTATGAATATGTTCCCAGAAGAAGGCAATGGCAAATCACTTTTGTAGAAAAAAAATGCCGAAAACGATCATGGCCATGACCATGATTTCTGATGTCATATGAACGAATGGGTGTTACCTAATCTTGTGAGATAATTCTCAGAATCACATGCTTCCACAGTTTCTCTGACGTCCCATTTGTTCTATCCTTGACCTATTGACACATGATCCGTATTATGAAATCTTAAACTTTTATTACGACATGTGTCACAATGCCTTATTTCAGCTGCCTTTCTTCCAGTTCTTTATATATTATCTAAAAATAAATAAGTAGTGCAAGAAAAGTAATGAGGTAGTATTCATGGGTTCAATGTCCATGGGGCGGCATGGTAGCGTATTGGTTAGCACAACACTTTACAGTACCAGTGACCCGGGTTCAATTCCCACCACTGTCAGTACGTTCTCCCTGTGACTGTACGGAGTTCCTCCAGGTGCTCCACTTCCTTCCCACAGACCAGACAAGTAGCGGTCATTATAAATTGTAGCTGCAATGATTTGTGGCTGGTCTATATAGTACTCTGTATTCTCCATGTGTTAAATCAGGGTACCCACACAAAATGCTGGTGGAACGCAGCAGGCCAGGCAGCATCAATAGGAAGAAGTATAGTCGACGTTTCGGGCTGAGATCCTTCGTCAGGACTAACTGAAAGAAGAGATAGTGAGAGATTTGAAAGTGAGAGGGGGAGGGGGTGATCCAAAATGATAAGAGAAGACAGGAGGGGGAGGAAAGAAGCTAAGAGCTGGAAAGTTGATTGGCAAAAGGGATACAGAGTTGGAGAAGGGGGAGGATCATGGGACAGGGGGCCTAGGGATAAAGAAATGGGGAGGGGAGCCCAGAGGAAGATGGAGAGCAGGCGAGGAGTGATTGTGAGAGGGATAGAGAGAGAAGAAAAAAAAGGGGGACAAAAATAAATAAGGGATGGGGTAAGAAGGGGAGGAGGGGCATTAACGGAAGTTAGAGAAATCAGTGTTTGTGCCATCAGGTTGGAGGCTACCCAGACAGAATATAAGGTGTTGTTTCTCCAACCTGAGTGTGGCTTCATCTTGACAGTAGAGGAGGCCATGGATTGACATATCAGAATGGAAATGGAACATGGAATTAAAATGTGTGGCCACTGGGAGATCCAGCTTTCTCTGGCGGACAGAGAAGGTGGTGTTCAGCAAAACGGTCTCCCAGTCTGCGTCGGGTCTCACCTATATATATCTCTATAAAAGGACACACCGGGAGCACCGGAAGCAGCCAACTCAAGGTGAAGTCGTGTAGGGAGTGATCCCTGTGGAAAGCAGAAAGAGCGGGAGAGGAAATGATGTGCTTAGTGGTGGGGTCCCGCTGGAGGTGGCGGAAGTTACGGAGAATTATATGTTGGACCCAGAGGCTGATGGGGTGGTAGGTGAGGACAAGGGGAACCCTATCCCTAGTGGAGTGAGAGAAGATGTGCGTGAAATGGGAGAGATGCGTTTGACAGCAGAGTTGATCATGGAGGAAGAGAACCACTTTTTTGAAAAAAAGAGGACATCTCCTTCGTCCTGGAATGAAAAGCCTCATCCTGAGAGCAGATGCGGTGGAGACGGTGGAATTGCGAGAAGGGGATGGCATTTTTGCAAGAGAGGGTGGGAAGAGGAATAGTCCAGGTAGCTGTGAGAGTCCATAGGCTTATAGTAGACATTAGTAGATAAGCTGTCTCCAGAGATAGAGACGGAAAGATCAAGAAAAGGGAAGAAGGTGTCGGAAATAGATCAGGTAAATTTGAGGGCAAGCTGAAAGTTGGAGGCAAAGTTAATGAAGTCAACGAGCTCAGCATGCGTGCAGGAAGCAGTGCCAAAGCAGTCGTCGATGTAGCGAAGGAAAAGTGGGGGACAGATACCAGTACATGGACTGTTCCACAAAGCCAACAAAAGGGCAGGCATTAGACAGTCCTTCCAGGTAAGGTGAATCTTCACCTGTGAGTTGGCTGGTGTGATACACTGCGTCCGGTGCTCCCGCTGTGGCCTTCTATATACTGGTGAGACCCAACGCAGACTGGGAGACCATTTCGCTGAACACCTACGCTCTGTCCGCCAGAGAAAGCAGGATCTCCCAGTGGCCACACATTTTAATTCCACATCCCATTCCCATTCTGACATGTCTATCCACGGCCTCCTCTACTGTCAAGATGAAGCCACACTCAGGCTGGAGGAACAACACCTTATATTCTGTCTGGGTAGCCTTCAATCTGATGGCATGAACATTGATTTCTCTAACCTCCGTTAATGCCCTTCCTCCCCTTCTTGCCCCTTTCCTTATTTATTTTTATTCCCCCCACTTTTTTTTTCGTTCTCTCTCTGTCCCTCTCACAATCACTCCTTGCCTGCTCTCCACCTTCCTCTGGGCTCCCCTCCCCCTTTCTTTCTCCCTAGGCCCCCAGTCCCATGATCCTCCCCCTTCTCCAACTCTGTATCCCCTTTGCCAATCAACTTTCCAGCTCTTAGCTTCTTCGCTCCCCCTCCTGTCTTCTCCTATAATTTCAGATCTCCCCATCCCCCTTCCATTTTCAAATCTCTTACTATCTCTTCTTTCAGTTAGTTGTGATGAAGGGTCTTGGCCCGAAACGTCAACTGTACTTCTTTCGATAGATGCTGCCTGGCCTGCTGCGTTCCACCAGCATTTTGTGTGTGTTGCTTAAATCAGGGTTGCTGGGCGACATGGCTTGAAGGGCCTTTTCTGTGCTGTATCCCAATAAATAAACTTTAAATATTCAGAAATCTGATGACAGAGGGGAAGAGGATATTCCTGAATCATTGAGCATGTGCCTTCAGGCTCCTGTACCTCTTTCCTGATGGTAACAATGTGAAGAAGGCATATCCTGGATGATGGAGATCTTTCATGATGGATGTCATCTTTTCAGGCATCACTCCTTGAAGACGTTCAGGATGCTGGAGAGTCTAGTGTTCCAGAAACTTTACAACTTTCTGCAGCTTATTTGCTTTGCATGACTTGATTCTTTAGTATCCAATTCATTTCATGTTCTGACCTTTCCTAGTTTGTCTTATTGAGAGAGATTAAGTAGATAGGGACTCTAGTAGAATGAGAGTTGTTCTCATTGAAATATATAACAATCTTATGGGCTTGACATAAATTGATATTTCCCCAGGCTGGGTGTCCGGAAAATAATGCATCACACTGTCAAAATAATGGGACATCCACTCAAGGCAAAACTGAGAAGTTGTCCCTTTGTCTGTGGAATGGTAAACATTTGGAATTTTCTGTCCGCTCTGGAGGCTTAGTGACTGAACATATGCAACTGAGAGATTGTTTTTCAAAACTAGTGAATCAAGGGATATAGTTTAGTGTAGGAACTAGGAGTTGAAGCAAAAGATCAGCATTCAGTTTGGAGGAGACATGAAAGGACTGAATGATTCATTCCTGTTTCTATTTCTTATTTCCTTATTTGAGATTGGATGATAACAAGATGTAAAACAATGTTTGAACCCATTTGTTTTATTAACTGTGAAAGAGTAATATACAGAACAATCTCCTTGGGAAGACTATATGACACTAAAATTGATTTAGCTTATGAAAATTACTGACCACCTAAAATTTTAGGAAGCCATTTCCATCAACGTGTGGGCTTAAACTCTATATATTAATAATTTAGATTGAATTGGCTTATATGTCAAACTTGCCCACTAATACTCATTCCAGGTACGTACCAAAACTTCAGTGTTCAGTCAGATTTCTCCCAGCTATGTAAAAAAAAATGGTGTTACTTGATCTTCAGTTTCTGGCACTGAATTTATAGCTTTCTATTATCTATGAAAGCACTGGATTAAAGTAATTCCAACCATTATCAAGGTTAGTCTTTTGGTGTTGCTTGATCTTCAGTTTCTGCTTGTGAATTTATAGCTTTCTATTATCTCTGAAAATGCTGGATTAAAGTTACTAACCATTATCAAGCTTAGATTTTTATGCTCTTTCATGGCTTTATTTTGAACAGAAAGACTGATACTTTGCCCTGAATTGCAATGATAGTACTTCCTACATCCATTCAACATAAGGACAGAAGAGCTCAAATGCTTATCAGGCCTGCAAAAGTTCCTGATATAATTGGAACTGGTTGACGCTGCCATCTTGTTACGTGTATGCTTTAAGATACAAGGTATTTGCTTGTCAGTATGCTTGCTCTCCCTTTTATTATTCCTGTGCTCAAGTTTTACTTAGTTTCTTTTCTGTTCTAGCCTCACAGTTCCTAGTTTCCCAATGAGTAACATAGTGATTTCACCAAGTAATGTAGAGAATACATGAAAATCTCAAAAATAAAGGGCAAGTTCTTCATAAGCTGCACACAGCAAAAAACACTGATCAAATATGTCATTGGGGGACATCATATATTAATATACAATATGTAAATATTATATGTAAATATGTAAATATTAAACAGCACACAGCAAAACACAAATGATCAAATATGTCATTTGATGAGATCACGTATTTACATATAAAATGCTATTATCTACAGTGATCAAACTGAATGAAGGTGTTGCACATTGTAAATTTATCAGCACTCACTATCTTATTACACCCTAGCATATATTAGAAAATGCTGTATAACTGAAACTTAGGCCAAACAACTATATAACATCAGGATTCTACAACGTACCACCCACTTGTAAAGCACTGCCAGCCATCAAATAATTTATTTTATGAAAAGAAGAATGAGTGCCATGAACAAGAAAATAATTTCCCTACCATTCAAAATTTCAGGGGATATTTTATCATTATGCTTATAGTGGAAGTCCAGGTAACTGAAGAATTAATATCCAATTAATATCCACTTGGACAGCATGGTAGCGTTGTGGTTATCAGTGGAAGCAAACCGGGTTCAGTTCCTGTTGCTGAATGTTAGGAGTTTGTATGTTCTCCCTGTGACTGCGTGGGTTTCTTCTAGGTGCTCTGGTATCCTCCCACAGTCCAAAGACTTACCGGTTAATATGTTAAGTGGTCATTGTAAATTGACCCTTGATAGGCTGGAGTTAAATTGTGTGGAGGGTGGTTTCTGAGTGGCGGAGCTTGGAGTGCCGAAGGGCCTATTCCTCACTGTATGCCAATAAATAAATAATCAAAGATACAAATAAATAAATAGATAGGTAAATAAATAAATAAATTTCATGAAGACAAATTCATAATTGAGAATTTTAATATGCTCTCCTAAGCGTGCTATAGGAACACCCAACTGAAGTCATCAGGGTCAATATTTATACACATGCTGTTGAATCTCCCAGAGTTTATGATTTATTTTTGTTGCCTCTGTCAGCTTACTTTGAATAGGATACCAGAAAGTACCCTTAATGTAAGATCAGGATAGTTTTTACTTCTTGGAGAGGAGATCTTACAGAAACATATAAAATTATGAAAGGGATAGATGAGATAACAGCAGGAAAGTTGTTTCCACTGGTAGGTAAGACTAGAACAAGGGGACATAGCCTCAAGATTTGGGGAGAAGATTTAGCATGGAGCTGAGGAGGAACTGCTTTTCCCAGAGAGTGATGAATCTGTGGAATTCTCTGTCCAATGAAGCAGTGGAGGCTACCTCAATAAATATATTTAAGACAGAGTTGGATAGATTTTTGCATAACAGGGGAATTAAGGGTTATGGGGAAAAGGCAGGTAGGTGGAGGTGAGTCCACGGCCAGAGTGATGGAGCAGGCTCGATGGGCCAGATGGCCGACTCCTGCCCCTATTTCTTATGTTCTTATGTTCATTGTGCTTACATTATGCCAAGATTTGCTTGCTAGATGAACAATTAACTTGATGAAGTTCAAAACTGAAGTCATGGGCTCCTTCGTACACCAGCTGGGATGCATGGCTGAGTTTATGTTGCTTAAATATGCCAAAACTGGAACTATGTTCAACCCATGGATATTGAATCCCATGGTTTTCGGTACGTTGTTTTGGGATGTGTAAGGCATCAGGGATGTGTAGAGGAACAATGAATGAGACAGTTTTTGGTTTAAACCATGCCTTCTTACAGTTAATATTTTGGTACTTTCAATGAATAAGAATTGTAGTCACAATTTAAAATTTTGCCTCAGAAACATCAGTCTCGGTATTGATTTTACTTGATGTAAAAATAAACCAGCATTTGTGAATATTTTTGATGTTACAGGTGTGATCATGCAGATTCAACGAGTAGCCTTTAAAAATGAAAAATGACATATCACTATATCACTACATTGCTATAGTGTCAGGATACTTGATGGAACTTGCTCAGTTTTGCCATTAATCTTGTCTCAATAGATTGCTTTATATATGCTTTTGCCATGGGTGAAAATGCATGCAATGTAAAAATATGCTTGAGAAATACATTTGACAAGTCAGCTTTGGATTTGATTGATGCATGACTCTTTACATGATGTGAGCAAAGAATCACTCTACAAAAAAGCCTTAGTTTCCACAGAGGGAGATAGGCTATAGTAAACATGATCACTTAAGCAGAAAATGTGAGCTCTAAACCAACATGAACTTGGCAGCTGAATATTGACGAACCACACCATTGCCTTTATCATATTAAGGTTTGCATTGTGGAGCTCTGTGAGGTGAAACAAGTGAAATTTGTGGAGTTAGAGTAAAAAGGGCTTTACAAATATGATCTGGAAAGTGCATTGTTTTGGAGTAGATCATTCTGAAATACTGCTGAATTCCTAACTCTGCTGTTCAAAGTGAATTGGAAAAGGAAATCCTTGAAGTGGGGCAAATCAGCTTTGATCGCAACTTCTTGTAGGATGTCACACTACAGTGGCCTACAACAAAATATAAATAGATGGGAAGAAATCCAAAGTGATAAATTCAAATGATATTGTAAATCTCAGACACAGTCAGAATCAGAATCAGGTTTAGTATCACCGGCATACCATTTGTTGAGAAATTTGTTGTTCTGTGGCAGCAGTACATTGTAATACATGGCAATAAAAACTATAAAATTAATATGAAGTAATAAATGAAATAATTAGTGCATAAAGAGAGGGAGAAATACTGAGGTAATGTTCATTGTCCATTCAGAAATCTGATGGCAGAGGGAAAGAAGCATTGAGTGTGTGTCTTCAGGCTTCTGTACCTCCGGTTCGGTCACTGGCCGCTCAACCATGGTTTTCGGTCGGGTGCCGGACGCTCGGAGAGATCCTGCGGGAGCGGGCGCTCAGCGCTCGGCCGGAGGCCATGGTCGAGTGGTCGGCGACTTGGGCTGGCTCCCCCTCCAGATTTAGTCTAGTGAGGAGGGTGTGAGGACACCCAGTAGGACTAAAAAAAACAAGACCTGACAAAGGGCGGATGAGCTCCTTCTGAGCCAACGGCCATCTTCCATGGAAGAGATTAAAGCCTCACTACGTATCTACGAATCGTATGCTATGCACTTAGTTAGAAGAGACGTGATGAACTTGGGCGCTGCACCATGTGCCTGGACCTGCCCAAGGCCTCCGCCTAAGAGAGGGCCGAGCTCGAAGAAGCAGCCGCGGCTGGAGGCCGACATGGCCTCGAGCTTGAGTTCGGCGGGGGTGGTGGTGGGCGGTGCCAAGGCAGCCAGCGAGAACAAACTGGAGGAGAGGCTGTACTCGGTGTTGTCGCAGGATCGAAGAAGATGGAGGTGCATAGCCGCCAACCCCGGATTCAGGACGGCACCCACTGACTGACTGACCTCCTCTTTGATGGTAGCAATGAGAAGAGGGCATGCCCTGGGTAATGGGGATCCTTAATGATGGAAGCTGCTTTTTTCAGGTATTGCCTTTTGAAGGTGTTCTGGATGTTGGGGAAGCTGGTGCACTTGATGGGGCTGGTTGAGTTTGCAACTTTCTGCCGCTTTCTCCATTCTTGTGCAGTGGCCGGTCCACAGCATTCAGCAATGCTGGTAGTTGCAATGTTCTCCAAGGAACATCTGTAGGAATTTGCAAGTATCTTGGGTGACATATCAATTCTACTCAGAGCCTGATCCATTCATTATGTTATTACATTTGACCAAATTATCGCACAGTCTGTAGAATAGAAAGGTGTAGATCTTTTAGTCTAGATTAACAACCAAAATGTTTTGGACTGTGAATTATTCTCATATCCTCCCCTCTGCAATATTTAAAAGCCTCAATATGACTCATGATATGAAGATACTACTAGTGAACAGCGTACGCCCACTGAAGCTAAAATCTTTAAATTGATAAAATAGTAAGCTTCTTATGGTACGATATCATCTCGATCTTTATTCATGAACAGAAACAGTTGATATTGTACCATTTTCCAATCACATTTTTGCTTTCTGAGTGAAGATAAATTGATGCAGCTTTACAATAGCGTAGTGGTGAGCACAGCACTTTACAGTACAGGTAATTGGAGCTCAATGCCCGCCACTGTCTGTAAGGAGTTGGTATATTCTCCCTGTTACTGCGTGGGCTTCCCCCCGGGTGCTCTGCTTTCCTTGCACAGTCTGAAGACATAACAGTTGGTAGGTTAATTGGTCATTATAAATTATCCCACGATTAGGCTAGGAATAATTTGTGGGATTGTTGGGTGTTGTGGCTCAAAGGGCCAGAAGGGCCTATTCCACACTGTATCTCAATAAATAAATACATAAATGATAATTTGGTTCTATATATTATTCTATTCAATATGTAACAGAAAATATGGTTTTCAATCAATCATTTCTAGTAGTGACCATCATGTTTAACCTGCCTTTGCTACCACCAGCTCAAGTACCTGAGTAATTTGTTCTGACTTGAAAAGGAAATTTGAAAAAAGAGACATTAAAGAGAGGAATTTAAGCTGTTTCTACAGATCAGCTCAAAGTATCAGCCATTTGGCACCATCTTAGCTCCGCAATGTTAACTTAACTTGCATGTTAATTTAGATCTGCTTGTCATGTGCTTCTCTATAGTGCAGGGGTTCCGGACCTTTTTTATGCCATGGACCCCTACCGTTGACTGAGGGATCTGTGGACCCCAGGCTGTGAACCCCTGCTATATTAGATCAGTGATTCATATACACGAGGAATTCTGCAGATGCTGGAAATTCAAGCAACACACATCAAAGTTGCTGGTGAATGCAGCAGGCCAGGCAGCATCTCTAGGAAGAGGTACAGTCGGCGTTTTGGGCCGAGACCCTTCGTCAGGACTAACTGAAAGAAGAGCTAGTAAGAGATTTGGGAAAGTGGGAGGGGGAGGGGGAGATCCAAAATGATAGGAGAAGACAGGAGGGGGAGGGATGGAGCCAAGAGCTGGGCGGTTGATTGGCAAAAGGGATATGAGAGGCTCATGGGACAGGAGGCCTAGGGAGAAAGAAAAGGGGGAGGGGGGAAGCCCTGAGGCCTCCTGTCCCATGATCCTCTCATATCCCTTTTGCCAATCAACTGTCCAGCTCTTGGCTCCATCCCTCCCTCTCCTGTCTTCTCCTATCATTTTGGATCTCCCCCTCCCCCTCCCACTTTCAAATCTCCTACTAGCTCTTCTTTCAGTTAGTCCTGACAAAGGGTCTCGGCCCGAAACGTCGACTGTACCTCTTTGCGTTCACTAGCAACTTTGATGTGTGTTGCAGTGATTCCTATAGCCTGGTGACCTTAAATTTTGTCAGAGTCGTTTGGCATGGAAACAGGCCATTCAGCTCACAGGGCCTTCACTGTCTATCAGCCACATGTTAACAGGCAATGTTAATTCAGATCTGCTTGTTATGTGCCTCTATAGTACATCGGCGCTTCCTATAGTATGGTGACCTTAAATTTTGTCAGAGTCATTCGGCATGGAAACAGGTTCCTTCAGCTCATGAGGCCTACACTGTCCATCAGCCACATGTTTATATTAAATCCCATATTAATCTCATTTCTTTGATTCTCCCCACATCCCCATCAAATCCTCTTGATTCTACCATTCCCTTACAAACCAGGGACAATTTACTGGGGACTTTTAGCCTGCTCACTTTGTGAGAGAAAAGCAGAGCAGCTGGAGGAAATCCAGCAATGATAGGGAGAACATACAGATTCCACGTGGATCATACTAGAGGTCAGAACTGAACCTCTACCTCAGTCCCTGTCTGCCGGTGGTTCCATTAGTTATGCCACTATACTGCTCCTTGTTGATCTTACTCACTTGGGCTACTTTCTGTTCTCCAAAACAATGCCTGTTAAACTCACTGTTTAAATAAAGGAATAAAGAACAGTAAATTAATTATTATGATTATTATTTCATTTAATTTTGTTTTATTAATAACAAGCCCCGAAGGTTACCATGACTTTCTGTTGGGTGAGTTCATTGAAGACTATTGCACCATATGCAGCAACACACACACACACACACACACACACACACACACACACACACGTGCGCACACACACACACCACACACGTGCACATCTGCACACAATACACAATCACACAATGCTGGAGGAACAGCAAACTCAGCAGGTCAGGCAGCATCTATGGAAATGAATAAACAGTCAATCTTTTGTTTGGCCCATATCGTTGATTGTTTATTAATTTCCATAGTTGATGTTTGACCTGTTGAGTTTTGCCAGCATTTTGTAGGTGTTCCTCTGGATTTCCAGCACTAGCAGGATTTCTTGTGTTAATGTGATTGTATCCTCTGTCTGTTTGCCTTTTACAAGTAGTACAGGAATTACTTACTCCCTGGCTGAGCATATTCAATCATTTGTTCAGAGTTAACAATTTTAACATCTTTCATTATGAGTGTATTAGGAAAAAGCAAATCCCTGAAAATTTATATTTCACAAGAGTTGATTGCCTCAATATAAAAGAACCATGTGTTCTGTAAGCAGAGGGCAAATAAATGCCACTTTAAAATATCAGCTCAAAAAATAAAGTTTTAAGCATTTAAATCCCACTGTCGTCATATCTGATTTTCGGCTTCAGTAAGAAGTGGGTGTATAGTGTTGGTAATACAGACACAACAACAAATTATCACATTAAGCACTTTTAATGTGGTGAAATATTCCTTGGCACTGTAGAAAAAGGGAGTCAATATTCATTCTTAAATTTGTTTGAGAAATACAAACATGGGTACAATGACGACTTGCCTTAAAATGACCCGAGTGGGAATGTGGAGCCTTTGTCCTCAGTCAGAGAATGAAGATTGAGCAATATATTAAAAATAAAACTGGAGCTGGAGGAATCGTCAGGAGAAAAGGTTGAAGAAGTTGGATCAGGGATGAATTGCAAAGGTGGTTTAAAATATACTCAGTATATCAACTTGCAAATTTGCCTATTTCTTCTTGCTTATAAATTCACTGTTCTCCAATACCTCAAATATTTCAATGGAACCAAAATATAAAGGTGGTGTACATTTTCACATGCTTCTACATCACATTCAACAAGGAATCATTGCAGAATGAGTCCTGACTGATGGAAGGGAAAGGACAAAAGGGCAGGGCTAGCAGCTCTTGCAGTTTCAGGGGACTTGCTGCGTGTGATGGAGTGGGTATTAGTGGAGGTGAAAGGGCTTGTCAAAGCATTAAATGCAGAATAATCTACAAGTTACGTTATACATTGAGAGAAGCGGAAGATAAAACTGAATGCTGCATCACACTAGTCCTGGCAAATATTATGGAGGTTACTCTGTTGAATATGGAGAGTGGCACTTTCAGCCCTTTTTATCCGAGGCAAGGGTAGAGTTCTCATTACTGCTTTCAACTGTAACAGCCTCCACATACGACAGATAGAACATAGAACAATACAGTACGGGAACAGTCCCTTCAGCCCACAGTGCCTGTGCTGACCCATCTGCCTGTGATTTATATCACTCCATTTTCTGCCTTTTAATGTACCTGTCTGAATAACTCTTAATCGTTGCAATCATTTCTGTTCTACCACTTCCCTTGGAAGTGTGTATCAGGCACCTACCACTCCCCATGTAAAAAAAGCATCTCCTCAGGGTTTCCTCTTTTCACTGTAAAGCTATGCCTTCTAGTATTTTACTTTACTACCCTATACATCACTTAATATTAGAGTAGGTCACTCCTTAGCCTCTGAAAGATGTGAGAAAAGAATTCACATAGTGATGTCTAACCACTCCTTATAACTGATGCACCTTAATGCTGGCAACACCCCGATGTACTACCTCTGCATCCTTTCCAAAGCTTCCATGTCTGTCCTGTAATGGGGCTATGAAAACTGCACACAATACTCCGAATGAGGTCCAACAGATGCAGCATGACTTGTTGACTTTTATACTCAACACCCTGGTCAATGAAGGCAAGTATTCCTACCTACATCTACTGCTATTTCCATAGGGCTAGGCATCTAAAGAAACCTTTGTCCATCAATGCTTCCATATTTCCCTCTTACATTTGATTTCCTAAAGATCAATGCAACACACTTATCCATCTGTCATTCTTATGAAGATCACCCTCCATCATAATGATCTCCTCTGACTGTGATGTCAATGCAACACTGATCGGCACTGCCTCCTGTGGAAGAGCACAAACCTACTGAGCTGGGAATGTATGTACTTGGCACCTTGGCTTTGTTATAGAGGATGGCTGTCATAAGTATACATTGTTCATTTAAATAGATTTGATTAAAGAGTTAAGAACATTGACTGTACTGTGCAAAAGTCTTAGGTGCACACACACACACACACACACACACACACATATATCTCCAGGGTGCCTAATTCTTTTGGACAGTACTGTATTTGTCAACGTGGAGTAGAAAGCAAGTTTGTGAACCTGGTGAGAGCAAAGGATGTTGGGAATAGTGAGGGTGGAGACAGATCCAGCCCTGTGACACCAGGCAAGGTCATTTGATTCCAAACAATTGGTTTATTTATAATTACAGAATGTGTCTGTGGTGCTTCTCACTCGCTCCCCTCTTCCTTCCCCTTTTCCCAAGCATGATTCCCCTCTCCCTGTCCCCTTCCCACTTCCACTCCACAAAAGAGACCCATATCAGAATCAGGTTTATCATCACTCTCATATGTCACGAAATTTGTTTCTCTTTTTTTTGTGGCAGCAGTACAGTGTAATTTATAAAATTACTACTGTACTGTGCAGAAGTCTTAGGCACCTGATTGATATATATATGTGCCCAAGACTTTTGCACAGTACTGTAAATATATTTTTTAAATGTTTTACTTTTTTTTCGAATACTATGACTATGAGACATACGTATAGAGATGTTGGATGAGGGTATAAGTGGGCTTTGTCTTGATGGTAACACTTAAATTAATTCATATCTGGTCTTATAGGGATAACAATCACTGAATTGGATTTCTTACTCTGCCACTTTAATAGCCTTCCATCTATGACAGCCCAAAGTCGTTGGCTGTTTCATGTGATTTATAAACGTGCATTCGTCTCAAGGACTTCAATTGTTGTTCTGGCACAGAACTAGTCAGAGAGGTCACCACTGGCACACTTGTATGTTCTATAACAACAGAACCACAAGCCACCAATAAAGGCCATTTTCAACAGAGTGATGCACCTAATGCCAGATTACAAGAGTAGAATAAGTCTTTCAGCCTCTCAACCCTGCTCTTCCATTTCATTATATCATGGGTAATCCGTGTCTGTGCCTTGCCTTCATATGATGCACCTAACAAGAAGCTAGGTCAGTTTTCAAATTTTGAAGTGACCTAGACTCAATATTTGTCACTGATGAACAAGTTCTAAACCCAGAAGTCAAAACTGACCTCCTTGACTGAGTTCATGCATGAAGAATGACCTCTTGTTTGAACTATCAGAATTAAATTCCACCATGAGTCAATATCTTCAGCAAAAGGAGAAAATTTCAGGAAACAAAGTAAAAACATTAAACCTAATGGCATAGTGCCATAATTGCATAACCCCGTGGTGTTAAATTAATGCCAACTACCTAAAACTGCATGGTGCTGATTTCCAATTATAACAGAGCTCTTGACCTACCCCAGACAAACTCCTCTCTCAGTCTTTATTTTCTGCTCCCAGAAAAACAATCCGTATCTTTCCAAAGCAAAAGACAAAAATAAAAACATACCTATTTCATTTTAATCGTTTTTTATATAGCCTCAGGTCTTCTTGGACTTCTCTGTGCTTGCATTCGCCTGAATTTGTAATTGATGGAATTAGAGGAAGGGGTATCTATGCAGACAAAACACTGAACCAGTCTGGTCGTCTGGCTGAGAGTTTGGTATACAATTGCTTTTAAAAGAAAATTCAATCATTTGCAATTGGAAATGATGATTCATTTGAATAAACTAAAGAATACCAGGTGAGCCTTACTTGATGCATACACTCAAAATGTTATCAGCCTTTGCAATAAAATAATGCACAATAATTTGTATCATAATACATAATTTTCCTCTGTTTGGATCTCAAATCAATACTCCGAAGCAGGTTTTTACAGAATCTTAAAATCTCGCAACCATCTTCCTTCGCGCAGTGTCAATACTATTTTCTATGTGGGATTGGCTTCTCGCAAAGTTGTACTAAACCAATAAAATATTTTGTTGGACAAATGTTGCTGGATTATAGTTTATATCACTGTTTGAAATTAAATTGCAAACAATTATAGACAGGTCTCCGATTTAACTGCGCCTGACAGTGTCTCTCATCTATTTTGCCTTGCAGGCTAACAGTCAGAAACATTTCCCAGAGATTTGCTGCTACAAAGCAAGTCTTAAATGCAGAGAAACAGATGCTAGGAGATGTGAACAGTAGGGAATCTTAACATGTTATTGTAATATAAAGAACAGTCAATTTGGACCCCATGTAAGTGATAATGCACCTTTGTATATACACGTATGCACATTCTTAACTATATAACATACTATACGCACTACTTACTGAGTTATTAGGATTTTATTTGGCTCTTTCAGAAGAAGATCCTTGATGTGGTCACTTTGATCTTTTTGACTAATCTATTTAAAACTGGAAAAGAGCTCATATTTCAACCGGATGGCACCGCTTTGCACCTTTTATTGGGCCAGGTTTCTGATTATACTATGCTTGAGTAGATTAATTTCATATGAAGGAATAATCTGATGAAAATGCCACTAAACATTTGTATCTGAACAAAAACTGTCTTCCTTCCATTGGTAAAATAAAAGCAGATGAATGTGACACAAGAACATAAATGCTAAATCTGAAAACCTCCCAATGGAGAAGTTGGCAAAAGCACATCCCTGTGTTGAATTGAGCTGTATCAACCCAGAACGTCCCAAATGAGCTCTGAGTGAGAAAATATTTCTTCTGATTTCAATTCAGCGTTGCCATATGTGAGCACATTATGTGATGACAGATTTAGGCTTTACTGCAATGTGTAATACTCTATGAAAAGGTCACAAAATCATATTTATAAACTTTGGCCTCATAACATAGTTGCTAAGGTCAAAATTTCAGCTCAGGGCTAACATCCCTGACTGGTAAAACAAAATTGCTACAGAAACAGCAATGAAGAATCCTTCTACACCTGAGTGTGACAGTATTCCTGAGTCTCCAACCGGTACGTGTATGACTGACAGTAATGAAACCCAGGAGGGAACTACTGACATGATGAAAGAAGCCCTGAACACCGCCAGAGATGGAGGACCTTCATTGCTGCCCTAAACAGCAGGGCATAGTGGGCAGTAAGTAAGAAAGATCAAAATTAAATTTTGCAGTTATTGTGCCTACATCTTGTAGACTACTGCAATGTTTCTTGTATATTGGGTATTGGTAACTATTATAAACACAAGAGGCTCTGCAGGTGCTGGAATTCCAGATTAACACACACAAAATGCTGGAGGAACTCAGCATCCAGGCAGCATCAATGGAGAGGAACAAAGAGCTGACCTTTTTGGCCGAGATCAGGACTGGAAAGGAAAGGGGAAGAAGCCATAAACTGTTAACCTGTTCTTTTTCAGTTGAATAGATGAATAAGGGATTAGAAGATTTTTATATGATTTTCAGGTTGATAGATATCTTTGCCAAGGAATTCGCTACCTGGGTTGGATCACAAATTTCTTCTAAATAGAACCTTCATTCATTTTCTTTTTAAGTGTCAAAATGATGCTCAAAATCCAATAGTTACAGTAAATTTATTATCGAAGTATATATATGTCACTATATACAACTCTGAGATTTATTTTCTTTGGGAATACTCAGTAAATCTATATAATAATAACCATATCTAAATCAATGATTTTGGCTCTGCCAAAATATTAACAAAAATATGAATAGTATTCTTTTAAAGTTTCCATTTAATCAATGAAAAAACAAATTTAGCATGCAAGTTTTAAAACCCACTGCATTATTATTTCAGCTTTGAGTATGAACTTGGCTCGCTTACATTTAATTACAAATTCTTCCCTTCCAGTTTTCCCAGTGAAGTTGTCATAATTTGACATTTCAGTAGAAAATTAACATAAACTTCTCAGCTGTGTAATTCAAAATATCTCAACATTTGGTTATAGAGTCATTGAGTCATACAGCAAAGAAACAGGACCTTCACCCCAAAGAGTCCATGATGAACTGTTATTCTACTTAGTCCCATTGACTTGCACTTGCATCATAGCCCTCCATACCCATCTCATCATGTACTTATCTAAATTTCTCTTAAATGTCGAAATTGCACCTGTATCCACCACTTCTGCTGGCACCTCATTCCACACTGTCACCGCCCTCTGAATGAAGTTGCCCTTCAGATTCCATTTAAATATTTCACATTTCACTCTTAACCCATGACCTCTAATTTTAGTCTTACCCAACCTCGGAGGAAAAAGCTTGCTTGCATTTACCTCATAATTTTATATACCTCTATCAAATCTCCCTCATTCTCCTCTGCTCCAGGGAAAAAAAAATTCTTAACCTATTCAACCTTTCCCTATAACTCAGGTCCTCAAGTCTCGGCAAAATCCTCGTAAATGTTCTCAGTACCCTTTAAGTCTTATTGATATCTTTTCTGTAGGTAGGACCGGACTGACTAGAATGGCACGCAATACTCAAAATCTGAAACAAGTTTTAGGCTTTTTAAAAATCTGGATTCTGATTATTTTAAATTATCATTCATTTGTTATGTGCTGTGTTGTATGATGTAAGCGATCGTGGTATTTTCATGACCACAACAGTTTCTGGTAATTTTTTCTAAAGAATTGGTTTGCCATTGCTTTCCTCTGGGCAATGCCTTTGCAAGATTGGTGACCCCAACCATTATCAATACTACCTGGCTTCAGTGGTCACGTAAACAGGACTTGCGATATGCATCAACTGCTCATACGGCCATCCATCACCTGTTCCCTTGGCTTCATGTGACTCTGAGCTACACCTTGCCCAAGGGTGACATGCAGGCTTGCGGAGGGAAGGAGTGCATTACAACTCCTTTGGTAACAACCTGTCTCTGCCCCGCCTCTCAGAATTGGAATCAGAATCAGGTTTATTATCACTGGCATGTGTCCTGAAATTTGGTAACTTAGCAGCAGCAGTTCAATGCAATATGTAATATAGAAGAAGAGAAAAAAATTATAAATGAATAAGTAAATCAATTACAGTACGTGTATATTGAATAGATGAAAAATCATGCAAAAGCAGAAATAATATATATTTAAAAATGAGGTAGTCTCCATTTAGTGTTCAATGTCCATTTAAGAATCAAATGGCAGAGGGGAAGAAGCTGTTCCTGAATCGCTGAGTGTGTACCTTAAGGCTTTTGTACCTCCTACCTGATAACAACAGTGAGAAAAGGGCATGTCCTGGGTGCTGGAGGTCCTTAATAATGGATGCTGCCTTTCTGAGGCACTGCTCCTTGACGATGTCCTGGGTACTTTGTAGGCTAGTACCCAAGATGGAGGCAACCAAATTTACAACCCTCTGCAGCTTCTTTCAGTCCTGTACAGTAGCCACCCTCGCCCCCCCACCCCCTTACCAGAGAGTGATGCAGCCTGTCAGAATGCTCTCCACGGTACATCTATAGAAGTTTTTGAGTGTATTTGTTGACATACTAAATCTGTTCAAACTCCTAATGAAGTATAGCCGCTGTCTTGCCTTCTTTATAACTGTATCAACATGTTGGGACCAGGTTAGATCCTCAGAGATCTTGACACCAAGGAACTTGAAACTGCTCACTCTCTCCACTTCTGATCCCTCTGTGAGGATTTGTATGTGTTCTTTCATCTTACCCTTCCGGAAGTCCACAATCAGCTCTTTCATCTTACTGACATTGAGTGCCAGGTTGTTGCTGTGACACCACTCCACTGTTGGCATATCTCACTCCTGTACGCCCGTTTGTCACCACCTGAGATTCTCACCTGAAAATAGAGAAATTAACCTGAAAATGTCGAAATCGGTTTATCAAATTAATGTTAGATCAAAATTACTCATTTTCAGAATTACAGATCTAATTATAAGTTTATTTCAACTTGTAAGCGATTAATATTTTTGTAAAAGCAGTATTTTGAAAATCAATTCAAAAGTATGTTAAACTAAGTAGAATATATCAGCATTACATCAGTGTGAAACATTAAAAGCTGTATCTTTCCAGTTTGAAAATAATAATACAAAAAATTTGCTCAAGTGTGAATGCATGCCAATTAAAGTCTTTAGATTCTACACTCAATATGACTTCAATAACTAATGTGCAAAGAAGGTTTGTTTAGCTCAGCAAAATTTAACCATTAGTTGTTTTCATTGAGTTTTTAATCATCTGCTGAAGGAAAACTGCCTTAGCAGTAAGTGGAAAATCTGAAGTAATGATGATTATCAGTAAGCATTGGACTCTGACTAACTGGGACCACACCTGGCAGCAATTTTTCAGCATCATATACAAATGGCATTGAATGTTTGGGAACATCATCATACATAGAGTAAACTAACATAATTCTGACAAAGAAAGATCACACTGTAATGCTTGGCTAGAATTATTTCTGATCTTTTCTTATATGCAGAGCTCTAAAATATAAGAACAAAAGAAGTAAAAATAGGACAACACAGTCAAAATGCTGGAGAAACTCAGCAAGTCAGGCAGCATCTATGGAAATGAATAAACAGTTGATGCTTCAGGCTGAGACCCTTCTTCAGGACTGGAAAGGAAGGGGGAAGACGCTAGAATAAAAAGACGTGGCAGGAGGGTAGCTAGAAGGTGAAGCCAGGTGGGTGTGAAAAGTAAAGGGGTAGAGAAGAGGAAATCTGATAGGAGAGGAGAGTGGACGATGGGAGAAAGGGAAGGAGGAGGAGATCCAGGAGGAAGAGGTAGGCAGCTGAGAAGAAGTAAGAGGCCAGAGTGGGGAATAGAAGAAGAATGGAGGGTGTGGGATGAATGTTTTTCTCAGAAGGAGAAATCTATATTCATGCCATTAGGTTGGAGGCTACCCAGATGGAATATAGGGTGTTACTCCTCCACACTAAGGGTGGCCTCATCCTGGCACAAGAAGAGGCCATGTACTGACATGTCAGAATGGGAACGGGAATTGGAATTAAAATGTTTTGCCATGGGGAATTTATGTTTTTAGCAGATGGAGTGGAGGTGACCAACGAAGAAGTTCCCACAATTTACAATGGGCCTAAACAGTCGAAACAGGAATACGATATTCAGTCTATTGTGTTTAGTCTATAATTTAATATCCTGGCTAATCTTTTAATTTAGTCTTGCTATCCTGCTCTAAACTTTTATTCTCATGATATTTGAGATTCTGATGATACTTAAGACACATCTACCTTTATCTTGAATAAACTAAGAAACTGAACATCTTTCTTTGGTGGGATCTTCATGGCACGGCACAAGTTGAAGCTCTCAACATGAAAGTAATAGATTTCTAGGTCTGATATTTCCCTATTAATAAGTCCCCCATCAATGCTAATTTAGTCCCCCAATATTGTGCATTTGAATTTTGTTCTTTAATCTCTTATAAGTCACCTTACCAAAAGCCTTCTGAAAGTTGTAATATTCCACGTAGAGTGCGTCAACTTAGCTATTCTGTCAGCTACAACTCCAAAAATCTCGAACAGATTCGACAAAATGATCTCCCTTTTTTAAATACAAGAGATTCTGCAGATACTGAAAATCCAGAGAGACACCCATAAAATGCTGAAGGAACTCAGCAGGTCAGGCAGCATCTACGGAGAGGAATAAATTGTCGATGTTTCAGGCCGAGACCCTTGATCAGGAATTTATCAGTCCTGATAAAATGTTTCAGCCCAAAACATCAGTTGTTCATTTCTCTCCATAGATGCTGCCTGACCTGTTAAGTTCCTTCAGCATTCTGTGTGTTTTGCTGCTTCATTTTTAATCCATATTGACTCTGCTCAATCCTATTATTGTTTGCGAAATGTCTTATTACAGCTTCCTTAGTAATAGATTCTTGCAATTTGCTCGTAGTTATATCAAGCCAACTGGTCCATAACTCCCTTGTTTCTTTCCCAAACATAGTTATCAAAAAGTGGACTTACATTTAATACCTTTCTTTCTGTGGAGACCATTTCAAAATCTATGGAAATCTGGAAGGTGAGACCATGTGCTCTCCCCATAGACAGTATCATTGAAATACTTGAATGTGAGTCATAATGTCCTGAGATTTATTGCCTTTCAGTCTAGTTACTTTCTCCGATACTAACTTCTGCTAATGGCATTTACGTTGAACTTCTCATTCATTCTATGTCTTTGGCTCTCCACTATTTCAGGGACATGATCCATTTTGGTCTAATTTTGGTACAAACACCTGAGATCTGGTTATAATACATAGCAGAATATATTATTTTCATAGTAAGAGAGTTGAAGAATTATAGTTGCTCATTGGCAGAGAAAACTATCCAGGGTTGATAAAATGATGTGCAGAAGAGAGCTACCAAGATGGCACTGAGTGGAACATAATGCAAAACTGAGACTAGGGTTGGCGCTGCTTTAGTGCTAAAAGATTAGGTTAATTTGTCCATTATTGCTTAGTTTTGCACCTTCAAAGATTAAAGATTCAAAGTACATTTATATCAAAGTATGTATGCAGTATACAACCCTTAGGTTAGTCTTCCCACAGAACTTGCCCGCATAGCTTCACATGAACTTCAATCTTTGCGCTGTAAGACTGAAAGATCCCACTCATCCATCCAGCATTCTATTTGACTTTCTACCATTATTTCTAACTTTCATGCCTTTTACCAGTGGCCAGGAGACTCTGATGCATAATGACAGCGGTCAGGATAGGAAACAATTTCTTCCCTCAGGCCATTACGTTCTGAACTCCCTGCCACATTGCATTCGAAATGTCGCTGTTTACTTTGTTAATTTATCCATAATTCATTTGTAGATATTCTTCTTACTTTCCTAAGTAATTGTGAGTTATGTTTACTACTGGTTCTTTACACTCCAGTCTGGAGAAACATAGCCTCATTTCAGGCTATACATATATGTAATTAAATGATAATAAACTTGACTTGACTTGACTTGAAACACTCCATAAGGTGAAGACAGATACAATTCTTTAAGGAGAATTATTTCATAATGAATATTTGGAAAACTCAATTGAATTAATACAAACTCATCCGCTCAAAATATAAATGGAACTTCCGCTTCCTACTTAAATTTGTTTGTTTTTTGATTTACCTATCTTTCTAGATTAGCTTGAACTATAAAACAACTGACTAATGGCTCCAGCATTAGATAATTGACTTTCATCATATCAGTTATATCATCCCACAAACACAATTTATAACCTCAATGGTTACAAGCTTTTTGCCAACCATGCAAAAAAAAAATCACTTTGTTATATTATCAAGCACTTAAAAAAACTTTCCTTCTGTAATAGAAGAAAGATCAAAAATCTCACAATCATATAACATGAATGGCAGTAAAATGTTGTTAGTTCATTGGACATTGCATCAGAATAGATTAAGATGTTACATACCTTGCACAAGTTACAGAAAATTTCTTATAATTGGGTCGGCATGGTAGTGTAGTAGTTTATAGTACAGGAGACCAGGTTCAATTCTTGCCACTGCCTGTAAGGAGTTTGTACGTTCTTCCCATGACCGTGTGGGATTCCACTGGGTGCTCCAGTTTCCTCCCATAGTTCAAAGGCGTACCGGTTGGTTGGTCATTGTAAATTGTTCCGTGATTAGTCTCAGATTAAATTGGGGGATTATTGGATGGACTGGCTCAAAGAGCCAGAAGGGCCAACTCTGTGCTGTATCTCAATAAAATAAAATTAAAAAAAATTGGAATACACAAAGTTGTGTTTGGGTTTGTTTTGTTCCTGTCAAAAGACTGCTTAAATGGAAAATATCCAGTGAAATATCTTCCTTCATCCAGACTAATGCTTTAAAATGTTAAATATACTTCATATAAGATGTTATCTATGTTCTATGTTCTATATTCTACCTGTTTAAGTGTTCAAAAAGATGCAATCATTCCAGGTACTTTTTGTTGTTTGAGTCAGAAAGAACTAGTAAATGACATAATGGCATTTAATTTTATTTTAGAATCAGCACTGCAAGAACAAAGAGAAACAGCGCAGGCAAAAGGAAATGCTGCAGATCTAAAATATTAAAGAAAGTGGTTACACGAAATGTGTGGCAGGACCATCAAAGACCAGCTTGGGAAAGGCAGGTTATGGTTTTGCTATTTAACCTTTCATAACAGCGAAGGTTGTGCAGAAAGGTCAAACCGCAAATGTTGACCTAACATCCTACATGTGAAGCTGTTTTACCTATTGTGCATTTCCTGCATTAAAAAAAAGACGCAAACTCTCCCATGAAGTGGCTTCTGCTATTCAAGTGACACCTTCCGTTGTGGCAGCCTTTTGACAAAAATTGCATTCCAGGCTGCTTCTGGAGCGAAACCTATCTGAAACCTCTTCAGTAGTTTGATCAAAATATTTCATTTTCAAAATAATTTAGCTCTATTAACTAAAAATCAGATTTACATATTATAAATGAATTTTTCATATTATTTAATAAACTTTGCCTGGTGGTTGCTTGCAGGTGTTTGGAGAATGGTAAGGCTGTCATGATGAAAACTAGACTTTCCTTTTAACCCACAGCTCAGGTATTCCCCTGGGGTGGGGGTGTGTGGAGGAGTGGGGAAATGGTTTAAATGGGCATATTGTAAGGTTAATTAGTGGCTAATTGTTGAGAGTAATTTATGTGGACTGACAGCTGCTTCTAAATCCCCAGATTCTTCAAATAAAGGCCAGGTTGTCAAGGTCAGAAGAAAAAGCCCAGCAGGAAATGACTTGTTTTATTTCTCTACATTTTAATACTTTGAAGTAAGAACTTTAATTTCAACTTGGTTGCATTTGATGTGGCCAGTAAACAAATATATCTCACGCTGAGTTGGAAGTGAGGCCAAGGTTCCGAGACTTTCTCAGTAGAACTCACTCCTGCCGAAAACTGGTGGGATTAACATCTAAGTAGGCAAGGAGTTAGATGGGAGCCCAGTACTACTGGGCAGCTGAGAGAGGAGTTCCTGATATAAAATTTATACTAGTAAGGGACATATTGAAAGCAGATGCTGACACTATATTTAGAACAGGATGTTAGTAATCTCCTTATGGAGTTTAGACATTTTTGTCCTGAAACAAAGGTTGGTGGGGATTGAGTAGGTCACTGTGGTTATATTAGTTGCCTGGCATTCCAGAGATCTGAATTACCATGAGTTTATAATCTCACCACAACATCCAAGGAATTTAAATTTAGCTAATGAAAAAATGACTGTGCAAGGTGAGTCAAGCAGGAGTGGGTGTCTTCCCAATATTCTTTGCAGGAAATCACACATATAATGGAGACTATGATCATGCATTACTGAATGGCATTAAGAATGCAAGAATGGAAAGAATGCACTATTTATTTATTTATCTATCTATCTATCTATCTATTTATTTGTTGAGTTACAATGTGGAATAGGCCATTCTGGCCTTTAGAGCCACGCTCCCCAGCAATCCCCCAATTTAATCCACAATACTTTTAATTGACATCTCAAATTACAAGACACAGTACAAATACAATTATAGAAAAGCAATGAATCAGGCCTTATTGTAATGCTTAATATTTGGAAATAAAATACCTTATTTTGCGCTCTTGCTTCCTTGTGTCTGGTCTGCCTGTATGTTCTTAGGCATCTTTTCTTCAACCTGGGCAGTTCCTTGGTAAAGACCATAGGACCATAAGACATAGGAACAGAATTAGACCACTTGGCCCAGTGAGTCTGCGCCACCATCTAATCATGGCTAATCCTTCTTTTTCCCCTTGTCAGCCTCACTTCCTGGCCTTCTCCCTGTAAACTTTGATGCCGTGGCCAATCAAGAACCAATCAATCTCCATCTTAAATATACCCAACAATCTAGCCTCCACAGCTGCCTGTGGCACCAAATTCCACAAATTCACCATCCTCTGGCTAAAGAATTTTATTTGCATCTCTGTTTTAAATGGACGCCCCTCTATCCTGAGGTTGTGCCCTCTTGTCCTAAGACTCCCCCACCATGGGAAACATCCTTTCCACATCTACTCTGTCTAATCCTTTCAACATTCGAAAGGTTTCCATGAGATCACCACTCATCCTTCTAAATTCCAGTGAGTACAGACCTTGAGCCATCAAACATTGCTCATATGATAACCCTTTTATTCTGGGAATCATCTTTGTGAACCTCCTCTGAGCCCATTTGAAAATCCAAATATACAATGTCCACTGCATACCCTTTATCTCTCCTACCTGTAATCTCCTCAAAGAATTCCAACAGGTTCATCAGCCAAGATTTTCCCTTAAGGAAACCATGCTGACTTTGTCCTATCTTATCCTGTGTCACCAAATACTCCATAAACTCATCTTTAACAATTAATGCCAATATCTTCCCAACCACTGAGGTCAGGCTAACTGGTCTATAGTTTCCATTCTGCTTAAAGAATGGAGTGACATTTGCAATTTTCCAGTCCTCCAGAACCATGCCAGAGTCCAATGATTCTTCAAAGATCATTATCAATGCCTCCACAATCTCTTACCGCTACCTCTTCAGAAGCCTAGGGTGCAGCTCGGTGTCTAATATACCTTTATGTCTTTCAGCTTTTTGAGCCCTTTCTCCCTTGTAATAGTAACTGCACTCACTTCTCTTCCCTCACACCCTTCACCATCTGGCACCCTGCTAGTATTTTTCACAGTGAAGACTGATGCAAAATACTCATTTAGTTCATCTGCCATCTCCTTTTTCCCCATTATTATTTCTCCGGTCTCATTTTCTAGTGGTCCTATTTCCACTCTCATCTCTCTTTTTATTTTTTATATACTTGAAAAAGCTTTTTCTATCCATCTTGATATTGTTTGCTAGCTTGCTTTTATAATTCATCTTTTCCCTCCTAATAATACTTTTAGTTGTGTTCTGTGTTTTTAAAAGCTTCCCAATCCTCTATCTTCCTGCCAATTTTTGCTTTGTTGTATGCCCTCTCTTTTGCTTTTACATTAGCTTTGACTTTCCCTGTCAGTCACAGCTGTACTATTTGGCCATTTGAGTATTTCTTTGTTTTTGTAATACATTTATCCTGCACTTTCTTCATTTTTCCCAGAAACTCAAGCCATTTTTGCTCTGCTGTCATCCCTGTCAGCATTTCCTTCCAATTTACTTTGGCCAACTCCTCTCTCATACAACTGTAATTTCCTTTGCTCCATTGAAATACTGCCACATCAGACTTTACTTTCTTCCTATCAAATTTCAAGTTGAACTCTATCATATTGTGATTACTGCCTCCTAAGGGTTCCTGTACCTTAAGCTCCTTAATTGCACAGTTCATTTCATAACACCCAATCCAGTATTGCTGATCCCCTAGTAGGCTCAATGACCAACTGCTCTAAAAAGCCATTTCATAGGCATGCAATAAATCCACTCTCATAGGCTCCACTACCAACCTCCATTTCCCAATTTACCTTTATGTTAAAATCTCCCATGACTATTATAAAATTACCCCTTTGAGCAACACACATCAAAGTTGCTGGTGAACGCAGCAGGCCAGGCAGCATCTGTAGGAAGAGGTGCAGTCGACGTTTCAGGACGAGACCCTTCGTCAGGACTAGTCTCGGCCTGAAACATCGACTGCACCTCTTCCTACAGATGCTGCCTGGCCTGCTGCGTTCACCAGCAACTTTGATGTGTGTTGCTTGAATTTCCAGCATCTGCAGAATTCCTGTTGTTTGCGTTTAAATTCACTACTGCGAAGCCTCTTCCGGTGATGCCTACACCAAAGAAGTTTAGATCCTCTCTTCGCCGGGAGTTCAGTGAAACCATCTCTCACTGCTCCCCATCTGTAATTTCTTCGGCTCTTCAACTTTTTGACCACACTTTGACTCAGACTCGCTATCACAGCCATATATCTTTTCTTGGAACGTGCCTCCGTCGCCAACTTACTCCAGTTGGCTTTAGGATTCGTTTCCAAGCCTCTCAATTTGGACCTTCTGAGGATCCCAGGTAAGGGTCTCGGCCTGAAACGTTGACTGCACCTCTTCCTACAGATGCTGCCTGGCCTGCTGCGTTCACCAGCAACTTTGATGTGTGTTGCTTGAATTTCCAGCATCTGCAGAATTCCTGTTGTTTGCGTTTAAATTCACTACTGCGAAGCCTCTTCCGGTGATGCCTACACCAAAGAAGTTTAGATCCTCTCTTCGCCGGGAGTTCAGTGAAACCATCTCTCACTGCTCCCCATCTGTAATTTCTTCGGCTCTTCAACTTTTTGACCACACTTTGACTCAGACTCGCTATCACAGCCATATATCCTTTCTTGGAACGTGCCTCCGTCGCCAACTTACTCCAGTTGGCTTTAGGATTCGTTTCCAAGCCTCTCAATTTGGACCTTCTGAGGATCCCAGGTAAGGGTCTCGGCCTGAAACGTTGACTGCACCTCTTCCTACAGATGCTGCCTGGCCTGCTGCGTTCACCAGCAACTTTGATGTGTATTGCTTGAATTCCCAGCATCTGCAGAATTCCTGTTGTTTACCCCTTTGACATGCCTTTTCTATTTCCTACTGTAACCTGTCGTTTACATCCAAGCTACTGTTGGGAGGGCTGTATATTACTGCCATCGGAGTCCTATTACCCCTGCAGTTTTTTAACTCATCTTGCAGGGATTCAACATCTTCTGATCCTATGTCACATCTTTCTGATAATTTGAAGCCATCCTTTACCAGCAGAGCCACACCAACCCTTTGCCTACCTCCCTATCCATCTAATACAATGTGTAACATTGGACTTTCAGCTCCTAACTACAACCATCCTTCAGTCATGATTCAGTGATGGCCACAACATCCTACCTGACAATCTGTAAAACAAGATCATCCACCTTAATTCTTATACTCCATGCATTGAGATATTACACGATCTCCCCAACCACTGAGGTTTCTGCCTGGCTCTCTAAATTCTCCCTTCTGGATCTCATTGTTTTTCTTTCCTACGTCATTGGTACCAGCAAATACCAAGATATCTGGCTGCTCCTCCTCCCTTTCCAAAATGCAGTGGATGTGATCGAAGAAGCCCCTAACCCTGGCACCTGGGAGGCAACATACTATTTGGGGGTCCCAATCACATACACAGACTCGCCTCCTGTTCCTCTGACTATTGAGTCCCTTATCACTACTGCTCCCCTCTTCTCCCTCTTTCCTTTCTGCACCACAGACTTATGTTCAGTGCCAGTAACCTGGCCTCTATGGCAACCCCCAGGAGGTCATCCCCACAACAGGATCCAGAAGAGTATACACATTATTGAGGGGAATGGCCACAGGGGTGCTCTGTGCTAACTTCCTATTCATGTTCCCATTTCTTTTCCTGACAGTCAACCAGCTACCTGCCTCCTGCAACTTAGGAGTGACTACTTCCATGTAACTCTGATTGATGATCTCCTTGCTGTTCCATACCAGCCGAAGGTTATGCTGCTGCTGCTCCAGATCCCTAACATGCTCTTCGAGGAGCTACAGCTGGATGCACTTCACACATCTGTGTCTCCCAGGTCACATTCTGGGTCTCCCAGGACTCCAATATCCAGTATGAAGAACACACAATGGCCACTTAAACTATATTAATTACTCCTAACACAGTAAGAAAAAGGGGAAACTCAACAGCAACGAACACAGACAACTTACCCAGTGCCAATGCCTCTTCCAAGCTAAAGCCTCCTTTGAGCCAAAGCCTGACATGCCCACACTCACCACTGTTCCTGTCTCAACAATGTCTCCTCTGTACTTTTATCTGCTCCTCTCTGTGCTGCTCCTGCTTGCCTGTGAGAAACCTCCTCCTTGTGTGCTCTCCCACCGCTGATTGGGCCTTCGGAATGACACCGAACACCCACGAAACTCTCCTTTTAAACGAGAGCTGCCGACCTATGAGAAACCTCCTGAACAATTCCAGAATTGCAGGTAAATGGTATTGCCAGTTATTTAATTTCCAATTTCCAGCAATCACTCTATATCTCTCTGGGTATTATTTCTGCTTTCACACAGAATAGTCTTGCTTCATTCTAATGATGGGGTTGGGGAGGGATGAGAGTGGACTTGCTGGGCTGGGAAGTTTTGGTAAATTGGATTTCTGTCGGGTGGATTGGATGAGAATTATAAACAGAACAAGCTGGTCATGTTGAAAATTTATTAAGCCCTGAGGCCAGGGATTTCTATCCTGGGGTCCACAGACATCTTGCTTAATGGTATTGGTCCATGACATAACAAGTGTTGGGAACCCCTGCACTAGGCAGATTCTCTCGAAGTTGAGTTTATGGTCAAATGCATGAGCTCAGCTACAAAGGGCATACCACAATTACAGCCCACTGAATATGTCTCCTTGCATGGTGACAAAACATCGCTAGTAAATTCGCAAACATGAGGAAATCTGCAGATACTGGAATTTCAAGCAACACACATAAAAGTTGCTGGTGAACGCAGCAGGCCAGGCAGCATCTATAGGAAGAGGTACAGTCAACGTTTCGGGCTGAGACCCTTCGTCAGAACATTTCTTACTAGCAATCTCTTACTAGCTCCTCTTTCAGTTAGTCCTGACAAAGGGTCTCAGCCCGAAACGTCGACTGTACCTCTTCCTAGAGATGCTGCCTGGCCTGCTGTGTTCACCAGCAATTTTTATGTGTGTTGATTTCTAGTAAATTGCCAAGTTCAGAGAATAACTCAACCCAGCTATAAATTATACACAATTTTTACAATTTTCCTTGTGTCAGGTCTATGATCAGAGGAATTAGATGAGAACAATAAATAAAACAAAGTCCATTGCACGGAAAAGTGATCAAAGTGGTCATAGGGTTGCTAACTGTAATGAATAGAACTGTGCTGGTGGGTTCAAGAAGAAACTGTGCGGTGTGGGACTTCAGATTTCTACAGATACACCATGGAGAGCATTCAAACTGGCTGCATCACCATCTGGTATGGAGGGGCCACTGCACAGGATCAGAAAAAGCTGCAGAAAGTTGTCAACTCAGCCAGCTTCATCTTGGCCACAAGCCTCCCCAGCAACCAGGACACCTTCAAATGGCAATGACTCAAAAAAGCAGCATCCATCATTAAGGACCTCCATCAACCAGGACATGCCCTCTTCTCATTGCTATGATCAAAGAGAAGGTACAGGAGCCTGAAGACACACACTCAATGTTT
Organism: Mobula hypostoma; assembly: GCF_963921235.1. Taxonomy (NCBI): domain Eukaryota; kingdom Metazoa; phylum Chordata; class Chondrichthyes; order Myliobatiformes; family Myliobatidae; genus Mobula; species Mobula hypostoma. The sequence continues at coordinate 82,793,384 of NC_086101.1, read as the reverse complement.
CAGGACCAGCTTCTTCTCCTCCACCATCGGAATTCTGAATGGACAAGAAACACTTCCTCAGTATTTTCTTCTCCCTCTCTTCTTGCATTGCTGATTTAATTTATTCATGTATATATACTGTACTTATTGTAATTTATAGTTTTTAAATTATTATGTATTGCAAAGTGCTGCTACAGCAAAACAACAATTTTCATGACATACGGCATGCCAGTTATATTAAACTTGATTCTGATTTCTGATTTTGCCTCCTGCCAATGGTAATTGTAAGAATTCTGACAATATTTAAGAGGTTGCATCTGAATACCCAAATAACCAAGGCATAGAAGACTGCAGCCAAATTACTGGTGAAGGATATTAACATAGATAGGTGTGATGATTGCTTGTAATGGTGTGATGAGGGGCCTTTTACTGTTAGACATTAGGAAAACCTTGGGGAGAAGATTTAACAAAAGTATTCAAAGGGATAAGGGATCTGAGATAACTTGATAGATGAAAGAAGCAAAGTTTGTTCTTGGAACAGAGGTAGCCGCAAGGAGCTTTGCTTGAGTTTTTCAAAGTCATGAGTATTTACAGAAATAAGGGCATTTCCAGTGGTTGGGTTGGCCAAGGTCAAGAGATTATGAAATGGTATTGACAAAAAAATAATATAATGATTTAAAAATTCCATGGTAAAAGGTTAGGGTCTGAAATACATTTCAGGAGGAAATAGTAGCCTTCAAATGGAAATTGATTTAGTATATGGTTGGAAATAATGTTTAGGGCATAAGTGAAGTTGAGGCAATAGGATTTGATGGATACTTAGAGATGGTATGGTCTTCTTGGATGGAATACTATTGTTCTGTGATGTACATGTATTCTAGGCCAAGTTATGTAAATGTAGAACAATCTGTGTCATCAATATCAGAGTTGATTGTGACTCCCTACAAAACTCGGAGCTTAACTAGAATGTCAGCAACAACATGTAGGAAAGGTGCCAGGGAAAGTGTGAGGGAAATTGGTAATTAACAGACACACTCTTCTAACTGGTTACAGTAAAACCCTGGCAAGGCAGAAATGTAACTGCAAACCTCTCCTGCTGTGTCAGGAGTACAGACATCGATCCTGCTTTTACAACTGGTCACAAAAGAAAGAAATCATCTTATCTTAATAGTCATTTAAAGACAGCATTATTGTACATGCAGCACCACATAGAAACTTAATTTGTATACATGTTGTAAACAGTCTGATGTTTAAAACATAGCTTCATAATTAAATGAAAATATGTGAAAGGAGCAGTCTATGTTCACAAAGTACTTCTTCATTATTCACTAGATGTATAGTCTATATCACTGGCAGGAACTGCATTTATTGCCCATCCTTTAGTGTCTCTCAACTGACAGCCTCGTTTTCTATTTCAGAGGGCAGTCAAGAGTCATTCATTATTACTGTGGGTTTAGAGCCACAAAAAAATCAGACCAGGTAAAAGCAACAAATTCTCTCTATTAAAGTATATTAGTAAAACAGATGGATTTTTACAACACTGCTCACCGATTTATTTAATTAATTGAATTTTTAATTCATCAGCTGTCATGGTGAGATTTGAACTCATATCAACGAATTGTCAGTCTGTTTTTTTTATTACTTGTCTTGTTACACAGCCATAATTCTACAGTACCTTTGAAACAACATTGATTACAACACTGTAAGGAATCATTTGGAGTGCTCGAAATATTGGACAACAAATGTCGCAACTCACAAAAACTATTTTCTCTCCAATGACTTAAAATTCACAGTATGACAACTGAGAAAGAGCTTGAGAAATTTAAAAGTTAAAACCACCTTTGCTGGTCTTCAATTATTTAACTTGGATATTATAGTATAGACTCTCTGGAGTCTATGTAGCAATTTTCGGCTGCCACCAACAGCCAGGAATCTCAGTATTAATTAGGTCTGGTTCCCCAAAGAAATGAATTCGAAGCGGAGCTTTATGAACGGTAGTACTTCTGAAAATGCTAGTTGTACCTTGTTACAGTGGTATATAGAACATATTCCAGTCATTACTGTCTTTCTTTTTCCAACCTGGACACCCAATGTAAAGGAAATTGAACAAATATTACTTTGCAACTATGGGGAAGTTGTTTTAATCACACATGAAAGTAAAACAAAGTGAATTTAAAAGGATATTAATATATAATTGATGGACTGTGTGGAGAAATGTCTGTAATTTTATGCATTAGGGTTAGCAAATTATGGTTACTGCACATATATGCATATCTATGGATGCCCTGATTTGCTAATAGCTCTTTACTGGTATTTCTTACCTGTGATTCCAGAGGAGAAGCACAAAGTTGTATAGATTTCCCAATTCCCAAAACACTTGGGAATCTGATTAATGAACTATTCCCAGATAGACCAGATGTAAGAATGGTTTCTCCATTCATACAATGGAGAGGAATGGCTGCTAGAGAACAAAGTAAGCATTTATTTGTGAACATTGTTCTTGAAATATTTGAGATTATTTAAAGGTTTTTGAAGTATATATTGATAATATTTTGATATTGTTTTTCTCACTGCCCATTATGCCGTTGGTGTTTAGGGCAGCAATGCAGGTCCACCATCTCTGTCTGTTCACACAGCTGCACACAGATACAGAAGGACTCTTCATTGCTGTTTCTGTAACAGTTTTTTGTTGACCAGTCAGGGTTGCTAGCCCTGAGCTGAACTCCTGAACCTGGAGGACCGGTGGACCACTCTTAGTTTGGCCTCTACCCCTTGACCTGTTTGGCAAGGGTGACCCTACCAAGAGCCAAAGCACAAGGCCCTGACTCCAGCCAACATAGCCCTCCAGATCATTGAGGCATGCATGTCTCCAAGCCTCCAAAGCCTATGACAAATCTGAGGTCCTCTTGGAGGAATATTGTTTTAAGGGTAGAAAAAACTTAATATTTTAAAAATTATTCCTGAATATCATTCAATATTTTCTCCCCAGCAGTTCTGAGGGCATAGCTTGTCTGTCTCCATACTCTATGGAATCCTCATCCTTCTCTCTTGCCTGAATGACCCGCTCTAAACCCCCCTTCCCTCCCCCTCCATGGTGGCTCATTGCTTCTGGCCTATACAATTGACAACCTACAATGTTTTTCATTCAACACCTTAATGCAGTAAAGATCCTAACGTGCTTCAGGAATAAGGGTTTGGCCCTGAACAAGAACTAAGAAAAGTAGGCCATTTTCAAGGTTTCCCATAAATATGGAAGAAATGTTAGGTCAACTAGATTTCCTTTCGGTGGGGTCATCACAACTACAGAATTTGTCAAGAATTAAAAGAACATATAAAGGATGTAAATCAGAAGAACAGATAGTCCAATCAAGGATGCTGAACCATTTTTAAAATTCACTGACTTACTAACAGTAGTGTTTACTGGAAATCGCTGCAGCTATTGTCTGTCTCTCATTGTCCCTACACTGAAGAGGAAAGAGTAAACCAGAATAGTTGCTCTGAGGTTGCATCTAGGTCAGGCACAGTACAAATAACAGAGTTCACCTGCTGCAGGATAAAAGTAAGGCAGGTGTGATATTTTTATGACACTTATTAGTGTTTGACAACAATTACTCAAATGAGTTTACCATTTAAAAAAAACTTCTTTAGTTGATAAAGTAGAATTCAAACTCAAACATCTAGATCAATGGTACAGAACTCTGGCCAGAGTCTGTTAACTTAACTTCGACCCACATCTCTCATGCAATCGACGAGCACAGAGGAAAGGGCAGGAGAACCAAGGCAAATGATTATATACTCAGAGAACCACTCCCATGTATTAACATAATGCTATTTCCACATGGGTATTGTCAAGTGCAATTTATGACTGAATGATGTTGTCCTGATGGTTTAGTGAGTACTGGCTGTACATTGATGTGTTCCCAATTCATGTAGTTAACACAGAGCATGAAGGCAGCCTAGCAAATACTAGAAGAATGACTTATTTCCATCTCTAGATCTGATGCATATATTGAATGTCATCTTTCAGCATTAGTTGTTTTTGGCAATTACCACTTCCTTTTTATCTGCTAGGGATTCCACCCATAAGTACAGATGTAGGCTACTTAGCATATTGACCCCATTTTTCCTTCATTTGGACCATGAATTATCTGTACTACTTCTCCGATCAGCTTGTAATTAATATCTATTGATGTTTTAAATACATAATTCTCTGCCATAAATACGCTCACAATCCTGTCATCCACTTCTTTGAAAAAAAATTGAGATATTTTGCTTCACATGGTCTTCTGATTTCACTTATGGTGAAATGGTGCAGTAATGCTGTAGGTGACCTTGACAATACCCCAAATGGAATGACACAGTGCGGAAGAATTCTGGACAAGAATCTGTACAGCTGAAGGATTGTTCCTTTCCTTTTGAATTCCCCTCCAATGGGGGAATAATTCTATGAATCTGTCTGATTACATTTCATATCTGAGCACCTAAATTTATGGATTTTGTTCATAAAAATTTTCTTCCTCCACAGTTCCATAATTTTTCTCCATAAAAAATGTATTTTTGAATCAAAATTGGAAGTCCTCGTACTTTCCCACATTTGACAAAGATATGCTTCTTATAGCAGTGTCATCTGATCTACAAAACCTGTTGCCATATACCTGAAGAATTGCAGTTGAGTGATATTTTTGTTCTTCAGACTTCGCCATGTTGACATCTGACACTCAGTCATCAAGAAATGTTTTACATGCATCATGTCCCCCTCAATGACTCTCTCTTCTTGACTGACCTACTTCACTCCCAGTTTCCAATGGTAATGTAATTTCATTCAATGATATTAATTCCAGCAAAGTCTATTGGAGATTGCTCATTGGGCACAAGAAACTTAGACAAAATAAGCAGATTGGAACAAAACAATTAGGTTACAATCAGACTCAAAAGAAACTTCTGGTCAGGACACCATGATATTAAATAATTTAATTGGCTAAAGAGCAAAAACGCATAGTAAACTAGTTTTTATTCAGATTTGAGTAGAATCAAATGAGGTGCCTATCAATTTCATCGGATATATTCACAGAGGGTGGAGTGGTGAAGAAATGTTTCTATGAAAGGAGGTGTAAGGTGCTCATTCCCTCTGTTAGCTTGCAGGTCACCCTTGGACAAAGTGCAGAACTTGCTTAGCCCCTGATCAGGGTCACGGGAAGCCATGGGAATAGGTGGTGGATGGTCACATGAGCAGCTGGTGCATATTATAAGTCCTGGTTATGCGACCACTAATGCCAGACAGACAATCTCTGAAGGGTATTGATAATGACTAGGGTCACCAGTCTTGTAGAGACAATACCCAGAAGAAAGCAATGGCAAACTATTTCTGTATAAAAAATTGCCAAGAACAATTACCATCATGGTAAGACCATAATCACTCATATCATACAACACAGCAAATTACAGATGAACGATAGGCACAGAAGCTCAGCAAATGTGAACAAAGATATAGAAACATAAAAAACCTACAGCACTGTACAAGCCCCTTGGCCCACAATGCTGTGCTGAACATGTACTTACTTTAGAAATTACCTAGGATTACCCACAGCCCTCTATTTTTCTAAGCTCCATATACCTATCCAGGAGTTTCTTAAGAGACCCTATTGTATCCGCCTCCACCACCATCACTGGCAGCCCATTCCATACACTCCCCTCTGTACCTATTTCCAAACACCTTAAAACTGTGCCCTCTCATGTTAGCCATTTCAGCCCTAGGAAAAAGCCTCCATCAGGTCACCTCTCATCCTCTGTCGCTCTAAGGAGTAAAGGCCGAGTTCACTCAGTCTATTCTCATAAGGCATGCTCCCCAATCCAGGCAACATCCTTGTAAATCTCCTCTGCACCCTTTCTAAGTTTCCACGTCTTTCCTGTAGTGAGGTGACCAGAACTGAGCACAGTATTCCAAGTGGGGTCTGACCAGGGTCCTATGTAGCTGCAACATTCCCTCTCAGCTCTTAAACTCACTCCCACGATTGTTAATGGCCAATGCACTGTATGCCTTCTTAACCACAGAGTCAACCTGCGCAGCAGCTTGGAGCATCCTATGGACTCGGACCCCAAGATCCTTCTGATCCTCCACACTGCCAAGAGTCTTACCGTTAATACTATATTCTGCCATCATATTTGACCTACCGAAATGAACCACCTCACACATATCTGGGTTGAACGCCATCTGCCACTTCTCAGCCCAGTTTTGCATCCTATTGATGTCCCACTGTAACCTCTGACAGCCCTCCACCCTATCCACAACACCTCCAACCTTTGTGTCATCAGCAAATTTACTAACCCATCCTTCCACTTCCTCATCTAGGTCACTTATAAAAATCACGAAGAGAAGTGGTCCCAGAACAGATCCCTGAGGCACACCACTTGTCACTGACCTCCATGCAGAATATGACCCACCTACAACCACTCTTTGCCTTCTGTGGGTAAGCCAATTCTGGATCTACAAAGCAATGACCCCTTGGTTTCCATGCTTCCTTACTTTCTCAATAAGCCTTGCATGGCGTACCTTGTTAAATGTCTTAATGAAATCCATATACACGACATCTACTGCTCTACCTTCATCAATGTGTTTGTCACATCCTCAAAAAATTTAATCAGGCTTGTAAGGCACGACCTGCCTTTAACAAAGCCATGCCAACTATTCCTAATCATATTATGCCTCTCCAAATGTTCATAATTCCTGCGGCTCAGAGTCTTCTCTGTCAACTTACCAACCACTGAAGTAAGATTCACTGGTCTATAATTTCCTGGGCTATCGCTACTCCCTTTCTTGAATAATGGAACAACATCTGCAACCCTCCAATCCTCTGGAATGTCACCTGTCCCCATTGATGATGCAAAGATCATTACCAGAAGCTCAGCAATCCCCTCCCTCATCTCCCCCAATAACTTGGGGTACATCTCGTCTGGTCCTGGTGACTTATCCAACTTGATGCTTTCCAAAAGCTCCAGCACATCCACTTTCTTAATGTCTATATGCTCAAGCTTTTCAGTCCGCTAAGATAACGTGAAGATATTGCTTCTTTAAGACATAACTGTGGAAGTTTATTGTATTGTTGCTTAATATTAAATGCAGTACACTTATTTCTCTTAATATGAGGGGACAGATGCTTCACATAGAAACCTACAATAGATATAAAACAAACAACAATTCAATCAATATAGGGGCAATTTTATAAGAAAATGTGTGAGGAGCTGATGTGAACAAAAATGTTGTTAGTCAGCATCTGACAAATCTCTAGGACACCATCATAAGTTCAGTTGGTTTTCTATCTTGCTCAGTAGAATTGAAACTGGTTACATTGACAATAAAACAGCTTAATTTTCCTTTTAGCAAGTCCTGAAAAGTTTGGTTTAATTGAAAGGTTCCTGACGTTCTTCACTGTTTACCAATCTGAAATGATCAGTCATTTCAGTATCATTAATTTCTCACTAAATATTTTACTGCCCTACAGCAGATATGAATAGCTTGCTTTTAGAAGCAAATGATTCTCAGTATATATAAAAAAAACTTCCAAAATGAGCAGGGTCCTTCCTTGGGCCAATGGCCTATTGCATAATTTATTTTGACTTCAATAAAATTTATTACATTGGGTCATGCTGTCCCATTAAGTTATCGGTGTGATACTCCCTACTGAACCTTGCTCCTTCATAGTAACTCTACGAATGAAATTGTATCAAATAATAGGTCTTTGAGTTTCTTTGCTTCTTCTTCATAAATTTTCTCATGCAGCTCTGAGTGTCTAATCACTCAATCAATTGCAGTGATCAAACCAAAACTTGATGAGATAATATTTAGTGTATATATCTAGAAGTGTGCTAAGTATTCTTGAAAGAAAAATCTATGCCCATTTCTCCTGCAACTTGATATCTGATTCAAGATTCAAAATTGTTTATTGTCATTCTACAGAACCTGAGTGAAATGGAAAACAAAATGATTATTACTCCTGATCCGAAGTGGCATAAAAAACACAATAACTATCAAATATATCCTATAAGCATAATGTACAAGTAACTATTGAGTGTGTTTATGTATATGTAAGATTTCCTTATACACATGGACTGATTATTAGGCCTGCACAAGCAGGGACTTCTCAGTCTTCAGCTTTATCTTCTAGTAACGTTTAATGGTGGTTGTCAGACCAACATAAGGTGCATTACTGCCACCTATTTAGTTGGAGTGTGGAGCAAAGGTCTTCTCAGACACCACCCAGCTAACAGTAGTTACTTACCGCTCGCTTCCAACATATACCCGCAGCCTATTTAAACCCAGCTCGCATCCACGGTCCTTGTTCACCCATATGAACCAGCTAGCCTCAACCATTTGTTCCTAGTCTTCAGTTACCTTGTTATGTTAACTATCTGTTCTTTCTTGTTTTGTGTCCCCTTGAGGCTTGTTATTTTGCAGTTTATTAGTAAAATATCATTCTCTGTTAAATTGTCTGCGTTGATCTGCTTTTGGATTAAGCCTCCTCTACATTTCCTGACATTAATTGTGTGTGCATAAGCATCAGGTGACTCTGGCAGGAAATGATAAAGTGACAAAATGACTCTTGGCAAGAGGATCTATTCTATGAATAGACATTTGAAAAGATGTAGGACAGTGACTGGGTTAGCATAGGTGCAAGATGTGGCTTGTAAGTATAAAGTGCCAGTGCATGGGGAGTTGAAGGGTGCTGAGGAGGTCTGGAGAGGAATAGCTGTAGTGGTGCTGGGGTGGCTCAAAGGATGAAAGTGTTGATCAGCCTTGATGTTTTTGAGTCTAGTGGTCTTGGCATGGATGCCGTGTAGGCTCTTCCCTGATGACTATGTGAGAAACAGTCCATAAGCAAGGTGGATGGATCCTTCATGATATTGCTGACCTTTTTCTGAGACCTTTCTGTATATATGTTCTTGATAGTAGGTAGGCAGGTGCTGGTGATGTGCTGGACTTTCTGCTGCAGTGCAGTTTCCATACCACACAGGAACTCTCCCCTGTTATCTAAATGAGTGAAACTCCACTTAGCCGGCTCAACTCTAAGTTTTAATCAGAAAATCCCCTGCATTGGTTTTCCTCTTTCACCACTACTGGATTAGTCGAGGATCTGTCTTCAGTAATTCTCTAGCTGTCACTTAGCATCTGAAAGTTTCAAACTCAGTTAGCTCCATCATGGGCATGAGCCTCCCCAACATTCAAGATATCTTCAAGGATTGAAGCCTCAAAAACATGGCATCCATCATAAAGGATTCCCTTCAACTGGATCATGCTCTCTTGTCATTTCTATTATCAGGGAGAAGGTGCAGGAACCTGAATGCACACACTCAATGATTCAGGAACAGCTTCTTCTTCTCAGCTATCAGATTTCTGAATGGACATTGAACCCACGAACACTACCTCATTATTATGTTTTTCTCTTTTTGGACTACTTATTTAATTTAACTTTATATGTGGTATGTATATACGAGGAGTGATTGATAAGTTCGTGGCCTGAGGTAGAAGGAGTCAATTTTAGGAAACCTAGCACACTTATTTTTCAACATAGTCCCCTCCTACATTTACACACTTAGTCCAACGGTCGTGGAGCATACGGATTTTGGATCTCCATAAACTGTCCACAGCAGGAGTGATTGATAAGTTCGTGGCCTAAGGTAAAAGGAGATGTGTTATTAACTTCAAACTTTCTGCATAATCACTCAAAGAGTTGAATTGCAGTGCATGGGCCAGACTGTTCCTGATCTTCCCACCTGCACGTTTCAATAGGTACATTTAATGTCAGAGAAATGTATATAATACACACCCTGAAATGCTTTTTCTTCACAAACATCCACAAAAACAGAGGAGTGCCCCAAAGAATGAATGACAGTTAAATGTTACAACCCCAAAGCCCCCCCCAACTCCCCCCGCCCATGCATGCACAAGCAGCAGCAAAGCAACAATCCCAACCCCGATCCCCACCAGCAAAAAAAGCATCAGCACCCCCTACCGAGCACTCAAGTGCGCAGCATAGCATCAATAAAGACACAGACTTGCAGTACCCCAAAGACCACTCATTCACCTGGTAATTCAACATATCACAGGCGCTTTCTCTCCCTAATAAGAGAAAAAGAGGTGTCCCCATTACAATGGGGATATCAGAACTATGAGCTGGACATGAGATGCTGGCTTATTTGATTTCCCGCATTGCTGCTGCATTCAGCAATGAGGGGTGGGATACAAACATACTAAACTGAGAAAATAGATGGACTTCACATCCAGTGATGAAAGGCAAATGTGATGCCACCCTATTCGTTTGATTGAGATCCTGGCCCTTGATTGAAAAGGTAAGGACATGTAGGTAATTTGGTGCTTCTTTTTTATTTTATTTAAGGTTAATATTTTTAATCATTTGAAGGTTAAACATATCTTTAAATGAACTTATGATTTAATTATCTAAATCTCTTTGAACAGGTTTTAAATGCTGCAAATCATCAGACATGCTTACATGTCATTCTCAGGCCTTTGACAGCAGCAAAAGGCTCTCGGTGTAGGTTATGGAAGGAGCCTCAGGATTCATTACCTTGGGCTGTGTTGCTGTTTATGGAAGTGTTAGATTTTGTTATTTCAAAACATTGAACTAATTCAAAGGGAATCTGAAATGTGTCTAACGTCATGTTCACTTTAAGTGAGGCACGCACGTGTCACGTGGTAGTGTGATGATGTGTGCAATTCACCCATTTACACATACAACCTGTAATGAATAAGATCGCTTAATCAACATATATATATATATACATATGTACAGGATTTTTTTGTATGTTAAATTTAAAATGTCTTCTTTGTTATGTTATACTTGGGAATGCTTCTTTGTTATGTTAATCGCTGAGAAAGTCCTTCCCGCTAGCAGTTTGTAGAAACACGTTACTGATAAGAAGATGTTATGAACCAATTAGGATAGTTGTTATGTTTTTGGTGTATTTGAAGATACTGTATGCGCGGGGTTTTGGGGGAGAAGACGGGAGAGAAAGACAGAGGAATAACCAGGTGCTGTGAGTCTGCTAACGGGGTCGGACCCCGAGGAGGGCGTTCGGCAAGGAGAGGAGACAGAGACGGACTCATGTGGAGCATCTGGTCGACCACCGTTGTTGGTCCCAGGCAGCCGGTTGAGATGGTCCGAAGGGTTGCATGGTGAAGAAGAAGGGTCTTGAACTCCAACTGTTTTGTGCACGAAGAGATTGAACTTTGATAAGTGTGGCACCTTTTATTTTCCTTTTATATTTTATTCTCTATTAATTATATAGTTCCAGTAATATCTATAAACTGTAACTCATTTAATCGTATCTGATGTATTGTCTGTTATTTGGGGGGGGGTGGGGTACATCACACAGCATCCACACAAACTAATTACCCAGTTTGGCGGGGCTGAGTGCTGTTTCCCTAGATGACAGCGAGCCGTGCGACCCTGAGGGTGGCCAGGGGGAGCTACATATATACACACACACACACACAAGATTACTTAAATATTAAATGCACAACAGAAGTATTTTCTGTTCTCTGTCATCACTGTGACAGTCAGGCCTTGAACTGGATTGGTTCAAAAAAATTAAATGCAGTTGTGGCAAAAGAACAGGGCTGAGCAGAGGAGGTGGACTAGAATGATCACAATCTGAACCAAGTCTTTGCCGTTACAATTAAATTTGTTTCTTCACCTGTGATTCCTGACCACTTTAAAACTGTTTACACTTCCGCTGTCCATCTTGCGTAACATTTAAGGCCTCAACCCTGTATCCTTTTTGACACAAAGATCATCTGTTTTTGCCTCATAATATTTCCACTCGCTGTTCCTGTTCCTTTACATTCTCCTGAGCTACAGACATTAATTACATGCAAGTTATTCTTGTAAAAGAGACTGCAGCTGGTTTGAAAGATATGTTGGAAATTCAACTAACAAGGTGTTACATTTGACACAAACCCTTTTACTTGACCAACAGTTAAATTTAAAATAAAATACAATTTTGGTATCAAAGTGAAAGAGGCTGGGAACAGTAACTAAGTCTGTCACACAGCTGAATTAACATCAATAGAGATGCTTTTATTAGTTCAGAATGTTTCAAAGGTCATGTTGATTTAACTTTATCTGTTAATTGAGCCCCTTCACAATCTCAGGCTCATTAACTCCTCGCAGCCAATTTCATCAGTGGAGTAAAAATAAAGTATTAATCTGATTCTTCTGAATCAAAGGTTCCCGTTTCAAGTCCCACTCTAGAGACTTGGACACAAAAGGCTGGGATGACTTTTTAGCACAGTACGGAGGGAGTGCTACCTTTTCAAGATGCTGCCTTTCAGATTTGATGCTAAACATTGGTCTCATCTAGATTCCTAAGTGAATGTAAAAAATCCCTTGGCAGTAATTTGAAAAAGAATAGCATGTCAAGCTCTGATGTTCTGATCAATATTTATCCCTTATTAAACAACACTAAGACAGATTATTCAATCATTATCATATTAGTGTGTGTAGCAGCTTGCTGAATACAAATAGACTGCTGCCTTTTCCACATTATAACTGTTGCAGGAAAGCAGCATCCATCATCAGGGACCTGCACAATCCAGGACATGCTCTCTTCTTACTGCTGCATTTAGGAAGAAGGTACAACAGCCTCAGGACTCACCGCCAGGTTCAGGAACAGTTGTTACCCCTCAGCTATTAGGCTCCTGAGCCAGACGGGATAACTTTACTCAGTTTCAGTCACCCTATCACTGAACTGTTCCCACAACCTATGGACTCATTTTCGAGGACTCTTCATTTCACATTCTCAATAGTTATTGCTTATTTATTAAATATTATTATATTTTGTTGTATTTGCACAGATTGTTGTCTTTTCCATATTGGTTATTTGTCTGCCTTGTTGGGTGTGGTCTTTCATTGATACTATTGTACTTCTTGGATATACCGTGTTTACCTGCAAGGAATCTCAGGGTTGCATATGGTGATGTGTATGTACGTGGATAATAAATTAACTGTTGTTCACACCGCTGGCGCATGACTCTGTTGCAGGATTCAGCTCAAAGCGTACCATCAAGTTTGCAGAAGACGCAGCAGTGGTTGTCCTCATCAACGATGATGACAAGATGGAGTGCAGAGAGGAAGTAGAGCAGCTGGTGGATTAGTGTGCGAAGAGCAACCTAAACCTGAACATTGAGAAGACCAAGGAAATCATTGTGGACTTCAGAAAGGGGCATGTGAACCATTGCCCTCTGTGAATACGTGGTTCCTCCATAGAGAGAGTTAAGTGCACCAAGTTCCTGGGACTTCACATCACAAATGACCTCACTTGGTCCTTAATATCACCTCCCTGAACAAGGCAGCACAGCAGCACCTCCACTTCCTAAGCAAGAAGAGGTAAAAAAGGCTTCCCCCCACTCCCCCCCACCCCCATCGTAACTGCATTTTACAGGAGCACCATTGAGAGCATCCAGACAAGTTGCATCTCCATCTGGTATGGGAGCAGGCGAGCTTCAGATTCTACAGTGAGAGAAGCTGAGAGGATCATAGGAGTCCCCCTACAATCCATCGGGTCCCTTAGTATTATTAAGGATCCGACCCATCCATCTAGCATCCTCTTTGACTTTATACCATCAGGCAGGAGAATATGATGCATAAAAACTAGAATGGTCAGGGTGGGAAATAGTTTCTTCCCTCAGGTCATTAAGCTTCTGAACGCCCTGCTGAATCATATTTGAAGTGTCACTGATTAATCTGTTGTTTACGATATTTAATTTATGCTCTTTAGTTTGTTATTTATGTGTGATTCATCCTTAGATTTTATCCTTTCCTTCATAAGTTATCGTGTGTTTTGTGTACGACTGTGCTTTACACCCCAGTTCAGAGAAATGTTGTCTCGTTTTTATATACATTATGTGATTATATATATTATAAACATTTATATATGTAAATGATACTAAATTTGATTTTATTTGACTTGACTTACCGCGAGCTTTTGAATATGAATACCTGCAACATATTGCTCATTGTCTTATAAAGTCTTTTGAGACTTATTAAGATATTTAAAATTGATTAGCTTTTCTTCTTTTTGTTCTCCTCAGTTTTCAGTTGTGTTCTCCCTTGGCCAATTTCCTCTCAGCCGTCCCCAAGAACCCCAGTGAATGGTAGCATTCTGCTAGTGTTGTAACTGAAATTCCACCAGGATCAAGTGCATATGTTCCAGTCCCGTACTAAGTGTTGGATGGACCCATTGCTTGATTCTTGCCAACCACATTCATTTTCAATAGTATGCAGATGGTGGGATATCCTGTTCAAGTTTTGTTTTTGGTATATGAAGACTCAGAGATCACATTACAATGGCAGTAAAATTAATCCCAAGCTCTTAATAGTATGGTTCGTGTTTCTCCAGTCTAAGTCAGCTTATATGATAATGGTAAACACATTTTACTATTTATGCTGAACAACAATAATATCAAATATAAACTCCAGTCTGGTAACAACAAAGCTATTTGAATTCTTTATATGTTATTTTTATTTTGTTGCTTAAAATTAAGAAGGCAACTTGCATATTCAAAGACATTTCTAGGACCATTTGCTTGAGTGTTGGAACAATTATCTTGAATTTTCAATTCATCTATTTAAATAAATATAATTTCAGCACCTCATCATAATCATCAAGTTGTTGGCACCAATGCTAAAATGCTCAGGGTATCCCACTTTTAAGTTTACTCTGGGATGAATGTTTTTTGAAAATTCGGACAAAGCTACTTCGGTTTGCAATGTTGTTTTATGGAAGGTGCATTGACCACCTACAGCCAAGGATTCGAAGCTTAAAGTACACTTTTTATCAAAGTATGCATATTGTATACAACCTTGAATTCATCTTCTTGCAGGCAGCTAGAAAACACAGAAACACAACAGAACCCACTTATTAAAAAAACCCACACAGCAAAGGTCATCAAACTCTCAATGTGTGGAGCAATAAGGAATAAATCATGCTAACAATAAAAAAAGTACACAAATAACACACAGAATGTTAACCACAAAGCTGCTGAAAATGAGTCCATAGCCATGGAGCCAGTTCAGTGCTGAAGTGACTGAAGCTGGTCCAGGAGCCTGATGGTTGCGGGGCAACAACTGCTCCTGAACCTGGTGGTGTGGGACCCAAGACTACTACACCTCCCACCCAATGGCAGTAGCAAGAAGAGAGGGAGACTGGTCAGACACAGGCTGATGGTGCTGAACACCGGATCATTTTACACCCTCGTCCTTGACAATTTCAATCCTGCTTGAAGCTTCAATCAGCACAGAATGATGAAGCCAACCACAGATTTGTGCTTGGCCAAAAGGCATCATGCATCATTCACCCCCAGCCTGACATGGGCACATGAGAATCTAGTTCGCTGAATCCCCCGGTAGATCATAAAGGCACTCGATCATTTAGTCAGCTCAAAAGTACATGCTTAAGAGGAAAATTACTGGCTGTAATCTAATACAATTCAAAAGAAGAAGTATATCTAGAAGGAGAAAGTTACCTAGTGGCTTACTGAGCTGTCTCCAACATGTCACCATTTGTTGCTGGCACCTTTTTGCCAGTGGAAGTCTATGTGATGCATTGTTGAAAGCTCCTCAATGTGCAGGAGTTGCACCCTAAGTGCAGGCGTGATAACACTGCTAAAATGCCCTTTTTGCACTGGGGCAAGAGTAATGCCACTCATGTACTTCAATAATGTAATAGGATCCTCCCGCACCTCACTGGCACCTCAGGCAGCAACCATGCCACCTCCTTAGCATTTGTGTGTTTTCCGAGGCCAAGTTGCTGGCTCGATGCTCAACCCAGCATGGATGGGAAGTGTGCAACGGGCCGGCTGGATTCGAACCTGGAACTGCTCACCCTGACGTCCAGTGAATATGCCACCAGCAGGCTAACATAATTTCTTCCTTTCTTCTGCGGTAAGAGTTCTGGTGCTTTGGGGCTAAGCATAGAACTACACTCTTAAGAGATAAAATGAGGAACAATAAAAAGGTGCAATCCTGTAAGGGCATGACTGATCCTGAGACTCGTGACTACTTGGCACAGTTGCATTTTTCTTCATTCCCTTAATGTGTATCGTCCATCGATCTCAGCTGTGAGTATACTCAATAACTGCACATCCAAATCCCTGTTGAGTCAGAGAATTCCAAAGATTTGCAGAAGAAGGGAGCAAAGGTATTTCACGCCTGTGATAAATTGCCAAATCCCATAGACTTAGACCAAGTATCCCAGCTCCAAAGCTTTTCTGTCTTTGAGAAAAAAATCTCTCAGTGTCTACTCTGTTTATCCCACTCATAAACTTACATGTCTTAATGAGATAAGAAATTCTGTAGATGCTGGAAATCCAAAGTAACACAGACAAAATGTTGGAAGAACTGAGCACGTCAGCCAGCATCCCTGGAAATGAACAGGCAGTGGATGTTTTGGGCCGAGACCCTTCTTCAGTACCCTTAATGAAATTATCCCTCATTCTTCCAAACCCAAATGAGTGCCGGCCAAAATTTGTTTTCTCAGATGAACACTACCTCATGATTGGCTCATAAAGCATTTTTTGTTTTAGCTTGGAGGAATGACTAAAATCCTGTTTAAATGTTAAAATCTATGAAAGATTAAATTAAGTTGATTTCAATAAAGCCATTTTGGAGGTGTCTTAAAAGCAGAGAAAAATGAAACCAATCTCAAATCCTACCAGATCCCAATATGTTGCCAGTCTTTATTGCTTTGCTGCTGTGACTTAGTTAATGTTAGGTTTTCTCTTGTGTTTCAATGAGTGATGAATTTAGACAAGGTTAAAAGGAAGAAATTATTAAATAAAAAGCTTGCAGAATCAAGCATCTCCATAAGTAAATGCATGTTGACTTGTCACAGGAGGTTACTGAGGCAATGAACAACAATGACAATTTGTATTTATACAGCACCTTTCATGTTGTAAAGCTCCCCAAGATGCTTTACAGGAGTGACAGGAAACAAAAATTGACATTGAGTCACACAAGGAGATGTTCAGGCTGAAGAGCCTAGTTGAAGCAGGAGAATAAAGTGAGCACCACAAGGTGAAAAGTGAAGCTGAAATGCTCAAGTCCTTTACAAATGAACATACATCTGTCATTTTCAGAGTTTCCATGTAAGTACAAGTGACAAATAAAGCTAATCTTCTTTAAACTTCCAGCACCCAGAAATGTTCCTGCTTTTGAGTCATAGGTGCATTCCTAATCCCTTACTGCAGGAATAAACTTCACTAAAGAGCCCCATCACCCAGGTCACACCTTGTTCCCATTGCTACCATCAGGAAGGAGGTACAGAAGCCTGAAGGCACACCCTCAGCTATTCAGGAACAGCTTCTTCCCCTCTGCCATCTGATTTCTGAATGGACACTGAACCTATTAACACTACCTCACTACTATTTTATTTCCATTTTTGCACTACTTATTTAATTCAACATAACATACACACACATACATATATAATGTTAATTAATGTTTCTTTCTATTACTATGTATTACATGGTACTACTGCCGCAAAGTCAACAAATTTCATAACATTTGCCAGTGATATTAAAGCTGATTTTAATTCTGATTCAAATTCAGAAATATCAAGTGGTCAGAATTAGAGATGCACAGACACCTAGCAGGATGGAAGAAATTGTACAGATAAGAAGGGGCAAGTAATGTTTATATCTTTCACCTGCTGTCCTATTTCTAAAGTTATTCCTTATATATTCAGTGCCCTCCTTCATCAGAGATAATGAGCAGGCAGCCAGTGATAAATACTGCAAATGCTACATACTGTTGATGAGACAAGGGTGATTTTTCTTTCACTTTCTCCTAATATGAAAAGGCTGATATCCATCATCACCTTTCTCCATATACCCTGCCTCACAGGGAAATTAAGGGCAGCGTGCTGATACACTGACCTGCTACACAGTTTGACAAACTGGCTAGCATTTGTATTTAATTTACTTACAATGTTATGAAGATTGTGATAAGCTCACATATCTGAACATCACTTTTAAGTTTGAATGCTGGTAGTTTTAATATCCAATTTATGAAGGTTTTAAAGAAAAGAGGCTAATGGATAGATGGGAGTGATTACAAGCCAGTTATCTAATCAAGGAGTTTGTATAGCATAAATCAAGTGATGCTAGAGCACTTTCTAACTGTCATTGAAACTCCAGGATTGGATTACAGCCCTGAAATGCATTTCCTGGTGTCTGTTGCTATTTAAAAGAACTTTTATACATACCTACTATATTTTATATAAATCATTCTTGCTATCTTATTTTTTTATTCCTGTATTTTCTTATTCCATATTTTTTGTATAAGTCTGGGAAATAACTCTACTGCTCTTGGTCTTCATTCATTTTTGCAGCTGATCAATCTTGCCTTTTTTGGAAGGGCGCCACTGGTAAGTTTCCTGCTTGATATCTTTCATCTCATTGATGAGGCAAGAATGCCATGTCGTTAGCACTTAGGTTTGCTAACTGTGGAGGAAGATCCTTTCACGTTAGAGAGGACTGGATGTGCAGCTTTCTTAACGTTTGAAATCAATGGTTCCATCTTAATCTGGCAGCTCTGAGGTAGCATGCCATACTTGATCACCACGAAGCAGCTGAAAACTCATATAACCAATCATCAGCAGCATAAAAATAAATTAAACATACATTAAACATTCCATAGAAAGAGTCTAGCAAAGGCTCTCCAAACTAATTTCCAGAAAGTGATATTTTTTCCATTTTTATATAAGGTCATGTTAAACTGACTGGCCCTGTAATCTCTTGAACTTAGATCAAGCAGAAGTGATCTCTCTGAATAGGTAAAGCTCTACCTGAGCTTGACAGGAGGTAATGTTTTCCTTGCTAGGAGCCGCAATCTCAGAACAAAGGGGACCTCCATCCAGGAATGAGGTGAAATGAAACTTATTCATGCGAGGATAGTGAATCTTTGGAAATTTTTACTTTAGTGGGTTTAGTCTCCAAGTATAATCAAAAGAGAGATCCATAGACTTATAGATATTAAGAGAAGCAGTCGCAAATGCTAGAATGGACTACACCTGCTTCTATAACTTCTGGTCTAAACAAACCAGAATCAGGTTTAATATCACTGGCATGTGTTGTGAAATTTGTTGTTATGTGGCCATACATATTAATAAAAACTGTAAATTACAGTATATATATATATATATATATGAAGTTGACAAGTGAAAATAAAAATACAAGAGAAAAAAATACAAGTAGTGAGGTGGTGTTGATGGTTTCAGTGTCCATTCAGAAATCTGACAGCAGAGAGGAAGAAACTGTTCCTGAATTATTGAATGTGTGCTGGCAGGCTTCTGTATCTACTCCCCGATGGTAGCTTTGAAAAGACGTCATGTCCTGAGTGATGAGGGATCCTTCTTGATGGATGCTACCTTTCTGAGGCATTGTTTCAGCCAGAGAGTGGTGAATCTTTGGAATTTTATTCCCACAAACAGCTGTGGAGGCCAAGTCTGTATGTATATTTAACGCAGAGGTTGATAGATTCTTGATTTGTCAGGGCATGAAGGAATGTGGGGAGAAGGCAGGAGACTGGGGCTGAGAGGAAAAATTGATCAGCCATGTTGAAAAGGCAGAGCAGACTCGATGTGCCAAATGGCCTAATTCTGCTCCAAAGTGTTATGGTCTTATGCTTCTTGAAGATGTCCTGGATGCCGGGGAGGCTAGTGCCGATGATGGAGTTGGAGCTGACTGGCAGAGCTGTCTGGATCATGACACATCACAGTAGTCTGCAAAGGATAAACCAGGATGATTTATTGATCAATTGTGCTTATTTATTTGGCTTGTCAGTAGGAAAGTATTGTATATTGCTGTGCAATGGTGCAAAGTAACAATTAAAGAATTGGTGAGCTGTTAAGAAGTCTCAACTTCTTTGCAATTGCAGTAGGTGGGTTCTTTCATTCTTTTATGTTTTAAACAAATCTTTTGTACATATTATAAATTGAGTATATTTCAAAGCTAACTCCACCATGGATGGTCCCAAGCCCGGCTGCAGAAGGAGGAAGATTGGGCATGGGGCTAGCAACTCCATCCTGCAAAAACCCAGTGCAACAGAAATGCAGTAGAAGCTCCAGAGACCTCATCCCTGGGAGGGAAAAGATGTTTGAAGATGGGCTACACTTGGGAACAACTTGAAAGTCTGGCCCAAGACGGAGGACTCCGCTGGTGGAAGCCTATGCCCCAGCAGGGCTGATGGGCTTAAAAGAGAGATACTTCAAAGCTAACTCATAATTATAAAGGTTGGATAGCTGATGCAAGGAAATATTTTGAGCTAAAATAAACTCATTGTTGCAAATAAGATTATGCCTATAATTTTATCACATAACCTCTCTTTTCTCTTCAAGTCTTTAGACTATCACTAATTGAACATTGCTTGACTGGAAGTACTATATCTAACTGACCATTTTTAGAACATAGAACATAGAATAGTACAGCACAGTACAGGCCCTTTGGCCCACATTGTTGTGCCGACCCTCAAACCCTGCCTCCCATATAAACCCCACCTTAAATTCCTCCATATACCTGTCTAGTAGTCTCTTAAATTTCACTAGAGTATCTGGCTCCACCACTGACTCAGGCAGTGTATTCCACGCACCAACCACTCTCTGAGTAAAGAACCTTCCTCTAATATCCCCCTTGAACTTCCCTCCCTTTACCTTAAAGCCATATCCCCTTGTATTGAGCAGTGGTGCCCTGGGGAAGAGGTGCTGACTATCCCTGCTGTCTATTCCTCTTAATATTTTGGCCTAGGAGCATTGACAATGAATGCAAAGGAACAATTTAAATTCAAGAGATAGAAGAAGAATTTTTTTTATTGCATTAGCTCTGAGAAGATTGAAATATAGATAGATTAGCTGTATTTATCACACGTACATCAAAACGTACAGTGAAATGCGTTGTTAGTGTCCATTACCATTACAGTCTGAGGATTTGCTGGGGGCAGCCCACAAGTGTCGCCATGCTTCTGGCGCCAACGTAACATGCCCACAATCTATACGTCTTTGGAATATGAGAGGTAATCAGAGAATGCAATCATGGGAAGAACATACAAGCTCTTTACAGACAATGTTGGGAATTGAACCCTCAACCATTGATTGCTGGCACTTTTCTTTAAAGTCATTACTAGTTACTTCAACAGACTTTACATGAAAAATTCTCTCCTTCTAATGTCAAGAAATGTTCAGTTATCTGAGATTTGAGAAGCACGTTCTTGGTTTTTGATGATTGTTGCTAAAGTACCTTTTTTTTGCACAGACGATGTAGTTTGGAGCTTGGATCTGTCATTTGTAATGCTGAGAATAATCTCAACTTCTAACATCAGCGCTGTAGTGATGCAGGTCATAGCTCTTCAAGTAAAAATCCACATACTTGTCCAGTTCAAGTTCAAATTCTGTTTATTGTCATCCATCCGTACACATATATACCACCAAATGGCACAAAGTTCCTCCAGACCAGGGTGCACAACATAATACACACAAAACACATACAGTAAATATGATGAGTGTTTCTGCCTCCGTCAGCCTTTTAGGCAGTGAATGGCAGGACAGTGCTAACAGTTACCTAGTCACAAAAATACTTTGCTTCCTACCACTGAGACAATTTTCGATTCAATTTTCCATTGTGTTTTGGATCACGTGAGCTTTCACCTCTTAAGACCTAACTCCCATTCAGTATCTTGAATCAAAAAACTAAAAATCTCCCTACCTTTCTCTCCGAAGGAACAGTCATGAAACTGAATAACAGTATTGGGTACCACAAATAAATAAAGAAAGCATATAAACCAGTTCCTATGCAAACCAGCAAAAGTGATTATAAATGTGATGATTCAAATCAAACAATAGAACAATATTAAAACTACAAATTTGGACTAAAAATTATAATATGTGATGTTGTCATTCAAGATGTACGAAGGTCATTCAGTTAATAATTTGACTTTAAAATTAGAAATGTGTGCATTAAATTGGCTGGGTTAGGTGGTGTCAATTACTGCCAGCCTCAGCTAATGAAGCCTTGTTCCATGAAGAATCCTGGCTTGAAACTAAAGGGTTACATTGTCCTTTATAGAACACTGATTTAAGTGTGACCAAATGAAAGATAAAAAGCTAGAAGGTTTTCAAGTCTGTAATCATCCTGCTACTTCACAAAGCCATTTGTAACATAAAAATGACCCCCTTTCAAACAGAGTTCATTGCTAACATGCCAGGATAGCACGCAGGTTATTTTTTCCCCTTCTGTGTTGGGGGCAGCTTTGCATCAGAAGAATTCTTGGCAATTAATGCGCTACCTCTTGGGCTAATTAAATTAGAAAGGATAAAAAAATACAGAGCTGCTTTTGTGGTGGACACAATGTTGTGCTTCATGCGTCTTGCTCAGGGAGGAATTTATGCCATTTAGCCTCAGCTCCACAGTTGCCTCTAGCAGAGCTCTGGACTCTCTTAACACAGTCAAGTTCCTAATTTGCTTCAATGAGAAAGAATTATTAACTGATGATAAGAAAGGAGCATTCAGAGCTCCAGGCTTAGTGTGTGAAAGAATGAACTAACTGGCACCTGAAGCGCATGCGATTTTTATTAATTCCTGCCTAAAACAACGCATTCAGGAGTAAAATTGCTGTGCAAATGACAAAAGAAATTATGTTTTAAATTCTTCAGCTATGTAAATGCTACTGCTTAATTTCAGCCTTAACTGAATCACAGGACTAAAAGGGATTGGAAAAAAATACATCGTACAATTAAATAAAAAGGAATGTGCAAAAGCTAGGTCATCAGATCTGAAAATATGATTCCTACACTATAAATAGACATAATAGAATTTAAAAATCATTAGTATAAATAACATAGAAATGAGAAAGATCCACAATTTATCCATATTTGAAACTCTGGAGATCGGTGTTGGGAAGAGATATCAATTTTCACCCACACACAGTAATGCAATCCCTCTTTGAAGGTGCTGCAATGAACATTTGGACATGTACATGAAGCAAGCATGGACAGCCAGAACATCAAATCATATCCTATTAGATAGAATCCTGGAACATAGTCAACATACATGGCCCAAATTAGAGGATTTAATGGTAACCTTACTGAATTTACTGGCAGATTTGACCTTGGGAACACCGTATATTTTATAAAATTTAACCATAATCTGTCAAATATGTTTTTTGTTAAATGTTTTCAGATTTTTTGCTTAGATTGCAATTGTGGAATTAGTAATTAAGTTGGTTGCAGTATTAAGATTTATGAATTGGCAGCTTGAATGATATAGAAATCCCAATCCAAGCATGTTACTCATTTGGTTCCAAAAATTCCAATAAAATTAATCATGCATTTGTGAAGATTTAACTGTATATGACATATAGTTTATGATTTTAACTCTGCTCATTAGAGTCCGTTAAGGTTTTGTATTGTTGCTAATGACAACATTTCAAATATTATTCAATTGTAATGGATATATAGCTAAGATCCTATTAGCACAACACACATAAAATATACAAATAAAAACATAAAGCACTCCTAAACAGAATAAATTATTATTTTCTTTTAATCAGTAACACAGTACAGTACCATTTTTTTCTGCCTCAGAGAACTAACCAGACTACAGAGAACTACTGAATTATTACAACTAACTAGTTAATGAGTTAACAAACTATACCATGACAGGGCATTTAAAATATGTTGCAATATGTTATCTAGAGCCAAATATTTTTGAGGGAATGCAGCTATTTTCCAGCACAACTTGTCTTGCAGAGGCAATTGATTTTTGAGGTGCTGCATTTGATGACACTGAATCACTTACCATTGGGTAATAATGGATATTAATGAACCCAGGTCATGATTTGAAAAGATTAGGAAAGTTCTCCAAATGTCCTGACCAAAATTAAAAGTAAATCAAACAAAATCTGAATGGAAGAAGGGTCTCAAACTCAACTAACACTGTTTCTCTTTCCATGGAGGCTGCTGACCTGCCAGGTGCTTCCAGCATTTTCAGTATTTAATCCCTACCAAAATTCCTCCCACAAATAATTCTATTTCCCACTGCTGCCTGTAAGGAACATGTACATTCTCCCCACGACCACAAGGGTTTCCTCCCACAGTCCAAAGATGTACTAGTTGGTAAGTTAATTGGTCATTGTAAATTGTCCAGCGATTAGGCTAGGATTAAATCGAGAGATTGCTGGGCAGCACAGTTCGAAGGGCCGGAAGGGCCTACTTTGTGCTGTATCTCAATAAATAAAAAAATGATTTCTCATTTTACATCTCTGTTTGGAAATTACTGTGCATGAACTGAATATTTCATCTGTTAACATTCAAATCTGAAATACTTCATAATTTCCACAGAATGCAAATGGGACTAGTTAATAGGAATTTCATTTTTTTCTTTATTGAGAGTTTAATATATAAGACATAAGGAAATATTATCATTTACAAATGTTAAAACCCTGGTCACCTGTAGAAACATAATAAACCCTGTAGGAATGAATCATCTTTGCTCTGAATTTATTAGATATTAATCAATTTTCCCAGCTTGCAGTTGAAGACGTTGGATTCATCTAGTTCAGTTCTTTCACTTTTTTAATATTGAGCTATTGACTGAACTTTACTGTTATTGTTTATAAACCTCACATCCTTATCTAATTTCTCTCACTCTATTTTAACAGGAGTGTTAATCTATTTAACAGCGATGCGCTCACCCCACCATTACAATAGTGAAAAGAATAATTGCTCACATTAATTTACAGTCCTAATTGCTTTTAGCACGAGGAAAGATTGTGTTATCATGAATAGATCTCCACAAATTATAGGCGTTTTTATTTAATTATAGGTATATATAACTGAGTGTATTGTACATATGATTACAGATTTAAACACAAAGAGCTCACAATCCCAAACCTACTGAAGTGGATAACAGAGGGGAAGTAGGATTGGGTAACAGCCGAGAGATACAGTATTATGAAAAGGAATAATACAAGGTGATTATAGACATAGAGATTATTGCTTTATAATATAAGAATATAAGAAAAGTAAGACATTTGACCCCCCTCAGTTCTGCTTCAACATTTAATACAATCTTCTGTTTCAAGACAACTTCCCTGTTTCTTCTGATTCCATTAATCACCAGAAATTTATTGATCTCTGATTTGTATGTGTAGCCCCCTGGTAAGCCTCAGGCTCGCTCAGCTTGCTTTCGTCTAGTGGGAGCAGCCTTCGGCCCCTCCAAACTGGGTAATCAAGTTTGTGTGGATGCTGTGTGATGTACCCCACCCTGCCAAATAACAGACAATACACCGTCTGCGATTAAATGATTACACTTTATAGATCTTACTGGAACTATGTAATTAATAGAGATAAAATATAAAAGGGAAGTAAAAGGTGCCAAACTTATCAAAGTTCAACCACTTTGTGCACAACAGTTGGCGCTCAATTAATGGAGTCAACTTTCCCCCATTCGATCCCCTCCAACCTCCTCAAACCGCTGCCTGGTACCAACCACGGTGGTCGTCCAGACGCTCCACACGAGTCTGTCTTCGTTTCCTCTCCTCGCCGAAGACCCTGGGCCTCGGACTCCCGCTTGGGGTCTGTCCCGCCACCCAGCTTACAACTTCGCATCTCCTCTCTCTGTCCCCATCGCCTTCTGTCCCAAAGCCTGCAAAAAACAATAGCTTGCAGACACACAAGAAAGAATAATGTCTATCCCAATTGGTACGTTCTCTCTCTTATCAATAATATAACCCAAACAAGCAG
This sequence comes from Mobula hypostoma, assembly GCF_963921235.1. Lineage (NCBI taxonomy): Eukaryota > Metazoa > Chordata > Chondrichthyes > Myliobatiformes > Myliobatidae > Mobula > Mobula hypostoma. The sequence continues at coordinate 82,767,599 of NC_086101.1, read as the reverse complement.
AGAGAGAGAGAGAACTCCTTACATTGCAGTAATTATTACAGAAAAGCCATTTTTATTATAACATAACAAAGAAGCCATTTTGTTTGCCTTCGCAGTAACATAAAAGAAGAAACCCCTTACATATGTAATACATAAAAGCATGCAAACCAAGAGCTGGGATAGGCCAATCAGCCTCTTGAATTTGTTCTGACATTCGATACTATCCTGGTTGATCCAATGTTTCCCTTAATGCTACTTCACCCTTCTCTCCCATACTCCTTAGCCTGCCTTTGTTAAAATATCTTGAATTTATGATATTGTTTTCCAGAAAGGCTGATTATAATGGAACTAGAAAAGCCTGATGGAGAGGTTAAAATGGGGACTTATTTTCTGCAGCTGGAACATGGCTACTTTAGCAATTAACAAGGACAGAGGAAACAAGAACTCACTTTTTACAAGTTCTTCAGGATGTAAGAAAAGGATGTTTTGGTGACAACTTTAAAAAGAAGAGTGAACAGTACCTCATGAAGGGGAAATACTTACATGTCAGGAAGTCAGAAAGGACAACTAACAATACATAGTGTGTCTGTTCACTCTAAAAATCAAAACACCCTCAGTGATGACCATTTGCAATTATGCACCAGAAAATCTATGAAACCTTTCCTTGTCAACAAGAAATTTTACTTTAACAGATGGAAAAGGTTCAATGGAACATGTTAAATCTGTGGTTTCACCTCAGTAATACTGAAAACAAGGAAGAGCTTCATTTAAATAAATAACCAACACCAGTTATATTCTCCAATAACTAACTCCACAAACTTGGAAACATCAAAGTCTCAGTCACTGCATTTGTCATCTGATATATATCACTAAGCAACATTCTGGAAAGTAAAGTCAGTACCCTTGATAATTTCATTTGATCTTGCCAAAATGCAGAACAGAAACTAAGTAGTAATCCTGCCATGAACACCTATTCTCCATTCTATCCCTGTATCTGATTATGAATATATCTATTGAAACATAGAATGACAGCGAAAGGAATGACTCATATGTTTAATGTGCTTAGGGCAGATCCCAGGTAATAAGATCCATCTCCTTATGTTTTATCCAGGTTTTAAATAATCCCAATTTTAAAGGGGAGTTTCACATTGCCATTAACAGGGTTAAACCTGTAATCACAGTAAAATAAGAAATACATATTTGAACTTTGAAATATACTAATAAAAGGAGGAAAAAATGAAAGTGGAAATCAGAAACTGGATCTTAAGTAATGAGAACTGTAATATTTTAAATGAGGAATGACCCAAACAACTTCAGTTGCAGGTCTGCTTTACGTAACTTTCAATGACTTTACTGACTGAGCAATCTGCAATTTCCAAAAACTCCCTCACAAATCCTCTATAGGGCTATTAAAACAAGAAGTTCATGCCATCTTAAAAGTTTCTTCCCCAAGGCAGTTAATTTGATTAACCATTCTAGTTAGACTCCTACACTTCTATCTGTTTCTCAGTCACTGTACTGTGCTGTAAATACTTTATATCACTCTTTATAATGCTAATTACATTGTAAATGCGTACTGGTACTTACGAGCTTATGCACATTTTATTTGTTATCTGTACATTAGCCTCTAAATTTATATAAATATATAATTATATAGATATAAATATAATATATATATATTGTATGTGTGTGTTTGTATGTATGTATATATATATGTTTTAACTGTGAACAAAGTCACTGGAGGGACAGTGAGGTTAGTAGATATAGAAGGTTTTCTTTTAGCAAAACAAGTATACAGGCATTATACTTGAGACATTATTGGAAGAAGAGGCCTGCCTGACCCAATATTACATAACATTTTTTATATGCTAAAGATCAAAGGTAACAGCAGGACAATTCTACAGTTACAATGTATCTACAATGCTTCCCTTGAATCACATATAGTTTTCAAACACCTCCTTCCTTGAAACCCACATTCCAGACACCCAAAATGAATGTAAATCACCATGGACTCTCAGCTGCTTTCACGTATATGCGGGCATCTGAGGTCTAAGGTCTGAGTAGAGAGTTCCTTCGTTTGTGATTGACCCCAGCCTGCAGCTTCAGGAAGCCTAATGTTCTGAGATGCATTTTAAATTCCATCTGCAATCCACATTCAGATCTGAAGATTGGCTGCTGTTGAAATTGATATTTTCTATATAACCTAACCCCAGAATGCACCCTAACTATGAAGTTAAAGGTTAAAGTGTGACAAGGTTGAAATCTGTTCAATTTGATTATAAATAACTTTTCAAAAGTTAAATTAATGTATTTAATGAAAATATCATTTCATGTTGAGAAAAGGAAAGGGATATTACTTGAGAAACATGCAAATGTATTAATTTGAAAATTCTGTGAATCTGTCTGCAAGGTATTCTCTCATAGCACAGAATCTGCCATTGGCTTGTAATTGACTTTAGAGAGGCAAAATCAAGGCATTCATCAATTTATTAGCATTGAGAATTCCAGTGGGTATCAAGTACAGACTACAAAGGAGAGAATTAACGTACCAGTACATACAACAACACAAATTCAGTCCTATGTAGAGTCTCCATTTGTGCATTTGTGAGAGAAGACAGAATAATGCTCTTTGAACCATAAGTGAGCCCTCAGCGTGCAGAAGGCCTTGAACAGTGTGAAACACTCGTAAAACTCCAGAGGGGTGCACATCCATACATTGTTACTGATGTGCACAACAGGACGGACCATGACATTGTTCTTGCTGAGAAGACAGTGCTAAGGATGTTGCCACCAGTTAAGTCCATGTTTCCTGTCACTGCACAAGAAGGTGCTGTATTCGACCCAGCTACTCAACACCAAACAGAGGATGATAAGGGTGAACGACTCTGATTTATGGGATACCCAGCTGACCTAAATACATAACAGCAGCAGGTCGTGAAGCAGATGCTATGAGAAGAATGTCACTCTTTTTTAAAATCAGACAATGACATTGGATGTATCAAAGGCTTGAGGCTGAGCATCTCTCTCAGAGTTGATGAACCACTTGCTCGCTCTTAAATTTCAGTTCCAAAACCCCTTTACAACAAAATGAAGGGTAACTTGCATGACCTAATCATCCACAGGTGGATTGAGAAATCTGACTCGCCTTATGCCTCGCAAGTCGTGTGTGTGAGAAAGAAAGGTGGAAGCCTTCATCTCTGTATTGATTATAGGGACCTGAATAGGAAAACTATTTCTGACCACCAGCCCATTTCATGAATGCAAGACATCATGGACAGCTTAGGGGATGATGCTTGGTTCTCAATACTTGATCGGGGAAAGCATACCACAAAAGATTCACAATGATGGAATGCAGGCAACTTACAGCCTTCCTAACCCCTGAGGCTTGGATGAGTGGGTTTGAAACCCCTTTGGACTCATGAATGTGCCTGTAGCCTACCAACATTTCATGGAGGAGTTCCTTGAAGGATTAAGAGATGAAGTCTGTGTGCCATACCTGGATGACATGCTAGTGTTCACTAAGACCTTCGATGAGCATTTTGATGCGGTGAGAAGAATGCTGAACAAATGCGGGTGCATGGAGTGAAACCTAAACCCAGCAAGTGTGAGTTCTTTAAGGCTGAGGGTCGCTACCTGGGGAGAATTGTGTCGGTAGAGGGAAATTGGATGGATCGTGCAGACAGCGTGGCAGTAACAGTGCTGAAGGAGAAGAGGCCAGGCACAGTGTGAGACTGAGAAAGATTCTGGGTCTATTTCTTTTGGATTGTGACCTCCACCCCACATGACCTGTTAAAAAGCAGAGATGACAGAGACAAAAATTAGCTCAGTAGGGGTAGCATTAGGAAGACAAATTGTGTGGCCTCTTGTGATCACTTAGACAGAGATGCATCAAGAAACTTTGGAGAAGCTGATTGACTGCCCAGTACAGCCTCCTGTGTAGGGATTCCCAGACTTTGCACAACCATTCATTTCTCCACATTGATGCCTCCAATCAGGGGTTGGGAGCAGTCCTGTACCAAAAGCAAGATGGCACATTGAGAGTAATAGCCTATGGTTCACAAACATTGACGGCTGCAGAAAATAACTATCACCTACACAGGAATTCCCTGCTTTGAAGTGGGCGATTACTGAAAAATTTAGGGATTACCTGTACTAGGCCCCAACATTCACAGTTTACAGTGACAACAACCTCCTCACATATGTTCTGTCTTCAGCAAATTTGAATACAACCAGATATAGATGGGTTGCTGAACTGGCCAATTTCTACTTCACTATCTGTTTTCTCCTGGGAAAAGAAAGTGTTGATGCTGACTCTTTGTCCCAAATGCCAGTAGCCATGGAAACGACTATGAGAGATTCTCGTCGAGTTCAGTGGGAGCCACAGACCAGGCCATTGAAGTGCAGCAAAGTACAGACATACCCTGGCCCATGGCAGTATCTGTACTGTTAGACACAGTAAATGTCAACTTGGTGAACACGTCAGTTCCATTACTGTCCAGGAGAGAGATCTTGCAAGCACAGGAAAAGGATGGAGACCTCAAAACAGTAACCGACTTTGTACACCCAGGTTCGAAACCAACTTCTCAACAAATACAGACATTATGAAAATGAGCCAGGTGCTTTCTGTGAGAGTGGGATAAATTAGTATTGGATGAGGACAGCATCTTTCATCAGAAAACTACCTTACTGGACGCAACTTGTGCTACCTGAGAAGTTCAAGTGCACAGTTCTGAAAGAGCTACATGATAAAATGTGGCACAAAGGCATTGATCGCACAACAGCTTTGCTAAGAGAGAGATTTTTCTGGCCTCACATGCAGAGGGACTTTGAGCACCATGTGCTAAGAGTCTGTTCCTGTCTCAAGCAAAAGACACTGTGTTGGGAAACAAGGACACTACTCAAGAGCATTGTGACAATGCAGCCATTCAAACTTGAGTCAGTTGACTTTCTTCAGCTAGACAAGTGCAAGGGTGGATTTAAGTGCGTTTGGTGATTATTGACCATTTTACACGAATTGCACAGGCATATGTCACAACCTTGAAGTCAGGAAAAACTGTACTGACCGCCTTTTCAATGACTTTGCCCTGAAAGTTGAAGTCCCATCACGAATACACCATGACCAAGGGGCTGAATTTGAGAACCAACTCTGCATGTAACTGAGAAAACATTGCAGTGTGGCCAGATCAAGAACTTCACCGTACCACCCCCATGGAAATGGACAAGAACTACACCGTACCATCACCAGGGAAATGGACAAGAACTACACTGTACCACCCCCAGGGAAACGGACAAGAGCCACACCATACCACCTCCAGGGAAACGGACAAGAGCCACACCATACCACCTCTAGGGAAATAGACAAGAATTACACCGTAACACCCCCAGAGAAATGGACAAATACTACACCGTACCACCCCCAGGGAAATGGACAAGAGCTACACTGTACCACCCTAGGGAAATGGACAAGAACTACATCGTACCACCTCCAGGGAAATGGACAAAAACTATACCGTACCACCCCAGGGAAATGGACAAGAACTACACTGTACCACCCCCATGGAAATGGATGAAAACTACACCATACCACCCCCAGGGAAATGGACAAGAGCTACACCATACCACTCCCAGGGAAATAGACGAATTGAGAGGTTCAGCCGGACCCTTCTGCAAATGTTGAAAACACTAACAGAAAGACAAAAAGAAAATTGGAAAGAGTCATTGAATAAAATGGTCTATGCTTACAACTGTACAAGGTCGGAAGTAACAGGATTCTTTTTGTTCTACCTTCTCTTCAGTAAATCGCCGAGGCTGCCCATAGATACTATATATTCTTTGGCCTGAACACTGACAAATGTCCTGCAACCCATAGAGAATACTTAGATATATGGGAAAGTGGCATGCAAGAAACCCATCAGATTGCCAAGGAGTATATGCAAAAGCTCTCCGGGTGGGGGAGGAAATAAGAGAAATTATGACAGCAGAGTGAGATTTACAGAGCTACAACCTGGGAATCACGTGCTAGTAAAGAATCGGACACCCCACGGAGGTCCGGGCTTTTAAAGCTTTGAAACTATTGGGAGGACTGCACCCATATTGTTGTATGAAAAGTTGGGGAGGACGTGCCAATCTATGAAGTAAAACCTGAACAAGGGAAGGGAAGATCCAGAATACTACATCACAGTCTTCTCGTTCCATGTGAACATCTGTCTTTGGATGCTGAACCACAAATGAATATTGCAGCAATGCAAGGCTGGCTGCCAAAATGAAGCAGCAGGGCTCATCCACCTAAAGAAAGGGAAGAGAGCGAACCAGCCAGCGACAGTGACAATGAACATTACTACAAAACCAAATGTCCCCAACTCACAGTAGCAAGGAGTTTTGAAGTAGAGCCTATACAGCCTGCTGAGCAGCAAATGAGGATTGAGGATTCACAGTACTTCCAGTGACAAATGCCTAAGAAGGAACAGTTGTTCAGCTTGCCTGCATGCGACCCAGTATCAGTCCCTGTATTTTCATCCGGACCCAGTAACCTGGATGACTTACCTGATTGTCAATCATTAACAATCCCTGTACCTTCATCTGAACCAAGCGTTCCTGCATATGAACCAGTACCAGCCCCAGTAACTTTATCTGAGAGAACGACAACCCCCAAAACACTATGCTTACTATAGGGTTGTGACCCCCACGTGTCACAACATTCAGACTGTAGACTGTAGGCCACATCACTAACAGGCCTTGCCTTGTAACTGTGTAACATCAATGACTTCAAAAGTTTCAAGGTTTCAAAGGTTTCAAAGGTACACCTAATGTCAGAGAAATGTATACAATATACATCCTGAAATGGTTTTTCTTTGCAACCATCCACAAAAACAGAGGAGTGCCCCAAAGAATGGACAACATTTAAATGTTGGAACCCCAGAGTACCCCCTGTTCCCCCCTCCTGTGCGTAAGCAGCAACAAGGAACAATCCCCTCTCCCCCCCATCAGGAAAAAACCCATCGGCACCCAGCACTGAGCACTCATGTGTGAGCAAAGCAACAGTAAAGGCACAGTCTTGCAGTACTCTAAAGGCTACATCGTTCACCCGGCTTTCGACATACCACAGGCTCACTCTCTTCTTAATAAGGGAGAAAGATTTGTCTCCGTTTCACAGCGAGAGGGGAGACATAGCAAACAACTCACTGGTTTATGAAGTCAAAAGTCCGCTGCGTTGCTTTTTCCTAGCTCTGTGCCCAAAGATCTCGGGTCCCTGGGCACACAGCCAGAGATTTCTGTCTCCAATGACACATCGATCTCTTGCAGAGGCACCAACCTCCAATCCCCCCGTCTCCAGAGCCACGAGATCCTGGGCCTCCGAAGGCATGTGGAGCTCTTAGGCCAAGCTCTTAGCGTGCCGAACAACGGCTAGTTGTGAAACCCTGAGAGCGGGCGCCCTTCTCGCAAAGAACCTTAGTCGGCGTGTAACTCCTGGTCAGTGTCTTCAAAAGAACCCTGAAAGGGAAAAATAGAGATATTAAAGATGGAAATAGAGCTGTTTCCGAAGATGCAAGCAAAGGAGTTGCCATCCGAATCCACTTACCTGCCTAAGCTCTGCCTTCAGTAAGTTGCTTCCTGTGCCTCAGTTCCCACATCAACAACTATTTGCCCACTGCAAACGAAAAGAATGTTTCCTGCAAGGAAAGTAGTGATTGCAAGTCTAATACTGGAATGAGATGTCAGGACGTCATCTACTTTTGAGGGGTAAGGTTGGTATCTGTTCAATTTAGTCATAAACTGTTGTTCAAATAAATTTTAAAGAGTGTTAAAATTATTTAATGTGAATATCATTTTATGTTGAGAAAAGGAGAGAGATTAATTGAAAAACATGCAAGTGTGCTTAGTTGAAAATTCTGAGAATCTGTGTGCAAGGCGTTCTCTTATAGTATTGAGCACTGAATCTGCCTTTGACTTATAAGAGCTTACATTCAATCTTCAGTATGTAATTGATTGCTCATGCCTGCCAGAGTGCCTGGGGCGGGGCAGGACACACCATACTCATTTATCATAAAGCGACCAATGCATGAACATTACAGCGTTTATGTTATATTTGTCTCCCCTTTTCAGGGGTACTGCAAAAACACAGTTAAAGTATAAAAATGTGCATAAATACATACATTCCTATTCATTTATTTATTATAAATGTTGAATGTTGTTTTTTTGTTTCATGTCATGCTGACACACCAAGTTTCTAATGCATGTCAATATATATATATTGAATAAAGTTATCCCCTGATCCTTGATATACCTCAAAGATTCACATACTTGGTGGGACTATTTCACTTTTAGAGAGCTGACTTAAGCTTTCCCAAATCTACTTTTACATTACCATATCCTAAGGGGATAGTTGCATTATCCCCTTAGCCTCAACTGTATCTCTTGCTTGTTGCACATTAATTTATTTAATCCTCCTGAAAGCAGATTGAGAGAACACTTGGATGAGGTAAGAACTGATATGAGTTGGTAATCTGCTTTATCTGTGTGTAATGGATGCATACAGCAAAACCTGTGGTCACATTCAAATTGGTGAGTTGTATAATCTGCCTTTACTTAATGATAACAAAATTATGAACACATTATGCTTCCCGTGACAGGCCATTAGAGTTTGTCAGATTGTCAGTAAACTTTGTCAATATTGTCTGCTATTTTCCTTCCTGGTAACGTGGCGGTTGGTTGTCATTCCACTAATCCAGTGGTATGTAGTGAATGAGAGTGAACATAACCAGATAGTTTGCTGGTGTCTCCCTTGATTCTGTGCATTAGCCTTTGACACATTGAGCAGTACAAGGCTGCTAAATACTGGAGGTGCTGCACTGGAGTCACTGCTGCCACACCAGAAGAAATAGCAAGTGTAGCTAATGAAATGAGAATTGGAAGCTGAGTTCAATGTAATTATACTTCAATATACTGATTCATGCAATACACAACCGATGAGTGTTGTACTTCTATCCAAAACATTCAAAGTACTCTAGGACTTTAAACATTGCAGTTAAAAGTTATCTCCTTCAAGTTAGCTGATGTCGATCTAATTGGTTATGTATACATTTTATGCTTCAAGAATAAATTAGTGAAGAACATATTGAAATCTGCGAGCCTGGTAGCATAAAAAAAGACTTCCAGCAGGAAAGAAGCAAAAGTGAGGACATAGCAGATAATTTTCTAAAAGAAGTAACAACCATTCTCAATTTTGGACGCGTAATTTATTTTTTTTATTGAAAATCTGAAAATACTTACAGTGATGCTACACCGACTGAAAATTTCTTTGTAACCTCATTACTTGACGGGCTAAATGTCCTTCTTCTGTACCATAACAATTCAAATACCAATGCCAAGTTTCCCCAAAGATTAACTTGCAGGTTGAGTCAGTGGTAAGGAAGGCAAAGGCCATGTTAGCATTCATTTCAAGAGGACTAGAATATAAAAGCAAGAATGTAATGCTGAAGCTGTATAAGGCATTGGTCAGAAGACACATGGAGTACTGTGAGCAGTTTTGGGGCCTTTATCTAAGAAAGGATGTGCTGGTATTGGAGGGATCCACAGGAAGTTCACCAGAATGATCCCGGGAATGACAGGGAACTGAATGAGGAGCATATGATGCCTCTAAGCCTGTACTCACTGGAGTTTAGAAGAACGAGAACCTATCGAGTATTGGAAGTCCTAGATAGAGTGAATGTGGAGAGAATGTTTCTCATAGTGGGAAAGTTTAAGAGAAGAGAGCACTGCTTCAGAATAGAAGGACATCCCTTTGGAACAGAGATGAGGAATTTCTTCAGCCAGAGGGTGGTGAATCTGTGGAATTCATTGCCACGGATGGCTGTGGAGGGCAGGTCGTTGTGTATAATTAAAGTGAATGTTGATAGGTTCTTGATTAGTAAGGGCAACAAAGGTTACAGGAAGAAGGTAGGGGAATCGGTTGAGATCAGCTATGATCGAATGGTGGCACAGGCTCAATAGGCCAAATGGTCTAATTCTGCTCCTGTATCTTATCGTCTTATGGCCTATTTTAAAAGGATTCTTAGCCATGGGAGTCCTTTAAAAACTATCACAAAGTGCATCGTCCTTCTGGAAGTTATGGTATCAAGGATGATCAAACATAAATTGATGTTGGTGTTCATCCATTTAAAATAAAAATCAATTCTTACAACAAAGACAAATTAACTTGATATGAATCTATTAAGCAGTCATTGCCTAAAAATATAAATTTGAGAGCATTCTGCTCTCTGCTGCTTACAAAGATTCATTCCTTTGTTGGTTAATCTTTGTTCTGTAACCCATATACATTTTTATTCTATTAAATTCAATAAAATGCGCATTGAATAGTTTTTATAAGGGTGAGTTATGTGTTCAATGCGACTATTGGTTTTTTTGGTCTGAACTAAAATTTACCCTTTCATTTCCAGGCTCTGAATGTATCAGCAGTAAAGATTAAATGGCATAGATAATCCATTTTTTTTTTCAAAATCTTTTTCCAAATAAAGCTCGGGCAGATATCTTCGGTCAGTGATAGTTAAATAATCTCATTCTCCATCAAATCCATTCACACGCTTTGCTTCCACCCTATCAGCTGTGAGTGGGACATGTTAAACAGGCTGTTGAATAAGTTGTACTCCCCTGTCTCCATTCATTGAAAGCAAAGGAAGAATTGTGTCTTTGTATTAATTTCAAACCTAAACTGTATTTGTTGTTCCCCCTTGTTCACTTGCAGAGGCAGTTTATCGGAATAGCTTAACTCTCTCTGAAATAGCCAAGGTGATAATTAGGGATGTGGAAAGTTGGAAACCACTCGATGCTTGGTGCAGAAGAAAGGCTAATGAGCCATTCAACAAACTCAGAACGCTGCATAAATCTACTTGTGTGGCATCAAATCCAACACATGTATAGTGAACATTAGCGCATGGATAAGTGTGCAGTGCATAGAGTGTCTGTTTTATTTTCACTTGGTTTCAAATCCACACTAAAGGAGCTATCACATTTATATTTAAAATACAATTTAACTTTGAATTTGAATCCAAAAATTATCGTGAGCTAATATCTTGAGTAATATATACTCTTCCCTGCCACTTCAAAATCTCAGCTAGTTTCACATTCTATGGATTGTTATAAACCAAGTATAATATCTTGGAATAGCCATCCTATTTTAAAAATTTTTATTGAGATACAGTGTGGAATAGGCCCTTCCGACCCTTTAAGCCAAAATCCCCCAACTTAATCCTAGCTTAATCACGGGACAGTGTACAATGACCAGATGAAATCAACCTGGTCACAGGGAGAATGAACTAACACCTTGCAAACAGTGGCCGAAACTGAACCTGGGTTGCCAGTACTGCAAAGTGTTGTGCTAACCATTATGCTTTTCTTACGTAAACTACTGGTTACGTTGCTAACCAGTTAAATAATTCTGGCTGCTATATGGAAGAATTAGAGATAAGATGGATGCATCCTCCCCGTGGAATGCGTAAGTCTTCCCCGGGTGCTCTGGGTTTCTCCCACAGTCCAAGCACATACCGGATAGGTTAATTGATCACAGTGAATTGTCGGCGATTAGGTTAGGGTTCATCGGGGTTGTGGGATTGCTGGGCCGGCACTGCTCAGAGGACCAGAATGGCCTATTCCATGTTGTATTGCTAAATAAAAATAAAATAAAACATTTTCTTTATTGTTCACTTACCTGTGTAACCTGACAATCTTCACCATTTTACACGAGTTTTTCTTTAGTTTATGAGCAGGTTTCTGCAAATGTCTCTTAGATTTCAGTAACCGTTTTATAACAGGCAGGCTGGCATTTTACAGGAATTTATTTGTACAACATTAATTAGTAAACAAAAATGTTTTAAAACTGCAGAGGCGTTTACAACTTTTTGGGCATAGCTTTCAAAGCAGGTCAGGCTCTCCTGTCAGTTCATCATTGCCCACACATGACATTTCAAGATAAACTGCAAAATATATAGAGTTTAATAATTTCTGCTGAAAGATTAGGAATACCTAATTATTTAAGAATGAAGCAAAACACTTTAAATATATGTTTTTGTGAATATTCATTAGATTAATGTGTTTTGTATTTTAGTGTTAATGAGATAATGCTGTTGTGTGTGCATACCTTCCCATTTCTCTAAATGGTCAAGCATAACTAAGTACTTATAATGAGGACTTCGCTTACAATCTATGCATGTGAATATGTTTCATATGTATTTTACTAACTATGTTCATACATACATATCCAGTATGTTGTGTCCACAGGTACAAGATAATAAGTTGAATTGTATGAAAGTATTTGTCAGAATTTACAGATCAAATCATTAATTTTACAAAATATAGTTTTCATGTTTTTGTGTAAAGTTTAGTCACTTGGAAAAGAAGAATCTGTTCAATTGTAAAAGCCCACATAAAAAAAATCACACAATGGATTTAAAATAATTTTGTGCCTGTTTCCAACCTAAGTTTATCTTTACAAATGTCTCTCTGCCAGTATTTCATTTGAAAATAACTGTGCACTGGAAGTTAACCGTTTCTCAGGCACAAGCGCACCCTGGATATATAGAATCATGTTTATTCGAAAAATAGCTACCTGCTACCAGTGAAGAGTTAATCTATTGTACTTTTCCTGAACAAAGCAATGAATTGATCAGCATTTTGCAATTCTCCCAAATGTTAGTTGTTTATTATATGGCTGTGATTATTTTGAAATTGTGTGTATATTTTATGTAGAAATATATGATAAGTGTAAAATAGTGTTTATCGTAAACAAGGTAAAGCTCTTTAATGTCAGGCTGCACTTTTTAAATAGGGTGTAATCCTGGAGGAAATAATTACTTCCTGGTTAGTCAGTTTTTATTTTGCTTAAGTTGGTTTTGTGATGGTTGGTAGATGTTTGAACATGATAAACCCTGACAGCAGCCAGGTCTGTTATCAGAGAGAACAAAAAGTAGGAGAAGCCTGTCTTTTTCACAGGCAGCGTAAACTGGAAAATAATGCCATTGCTCAGTTGGGACTGAATACTCATTGTTGAATGCAAAAATAACTTAAATGTCTTCTTCACTCAAGTGGAAGCCGTTGGTTTAAGCCGTTTGTCATTCAGGTTTGTGAAATATGTTGCACACAATTGTTTCAAACTTTATTGAGGAGACAAAGGAGCCACAATGGGGGCAATGCCTTTGCTCACAGGTGATAGAGTATACACAAAGAATTCCGCTGATAATAGCAGACCTTCCGAAGGACAGATGGTGATGGGCCTGTTGCTAGGATAAGGCAGAAGTATGTACTCTTAATTCCAGATTATTGGCCTCAGTGCCATGAAGTTCCCTAGGTTTCCCGAGGCAAAAAGAATTACAAAAAAATACACACGAGGAAAAGGCTGGAGCCAGGTCAACAGAAGCTTCTGGGAGAGTGTCTGTTCAGCTGCCTGCAGTCACCTGGGGTTGAAATGAAGCAGGAAGGAAGATTGGTTTGGCAAGAAAAGCAGCAGTCTTTGATACACCAGATACTACAAAGGAAAATACCCAGGCCTCCCCATTAGAAGGCTGTTGACTGTCTTAATTAAGATAAACAGATTACTAAGAAGAGGCAGATTTCTAATGCTATTTTGAAAATCATAGTTCTAGATGTCCATTTTTTGGAGGGAATCTAGCCTGTTAACAATTTTTATCCAGCTGTAATTTGCTCACAGGTCTTGGCTTCCCTCAAACTCCCACCCTTTCCACTTTCCCACTGTCAAATGAAGGTTCATCAGCGCATATCCCTGCTGTATCTCTCTGTATACAGAACCTTGTCTGCCTGTTTCCTCTATTGCACTTTTTTGTTTGTACTACTGTAATCATTTTGCTGGCCTAGATCCGTGTGGGTGTGCTGGCAGCTTTACAACAAAGTTACATGGGAACCGAGTTAAGGTTGAATATTTATTAGAAGAAGCCATCTGGCGTCAGACTGTCTGTACATGGGGCTCTTTTATACTCTCTCTCTCTCTCTCTCTCTCCTCTCTGTTTTACAACTGATACATATATGTAAAGTGACAAATACAAACATATAAAATAGATGCCACCTTCCTAAAAATATGCTTCCATGTTGCTTCCGAATATGTAAGTGACACAGTATCAAAATAAAAATATACATATACACAAATAATTACATTCTGAGCAAACATAAACACATATACAACTTAATGGCACCTTATGTTTAAAAAAAACTAAGGTATATATTGATTAAAAGAAGCATTTGCAGTATATGTAGTCAAAGGATGTATGCATATAGATGCATACATCACAAGAAAGCCTACTATGATACTTTAACCACATGCAGATCAGTACATAGGTAAATCAAACATGCTTATAAACGTAACCATTTAACCCTAACTCATTTCCTGGTAGTGTTGTGGTTAGCATAACGCTTTACAGTACCAGCGACCCAGGTTTAATTCCTGCCGCTGTGTGTATGTTCTCTCCATGACTGTGTGTGTTTCCTCCGGGTGCTCCAATTTCCTCCCACAGTCCAAAGATGTACTCAGTTGATAGGGTAATTGCTCATTGTATATTGTCCCCTGATTAGGCTGGAGCTAAATAGTTGGGTTTCTTGGCAGCACGGTTTGGAGGGCTGAAAGTGCCTACTCCAAGCAGTATTTCAATAAATTAAAAAAATAAACTTTGGTAGATATCTACCAGCATAAGCATACACATTTAACGGATCACAATCTTAAACTGCCTCGTTGCTTTGAATGACACCCTCCACTTGAGGTAAATGTAACCACACTGCTGTAAAAGCAGGTGTGGTTTGAGCCTTGGATTACCAAATGCAGGTTATCAGATCATTGCTTCTGATGGTGTCAAGATTGCAGCACAGTAAATCTAAAATCAAGGATCTATCTGCCCATTCAACAGAAAGGCACTGAGTACTGCTATAAAAAAGAACACCCATTTACCTCAAACTACCTAAACTTTGAACTAAAGCCATTTTATTTAAAGGCAACAGAAACAAATTGATAAAGGCTTGGAAGGGGAAGGTTATCATTGCAGCAAATTGCAAAATTAACTGTACTAAATAGAAACATACTTTATTTTGGGCATGAAATCTTACTGTGTTGACTTTAGACAATGTTGTATCATGTTATTTTTAGCCAATGTGAGCAATCTGCAAATTGTCAAGGTTTCAAAGAACAATAATGAATAATGTACTTTGGGATACTTTGCATTTCAGATGAGATTCCATTATTTTTCGCCTGTTTCTTTTCTCTGACTCTTCTTTCCCTCTCCTCTTGTAAAATTTTCATTAGAAATAGACGTTCAATTTGATAGGTGAAACACAGAGTGAAAGGCCTCTTGCATGGCAGCAGCAAGCATTATTTCAAGATAGCTTAACTGCAAATTTTAGATGACATCAATTGGAGCTAATTTAAAAAATACATTTAGGCTGAATTCTATTTCCCTTAAGGTATTATGTCATAATTGGGAGAACTTTGTAGGAGGTATGATTCAGATGGAATGACCTGGATGAAATCCATTCTTCCCCTGCTGTTCCACAAAAAGACTATAACTTTATTCCAACTGGTTCTTTTTATTTTTTAATCTGTGGACCATGTTGTGACTCTGAGCAAAGTCACCGCAGAGACATTGAAGCTTGTAGATATAGAAACCTATATTCAGCAAAATGAGCAGCACTCTTGGAAGAAGAGGCCTGCCTGTCCCAATATTACATGACATTTCTATATACTAAAGATCTATTGTTCAATCATTCCAACGCTTCCTTTGAATGACATATAATTTTCAAATGCCTCCAACACTTCAGACACCCAAAATGAATGTTAATCCCCATAATCTTTCGAGCTGCCTT
Organism: Mobula hypostoma; assembly: GCF_963921235.1. Taxonomy (NCBI): domain Eukaryota; kingdom Metazoa; phylum Chordata; class Chondrichthyes; order Myliobatiformes; family Myliobatidae; genus Mobula; species Mobula hypostoma. The sequence goes on along the minus strand of NC_086101.1, from coordinate 82,751,768 downwards.
CATGCATATGCAGACATCTCAGGTGATCAACCCCAGTCTGTAGCTTCAGAAAGACTATTGTTTAGAGCTACGTTTTAAATTCAATCTGTAATCCATATTCAAATCTGAAGACTAATCACTGTTGAATTTATTATTTGCTCTATACCCTTTCTTCAGAAAATGCTCTAACAGGATACTTATTAAACTTTTCCAGCTACAGGGAGATTCATATAATAATGCCTGTAGGGATACCTCAACCAAATCAGTATTTTAACCGAAGATATGTTTTTTCATTCAGAAATTAAAGTAGCTATACTTTTTTTATATATTGAAGGACAATGGAGATTGTTTTCAAAATACTGTTACAGATGGATTAAAATTCATGGCCCCCTCAAACAAACATAAGAAGGTCACATAAGTCATGTTGATAAGAGCTTTATCTCTGTTCCTTAAAGATAGATACAGGTGGTTGACTCCCTAGCAGACGGATTTGCTTTCCAGACCTGACTTATGCCTACTCATGAAATTCTAACATTCCTGAACACACTGTTCCTTGCAGTTCTTAATTACTTTATATATCTTCTGGCACCTGAATAGTAACTTTAAAGCCAAGCTTACTCTATCAATGACTCATTCTGACCAGTAATTTTTTGTGTCATCATATATTACAAAAGGGAGATTAGTGCTTTTACAAATTCACTTCGCTGAGTTTTACATTGAATTAAAAAAAAACAAAAACATTCAGTCTATGTGCCTTGGTAGTCTGCAGTCTAATGGCATAAACATTGAATTCTCTGGCTTCCAGTAATTGTTCTCCTATGTCTACTTACTCTCTCCTCCTGAACTACCAGGCCAGCATCACCCAATCTCTTTACCTTCCCTCACTCTTTCCATCTGCCGGTCAGCCACAAACTACTTCTACCTATTCCACACCCTACCTTTCTCCTTTAATTCTACGGTCAACCTTCTTCAATTAGGTTCCATCATTATCAACCCTCGGTGATTTCCACCTACCAGCTCAGACTTCATTCCCACTCTCTCCGGCCGATCTGCCAAACACCCTCTCACCTGCCAGCTCTTGTTCTGCTGCTTCCTTCAAATTTTTTATACTGGCCAACGCCCCTCTACCATTCAGTCCAAATGAAGTGCCTCAACCCCATAATGCTGACTATCCGTTTTCCTCCACAGATGCTGCCTGACCAGCCGAGTTTCTTCAGCATTTTGTAAGCTGCTCCAAATTCCAGTACACACTGTCCCTTCTCTCTCTACTTTATGAACAAGCCAATTTGTCCAGTTAATTTATTGCATTGTGACAGCTAACAATGTCACTAGAGAGGCTCAGAGCTGGTGATGAACCTGAGATTAATTTTCTTGTGAAAATACTTAATAAATCCATAATAGAATAACAATCATAATAGATTCAACGAAAGACCACACCTAACTGGGACTGGGTGTTCAGCCAGTGTGCAAAAGACAACAAACTGTGCAAATACAAAAATAAATAACTAGTAGTAATTAATAAATAAATAGAGCAATAAATATCAAGAACATGAAATAAAGAGTTCTTGAAATTGAGTCCATAGGTTGTGGAAACATTTCAATGATGGGGCAAGTGAAGTTGACTGAACGTATCCTCTTTGGTTCAAAAGCCTGATGGCTGAGGGCTACTAACTGTTCCTGAACCTGATGGTATGAGTCTTGAAGCTCCTGTACCTTCTTCCTGATGGCAGTAATGAGAAAAGGGTATGACCTGGGTTGTATGAGTCCTCGAAGATAGATGGTGCTTTCCTGTGACCACACTTCACTTAGATGGAGGGGGAGATTTTGTAGGACTTTTCGTTTCAGGTCATTGGTGTTTCCATACCAGGCTGTGATGCAGCCAGTCAATATACTCTCCACCACATATTTATAGATGTTTTGTCAAAGTTGTCATGCAGAATCTTCACAAACTCCTAAGGAAGTAGAGACACAATTGTGCTTTTTCCATAATTACACTTAACTGCTGGGGCTAGGGCAGGTCCTCTGAAATGATAAAACCAGAGAATTTAAATTTGCTGATCCTGTGCAATTCTGGTCCTCTGATGAGGACTGGCTCGTGGACCTCTGGTTTCCTCCTCCTGAAGTCAATTATCAGCTCCTTGGTCTTGCTGACATTGAGTGAGAGGTTTTTGTTGTGGCACCACTCAGCCGGATTTTCAAACTCCCTTCTATATGCTATTTCATCATCACCTTTGGTTTGACCTAGTTCAGTAGTGTCAATTGCAAACTTGATAATGGCATTTAAGCTGTACTTAGCTACATAGTCATAAGTGTAACGCGAGTAGAACAAGGGGCTAAGCACACAGCCTTGTCGTGCACCTGTGCTGATGGAGATTGTGGAGGAGATGTTGTTGCCAATCCAAACTGACTGACGCCTGCCTGAAAGGAAATCAAATATCCAGTTACAGAAAGAGGCAATGAGGCCAAGGTCTTGAAGCATATTGGTTAGTTTTGAGGGGATGATAGTTGATAAAGAGCATCCTGATATGTGTATCTTTGCTGTCGAGATGTTCTAGGGTTAGTGAAAAGGTAATGAAAAGGCATCTGCTGTGGACCTGTTGTGCTGATATGAGATATTCTCGGTAGATACTCACAATCTCAAAAGTATGTCACTTTTTTATGTCCTGAAGATTAAAGGTTTCAATTGTTAAAATGACATTGTTTACTTCAATATATTGGGTTAGATTAGATTAGATTAGATTATGAGGACACGCAGTCCTCTTTTATTGTCATTTAGTAATGCATGCATTAAGAAATAATACAATGTTCCTCCAGAATGATATCACAGAAACACAGACAAACCAAGGCTAAAAACCTGACAAAAACCACATAATTATAACGTATAGTTACAACAGTGCAAAGAAATACCATAATTTGATAAAGAACAGACCATGGGCATGATAACAAAAAGGCTCAAAGTCTCTCGAAAGTCCCATCATCTCACGCAGACGGTAGAAGGAAGAAAAACTCTCCCTGCCATGAGCTTCCAGCGCCGCAAACTTGCCGATGCAGCACCCTGGAAGCAGCCGACCACAGCCAGCTCTGGAGTCGGTCTGAAAACTTCGAGCCTCCGACCAGCCCTCCGACACTGAGCACCAAGCACCATCTCTGCCGAGCACTTTGACCCTGGCCCTGGCAACAGGCAATAGGCAAAGCTGAGGATTTGGGGCCTTCCCCTCCGGAGATTCTCGATCGCACAGTAGCAGCGACAGCGAAGCGGGCATTTCAGAAGTTTCTCCAGATGTTCCTCCGTGCTTCTCACGTCCGTCTCCATCAAATCAGGATTGTGCACGGCACCTACTTACAAATACAATACAATTTTGGAGCGGCCGCGTGTGCTGCATCACATCGCCATCTTCTCCTCCCCTCCAGTTAACACAAATATTTTAAAACTTTTTGAGAAAAGAGAGCCAGACAGCCAAAATTGATGCTGTCATGACTGTCTCTGAGTACACGAATATGGTAAGTACACAAAATCCATTGGTTGCCTCTACATATGGTCTGCCAGCTTGTACCCAAGTCACAATGGTGCAAATAATTTAGCCTTGTTGTCTGGTTTGGTGTAGGCCAATTACCACAACCCCATTGTCTTAATGTATGGTTCTTGCATATGCAATCTCTTAGTCTGTGGAGCAGCCTATGCTTTTAACCTCAATTTACTGCTTGCAATATACAAAAAAAACACTGAAGGCTAATTGCAAGCTTCCTGTCCTTATTTATTTTTACCATAAGAACTGAAGCCTGATTCTTTCTTTGAATTACTATCTGTTATATTCACATAACTCCAGAATACTCCCTAACATATCCAAACTCTGGCCCTACAAATGATAAATAAAACATAAATTACTGGAAATACACTGCAGGTTAGGCAGCCTCCATAGAGGAAGAAATTCCCATGTTGTTTTGCTTTAATAACCTTTCATCTATTCTGAAGCAAGATGATTGTCTTAAAATGATACATCTAAGTCTCTGACTCCAAATGCAGTCTGAATTTTTGAGTATTTCTATTTGTATTGCAGATTTCCAGCATCTGCAGTGTGTATTTTTTGGATGATGAACAATAACTTGATATACATTTAAGGATGTGAACTTTGCTGGTTCAGCCAGTATTAATTGCCCATCCCTAATTTCCTTCAGAAGATGGCGGTGAGTTGCTTTCTTAAACCACTGCAGCCCTTGATGCGTGAGTATACCCACACTGTTGTTAGTGAAGGAATTCCAAGATTTTGACCAAGCAATGTGAAGGAATAACTATAAGCTTCCGAGTCAGGATGGTGTGTGGCTTGGAAGGCAATTTGCAGGTGGTAGTGTTACAATGATCTGGCTGCCCTTGTTCTTCCAGCTGGCAGACATTGTGAGTTTGGAAGCTGTTATTAAAGGAACCTTGCTGAATTGTTACAGTACATCCTGCAGACGATACAAACTGTTGCTACTGTTTGTCAGTGGTGGAGTGAGTGAATGTTAGTGGAAGGGTGTCTATCAATTAGGCTGTTATTTCTGCATGATGCAATATTTTTTGAAAGTTGTTTTATTATTTTTATTTATTTATTGAGATACTGTGCAGAACGACCCTCCTGGCCCTTTGAGCCATGCCGGCCAACAACCCCCGATTTAACCCTAGCCTAATCACAGGACAATTTACAATGACCAATTAACCTACCATCCGGTACATCTTTGGACTGTGGGAATACGCTGGAGCATCTGGAACACACCCATGCGGTCATGCAGAGCATGCACAAACTTTTTATAGACAGAGGCAGGAAAGGTGCACTCATGAAGGCAAGTAGAAAGCCTTATAGATGGTGAACAAGCTTTGGAAAGTTAGCAGGTGAGTTACTCACTACAGGATCGTCACATCTGGCCTTCTTGTGCAGCTGCATTTTGTATATGGCCCTTCCAGTTCAATTTCTGATCAATGGAACCCTGAGGAATTGGATTGTAGTGGATTTAATTCGGTGTTAGGGCTATTCTGGAGTTACAGTACATAGCAAATGCTAATTTCAACAGCAGCCGGTCTTCAGACCCGAACATGAATTGTAGGTTGAATTTAAAATGCAGCTCTGAACAATGGTCTTCCTGGAGCTGCATTTTGGGGGTTGGTTGTAAACAAACAAACACTCTGTTTGATCACAGATGCCTGCATATGCATGAATGTGGCCCCCAGTCAGTGGGAATTAATATTCATTTTGGGTGTCTGGGCTCTGAGTGTGAAGATGGAGGTGTTTGAAAATTATATGCAATTCAAAGGAAGCACTGTAAATACATTGTAACTATGGAATTATTCTGCTGTTACCTTTGATCTTCAGCACGTAAAAACGTCATGTAATATTGGGTCAGGCAGGTCTCTTCTTTCAAGAGTGTCTCAGATATGATGACCGCTACTCATCTTGCTGAATAAGGACTTTTATATCCACCAGCTTCAGTGTTCACAGTCACAACATTGGTAAGATCATTGAATTTCAAGGGGTAATAGCTAGCTTTCCTCTTGCTGAATGTTGGCATTGCCTGGTAGTTGTGTGGTGTGAATAATTACAGCTAGATACGCCTTTCTACTTGCCTAAACTGTTATTAATTGAGCAAGAGTTACTTAATCAAACTGTTCTTGTACAGCACTATGCAAAAGCTTTTGGCATATATAGCTAGAGTGCCTAAGACTTTTGCTTGTACTGTATTTGTCAATGTGGAATGGAAAGTGAGTTTGTAAATCTGGTGGGAGCAAGGGATGGTCCGCCACATGAGGAGTGTGGGACAGGTGACAGAGCAGTGCTAGAAGTGAGGTGTGGCATAGATGCAGATACACCCAGCCCTGAGACGACAGGCAAGGTAACGTTTGATTCCAACAATTGGTTTATTGATCATTACAGAATGCCTCTCTTGTGCTTCCTGCTCCCTTCCCTTTTTCCCAACCATGATTACTCTCTCCCTGTCACCTTCCCACTCTCAGTCCACAATAGAGACCCATATCAGAATCAGGTTTATCATCACTCACATGTATCATGAAATTTGTTGTTTTTGTGGCAGCAATACAATGCAATACATAAAACTACTACAGAGTCTTAGCTAGGTATATGTGCCTAAGATATTTGCACAGTACCGTATAAATTGCCTGCATTCCCTGTATCATGAAGGTTAGTGAGTTGTGAATATTCTATATTGGTGCCAGAAATGTGAGGGCACTTGCCCTGCTTAGTCCTTACTGATTTGATTTGACGCTAACGATGCATGTTACTGTATGTTTTGATGTACATGTGGCAAATCAATTTAATTTTATCTTTAATTCAATTAAAGAGCAGTAGGTGACAGATTTCGATAAAGACAACTATTTCAGAGCAGAAGCGTCTCTTATTTAGAACTGGAATTGAAATTGGTTTCTTATTGTCAAATGCACTGAGCTACAGCAAAAGCTTTCATTTTTATGCCACCCAGACAGATTCATTCCATATATAAGTACATTGATGTTGTAAAAAGAAAATAAAAACAGAATGTAGAATATAGTTTACAGTTACAATGCAGGGTAGACAAAGGCAAGGGAGATTGAGAGATCAGTTCAAGAGTCTAATAACAGCAAGGTAGACGCAGTCCTTCAACCTAACGGTATGTAATTACAAGCTATTGTATCTCTGCCCAAAAGGAGGGAGAGAAGAGAGAATGGCTTGGGGTGGGAAACATTCTTGCTTATATTGACTGCTTTCCTGAAGCAGCTGTATGCATCACCAGAGTCAATGGAGAGGAGGCTGGATTTCATCATGGACTGTGCTGTGTTCGCAACTCGGCAATTTCTTGTGGCTCTGGGTAGACGAGTTGCCATAGCAAGCTGTGATGCATCCAGGTAGATTGCTTTTGAGGGTGCATTTGTAAAAAAAAATTGGTGAGAGTCAACAGGGAAATGCCAAACTTCCTAAGCCTTCCTCAGAAATAAATTCTTTCTTGGCCTTGCAGCCAAACCAGGACAAATTATTGGTGATATTTGCATCTAGAAGCTCAAAGCACTCAACCATCTCCACATCAATGCCATTGATACAGACAGGGGCTAGTGAGTCACTCTGCTTCCGGAAGTCAATGACCTTTATTTTGATGACATTGAAGGGAAGGATGTTGTCTTAATGCAACACCACTAGGCCCTGCATTAAACAAATAATATTTGGTATGTCACCAAAAACTCTACCAAATTTCTACAAATGCACCTCGGAGATCATTTTGACTGGTTACATCACCACCTGTAAGGAGGCTGTAATGCATAGGATTGAAGGAGGCTGTAGAAGGTTATAGACACAGTTCCACCACAGGCAGTAGCCTCCCCACCACTGAGGATATCTTCAAAAGCTGGTGACTCAAGAAGGCAGCATCTTTCATTAAGAATCCTCACCATCTGCGACATGCCCGCTGCTCATTATTATCTTCAGGGAGGAGACATACGCAACATTTTAGGATCAGCTTCTTCCCTTCTGCCTTCAGATTTCTGAATGGTCCATAAAAGTCATGAGCACTGTCTCATTATCCCTCTTTTGTACCATTTATTTATTTATTTTTTTATTGTAACTTGAAGTAAATATTTGTCTTGTACTGCACTGCTGCCCAAAAAAAAATTACAACATGTGTCAGTGATAATAAACCTGATTCTGATTCTGATTCAGAAAAATATGGGGAGTCTGGTGAATGGCTGCTTATCAGATTAGAGGAGGAGGACTAGTGCCATGCTCCAAGGATTAATTCCGGCACCAGCACTTTATTTATATCACATAATAAATATATAGATAATAATGATTTGAATAATTGTGTACAAAGGACAGTTTCAAAGTTTGACGGTAATACTAAACAGTGTATATTAAACTCTGAGGGGTATTATGGCATACTTCAAGAGGACACAGCAGAGCTTATACTGTATATTTTTATAGAAGATTGAGGATTTACAGAAGATTATTATTTGTCCAATTGTATAAATTGCTGCTGAAATGCTAAATCAATCCTAATTCTACATTTTCCAAATGCTTTAAATACTGACCTACTTTACCCTTAAAAGATGTGATAATCCACCCTTCAACCTGTGGTGAAATACACAATAACAAACTTCTGCTTCAATCAAGTTCAGCTTCTTTTTCAATCTTTTTGTGATAATTTCTTATTGTACTGATTTACCAACCGAACAAGTGAACGTTCAAAATTCACTGAATCAAAACACTTCATAATTTAAAAATTGCAACAAATTATCTGCTAACTTGCTCTGCTCCATGGAAATTTCTCCATGTAAGTTTTAAAAGGTTCTCCCTCTACCTAGAGTTTAACAACACAAGATGGTGACTGAGGTTGAAGAGGATTTGTTTCATCTTATGTCATTTATTCTGAAAGATTGTGAATTACTTCTCTCACCACTTGATGATTTATTTATGGTTTATTGGATAATCTATTGGATAAACTAATGGTTTATTGGATAATCTTGGAGCTTTGGAAATCTGTAAATCCTTTCTGTCTGAATCAGCAGTTCTTGCTTGGATATAAAATTAAAAACATACAAATTGACCAGAGCAATTAAATACCATTGTTAGCCTGAGAACCTGTATAATGTTAAGATACCTCACTCAGCTTGAGTCAAACAGCAGTGTCACATCACATATAACCTCAAGAACGCTTGTCTCAGAAACACCTCTCGGAGCATGCTTTACAAATTATGAATTCCTCATGTGGGGAAAAATTAGCAGTCATGTCTCTTCAGGGGCACAAACCCTACCCAACCATCCTGACATGCACATATATATCTGGCACAGAATGTATACCTGAACCCTAAAAAGCTAAGTTCTCTTTGGCCATTCCTCAAAGCTCCATCTAAACATCGGACAAAACAAATTCCTCAATAATCATCAAGGCAGTGTCTCTGCTCCATGATCTCCATTGCTTGAATGTTTTGCTGATTTTCAGACAGCATATTAATTGAATTCTGTGAAAAGCACTGAAGATAAGATTTTATATAGTGTATTTTAATCATCTGGAAAGCACTGCCTATAAGAGTTTAGGAAGCAATTTCAATAATATCTTTCAAGAGAGAATAGGATAAATACTTAAAAGTTAAAATGAATTTCTAATGCCCAATATTTTCAAGGAAACAATTGAATGGGGACAGAACAGGACAAAATGACTAAATGGAGAGATCTATTGAAGAGCCAGCACCAGGTCACGTTAGAACAAATAACTTCACACTCTTTTATACTTTTCAATAATCTTTCTTACGTAATAACTTTGTAGATTTCACTGCAGTTTTCGGTTTTGGTGAGTGTCAAGTCAGCTAAGAGTCCTCTACTTCTTTAACTCTTTACTCAGCACTGTTATGGAAACTCTGACTTCCATTTATGGCTCTTCAAATTTGGAGATATCTCTAGCTAGCTAATTTTCACAGTTCTTTTCAACTGACTGCATCTTGTATTACTCCATTCCAATGCTCTTCTTATATAACTTCTCGCTGTCCTTTTTTGTTTTCATCGTGCAATCAATTATTTCTGTGGCGGTAATTATAAATGAAGGCTATTTTTCCAAATGTTCTCCATTTCTCAATTTAGCTGATTGTGCCATTTTCTCACACAAATCTAAATTTCTTTCCTTTTTTTTGAAAATTCTTATTTACTTGAAGCATTCTAAACATTGCTTACCCTGGTCTATCTCCTAATAAATTAATTCCACTAATATTATTGAGCTACTGTTGCTGAAACGTGACTTGAAACTTTTTTTTTCTCTTTCTCTCCCCTTTGATGCTGTTGGAGGATGATGCCTGAGTTCTGGGTCTTGGACAAAGTCTAATCGATGTGGTTTGTGGAGAGGACCAGGAAATACGATGTATTTATGTCTCTGGTTGCTCCTTTTTTGTTGCTATATTGGGCGATTTTGATTGGGGCAGACTGCAGATAAAGAATATTGAATGGAAATGAATATCACTGGACTCTTTTGATTTTGAGTTTTGTGTTCTGTGTTTTTCACTAGTTTTTATTGTTGCCATTTGGCAATTTGTTTTTTCTGTGCATGGGGTGTGGTGGGGTTTGATGTATTTCTTTGAACGGGTTCCTAGGTTTTCTTTGTTTTTTTCCTTGTTTGCAGGGAAGACAAATCTCAGGGTTGTATAGTACGTACAAATTTTGATAATACATGTTCTTTGAATCTTTGAATTTTTGAATCCCCCTGTTTAATACTGTAACAGAGTCAAAGAGATACAGCATGGAAAGAGGACTTTTGATCCATCACTGGCTCATTTTAAACTAATCTGTATCGCTTGGTGCTCTGCAGTGCATAGCAAGGACTACCACACTACACCATGGTAGAATAACGGTTATTGCAACAGTTTTGCAAGTTGGGTATTCCAGAGTTCGAAGCTCAATGCTGGCACTGTCTGTAAGAAGTCTGTCTACATCCTCCCCATAGAGTGAATGGCATTTCCCTGAGCGCCCTGGTTTCCTCTCACTATCCAAAGACATACCAGATAGGTTAATTGCTCATTGTAAACTGTCCCGTGATGAGGTTAGGATAAATCGTGGTTGTGGGGTAGTTGGGATGGTGTGGCTTGAAGGGCAGGAAGGACCTACTCTGCGTTGTATCCATGGGGTCCAAGGGGACCTTGCTTTGTGGATCCAGAACTGGCTTGCCCACGGAAGGCAAAGAGTGGTTGTAGACGGGTCATATTCTGCATGGAGGTCGGTGACCAGTGGTGTGCCTCAGGGATCTGTTCTGGGACCCTTACGCTTCGTGATTTTTATAAATGACCTGGATGAGGAAGTGGAGGGATGGTTTAGTAAGTTTGCTGATGACACAAAGGTTAGGGGTGTTGTGGATAGTGTGGAGGTTTGTCAGAGGTTACAGCGGGATGTTGATAGGATGCAAAACCGGGCTGAGAAGTGGCAGATGGAGTTCAACCCAGATAAGTGTGAAGTGGTTCATTTTGGTAGGTCAAATACAGTATGATGGCAGAATATAGCATTAATGGTAAGACTCTTGGCAGTGTGGAGGATCAGAGGGATCTTGGGGTCCAAGTCTACAGGACGCTCAAAGCAGCTGCGCGGGTTGACGCTGTGGTTAAGAAGGTGTACGGTGTATTGGCCTTCATTAATCATGGAATTGAACTTAGGAGCCGAGAGGTAATGTTGCAACAGAGGGATGGGAACCAGTGCAGAGAGACAGAGGGGTGTAAAGTGAGTGTAGAAGCAAAAAGTACAAAGGAGAAAAGTAAAAGTGGCAGGCCGAAAAATCCAGGGCAAGCATTAAAAAGGGCCACTTTTCAACATAATTGTACAAGGGCTAAGAGAGTTGTAAAAGAGTGCCTGAAGGCTTTATGTGTCAATGCAAGGAGCATTCGTAATAAGGTGGATGAATTGAAAGTGCCGATTGTTATTAATGATTATGATATAGTTGGGATCACAGAGACATGGCTCCAGGGTGACCAGGGATGGGAGCTCAACGTTCAGGGATATTCAATATTCAGGAGGGATAGACATGAAGGAAGGGGAGGTTGGGGTGGCGTTGCTGGTTAAAGAAGAGATTAACGCAATAGAAAGGAAGGACATAAGCCGGGAAGATGTGGAATCGATATGGGTAGAGCTGCGTAACACTAAGGGGCAGAAGACGCTGGTGGGAGTTGTGTACAGGCCACCTAACAGTAGTAGTGAGGTCGGAGATGGTATTAAACAGGAAATTAGAAATGTGTGCAATAAAGGAACAGCAGTTATAATGGGTGACTTCAATCTACATGTAGACTGGGTGAACCAAATTGGTAAAGGTGCTGAGGAAGAGGATTTCTTGGAATGTATGCGGGATGGTTTTTTGAACCAACATGTCAAGGAACCGACTAGAGAGCAGGCTATTCTGGACTAAGTTTTGAGCAATGAGGAAGGGTTAATTAGCGATCTTGTCGTGAGAGGCCCTTTGGGTAAGAGTGACCATAATATGGTGGAATTCTTCATTAATATGGAGAGTGACATAGTTAATTCAGAAACAAAGGTTCTGAACTTAAAGAGGGGTAACTTTGAAGGTATGAGACGTGAATTAGCTAAGATAGACTGGCAAATGACACTTAAAGGATTGACGGTGGATATGCAATGGCAAGCATTTAAAGGTTGCATGGATGAACTACAACAATTGTTCATCCCAGTTTGGCAAAAGAATAAATCAAGGAAGGTAGTGCACCCATGGCTGACAAGAGAAATTAGGGATAGTATCAATTCCAAAGAAGTAGCATACAAATTAGCCAGAGAAAGTGGCTCACCTGAGGACTGGGAGAAATTCAGAGTTCAGCAGAGGAGGACAAAGGGCTTAATTAGGAAGGGGATAAAAGATTATGAGAGAAAACTGGCGGGGAACATAAAAACGGACTGTAAAAGCTTTTATAGATATGTAAAAAGGAAAAGACTGGTAAAGACAAATGTAAGTCCCCTGCAGACAGAAACAGGTGAATTGATTATGGGGAGCAAGGACATGGCAGACCAATTGAATAATTACTTTGGTTCTGTCTTCACTAAGGAGGACATAAATCATCTTCCAGAAATAGTAAGGGACAGAGGGTCCAGTGAGATGGAGGAACTTAGTGAAATACATGTTAGTAGGGAAGTGGTGTTAGGTAAATTGAAGGGATTGAAGGCAGATAAATCCCCAGGGCCAGATGGTCTGCATCCTAGAGTGCTTAAGGAAGTAGCCCAAGAAATAGTGGATGCATTAGTGATAATTTTTCAAAACTCGTTAGATTCTGGACTAGTTCCTGAGGATTGGAGGGTGGCTAATGTAACCCCACTTTTTAAAAAAGGAGGGAGAGAGAAACCGGGGAATTATAGACCGGTTAGCCTAACGTCGGTGGTGGGGAAACTGCTGGAGTCAGTTATCAAGGATGTGATAACAGCACATTTGGAAAGCGGTGAAATGATCGGACAAAGTCAGCATGGATTTGTGAAAGGAAAATCATGTCTGACAAATCTCATAGAATTTTTTGAGGATGTAACTAGTAGAGTGGATAGGGGAGAACCAGTGGATGTGGTATATTTGAATTTTCAAAAGGCTTTTGACAAGATCCCACACAGGAGATTAGTGTGCAAACTTAAAGCACACGGTATTGGGGGTAAGGTATTGGTGTGGGTGGAGAACTGGTTAGCAGACAGGAAGCAAAGAGTGGGAATAAACGGGACCTTTTCAGAATGGCAGGCGGTGACTAGTGGGGTACCGCAAGGCTCAGTGCTGGGACCCCAGTTGTTTACAATATATATTTATGACTTGGATGAGGGAATTAAATGCAGCATCTCCAAGTTTGCGGATGACACGAAGCTGGGTGGCAGTGTTAGCAGTGAGGAGGATGCTAAGAGGATGCAGGGTGACTTGGATAGGTTGGGTGAGTGGGCAAACTTATGGCAGATGCAATTTAATGTGGATAAATGTGAAGTTATCCACTTTGGTGGCAAAAATAGGAAAACAGATTATTATCTGAATGGTGGCCGATTAGGAAAAGGGGAGGTGCAACGAGACCTGGGTGTCATTATACACCAGTCATTGAAAGTGGGCATGCAGGTACAGCAGGCGGTGAAAAAGGCGAATGGTATGCTGGCATTTATAGCGAGAGGATTCGAGTACAGGAGCAGGGAGGTACTACTGCAGTTGTACAAGGCCTTGGTGAGACCACACCTGGAGTATTGTGTGCAGTTTTGGTCCCCTAATCTGAGGAAAGACATCTTTGCCATAGAGGGAGTACAAAGAAGGTTCACCAGATTGATTCCTGGGATGGCAGGACTTTCATATGAAGAAAGACTGGATGAACTGGGCTTGTACTCGTTGGAATTTAGAAGATTGAGGGGGGATCTGATTGAAACGTATAAGATCCTAAAGGGATTGGACAGGCTAGATGCAGGAAGATTGTTCCCGATGTTGGGGAAGTCCAGAACGAGGGGTCACAGTTTGAGGATAGAGGGGAAGCCTTTTAGGACCGAGATTAGGAAAAACTTTTTCACACAGAGAGTGGTGAATCTGTGGAATTCTCTGCCACAGCAAACTGTTGAGGCCAGTTCATTGGCTATGTTTAAGAGGGAGTTAGATATGGCCCTTGTGGCTACAGGGGTCAGGGGGTATGGAGGGAAGGCTGGGGCGGGGTTCTGAGTTGGATGATCAGCCATGATCATAATAAATGGCGGTGCAGGCTCGAAGGGCCGAATGGCCTACTCCTGCACCTATTTTCTATGTTTCTATGTTTCTATATAGGACTCTGGTCAGAGCCCACTTGGAGTACTGTGCTCAGTTCTGGTCACCTCATTACAGGAAGGGTGTGGAAAGGTGCAGAGGAGATTTACAAGGATGTTGCCTGGATTGAGGAGTATGCCTTATGAAAGCAGGTTGAGTGAACTTGGCCTTTTTTCCTTGGAGTGACGGAGGATGAGAGGTGACCTAATAGAGGTATATAAGATGATGAGAGGCGCTAATTGTGTGGATAGTCAGAGACTTTTTCCCAGAGCTGAAATGGTTGCCACAAGAGGACACAGTTTAAGGTGCTGGGGAGTAGGTACAGAGGAGATGTCAGGGGTAAGTTTTTTACTCAGAGAGTGATAAGTGTGTGGAATGGGCTGCTGGTAACAGTGGTAGAGGTGGATATGATAGGGTCTTTTAAGAGACTTTTGGATAGGTACATGGAGCTTAGAAAAATAGAGGGCTATGGGGAAGTCTAGTAATTTCTAAGGCAAGGACAGGTTTGGCACAGCTCTGTAGGCCGAAGGGCCTGTATTGTGCTGTTCTATGTTTCTATAAAAGTAAAGGTAAGCACAAGCAAGGATGTTCAACTTATATCTTCACACTTAGTGCTGTCCGTTTCAGAGTTAGGGCAGTAGGGAACTTTTCAATACTGGAGCAAGTGAAGTTGATGGAATATTTCAATGATGGGGCCAGCTGAGTTGAGTGAAGTTATCCTCTTTAGCTCAAGAGCCGGATGGTTGAAGGGTAGTAACTGCTCCTGAAACTAGTGGTGTGAGTCCTGAGGCTCCTGTACCTTCTTCCTGATGGCAGCAGTGAGAAGAAAGCACATCCTGTTGGTGACGTCCCTGATGATGGATGCTGCTTTCCTGTGACAGCGTTTCATGTAGACGTGCTCAATGGTGGGGAGGGTTTTACCTGTGTTGAACTGGGCCATATCCGTTACTTTTTGTAAGATTTTCCATTCAAGGGTATTAGTATTTCCATACCAGGCTGTGACACATAAACAGAAGTTTGTCAAAGGTTTAGATGTCATGCCAAATCTTTGCACACTCCTCAGTAGAGAAAGTGCCCAGCTGCAGCTCCTGACTGACCAAGTTTAAGAAATTGGGGGTGGAGTTGGATGCAATTTAGGTGATCTGGGATGCTGACTGCATCCTAGATAAGGGTCTTAAGTGAGGTAGTCACACACCAAAGCACAAGCTATATGTAATTGGGTGACCACAAGGAAAGTTAGAGTGTGTCAACCAATAATACAGGGCCCCCCCTATAGGCATTCCCCTTAAAAACAGGAATAACGTTTCAAGAGAACAGCAGTAGCAGTCAGGTACAGTATACAACAATGGGACAGGCTCCAAATCTCCCCAGGGAAGGGTGCATTCAGACAGGACTATAATGATAGGAGATTCAGCAGTTAAGAAGGCAGGTGGGAGTGTCTGCGGCCACAGAAGGGATTCCAAGATGGTGCTGCCTTCCTGCTGCCACGGTTGAGTTGTGGCAGAACATTCTCAAGGGGAAGGTGAGCAGCCAATAGTCATTGAGGACGTTAGCACAAATGATATAGGTAGAAAAAGGGAGGAGGTTCTATAGAGTGAATATTGAGAGTTTGGAAAGATATTAAAAAGCAGAACCTCAAAGAAACTTGCTGCTTTTCTTATGGCTGAGAACAAGCAAATGGATTGCTGGGACATTATAAAGTTAACAAGTGTACTTTCTGGAAATTTTTTATTTAATTCGATTCCCTTTTTCTGGAAGTTTCATCGTAATTGGAGATTGCAAATCTGACATGGCAAAAAAAAAATGGTGTTGCTGGAACTCATGCACCATGTGATCAACTTAATAAACAGGCTTCAAATACAATTGTGGTGAGGTTAAATAATGTATCTGTCCATGATTAAGATTTGTGAAAATGGTAATACGGCAGAAGGAACACAGCACCCCCAGTGTTTTACTCACTTTTTCCTGGGCTTAAAAGATAGCTTTATTCAAAGATTTAAAGGTTTGGAGTTCAAAATGCCTGAGGTTAAATTGCTGGTCAATGGGTTCAACACTGAGGTAGACTTCTTGAAGTCTTCATTGGTTACTGATGAAACAGTTTCTCAGCTGGAGATGATCGAACTACATAAGGAGAACAGATTGAAGCCAAATGTAATACAGGGACACCTGATTTTCAGAGGGCTTGCCTTGTAAACGGTTCTTGAGTTTCGTGACCCTTACATTTATCTGACTTCTGTGGTCATTATGCTCACCTTTCCTTCCTATTTATTGCCATGCAGGTGTCATGGGGGAATCAAAAATGTAATGGGAACAATGTTTATGCACCTAACTTACTTTACACAATGGGAGCATATTTTGGTGAGGATGTGTATTAGCCCTTCTAGTTCTATTGTTAATATTGATTCTATTTTGCTGAAATACTCATCAGAAAATCCTAAACTTAATTTCTGGCTCTTCATCAGAAAATCCTGAACTTCATTTCAACATCTGTTGGAGACTGCATCACTACAGTACTACAAAATCCACTGTGGCATAAAACTGGCAGCATATTAATTTTTAGTTACTTTTAGCATTATAGGGATTGTTGCAATATGAACAAAGTGACCAGACAGACACTGAAGCTAATGGATATAGAAGTGTTTTATTCAACAAAAATGAGCAGCAGGCATCATATTGAGACCTCTTGGAGTAAGAGGCCTCCTGACCCAAAATCAGCATATAAAAATTGACATTTTTATATGTTAAAAATCAAAGCTAACAGCAGGACAATTCTGTAGTAACAATGTAGCTACAATGCTTCCTTTGAATTACATATTTTTTTCACACATCTCCTTCTTCGCACCCACATTCCAGACACTCAAAGTGAATCTTTATCCACATTGTCTGCTTTGCAATCAACTCTAGTCCACAGCTGCAGAAAAACTATTGTTCCAGGTCACATTTTAAATTCTATCTACAATCCTCGTTCATGTCTGAGGATTGGTGAAGTTAATATTTGCTATACACCCTAACTCCAGAATACACCCTAACAGGGATCATAGAGTGCAGCTTTGTGGTTGTTGCCACTGAACGTAAATGGTACCTTGATCAAAAGTTGTCTGTCATCTGTCTGGCCAATGGTAATTGAGGCAAAGTGCTTTAGATTTTTGTCTATGACAGAGATAATGATGAGCCATTTACTGCAGGCAAAACCAGACCAATATGGATAGAAGGGAAATCTCCTCTGGTGTGACATCTGGTGTGAAGTGAAGAAACTATTACAGGCCTATTAGTCTATTCAAGATAAAACACTTGATAGATAGTAATATAGAGAACTGTGCAAAAGCCTTAGTAACACATATGTATAGCTAGGACTTAATACATACCTAAGATGTTTGCATAGTGCTGTAGTATTTTTATGTATTGCACTGTACTACTGCAAAAAGGAAACAAATTCATGACATACGTGAGTGATGATAAACCTGATTCTGATATGGGTCTGCATTGTGGGAAGGGGGCAAGGAGTGGGAAATCATGGTTGGGAAAAGGGGAAGAGAGAAGGAAGGGAGCAAGAAACACCAGAGAGATGTTCTGTAATGATCAATAACCCAATTGTTTGGATTCAAATTACCCTGCCTGGTGTCTCAGGGCTGGGTGTGTCTGCACCCACACCTGTCCCCAGCTCCCCGCACTCCTTCTCTGCCACCTATGCCACACCCATCCCATGGTTCTCCACCCTGGCCATTCCTTACATCCTTTTCTCCTGACAGATTTACAAACTTGCTCTGTGTTCCATGTTGATAAATACAGTACTGTGCAAAAATCTTAGACTTATATATATGTGCTTCAGACTTTTGCACAGTATGGTATAAGGTTGTGGGGAAAAAGGGAGAGATTGGGTTTGATGGGATCATTCTACCAAGATGTGCCATAGATTTGACAAATCAGGTGGCACCCTCACTTGCTAAACAGAAAAGTCAATATACAGTTTGTGGGAGCTTCAAGACTTCCATGATTACTTAAAAAGGAATCTAGGGAAAGAAATATCATCAAGTCAAGGTTGAAAATTTCTACCTCCTGGAAAGTGAAGATATATCTTTCACTCAGTTTAATATGCAATGAGTTTGAGGAGATTTAGTATATCACTTGCAAACTTATACAGATATATCATGGAAAGTATTCTAATCAGCTGCAGCATGGGTCTGGTATGGAGGGTGGGGGCTACTGCTCAAGATTGAAATAAACTGCAGAGAGTTCTTCCCCCTGTATCTGATTTCCGTATGGTCATTGCACCTATAAATACTACCTCACTATTTTTTAAATTTTTATTTTTGCACTCCTTATTTAATTCTACTGTTTTATATATACACACTGTAATTCACATCTTTTCTATAATTATGTATTGCATTGTACTGCTGCCACAAAAACAATAAATTTCACAACATATGCTGGTGATATTAAATCTAATTCTAATTCTGAATTAACTGTAAACTGCAGAGTTCAAAAGATACTTTTTCTATGCCAATTAATTCATTTCAGCTTTTTGTGCAATAGATCTATTGAAGAGGACTCAGTACTTTATATGTTTTCTACTTTTGCCACTTACTTTAATAAAGCATTCTCCTGAATTTTGCACCTTTTCATCTAAAAAGTGGAGTGTTGTGTTGCAAGAAAGACATATGACATAAAGGTGGGCTGTGTAGTAGCTGAACTCTGATAATTATTGCTACACTTCATCCATTTGCCTGTATGCTTCCAAATATATTTATTGTTCTGAAAAAATATAATTTACTAAAATTGCTCTTTGCTTCTTCACTGAATCATGGGCAGATGACCATTCGGGCCTTCTTGTGCACGAGTTCTATGTAGTTACATTGGCCTCTTGAATCTCACAACAGTACTCCACTCTCTATATCAGAGATGGTGGACTTTGCAACAGGTAGCACCTTACCAGCAATAACAGGTTGAGAGTGAGGGTGAAAAGCACAAGGAGTTGGTCTTCTTCATGCATAGAACGTACAACTACAATATCTGCCTTTTTGTCTGAACAGAAAAAAAATTATGTTTAATGGTTCAATCATGTAGAATCCTGGCCAGAAATTTAGTCAGGTTAAACAAGCTGTAAATGAAATGTAAATCCCTAGGCATTCTTTGAAGTGTAACTATTTGCAAAAGCATTCAGTGAAGAAATTATCATTATCTTGTGTTCAATGCTAAAATGAAAATACAGGACTTTTCAGCATCACGGATACCTAAAATCAAGCTTTAAAAGGCTTGATGTTTAAAAAAAAATCACATCTTTAATCAAATGTACACTATTTTACAATATTGTGGTAGGAGTACAAAATGTCTTTCATTATCAGTGAATTCTTCCTTAGCCAATGTATCTCTCATTTGCCCAATCAAGGTTTCGTTGATTAACAACACGTTCAATCGAGTATTTATATGCTGTGCAAAGACAAATTTTCTAATGCCAATAAAAACATAAAGCAGGGCCATTGACTTCTTTAGTCCCATAATTGTAAAGCAATATATGCTTATAAATAAATTATTGACTGTGATAGTGTGCTGGGATTGCAGGTACATCAGGTTATAGTGTTATTTTTATGTTCCTTAGAGTTCTGATTATTCATGCTGTTAAAAATCACTGTAATTGAAAACATTTTATTCCTCTATATTTTCAATTCTACTTGCTAACCTTTCCAGATTTGGTTGAAAAATGCAATATAAGAAGTAGTATCATCTGTGAGCACAATGTTAAATTAATGATGCTGTTTTAGTATTGTCTTACAAGGTACTTCTGTAATTAACTGAAATATTTATGTGGAATATCAAACATTGCTCAAATTATTCATCTGAAAGCCAGCTTGTTATTTATTTAGTTACTTTATCTAAAATGGAATATGGTTTATGTGCAAAATAAATTTTTAAAGCCCAGAATAAAAATAATCTGAAATGAATCTTATTCTTAGATCAGTGGATTCTGTTATGTAATATTCATATATCTGTAGGTTAATGACTGAGGTGGAATCACGTTGCTAGTAAGATACTTTCAGGACCTGGCAGAGCAATAAAAGCACGGCCTTAATTCATATAAATGAGAAAAAAACATAGAACTTACTTTAATTAAACTGAACTAAATTAATCTGCTGTTCACCTGTCATTTGAAAGGAATGGTGTGGAGAAGCTTTCTGCATGAAGAGATATTTTCAGAACATCAGGGCCACATGGATAAATCATTTCTACCTAAGTTCCCTTGGGATCAGTGAAGTATGACTATGACTATGACTATGACTATGACTATGACTATGACTACTTATCAAAGGACACTGCTTCTATCAACAGTTTTCAAGCTTTTTCAACATTTTTTTATTGGGGATTAATGCCTGTAATGTGTGGTCAGTACACCTATCATGCTAACTTGGTTCTGATCACAACAGAAATGGGGAAAAGTAAAGATTATTTCTGCAAATTTTAGTTTATTGCTATTCTTCTGTTCAATGGAAAGGAGCAGTAGTTATCCTTCCTGGAGTCCACAGACCCCTTGGTTACGGTAGGGATCCATCCAATAAAAATGGTAGAGAACCCCTGCTTTAAGGTAAGTTGGCCGTATCATGAATCTGTGGAAATTAATAATGCATCAATGACTAAATCTTATTCTTGTAAGCATTTGATTCAGTGTTTATGCAATACTCGTTAAGTAATATCAAAATGCATAAAATGCTACTTATCTAATTGTCCATGGGATCTTACTTTGTGCAAAATGGTTGTGGCATTTTTCAAAGTGCCAGTCGCTTTTCCTCAGTGTCTGCTGCTATCAAGCTTTTAGGACATCTCTGATAATTTTTTTTTAATACTTCAAACATAGAATTATTGAAGGTGCCCTGGTGGAATTGTTCTTGATTTCTCTTTAGTATATGTAGTTATTTCACTGATTCTCTTCATAAAATGTTTCTTCAAAGTTCAAAAATATTTAAATTTGAAGTTCAAAGTAGCTATTAACTATACATCCTCGAGATTCATCTCCTTACAGGCAGTTACGAAACAAGAAATCTGAAAGAACCCATTAAAAAAAGACCAACAAACACCCAATGCGTGTAGAGAAAATAAACACCAATTGTACAAACAATAAAAGCAAGCAACAGCAACAGCATTCAGAATGAAAGTGAGTCCATAGACACGAAGCCCAGAGCAGCTGGAGCAGGTCCACAACCTCAACCTCAGTTCATCACATAGTGGGGCAAACATTGCAGAGCAGTGAGCAGAGCCAGTGGATCTATTTTGGCTTTTTTGACACTGACGAACAGAAAAAAACTCTCTCATGTCAAAGTGAAAACTGATCTCCACAAAGTCATCTAAATTAATTACAAATATAAAACGCAAATAATTGATTCTTCCCCTTCAAGTCAGTATTTAGTAGTTGCACCTTTGGCAGCAATTAAAGACTTGGGTCTGTGTGGATAGGTCTCTATCAACTTTGCACATCTGGACACTGCAATTTTTCTTTATAAAACTGTTCAACCTCCATCAGATTTCATGGGGAACATGAGTGAACAGCTCTTTTCAAGTCCAGCCACAAATTCTCAATTGGATTAAGGTCTGGACTCTGACTTGGCCACTCCAGGACATTAACTTTGTTGCTTCCTGTGTATTTTTGGCTTTATGTTTGGGGTTATTATCTTGCTGGACAACAAATCTCCCAACTCACAGTTCTGTTGCAGACTGCATCAAGTTTTCCTCCAAGATTTCCCTTATTTTGCTGCATTCATTTTACCCTCTACCTTCACAAGCCTTCCAGAGCCTGCTGCAGTAAAGCATCCCCACAGCATGATGCAGCCACCACCATACTTCATGATAGGGATGATGTGTTTTTGATGAAGTGCAGTGTCTGGATTATGCAGAACATAATGTTTATTCTAATGGCCAAAAAGCTCAAGTTTGACTCCAGCTGACTTCAGATTCTCCCACATGCCTCTGGCAAACTGTAGCTGAGACTTCATGTGAGTTTTTTTCAACAGTGGCTTTTTCTTTGCCACTCTCTCATAAAGCTACGACTGGTGAAGCACCTGGGCAACAGTTGTATGTACAGTCTCTCCCATTTCAGCCACTGAAGCTTGTAATTCCTCCAGAGTTGTCATAGGTTTCTTGAAGGCTTCCCTCACCAGTCCCCTTCTTACATGGTCACTCAGTTTTTGAGGATAGGATATTCTCCAAGGGATATTCAGTGACTTGGAAATTTTCTTGTATGCATCTCTTAACTTGTACTTTTCAAAAACCTTTCTGCAGAGTTGCTTGGAGTGTTCTTTTGTCTTCATGGTGCAGTTTTTTTGCCAGAATACCAGCAGCTGGATCATCCAGATACATGTGTATTTTTATTACAAACAAGTGAAACACTATGAATGCACACCGTCTCCAAAAACAGATCTCCATTTAACTAATTATGTGACTTCTGAAACCACTTGGGACACCAGTGATGATTTGGTGTGTCATATTAAAAGGGGAGGGGGGAGCGAATATTTATACAATCAGTTATTTTTTGTTTTACATTTGTAATTAATTTAGATTACTTTGTACAGATCTGTTTTCACTGTGATATTAAAGAGTCTTATTCTGTTGACCAGTGTCAAAAAAGCTATATTAAATGCACTGCGTTTCAGTGTCGTGAAACAATAAAACAAGAAAGCTTCCAAGGGTGTGAATATTTCTTATAGGCACTGTACAAGCAGGTCATCCAGTTGTGGTCAAAATGAAAGCGTTAGCTCAAAGCTTTGTCTGGTGGCCTGGAATAGATCAACAGTTTGAGCAGCTTGCCATGTACTGTTCAGGATGTCAGCACATCTAGAAGTTACCAAGAGCAGATTTTTGGTATTAATAGATGCAGCTACAAAGTGGTCAGAGTGTTTCCAATAGATTCTACTACAGCCTGGCACACCGTTGATGCGTTGGAAAGCCTCTTCTCAGTACTGGTGTTCCAGAACATTGAGTCAGTGACAATGGACTGCAGTTTGTTGTGGAACAATCTCAGTCATTCCTGAAAATGAATGGACTAAGATATATTACATCTGCACTGTACAGAGTGTCTAAAGAATACACTGCGAGTAATGTCAGCAGAACACACTACACTGACTGAATCAGAAGCTCATCAATTTCCTTCTTACAAACCACAATTCAGCACACTCCACAACCAACAACTCATTAGCTGTGCTGATCCTTGGCCATCCCTTGTGCTCACATTTGGTTCTCCGTAACCCAATCTGAGAAGGAGTATGCAGAACAAATAGTTGAGAGAAATTTAGGGTTCCTCAAACAAAAACGTCTGATGTTTCACTTCTGGATAAGTTGTCCTGATGAGGGACTACAGAGGTAATCAAAAGTGGGTACTTGGAAAGATTAAGAACTAGTCCAGTCTCATATACAGTAGAGATTGCATCTAATGTCATCTGGAGATGACACGCTGATAACTTGTGGAGCGCAGAGTCAATTGTTGGAGAAGAAAGGTGTTCAGTTTGTCAGAATAGCTTCCTGCAGTCCAGAGTCAACTTCTATGACCACCAAGGAACAGGTTCCAGAACCTGAGATTGTTTCACAGCCATAAGTCTCTCCTACCAAGCAAAGTTACCACCATTTATCAGGAAAGACATCATTCCACAAGAGTAAGAAATCTTCCACAGTCACAGATGACTAGAAATGCATTACGTGTTTGAGTTGAGATGCATTGCATATTGTGTTGGAGTTTATACTAAGCAGGAAAGAGTGTAATGTACTTAATATTTCAGTAATATTTGAGTAAATATATTGTTTGATTAAGTGTTCTTGATTACATAATTCATTATGGGTTATATGTAAAAGTATGGCATTCGTCATAATGCCACCATGTCATATGTACACGCCTAACTGAAGTAAAGTAATCTTACACATTCTCCTGGGCTCCTTGTTTTTCTTCCAATTAGTTTACCATGTGCCAGTCCTCATTGGAGGATCAGAAGTGGAGCAAGTCAGCAAATTAAGTTCCTTGGTACTATTACTTAGGAGGACCTATGCTTGTCCCACCACGTTAGTGCATTTATGAAAAAAAGATGGCAGCACTGCTACTCTACTTAGGAATTTGCAAGAAATTGGCATGGCAGCTAAAACTTTGGCAAACTTCTATAGATGTGTGGTGGAGAGTATATTGACTAGCTGCAGCACAGCCTCCTATGGAAACAGCAATCTCCTTGAACAGAAAATCCTACAAAAATTAGTGGATGTGTCCCAGTACATCATGAGTAAAGCTCTTCCCACCATTGAGCAAATTTACATAAAATGCTGTTGTAGGAAAGCAGCATCCAAGATTGGGGACCTCCACCACCCAGGACATGCTCTCTTCTCACTGCTGCCATCAGAAAGAAGGTACAAGAGCCTCTGGACTCAAACCACCAGGATCAGGAACAGTTATTACCCCTCAACCATCAGGAATAACTTCACTCAACTTCACTTACCCCATCATTGAAATGTTCTCACAATATATGGTCTCACTTTCAAGGACTCTTCACCTCATGTTCTCAATATTTATTGCCTGTTTATTTATTTATTATTATATCTTTCTTTTTGTATTTGCACAGTTTGCTGTCCTTTGTACACTGGTTGAGTGCCCAAGTTGGTGTGGTCTTTCATTGATTCTGTTATCGCCATTATTCCATGTTTTCTGTGTATGCCTGCAAGAAAATGGATCTCAGGGTTGTATATGGTGACATACATGAACTTTGCAAATTAATTTACGTTTGAACTTTGAACTTCCGAGTTACAAAACATAACGCACCCTACTGAATGAGACAAGCAGTTTACTTTGGTTTGATCCTCAATGGAATGCAGCTAGGGTTGGGGAGTTTAGAGGCTCCACAGCCTTAGTGAGCTGGACATTGCCACCAGTGTCCAGTTTCAAACAATAGACATTGTTATCCTGATGGACAGGAGGAACATCTGGGTTTCATCTAGTGCCACAGAATATATCTAAAGGCTTTTACAGGGGGCATTACTTAAATTATGTCATTATCTGCCATTCCCTTAACCTATGTGTGAAAATTATAAATGTCTATGCCGCAACTAAAATCATTCTTAAATTAAGATATACTCCTGTTAGTCTGAGAGAGATGCCTGATTGTATACTTATGGGTCCAAATAAAATATCATCAAGGCTAAGTTTTATATGTTCAAGTAACACCTGTCATTTTCAGCTAATGGATACTGAACAAAGTGGACAAGTGACAATCAGAATTTTTTTTACAAATTCATCATTTTGTTATTAAATAGTTGTATTAGTTACTTATAATATGATAAAGCATATTCCATTTGACACGTGGAATCCAACTATACTACAGTTAGAATTCCACAATTTGTCCTTTTAAAACAAAGCAAAGAATAGGCTCAGTACAGAGAGAAAAAGATTGCATTATTTATGTCAAAGTTTAAGAAAATATTGGCAGCAATATTGATGTAAAACAAAGAAAACCATCCACAATTTCTGTCAATTAGTACTATTTGTTAGTAAACTTAATAACTAATCTATTTTAATTTATTTTTATACTTAAATAATCAATCACATGGTGGTTGTTGGTCATGTCCGACGATGACAGGAGACCTGGGCAGGTGAGTTTTTAAAGTGGAAAATTCGTTGTGGGGCAGTTCCACAATCTCGATGTTAGAAGTCTGGGTCAAGTGGTATGAACAAGTATCACAAACTGGGGTTTTCCTTGTTTGCACTGGATGACCATCTGTGCCTTGTCATGCCCTTTTTCTGTCCACGGAGTGTTGCAGTACCACCTTCCTGGCATTCCTGCCTGTGGCCATCAAACTTTACAACTCCTCCCTTGGAGGGTCAGACACCCTGAGCCAATAGGCTGGTCCTGGACTTATTTCATAATTTACTGGCATAATTTACATATTACTATTTAACTATTTATGGTTCTATTACTATTTATTATTATGGTGCAACTGTAACAAAAACCAATTTCCCCTGGGATCAATAAAGTATGACTATGACTATGACTATTGTGGATCTCATCCACCCAGTCCGCTGGAGTTGACTTTGCATGCTGAGATAGGCATGTCCCTGTCTCATGAGGCTGCTGGCTACCCTCGCTTGATTTAGCCTGCCTATTGAAGCTGTGCACCGGGGTGTGGCCACTGTCTCATGCAGACAGCTACTCGGAGACACAGGATGAGAAGCGAGTGTCCCGTGGAGACCAAAGGTGAGTAAGCTGCTTGGAATAGACACAACAAGTCCTTTCACTAGAGGTGCTACTCCTTCCTAGACACCCCATAAATTCCAACCAACCAAATAGTACCTAATTAATCATACTAAAGCAACTAGCCAAACACCTTAATATTAAGATAAATATTTCCTGTGAGGCTATCCAAACACATCTGTGTTGTAAAGTATGCATGGGGTGTACAATGCTGTTCTTATATAAGATGGACTGAAATGTTTGTTTCTTATTTACAAGAATGCCTCAATTATCACTCTGATCCATCTGATCTCATGCAGCATTTGTGCCCCCATTGATTAGAAATATGAAGATGTGACTCTGGAGCGTAAAATTAATTCCTTTCATTTAAAATTATTTGTGTTTTCATTTAAGTTTTTTTAGTTTTTTAAATAATATTAAATCTTTTAGCTGAGTTTTAAAAGTTAAAACATTTCAGAATAAAATAACTTTATTAGTTTTTTCCCTAAATTTTAAAGGTAGGAAGTCTTTGATGTCATAGACAACAAATACACTGCAATGGGCTTTAATAACAATCAAAGTCTTGTTAGGGATGCTTTAGGAGGGGGTTTCAATTGCTTGTGATCCTGCCATCCCTCAGGTCTCATTGATGGAGTATGGAATGTTTTCAGCAAGATAGAACATCCACATTTGGACCCTGCTGTGATTTGTGAATTCATGTCACCAAAATCTGATAGAGTCCATAGAACCATAGAACCATAGAAACTACAGCACAGAAACAGGCCCTTTGGCCCTTCTTGGCTGTGCCGAACCACTTTCTGCCTAGTCCCACTGACCTGCACACGGACCATATCCCTCCATACACCTCCCATCCATGTATCTGTCCAATTTATTCTTAAATGTTAGAAAAGAACCCGCATTTACCACCTCGTCTGGCAGCTCATTCCATACTCCCACCACTCCCCCTAATGTTCCCTTTAAACTTTTCCCCCCTCACCCTTAACCCATGTCCTCTGGTTTTTTTCTCCCCTTGCCTCAGTGGAAAAAGCCTGCTTGCATTCACTCTATCTATACCCATCATAAT
The DNA here is from genome assembly GCF_963921235.1 of Mobula hypostoma. Lineage (NCBI taxonomy): Eukaryota > Metazoa > Chordata > Chondrichthyes > Myliobatiformes > Myliobatidae > Mobula > Mobula hypostoma. The sequence continues at coordinate 82,724,300 of NC_086101.1, read as the reverse complement.
TTTATATACCTCTATCAAATCTCCCCTCATTCTTCTACGCTCCAGGGAATAAAGTCCTAACCTATTCAACCTTTCTCTGTAACTCAGTTTCTCAAGTCCCGGCATCATCCTTGTAAACCTTCTCTGCACTCTTTCAACCTTATTTATATCCTTCCTGTAATTTGGTGACCAAAACTGAACACAATACTCCAGATTCGGCCTCACCAATGCGTTATACAACCTCATCATAACATTCCAGCTCTTATACTCAATACTTCGATTAATAAAGGCCAATGTACCAAAAGCTCTCTTTACGACCCTATCTACCTGTGACGACACTTTTAGGGAATTTTGTATCTGTATTCCCAGGTCATACAGCCATAGAAAAATACAACACAGAAACAGGCCCTTTGGCCCATCTAGTCATGGCCAAACTATTTAAACTGCCTACATCCATCAACCTGCACCGGGACCATTGCCTTCTATACCCCTATCATCCATCTACCTCTGCAAACTTCTCTTAAACATTGATATTGATAACAAACTTCTCTTAATCATGCACCACTGGCACTGTCTTTACTACTCAATCAGCAAATGTCTTCTCACACTTCAGATCTCTGACTGGCCACTGCTCAAACTGCCAGGAGTTGATGCCTTTTCTACTCAATGGCAAACCTGCATGAGCAACGTCTTTTCCTGCTTCCAATTTCTGACTGACCACTGCTCAAAATACCAACGTCTCTTTGCCGAAGGGTTTCAGCCTGAAACATCAGCTGTACTCTTTTCCTAGATGCTGCTTGGCCTGCTGAGTTCCTCCAGCATTTAGTGTGTGTTGCTCAAAACACCAAGTAATTTTTTTGATCTATTACTTGTGCTGTTTATGTCAAAAGGTGAAGCTGCAATTTGAATATGGCAGGTGAAGGGAACACAGCAGAGTAGCGTGACATTCAGGGGCATAGAAATGTGTAATGCAATAATATTGTTGCTCCATTACAAACTTTGATTCTTTCACAACTTTCTTGAATGTGTAAGTATCTGATTGACCCAAAATCTGAACTGATTTTTCTCCACACATACTAATATTTATTGTACAAAATGGCTTCTTAAAATGTTTTCCTTATTGGCAAGGATGTAGTCTTATCTTTCATTCCCTCATGTGTAATGTTGTAGCACATGGTGTATGTAAATCACCAAGTACAAACCTAGTCTATTGATGGTCCTTTCATAGGATTTTTTGAATTTGTTTCGACAACTTTGAAATAATAATTGTATGGGAACAGACTGCATGATAGACAGAAGCTCACAGAGTAAACAGCTTTATTTTATGCTTCTTTTGTATTCTGTCATCATTGTCTTTTAAAGCAGACGGTGTCTGCTGTCTTATCCGTCAATAAATAAACAGCAATTTGTTTTCTTTCACAGTGGGTTCGTGCTGCATGCACATGATTAGGAAAAAAGATGAAATTTTATGTCTGTACATTTTGGACAACACAAACTGAAAACAAAACTCATGTATGTGTTTCATGATTACAGGTATAACAATGCTCAAAAATCAACTACGCAAAACAATAATTTGTCACCTATCTTTGTGGCAAATTTTAGTCCATTGAAGTACTTAATAAAAATGGACTTGAAGATTGTTTTGATTTTCTTTGTCATGTGAACATTTCTGAAAAAGAAGCAGTGCATGCTGAAGATATCTTACAGAGCGGTCCCCAACCACCGGGCCGCGGACCGGTACCGGGCAGCAAAGCATGTGCTACCGGGCCGCCAGGAAATGATATGATTTGGCGATATGAGTCAGCTGCACCTTTCCTCATCCCCTGTCACGCACTGTTGAGCTTGAACGCACGCGAGGTCATGACCCGCGCGTCATCCATGTCAGCATGGGAAGAAGATCAAAAGTATGTTTGACATAACATCTCTGCTGGCATTCCGGATCAAAGTCAAGGCTGAATATCCTGAGATAGCCACGAAAGCACTGAAAACATTGCTTCCATTTCCAACATATCTCTGCAATGAAAGCAATGAAAACTAAATTGTGGAATAGACTGGGCATAAGGAACCCCTGTATCGCTGTCTCCCATCACCCCTCGATAGGACCGTCTTGTTTCAGGGAAACAAGCCCAGGGCTCCCACTGATTCAGCGACATTGGTGCATTGCAATGATTTTATATGTTCATACGGAGAAAATATGTGGTGTGTGTTTAATATCCAAGTGTTACTTAAAATGTTATGATGCTATTGACTTATATAGCCATATAACAATTACAGCGCGGAAACAGGCAATCTCTGCCCTTCTAGTCCGTGCCGAACACTACTCTCACCTAGTCCCACTGACCTGCACTCAGCCCATAACCCTCCATTTCTTTCTTGTCCATATGCCTATCCAATTTTTCTTTAAATGATAACATCGAACCTGCCTCTACCACTTCAACTGGAAGTTCGTTCAACAGTTACTTCAAGCTCCCCTGTCCTCCCCGATAATTGACTTATCACTATATTCATGTGAGGAAAATATGCGCAGTGTGTTTAATATTAAATTCCTTAGATAAACCCTTTTAGAAATGAAATTGAGTGTATTAGCCACTTATCACCTATATTCCGGTCATGATTAACCCCCCCACCCACCCCCCCAACAGAATTGCCAAAAACGATTTATAGAAAAAAATCGGGACGTACACGCATGCGCAAGTCCTGCATGTGCACTGGTGCCCGCGGAGGGCTTCATGGTCATTGTAGTCTTACCCAGTGTAAACACAAAGTATTTCACTGCTACCCTTGTCCATTGGCAACCCTACCACCCGCTCACCCCCTCCCCCCTGGTCGGCTGGTCCGCAAGAATATTGTCAATATTAAACCGGTCCGCAGTGAAAAAAGGTTGGGGACCCCTGTCTTACAGTACCCATGGAACTATTTAATATAACTGGATGAAAGAGTTGACCTGCGATCAGCCAGGTAAGTGGATTTTGGTCTTGGCCCGAAATGTCCACTGTACTTCTTCCTATAGATGCTGCCTGGCCTGCTGTGTTCACCAGCAATTTTTATGTGTTTCGCTTGAAATCCCAGCATCTGCAGATTTCCTTGTGTTTGGATTTTATTTTCGGTTGGGCTATGATGTTAATAGAATTTCCCTGTTGTGTTCTTTTAATCAAACAGTTCCACAATGGCATTAGTATCCCGCACAAGCATTCGTATCTTACAGTCAGCTTAAAGTCCAATGTAAATTTATTATCAAAGTTTTGCATACTGTATATTTCACCATAAACAACCATGAGATTCATTTGCTTGTAAGCAATCACAGTAAATACAAGAAATACAATAGAATCAATGAAAGACCAGACCCAACAGGACAGACAACAACCAATATGCAAATAATAAACAACAAAGTGTGCAAAAACAATAAGTAAACAAGAGAAAATCTGAAGATGCTGGAAATCCGAGCAACACACACAAAATGCTAGAGGAATTCAGCAGGCCAGGCAGCATCTGTGGAAAGGAGCACAGTCGACATTTCGGGCCGAAACTCTTCAGCAGGACTCATACAATAAGAAAGTGAACAAAATGAAATAATAATAATGATTAAAAAATGAACAATACATATCAAGAACATTAAATGACGAGTCCTTGAAAGTGAGTCCATAGGTTGTGGGAACAGTTCAGTGATTGCAAAGCAGGCAACACATTTTGTCTATTAACATAGGTTCAGAGAGTTATATACCATTAAAACAAGGCACGTATCCTGAGTCCGATCAAGAAACACCAGCCATCAACACTCATTTACATTAATCCCATTTGTTCCGCCCCCAACATATTCCTAACTATTTTCCCAAAGTTTACCATTCACTTACACACAAAGCACAATTTAACGTGAAAGCACAGAGGAACATCTGGTGAAACTTCTGAAATGCCTGTTTCGCTGCTGCCGCTACTGTGTGATCCGAAATCTCCGGAGGGGAAGGCCCCGAATCCTCGACTTTGTTTGTTGCTTGGCGGCTGGGGTGGGGTTGAAGTGCTCGGTGCTCGGTGTCAGAGGGCTGGTTGGAAGCTCGAAGTTTTCGGACGGACTCAGAGTCAGACTGTGGTCGGGTGCTTCCAGGGTGCTGCATCGGCAATTTGCGGCGCTGGAGGCTCATGGCAGGGGGAGTTTCTCCCTTCTACCGTCTGCGTGAGATGTTGGGGCTATCGGGACTTTGAGACTTTTTTTTACCGTGCCCATGGTCTGCTCTTATCAAATTATGGTATTGCTTTGCACTGTTGTAACTATATGTCATAATTATGTGGTTTTTGTCAGTTTTAGTCTTGGTCTGTCCTGTGTTTCTGTGATATCATACTGGAGGAACATTGCATCATTTTTTAATGCATGCATTACTAAATGACAATAAATGAGGACTGAGTGTCCTCATAATCTAATCTAAAAATAAAGTTTACCATTCACTTACACACAAAGCACAATTTAGAGTGGCCAATTAAACTACCAAACCATACATTGTTGGGATGTAGGAGGAAACACCCAGAGAAAATCCATGTTTACAGGGAGAAAATGCAAACTCCACATAGACAGCATCAGATGTTGGATTATCTACACAACTGTGCTACCCACAATCTGCTCTTCCATTTGCTCCTTTAAATGTAGTAACAGGTTCTTAAAGGAAGAAATAAGTAAGATATGGTAATATGTTAAAGGTTGTCTGATTGTTTCAGTAACTGGCACAAAATTAGCCCATTGTGTTCAGTAAGACCAAAATCCTGACTATAATCACAAACCCTGGACGTGTACTGTACTTACACTTGAACATTCAAACTTTTTCAATGCCAACATACATTCAAACACTAGAATGTCTCAAAAACACATTCCTAATTATACCATCAATATTCACAATTTCAATCATGGTGAATTATGTGTTTTATACAAAAACATTATGTTAATGACTTATCCTTTAGAAAAGAACTCCTCACATTCCAGTTAAGTCCCTTTAATAGCAAAGTAAAACAAATCTTGAGGGCTTGCTATATTTGAAACAAATGGTATATTTTTCCCTTAATATTTTAGTCTGGCAAATTGGCAGAGCTTTCAGCAGGCAAGTATCTGCAGTGATCAGGATCATACATTCAACTAGAACCAATATTATTGATCTCATTGATGTTCTTGAAAATACAAGAGATGCACTTTTGGAAACATCAGTGAGTCTGATGAAATTACAGCCAGAGGAATGCTGCATACAATTGAATCCTTTCAAGTACCCTTAAAGACAGAATCTCTGAAACCTGCACACAGGATGCTTTGACAGAAATAGCTTTACTTCATACTGGCTCGGCTTTAAGATGGCTGCACTGTGACATTTTTGCCCTGATTTTCACTGCACTCAGTCTGAGTCTGTGACCCGTTCCAGCTGCTGCAGACTTTGTGTGCATAGACTCGCTTTCATTCAGTTGCTTCCTTTTATTGTTTATGCAGTTGGTGTTTCTCCCTCTGTGCTTTGGGTGTCTGTTGGTCTGTTTTTAGTAGGTTCTTTTTGAGTTTCTTGTTTTGAGGCTGCCTGTAAGGAGATGACTCTCAAGGTCATATAATGTATACATACGAGGGGTGATTGATAAGTTCGTGGCCTAAGGTAGAAGGAGTCAATTTTAGAAAACCTAACACATTTATTTTTCAACATAGTCCCCTCCTACATATACACACTTAGTCCAGCAGTCGTGGAGCATGCGGATCCCTTCTTTGTAGAAGTGGTCCACAGCAGGGGTGATTGATAAGTTCGTGGCCTAAGGTAGAAGGAGATGAGTTATTAATTTCAAATTTTCTGCATTATCACTCAAAGAGTCGAACTGCACGTGCATTTAATGAGAGTGTCTTGGACCTCCAGGTGGTCCACGGCGGGGGTGATTGATAAGTTTGTGGCCTAATGTAGAAGGATATGAGTTATACAGCTCTCGTTACATGCACGTGCAGTTCAACTCTTTGAGTGAAAATGCAGAAAGTTTGAAGTTAATAACTCATCTCCTTCTACCTTTGGCAACAAACATATCAATCACCCCTGCTGTGGACCACTTCTGGAGGTCCAACACGCCGACTTCTACAAAGAAGGGATCCTTATGATCCACAACCGCTGGACTAAGTGTGTAAACGTAGAAAAAACAAATGTGCTAGGTTTTCTAAAATTGACTCCCTCTACCATAGGCCACAAACTTATCAATCACCCCTCGTACTTTGATAATAAATGTACTATGACCTTTGAGATTTTTAACATCATGACACCAAATTTCCAACATTATGAATTATGGACCTCCAGTTAAATGTTTCAAAGTACTTATTGTTAATTTGTTAAAAACATGAAAGTTCAGGGTGGGGGGGGGTGCTGGATTCTTCTAATTAAAATTCACTTCTGAACAGTTTTCCCTTTTGCTCAGTGCTATTCTGCAACCTTACCATCATTATAGACTGCACAGTTGACTTCCTAATTAATTTTCCTAAAGACTATAGACGGAGAGAACAATTTAAAGAGGAGACTTTAATGTAGGTAAGAAATAATAATGTCTTTTGCAGGGAATGCTAAATGGATTTCCAAAAAGTGGTTCTTAGTTGTCTCTGCTCCATTTCCCACTCAACAATTTACTCCCTCCTTCTAAAGATAGTAATAAAGCTTAATGGGTTCCACCCAATCTAAATTACCTTACACAAGTTAATGTATGAGGTTAAATTGTGAATGCCATCTGGTTCTACAATCATTGTGGCATCAATATTGTCAAGTGATTTATTTGACTTTGTGGCCAACAAGATAAAGACCACTTTATCAATTCTATATAAAAAGTACTGAGGACAAATGTTACAGGGAGAGTAGGGGGTTGAAGTCTTGAGGCTTTCAGAATTTGGCTTGGTTATTGTTCACTAAAAACTTCACTCCTTCCTCTTGCTCTAACACTGAAGGGATTGTGCCTGATGCCCTTACCTTAAGTGTTAAATGATTAAAGTTCAAATAGACTGGAGTGAAACCTTCTATATAATTTAAACCTGAGACAAGAATGTCTGAAAACATATTTGTCATTCATACTTTGTGTTTTTCTTGAGGACTTTGCTATTCAGTAAAACTGAGTAACTGGTAGGACTGGAATCGAGATTTACCAATCTGATATAAAGACTGATAGGGACAAGTTAAAATGGTCTAACTTCAAAGTAAATTTATTAGCAAATACTTATAAAACACCATATACTATCTTGAGATTCAATTTTTGCAGGTATTCACAGTGGAACAATGGAATACAATAGAAATAATGAAAAACTACACAAACAAAGATGGACAAACAATCAATGAGCAAAAGAAGACAAACTGTGGAAATACAAAACAACAAGCAAACAAATAAATAAACAATACTGAGAATATGAGTCGTAGCATGCTTGAAAATGTGTCTATATGTTGTGGAACCAGTGAAGGGTTGAAATGGATGAAGTTACCCCATTGATTCAAGAGCCTGATGGTTGAAGGGTAATAACTGTTCCTGAATCTGGTGGTGTGGGACTGAAGGTTCCTGTTCCTTCTTCCTAATGGCAACAGCAAGAAGAGGACATAGCCTGGATGGTGGTTATCCTTGACCAGCGGTTCCCCAACCACCGGGCTGCGGACCAGTACCGGGCCGCAAAGCATGTGCCACCGGGCCGCGGGGAAACGATATGATTTGGCAATATGAGTCAGCTGCACCTTTCCTCATTCCCTGTCACGCCCACTGTTGAGCTTAAATGCACGCGAGGTCATTACCCGCGCATCATCCACGTCAGCGCGGGAAGGAGATCAACTCCTCGAACTTGCAAATGACGGCAGGCTGAAAAGTATGTTTGACATAACATATCTGACGGCATTCTGGATCAAAGTCAAGGCTAAATATCCTGAGATAGCCACGAAAGCACTGAAAACTTTGCTTCCATTTCCAACATTTTTCTGCGAAGTGGAGATTTCCGCAATGAATGCAACAAAAACTAAATTGTGGAATAGACTGGACATAAGGAATCCCCTTCGAGTATCGCTGTCTCCCATCACCCCTTGATAGGACCGTCTTGTTGCAGGAAAACAAGGCCAGGGCTCCCACTGATTCAGCAATATTGGTGTGTTGCAATGATTTTATATGTTCATATGGGGAAAATATGTGCTGTTTGTTTAATATCCAAACGTTACTTAAAATGTTATGATACTATTGACTTATAAGTGACATATAACCATATAACAATTACAGCACGGAAACAGGCCATCTTGTCCCTTCTAGTCCGTGCTGAACGCTACTCTCACCTAGTCCCACTGACCTGCACTCAGCCCATAACCCTCCATTCCTTTCCTGTCCATATACCTATCCAATCTTTCTTTAAATGATAATATTGAACCTGCTTCTGCCACTTCTACTGGAAGTTCATTCAACACTTACTTCAAGCTCCCCTGTCCTCCGATGATAATTGACTTACCACTATATTCATGCGAGGAAAATATGCGGTGTGTTTAATATTAAATTCATTAGATAAACCCTTTTAGAAATGTAATTCAGTGTATTAGCCACTTATCACCTATATTCCGGTCGTGATTAACACCCCACCCCCTCCTCCCCCGAACAGAATCGCCAAAAACGATTTGCAGAAAAAAATCGTCAGGTAAAAGCATGCGCACTGGTGCCCCAGCAAGGCTTCATGGTCATTGTAGTCTTTCTCTGGGTAAACACAACGTATTTGACTGCTACTCTTGTCCGTTGGCAACCCTACTCCTCCCCCTCCCACCGGGTCGGCCAGTCTGCGAGAATATTGTCAATATTAAACTGGTCGCAGTGCAAAAAGGGTTGGGGATCCCTGTCCTTGATGATGAATGTTGAAATTAACAGAACTTGTTGCATAGATCTGGGTTTAGAAGTTTTACTGGAGTTGCAAGTAAGGTTTTAAAAACAATAAGTTTTAATAGCGATGACATAATGAAATGCGGAAAGGTTGTGAAAAGGACAATAGGAACTTCAATTTATTGTGTGGATAGTGAAAAATGCGTAATAGTGTATTTTGGCAGGAAAAATCAAGAAGTACATTATCCAAGTGGTGAAGAGATTGTGGAGTTGTCAGATGTGGAGGAATTTGTGTGCACTGGAGAATGAATTGCGAAAGGCTTGTGATGGGGATAGTGAACAAAATTTAGATTGAAGAGATTACAGATGCTGGAATCTAGAACAAAAAGCAAGCTGCTTGAGTTTCATCTACGGGAGAATTTGTTGACATTTTGCATCAAAACCATTTTTCAGGACTTTGAGCGGCATTGGGAGACAGGGATTGGTTGATGCTCGGTGGAAGCAGGCCAAAAAACAAAATGAGGCACATCGAGCTAGATGAAAGGAGAGTAGGATGAAGGTGGAGACTTCCAGGAGAGTAATAAGTAGGAACACAAGTGTTACTATTGCTGGAATCTAATCAGTCAGATTCAAGAATCAAGATTCATGTTTGATTAATGCTATTTCCAGTAAGCAATTTCTAAAGGAGAATGAAGTAATTGTTATTCTGGATCCAATACCACACAAGAAAACACAATAAGATAAAGAACACAATAAATGTGCAAAAGTCTAAAGTATAGCAAAGGTGACTAAGAATTTTTGCACAATACTATAGTACTTTTTTGTATCACACTATACTACTGCCACAAAAAAAAATCAAATTTCATGACATAAGTGAGTGATGATAAACCTGATTCTGACATGAGTCTCTATTGTGGACTGAGAGTGGGAAGGGGGCTGGGAGAGGGGAATAATATTTGGGAAAAGGGGAAAGGAAACGGGAGGGAGCAGGAAGCACGAGAGAGACATTCTGCAATAGTCAATAACCAAATTCTTTGGAATCAAGTGACCTTGCCTGGGGTCTCAGGACTTCGTGTGTCAGCACCCATGCCATCCTTGTCCCTGGCAATCCTTCTCTGCCCTCTACCCCACACCCCACCCATGGCACCACAACCTCACCATTCCCTACATCCTTTGGTCCCGCTGGATTTATAAACTCGCTGTCCACTCCATGTTGTGCACATATCTTAGACACCCCAGCTATGTGTATGTGTCCAAGACTCTTAAGCACAGTACTGCTCCTGGATTGATTGTATGCCCAGAACGTGATGCTGGACACTGGAGTATCTGTACATAAGGCGACTCTGACAAAAAACGGTAGAGTAGTGGTGGTGGGGCTGGGCAAGTGTGGGATAGAGTGTGCAGGTGTTGATCACCCTTCCCGATGAGGGAAAGTAACTCCTTTTGAATCTACTGGTCTTGGCATGGAAGATGATAATGGGATTCGTTAGGAGAGAGGTGAAAGGCAAGTAGAGCCAGAACCATCTTGGTGTCAGGTGAGTGACATGTGGAGAATGGATCCAGGAGGAGGAAGGATTGAAAATGGATGTTGGTGGTTTGGGGACCGGTTCGCATAGGAAAGAAAACAAAAATGGAATAACTGGAAGAGGACCGAATTATTCTGAGTGGGATCAGATTTCAGCATATAAAATCTCAAGAGGATAGATGTAAAAAGAATGTTTTTACCTGTGGGAGAAACTAGATGCTCTTCATTAGTTTGAGGTTCTCTAAGGAACAACATTGTTTATAAAATAAGAGACTACCTAGTTAAGTGAATGATAAGGTTAGACATCTTTTCTCTCTCAGAATATTATGAGAATTTGGAACTCTCTGCCTCAAAGGAGAGTGGTAACAGTCTTAGTTTATCTTAAAGGTAGAGAATAGGCTGAGTGAACTCGGCCTTTTTTCCTTGGAGTGACGGAGGATGAGTGGTTACTGGATAGAGGTGTATAAAATGATGAGAGGCATTGATTGTGTGGATTGTCAGAGGCTTTTTCCCAGGGCTGGAATGGCTAGCACGAGAGGGCACAATTTTAAAGTGCTTGGAAGTAGGTACAGAGGAGATGTTAGGGGTAAGTTTTTTTACGCAGAGAGTGGTGAGTACGTGGAATGAACTGCCGGTGATGGTGGTGGAGGTGGACACGATAGGGTCTTTTAAGAGACTCCTGGACAGGTACATGGAGCTCAGAAAAATAGAGGGCTATGGGTAACCCTAGATAGTTTCTAAGGTAGGGACATGTTCGGCACAGCTTAGTGGACCAAAGGATCTGTATTGTGCTGTAGGTTTTCTATGTTCTATGTTCTAGAGATACTTGATAAAATGGAATGCAGAATTCTGGTCACAATCAGATCAGCTATGAACCCATTACACACTGGTGGCCCTAACTAATACTGCTCCTAATCCATTTGTTCTATTGTGGGAATCCACAATAATGGAGCTACTCTTGTTCTTTCAGGATCGATAGCAGGAGGCAAGTGTCAACATGATGTCCTCTAAAAGTCAGTGCATTCTAGTTTAAATGGAGGTATAAAGGCTGGGACTGGCAATTTGTTGTTAGGAAGTCGAGGTATTGAGCAAGATCAATCATACACAAGGAAATAGAGTTATAGATATCAAACAACTGTGGTCTAATGGAGTAGTAGAGATGGATTGAGGGGTTGATAGCCTAACTCCTCTCCCCATGTTCTTCTTATCATTACAGTATGTAAGTACTTAAAGGTGCACTTGGATAACTTATTAAATTTTCAAATATTACTCATTACTTATGTATCAAATGAGTTAGGCTTACATTCTGCATTCTCAGCAAGTGCTGCTTTATCATGCCACTCTATTGTACCTAAGATTTTTTTTGGTCTAAATTAAATGAACAGAGAAACCTAGCAGATGGCACATCGGAACAGTCTCTCCCACAGAGAAAAATGTTTCAAATTTTATAGTTTTAAGGATTCAGTAAGATATACACCCAGTTTTGCAATGTGTCTTCTTCCTTTTACACATGCACCATCTCAGCACAATTTAAATAAAAATTAGCACACTGAAGCAAGTTCAACAAGCATTTTCCCAATCCCTTGTTACAACCTGGGTAGAAAAAAATAGCTGGAAATACCAGAGAAATGGTGTAAGAGAATTGCTTAAATTTGTGCCATTTTAAGTTGCAATAAAACTTTGGCCCACACTAATTGTGTTGTTGGATAGGCAGCTGGAGTGCGTAACAGCTGCCTTTGGAATGGTGTAGGAGGCAATAGGGTGGAGAGGAGAAAGGCCACTTTACACTGGAAGCTGATCCTAAGTTTCTGGATGATATTACAGAGATGTTGATGGAAATGATAATGTACTGAGCATAGGAATGTATACCTGGTGGGTGTATAAGCAGAAATGTTCTCAGTAAACGCACAATAACCTAAAGTTCTAAAATTTTAGATATGTAGAAAGTTCTCCCAGTGAGAGTGGGGTCCTGAACTCTGAGAAATAGAATAAGAGTGATCAGGAAATGAATAAATGTGATACGAGGAAAAAATAATTTATACAGCAAACGATTAGGGTTTGGACATCAATCACATACAGTACTGTACAAAAATCATGGGAAAATATATAATACCTATAAAAAGTATTCACCCCCCCCCCCAAACCTGCCCGGAAGTCTTTATGTTTTATTGTTTTACAACATTAAATCACAGTGGATTTGATTTGGCTTTTTTGACACTGATCAACAGACAAGGATTCTTTCGTGTCAAAGTGAAGTCAGATCTCTACAAAGTGATCAAAACTGATTACAAATATAAAACACAAAATAATTGATAGCATAAGTATTAACCCCCCCCCCCTTTAATATGGCACACCAAATCATCACTGGGGCTGCCCATTGGCTTTGGAAGTCACAATGATTAGGTAAATGGTCATCTGTTATTGGAGACCTGTGGGTGGTCAAGGTGTTTCAATTGATTGTAGTAAGAACATATCTACATGGAAGATCCAACTACTGGTGAGTCAGTATCCTGAAGACAAAAGAACACTCCAAGCAACTCTGGAAAAAGGTTATTGAAAAGCACAAGTCAGGAGATGATACAAGAAAATTTCTAAGTCATTGAATATCCTGTGGAGTAGAGTTAAGTCAATCATCAAGAAATGGAAAGAATATGGCACAGCTGTAAATCTGCCTAGAGCAGGCTGTCCTGAGTGACCGTGCAAGAAGTGGACTAGCGAGGGAGGCCACCAAGAGATTTGTGACAGTTCTAGAGGAGTTACAAGCTTCAGTGGCTGAGATGGGAGAGGCTGCTCATACATTAATTGTTGCCCAGGTGCTTCACCAGTTGCAGTTTTATGGGACAGTGACAAAGAGAAAGACACTGTTGAAAAAAACTCACATGGAATCTTAGCTAGGATTTGCTGGCAGGCATCTGGGGGACTCTGAAGTTAGCTGGAAGAAGGTTCTATGGTCTGATGAAACCAAAATTGAGCTCTTTGGCTATCAGACTAAATGCTATGTTTGGCTTAAGCAAGTACCCCACATCATTTAAAAAAACCCATCCCTACTATGAACCATATTGGTGCCTGCATCAAGCTGTGGGGATTCTTCATTGTGGCAGGCCCTGGAAGACTTGTGAAGATATAAGTTAAAATGAATGCAGCAAAATACAGGAAAATCTTGGAGGAAAACTGAACACAGTCTGCAAAAGAACTGAGATTTGGGAGAAGATTTATTTTCCAGCAAGACAATGACTCCAATAAACTCAAAGTTACATAGGAATGGCTTACAAACAACAAAGTTAATGTTCTGGAGTGGCCAAGTCAGAGATCAGGCTGCAATCCAATTGAGTATTTGTGGCTGGACTTGAAAAGGGCTGTTCACTTACAATCCCTATGCAATCTGACAGAGCTTGAGCAATTTTGTAAATAAGAATGGGGGGAAATTGCAGTGTCCAGATGTGCAAAGCTGATAGAGACCTATCCATACAGACTCAAGGCTGTAATTGCTGCCAAAGGTGCAGCTACTAAATACTGACTTGAAGGGGGTGAATACTTCTGCAATCAATTATTTTGTGTTTTATATTTGTAATTAATTTAGATCACGGTAGGGATTTGTTTTCACTTTGACATGAGTCTTTTTCTGTTGATCAGTGTCAAAAAAGCCAAATTAAATCCACTGTGATTTAATGTTGTAAATCAATAAAATATGAAAACTTCCGGGGGGGGGGAGTGAATACTTTTTACAGGCACTGTATAATAGCAATGGTGCCTCAGACTCTTACAAGGTACTGTATTTATCAATATAGAGTGGGGAGCAAATTTGTAAATCTGGCAGGAGCAAATGATTTTTGGAATGGTGAGGGTGGTGCACCATGGGCGGGATGTAGAACAGGCGGCAGAGAAGGAATGCCAGGTGCAGGGGGTAGCAAAGGTGCAGACACTCCCTGACCTGAGACACCAGGCAAGATCACTTGATTCCAAACAATTGATTTATTGATCATTACAGGATGTCTCACTGGTGCTTCCCACTCCGTCCTCTCTCTCTTCCTCTTTTCCCAACCATGGTTCCCCTCTCCCTGCTCCCTCCCCACTCTCAGGTTCAGTTATGGCATTCAAATGGAAGCTGGTTGCAAATCTGAAAGGAAAACATTTTCGTGCCTTTAAGGAGAAGGTGGGGAACTCTGCATTGCTTTTACAATAAATTTATCTGGATTTATAGACTATATGGGTTCCTTGCTTATTGTAGCTATCTGTCAATCAGTAAATTTGAGAAAGGGTACTCAAGTTTATTGTCATAGCCATACATACCCAAGGTATCCATGGCATGATGAATGGACTTTCAAAATGTTCCTGGGTAGGGAGATCCAGAATTTAGACCTAGCAACAGTCAGCATTCAAATGCGGTGGCAGATCAGAGGTTGAATATTCTGGTAGTTACCCACCTGACACCACAAAGATTTCCACCAGTCACAAGTGTGATGGAATAAAAAAGCACTGCTTCGGGGAATGCAGTCCTAACATATCTCGAGATGCTTAATAGGATGTAGGGTGAAGCATTATACTTTACTGGCACCTTCAACATTCCTCCCCTCCACCACTGAAACACAATAGGTGTAGTGTTCACCATTGACAAATCACACTGCAGTTCCTCCTACTGCACCTTGCAAATGCACAAAATCTACCAGCAAGTAGCCTAAGGGCAGGATGTGTACGGGGACACTATTACACACAGGTTTCCTCCAAGCTGCACATCATCCTGATTAGTAAATACTTTTCTGGCAATTCACTGTTGCTTGGTCTAAATTCCGGAACTCCCTATCCAACAACAATTTAGAAGTACCCATGTCAGAATGTTTGCAGCAGTTGAAGACAGCAGTTCACCATCATGTTCTCATGACAATAAGTATTGGTCTTGCCCAAGTTCCAGAACTCATACTGAATTCCAATTCCCAAGAGCCCGTTCATCATTCGCCAGTCAAGATGGAATACTCTACACTACTGTGCAAAGTCCTCGGCACATATACAGTATATAGTCAGGATGCCAAAGACCTTTGCCCAGTACTGTAGTAATAGTAGGTATTGCACTGTACTGCTGTCGCAAAAAAACAACAGATTTCATGACATATGTGGGTGATGGTAAACCTGATTCCGATAAAATGGTCTCTATTGTGGACTGAATGGGAAGGGAGCACGGAGAGGAGAATCCTAGTTGGAAAAAGGGGAAAGGAGAAGGAAAGGAGGGGGAAGCAACAGAGAGACATTCTGTAATGATCAATAAACCAATTGTTTGGAATCAAATGACTTTGCCTGGTGTCTCAGGGCTGGGTGTGTCTGCACCTGCGCTACCTTCACCTATATCTGCCACCTGTCCGTTACCGTTCCCAAGACGCACCACCCTCACCACTCCCAACATCCTTTGCTCCCATCAGATTTACAAATTCGCACTCCACTCCAATTGACAAGTATAGTACTGTGCAAAAGACTTAGGAACCCTAGCTATATGTACGTGCCTGAGACTTTTGCACAGTAGTGTATGTTTAATTAGATGAGTGGAACTTCATGGAATCATAGAACCATAGAGTTACACAGAACAGACAAAAAGTCCTTCAGCCCACAACCTCCATGTTGATCGTCAAGCAGCCAATCCATGTCCAGCCCTTGACCCTGTGTCTTGGAAATTCAAATGCTTGTCTTGATAGTTAATTAAAGTTGAGAATGTTTTTGCTGACACCATGCCTAGCCATAAGTAACTCTACAAATCTTTTTAAAATGCTTGAGAAGTCTGTAAACTTTAATAAAAAGGACACAAGCAACCAGGCCATCTAAACAACAGAACCAGACAGTTCATTTCTAGGTTACACATCATCCTGACTTGAAAATATTATTCTTCTGCTGTGCTCGGGTTTAAAAAGAAAGCATGTACTTGCCATCCCTCATTACTCTTGACAACATGCTGGCTAGCAGCCTTCCTGAACTATAAAATACCTCCTTAAGGGTTTGAGCAGGGAATCCCAAATTTCAATTGAGCAATGATACCGAAACTATGATGTCATCAAGATTAACCATCATATTTCCTCTCTGACAGAAGAGTATCTTGAGTATGAGGTGTGCAGTAGTCCAAGAGGTCAGTAACCCACTACTGTCACCAATGCAATCAGAGATGCCCATTAATCATTTGCCTTTTCAATATCATCTGCATTCCATAACATAATAATAATAATAATAATAACAAAACTACCACCACTATTGTTGATCATCTCAATAGTTATTTATTTATTTAGCAGAACATTGCCGAATAGGCCCTTCTGCCCCTTCGTGTTATACCCAACCCTCACCTCCAGCTGCCCCTGTCAACCTCGATTTAACCCTAACCTAATCATGGGTCAATCTGCAATGAACAATTAATCTACTCAGCACATCTTTGACTGTGGGAGGAAACTAGAGCACCCGGAGAAAACCCACACATTCCACTGGGTAGAGGTATAAACTCCTGACAGAGGAGGCAGGGATTGAATTCTGACTCTCGATGCCCTGAGCTGTAATAGTATCACGCTAACCGTGACCTACCATGCACCCGTATCAGGCTAACTGTAAAGCCATATCAGATCAATGGTCTAAACCTCATTTATTAATGGTTGGGCTGAGTTGTTTTCTGATCTTGGGAATCCATTTGCAAATGTTTCATCACTGTACAAGGAGACATCATCATATGCCTCCTCCTATGGTGACGAAATGTTTGCAAGTTGAGCGCCAAGCTCAGAGAACAACTCAACCGAACCATCAACCACCCGAGCTACACATCTTCTCAGTTATGTTTATTAATATCAAGACAATAATGTTAATGATAAACTTCCTGCTACTCCCTTGTTGCAAGTCCTCTTTCGCACCTT
The DNA here is from genome assembly GCF_963921235.1 of Mobula hypostoma. Classification (NCBI taxonomy): domain Eukaryota; kingdom Metazoa; phylum Chordata; class Chondrichthyes; order Myliobatiformes; family Myliobatidae; genus Mobula; species Mobula hypostoma. The sequence goes on along the minus strand of NC_086101.1, from coordinate 82,707,119 downwards.
TGCTAGTTTTACTGGTCCTTTGTAGCTGTAGTATAGCTAGTGAAAAGCTGCTACAGATGGCCCTGATTGATAACTCTATGTGGCTCCCGTCTTGGCTTCGAACTCAACTCTCTGTCATGACTGGCAACTTGTTACCTTGGTGTCTGGAACATTACAGAGAAAGTAAAGTGTCTGAAGTGGGATCATAAATCCTACACCAGCATGATCTATTCATTCACCGTGGAGACAATACCATTCCCGCAGCCGCTGGGGAATGGATTGCTGGAGAACAATGGAAGTTTCAAAGATGGCAGAGGTCTTCATTTGATTGGCAGAAAACTGAAGCATAAAAGATTCTAGGCTTCCATTGTTAGACTTCAGCTCTGGAGGGTAACACACTAGTCATCAGATCCTGGATAATCCTTGGGTCTGGAGGGTTAAAATACAGTCGACGACCACTTCCAAAATCCTGCTAAAGGTAGTGGATTCAGCCTAGCATGTCATGGATAAAGCCCTCCCAACCATTGAATACATCTACATGAAACGATGTCATAGGAAAGTGGCATCCATCATCAGAAATCCTGACCACCAGGCCATGCTCTCTTCTTGCTGCTGCCATCGGGTAGAAGGTATAAAAGCCTCAGGATTTGCATCACCAGGTTCAAGAACAGTTACTAACCCCTCAACGATCAGGCTCTTGAATAAAAGGGGCTAACTACATTCACTTGCCGTGTCATTGAAATGTTCCTACAACCAATGATCTCACTTTAAGGACTCTTTATCTCCTTATCTCATTATCTCATGTTCTCGCTATTTACTGCTATTTATTTATATTTGGATTTGCACAGTTTGTTGTCTTCTGCACTCTGGATGATCTTTCAGTGAACCTGTTATAATTACTGTTCTATAGATTCGTTGGGTATGTGTACAACAAAATGAATCTCAGAGCTGTATATGGTGATGTACTGCATATGTAATTTGACAAACAAATTTACTTTGAACTTTGAAAGGATAAGGTACAGTGTTTCATGAAAAAACACATGCAAGATTTGAACTTCATTCTCCTGGGCATCACATACAGAATTTCAATGGGACAAACATTGTGTGGTTGGATCATTGGCAGCTGTACATTAGAAAAGATAGTGAGTGGGATAAAGAGAAAGTGAGAAGGGCAATCATTCCATTTAATTGTTTCTCTGCCGCTACTGGCTACGAAACTTCATGGATGACTTAACTTTCAGGTGATGATTACCCATCAGAGCCAAAACATGAACTCTGCTTCTCTCTGCACAGATGGAGTTTGATCTGCAAAGTGTTAACAGCATTATATGCTTTTATCCATTGCATTAAAACTTTTTAAACAACAAGGAAGGGAGTAAGCTATAACCTGCAAACTTAGATACCTATTGAAATTAATTTATCCATTCAGAGGAGTATTCAGACCATTGTGGTAACAGAAACACACAAGATTCTACAGATGCTGGAAATCTAGAGTAACACACACAAAATACTAGAGGAACTCAGCAGGTCAGGTAGCATCCATGGAGGGGAAGGGTCTTAGCCAGAAATATCGACTATTTATTTCTCTCCATAGATGCTGCCTGATTTGCTGAGTTCCTCCTGCATCTTGTGTGTAATATTTTTTTTCTGCTATTTTCCTTGCTTAGGAGATAATCCCTTTTCATCAGGAATTCTGAAAATTCCAATTTCTGCTCATTTATCCTAAATGAATACAGGACATTGTGTGTATACATACAAAGTGTGTATATATATATAATTAATTCCTATTGGCCTCACAGTTTCAATTAATAAGATCTTCTCATAATGAACATAGTTTACATTTTTATTCACTGTAAAATTTAGTACAATAAACTTTGGCAGATTTGATTAGGTGCACCTATTTAACTTTGAACCTATATTGAGAGGTTATTGACCTGAGACTTTTAGCTCTGTTTTCCACTTCAAGGATGCTGCCTAACCTGCTGAATATTCTCCCATTTTCTGTTTTAATTGATTTGGGGGTGGGGTGTAGTTGAGTCAAACAAGAATTCTGTGTTTCTTACAAATAATGTTTTATGTGAATAGAATTTATAGTCTTTGTTATAATTGTTAATTATTTGGAAACTAGTGGTCTTAAAAAGCTTTGTCACAAAAATAAGACTTCAGTCCTTCATTGTTTACTGCGGGTTAGGGCTTTGAATTGAATTGCAAATAGCTTGCAATTTAATGTATGCGTCTCAGCCACTCTAATGGTTGTAACAGACTTCAAGAATGGACCAGGCTAATGATAACCGAGAAGGTGTGGTTGATACACTGAATAAACTCCTTCTTAAAAGTATAGTTTCCACAGGTTTCTTTCTTGTTTCTATGACAGATGTTTTTTGCTAACACGGAACAGCAGGGAAACATCAACCAGTTAAGAGAAGCTGTCTCTTCTACATGGAAGGAATTACTCAGAAAGATTCTGACAGAACGTTTTGTTTTTCATAGTTTCTTGCATTCCATCTTGTATCGTCTGACAAGGTTACCGTCCTTTTTAAAATAAAACAAATTGATTGCCAGGACTGTGTGTTGTCACGTCCAGCAATTTCCTTTTACTGAAAAAAACGATGATAAAAAAAAATCAGAGGACTCAAGCTCTATATTCATGCTGTGAGTTATTGCAGAAACAAGCAGGCCCACATATTTCTGCGCATATCCTTCTTCTTGTTGCTTTCTTTGGTGCAAGCATTATACAACTACCAACATCCGTCGGAAAGTGCAGACCGGTTTGTTTCAAGATGTGATAATCAACAAGACTGTTAGAGCCACTGTTTTATTCAACAGTCGAAAACATGTGCCACAAAATCACTTGTAACAAATTCAGAGTTATGTATGAATACGTGTACAAAGTGTACAATGTAAAAACTTTTAAGGAAAAATAAGTCAACTTTCTTTTCTGAATAATTACTCTTATAAAGAAACTAACTAAACATTAATTACCTTGCTAGCTTCTTGGAAAATGATGTTAGTTACAGTTTAAATTGCTTGTTTCTCATAGGGTAAGACCTGTTTTCCCCTTAAAATGAAAATATTTCTCTATTTTTATTAAATGTAATGATGCTGACTCGAAAAAAAGCAGCCACAATGATTTCTGAGAAACCTTTGTCTGTTTTTTTCATCTTTAAAGTTATACATAAAGGATTAATAATATGTAAAGTTGTGTATACCACACAAAAAATGAGATTATTGCAACATTTGTCATTTGTGTCACTGTATCATGTGTGTAATCTCATGTTTTGATTAATTGCTAGCAAAAACTGCCTGCTGGAAAGGAGTAAAAGACTTTACAGATTTTCACATAAACCTAATGTCTACTTCAGTATTGGATGCCAGAAGGTAATGTTTAATTCCTTGCACAAATACTCAGAAGACGAGACCCTCTTAAACACTCGATTAATAATCAGCAGCAGGATAGATTGCTATAAGTGTAACTCTTTTAATAACTAGAATAACTTGCATGTATCATTTAAACATGTACATCAATTACATTTTCACTTTGTCATACAGTGTTAATGACCATAAGGCAGTTCTCCTAATTCTGAATTATATTTTTCATAAGGAACTGATTGCTGTATTCTACAGATGACATGGAATGCTTGAGCCGAACAATACATTTTAAGTAGAATAAAATTTGTACTTTGACAAACAAGATACCTTTGCTTTTGAGAATGATCTTGATCCTTCTTTAATTTTATATTTGGTCCGCTTTATTGCAATTTTTACGTCATAATATTTGTAATCTTTAAAAATGCTGATTGCTTCAAATTAGCATTTTGCCTGTACTGCTGTTTTCAAAATAACCCTTTGAAACAAGTAGAAAAAAAGTTGAATAGACGGCAGATTTGAAGGAGTTAATCCCAGTTAAACAGAATAGTAATCTAGGGCCAAGTATCATGAATGCTAAATAATTACGTCCAGATGAATCCCAGATACTTAATTCCTTCAAAAAAAAAATCAAAGAATTCTCATATACAGAGCTCCTCTGTGGAACTGAACAGGGTGGCACCAAGTAAGGGGATTCACTTTTGATCACTTGGGGCTAAATATAGAAAATATGCACTCTAGGCTGAAAGAAACAAAGAAGAAATGTCTTGTGATGATGATCCTTGAAACAGACTGGTCAGGCTGACACCAATAATGAGACATGCTCCAAGGGGAACACGCCTGTTTGTCCTTTGCTCCTCTGTTCCCTAGTAGCATTCGTCGCTGGCCGAAAAGAAGTCCCCTCTGCAGGAATATTAGGGAAATAGATTTTCATTTTGTATTCTTAACACTTGTGCTGCCTCAAATCACATTTAGAGAGCCAGTGAATATTTTTGCCAAACAAAACCAAGAACCACATTGGTCCTTGGACAATTTTCCTGCAAAATTAATTCTGAATCTCTATTATTGAAATCTCCTTCACGAGGACCACAACCTTATCGTGGTTTGGAGGCCTGCGTGCCTCAATGACCAAGAGAGCTATGCTGGCTGGAGTCAGGGCTTAATGCTTTGGCTCTTGGTAGGGCTACCCATGCCAAACTGGTCGAAGGGAGGAGGCCAGACTAAGAGTGGTCTACCAGTCCTTCAGATTCGGGAGCTCAGCTCAGGGCTAACAAACCTGACTGATCAACAAAACTGTTATGGAAACAGCAATGAAGAATCCTATGACCGTGTACAATGGTATTTCTGAGACTTGTGTGACTGACGGTAAACTGAGAGGAAGCTACAGACATGATGAAAGATGTCGTGAATGACGCCAGAGATGGAGGAACTTCATTGCTGCCGTAAACAGCAGCAGCATAACGGGCAAAAGAAAAAAAAGAAAGCTATTTAAATCTAGTCCTCCATTATATCTTTATTCATGACATCTTAGGCAAGGTTATAATTTGTTGCCTGTCTTCATCTTCCTTTGAGAAATTGATTATGAGCCATCACCTTGAGAATCTGCAGTCTACCTTCTGATCCCCATGTTGTTAGCTGAGGAGTTACAGGATTTGAGTCTGTAGTGATGGAGGATTGGTGATCACATTCAAGGACATGAAGGATTGCATTCTGTGGAGGAGGACACAGATTTGGAAGTATTTTCATGCACAAGCTACATTTACCTTCCAGACCAGGGTTTCCCAACCCGAGGTCCACAGACCCCACAATTAATGGTATGGGTCCATGGCATAAAAAAGGTTGGTCACCTCTGTTCTAGAGGGTAAAGACCATGAGATATGCTGCCTTTGAAGTCTTAGGAAGTTGCAGTCTGCAGATAGTATGCAGTGGTGGAAAGAATGGACAACTTTTATTTAAAGTCAAACTAAAATTTGGACATTGATCAAAATAAATAAATATTAATGCAGATGCTCGAAATGTTGGCCAAACAAATGACTGACCGAAAGATTAAAAGAAAAGTTAATGGTCAGATGATAATGGGAGAGAATTCTGGAGTTTTTATTGACTACTGCAGTAGTGGCCACAAATAGTGAAGACAATTTAATATGAGGATGCTCAAGAGGCAAGATTTGGAGGAGCCCAACATCTAAAAGAGCTTGACAGATGAATGCATTGAAAACATGGATGATAATGTTATATCTGAGATGTTGCCAAGCCAGGAACTAATGCAATAATTTGATCTGAGTTACGTTTTGAATGACCTCAGGTTTATCATCACATTCCCTTGAGAAATTGGTGTTAGGCCAAGGAAATTAATGAGAGAGGCTAACCAAGAGGTCACTGGAATAGCTCAGAGGTAACAAAAAACATGTATAAGTTTTCCTCAGCAGATGAGTAGAGGCACAGCAGACTTGGGTGATGTTATTGAAGAGGAAATCAGCACCTCTGTGCAAAATTAAGCTGCTTTGGTCTGGATTGAGCTGAATATCTTGAGTGTTGTCAGAATTACATTGAGAATATTTCATCACACACTTGACATGCAGTCAGCATTTGGTGGAAAGACTTTGAGGACTCAGGTGGTGGATTACTCATTACAGAATTCTAAACCTAGCAGTTAACAGTCAGAATTAGTCACTGTCCAGAGAATGTCGTGATGTAATGTTATAAGTTACCAGTCTGTGGAAATTCTCTCCTGAAAATACGGTAAATTCAAAAAGTATTAGAAATTCTCTTAAAGATATTGCAAATTAATTATAGAGTTAGGACATAAAAATTAAACAGTGTTGTCGATCTTAAAATGTGACCCAATAAAGGACTGTGTTCTTGACATTACAAATCGGATTACTTTCTGCATTTATCTTTTCTGAAGTTATTTATTATTATATGTCCCCTATCTATTAAAGAAATAAACAATTTAGCTTTCACTTAGTAATTGGTAGTTTTGGATTTGACCAGGGGTCATACGTTATCACCAGTATTACTTCTGGGTTAAGAAAAAATCAAAAACAATGTTGGAATTTTAGTAGCATAACATGCATAACATCATGAACTTATTAAGTTTAGATCAGCAAGTACAACTTTTCAACAATAGCTGGTCCAGTTAATTGGACAAATTTCCACACAGAATGCTGATTTATTTTCATATACAATTGAAAAGATAAAATCTCCAGTTTTGTTTTGCTAGTACTCATGATAATCAATGGTATATATGTTCTATGTTATACCTTCAGCATTGAAATTTTCAAGAGTATCTAAATCCTAGTATATTATAAACTACACATCTCGACACACATTAGCAGCATATAACAAAATTCCAAAGGAATCACCATGTGTTAAATCCTAATCTTCGAATATTGCAACCCTACTGTTCAGCTGGGAAATCATCCAAAAGTGTTTCATTGCAGTTTTACAAAAAAAACATTCTGATGCCTTCCATTCCTTCCTTCTTTAAAACCCACTTCCATAATAACCTCCCAAGCAAACAAACTGAGCTCAAGAATAGGGGTCAATCTTAAAAAGAGATAAAAATCTACCTTAAAAAGTAGACATGGACAAAATCGACAGTTGGTCTGTGATTTGGAAATGGTTTTATCCGGTTTTGAAAGGCTCTTGTGCTGTACATAATTTGAATGAATAGGCTATGTTGTTTAAAACACTTCCAGAAACATGAGTTCACTTAATGCATGAATACAATGTCACAGAAATAGCATGGCTTTCACATGGGAATTTTTCTGCTTGTTTTTTTCTTAGAAAAAAAAGTTTTATTTCTCTGACGAGATTCTCAGGCACAGATTACCACAACTGGAATTGTTTAAACTCGAAATTGTATTTTTTGTGTGTTTCTCCAACTAGAAATCAAATCTTCCCTTTCTGTTTTTTTTCTTGTAATTTAATTGTATAAACCTTCAAAATAAACATAAATAAATATTGTGGACTTGGCAGAGTGCTGTTTACAAGTTTATGAACTTAACATAGTTTACTCCACTTAAGTGAATACCTGATAAGTCTATAGTTACATTAAATAATTAGACATAGAAATTTCAAAACTGTTGATGCTCATAATAGACAGTTACAGTAAATCCATTTATCAAGATGAACATTTCTGTGAAGTCATTATTGTTTTATATTGATTGTTCTGCTCATGTTATCCAGGTTATTAATCAGACTAAGTAGTGTATTTGTTAAAAGTGGTACTAACTATTTTCAGTATAACAATTCATCAAGTTTCAGAATGATTATCAATTACATTTACCCAAAGCAAAAAAAAACAGGAAAATAAACTTGAAATATTTTACTTTGAGCTTCTGATGTAAAAAATATTGGACAAGTAAATATGTGTGTCATGTAATCTTACCCTTATCTAATGTGCACATTAAACAGCTTTGCTTTAAGAAATTAAGGTTGAAGTTTTAGAGATGAATTACATTTGATTTCCAAGATTTGTAATAAATTGTGATTAACCCTTCCTAGAGAAAATAAAAATCAGTAATTACTTCCAATCCTATTATCTTGACTGCAGGGAGGGAGTTGCAATGTAGTGTTTAAAGTTGAGATATCCTTTAAGCAAATTGCTATTTTGTTTCATTGTACATGTGGTTTTAAATATAATCTTTAGTCTTCTTCTGTCTTCGGGAATGAAGGAGAATCCAAAAGGGAAAAGAGTTTTCATTTCTGAAAAATTGAAATAAAAATTTCTGGGAATAAGTATCAGGATTGTAGCTACTCAGAAGAGAAAAAAAGACAAAAATGTTATTTTAGGCAAGACCATTCTATTATGTGTATCAAGTCTTGCCTAGTGTTAAGTAGGTGACTGAGAACAAATCTAAATCCTCTGATTTTCCTTCTGTGCTTTTAGGAAAGTATCTGATCTCCACAGTGTATTCTCCATAACTACACAGATAGAATCAGAGAGCAGCTATTTGAACAGCAATTTCCCAAATATATTTCATACTCCTCTTGTTTGCATGAACAATTAACCGTCCTGGACAGAAATTAGACTTACGCATAGAAGAACAACTAATGAGTATAATACGGATTGTCTTATCTTTATCGATGAATCTCACTTTTGTGAATGCCATCGATCATGAAGTTAGAGATTAGATTTCAGACACTGGGCAATAGCAGTATCAACTGTTCCTGCAGTTCAGTGTAACTTGGCCAAATAACTGCTAAATTTGTGTTACATTTACAACATTTATTATGTTCATTTTAACGTTTTCATTTGCTGAATGTTCTAGATATGTCCTTGAAATATGTTGTTTGTGATACAGTCAAAACCTGATAAGGGAACAGCTTGTTTGCCTCAAAACTATATTTGCTTGTCAGGAATTTACAGTTAAATATTCGCAAAGTGATTTTGTTCCTTTTTTTTTACAAACTGAGGCAGAATAGCTTCCAAAATGTAAACTATTTTATATTGTTATTGTCTCTGCTTTGCCATATTGGCTACAAACCCAGCAATATACTCAATCTTGAGGAGAAAAATGCTTCACAGGAATTTACAACTCTATAGCAGCAAATAAAATGCGTGCCATTAGAAAATAGTTCAAAATGAATTTTTAGCTTCCTTTCATTAAATAGAAAAAGATCCTTTGTGTGGGATGGGTAGTACAAATGCAAATTAGTTGTTGGTACTTCTTTGGAGTGAACTCTTAAAATGGCTGATGCAAACAGACTGAAAAGACATTGCCACGATACAGGTAATTAAATCTGAATTTAGAATTTAAAAAACAAATCACAGCGAAGATCAGTATCAGTATTTTCAACTTGAATTATTTCAATCTTGGTTTTACAGGGGTGCACTTAATGAACAAACCACTATTTCTGATGCTGAAACTTTGATAATGATATACAGTATAAGTATTGACCACTGGTCATTAAGTCACAGTGACCTCCATTCTGATGTTGTAATTGGGTCTCATTGTTTGTGTTTGGTTGAGAATGAAATGTTTAGAATGATGAAAAGTGTCCTCTACATGCGTCTGTATAAACAGCCAATGACAAATAGCCTTTGCAAATTTAAAGGCTGTTTATATCAGTTTGATTTAATGCGAAGCTAGTACTATTTCATCTTTGTTTAAATCTCGATTGAGATCAAAGGTTGATTTTCCCTCCTACTGCAAACAATGAGAGCTAATAACTAGCATTTTCTTCCCTGTCCAAGGACTTCAGCTCTTTTGTCCAGTTGTTCTAATGTCTGGTGTTTTAATGCTTCCTTGATACTTTGCTTTATTTCCAAAGCACATCATCAACCATATGAATCCGTTAGGGACTAAAAAGAAAACTAATTAAACCTAAATTCAAAGCAAATGTGTATCTGAATCTAATTTTGCATAATGCATTTTGGAATTCAGATTTCATAATACTGTAAACACCCTTTCTGTATTTTTTACATGTTATCTTCGTTGAGTCCTTAAATTTTATACAACAGCTAATTAGTTAAAGAGCTTCAAATGACCCATGGGTAATTTGATAACTTCATTGACATTCCAAAATCAATTGCCAAAATTTGAGGGCCTTCAACTCAAGTGCCAGTTGGTTTAATGGCTACCCTGTTACCTCCAATACAGAGAGCTGTGTAATCAACCCCTGCTTTAGGGAACCAAAGATTTAATCTAGATTGACATTTAAGTGCTGTGCAGAGAGTGTGCTGCACTGTTGGAGGTGCTGTTTTTCAGACAAGATGTTAACTGAAACCCTGCTTGCCTGCTCAAGTAGTCTTGCTGAAAAGGGGATTAGATTTGTAGCCAAGGTTTATCCCTTAACTGACATCATAACATCATAAATTAATTAGACAATTATCATGTTGGAAATTGCATGATGTTGCCATGTGTCTATTGACTGCTTACATAAGCATGAATATGCACAGTTCTAAGTAATTCATTGGCTATGGATTGAGACACCTATAAAGCTCTAACTATTATCACAAACATGGTAGAAAGGTACAGTGTAACTTAATCATTTCAGGTAATATGAATATTCAACCTTGAATTTATCAGGATCAATTGGACAAAATGTTTGAATTGATTTTCATGGGACATTCGTAGCTGTAAATGCGAATTGCAATTGCTCTAGCTGTCAATAATTTTAAACTTAATTTTGGGTTCAGATATCACTTGTAATTTCAAAGTTCATAATTTGTTTTCCTAGGTCCAAGTAAAGACTGAACCGAACCGTTTTCAAAGAGTCAAGAAAGACTGGAGAGTTAGTCAATGGCTTTAGGCATTTTCTATTTTTATTTACTATATTTAACTAAGCTTTTAGCCCTATGTACAGTGCACCCCCAAAAGGGTTCCTATATAATAACCACGTTTATTTTTCAATTTTGCATGAATATGTCAATGAACGTACACTATGGATCAAAAATGCCGTTTACCAATGTTTCAGGAAAGACATTCTTAGGAAGAAACTTAAAGGATTCATCAAATAATAAAAAATATTTATTTTTCACAGATTTTTGAAAACATGTTTAATATGGGGGATTCTCTTCAAATAGAAAATAATCAGAACTATTAATTTTCTGAATAAACCAGAAAAATGGTTAGCCTTAATCCACAATGAACATAAAAAAGAACATTTTCGCAAACAGTCAAGCAAGACTAAAATTAAGACTAAAATAATTTCAGGGCAAGTTTGAAGCTTGGTCATAACAAAGTAGAATGAATGACTATATACACACACACACACACACACACACACACAGTATTAACAGTGATTTAAAGTGTTTCAAGTATAAACCAATATTATTCTACAACGTAATATTTCTTGATGAATCCAAAAAGCTGCTGATTTGAACCTGGATTCATATTATTTGAATTATCATCCAACCTGATTTGCATTTTCTAGTCAAAGTACCACATATTGCTCGACTTGCATGAAAATTCATTCACTGTATTTTGGTACATGTGACAATAATAAATTAATTTGCCAGTTAGAAATAGTTGTCTCATAAAAGATCAGCAGCTGCATTTACGACATTCACCGTAATGCAAATGAAGATGAGGTACACATCCACCAATTTAGTTTTAGGAATACATAACAAATATGATATTTGAAACTTAAGTCCTTCCCTGGTTTAGTAAAAAGATAGGAAGAAAGTTACAGATTTCCAAACTAGGACAAAATAAGTTTTCATAAACATATTGCCATACTCTATAGTCCAGTCAACTCAACTTTCATCGAATAAATAACTCATACATTTATTATTTACCATATATTTGTTCAATAACTTACTTTTAAGTGTAGTCATTTATTTGAAAAATAAAACATGATTCTCATATGATGTGGCCTCTTAAAAGCATCACAATAAAATGACTAGTTAATCGATTAATGGCGATGTTGTTTTGGAATAAATGTTGGTTTAGGAATCAATACATCACACCTGATATGGAAACACCAATGCCCCTGAATGGAAAAAGCTAAAAAAAAACAGTGGCTGTAGCACAGTCCATCACAGATAAAGACCTCCCCACTACTGAGCACACCCCACAAGGAGCGCTGCCACAGAATATCAGCATCTATCAAGGACCCTTACCATCCAGACCTTCTCTCTGCTGTCATCAGCAAGGAGGTGTAAGAGCCTCAGGACTCACACCACCAAGTCAGGAACAGTTATTACCCCTCAATGGTCTTGAACCAGAGGGGATAACTTCACTCTACTTCACTCACTTCAGCAGTGAATTGTTTGCACAAATCATGGACTCGCTTTCGTGGAATCTTCATCTCATGTTCTTGATAGTGATTGTTTATTAATTTATTAATTTATATTATTGTATTTTTAATTTTTTCTCAGCTCAAGCTGGTAAAATCTGAGGTACGGGCATAGCCAAGCACACTTATTCCTCAATTGCTTGGAGCATTCGGACTATTCTAGTGGTGTTTAGTATTGTGGCTTTTTGAAGATTTACATGAACATGGCTGTGTGGGCCTAATTGATTAATGCTTTTGTGCACTGACTTTGGGATGATACCAGTTATACATATTACTTTTGGGACAATGTACACCCTATTTATGTTTCATAGTCTTTCAATTTCCTCTTTTAATTTAGCATATTTCTGGTGTTTTTCACTTATTGATTTCTGTATGATAAGTGTGTGTTGGAATAGCTATATACATTGAATTTAGAACTTTGGAGCAGGATGCTGGAGAACCCACCTCATCTTCCTCAATTTGTGCTTGAGTGTCTTCTATTAATCTAGCATGGTAGATTGGTGTTTTAATTTATCATCACTACAAAGATATCACCTTGAACAATACTTAGATATTAACCTAGATTAATTGCTAGTTCTTGAATTTTGCCACAAGGTTTCAATCAGAAACATCAAAAATTCCTTTCCTCTCATAGACACTGCATGACCTGCTGAGTTCTTCCTACAGATTGTTCACAGTTTTTGAATTGTGCCTTCTTTCGATTATTTAAGTATAATACAAGGTCCCTACATCTCCTTTCTCTAATAGAGAAGAGATATGTTTCTTTTCTCTTTGTTCTATCACCTTATTTCTATGCAATATCAATTTTGTACCCAATATGAGAAAGTGAGTGTTAATAGTATCATTGGGAATCAGCTGCCCTGTAGAATTCATCTTCTCTTTTGTTTATTCAAGTGCAAGTTGGAGTTGCAATCTTGGTTGCGGATAACAATATCAATTTGAACAGATGCACATTAATTATATGTTCGCCCATACGTAATTGCAACAAAGTTCAAAGTAAGTTTAAAGGATACAACCCTGAGGTTCATTTTCTTGCAGTCACACTCAACAAATCTATAGAATAGTAACTACAACAGAATCAATGAAATATTGCCCAACTAGGGTATTCAGCCAGAGTGTAGAAGACAACAAACTGTGCAAGTACAAAAGAAGAAATAATAATAATAAATAAATCAGCAATAAATATAGGAAACATGAGATGAGGAGTCAATTGGTTGTGGGAACACTTCAATGATGGGGCAAGTGAAGTTAACAGAAATAGTCATCATTATTAGCTTGGCAATTTGAATACATTGTTTTGGAAGTTATAGCATTGTATATCACTTTTATTTCTCCTACTGCAGGGCATGGTTATTGTTTGGGATTAACTTCCTTAGACATTATTTTATTTTTTCTATTGAACACCCCTGTTGGTGTGGTCTTTCATTGATTCTATTATGGTTATTGCTCTATTGAGTATGCCCACAAGAAAATGAATCTCAGGGTTGTATATGGTGGCATGTAAGTACTTTGATAATAAATTTTCTTTGAACTTGAACTTTAATGCGTATGTATGCTTCTGAGTAATAGATATGATCAACTGAACAAGCTAAAATATGACAGGTTCAGCACATGTTGACTAATTCATTAAACTGGATTTTCTGTTGGATTGTGATCAGATAAATAGATATGCAATATGTCTATGTGTGCAATACATCCTGGGACATGGAATTGGTCCAAGGAACTAGAACAAATAACATAGAACATTACAGATAGTTTGGGCCTTCAGCCCACAATGTTGTGCTGACCTATATAAACATACTCCACAATCAATTTAACCCTTCCCTCCTAAATAGCCCATAACCTTCCATTATGTAAGATCCTAAAACATACGAGCAGAATTAGGGCATTTGGCCAATTGAGCCAGCTCTGCCATTCAATTATGACTGATCCTTTCTTCCTCTCCACAGCCCCAATTCTTAGCCTTCTCCAATCAAGAACCTATCAAAATCTACCTTAAATACACCTTGCCTCCACAGGTGCCTGTGGTAACAAAGTCTACAAATTCACCACACTTTGGCTAAAGAAATTTCTCCGCATCTCTGTTTTAAATAGACGCCCCTCTATCCTGAGGCTGTGCTCTCTTGACCTAGACCCCCACCCCCCGGCCACCATGGGAAACATTCTTTCCACATCTATTCTGTCTAAGCCTTTCAACATTCAAAAGGATTCCATGAGATCCAGTGAATACAGGCGCAGAGCCATCAAACATTCTTCATATGACAACTCTTTCACCCCTGGAGTCATCCTTGTGAACCACATCTGAACCCTCTCCAATGCCAACACCTCTTTTCTGAGATGAGGAGCACAAAACTGTATCACATCCCTGCTCTTGTACTCTAGCCCTCTTGAAATAAATGCTAACATTGCGTTTGCCTTCCTCACCACCGACTCTACTTGCAAGTAAACCTTTAGGGTGTTCTGCATAAGGACTTCCAAATCCCTTTGCACCTCAGATTTTTGGATTTTCCTCCTCGCTTAGAAAATAGACTGCACATTTATTTTTACTACCAAAGTGCATGACCATGCATTTTCCAACGTTATCTGTCATTTGCCACTTTGCTGCCCATTCTCCTAACCTGTCCAAGTCCTTCAGAAGCCTTCCTCTTTCATCAACACTGCCTGCACCCCCCACCAGTCTTTTTAAGATGTACCTATCTATGAGTTTCTTAAATGTCCCTAATGAATCTGCCTTGGCTACCAACACCGGCAGCACATTCTAAGCATTCAGCTCTTTCTGTGTAAGAAAATCTACCTCAGACATCAGCCCTAAACTTTCCTCTACTCAACTTAAATTGATGTCCTCTGGTATTGGCCACTGTTGCCCTTGGAAAAAGGTGTTGACTGTCCACTCTAGCTATGACTACCATGTCTGTCAAGTCACCTCTTATCTTCTGTCGCATCATAGAGAGAAAGCCCTAGCTTGTGCAACTCTTCCTCATACAACATGCTCTCTAATCAAGGTAGCATCATGATAAATCTCCTCTGCCCCCTCTCTAAAGCTTCCACATCTGCCCCATAATGAGATGACCAGAACTGAATACAACACTCCGAGTATAGTCTGACCAGAATTTTATTGAGATGCAACATTGCCACAAGCCTCTTGAGCTCCGACCTCTTAGTATACACCTTCTTAACCATCCTGTCAACTTGTGAGCCAACTTTGAGGGAATTATAGATCTGGATATCAAGATCTCTCTGTCCTCCACACTGCTGAGGAATATTCGTGCAAGTTTCCCATTAATGATTTTAAAATCAGAAAGAGGTTTACTATAAATCCCCAAACATTTCCTTAAAATGGCTTAATTTAAAGCAGGGAATTAAAGATCTACCTGTCTTCTCATAAGGACAATAGCTCTCCTGACCAAGCAAATTTTCATTTTGGAAGATTGCCTAAGACTATTTCACTTAAGGAAGATAAAAAAAATAAGTTTCTCAATCTTCCTTATTAGGTTTATTTAGGAAGTAAAGCAATTTTTAAATTGATGACACAAACAGCAGGCAAACTCCTGGAGGAGTGTTGTGTTACATTTAATGGATGTTATTTCTTAATAGAGACAACATACAGTATTTCAAACCTGTTTTGGATCATATGGTGCAAGATTCTGCCCGATATTAAGATACATTTTAATTTTCCTTTAATTTCTAGTTAAATTATTTTGCAAGAAATTTTGCAGATTTTACATAGATTGGAAAAGTTTAATCATGTGCCATGTTCACCATTAATAAAAGCTTGTTGAAAAATAATTTCTTGTAAATTATTTTAACAGTTTGGCATCTGGCATTATCATATCACTCCTTTCAGATCTGTAAAGATTTCTTGAAAAGTCAATAACCTTTAAGGGCTGTGAATAGTCATTGGATGATCTGCGTGTTCCTAACAGACTGTCACATCTGTCACCATGTTTTTGCCCTTCACAGGAGTACAGGCTGAGGTGTTAAGAGCAATCAGTGCACTTAACACATTCATTTGATTAATTTAATTTGGAAATATTCAACCAGAAAATGAAATTATTAGCAGGTTGGTGCATTTAGTGTAACAGCATTGCAGAATAGTAGGTATGAGTATAACATGTAATAACACTAGGAATATGACTCATGTTAAGAAATGACAGTCTTACATTCCAAAATCTATTAAGAAATTGATACCTGAGAAGATCATTTCAGTTTCAGGATCCACTCTTATATAAATCCTGTAAAAATGTTCCAGGAATGGCCAGTAATAAAATTAAATCTACTCCCCCTTCCCGGTTTCACTTATCACCTGCAACATTGTACTTCTTCCTCCCCGCTCCCACCTTCTTACTCTGACTCCTCTGCTTCCTATTCATTCCTGATGGAGGGTCTTGGTCCAAAACATCCACAGTTTACTCTGGAAGTAACTTGGAAAACACAAACCACTGTTTAGTCTTTTCTATAGATGCTGCCTGACCTGCTGAGCTCCCCCAGCATTTTGTATTTGTTGCTTTGGATTTCTGGCATCTACAGATTTTTTTTTTGTGTTTGAAAATTAAATGCTAGCCTTGACGGGTAGTGTTACGTCTTTAATCCTTCTGCTCATAGTTCACCTCCACATTATTGTCTTGGCTGATGCTTCTTGTATCTACATGCCAGTTGTTAATTATATTTATACAGTATTTCTTAGTTATTACAATTGAAGTGTACGCAATACCGTGAATTCAGCTGCAATGCCGTAGCTAGAACATTGGCAACAATTCCAGGCAGCATGTTCAAGGAAGGGCTTCAATAATTCAGAATGGTTGCAGAGGAGATTTATTGGATTTGTGCCAAGGATGAGATCAGTTATGTGGAGATCCAGGGAAGCTAGAGTTGTTCCCCTTATAGCACAGAAGGCTAAGGGAAGTTTTAACACTTGAAGTTAGGAAGGTGGTTGATACTGAAAACAACAAGAAGTCCTCTTAAACGCAAGAGATTCTAGAGATGCTGGAAATCCAGCGTAACACACACACACACACACACACACACACACACACACACACACACACAATGCTGGAGAAACACGGGGTCAGGCAGCATCTATGGACAGGAATGAAAAGCTGATGTTTCAGGCCGAGGGTCTTCATCGAGACTGGAAAGGAAGGGGAAAGAAGCCAGAATAGCTTGTGGGGGAGAGAAGGAGTTCGAGCTGGAAGGTGAAAGGTGAAATCCTCATGCCTGGCAAGTGATTTCGTAACCAGAGAACACCAATCGCTGATAGCTTCCGAAACTGAGGGAATCTACTGTAGTTGATGGAGTTTTCACTTGCATTTCCTACATTTCCTGAATTTCTGTTCCTGCCCTCCCCTCCACAGCACAGACAGCACAGAGGTAAAGTTTCCTTGGTTTTCAGTTTTCAGCATACTGGCTTTCACTACCAACACAACATCCTTCGTCCTTTCTGTCGGCTGTAATGTGATTCCACTCTCATTACATTTTCCCTTCTCTATGCATTTCTGCTTTCCAAAAGAATCACTCTCACCATCTTTCCCTGATCTACTCGTCCTTTGTCACCCACTCTTCCCTGTCCCCAGCACTTTCCCCTGCAAAGGGGGGAGGTGCAACACTTGTCCCTATTCTGCTTCTCTCACCATCATCCAGGGATTCAAGTAGTTCTTCCAGGGCAGAGAAAGGTTCACACGCACCTCCTTCAGCCTTGTCTACCAGTGTTCCCAATGTGGCCTCCTCTACATTGATGAGACTCAGTTTACCCAAAGCGATCTTTTTGAGGGACACCTGTGCTCTCGGCGAAGAGGCCATCCTAACTTATCGGGTGAATGCTGCTTCAATTCCACTTCCCATTCTTCCTCTGGCCCATCAGTTCTCAGTTTCTTCCACTGCCAGCGTAAGGCCGAGTATAAACTAGAATTACAGCACCTCGTATTCTGCCTGTGTAGTCAGCATACCAATGGCATTGAAATTTCCAGTTTCCAAGTAACTCCCTCGCACTGTGCTCCTGCCTCTCTGCATCTTATTTTCCATCCCTTCTCTCTCCACCCCAACCCCACACCCATTACCCAGTTTCATTTGCCTTGCCCATCTAGCTTTATCTGCCTGAGGTGGCACGGTAGCATAGTGGTCAGCACAACGCTTTACGGTGCAGGTGTCCCAGGTTCAATTCTTGCCCCTGCCTGTAAGGAGTTTTTAATGTTCTGTACATTCTCCCCAGGACCACATGGGTTTCCTCCAGGTGCTCCAGTGTCCTCACACAGGAAAAAGGCATATCAGTTGATAGGTTAATTGGTCATTGTAAATAGTCCTGTGATTAAACCAGGATTAAATTGGGAGATTGTGAGGCTGCATGGGTCCAAGGGCTGGAAGGGCCTATTCCAAGCTGTATCACAAAAAATATATAAATAAACAATTATTTATATATTTATTATAATTATTTATAACAACATCGATCCCCTCCCCAAAAAAGCTCCATCTGCCCATCATCCCTTCCATATCTAGTTCCACGTCACTTCCCTTTACTTATCAGATTCCAATATGTGTAGCTTCTTGTCTCCATTTTTCATATATATATATGTATACCTATTTATTTATTGAGATACAATAGCTCTTCTGGACCTTTAAGCCACACCAGCCAGCAATTCCCCAAATTAATACTAGTCTATTCATGGGGCAATTTACAATGACCGATGAACCTACCAATTGGTACATCTTTTCCAGGCTGTGTCTCCAGCTCCACCATCTCCACCCATCTAATTCCATCCGTGTCCTTTTTCCTTTATCCTAGCACCTCTACCTGTCACCCTTCAGCCACTGGCCCTTGACTCAATCCCTTGCCATTCCCCACCAGGCTGTGTTAGCCCATTATCTCCCTCCTCACTTGGTTTATGCCCGTCGCGCGCCAGCCACTACCGCTTCTTTCCACGTCACCACTTTATACTGGCTGCCTCCACTGCACACTCATCCCTAATGCACAGTCTCAACCTGAAATGTTGACTATCCCACTGCTCACCTGACTGCATTATTTCCTCAAGCAGCTTGGTTTTTCTTTGCTCCAGACTTCAGAAACTAAAGAAGAACAACATAAGGATATCACAAAAACTTCAATAACCATTACCATGGTAAAGGTTGAATCATCTGGACAAAATCTTTGGTTCAGGGAGTAAGATGTGTTATATTAACATACTGCTTGGTTGAGATACTGTCTTCTGTACCACACATATAAGATGAGTACCCAAATTAGATGGTTTAATGGTTCAATTTAATATCAGAGAATATATATAATAAACAACCTGAAATTCTTACTCTTGACAGACATTCTCAAAACAGAATTAAAAAATGAATGCAGAAGCACCAGAACCCCAAAGTCCCCCTTCCCCTTCCCATGCACAAGCACTGGCGAAAGCATCGACCTCCTCCTCCCCGCCCCCCACTTGCACCAATTCCCACCGCTCCCACCATGGAAGCAATAGCGTAGGTCCCAAAGAGACCTTGATAAAGAGTACATCAAAAACTACAATACTTTGGCATCTCAGACAGGCTCTCTCTCACTAGTGAGGGAGAGAGAGGTCACTCCTTCAACAACAGGAGCAGAAGACCAACAGTTTGCTGATTTGATGTTTCAATCTTCTGCGTCACTTCTCCTAGTCCCTACACTTGAGGACTGCCACTCTCTTACTCATCATCAAAAAGAAAGAGTGGATTACTCAAGTCCAGGGGCATTCTTCCTATAGCAGCACACACCGCCTGCTTTGTTGATGTTTCAGTACCCCACTGCGCTTCAATCAGTGACATTGGCGAGGAACCGTCTTGCCTATGGGGCTGTACCCAAAAGGCGAATGTCTTCCAGGTTGCAAATGGAGATATCAAAATGTCAGGCAGCTTGGCGAGTACGAGAACCCATGGTCCGTAGAGAACAATAATTTGAGCTGCAGCTGTAGATTACGGACTCCAACAGGATCCCAGCCATCTTGAAAGGAATAGAAAGACTTGAGAAAAGAAGTGTTCGCTGTTTCACGGACAAGCTGGAAGAAGTTGCTTGGGTCTCCAAGAACCTCTGGTGCCACCTTTTCTAGCTCCTCCCACCAGTTCTCAAGTACCTTTACCTGTGCTAACTCCATACAATTGGTGATACCATAATTCCAAATGAAAACATAAAAAAGTCAGTT
Organism: Mobula hypostoma; assembly: GCF_963921235.1. Lineage (NCBI taxonomy): Eukaryota > Metazoa > Chordata > Chondrichthyes > Myliobatiformes > Myliobatidae > Mobula > Mobula hypostoma. The sequence continues at coordinate 82,686,870 of NC_086101.1, read as the reverse complement.
TCAATATTAGAAATCAACGCAGCACCAATTTATAGAAAAAGGCACTAAAACAGCACAGCTTTGAAAACCAAGTCACAAAGGCATCAGAATATAGTGGTTTTGGAAAATCAAGAATATCAGTGCATATTGAACATTGAGATACTGAGGTACTGACTAATAACAAAATAACCAAAATATTAAGCCATGGTGACAATAAACATGAAGATATTCCACTAAAGGTTGATGCCACATGTTCGAGAAAAAAATCATTGTTTCCTCTGGAATGGCTGTGCACACTGGAGCTCAATCCAATCTGGTTTTTCAGTTCAGTGATCTTTGGAACAATTCTCATTAAATGACTTTGGTCTAAAAAGCATTTCTCTCTCCACAGTTGTTGTCTCACCCATAGAGTATTTCAAACATTTTCTGAATTTATTTTATATATTTAATTTACATTTCAGGGCCTGTACTTTTTTGCATGTTCGCTTTAAGGAATGTGTTTGTAATGGGGCACCAGCTGCTATTGAACATTCATGGCCCAGTTATCTCCCTGCTCTACTCACTTTATATCTATGACTGTGTGACTAAGTACAGCTCCAATACCATATTCAAGTTTGCTGATGACACCACTGGTGTGGGCTGTATTAAAGCTGGTGATGAATCAGCATACAAGAGGGAGATTGAAAATTTGGCTGAGTGTTATCATAACAACAACCTCTCACTCAATGTCAACAAGAGCAAAGAGCTAATTGTATACTTCAGAAGAGGGAAACCAGAGGTCCATGAGCCAGTCCTCATCAGAGGATCAGAGGTGGAGATGGTTAGCAACTTCAAATTCCAGCGTGTTACTATTTCAGAGGACGTGTCCTGAACGCAGCATGTAAAGTAAGTTGCGAAGAAAGCACAGCAGCATCACTACTTCCTTAGAGATTCAGATTGACATCAAAATCTTTGACAAACTTCTACAGATGTGTCGTGGAAAGTGTGTTGACTGGCTGCATCAGAGCCTGGCATAGAAACAGCAATGCTTCTGAACGGAAAATTCTACAAAAGTTAGTGGATTCAGCCCAGCACGAGTAAAGCCATTCCAACCATTGAGCACATCTACATGAAACACTGTCACGGGAAGGCAGCGTCATCATCATAGATCCTCAGCACCCAGACCATGCTCTTTTCTCACTGCTGCCATCAGAGCCTCAGGACTCACACCACCAGGTTCAAGAACAGGTACTACCCCAAAACCCTCAGGCCCTTGAACAAATGGGCATAACTACACCTTGCCCATCCATTGATATTTTCCCCCAACCAATTATCTCACTTTAAGGACTTTTTATTTGTTATTTCATTTTCTCATTATTTATTTCTACTGAATTATATTTATATTTACACAGCTTGTTGTCTTCTGCACTCTGATTGATCTTTCATTGATCCTGTTATAGTTGCTATTCTATAGATTTGCTGATTACACCCACTGGAAAATAAATCTCAGGGTCGTACGTGGTGACATATATGCACTTTGATAGCAAAATTTACTTTGAACTTTGATCACTGCGGCAGAATGTCCAACCCATCACATAGTTTGAGACAAGTGGCAGGATGTGTCAACACCGCTGAACTCTCATGGGTAGAGCAATGGGTTGTTGAGGAGAAAGACTCAATGGGGAGAGTTTGCACACAAACAGCCCCTTTCATTTACATCTGGTTGCCAGACTTCCGTGAGGAGTGAAGAAATATTTTTTGGTTTGAATTATCTTACTTCATTTCGTTTTTTTTTTCTGTTGCTTGTTAATTTGTTACATTGTTTTCACTTTTGTTTTAATTTTCAATAATTATTATTTCACTTAATTCATTAAATTTACTAAAATAGCTTTGAAATGATTTTGACTCTGAGGCATTTAAAACTGTTCAAAAGTCTTTGCCAACAGTGACCTATCAAAACTCATTAAGGCATTCTAGGACACGAGAGCCCAAGACACTGGGCTAAGGCACACACAGCAATGAGCTCGACCCAGGTGTGATGGGTTACTTGTTTTACCTTCTGTAAGAAATAAAGGAGTATAACTCCATCTTCAAGCAAGTTAGTCAACCTCTCAAGGTGATAATGATTCTCATTTCATGTGAAAATGTTCCTTTCTGATCTCACTCCTAACTCGTTTATTTCAAGCATTCAGATGGTATCCTCTTCTGTCCCAGAAGAAATAATCTCTCTGCGTACATCATTATTATGTGCGATATCATATGACGTGGGTGATCATGGTCTCATAGCAATGACTGTCCTCGGCAAATTTTTTAACAGAAGTGGTTTGCCATTGCCTTCTTCTGGGCAGTGTCTTTACAAGACAGGTGACCCCAGCCATTATCAATATCCTTCAGGGATTGTCTGCCTGGTATCAGTGGTCACAGAACCAGGACTTGGGATATGCACCAGCTGCTCATACAACCATCCCATGGCTTCTCGTGACCCTGATCAGGGGCTAAGCCGATGCTACACCTTGTCCAAGGGTGACCTGCGGGGTAGTGGAGGGAAGGAGCCTCCTTTGTTAGAGATGTATCTCCAACTTGTCACACTATTTTAAAAATTGCTGTCAACTTAAATACCTTCATTTAGTATTGGAGGTGTGGTATCCAATTTGATGCTACTAATATTTACAAATTTAAGTTTTAAGGCATGGTAACATTGTGGTGAAATTTGCTGGAAGCTCTTGAGTATTCAGCATTTCTTCCTGAGATGCAGAGACAAAACTACATTCTAGTTTGGATTTGAACAAGAATTATACAGGGTCATTACTAAATAACACAATTTGAAATACTATGAGATAAATACAACAGTGAGTCTAATACATCAAAGATCTCACAGACAAGAAGGAGGAAAATGACCAGCTGGTCTGTTTTTGCTGGTAAAAATGGAAAGAAAAATATTGGCCATAACACCCTTAGGACTTTCAGTTCTTGTGGAGGTGTCAGTAACAGGCCCTGTGATTATTCAGACGAAGTCTACGTATTGATTTAATTGCTGCATGGAAAGATGGGACCCGTAGCAATATATTGGCATTGCAAAGAAATTATAGCCTAGAAAATGCAGCTGAATCCACAAGCAACGGTCTTTAAGAGTGGTAAACACTGAACACAACCAACATCTCTTCAGTAGGATACAGAATATTTAGTGCTGACCTTCCTTTAGTCTGTTTATTTTATTTTATTTAGAAATGCAGGTCCTTCCGGCCCAATGAGCCACACCATCCAGCAGTCCACCTATTTAACGCTAGCCTAAGCACAGACTTTGGACTGTGAGAGAAACCCAAAGCACCTGGAGGAAACCCATGTGATCACAGGGAGAATGTACGAGCTCCTTACAAACTTTGGCAGAACTGAACTCCGAACTCCAGAATGCCCCAAGCTGTAATAGCATTGTCCTAACTGCTATGCTAGTGCGTCACACATCAATGTGCAGAACAAAAGCTACTGGGAAAACTTAAAGACTAAAGTGGGACATGTGCGGAGTCAACTAAAGATAGTAGGTATGTTGATGTCAAAATCTTTGGTCTATGGTTGATTGGTGATGGCCTGGCTAATAAGTATGAAAAGGTTGCCCCACACACCTTAGGCTGGCCGAGGATTTTGTCAAATTAATCAGATTGATTTCTTTATTGCAGAATGAGCTGGGTCTGTTAATAAACTTAGTAAATTATCCACCACTGACTGATAACTGTTTGAAGTTCCTAAATGCCACAACCTCCTTCAGTAGTTACTTTTTCAAATACATCAATGGCAGATTCATCAGTGCCTCATCATGCTGTGTCATTAGCCTAATGCATGAAGATTAAAGCGGTTTGCCACCTTAGTTATGACTGCAGCTACACCAATCTGTAACATTCCAATTCTACCAGAGTGCTCTTCCATTAGTAATTATACAGCATGTCACAGGGGTTAAAGTGTTGGGTAGACTGCCTTGTCTACCATAGCAGTTTATTTACCTAGAGGGTGTTTGGAATATAGAGCTCAAAATAAATTAAAATATTAAAAACTACTTTCAAAAGACCCATCGCTAATGCATTTAATTATTTTAGTAAAGTGAGCTGAAATTCTCTGAGGGTGAACCTTAACCTTTCTCTGAATTTCACCAGAATAGATTACAGATATTTTTGTCCCCATTTTGAAACAAATAACCAGGCTTATATATTCATATGCTACTTGCATAGACACAAGCACATACAGTACACATATACAGACATGAAGGTATTTTTACTGAAGGAATTCAACTTGTCATCACGGCTGTTATTGCTTCCTACAGACTGTCATATTTTTCAAAGTCCCTAATCTGTTTAGTAAATCACTTTATTTCGTTATTTAGTTCAGTGACACGATCTGTGATATTTTGCACCCATCACCTCATTTGTAGATGACATTTTCCAGTAATATCCACCACTTTAGCATTTCCCCATAATCTCTGGACAGAAATAGTTATTTGCAACTCCTTTTAAATGAAAAACGCAATCCTAGTCCTGGAGAATCGCAACAAAATTCACTGCAAAAGCCATAGCTGTTTACGTTGGCTTCATTACAAGATACTTCATTTCGAATAGTTCTCCAAGGTAAATTGCAGTAACGCAGAATGAAACTCGTTGTCACCTTACACTTGCTTGTATGATTCTGTGCTTGTTCAGAGGCTGTACAATTGAAAGGAAAAGTCACAAGGGCTGACAGCAATCAGAGTTCACACGCAGGGCAATGACTATTCCATAACTCTCAACTTGCCTTCATCAAACCTAACAAACTAAAGCAAGGTATAACAAACACTCTGTTGCAAAAATATAAAACATTTCTGTGCCGAGCTTTAATTTCTTGATTTTGGCAAGGATGTAGCACAATTCTTCTGTATGTTCTAGACACCAAGAAAATCATCCCAGAGATTAACTAAAGGCCAGAATATGTAATGGAGGTTGTGGTTAAGAACTTTGAGGGCAAGATTACTTCCTAGAACTGTGAAGAACAGCCTGTACTTAGATCATCCAGTTCAATTTCAAGTGTTCCACCTTTTATTAAAGATATTTAACACTTAGCTTCATCATTCCCCCCTCCCCACCCCCCACCATTGCTGGAGTCTCGTGATTCCTTCCCAGACTGGTTAGACAGGCAGATGGCCTACAAAAATATTCTGAATAGTTAGCCATCAAAAATTAAATATGAGCTACGAAGAGGAATTTTTCTTTTTCCCTTTGAGGAGTGGTCTTGCTTTCAAAATTACCATTTATGTGGGAAAAAATTGCAATATTGTAAGTTAACTATATTTGCTATATGAGGAAAGGAGGCTGCATAATGAAAGCAGTTTGCAGCCCAATATTCAGAAATTGACCTAAAGTCCATTCTGACATGACAGGAAAGAATTTAAACAACAATGGGAGAGAAATAAATAAATTTACTAAATTTAATTGCGTCCTCTTTTGTACAACACCCACCAGGCCAGTGATTTGTGGCTCTTTGCTATTCTATAATAATTGCAATGTGGTAATAAAAAGCTCTTCAAACAAAAGGACCAGTCTGTTTACATATAGCACTTCATGTCCAATATGGTTAGTTCATATCAACATTACAACACAGGTGGGTGTAACACTACTGTAACACTTGAAATTGTACTTGATCACTTGGAATAGAATTCAGAATTATGATTTTGAAACATATTAAAATAGTATCAAACAACTTATGCAGGTACCTGAGAAGAGGACAAATGTCAGGTTGTGTACTGAATAAATACTCTCTGATATTAAATGTACTTTGAAACTGAAATTTTGAAGGGAGAAGAACCAAAAACCCTCTTTGTTCAGACCATGCCTGGAGGAGAATCTGAAATTAAGCATTAGGTTAATGGAGATGGTAAATTAACAGCAGTGTTTGGCTTAGTGTGATTCCATCTTAAAATTGGGACATATCATTCATGGGGTATTGAAGCCAGGCAGGATGACCTAGTTCATAAAAGCAAGAGATCTTGAGGGTATTGGAAATCTTGACTAAACATACAATATGCCGGAAGAACTCAGCAAGTCAGGCAACATCTATGGTGGGGAATAAACAGGCACCATTTTGGACTGAGATTCTTCTTCAGGATTGGAGGAAGGGGGCAGATGCCAGAATGAGAAAATGGAAGTGGGGGAGGGGTAGGAGTACATGCTTGTAGATGATAGGTAAGAGCATGTGAGAGGGGAAGGTGGGTGGTGAAAAAAGAAACTGGGAGGTGATAGGTGGGAGATGTAAAGCACTGAAGAAGAAGGACTCTAATGGGAGTGGACAATGGGTAATCTAGTTGGTTGAAAGCAGGTATCAGCAGGAAAACTGCTAGACCAGAGGACATAATCTTGAAAGGGTGATCTGGTCATTCACCAGAAGTAGTGCTTCTTTGGATCTTCAACAGACTGACACTACCCCCCAACATCCAACAAGACCAGCTCTTCACAGTTTCAGAGATTCCTGACTTCCGATGCTGTCTGTGTGGTATTTGTATGCTCTTCATGTTGCTGTGGATTTCCTCTGGGTGCTCCAGTTTTCTCCAACATCCCAAAGAATTGTGGGTAGGTTGGTTAGTAGGCCACTGTAAATTGCTTGTGATGCGCAGGTGATGAGTACAACCTGCTGAGCCAATGAGGATGTGGGGAGATTAAAAACACTAGATTAACATGTGGTTTGTGTAAATGGATTGATGAAGGTCAGTGCAGATGCAAGTGTGTCAAATGGCCCATGTTTGTGTTGTATCCCTATGATTCACTGCACAGTCAAAGGACAGAAACTACAAGCAGTGGACCAGTTTACTTACCTTGGCAGCACCCTCTCTCGAGCAGTGACTATCCATACAGAAGTTAATTGCAGAATAGCGAAGGCAAGATCTGCTTTCGGTACACTGCGCTCCACCGTATGGGAACGTTGAGGAATCAGTCCAGCAACAAAACTGAAGGTCTACAGAGCCGTGGTACTCATTACCCTCCTGTATGCCTGTGAAATGTGGACTGTGTATTGAAGGCATGCAAGACAGCTCAACCATTTCCACATGACTTGTCCTCACAGAATATTGGGCATCAGATGGCAAGACAAAGAACCAGACACTGAAGTTCTCTCTAGAGTAAGTCTATCATCAGTCCACACACTGCTGATGAGAGCACAGACCCGGTGGTCAGGTCATGTCATCCGCATGCTGGAAGAGTGCATACCCAAGCAGTTCCTTTTTGGGGAACTCTCTGCTGGAAGACACTCGCATGGAGGGCAGATGAAATATTAGAAAGACACACTAAAGGCCTTCCTGAAGTCATTTGACATAGACACGATCTCCTGAGAAATGCTGGCACAAAACCGCCCTACCTGGCGTGGCCTCATCCACAAGGGCTGTCAAGCTTACAAAGCAAGACGCATTGCTGAAGCACAACATAAGCGCGAGCTGCGCAAGACCAGAGCCACCAGTGCAACAACTGCAGTGCCTACACATGTCTGCTCAACATGTGCCAGGACATTCCGTGCTCGAACTGGCCTGACCAGTCATCTTTGGACACACCGCATCCAGACTCAAAGTGACAAATAGTGAAGATGGACGAACCACCACCCATTGTGGATGATGGGTGTGGACTGAGTGTGTCAAAGGGCCTGTTACTCGGTTGAATTTATGATTCTCAGACTCAAGTGGAGGCATATCATCACAATTTAAAGAACTCTGCTATCCTGTCATTTATTAAATTTTCAGACAAGAGCTCTGCACAAAGAACGGTATTTCAATTAGCAAACACATTCTAGAACCAAACAAGAAGAGAAGTGAATGAAGAAAAGAGAAGTCTACAAGACAGTGAGAGGTTGACTGTGCTCGGGGTTTTTCTCCTTGCAGAGAATGATGACTGGTTGAGGTGCACAAGATGAAAACAGGCATAGATCAAGTGGATAGACAGAAAGTTTAAGGTGTTAGAAAGAAAGTGTAGAGGGGACGTCAGAAGTAGATTTTTTACACAGACAGTGGTAGGTTCATGAAATGCGCTGACAGGGGTGATGATAGATGTAGGTGCATTAGGGATATTTAAGGGACTCTTAGGTAGACACATGGATGAAAAAGTGGTGGACTATATGGGAGGGAAGGACTGACTGATGTTGGAATAAGTTAAAGGGTTGGAACTACATCATGGGCTGAAAAGCTTGTACTGTGCTGGACTGTTTATGTTTGATGATTAAAGATTTCATCTGAGAGAATTTCATCAGTCAAATAATACATAGACACTAACAAGTATAGATTTGGTGGGATGAATGGCCTTTTATTTAATGCTTTTGTTTCTTGTCCTGCTTTTCATCTCCTAGAATTGGATAAGGACTGGGACAAAGGTGACTGACTGCCTTTTTTTTCCATAGCCATCCATTCACAGGATGCAAACACTGCTGGCATCATCGTGGCCCCTGAACTGGGGAGACAGACAAGTAAACCACATTGTTTATCTAACTTTCGAAAAATTTGGGCCAGAAGAAAAAGAATAAATCAACAAATTATTTAAATTAAAAAAAAGTTATCCCTAGCGGCAGATTTTGTTCAAAATGTTCTTGTCAGGTATTTGGAAAGTTATTGAAATATCACACACAAATGCTGAGCAATTACGTGAATTGCTTGTACAGGATCATAGTTTTTTTGCTGAAGCAAATGTTTTTTGCATTATTCAGCTTATCAGCTGGTGTCCAAGTGACTGCATTTTTCCTGCTCTATAGATTAACCGCTCTGACCTGCTGAAAGAGGGTTGTGAACATTATTAAGAGATCTGATCATTAGTTAACCATTTTGCTGCTTCTACTGTTCTATGTGGACAAGTTAGGTATACCAAATTATGAAGGGTATAGACAGGGTAAATACAAACAAGTTTATTCCACTGAGGTTGGGTGGGACTAGGCTAAAGATTAAATGTGTAATATTTAATGGAAACCTGAGAGGGAGCTTCTTCACTCAGAGGGTGGTGAGAATATGGAACAAACTGCCAGCAGAAATGATGGATGTGTGTTTGATTTCAACTTTTAAGAGAAATTTGGATAAGTAGATATTTTGGAGGGATATGGAGGGCTATAGCCCGATGGGACTTGGCAGAATAAAAGTTTGGCATGACTGGATGCTCAAAGGGACCAGTTCTGTGCTGTGGTGCTCTTTGATTGTTAGAAAGGCACACAGATAAAATAAAAATATTGGAGTTACGGGCTAGGTAGGAGGAAGGAGCTACACTGATTTGGTTGAAAAAGGTCAGTACAACATTGTGGGGCAAGGGATAATTTGTACTATTTGGTGATCTAAAAACAAGCCATTGGGTGCAGTTGTTTGCAATGAATACTAAGTACTGCACCCGGGATAAGTAGGGAAAATCATTTCAGGTCATAAAATATTTTTGAAGGGGACTGTGTTAGAAGGTTCATTTGCAGAATTCTCACCAAACACCATGAAAACAAATCTATTTGAAGAACAGATGGTAGACAATTATGCTTACTTGTAGCAAATAAGAAGAAACCATTCCATTTCAACCTTCTTTTCTGTTAAGGTCTGCAAACTAATCTATGTCCATATAAACCAAGTAGTTTACAGAGTTTGTGCCTACTTTGCAAACATTGCATAAGTGTTTCGCAAAAATGACCCATGGGACTTAAATCAGTAAATGCATTCCATATGCAATGCAGGTTGTATTGTTTAATAGATAATCTGTTTTCTGGCAGAAAATGGACCAATAACTGAGTTTGAACGTGAACTTTATAACGATTGCATTTTGATAATTATATTTCCATTCATAAAGCCAACTGTAGAAAATATTCTCACCTCTCTGAGTTTTGCACTTCTTAAATATAAAAGAAAGATCTGATATCTCTGTGCAGTGGTGCCTTTGATAATAAAGTCTCAGCTATTCAGAAATGGAGTTATTATATTAAATCTGGTCACGTTGATCAATTCACCTTTGCCATCAGCAATGTGAATTGATGGTATCTTTCAAAACTAGGGATTTAAATTCTGTCTAAGGCCGGGTTCCCAATGTTTTTTATGCTATGGACCCCTACCGTTAACTAAGGGATCCGTAGAACGCAGGTTGGGAACCCCTGGTCTAAGGTAATAAGACTCATTGGATTCCAGCACTCTACGCTCCTCATCTCACCCTCCTCTTTATGTCAGATTCCTTCAGTTAGCAGTTGTGGCCGTCTATTGGCACTCCTCGAATGGATAAATGGCATTGAAAGGCGACTAAAAATATTCAGGGGAAAGGCAACATACTCATGATAATTGATCCATTTCTTTCACTGTGTAGCTAAATGCAACAGCAGTTCTGATAGTGTGCAACTTATTTTTTTTTATGAAACCATATTTTTCAAAGGAGTTTCCTTGTCAGCTTACAGCTTTCCCGTTGCTGGAACTAGAGGGTGAGGCAGTTATGACCAATTAGTTTGTGTAACTGATTTAATTATGATTAATATGACCTGAAAACTGCAGCTTTCAAACACTCAGCAGCAGAAGGCTATTTAGGTATTTGATCAAAGGCATACTTAAGTTATTTAACTTCATACTAAAATGGACTGGGATTGAATTTAATTTATGTTCTTTTCCTAATACTACTCCCAGGAGATCTGCTTTTTTTTGGGGGGGGGGCGTGTGGAGAAACAAATGACACCCTATTGAAAAAAAAGGATAGCTTTAAACTGCTCTGTTTACAGAGGCTAAAATTTTCAGAAGTTCTTGGTATAACAGCAAAATTTCCTCATTTTTCAAAGTTAGTTTTTCATGCTAATTCAATGATAATTATTTGTGTCTGCTAAAAATTCCATTTGGACACTGTTTAATGTCCATTTATCTCCTGAAATCCTACAGAATTATTCCAGAAGGAAATGACACCAGTGAGCTCAGCAGTCAAAGGACATTATCTTCAACCTAAAATACAGAATCAATTTTAATACCACCAGCATATGTCGTAAAATTTGTTATCTTTGTGACAGCAGTACCAAGATATATAATAATAGAAAAAAAACTGTAAATTACAGTGCAAAATAGAAATAGAAAGGTTGTGAGGTATTGTACATGGGTTCTATGTCCATTGCAAAATTGGATGGCAGAGGGCGAAGGCACCGTTCTTGAATCATTGAGCTTGTGCCTTCAGGCTTCTGTACCTCCTTCTTGATGGTAGCAATGAGAATAAGGCATTATCTGAATGATGGGGGTCCTTAATGATGGATGCTTTTTGAGGCATTGCTCCTTGAAGGTGTCCTGGATACTATGGAGGCTATCCAAGAAGAGTACATTAACTTTACAATTTTCTGTAGCTTCTTTCGGTCCTATGCAGTAGTTCTTCCCCCCAACACCAGTCAGTGAACTAGCCAGTTAGAATGCTTTTCACAGTACATCTGTCGAAATTTTCAAGTGTTTCTGGTGACATACCAAATGCCATCAAACTCCTCATGAAATATAGCTACTGTCTTTCCTCCTTTGTAGCTGAGCCAATATGTTAGGTCCAGGATAGGTCCTCAAGGAAATTTATGCTGGAGAAGCAAAGTTAGACAATGAAGAGAAAGGACCCCTTCCTTGGTTCTAATGCAAGTTCTTCTGAGGTTACGTGATGAGGCATTAAGACTCTTTTGCAAACATCATTAAACATTAAAGGGAATAGTGTACATTGTCACCCAATACAGAACGCCATTCATCCAGAGCGAATCATGTGCTGTCGGCATTACAGACAGAACATTCCTGCCCATTACTATTAATGGCTCATTACTATTAATTTTGTCTCAATATTTGATTTCCACCTTTATTCCTCTCTCTGGATCTTCCTGCATACCATTCATATTCTGACTTACCCTGGAACAGCGTTATTTGAATGTTTCAGCCAAAATGACCTGGCAATCCAAGCTCTACATTTGGTTAGGCTGTCATCTCAATGAGAGGCCATAAAATATTCCCTTTAATGAATGAGCAGTGAAAAGACTACAGAATGTGAAAACTTAAGTGTTAATATTTAATGTGACTGCAATAAAATAGATGAAACATTTTTGCTTCTTTACAGGATCCTTGTTGTCTTTCATACAGCTATGCATATTAAAATACAACTGCAATCCAGTCTTGTTCATTAAATTACTGATAGAGTTTTACATACCACACCTAATGCAATTTATTTCCTGCTTTTGTCACATCTTATCACTAATGAAACACATAGTTCTGTTGAGTTATGCCATTTGTAGAATATGAATGTTCGTGTCTGCAATATTTTGTTTCCAACATCTTAAACTGGCCAAAAGCTTGTGATGTTACTCAATAAGCTGTCTGTAGCCTTAGTGATCGTCTTCAGCTGCAGATATAAAGCAAAGGGATTCAAGGGATAATGCAGAGCATTTTGTGTTGCAAATGTAAGAAATGCTTATTAAGGTACATTTTTGAGACTTTGTCTAGAATTAGAATTAGAATCAGGTTTATTATTTGGGCGGCTCAGTAATGTAATGGTTAGCACAATGCTTTATGGTAATGGTGACATGTCCTCAATTCCCGCTGCTGCCTGTAAGGAGTTTGTATGTTTCCCTTCGTGACTCTGAGGGTTTCTTCCAGGAGCTCCAGTTTCCTCTCACAGTCCAAGGATGTACCGGTTGCTAGGTTAGTTGGTCATTGTAAATTGTTCTGTGATTAGACTAGGGTTAAATCGGGGGATTGTTCGGAAGTGTGACCCGAAGGGCCTATCCCATGCTATATCTTAATAAATAAACAAACAAACAAATAAATAACAGATATGAAATGTTGTTTTTCATAGCGAAATCATAAAATTACTATAAATTATAAAATAAATAACTAGTTTGAAAATAATGTGGTAGTCATAGAGTCATAGAAAATTACAGCCCATCTAGTCCATGCCTAACCATTTAAGCTGCCTACTCTCATTGACCTACATTGTGATCATACCCTCCATACCTCTACCATCCATGTTTCTATCCGAACTTCTCTTAAATGTTGAAATCAAATTCGCGGACTGGCTGGTGGTGCAATGACACCAGCACTGGACCCTGGAACAGAGGTTCCCGGGTTCGAATCTCCTGAGTACGCTTTCCATCCGTGCTGGGTTGAGTGTCGAGATCGCAACTCGACCTCGTAAAATAAAGGGAAAAATACGGCGAAATGTCTGTGTGAGGAATGGCACGTCACATAGTCTCTCTCTCTCCACGCCTTGTAAAAATGGAGGCATTCATGGAGGCACGTACACACACACACACACACACACACACACACACACACACACACACACACACAGACGCACACTCACAGACGCCAAAAAAAATCAAACTTGCATGCACCACTTGCACTGGCAGCTTGTCCCACACTCTCACGACACTCTGAGTGAAGATGTTTCCCCACATGTTCCCCTTAAACATTTCACCTTTCACCCTTAACCCATGACCTTGAGTTGTTCTCCCACCCAACCTCAGTGGAAAACACCTGCTTGCATTGACCCTATCTATACTCCTCATAATTTTTTATACATATCTAACAATTCTCCTCTCCATCTTCTACATCCTAAGGAATAACATCCTAACCTATTCAATCTTTGCTTATGACTCAGGTCCTCCAGATCTGGCAACATCCTTGTAAATTTTCTCTGTACTCTTTCAACCTTGTTTACATCTTTCTTGTAGACAGGTGATGAAAACTGCACAAAATATTCCAAATTAGGCCTCACCAATGTCTTATACCACTTCAACATAACATTCAACATACTGTTCATAAGTTGTTCACATTCAACATTGTGTTGGGCCGGCTGGTGGCGCAATGGCATCAGCGCTGGACTCCGGAGCGAAGGCTCCCGAGTTCGAATCCAAGTTGTGCCACTCCCTGAGCACACTTTCCATCCGTGCCGGGTTGAGCGTCGAGCTAGTCACACGGCCTCATAAAAAAAAGGGTCGAGTCATGAAAGTTTATATCGTGACACGGTTAATCCGAAAAGAGACCAATCCTGACACCACGCGCCAGACAAGAATGGCTGACTGTCTGGTGCAACACGCAAAAAAAAACATTGTGTTCATGCAGTATTCAAAAATCCGATGGCAGAGAGGTAAAAGCTGTTTCTGAATTGTTGATTGTGGTTCTTCAGGCTTCCTCCCTGATGGTGGTATTGAGAAAAAGGCATGTCCCGGATTGTGAGATGTGCCCACCTTGGACATGCCCTCTTGTTTGTTAGTGGATTGTTAGTGGTGGATGCTCCCTTCTTGAAGCACCAGCTCTTGAAGTTGCCCTCAATGGTAGGGAGGATTGTGCCCATTATGGAGTTGCTGAGTCGAAAAACCCTCTCCAGTCCCTTGCATTCTTGTGCATTGCAGCCTCTATACCAATCAGTAATGCAACTAGAGAGCATGCTCTCCACAATATATCTGTAGAAATTTGCAAGAATTTTTGATGACATATCAAATATTCTCAAGCTCCTACTGAAATAGAACTATTGAAATTGAAATGCCTTCTTCATGATTGGATCAATGTGTTGGGTCTAGGACAGATCCTCTGAGATGCTGATGCCTAGAAACTTGAGGCTACTGCCCTTTAAACCAACAAAGTCTGGTGTGGGTTCTCATGACTTCCTCTTCTTGAACTCCATGATCAATTCTTTGGTCTAGCTAATGTTGAGTGCAAGGTTGCCATTGCGTACCACTGAATCAGCCCGTTTAGACTGCACACTTCCTTGTCGCCACCTGGGACTTTTCTAAAACCACTGGTGTCATTTGCAAATTTAGAAATGATGTTTGAGTCGTGCTTAACCACTTCATTTTTCCTTGCTAGGGGACATTTAAGGATTGAAAAATTCTGAGAGTGATAGATGAGCAACACACACACAAAATGCTGGAGGAACTCAGCAGGTTAGGCAGCATCTATGGAACAAAGTACTGTCAACATTTTGCGCTGAAACTCTGGGTTTCAGCCTGGAACATTGACTGTACTTTTTTTCCATAGATGCTGTCTGGCCTGCTGAATTCCTCCAGCATTTTGTGTGTGTTGCTCAGATTTCCAGCATTTGCAGATTTTTTTCTTGTTTGTGAGAGTGATGTGATAGATGTTTCTTTTCCTTGAGTGCACCCTTTGTCACAAGTAGGCTTCAGATCTCTTGGCATTAAAAATCCAAATGTATTCATTTGATGTTGAGATAAAGTTTAACAAATGATGACTCTGTCCTTAAGACCATGAGAACCTAAGACATAGGACCATTGATTGGAGTACTGTGCAGATCCAATAGGAAGGAAAGATGAAAGAGCAGATTATTACTTAAATGGTAAAAAATTGCAGCATGCTGCTAGGCAGAGGGACACGGGAGGGCTTGTGCATGAATCGCAAAGGGTTGGCTTGTAGGTGCAACAGGCCATCAAGAAGGCAAAAGAAATGTTGGGCTTCATTGCTAGTGGGATTGAATTTAAGAGCAGGGAGATAATGCTGCAACTGTACAGGGTACTGATGAGGCTGCACCTGGAGTACTGTGTGCAGTTCTGGTCTCCTTACTTGAGAAACAATATACTGCCTTTGGAGGTGGTGCAGAGGAGGTTTGCCAGGTTGATTCCAGAGATGAGGAGAGATTGAGTCACCTGGGACTCTACTTGCTGGAATTCAGAAGAATGAGAGATCTTATAGAAACATATAAAATTATAAAAGGGATAGATAAGATAGAGACAGGAAAGTTGTTTCCTCTGGACATAGCCTCAAGATTGGGGTGAGTAGATTTAGGACAGAGATGAGGAGGAACTGCTTTTCCCAGAGGGTGGTGAATCTGGAATTCTCTGTCCAATAAAGCAGTGGAGGCTTCCTCAGTAAATATATTTAAGACAAGGTTGGATATATTTTTGCATAGTAAAGGAATTAAGGGTTATGGGGAAAAGGCAAGTAGGTGGAAACGAGTCCATGGCCAGATCAGCTGTGATTGTATTTAAGCTGATGCAGGCTCGATGGGCCAGATGTACTCCTGCTCTCATTTCTTGTATTCTTATGTTAACAGGAGTGTTCTCACGCAGGTCCGACAAAGAGCTTGAAAAGCAGCAAATTTTTGGGCAGGAGTCATTGATTGGAGTACTGTGCAACAGGAACGTTCTTGCGCAGGTCCAACAAAGATTTTCAATGGAATACCGGGTCTCTTACCATCTAGCAGAGCGGTCATCGTAGGAGTGGTCATCATCGGGGTAGTCTGAGGTGGAGCAGGAAGGCTTTGGCTGAAACAAGGCTTCAGCAAAGGCAGGCGGAGTCTAGGTAAGTTCATTCCTTATTTCTTATTCAACTCTAGAGTGAATAGGAGATATGTCAACAGAGCCAGTGTTCTGCTCTGGGTATCAGATATGGGATTTCCAGGACACTACCAGCCTCCCTGATGGCACATTTGTGTCAGGTGCACCGAGATACAGCTCCTTAGAGACCGCGTTAGAGAACTGGAGCTGCAGCTTGATGACCTTCAGCTTGATAGGTAGATATAGATAGGAGCTACGGGGAGGTAGTTACCCCGAGGCTACAGGAGACAGGAGAAATTCATATTGCAATTTGAGAGGGAGAAGCACAAGTCAGATGTATCAGTTTTAGAATGGAATAAAGGGAATTACAGAGGCATGAGAGTGGAGTTTGCCCTGGTAGAGTGGAGGAAGATACTGGTGGAGATGACTATTCTCTAAATGGGGAAAAGGTTCAAACATCAGATGTACAAAAGGACTTAGGAGTCCTCTTGCAAGACTCTCAGAAGATTAATTTACAGGTTGAGTCTGTGGTCATGAAGGCAAATGCAGTGCTGGCATTTATTTCAAAGGAAATAGAATATTAAAACAAGGAGATAATAATGACCCTTTATAAGACACTAGTCAGGCCGCATTTAGAGTATTGTCAACAGTTTCAAGCCCATATCTTAGAAAGGATGAGAATCCAGAGGAGGTTCACAAGGATGATTCTGGGAATGAAGGGTTAACACCGGAGGAGCATTTGGCAGCTTTGGGCCTGTGCTCACTGGAATTCAGAAGAATGTAGGGGTGATCCCATTGAAGTGTACCGAATGTTGAAAGTGGTATCTGGGATCAGCCATGATGGAATGGTGGAGCAGACTCGATGGGGGACATGGCCTAAATCTGCTCCTATGTCTTTAGGTCTTATGATCTTATAGACCAGTATTAGGCCATTTGGCCCATTGAGTTTGCTCCACCATTACATCATGGCTGATTTATTATCCTACTCAACCCCATTCTTCTGCCTTCTCCCCAGAACCTTTGATTCCCTGCTAATTAAGAACATGTCAACCTCTGCTTTAAATATATCCAACAGCTTGAGCTCCACTGCCATCTGTGGCAATGCAAATCCTTAGCTGCAATGTAAGGAACAGTATGTTTAACTGAGGTTACATAACAAGGCATCAACAGTTTTCAGCAAAAGAATTCAAGTGCGTACTGCGTGCCATCACATGTTACACAATGCCACTCATCCAAATCTAGTCACATGCTGGTAGCATTACTGGCATAATCGAGTCATAGAACACTACAGCTCAGAAATAGGCCCTTTTGGTCCATTTAGTCTATGTCGAGCTATTAAGTTGCCTACTCCCATTGACTTGTACCTGAACCATAGGTTCTCAATACCCCTCCCATCCATGTACCTATCCAAAGGTTGAAATTGTAACTCATCCACCACTTCTGCTGGAAGCTCGTTCCACACTCTCACCACCCTCTGAGTGAAGAAGATCCCCCTCATATTGCTGTTAAACATTTTAGCTTTCACTGTTTTCCCATGACCTCACCCAATCTCAGTGGAAAAAGCCTGCTTGCATTTACCCTTTCTGTACCCTTCATAATCTTGTATACCTCTTTTGAATCTCTCCTCACTGCCCTACATTCTAGGGAATGAAGTCCTATCCTTCACAACCTTTCCTCAGCTCCTCAAGACTTGCTAATATTCTTGTAAATTTTCTCTGCACTTGTTCAATGTTATTGATATCTTTTCTGCAGATAGGTGACCAGAACTGCATACAGTTCTCCAAATTAGGCCTCACCAACATCTTAAACAATGTCAACATAACATCCCATCTCCTGTACTCAGCACTTTGATTTATGAATGCCAATGTGCCAAAAGCTCTCCTTATGACCTTGTGATGCTACTTTCAAGGAATTATGGATCTGTATTCCCAGATCCCTCTGTTCTACTGCACTCCTCTGTGCTCTACTATTCACTGTATAAGTCCTACCCTGGTTTCTCCTTCCATAGTGCAACACCTCACACTTGTCTGCATTAAATTCCATAATGTTCCTAATTTACAATTAGCTTACCTCATCCATACTTCCTATGGCAAAACAAGTTACAGCTTCAGGAAGACAAAGGGGGATATGTGAGGCAACTTTTGGGATGGACAATTAAATGAAAGCCTTGTCTGCAATAGTCACGTCCCAGTCCATATTTTCTGCATGGAAGTGTTTTGCAAAGTACTGCATGCATTCAGTGGCCACCTAATGAGGTATCTCCTGTACCTAATAAAGCCACCATTGAGAGTACATTCATGGTCATCTGCTGCTGTCGCCTATCCTCTTCAAGGTTTGATGTATTATTCATTCAGAGATGCTCTTCTGCATGCCACCTGCTTTCATCTGGAGAGTAAGCAAGCATCTGAGAATAGACTGGTGACACTAATTCACAAACTGAGAAAGAATATGGAAAACCGGAATGAATAAATGGATAGTATGAATCATTGACAGTGAAAAAGAAATTCATCATTCCATTCAATAAAAAAAACTTAAAAGTTAAGTTTACTAAATAATTTTTGCACTGGAGGGCATGATAGATGTTAATATTGGTTGATGTTGCAACCACTGAACAGGTGGTGAAAAATATCATTCTTAGCTTTTGAAATTAAAGCCATTTTCTTATGGATGTTGATCATTTGTTGTGCCATATGATACCAGAGGTGGACTTCAATGTGAATTGATTAGTAATGTAACTTGTCATTCCCTGCAGGGCTCGTCATGCTCACAATGGTTAAGTTATTGGGCTAATATTCAGTACTACTGACCCAGAAAATGATTTGAGTAATGAGGAATTTAAATTCAAATAATTAACTTCATAAGGAATAAAAGTGGTAACCCTGAATTATAAGAATGTAATAACATTAAATATTATCATCAAATTGGTTAACTTTTAACTTTAATCAGAAATGCCACAGTAAACTATTCAATCCAGTGAAAATTTGGGATGGATAATAAAATGCCAGACTTGTCAGCAAGATCCACAATCCAATCTATATTTTCTGCAAAGAAGAGTTTTGCAAATAAGTACATGCACTCAGTGGCCACTTTTTGAAATACCTCCTGTACATAATAAAGCTGCCGTTGAGTGTATGCTCACGGTCATCCGCGACTGTAGCCTATCCACTTCAAGGTTCAATGTGTTATGTGTTCAGAGATGCTCTTCTACACACCACTATTGTAACGTGGTTATTTTAGTTACTCTCTCCTTTCTGGCAGCTTGAACCATTCTGGCCATTCTCCTTTAACCTTTCTCATTAACAAGGAATTTTTGCCCACAGAACTGAAACTCACTGGATTTTTGTTTGTTTGTTTTTTTGCACCATTTTCTGTAGGTTCTAGTGACTGTAGTGCATGAAGATCCCGGGAGATCGGCGTTTTCTGAGTTACTCAAACAACCCCATCTATCACCAACAATCATTCCGTGTTCAAAGTCACTTAGATCACATTTCTTCCCCAATTCTGATGTTTGGACTGAAAAGCAACTAAGTCTCTTCACCATGTCTGCATGCTTTTATGCATTGAGTTGCTGCCACATGATTGGCTGATTGGACATTTACATTAAAGAGCAGGTGTACAGGTATACCTAATAAAGTGGTCACTGAGTTTATAATCAGCCTCCGAATTAAATGAGAGAAACAAATGTCTTTGCCAAAAATTGAGTAATGGTGTGACAGAAGAATCCAATGTACTGGCATGATGAATGACCTCACCTGAGCTTTCTGAAAATGATGCAGAGTGTTGGTTAAGTGCTTGCTTACAGTGAAGAAGGAGAAAACATCACAAAATACTTTTGCAAGTTTACAGAAATCGGTGGTAACATTTCTAGTTCTGGCTAGGCAGGGGCAGTGGTGGCATGCCAATTTTTTTTTAATTTCGGAAAGCAAACTACTTAAGAAATTGAGTCACAAGGCAAAATTAAACATCTGAAGGAACTAACTGAGTTAATTCAATGGAGGGAAAGAAATTGCCGACAAAATCTGGTTGGGACCTAAAGCAACACAATGATTCAATACATCAAGAATCCCTTCCAACCGCACCACCACCACCAGCGCTATCACTGATTCTCAACTTGTTGGTTCCTCAATCAGTTTGCTTTTCACTCTAGTTAAGAAGCTGCAGGGAAATGAGCAATATATTAATTTATGGGAATTGTGGTTTGTACTTCAGGAAGCAAGGGCTGAATTTCAGCTCTAATGTTTGGATAGAAGTTTTGTTTGGTGAGTTTTAAGCATTTTAACTCAAGTTAACTTGGACATTTGGAAATTAATTGCCGTAAAGCTCTGGTACATAATCCCTCTGAAAATTAATTTTTGGCAGAAATAAGTAAATAATACAAATAATAAAATAAAATATATTTTTCTTTTCCTAATTGATGCTTGATAATCATAATGACTAAATTCCTAGTAGTGGCTTGATAACATTCCCACAGTTCTGGAAATGCTTTCAATTTGCTGAGTCAGTTAACTAAAGTGTAGAGCTGTGTGTGAGTCCCAACGCTCCACATGATACGTCCATTGATTAAGGTGCGAGCCAGTGTCCTGCTGGGTTTGAATACCAACCAGAAAACCAGGGTACTTAGTGAAACTAGTTATTTTGCACTATTCTAGTTGTTAGGGAGTATTCTGGAGTTATTGGGATACAGAAGATATTAATTCAAACAAGAACCAGTCTTCAGTACTTATTGCAAATGTAAATAAATTCAGGACACTTGCAATTATCCTTCAGTTTTATTGTAAATTGCAAGCAGTAAATTGAAGTTAAACTGGCCCACTGACTAAGAGATTGCATATGCAAGATCTAAGTGCGAAGATAATGGGGTCGTGTTAATTGGCTTGCATCAAACCAGGCAACTTGGCTATGTTATTTGCACCATTGTGACTTGAGTTCAAGCTGATAGACCAGACTGTGTTGTCAATTTGAATATCAAACATGGTCACATGTATAGGCAATCGATAGTTTTTGTCTACTTACCATATTTGTGTACTCAGAGATAGTTCTGACAACATTAATTTTGGGCGTCTCACACTTTATTGTCAAAATTTTTAGAATATTCATGTTACAAGTTTCTCCCAAAGGCATCTGGACCTTCAAAGATGTCTCATCAATTACAATGTGCATCCACTATGCACTCAAAGGAACCATTTGTGAACCCTAAGTATTGAAATATATAATGTCATTGAAGCTATTAAAATCATATTGAGTCATCTACTGTTACCTTTGATTTTTGGTTTTGTGAGCTTCTACTTTGAGTGTATCCAGAATGATGCCTACTTGTGATAAATATCACCAACTTCAGTATCTCTCTCAAGCAACGCACACAAAATGCTGAAGGAATTTAGCAGGTCAGGCAACATCTTTGGAAAAGAGCAAACAGTCAACTTTTTGGGCCAAGAAGCTTCAATATCTCTCTGTTGACTTTGACCTATATTCTGAAATAATATGATCAGGTATACTTTTGCAGCTAACATTTATTTTATTACTAAAGACCAAATTTTAGCCTTTTCATCTTGGTCTGGATGCTTCTCACACCAGGAGGTTCATTCCCTCTCTCCGTACTGCCAAGGTCTTGCATAAATTGTTTCATTAAACAGACTACCTGCATCTAGAGTAATTGATGCATTTAGATAAGAGTTGTATCGTTAACTGGAAAGAAAACTGGGCAGAACAAAATTGAAGATGTGAGTCAATTATCCTAATTTCAAGTAATTCTCCCAGAAGTAAATTGTTGCAAAGGTTTGGATTAATTCTGTATCTTCTGTGTCTCAAAACTTTCCAAGGCACTTTGCAGGCAATGCGTTAATTTTGAAATCTCCTTACTAACATATTATAGGAAGATGAAGCAAAATCTGGGTAGGAGGATTATAATCTGAATAATGTTGGACAAGTTAACACAATGAAAGTTCAATTTTTTTTTGTTCAATGTGGCAGCTGGAAATGTCTAGAAAATGTTAGATTTCTTAAAATAAATTCCTTTCTTCTGCTGTATGAACATAAAGAAATGCAAAACAATAACGGGAATACCTTAACCATTGGCCACATGGCTTCAAGTTTTTAAAATTAAGTAGACAAGAAAATAAGAAAATAAGAAAAAAGGACAACATTCTCTTTTAACAGGTCAACCCAAGCTCTCAAGCTTGTAAACACATGCCACCAGGCTCAAGGACAACTTCTGTTCAGTTGTTGTTGGACTTGAACAGACCTCTTGTACATTGAAGATGAATTCTTGAGCTCACAAACCAATCTTATCAAGGCCCTTGCATTTTACTCTCTCCATGCACTGCACTTTCTCTGTAACACATTATCCTGCATTTTGTTATTGCTTTTCCCTTGTAGTTCCTCAAAGTACTTCTGCTGGAATGGCTTGCAAAATTAAGTTTTTCACTGTATCTCGGTACATGTGACAATGGTAAACCAATACCACTGCGGGTATCAATACCCACTCTCGTTCCTGCTAAGACTATTGTACAACACTTTCATCTCCGAATCAGGAGATTGAGAGTTCAAGAGCCACTCCACTCCACTTTCTCACTTCAACTTTCTTGACATCAGCATAAAAGAAGTCATAGTTCAGACTATAGGTTCTACTGGATACTTCAGGAAATGTTTTCAGCTGCTTTTCTCGTATTTCTCTTATCATAGGAAGAGGCCAATAGTCCCATCAATGTCAGCTCTCAGTAGTCTCATTATTGACTCTCTAACACTCCCACTCTCTCCATTTTAATTCACCTGCCATTCATCTGCCTCCATAAGTGGCAATTTAAAACTGCCCGGATAGATGGCTAATGAGTGTGGAAGGAAATGGGAATATGTAGGGGAAACCCTCATGGCCCTGGGGAGACTGTACAACCTCCATGTGGACAGTACAGGCACCACTACCGGCTGCCCATACAGAACATAAGATTTCATTTTCACTGTGGGGAGAAATTAGATCTTATTTTCTGTATATGGTCCTGCTGAAACAAATCTTCTACTCCCAGCTTAAAGAAGGCAAACGTAAAAGAGGCGGACAACAGAAGAGATTCAAAGTCATCTTAAAAGCCAACATGAGGAAATGTAACATCGACATCAACAATTGTGAAACCAATGCCAAGGACAGGAAACTCTGGCAAGCCATCATCCGAGAAGGAACAGCAACTTTAGAAGCCAACAGATGTGCAGAATTGGAAGAAAAGAGAAGAACATGGAAAGAGAGGCAGCAACAACCAAAGCCCGATCTGCCATCTGGAACTACCTGTCCTGAATGAGGAAGAACTTTCAAAGCCAAGATTCGACTCATAAGCCACTTGAGAGCCCATAAGTAGATCAACAGGACGAAGACCATCATCCTCGACCTGGAGGGATAGCTACGATGACGACTCCAAGTTCCACTGTTCCACAAGTTCCACAAGTTCCAAACTATGGTGGCATGGACCACTTACTTGTAGAACTTCTCAACATGCCAAGAGTTGGACAGATGGCAATTGGGAAGGATTTAGAGCCCAGGCAAATTGTGAAGTTTGCATATGGCCCCCTCAGAATGGGCACATGATGATCTGGACTTAATGGGAGTTGGACCTAAGAAAATGAACTGTGGAGATATCGGGTTGGTGCTAGGTAGAAGAAGCAAGGAGGAAGTAGAAGAAATACATCACTGCTAAAATATTGAAAGATGAACTTTTGATCTAATCAACCTTACAGACATTTCACTTTCTTTGTTTATCTGCACTGCACTTTCGCTTTGACTGTAACACTTCCTTCTGCAGACATACAGTAAGAAGGACAGCAGATGGTGGAACACTGGAGCAGCACAAAAAATGCTAGAGGGCTTCAGCAGGTTAAACATCACCCACGGAAGGGACTGAACAGTTGACATTTCAGGATAAGACCTTTCAGCAGGAGTGGGAAGTTAGAGGGAGAAGCCAAAATAAAATGGTTGGAGAAGGTGGGGGGAGGAAGCAGGAAAGCTGGCAAATGACAGGTGTGTACAGAAGAGAGGTCAGTGGGGGAGGGGGAAAGAGGGAATAATGTCAACGCTGGTAGGGACTGAAGAAGAGGAGGCTTGATGGGAGAGGACAGTGGACCATAGAATAAAAAGAAGGAGGTGAGGAACCAGAGGAAGGAAGTTCTGGGTAATGGACAGGTTATGAGGGTGGAAGACAGGAAAGAGAAGGAGTAATGCAGCCAGAGGGATAAGGGTAAACAAAAGAGGAGGTGGGGTTGAACAATTTGTTCACTTTCTCTTCTACTACCTCAGTGTACTTATGTATGGCATGATCCATCTGAATGGCATATAAACAAAAGTCTTTCACTGTATCTTATACACAGCAACAATAAACCAATACCAATAACAATTACATACTTACAAACGTCTATTCAAGGACAATCAAATAAATCAAACTAATTGGTTACTTCAGTGACAGTTCTCTTAAAGATCTACAGAACTTTTTCATTTCTAATGAACGGACATCTCACATGATCATATTTCCATTGATATTAGGCACTGAGAGTGTTAAAAAAGACCATTGTGCACATTCTGCATTGGCAACCGAGTAACACAGAGACACATGAATATTATAATACACCTAGAGAAATCTGAACTGCTTTAAAGAGGCACAAAGAATTAATGGAAAACAGAATGCCTAACAAAACATAGTCAGATACTCCACCAGAAGGTCCTGCAGGAGTAATGAGGTATTCTGGTTCATTGAAAAATAAGCTGGCAAGTTAGGCTTGAAAACTGCTAAATGCTATGCAATGTGAAGCACCAACAATATACATACCCTTGATGTATCAAGGACGAATTGTCCATGTAGTACTGATTTTGGTACATTCCATGGATTCAAGGCTCCAGCTTGCTTTTTGCAGCTTTGTTACCGTACAATATATTTGTTGCATTCTTTGGATGCTGCATCATGCCTTTAACACACAGTAAAAATAAAAAGCAAATTAAGTGTTAAAGTTCATGGAATCCATTTTAAAAAGCCAGAATGTCGTGTTTATTTGTATGTGGGAAAAGTGTGTCCTTTCTTTTCACTCATGTTTGACAAATTCCAGTTATCCATATGTTTTAGTATCTGGGATTCTGGAGCGGAGGAGAGCTTCCTCTTGGATGCTCACTGTTTTCTTTCGAGGAGATGACATTCCAAAGCTGTTTCAGTTTCTTACAGGAAGTGGACCTTTGCCAAAAATGATTAACACTGAAGAAGCATAACAGTTCCAGAGCTAAGGCAATTCCACAGGAGTCCTGGACTTGACATTATTTCAAACACATGTGAAATATTGTTTAATAGATTTGAAAAATGGAGGGATAGTATGAATGTTTCTTGGCTTGAGGTAATGGTGTTCTGCAAACATAAGAGAGTCTCTTGTATTAATGACTGGAAACATCTATGTACATAAACTTGTGTACACTTTATTTGAACAGTTTATTTTGTAAAGTCAACAACTGCTGAGTATTTTTGATTTAATGTAACCAAAAACCATCAGTGAAACCTATCATGACAACACCCACTTGGCATTCCAAAGCAAACTAGCAGAAGTGTAAAATCTGCATGCAGAAATATACCTGAGATTGGTGATGCTTTTATATTTCAAATTATTCTCCAGATTTATTTTTATTCAAATTAAACGGTCATTCTGGGTTTTTTAAAGAATAATTTTTTTTAAAAAAACAGAACTATTTGAATGACCCACTCATTGCAAGGCTTATTTTTTTTTATCATTTCAGAAATGAAGCAGCTTAAGAATATGGATCAAGTTTAGTATCACCGACATATGTTGTGAAATTTGTTGACTTTGCGACAGCAGTACGATGCAAATACGTAATAGTAGAAAAAAACTGTGAATTACAGTAAGCGTATATATGTATGTGTATATATATATACATATATATATATGTAATAGTTAAATTAAAGAGCTGTTCAATTTACAGTATACATAACATAAAGAATGTCTAATTATCTAGAGGTCAAAATAAAAAAATTGATTAGACATAGTCTTATTGGACTTACTACAAATTAGACTTATTCTGCCGTTACTGATTTTTAGCTAATAATATAAAAATTGTTGTATATTTCAGGTGTTCTATTGAAAGACTGTGCTTGATACATACATCTTTATTTCAAATACGAACTAAGCTACAGTCATCTTCAGATTTCCTTTCCATGAGTAGCTTCAATGTCTCTTTTTCTGACCAATATACTACTATGTGGGAAATATAAATATGTTCAGATACGTACACGGTGTATGCACCATGATTGCTCTGAGGAACAGTAAGTAAATAGAAATGTCTTCCATTTGTCTACGAACGTAACGTTGCACTAGCTAAGTGATGTAATCCAATGACACTGAAATTGTCTTAATTGCTTGTCTTACAAAAACAAGTGAAACATATTAAATTAGTTTACGGCACCTCTCATAAGTACAGTTCTTACGCTTGTAAATATGGCAAAGAAAAAAATAGCAATTTGCAGACTTTTTGTGTAAATGAATGTTGATTATTAGTTAAGGAAGGCAATGATTACGCCATGATCTCCTGCTATTTAAGTAGAACAAGAGATATTTGCCTAAAAGTGGGATAAACTCCTATTGGACAGATTCAATATAATTCCACCACTGAATGAAGAATAAAGGACATGGAAAATAGATACTAATGGTGACATTCTCAACTTATGTTCACCTCTAGCACTGCCAACAACTGGTGAGCTACCACATTCAATTCATATTTGGTTAGTTTTATCATAATCCTAAATCAAAAGTCAAGAATATTACTTTGAATTATTCATATGAGTATTACATAGTTAGTGGCAGATGACATCCATGTCACAAGTTTGAACTGGACAAAACTGAATCCTCCTGGACTTCTGCTTTGAAGCTTGATATCCTATATGTTGAGGTCTGAAATGTCTAACACTCATTCAGGCTACTCTGTCAGAATATGCTAAATCTTCATTCTTTAGGACCATGAAGAACAACGGTAGCTGTGCATGGGAATACCACCACTTGCAGATATCCTTCCAAGATGCATTATCTTGACTTGAAAATATCTCATTGGTCCTTTATTGTTTATAAGTTTCGATTCTGGAACTATCTATCTAATAGCATTGCGAGCAACTTGCAAAGATTGGCAAGACATTAAGAAAATTGCTTACCTCTATCACAAGAGCAACTAGAAAGAGGGAGTAAATGTTGGCCTTATCGGTGATGTCCCAGATTGCAAAAATTGTTGAATGAATAAACAAAATGAAGTATTTGGACTTTAAAATAACACAACACTAAAATGAAAACAAAAGCATAGAGAGAACAGTCTGAAAATGATCAGCAAATCAGACAACAAGTGTGGTTTGGAATACACTGTTAATGTCTCAGGTCAATGAATCTACATCAGAACATTTCAGATGTTTGTCATATTTGAAGAATTTGTTTTTGCTTTATTGTGGTAACTTTTAATAAATTACATTGTCTCAACATTCGTCAAAGCCAATAATATACTTAAGCCCACACAAGTTATATATACATGCCAAGGTGCACATCTCTGCTCCATGTTGACAAATGCAGTACTATCCAAAAGTCTTAGGTACATATATATAGCAGGGGTGCCCAAGGCTTTTGTGCAGTATTCTACATTTAAGAGGAAGAATGCAAAGAAGAGAGAGAGATTGGTAATGATTCTGGTACTGTGAGATATAAAACAATCGGTTTGCTGAAAATTGAAATAGGAAAATTCTGCAAATGCATCAGAAGAGAGTCCTGACGAAGGGTTCCGGCCCAAAACGTTGATTGATCGTTTCCACGGATGCTACCCGACCTGCTGAGTTCCTCCAGTGTGTTGTGAGAGTTGATCAGAAGAGAGAGTAAGGTTGAGAACTTTTCATGAAAACTGCTAGCCATGCCTGATTCAATCTTACAAGACTGATTATCTGAAAATGTTGATTTCAGTGTTGAGTCCTGAGAACTGTAATACGCACTGTCATAAGATGAGATGCTGTGCTTCATACTTGTTGGTATGGAATAAATGGTCAAAGTGGGAGCGGATTGGAGAATTCAAGTGACAGGCAAGTGGAAGCTCGGGTTCACCTTTGAAGTCTGACTGGAAGTGTTCTGGAAAGCCGTTTATAATGTCACTCGGAAATGATGTACTTCCATTCTTATCCATTTTTGTCTCTGTGACTCCAGACCTACCAATGTGGTTGCATCTTTAATGGCCTCCAAAGTTCAGGGGTAAAGAGGGGTAAAATTGCAATTGAACCAGTTGACAACTTTCAGTTAAGAGGTTAGTTAGGTCTGAGAACAAAGAAAGATTTTCCAATGCTTTTACATTACAAATAATATTTGCAAAATGTACATGTGGGAAAGACACCGAACAAAAACATCAGATATATTTCTGGTAAGGTTACTGATTGTTGGATATGGAGAGCTTCGACTTGATAGGGGTGAGAGCCATCAGAAAGTCCTTTTCCTGTTTCAAAAGTTTGTTCAAATTTCAGCTGTAATAAACAGCGAGAGCTATATCCATGACTTTTACTTGATCAGTATTCAACATTTTCAGAGAAAATTGGTGGGAGATTGTCATTGAATTCTATTTGCTGTAACCAAATCATTGTCTTTGCAGGATCAGATAATGGTGACAAACAGCACATTTTAAACAAGCAGTGACTACCGGTTCACTACACTGTGACAGACACCACAGCCGGCATGTAAACCCACCTTCTGTCAAAGTGCGCACTGCGGAAATCTCAATGTATGCCGGTGTATTAGTAATTTACCCAGCCCCCTGCTTCACACTGCTTAAAGTTTAAACCTTCAGCACTTCCCATATTGTGGACATAAAAGTTTGATGTGTTATTGTCAAGCAATGGCAGTCTTTGTTAAAAAATTAGAGACAATGTCACTCTAAAACCTAGATTTTCATATATTACAAAATAAAACACCATGGAGGAACAGATTATTCAATCCAACTGGTCCCTGATGGTGTTTATGCTCCATTCAAATCACTTTCATCTATCAGCATAAACCATTTTCCCTTTCTATCCTGTGTTTTTATCTAGTTTATCTTAAACACATCTGTACTTTTCACCTCAATTATTCCTTGTGGTACCAAGTTTAAAAAACTCTGTTTTTATAAAGGTTTCTCCCAGATGCCTTTGATAATACTGCATTCCAATAATAATTACTCAGATTGATCGACATTATCGATTAATAACCGTAAAACTGTCTATTTTACTAGTTACATTAAAATCAATAACTTAAACATTTAAGGATATTAATAGACTTAATACACTTAACACATATGCATGACATTCGTCCGTCAGCTAATTTGAAATAAACAGGTTAACATTGGTGTTAGAACAGCAGATGGGGGAATCTTACGACGACGTGACTCTGCCTTGGCCCATCTGCTGCAGAAACCCTCAGCAATGCCTTTGTCATCTCCAGATAACTATTCCAGTGCTATTTATCTGCCTCCAATCATCCATCTTCTGTAAAACTCAATGTACCCATAACTTACTCCATCGTGCTCTTGTTCTTGCTAACCCTTGTTGACTGCTGATCCCCCAGTGCATCAAATTTTAATGCTCAATTGTTTGTGTTTTTTAATCTCTTTGTGGGCATTCATTTTCCAGTCTTTGTCTCTTCCGCCACCCCTATATCCCAGCTTCTCTCACTTATTCGCCTCTAGCTCTTTGTGTTTTCCATATCTGAAGGTTATATATTCTACTCCTTTTGCTCTGTGACATCACTCTCTAAACTCCTTTATCTATCCTGTAATAGATCTCATAATTATTACAAACCATTATCCAAATTTTAAAGCTATGTGGACTGGATGTATTAAATTTGTTCTTGATTGTATGTGCTTAGAACAAATGCACATTACAAAATATTTCAGATTCTGATGAGAAGTCAATGGACTGAAACTTAACTCCATTTCATGAACGTTGCCTAACCAGTTCAGTATTTCCAGAATTTTATGATTTTATTTTTTAAATGGAGTTCATTCTATTGTATAATATTCTGAGGGACTTGAGAGGGTAATTGCAGAGGGTATATTTTCTCATGGGTGGTTAGGTGGAGGTATGTCTCTACCAAAGGAGGCGTAAGTCACTCCTTCCCTCCACTAGTCTGCAGGTCACCCTTGGGCAAGGTGTAGCACCTGCTTAGCCTCCCCAATCAGGGTCACATGAAGCCATGGGAGCAGGTGGTGGATGGTCGTATGAGCAGCTAGTGCGTATCGCAAGTCCTGGTTATGCGACCAGGGACGCCAGGCAGACAATCTCTGAAGTATATTGATAATGGCTGGGGTCATCTATCTTGTAAAGACTCTGCCCAGAAGGCGGCAATGGCAAACCACTTCTGTAGAAAAATTGCCAAGAACAACCATGATCACCCTCGTCATATGACACGGCACATAACAATGAACGTTGTTTCCTTACGTTGAATGAGGGGCCATAGTTTCAAAACAGTGGCTCCCCTGCTCAAGATGGAGATAAGAAGGGCTTCCTTGCTTCAGAGAGTCATGCCCCAGAGAGCTACGGAGATTCAGTCATTGAGCACATTGATGGAAATACTTTTTGACTACTATGGAAACAGTCAGGAAAGTGTTGAGGCTATGTTCAGACAAACCATGATATTATTGAATGACAGAGCAGGCTAAAGAGGCCATGAGGCTTATTCCTGCACTGATTACTAAAGCTATTGTGGACTATCACTTCTGTTTAATCAGTAACTGTTGACGTTTCAAAAATATTAATTTCTCATGTGGAGAAAAATTCAATACTGGAGCAAATAAATTCCATTTCCCTCCACTCATTCAGATAAATAACTTGCAGAGAGTAGAGAGTTTTTACTTCTGTCAATGCAAAGTGAGTTTAAATTCAACACATCTTGAATGGTCTCAGCAAAATCCCCAGTCTGCTATTTGAAATAAATGTTTCAACTTCTCTCAGCATCTGATTTATTTACTTTTTGAAGAAAGGTCTTCAGAAGAATCTATTTCTGTTCCCACTGAAGCTACCAGACTTACAGAGTATTTCCCACATTTTTTTTTCTCCTACCTAATCTTAAATAAATTTATCCCTAATTTCTCAGTTTGACTTGAAAGATAATCTTGGTACATTTTCAATATTAGTGATCATATGACCAGCACAGTTATTAGTGTTTATTAGTAATATTAGTGATCTTTCCACCATCAAGGACATATATACAGAAAGGTGCCAGGAAAAAGCCAGCGATATCATGAAGGATTCCACCCACCCTGCTTCTAGACTGTTTGTCACACTTCCATCAGGAAAGAGGCTACGCAATATCCACGTCAGGATCACGAGACTCAAAAACAGTGACATCTCCATTAACACACTCCACCATCACTACGTATACAATACATGGTGTTACTTTATGTGCATTCAGTCAATGTATGGATCATTTACTTGTATGCTGTGTTTTATATTTATATTTATTCTGTTTTTTATTGTGCTCTCTATGCTGATTTTGTTTTTTTATGTTGCATCAGATGAGGAGTAACAATTATTTTGTTCTCTTTTACACTTATGTACTGAAGAATGACAATAAACAATCTTAAATCTTGAATCTTATGACTACCTTAGTTATTCAAAGAAGTTCATTTAGCTATATGAAAGTTGACATTTGACCATCACTGGCCAGAATTAATTGGCCATCCCTAGTTGCCCTTGATAGAATGTTAATGAGCCAAATTACTGAATCATTGGAATCTTTCTGGTATAGGTGTTCTCCTAATGCTGTTGAGTATTGTTTTTTTCCAATGACAGTGATGGACTAGTGATGTATTCCCAAGTCAGGTTGAAGGAAAACTTAGAAATGAACATGTAGGCAGTAGTGATCCATCTATCTGCCTACTACCTTTATCCTTTGTGACGGTAGAAGGTCCAAATTTGGAAATGATGTCAGAAAAGACTGAGTAAGTAACTACAGAGAAATTGTACCTATTGTAGATATTGCAAACAGCTTAAATGCTTTTTAACAGCATTGAGGTGAATGCAATATGTCACAACTATAAAACAAGACTCTTGAGCTTTATTTCCCAACAGCCTTACCTTCTCGCAAAAAACTAACACCAATCCAAAATAAGCAGGAAGTAATAACAACAGGGCTTTATTCTAGCAGGATAAATTTCTCCTCTGAGACACATTAAAGCTTAAGATCACCTTGGAATAAGTAAATGACAGTTTAAAAATGATCGATGCCACATTACTGTGGAAGTTTAGAATGCAACTGTGTCTTTGAAGGAGTATCTGTATCTAGACTCCTGTTACATTGATATTGAACAGTTATAAGGAACTGTAGCATTCTCTTTTTCACTTGAGATAGTTTTTCAGAAGTATTTTCTCTTGAATGTCTATGAGGAATTATTGAGCCTGACAGAGAAGGAAAGATAAATTAATGTGCAGAATTGAAATGGCTCAGATGTCTTGATTATAAGGAAGTCTCAAGTCATTTTTTAAGGAGTTTTCAGCCAGGCTCAGTTTTTGGAAGGATTAGGATCAACTTGAAAAATTTGCATCCAGAATTGCCATATTGTCTGCCAAACGAAATCGATCTGTAACAGATGTAAAATGTTAAACATTTTGTAGGACAGGCCTAGATACTGCTCAGCGCCAAGACCAGTTAATAAGCACAAAACAGACAGCAAAACATTCAATATTAAAATTTGATGGAAATAATTGCAAGCAAATTGCCAAGATCGGAGAACAACTCAACCCAACCAATGAAAATTTGATAGTAAAATGAATACTCTTTATTTTGGTGAAGGCAGGTATTTTGAAGTCTAGGATATGTGCCCGATATAGGCAGTAGGCACACTGCATGAACAAGATCAGAGGCTACCATCTGTTTGATGCTTAC
The DNA here is from genome assembly GCF_963921235.1 of Mobula hypostoma. NCBI lineage: Eukaryota > Metazoa > Chordata > Chondrichthyes > Myliobatiformes > Myliobatidae > Mobula > Mobula hypostoma. The sequence continues at coordinate 82,653,798 of NC_086101.1, read as the reverse complement.
ATTGCAACATTGGTCTTCTGTGAACATACCCAGAGATGAACTGAATATATTCAAGAGAATCCCGAACTATGCACCCAACAAATGGCCTTCGATGACACCACCATAAAAAATGCATGCTTATTGAAAAATCATGCAGTACATTAGGTGATCTCCTCAGCACTGGAGAAACCAGACACAGTTTAGATAACTGCTTTGTGAAGTATTTGCAATCCTGAGTCCAGAGGGGCAAACTGATCCTTCAATTGTCTGTAGTTTTGATTCTCCATTCTACTCGCACCCTGACCTATCTCTTTACAACCTTCTATGCAATTATAATGAGGCCCAATTTAAGCCTGAGGAATGGCACCTCATCTTCCTTCTTTGCAAGCTGCAGTCTCCAGGCTTAATGTTAAATTCAACCATTTTGTTAAACTTGCTTTTGTATCAGAAGTTATCCATCCCGAATATGGACTTTGGTAGAAGAAATAAAAATATAAGATTATTTTCTAATTGGGGAGAAAATTCAAAATCCGATGCGCAAAGTGACCTACTTGGGAGTTCATTTGCAGGTTGAGTTGATAGTGAGGAACACAAGTGACAAGTTAGCATTCATTTTGAGAGGACTAGAATATAAAAGTAAGGATGTAATGCTGAGACTGTATAAGGCATAGGTGAGGCCTCACTTGGTGTATTGTGAGCCTCTTATCTAAAGAAGGGTGTGCTGACATTGGTGAAGATTCACGAAAATGTTTCCAGGAATGAAAGGCTTAAGGTACGAGGAGTAATTAATGGCTCTGGGCCTTTACTCACTAGAATTTAGAAGAATGAGGAGGGATCTCAATGAAACATCGGATGTTAGAAGGCCTAGATTCAGTGGATGTGGAGAGGATGCTTCCTGCGGTGGGGAAGTCTAGGACCAGAGGGCACAGTCTCAGAATAGAGGGACACTGCTTTAGAATGCAGATGAGGAGGAATTTCTTCAGCCATAGAATGGTAAGCCTGTGGAATTCATTGTCACATGAGGCTGTTGAGCCCAGGTCATTGGTTGTAGTTAAGGTGGAAGTTGATAGAATTTTGATTAGTCAGGGCATGAAAGGTTATAGAAACATAGAAATATAGAAAACCTACAGAACAACACAGGTATTTCGGCCCAGAAAGCTGTGCTGAACATGACCTTACCTTAGAAATTACCTAGGGTTACCCATAGCCCTCTATTTTCCTAAGCTCCATGTACCTATCCAGGAGTCCCTTAAAAGACCCTATTGTATCCGCCTCCACCACTGTCGCTGGCAGCCCATTCCACGCACTCACCACTATCTGCGTTAATAAAAAAAAACTTACCCCTGACATCTCCTCTGTACCTACTTCCAAGCACCTTAAAACTGTGCCCTCTCATGCTAGCCATCTCAGCCCTGGGAAAAAGCCTCTGACTATCCACACGATTAATGCCTCTTATCATCTTGTATACCTCTATTAGGTCATCTCTCATCGTCCATCGCTCCAAGGAGAAAAGGCCAAGTTCACTTAACCTATTCTTATAAGGCATGTTCCCCAATCCAGGCAACATCCTTGTAAATCTCTTCTGCACCCTTTCTATGGCCTCCACATCCTTCCTGTAGTGAGGCGACCAGAACTGAGCACAGTACTCCAAGTGGGGTCTGACCAGAGTCCTATATAGCTGCAATGTTACCTCTTGGCTCTTAAACTCAATACCACGATTGATAAAGGCCAATGCACCATATGCCATCTTAACCATAGAGTCAACCTGCACAGCAGCTTTGACTGTCCTATGGACTTGGACCCTAAGATCCCTCTGATCCTCCACACTGCCAAGCATCTTACCATTAATACTATATTCTGCCACCATATTTGATCTACCAAAATGAACCACCTCACACTTATCTGGGTTGAATTCCATCCGCCACTTCTCGGCCCAGTTTTGCATCCTATTAATGTCCTGCTGTAACCTCTGACAGTCCTCCACACTATCTACAACACACCCAACCTTTGTGTCATCAGCAAAGTTACTAACCCATCCTTTAACTTCCTCATCCAGTTCAATTATAAAAATCACGAAGAGTGGTGGCCCCTGAACAGATCCCTGAGGCACACCACTGGTGACCGACCTCCATGCAGAATATGACCCACCTACAACCACTGTTTGCCTTCTGTGGGCAAGCCAGTTCTGGATCCACAAAGCAATGTCCCCTTGGATCTCATGCCTCCTTACTTTCTCAATAAGCCTGGCATGGGGTACTTTATCAAATGCCTTGCTGAAATCCATATACACTACATCTACTGCTCTACCATCATCTATGTGTTTAGTCACATCAAGTCTGCTCTGCCATTCCATCACATCTGATCCATTTTCCTCTCAACCATATTCTCCTGCCTTCTGCCCATAAAGCTTGAGCATGTAGATATTAAGGAAGAAGATGTGCTGGAGCTTTTGGAAAGCATCAAGTTGGATAATTCACCAGGACTGGATGAGATGTACCCCAGGCTACCGTGGGAGGCGAGGGAGGAGATTGCTGAGCCTCTGGCGATGATCTTTGCATCATCAGTGGGGGCTGGAGAGGTTCCGGAGGATTGGTTGCAGATATTGTTCCTTTATTCAAGAAAGCTAGACCCATGTGCTTGCATTTGATCCATATACCTCTGAACCTTTCCTAATCACATTACAATCCCTTCTTTACACCTGTATCTTGATTTCACTAAAGAGGCAAACCACTCGAATCAACCACATTCATTCTACAGAACATCTCTGTTGAAGATGCTACCTTCCACACCAGTACTTGCTTAACTATGGTTTTCCTCCCATCACTGTTGACAGGAGCCTACATTGCACCTTTGAAACCTCTTAAACTTCTGCTCTCACCCCTCATTTCTTCATAATGTCACCTCAGATAAACTAGCAGAACATCAACAGATCATCCACTGAAAGTCCAGTGCCGCCTTACAGGCAGTCCAGTGGTACAGCAAGTAAAACTGATAGCTCACAACTTCAGCAGTCTCAGTTCTATTTTCACCTCTGGCCATGTCTGTACAGAGTTTGCATGTTCTCTGTGTGACGGCATGGGGTTTCTCTATGTGACAGCCTTAAGATTGGTGGACTAGTCAGTTAAATGCCGCTGTTATATATTGATTAGATTAGATTAGATTATGAGGACAATCATTCCTCGTTTATTGTCATTTAGAAATGCATGCATTAAGAAATGATACAATGTTCCTCCAGTATGATATCACAGAAACACAGGACAGACCAAGACTAAAACTGACAAAAACCACATAATTATAACATATAGTTACAACAGTGCAAAGCAATACCCTTATTTAATAAAGAACAGACCATGGGTACGGTAAAAAAAAGTCTCAAAGTCCTGATAGCCCATCATCTCACACAGACAGTAGAAGGGAGAAACTCTCCCTGCATGAACCTCCGGCACCGCAAACTTGCCGATGCAGAACCCTGGAAGTACCCGACCACAGCCGACTCTGAGTCCGTCCGAAAACTTTGAGCCTCTGACCAGCCCTCCAACACTGAGCACCGAGCACCATCTCTGCCGAGCACTTCGACTCCGCCCCGGCCGCCGAGCAACAAGCAAAGCCGAGGACTCGGGGCCTTCCCCTCCCGAGATTCAGGATCACACAGTAGCAGTAGCAGCGAAGCAGGCATTTCAGAAGTTTCACCAGATGTTTCTCCGTGCTCTCACACCTGTCTCCATCAAATCAGGATTGTGCACGGCACCCTACTTTACAGATAACAGATATTCATCACCAGAGTGGCCGCTGCGCGCTACGTTGTGCCACCATCTTCTCCTCTCCTTGAGTAGTAGAACCTGGGGAGGTGGATGGGATTAGTGCAGGACTAGTGTAAATAGGTGCCGGATGAATAGTGTTGATCAGTACTGATGTTTAATGAAGCTGGTTTGCCTCTGTAAATGTTATATTTATTGATTGATTTATCTCTTACATCCTTCATGTACATGAGGTGTAAAAATTTACAGCGTAGAATATGCTCATTTGGCCCTTTGACCTGCACTGCCCAGCAACCCCCAATTTAACTCTGGTCTAATCAGGGGACAAATCAGAATGACCAGTTAAACCTTCAACCATTATGCCTTTGGACTGTGGGCAGAAACCGGAGCACCCAGAGGAAACCCATGCAGATGTGATCTCAGTTATCCCTCCAAATAGATTACATTGAATAAACGCTCTGTGTGTGGTGAGGAAAATTTTTAAAATTGAGGTGCTGGAAACCTGGGCTACATAAGGAGAGCACTGAATATATTCAGCAGGTCAGGCAGGGTATGTGGAAAGAGCAATGGTGAATGTTTAGGTTTCAGAACATTTTTCCAAGCTGGGAAAAAAAAACTAAGGTATGTTTCAACAGAAGGAGAGGGATGTTCATAATAAAAGGAATATTTTTGATAGGGTGAGTCCAAATGGATTAATGGAGCAGTTACCAATACATGAAGTTTCTTCATCTGTGGAATGTGCCTCATTTACTTAAAATGAGGGACATACCCAGCAGGGCAGACTAAATCCTATCTCCAAATGGACAATGGGAGTATTATTTCTCAAACTTGCATTGGGCCTTGATCTCTGTCTGAGGCCTGCTGAATTGTTACTACAAGGCCTTAAGCATCCTTGAGAAAAAAAATGCCCCATCTTCTCTCAGGGCACACTGCAGTCTTCCAAACTCAATAATGAACTCTTCAACATTTTATAATATACTATTGCTTCCTGTTTGTATTAGCCTGTCAGTATAATGGCTCTTGTTCATATTGTCTGACCTGCTTGGTATGACCACTATCTTGCCACTTGGTTCAATGTTCAATCTTTCATTTATTATAAAAGTATCTATACTTTAAATAACTTTGGGATTCATCTCCATATGGACAACCACAAAACAAAGAAACCCAATGGAACCCATTAAAAAAAGATCAAAAATCCATGTACAGAGAGAAAAAAAAAACAAATCATGCAAGCAATACAAGCAAGCAAATAGTATGCAGAACTGAAATTTACAAAAGTGAGTCCACAGACATCTCTGCAGCTGACTCAGAAGGAGGCCACAGCCTCAGTTCAACGCAGAGCTGAGATAACGTTGCTAAGCAGCGAGCTGAACTGGCCTGTCCCTTTCCTCCTAACCCAACACTCCGACTTTTTCAATCTGGCCCAGCACCTAAATTGCCCAAACCGCGGGTCGTTCCTTGCCCTCAGACCGAGCTATGCCACTTCACAACGACAAAGAAGCAATGTGCTGGTAACTACCTCCATTAATCTATTTGGACTCCCCATAAGAACAAAAATCTTTTCGTTCTATTCGTTCCTCACTCATCTTCTCATACTTTGAAAACTCATGCTGTTCTAATTCTGATGAAGAATACCTACTTCTCTTTCCATAGATGCTGCCTGATTTGCTTAGTACTTTCTACCTATATTTCTGTTTCAGGAAAGTGTATTCAGTAAAAGAAACAATAAATTGTATTAGGTTTTGAGTTATACCCTGAATTCTACTGGACCAAATCTGTCTAATTTGATGTTATAACATAGTTATGGATATTATTCATATACACTTGTGTCTGCAGAGAGTGAGAGATTGCTGGTGTTGTCTGACAGTGTAAAAAGGAAAGGACACAGTTTACAAACTTTGTTTCTATTATACAAATATTGAAATACCAGAAAGGCATTCTTTTGCCAAAGAACATATTTTTTACATATGCTGTCATCTGTCTCTGAGTCCGAGGGCTAGGTTGGAAGTAAAACATATTTCTGTATACCTCACTGCCCTTCAAATCTGTTCCTTTTACAGTGCCTACAAGGGGTCAAGCTCAGACCTTAAACTGTAGAATTTGTTTTCAAACAATCTCTATTTCTTTAAACATTAAGAAGCACAGTAAAAGAATGTGATGTCTAATAAAATTTTTATAGAGAAATTTGTTACTATTGCCCATTATGTTTTTGCTGCTGTGGTGCATTCATTATTAAAGCACAGCTGTAGACATCGATGTCCAAATATTTACCTGAACGATATTCTCTCAAATAGAGTACTGCCGAGTGAAAATTGAAAGATATAGGAGAAAGTCGTACTTGAATCATAATTAGCTATGCATTCTTCTTGCTGAGATTTTAAGTGAACAATCTGCTTGGTGCATCAGAATTCAGAGCTTGAATCCAGATAATGGGACTACCGCAATCATGATTTAAATTGAAGCTGGTATTTTTATTTGATGTTATACCTACTTGTCAAGAAGCAACACTGGCTTATTTTAGAATATCTGAACAATCTTAGTCAATTGTGTGTTGCCACAAATAATTTAAATAATGACAAAACATTATGATAGTTCATGTTTTCCTTAATTAGAGTACAGTAATTAAAACACTTGCTGTGGTCATCAGTGCACAGCCCAGTACTTGAGGTGGCCTGCTGAACTTGAAATGAGTTCAGCAGTCCTAAGCCAGGACTGTAGGTAAGCTCCCTTGTAATAGTACAGCATGCTGCTTCTCAGGGAATTCTGGTCATAGGCCATTTGCCCTGTAGGAAGTGCACCTGCTCCCTATGCATACATGGCAGTAGTAGCCTTTAAGTCATGTAGAGAACTCAATTCGGCAACCCTCCTAGCTATGGAAACAATACACGAATGATGAATTAAGAAACAAGAATATTTTAAAAATGTACGTTTACATCGAATTATTCTCTGAAGAATATAAATATTCATAATTTCTACATTTCCTCTGTTTCTATCAGTTCTCCTGTAGCAATAGTTTTCAGTTCTTGATCGTACTGTCAGTCAGCAGTGACAGCCGCTTGCAAGCACTTTGCAGTCACGCCGAATTGATTACACGAGTCTGTCAATGTCACTCGGAGCTACATGCCACTTTATAGGCAGTGCTGATCCAACACCGTCTAAATACAAAAGCACAGTCAGTACTCTGTTGATAAATCACATCAAAAAGCATAGATTGATGCTAGCCCTTGGTCCATAATTGGTAGCATCCTGTGCTGTCAGTTACGTTCAATCCCATAATTCCATAATGGGGCTTTGAATGGATCTACTCTGACAATAGAGATGCATCTGCTGTCAAGGCCTCACTGAATGAAATGTTTCAGTTACTAGAAGTATTAGAATCAGAAAACTATATCAAACATCATATGTTGTTGGCACTATAGATTTAATGCCTTGACATCTTCCTGAAGTAATATCTTGCTTTCATCACATCAATGTTTCTGAAAGAATAGAAAATGAAAAGTACAAACTTAAATGGCAACATAAGAAGAAAATTTGCCTCAATATGAAGAAATCATTTTGCTATTAACATTACATTTTTATTTGTCGTTGGTTTTAACTTACAACTAGTCAGCATTTAAAGATGGCAGCAGCTAACAACACTGCCAAAGGCGACTTTCTCGAGATGGGTCATGAAGCAATTCCTTTCACATCTTCTTTTTATTTCAGATATGGTTCTGCTACTGTTAGAGCCTGTAATCTACATTCCAGCAGTGCGATTTCAGGCCGATCATGCGATCTGGTACTTTGGTGTTTCAGAGAGTGTTCCATGAGGCTGCAACCAAAGCATGCGGTATGGAGGTCAGGAAGTCAGAAGATGGGGCGCAAACCCATGATCGACAACATCTCTCACCAAGGAAGGTTGAAGTCATCGAGGCGGGTGCAGAAGACGGGCAGTGTTCAGCGCTGTCTACAGCCTCTCAGATGCTGCTGCTGGAGACGCTGTCTGCTTATGGCAGTCTCTCGCTCTCTCTTCCTCACTGCTCCCGAGGGAAGCTTCTTGCATTTGAGCAATCTCTCTCTCTCCCTCGATGGCATCGATGATGGTGCAAGGTTTAATTGACACGGATTGTAGATTTGAGGTGTGTTCTAGTTTCTACTTTTGGTTGTGGTCACTTCCTTTTGTTATTACTCTTGGGCGATTTTTGAATTGGGGCAGCTTGCAGATAATGAACTCTGAGTGGAACTGTACTGAAACATGCCTTTTGAGTTTGTGTTTTATATTCTGTGTTTTCGCTCATTTTTTTTTGCCATGTTTGATGTTTTTCTTTGAACTGGTTTGTTCCACAGTTCTTCTTTGTTTCATGACTGTCTGTGAGGAAGGCAAATTTCAGGGTTGCATACTACGTACATATTTTGACAATAAATGCATTTTGTATCTTTGAATCTGCTGGGCACTGTTTACTGTCTGTCAACCTTTATTACACAATAGATAGAGGAATACCTCCTGAATTTTCTTCTGCTTTCTGTGGAGATGCTTTATGAAAATTTGAAACAATGGTGCAGAAATATATACACAGAGTTGTATATCCAAATAATACCACCAAGTGAAATAAAGCAATTTATTTAGTTTGTGAATATTGAAGTACTGATGACAGCAGGAGGGGAGTGTGAATTCAGGCTGATGTCGGGTAGTCAGCAAATTTTTAATAATAATAATTAATATCTGTGAGTTAGTAATTGAACATAGCACGTTGATTTGTCATTAGTGAGGAATGCAATGACAGCTGATGAGCTCCATTCATTTCTCACCTGATATTTTGGTGCCCAAAAGCCCAATTTCTCTCACAATCTCCTGAGATTTCCTACTAATGAAACCTGAGCAGAATGAGAGGGAGTCACAACACCAACACCCTCTTTAATACTCAGTGAGAATGTTGGTGTTATTTTGGGCAACTTCTTAAAGATATTTTTCTTTGATTGGTAACTGCCGATAACAGCATCAGTGAACAAGCTCGAAGAGATATTTCTGATGGTGTGATTTAGCTGAATTAATGAATGTGACTGAAACAGAATAATGTTTGAAACATCTTGTATTATTTCCACTGATGTTAATTAAGCTCTCTCTTCAAAGCACAAGCAGTAACGGGTAATGTCCATAAACACACGCTGTCTCAGTTCCACACTTGCTGTGAGGTACTGTAAGGTGTGGCTGGTCTCCTCACAAGAACTGTTAAGATAATAAGAGACAAGACGCACTTGGCACCTTGACTAACCTAATCTCTACTGATGCTTCTCTTCAGACAGGACAACATGCAACTGAGAGCATCCCCTTTATGGATTATTCCCAAGGAGTGTGATCACAAGTATAATGCCCGGATGTTGCTGAGGATGTTCTAATTCAGATCAATAAAATTACCACAGACAAACTTGTGATTTTCTTGAATAAATCAGCTTTTATATTCAAAAATGTCTTTGCTAGGATTATGTTAAATCTATAGTTAAAGATTTACTTTTTGTAATCTTTGTTGGGAAGGTTCTTCTTTGTTTTGTGTTTGTTGTTCAATATAAAAAATCAAACTCCTTATTCCAGGTACATAGTGACGACTTTATGAATGAAGAGGTCAAATATGAGAAATGTGATTGTGGTCCTATTTTAGCTTCTGAGCCACCCTTGGGTGAACACCGCTGGAATTTGTCCTGTGATTAAGTAAGTAGAACTCTGCAATGCATCATCGTTTTAATCATTCTCTGGATGTGGCCAGCACTGGCCTGTCTCTCATCTATTATCCATCCCTAATTGCTCATGAACTGAGGAGACAGCTAGGAGTCAACATATTGGTGGATCTGTTGCCATAGATAGACTAGACTACCAGGTTTCCTTTGCTGAATGACAGATGTCTTTTACAATAACCTAGCAGTTTCATGGTCTCTGTCACCAATTGACAGTTTTTATTCCTCTTTCTTCCAATTATTTAAATTAAAATTCTATAGCTGTTGTGGTGGAATTCAACTTAATGTCTTCAAATCCATAGACCAAGTGTCCGGATACTAGCCCAGTAATTATATGGTACCATTGACTCATTGTGCCTTGTGTAGCAAGATTACTACCAGCTCTGTCGAAACTATTTCAAACACACATTTTAACTAGAACTTTTATAGACTTAGGATTGAAGAGCTTCAGTCCATCTGAATCAGTCTAGTTGATGCTAAGGTGTTCTTAACAGGGTACAAGTTCAACTGGAGGAGCAAGGCATTAATAAATTCAGACTGTCTGTGAGACACATACCTCTTAGCCAGCTATAGGATTGAGGATCATTATGAAAGTTATGAATTCCAATACCTTGATGGTCAAGCCCACTCCAGCGATCAAACTCGACCGTCCACCAATAATTTCTATTTACCTCAATTATTCCTATTCTATCCTCCTTATTCTTGAAAATATTATAGAGATGGTAGCATTCCATCAAGTAAGCTATTATATATTCTGTATTCTGTTTGCATACTTACAGTAGTTTTACTCAAAATAAGAAATTCAGCTATAATACTTGTTCTAATTATAGAATTATACAAGCTTGATCAACAGGCGCGACTACTATTTAAAAAGCATGAGATTACATAAATGATAATTAAAGTTAAAATTGTAAACATCAAGCGACTACAACAAATCACAAAAGAATGAATTGAAAATACGCAACATACACTGCCTGTGTGACATTAACTTTTGTTTCAACTCCACAAAGATTAACAAAATTTATCCACTGAATGCAACCTTGCTGAAATCATTTGAGGAAACTTGAAAAAACAATCGATCGATTGTTAGCTTGATCATCCTCACTTCAAACACTGATTGTGCTTCCCCTTTATTAGATCAAAATAATATTTTTTGAATCACAATAAATTCCCATCAATGATTTTGAAAAAAAAAAGGTCATGGGATTTTACACTATTTATAATAACTCAAACACTTTCTGTTGTTTACTCAGGACAAGGCCAAAATGAAATCATTATAAATGAGCATATTAAAAATGTTCAAAAAGTAGGTTATGGCTACACTTATCATAGATGAAGCATTGACTCAATTTGTCATGCAAAATTCCATAGACATGAGTAATTTTTCAGCTCCTCCAACTGTATACACATATATTTTGAACTGGCACCAACTGTTTATAAATACAAACCAGACCATATCTGCTGTATTTTAAAATGCTAAGGGAAAATGTAAAATTTCCATTATTTGCTTGAAATTAATGGATACCTTTGCATCCTCACATTGCACTCGTTCTAAAATAACAGACTGTGAAGGTCGTATCAAAATTTCAAGATTCAGATCAATGACAAATAGGAATAAAGCCTCCGATAAGCCTCTAAAGCCCCAGGGAATCACTGAGACTTAAACTTGATCTTCCTTCTGACTGCTATAGTGCAGCTGCTGCCAGAATATACTTACAAGCACTGATGATAGAACTGAAGGCCTTTACAAATATTTAATCAGAAACCATAATCTATTATTAATTATCCCCCCTTATTCCTACATATAATTAACTTTTCTGAAAAGGGTAAATGTTTTGGCCTGAGCAGATGAAGAATAAAATCCTTTACAACACTCTTTAGGATTCAGAGATTGCCCTATAGAATGCTGTTCGATCCAATGAGACACAGGCAAATCCTGCCAAATTTCCAATTTGTACTTCACTTCCCCACATGGTTTGTTTCTAAACCTTGTAAGGAATCCCTCAGAACTCTTTGCTGTGTGGTAACCCATTGAATACTGTTTCTCTCTATGGCTTTCAAAGGTGGCTGATACATCTGCAGAAAGGTTTGTACTTGTGTGGATTTAAGTGGTTTAATATATCATCACAGGCATTTAGATTTCTATTTTATTTTGCAAGCATTGATTTTATTATGAAATTTCTCTTCTATTGTTCTACCATGTAATGCTTGATTTTTTTCCCCTTTAGTTTTATAACTTTAAATGATCAACTCACTCCAATCATACTTTGTCAAAATCTCTTATGTAATTTATTTTCTTTGGGGAAATCATGATGATGTAATCTTCTCTTGGGTCTTTATGCAGAAAGTTACTGCTTTCCAAGATTTTTTTTTATTAAGTGACTACCTAGATGTGGCTGTAGTCTGCGGCCTGATATTCTCAATTAATTACGAATAAACTTAAAATACAAGTTTTTAATCTGAGTCTGGAGTAGCACTTCCAGGGGTGGCACAGTAGCGTAGTGGTGAGCACAATGCTTTACAGTACCAGTGACCCGGGTTCAATTCCTGCCACTGCTTGTAAGGAGTTTGTATGTTCTCCCTATGACCAAAGTGGATTTCCTTCGGGTGCTCCAGTTTCCTCCTGTAGTCCAAAGACTTAGCGGTTGGTAGGTTAAGTGGTCATTGTAAATTGTCCCATGATTAGGCTAGGATTAATTTAGGGGACTGCTGGGCAGTGTGGGTCGAAGGGTGACTTATTCTGTGCTATATCTCAATAGATACATAAACAAACATCAGTCCTGAATTGCAGTGAATGTGAAATATGGATTTACTAATTCCAACGGACTCTATAGTTCCACTGAAGGACTTCAGAGGATGCAGAAAAAAATACTGCTTCATCTCATGTCTCCAAGTTCAAATGGAGTCTGGATGGATCAGAAATATCTGAGGCCCGTTGAAGATCTCATGTGAAATGAATTTAGACAATGTATATCTATTTCCTAACAGGCTTTAGTTGAAAGCAAAATCTGAGTATAGAGTAATACATGCTTTTTGTCAGCAAGGATTTAATCACATGGCTGAAGCAGAGTAAAAGAATTTTACAGTTCTGTGTTTTTTTAGGGATTAATTTCAAGCATGTCCCAGTAGGAATGTAGGCACACAGAAAGCATTGTTAAAGATTCAAAGTTACAATATCATGCCACAACATCCAACCGATACTCCCTTTTAGTGAAGATTCCCTTTTAGAAGCTTGGGAGTCCCTATAAAACCATCTATCAATATTTTCACCCCTGGAAGAAGAAACTCTGCTCTCCATTATCAGAAAATTAGAATTTCATTCATAGTCTTTTCCCACAGTGGGATATATCTGTCATGTTTAAAACGACCACTCAGTAGGGATCTGTTTCCCGTGTTCGCTGCATTCTCACGCTTTCCTGAGCTTACTTACTCCAAACAGAAGAGAGAGTTAAATATTATAGCAAATAAGATACTTTTTCTTAAATAAATTATAGTAAGCACAATAATTAGCAAAGCTGAGCAGAGAATTAAGCATTTAAATTGCATGATACCAAGAAAATTATCATGGATTAAAACATCAAGAAGACTGTAATTGATCAATTACCTTTCGTAAGAACATTTTCTGATTGAGTTTGAGTCTCAGGTGAATAATGAAACAAGGTCCAATTATGGCGAAGCAAAAGCTTGTTCAAACCCAGGATAAGCCTCCTGGACAATTTTGTTCCTTAAGCAAGGAACGATATTAACATTCTCATTTTGTCATAAAATGATTCAGAGGAACGGGGGTGGGGGGCGGGGGGCGCAGTGGGGAACCTATTTGAAGCTGTTATGTTTTAAACCTCTAAGTTAAATCACAGATTCATAGAACAATAGAGCTTAGGTGCAGACCCTTCAGCCTGATGAGTCTGTGCTAACAATGGTGTCTACCAGTTATGCACAGTTTCCTGCATTCGGCCCTGTTCTTCTTAGACCCTACACCTCTATGCACCTTTCCAAATGCTTCTTAAATGATAGTACTGAATAACTGTTCTGGCAGCTCATTCGATACACTCATCACCCCTTGCTGTCACAGTGTTCTCTTGGAGACCTTGATCCAAATACAGAGGAACGGCAGGATTTCTCAGCCATGTCGGCCACTGGCACTGACTCAACGCAGGAGCTGCGGACAGCAGGCTTACGACTTGACCCAGGAGTGGAGGGACAGCAAAATCCTCATGAAGAGATGAAAACGGGAGGTTAGACATGGGAATATCAACAGAGCCTCGGGGGAGTGACTGGGTTACACCACCAGACTAATCATTATCTCCAACAAAAAGACATTGAAAAGGCACTGAACGAGAGTCCTCTTTAAATAATCATAGAATGCAGGAAACCCATGTCAGTCATAATTAACTAGACCAGATTAAACGGAAAGCACAAGAGCTTAGTAACTTTAGTTAAGATAACGATTAGTAATGCAGGTGCTCAAGTACCCTGGAATCTCAAGCCACAGAGGCCACACAGCTCATGACATTTGCATGAAAAAGTTGCTCCTCAGCTCCCTTTCCCCTCTCACCCTAAGTAAATGCCCCCTGGTTATGGACTCCCCTACCATGGGGAAAAGATTGTTACCATCCACCTTAGCTATGCCTCTCATAATTTTACAAATTTCTATAAAGTTGTCACTCATTCTCCTACGTTCCAAGGAATTAAAGACCTAACTGGCCAAAGTCTCCCTATAACTCAAGCGTTCTCATCTTGGCAACATCCTCAAATCTTTTTTTAAGTCTTTACAGTTTGAGCACAGAGGGATCACAGAGTCCTCAATGTGTTGCCTCACCAGCCACTTATATAACTACTCCTGTACTCAATGCCCTGGCTGGTGAGGTCTTTTTCACCACACTGTCTATCTATGATGTGGCTTTCAGTAAACTATGTACTTGTACTCCGAAGTCCCTTTGTTCCATTACACAACCAAATGCTCCATAATTCATAGTATAAATCCTACACTGGTTTGATATTTCTCTTACATCACCCCATACTTATCTGGATTGAAATCATTTGCCACTCCTTGGTCCAAGTCCCTAACTGATCAAGCTCCCCCTGTCATCTACGATAGCCTTCTACACTATCAATTTGTGTGTAAATTTCTTGACATCACTTAACTTTGGAATACTGATGTAGCACTGGGGCACCACAGTAACATAACTATTAGCACAACGCTATTACAACTCAGGGTGTCTGGAATTTGGAGTTCCATTCCAGTGCCGTCTGTAAGGAGTTTGTACATTCTCCCCATGGCCATGTAGGTTTTCTCTGGGTGCTTGGGTTTCCTCCCACAGTCCAAAGACATACCTTTTCAGAAGGTTAATATGTCACTGTAAATTGTCCCAAGACTAGGCTAGTGTTAAGTAGGTAGGTTGCTGGGTGGTGCGGCTCGTTGGGCCAGGAAGGGCTGTTTTACGCTGTATCTCTAAAAACAATGGGATTGATATGTGGACTTTACACACCTGCTCTTTCAACAGCAACAAAACCTGCTTCTAGTTGACTAATACAAATAGATAATTTTGATTTGCTGTTTGAAGATATAATTTGATCCTTTAATGCATGAAACAAGAAGTTCAAACTCTACTTCAAAGAACATTCTATTTCACAGATCTTATCTTATAGCTGGTGAGAGGATAATGTTTGAGTTCTCCAACTGGCTGTGAAAAAGATCCAACATTGAGGATAATCTTCTGCAAAACTATTCAGTGCATGTGATTAATATGTCAACACATTCCCTACAATTGAAGCTGGTAATGAGGGGACTAAACTTAATAATCTTTAAAAAAAAGGCAGTGGCATCATCAAGTACAATCAGGATATCTGTTAATTCACATGATTAGAGTGTCCAGTCGCCACTAACTGCATTGTTGAGTAGCTACAGTACCTTAGATCTTTTTTTAATATGGTTTCAGATTGTATGGCATCCACAGAGCCCTGATCTCAACATCATTGAGGCTGTCTGGGATTACCCAGAAAGACAGAAGCAAGCAAGACAGCCAAAGTCTGCAGAAGAACTGTGACAAGTTCTCCAAGATGCTTAGAGCAACTTACTAGCTGATTTTCTTATAAAACTGCATGACTATGTACCTAAGAGAATTAATGCAGCTTTAAAGACAAAAGGTGTTCACACCAAATGTTGATTTGATTTGTTTTTTTAACTGTCTACTGCTCTATAGTAATTTCTTTCATATTTAGAAACTTCATTTCATTATTTCTGAAAGCATCTGCACTTTACATAATTTCTTTTACACGTGCCTGAGACTTTTGCATAATCCTGTAGATATGATGAATAGTTGTTAATAGTACAAGATAGGCTGCGCTGCTTAAGGGGAAAATCCTGCGCTTGCAGTCCTCATACAGTCATGTTGAACGGAGAAATGGAGAAGAACACAAGCTCCATGGCTTTCAGACATTAGATGTGTGCACTTTGGTGGAGGAGGTGGGTGAATGGAGGGATGCCTTGTATCAGTAAGGCCCGGTGGCCCCTCAAGTCAAGAGACGATGGGAGTAGATCATCAAGTATTAAGAACTGGATATAATGGTAATCAAATTTAACAACTAACATTTCAAGTCAGGTTCAGAGAGTGCATCTCAGTCTGACAGACACATTCTCCATAATCCTCTTGAACAGTGAACATGAACTCAAGACTCATAACCACATCTCAAACTTTTTGTACATTGCCAACATTTCAACCACAGAACTCATTGACGCAGAGCAATTGCATAGAATTCTAACACATTATCCTTTCACTTATAGGACAAGCTGATGCACAACCAGGTACAACAAGAGATAATTGGGGACAGAAAAACATGCATGTATGTTTTAACTCTTTGAAGTAAGTCCTTCTGGCCATGATGGGATTTTTTTTTTGCTGTGATCTTACAGATGAAAATTCCAAAAAAGAAAGGGTTCTCACAATTCTTTCTTCTCACACCCTCCCTCACCCTCTTCTGACTGACAAACTGCTAGAATATGTGCACACCTCTCTCAAGAAGACAGTAGCCTTGTTGAAGATGCATCATTACTGAATTTTACAGTCCCATTCTACAGATCAGATACTGTCACTTGGGACAGTTTAGGGGATTATACAAAGGAAGCATCTGCACATAAGAAGACACTGGACAGAAATGACAAACAAAAATATTAATATCATTCCTTATTAAAGCAACAGAATTGTTCAGGAGGATTATCTTGGGTTTGAACAAGCTTTTGCTTTGCCATAATTGGATGACATTGATGATCATGGTCCTGTGATCATGATTGTGTTTGACAAATTTTCTATGGAAATGGTTTGCCATTGGCTTCTTTGGGGCAGTGTCTTTACAAGACGGGTGACCCCAGCCATTATCAATACTCTTTAGAGATTGTCTACCTGGCATCAGTGGGGTATTGCGATATGCACCAAGTGCTCATATGACCATCCATCATGTGCTCCCATGGCTTAGCATGACTCTGATCGGTGGGGGGTTGGGGTTGATAAACAGGTGCAACACTTTGCCCAAGGATGACCTGCAGGCCAGGGAAGGCACTTTACACCTCCTTGGATAGAGATATATCTCCACCCACACCACACAGTTTCTCTACACTAAGAACTATTACAGGAAAGCAGCATCCATATCAAGAACCCTCAGCATCCAGGCTATTCTGTCCTTTCTCTGTTGCCATCAGGAAATGGTACAGAAGCGTCAGGACCAGCACCATCTGGTTCAGGAACAGTTATTATCTGTCAATCATCAGGGCCTTGAACTAGTGGGGATAACTTCACTCAACTTCACTTGCCCCACCACTGAACTGTTCCCACAACCTATCGGCTCACTTCAAGGACTCTTAATCTCATATTCTTGATATTTATTTACTATTATTGTTTTTTTCTCAGCTCAAGCTAGCAAACTTAAAGTATAGGTACAGTATAGTGAAGCACACTAATTTGCTAGGAACTTTTGGACTATTCTAATAGTGTTTAATATTGTGGCTTTTTGAAGATTTACATAAATGTTGCTGTGTAAGTCTAATTGTTTAATGCTATTGTGTAGTGATTTTGGGATGGTACCAGTTGTAGATATTACTATTAGGGAAATGTATACCTTGTTCATGTTCCACAGTCTTTCAATTTCCTCTTTTTATTCAGCTTATTTCTGATGTTTTCGCTTGTTGATTTCTCTATGTTATGTGTGTTTGAATATTATATATTAAGTAAGTTGTTCTTAGCTGTTTATTCTGTAGTATTGTATCTGGATGATAATTATGGATTGTCTTATCTGTGATATTGGATTGATCATAACATAATTTGTTGGACTCTAACTCTACAGCTGGACCAGACTTGTATTTATAGTAAGGTATGGTGTCTTTTATGATTTTTGTACTTTAAAGCAAGATTTTGGTGAATGATGTTTGCTACTTGATTGTGCCTGTGTAAGCAATCAGATAAAGTTAAACTGTTGCAGGATCCTGAAATGTCTTGGATTGTTTCTGGATTCTCTTGGCATTTTCTGCATTTATTGCCTTGAATTTTTTGCTCTTTTATTATGTATTTTCGATTTTTTTCTGTTAATTATTTGGTCCTGTATTGCCAGAGGAACTCCCCTGTTACTGGGAAAAGGTCTCTAATTCAGAGGCAGGCGTTCGATGATTCCTTGTCAACATCTATTCTGCTCAGATCATTGGGATGTCTTCCATGGTGGTTCATGCTCTTCCATTGGTTAACTTTTTCTTCAAGAGTGATAATTTCTTCATTTTTCTGGGTTTTGCTTTCATTTAAGTTTAGAGCGATGTACTTGTTACCAGATTTGCATATGTTCGATTGGAGTACTGAATTCTGGTTTCATTGATGAAAGTATATCCTTAGAAGTTTTATCTAAAAGTGTTATAAATTTTTTTATGTCCATTGTTCTTTTTCCTCCTCCTTTCCTAGGTTAATCTAAGTGTGTTCAAATGTGCATAGTGTTCTCAAAAATTTGTCATTTCAGTTCTTATCTTTTTTTGTAACTTTTGCAGACCGGACAAAGAT
This sequence comes from Mobula hypostoma, assembly GCF_963921235.1. Taxonomy (NCBI): domain Eukaryota; kingdom Metazoa; phylum Chordata; class Chondrichthyes; order Myliobatiformes; family Myliobatidae; genus Mobula; species Mobula hypostoma. The sequence continues at coordinate 82,635,317 of NC_086101.1, read as the reverse complement.
ATTATACCAAAAGAATACTTTAATATAGGTATGGTGAAAGTGATTATTGCCTGTGTTATATTTTTACTATTCAGCTCTGTTTGGCAGATTTTCTTAAGCCTTGAAGTAAATTCTGTCAGAAGTTTTCCCTTTATCACACTATAATCTATTTTCATTACTTGTTGATGTCCCAGATACTTACGCGTTTCATATTAATCCATCGGTTGTATTGTATCCTGCTGCTCTGTTTTATATCCTACTAGCTCTATTGTGCTTTTCTTTATATTTAATGCTCTGCACTTATGGAGTCCAAAGTTTATGTTTATATCTTTAGAAAATAGTCCTACTATTTGAATTAAGTGCTTCAGCTTTACTGATGAAGGAGCATATAATTTCAAATTGTCCGTCATAGAAGGTGTGTCAAAGTATAATTCATTTGGTTGTCTCTAATTTGATACCCTGCTTGTCTCTGAGGCACTAAATTAGACAGCATGTTTAAAGCAAGTCAAAACCATTCTGGGCTTAGAGAGTTGCCTGGAAGATGTCTTGGTTTATTTTGATAACAGTGGTTATTACTATTATTTTTTTTTACTTTTTAGACTTATATATTGTTTTTCTTTGTCTTGTTGGTTGCAGTCTTTCACTGATTCTGCTGTGTTTCTTTTATTTACCATGAATGCCTGCAAAAATAAATCTCAGGGTTGTATATGGTGACATACTGTATACTGCATGTACTTTGACAATAAATTTACTTTGAACTTTGAACTTTGATTATACCTTATCATTCAATACCATCATCCCCTTCTACTAATCAATAAATCGCAAAACCTGGGCTGTGCAATTGCATACTGGACTTTCTAATTGGGAGACCAGAGTTAATGCAGATTAATAATAATATCTCCTCCTCACTGAGTCCAACATGTGCACCTCAGGGATGTGTGCCTAGCCCTCTGCTCTACTCTCACTGTACTTATGACTGTATGCCAAGCACCGTTCAAACACAATCTAAATTTGTTGATGACACCACTGTTGTGGATGGTATTTCAGGTGACAACAAGGAGGCATGCAGGTGCCAGATAGATCAGCTGGATGAGTGGTGTCACCACAACAACTTTGCATTCAACATCAGAAAAACCAAGGATATTTATGGATTTTAGAAAGGGGAAGCTGAGAGAGTACATACTAGTCTTCACTAATGGATCAGCAGTGGAAAATAAGAGCTGTCTCAAGTTCCTGGGTGTCAATATCTCAGAGGATCTATCTGGTATCCAACATATTGAGGCAGTCACAAAATAGAAGGCATGTCAGCAGCTATCATTCTTTAGGAATTTGAGATGATGTTGCATGTCACAAAAGAAGAGCACATTTCTACAGATGTATATTGGACATTATTTTGACTGGGTGCACCACCACCTGGAATTGAGATTCCAACGCATAGGATTGAATGAGGCTGCACAGGATTGTATACTCAGCCAGTTCCATTGTGGCCACAAGCCTCCCCACTATCGAGGACATCTTCAAAAGTTGGGATCATTAAGGACCCCATCACCCTTTTCACATGCCCTTTTCTCATGCCCTTTTCTCATTTCTATCATTAGAGAGGTGGTACAGGAGTTGTCATACGTACCAGTTTATAACCGCACTATAAACTCCAACAGTCCTTCCAGGTGAGGCAACACTTCACCTGCTAGCCTGTTGGGGTCAGCTTCTGTATCTGGTGCTCCTGGTGTGACCTCCTGTTTATCCATGAGACCCGACGTAGATTGGGAGATTGCTTCGTCGAGCACCTTCACCATAAAAAACGTGATTTCCACGGTGGCCAGCCATTTCAATTCTACTTCCCATTCCCATTTCAACATGTCAGTCCATGGCTTCCTCTGCTGCCACATGAGGCCACACTCAGGTAATTGCCTCCCTCCTCTTCTTCACCATTCCCATTCTTGTTTCCTTCTCATATCTTCTCTTATCTGCCCATCACCTCCCTCTGGTGCTCCTCCCACTTTCCTTTCTTCCATGATTTTCTGTCCTCTTCTATCGGATCCCTCTTTCTCCAACCCTTTATCTCTTCCACCAATCAATATCCCAGCTCTTTACTTCACCCCCTCTCCTTTCCCAGTTTCATCTATCGCCTGCCACCATGTACTTCTTCTTCTCCTCCCCCACCACCTTCTCATTCTGACTTCTTCCCGTTTCCTTTCCAGTCCTATGAAAGCTCCAAGCCCGAAACCTTGACTGTTTATTCCTATCCATAGATGTTGCCTGACCTGCTGATCACCTCCAGCACATTGTGTGATATTGCTATAGATTTCCAGCATCTGCATCTGCAGAATCTTTTGTGTCTGTAAGTTCACCTACCTTGTTTTATATGTTGCCCGCATTCAAATATAATACCTTCTATCCTGTATTCATAACCTCTCTTCTGAAACGTGACTCCTTGTTCTTGAAGTAAAATTCTTGTGCCTTTCTAAACTATTTTTTTTATCTTGGAAATTTTAGGAATGTCTCCTGCACTCTCCTTCCCTTTTACTTTACCTATATACTGGTGTTTCCCATCCTTTTTTAGTCCAATGCCCCCCTGAGGCACCTTCATATTTGTCAATGCCCCTCTTGTAACATAATATACCTTCCGGCACCCCTATTATGTAAAAACATGTTTATCATATGCTAAAATGGGAAAAATAATGCTGCTTTAAATTTTCATTTGTCTTTAAACTTAGCTTATGCAGTATCTGAGCACTGTACAGCCACTTTGATATCAATGTTATCCTTGAGCTTGATGGTTTTTAGCAAGAATTGAGATATCTGATTCAAGTTGAGATAGCAAAGGCCTCAAGTACCCATGCATAACAATGTCCAAGCAGTTTCTGTTTTTTGTGAGTATGTATTTGACTGCACTGAAACCTCTTTCAACAAGGTAGTAGGACGGAAATGCAAAGAAGAGCAGTTTGGCTTTTCTTCAAAGACGATGAAGTTTCATAGGACAGTGTAACTACATAGCACAAAATCAGAAATTTTTGAAACACATTTTTGCTGCTTCATCATACTGAATTTCGATAATTTCGATAATAAACAGAAAGCTCTCTTGCTGTTCTTCCACCTGCAAAGAAATGGGTTCATTACCCATCCCAGAATTTCCAGATTGTTTAAATCCTTGAATCAATTCTGAAAATTATTCTTCAGTGACTGCAAATGTAAGCAGTACTCTTGCAAATCACTATCTGTGAAACAGAGTGCCATACTTTCCATGCAGGGAAACTGTGGGAACATTCTTCTCCCAATGTTTTGCTTATATATTTCAAATTTTCCAATAAATTGGACACAACACTTTTTGCCTGGATTAAATTGAAACTCTCACTCTTCAGTTTCATATTTATGACGATTTTGTCATACAGGTTGGCTAGGTATGCCACATCTCTGTGTAGAAGTTCAATCTTGCTTCCCAAGCTTTTGTCAACTTTGAGAAAAAATTCAACCACAATATCAAAAAGATCAAAGAAACACTTTAAGCAGCAGCCTTTTGACAGCCAATGCACTTCAATGTGAAGAAGCAAGTGTTCAAAATCTTTATCATTATCTTGGCATAACGGGTGAAATATTCTGCTATTTAATGGATGCGGTTTAATTTGGTTGATGGCAAATATCACAAAAGTTATACTTGAAAAAAGTCACTGTCTGAGGTTTTTAGCTGCAAGATGTTTACGATGAGTTACTCAATGGATTGCAAGCAGACTGGAATTTCTTTTTTCATAAATGCCACCAAACCAGCATGGCGACCTGTCATATATAGTTCATCAATAATGCAAGCTATAAAGTTATTACTGAAAGGAACTGATTTTAAAATATTGGTACCAATTTTGAGAACAGTGGTGAGCACTTCTGATAGAACAGGCATTATTAATCTTTCACCAATTGTATGAGACTTTCCACACTTTGCTATCATTTTGGAAAGAAGCAATGAGAAGCAATGAGACCAATATCAAAGTCAATTTTAGCTTTCTTGGCAAATGACTGGAGTATGCAACACTTTTCAAATGCTTCTTTCATTTTCTGGAATGGAATAATGCCATAAAAAGCCTTTTCAGGGTGTCTGTTATGGAAGTGTTCCTGCAATCTTGATGGCTCACGGCTTCATTAGACAGTACAGTATTACAAATAAGACACATGGGGGGGGGGTCACTGGTCAGACAGGAACAGAATAAAACCACACTCCAGTTATGTCCTATTGTATTGATGTACATCCTGTAGTTTCTGTTTCTTAGCAGGATTAGAATTCAAGGCTTCACCACCTTCAGACTCAGAGAGATTGTGCTGTATGTATTTATCCATCATTAATGGAGCTAAATTAAAATAAAAAATTAACACAAACTGGGAATGCCTATCAGATGTTGACGATGACAGTGAGTTGATACAGATGGAATGATGGTAGCAGCACACAAAGGAATAATGAGGTAAAGTTGAATACAATCACAACAGCAAAATTATATTGATAGGGATTCAGTTTGGAGTCTTAATGTTAGCCAGGATAGAACCGATGTTCGGCAGTCTACCTTTATACTATTCCAGTTAACGCATTTGACTAATGACATAAGATCTCAATCCCCAAAAATGGTTCATCACCGCACATATGAAGCATGATCGCTTTGAACACCTCTAGAGGAATCCTTGGGGTTGGCAGGTTCACTGATTGGTTCTGGCCAGCACTGTATCATTGTGCGACCTGTTTTCCGTAGATCTGCAGAGAAAGTTGAGAGGGTGTACTTGACTTACCAACTGTTAAATTGCATGAACTTGTTCTGTGCTGCGGGTCAAGAGGAACTGTTTGGCATCCTGGTTGCTAGTTTATGCATCCCTAATAATGTCTGTTTGGTTGGTAAGGTCTGATGAGATTGCAGAGTTTCAGATGTGTTGTCACGATGAGTGCTCACCGTCTGCCGAGATCTGGTCCTTCCCGTGTTCCAGTACCTCATCCATTTTTTTTTGGAAACTCCTGCTGTACTAACAGTCGATCAGGTCTCAAGCCTCAAGGTTGGGTACTGCTTCCAGCAGCACATGAACTTGAATGCCACCCGATGACTTTGATTTCCCCTAACACCCCCTTAGGATGTGTAACCACACCATTGGGAGAGCAGTACTGCTCCTGTTGGGAATCGTTGATCTATACTTTTCCAATCTGTTGAAACCAGCCCTATTATTTAGTTTAAAGCCCTATCCATAGCCTTAGTGAGGCAATTTTTCAGGACTCTGGTCCTCAAGGGCTTATGTAAAACTTGCCCCATTGAAACTGGTGCCTTTTTTCCCCTGTATTGGTGCCAATTTCCCACAAATTCAAATCCACTTCTCCCTCGCCAATCTTCAAGACAAACCTTTACGTCTCTAATCTTATTGACCCTGTGCCAATATACTACTCAGGTAGCCATCAGAAATTATTATCTCTTTGGTTATGCTTTTTAATTTAGTCCCTAGTTGTTGAAATACTCACAGCAGAAGTTCTTTCATGTTCTTTCAATCTCTTTCTCCAGCTGCAGGGTAGCAATTTTCATGGATAACTTTCATCTTGTTTTTGCACTGATTTTTTAATTAGAGCAACATTATAAATATTTGATTGATATGTATTACCACTGGATGTGAGAATAGGTAACAAAACACAATAGTTATTGCTTCTGAATATGAAAAGAATCATGGTCATTCATATAAGAAGAGTCAGCCAAAAGAACATTGCAGTCAGCTTGTACTGTTACTTAAATACAATGTAATTGTGCATTGATTTGCATTGTAATTTCAATTAAAGATGAATAACTATCGTTAGAAATAGCATTGTTCATTGCTGTATTTGGTACTACTTTGATGGGTTTAAATAGCAGCAGAGGCACCCAGATGCATACATGATAATAACGGAAGAACTCAAGCTCACTATTGAGAAATCAAAGTCTAGTTCATTGTCTTATGCACATATACAAGTACACACACATGCAATGAAAATCTGTCAACAGCATCACAGGCACATGGCATCACATATGCAGCATTCAGAAAAAAAAACTAATAAATTATACACTTTTTATTAGTATAAAGTGAAGAATCCAGGATTCAGAATGGTCATCTTTTCGTTACGTTTTTATTTGGTATTCTCAATTGCAGCGCTTTCAATCCACATGGGATGTTATGTTGAAGTAGTTTAAGATATTGGTAAGGACTAATTTGGAGTACTGTGTGCGGTTTTGGTCATCTACCTACAGAAAGTTATCAATAAGATTGAAAGAATGCAGAGAAAATTTACAAGGATGTTTCCTGGGATTTGAGGACACGAGTTATAGGCAAGACTGAATAGGTTAAGATTTTACTCCCTGGAGTGCAGAAGAATGAGGGGAGATTTGGCAGAGGTATACAAAATTATGAGTGGCATATATAGGGTAAATGTAAGTAGGCTTTTTCCATTGAGGTTGGGTGAGACTAGAACTAGAGGTCATGGGTGAAGGGAGGAAGGGGAAGTTTTCAAGGGAAACATGAGGAGGAACTTCTTCATTCAGAGGGTGATGAGAGTTTGGAACAAACTGCTAGCAGAAGTGGTGGATGCGGGTTTGATTTCAACATTTAGGAGAAATTTGGATAGGTACGTTAATGGAAGAGGTGTTGAAGTCTAAGTTGCAGGTCAATGGGACTAGGCAGATTAATAGTTTGGCATGAATAAGATGGGCCAAAGGGGCTGTTTCTGTGCTCTAGTATTCTATGACTCTATCCAGTTAGTAGTTAGTTTTGCAGACTGCCTAACACTTGTATCTCTTCATAACTTGTCCAACAAGTGTCAGAGTCTGTTTCAGGTCTGTTTTGGGGCACAGTCTAATTAGTCACAATGTTGGGTTTAATTTGTGTCATAATTTTGCCAAGGGAAATTCTTAGATGGATTTTACCCTCTGACTGATTTCCTTTCAAGCTCAAGAATTGAATTATATCACACAATTTTAATGATTATTTTATGCTTCTTATAAAAGACCTAAATATTGCTGTAAAGCAATAAACTGAGAAATTTGGAAGGATTACTTTAGGAAAGGATAGCAAAAATCTTAAAAGAGTTACAGTGATCCACAAGACCCTAGGCAGGAGAAAGCACATGAACATTAATAGGCTGTAATTATCAAGTTAAAGAGCAGCTAAACCTCAATTATGACCATGGGGGTGCTGAAATGTCACTTAGCATTATAGCCACTGGGGCTCCCGTTAATATGAAATTTTAAAATCACTTAATTCCATTTTATCAGCCCTACTTAACTCCAAGTGAGGGGTTAAGTTGTGGTGAAGTTAAAAAGAATGGAAAGGGAAATAATTAAATAATGAAGCCAAGTTGCTCAATCTGTGCGCAGAGATTGTTTTTCTTGGTTGATGATTGTCATGGTGGACAGAGATAGAAAAGGATTGCCTTTATCATAGAACATAGAACAGTACAGTGCACGACAGACCCTTCAGCTCACAGTGCTCTGCCGACCTTTTAACCTACTCCAAGATCAGTCTAACCCTTTACTCCCCATAGTCCTCTATTTTTCTTTCATCCATGTGCTTATCTAAGAGTCTCTTAAATGTCCCTGAAGTACCTGACTCCACCACCACCTGTGACAGCATGCTCCTTCCACCCACCACTCTCTAAGTAAAAAAAACTACCTCTGCCATACCGCTATACCAGGAGTTCCCAACCTTTTTTTTATGCCAAAGACCCCAATCGTTAACTGAGGGGTCTGTGGTCCCCACATTGGGAACCCCTACCCTATACTTTCCTCTAGTTACCTTAAAATTATGACGTCTTGTATTATCCATATCTGCCCTGGGTACAGATCTCTGGCTGTCCACTCTATCTATGCCTCTTATAATCATGTACACTTCTTTCAAATTATCTCTCATCTTCTTTTACTCCAAAAAGAGAAAACCCTAACTCACTCAACCTATACTCATTTGACATGCTCTCTAATCCAGACAGCAGCCTGGTAAATCTCCTCTGCATGTACTAATGTGGGGTTTCCAAACTTTTTTTTATGCCATGGACCCCTACCAGTAACTGAGGGGTCAGAGGACCCCAGATTGGGAACCCATGCTCTAAAGCTTCCACACCCTTCCTATAATGAGGTGATCAGAATTGGACACAATACTCCAAGTGTACCTAACTGGCGCTTGATGGAGCTGCAACATTACCTTGTAGCTCTTGAATTCAGTCCACCAATTATTGAAGGACAACACACCATTCACCTTCTTAATGACCCTATCAACCTGCATGTCAATTTTGAGGGATCTACGGACAAGGACCCCAAGATCCCACCGTTCCTCCACCTTGTGAAGAATCCTACCTTTAATCCTTTATTCTGCTTTTAGTCTCCACCTTCCAGGGTTCACTTCACACTTCACTGGAATGAACGCCATCTGTCAATCTGCCCAGCTCTGCATCATATCAATGTTCTGTTATAACCTATGACAGCCTCTTACACTTTTCACACCACCAACAACCTTTGTGTCATCTTCAGACCTACTAACCCACTCTTCCACTTCCTCATGCTAATCATTTATAACATCACAAAGCGCAGGAGTCCCAGAACAGAGTCCTGTATAACACTACTGATTACCGATCTCCAGGCAGTATATGCTCCATCTACTACCACCCTCTCCTTTCAATGGGCAAACCAATTCTGAATTCATGCAGACAAGTTTCTCTGGATCCTACGCCTCCTGACTTTCTGAATGAGCCTTCCGTGCGAGCTTTGTCAAACGCCTTACTAAAATCCTTTACCAATTTGTTCGGTCACCTCCTTAAATAATGCAATCAGGCTTGTGTGGTATGACCTGCCCTGACAAAGCCGTCCTCACTATCTCTAATCAGCCTATGCTTCCTGAATGCTCATAAATCCTGACTCTAATAACATTTCCTACCCTCCATTCTTCTGATAGAGCAATATCTCAAGTCGAGTATGATGTTCTCTTCAGGGGTTGTCTGTTGTTGGGTCCTCAGGTGGCTGATCTGGGTCCACATACTCTTGTTCAGAGTGGACAAGAGTAAGTGGTGGCAGTGGTTAGTAATTGGGTCTTTTGGTTGTTCAGTTTCACCTTTCATAGCTGCTGCTTGTTCTCTGCAGCTTAGCAGTGGTTCTTCTCATGTAGCACAGCTCCCTCTTGAACAGATTTCTTTTAGGTGTATCTACTGAGTGCCAAATCTTCCCAGTTTTTAGATGTAAAATAAAACTTCAGCAAACAGGTTATTGGCGAAGGTAATGTAGAGGTGTAATCATTAAGTTCTTTATTTCCTTCCTTTCATTATGTAATCATTTAGTTAAGATTGGTGTTGTGTATGATTGGAAATCTGGCATCCACTATAAAGTGATGCCCTGGTTCACAAAATATTTGGCATTTTAATAATGACATAGAACAAAAAAAATGTTAATCCTCAGCATGTCAGGCAGCAGCAAGTGAATAGTTCAAATCACTGACACTTATTCTCAGCTGATATAGTAATAATCTAAAACAAAAGGTTCGTCCATCATCATCGACGAAGACCTCGACACCATTAGTACTTTTTACGAGGTCGAGTTGCGAGCTCAACACTCAACCCAGCACAGATGGAAAGCGTGCCCGGGAGCAGCCCGACTGGATTCGAACTCAGGAACCTTTGCTCCGGAGTCCGGCGCTGATGTCGCTGCGCCACCAGCTGGCTGTTGGTGCCGAGACTAGCGCCTGATTTGGATTTAAGTGGGGGAGAGTTGCGCAGTGTCAGCCTCACTCTCTCTTCCCAATTCCCATCTGGATCCAGTGGCAAGACAGAGTCTAGATGGCTGGAGATGGGACTAGGCACAGTGGATGACCAGGACATCTTCTGTGTCTTGTCATGCTCTACACGTTCCACGACGCTTGCAGAGACCACCTTCTTGACCGTTGGACCTTCCATTGATCTCGTCCGCTCAATCCGCCGGAGTCTGTCTTCACATGCTGGGATAGACAACTCCCTATCTCACTGAGGGTTTGAGGCCCGTCGGCTACCCTCACCTCGTTTAGCCAGCTTGTCGAAGCCGTTGCCCGGAGTGTGGCCGCTGTTGCATGCAAACAGCTACGGGGAGCCACAGGTGAGAGCTGAGTGCCAATCGGGGACCAAAGGTGGACAAACCGCCCTGAAAAGGATGCAACATGTTCCCCCACCAGAAGTGCTACCCCTCCCTGACACCTCATACACTGCAATCTAAAACAAAATGATAGAGTAATTCACTGGGCCAATCAGTGTCTGTGAAGGAAATGTACAACTGGTATTTCAGATCGAGATGCTTCATCAGGACTGAAAGAGTAGATGGGACAAACCCACAGAAAGAGCTGAGAAGAAGGGGTGAAGGTAGAGTTTTTAGATGTAACCTATTCTGAAAATATGTAGCGTTGTAGGTGCAATCTTCTGGTACTGCACTTGTGGCCAGTGAGGACGCAAACATCATCACCAAAGGCACCACAAACTCCGAATTTGTCTGGAGTACATCCTTTCTGGCCTGACAGGATGATGAGGAAATCAGTAGATCTTAAAAAAATTATTTCATATTGCAATTTGATTTGATAGAGGTATGCAAAATTATAAGGGTTATAGATAAAGTAAAGCAGGATTTTCCACAAAGGTTGGATGGGACTACAACTAGTGGTCCAGGGTTAAGGGTGAAAGGTGAAATGTTTAAGGGGAACGTGGGGGAAACTTCCTGACTAAGATGATTGTGAGCATATGGAATGAGCAACCACTGCAAGTGGTGCATGCAAACTCAATTTCAACGTTTAAGAGGAGTTTGAATAGGTACATGGAAGGTAGGGATATAGAGAGCTATGTTCCCAGTGCAGGTTGGTGAAAGTAGGCAGCTTAAATGGTTTGGCATGGTCTAGATGGGCTGAAGGGCCTAATTTTGTTCTGTACTTTTCTATGACTATGCCTCCGTATCATGATATACAGTATCTGGTGTAACGTTCTCTAAGCCATTTTGGACTTTTAAAATATTTCTTGAAGTTGCAAACTAAAATCAATCAAACCTGCATTCAAATGTATTCTTTTCAGCCCTGAGATTTAATGTTAATTCAGTTAATGGGTCTAGCAGTATAGCTAAGACAGAAATGTTTAAGAATGTTGTGTTTATCTATATAAATGGTTGCCCTATTATAGGAAGGATGCTGGGGCCTTGGAAAAGATGCTGCCTGGATTTGAGGACATGTTCTATAATGAGAGGTTGGACAGACTTAGGTTGTTTTCTCCGGTGTGGCAGAGGCTGAGGAGAGATCAGATAGAAATTTATAAGATTATGAGAGGTATAGATAGAATCAACAGACAGTGTGCTGCTGGATTCTGTGCTGGGTTGGAGGCTGCCCCTTCCATTTGGTGCTGCTCCCCAGTGTTCGCTCCATATAAGACAAGATGGATTGCGTTTGTCTGCAGATGCACTGCGCGATATGAGAAACTGCTGCGGGCAGTTCTTGCCGAAATATGGCTCCAGGACAACATCCACGCATCATCAATATACAGGCCATGGCACTCAATGACCTGGGCAACAATTTTTTATATTTGTTTTTCATAACTATATTTTCTGCTATCAGATTTATACATGCAGTATGGTGTGTGTGATTGTTGGTACTGTATCTTCCACTTTGACGGCAGAAGAACGCTATTTTGTTTGGCTATATTCATGTATGTCAGGGGTCCCCAACCTTTTTTGCACCACGGACTGGTTTAATATTGACAATATTCTTGTGGACCGGCTGACTGGGGTGGGGGGGAGGGGTGTTCAAGTAAGGTTAAACTCACCACGAAATATCTTTTACAGTTAGGGTTGCCAACTTTCTCACTCCCAAATAAGGGACAAAAGTAGCAGTCAAATACGGGACAGTGTTTACCCCAAGAAAGACTACCTTGACCATGAAGCCTTGCGTGGGCACCTGTGTGCGTATGCGCGTATGTGCCGATTTTTTTCCACAAATTGATTTTGACTTAATCTTCCCGACTACACTGTACATACATTATTTCTACTTTATATAGGCTGTGTATTTATCATATCATTCCTGCTTTTGCCATATGTTAGTGTTATTTTAGGTTCTATGTGTTATTTGGAATGATTTGGTAGGTTATTTTTTGGGTCTGGGAACACTCAAAAAATTTTCCCATATAAATTAATGGTAATTGTTTCTTCGCTTTACGCCATTTTGGCATGAAAGGTTTCATAGGAATGCTTTACATTAGCGGGGGAAATACCAGACAAGGGCAGTCCCGTATGGGACAAACCAATTTAGCCCAATAAACGGGATATCCTGGCAATATGGGACAGTTGGCAACCCTATGTTCAAGTTCAACAGTGCGTGACAGGGAATGAGGAAAGGTGCAGCTGACCCATATCGTCTCCTCACGGCCCGGTAGCACATGCTTTGTGGCCCAGTACTGGTCTGCGACCCGGTGGTTGGGGACCGCTGATGCATGTGGCTTAGTGACAATTTAACTCAAACTTGAACTAGCACTATCTTTTTCCCGGGGCTGAAATGTCCAATACCAAAGGGTATGAATTTAAAATGAGAGGGGGTAATTTTAAAGGAGATGTGAGGGGTAAGTTTTTTACACAGAGAGCGTTGGGTGCCTGGAATGCACTGCCTGGGGTGGTCATAGAGGCAGATGCAATAAGGACCACTAAGAGGTGTTGAGATAAGCACATATATGTGAGGAAAATGGAGGGATATGGACATTGTGTAGGCAGAAAAGATTAGTTAAGTTAGCCATTTGAGTACTAATTTAATTGGTTTGGCCAATTTGTGTGCCAAAAGGCCTGTTCCTGTGCTGTACTGTTCTATGTTCTAAGTTGTAAGTTCTAAATCTGGTTGTCTCTTAACTGTCCTCTGTAATGATCTCGAAAGGTACTGAAGTGACTCATAATTTTCTATTTAAAATGAGAATTTATCAGTGTTCTTTCACGTTTCGGAAGGCCTGAAAGTAATAAGGATACAGGAAGTTCTCTAGGTTGTGTACTTCAGTATTTCTAGACATTTTTAACCTTTCCTTGTTTCAATCTGAGGTTTCCACCTGCCTTAAGAAGACAACTATCTTCCCGATCTATGAAAACAATGCACCATGCCTTAATGACTACCACCCGGTGGTTCTGACTTACAACTAGCTCCACTTCTATCCAAGTTGTTGTAGTATATTTATGTAACACCTGACAATGCAGAAAATTGTCCAGGTATGTCTTGTCTTCCAAAAATAGGACACATCCAACTTTTCAGTCATTAGCAAAGTGATAACATATTAGATTTAAATTTGCTAAAAGGAAAATATTGAACATGCAAATCAAAAAGAATATACATCAGATTTTACAATGAATAGAATTAAATAAAGACACAAAAAAAGAGAATCTGGAAGTAATCATACTCATGTCATTTTTAATATATAAATAATTTAGTCAAGGAATTGAAATCAATTAAGATGATAGGATATACAGAACTGTGCAAAAGCTGTGTATATATGAGCTGTATATTTCATAACATATGTGAGTGATGACAAACTTGATTCTGACATGGGTCTCTGTTGTGGACTGAAAGTGGGAATGGGGCAGGGAAGGGTTTATAATGATTGGGAAAAGGGGAAGGGAGAAGAGAGGGAGCAGGAAGCACCAGAGAGGCATTCTGTAATGACCAATAACCCAATTGTTTGGAATCAAGAATACTTGCCTGGTGTCTCAGGGATGGGTATGGCTGCACTTGTGCTACTCTCAGCCCCGGGCACCCCTACTTTGCCAACCTGGCCCACACCTCACACACAACGCTTTGCCCTCGCCATTCCCAACATCCTTTGCTCCCACCAGATTTACAAACTCACTCTCCACTCCACATTGACAAATACATTGTGCAAAATTCCTATGCAGCCTAGCTATAACTATGGGTCTAAGACTATTGCACCGTACTCATTACTCAGGACAATGGAAAACACATCTGTGTTAAGTCGTTCAGACTACGCTAAGATTACTGCTTTTAGTTCTGGGGCCTGCATGAATAAAAGTTGTGTAAGTATTGAAGAGGGCACAGAGAAGGACAACAAGGCTTATCTTCCATATGAGGAGGACAAACTACTGAGAAGATTAATGAAGCTTAATATTTGCAGTCAATAATATGGCACTTGGGAGAGGAGAATCTCATTGAAGCACATAACAATTTAATGTTACAGATAAGGGTAATTACTGCATCAAAGTAAGCAAGTAATACAAAAGAGGAAGTGAATGAAAAATCAAGCTAAAATTCATCAGGAAGAAGTGCCTCAGTTAAGAGGTAATATATGTTAAGAATAGTTTAATTGACGGAGGAAAAATAAATGAAATAATTTACTGCTGTAGTCTTCACCGAGTTTGGCAATTACATAGCTTGCAAACATGAACTAAGCATGAGAATTTTTAGAAGCGGGGTTCTCTTCTGATAACTCTGTAAACAAACAAATCAAAGTAGACACCATCTACAAACTCCCAAGAGCCAAAGGAACGTGAGCCAATAGAATTCAAAAGACAACTGAAGGGGTAGCCAATCAGGACAGAGGCAAGCGAACAGGGGCCTATACAAATGTGAGCACTCCCAGAGAGAAACACCAACAACCACGCACTGATGACGTCTCCTTGATTGGTGACGAAACATCTGCAAGGTCATTGCCAAGCTCGGCAAACACCACGACATCAAACGCCTCAACCTGAGCTACTATTCACCACTGTCCCAAATGAAATAATATCGACAGCTGGACAGTTAGATTACAGTTGCATTACATATGGTTAGGCCTCAATATTTTATGATGATATTGTACTCTAGTTTGATCAAATGGTGCTGTCTAATCTGAAAAAGAAGTGAATTGAGGTACAATTACTAGAAAAATAATAGTCTGATTTCTTGCCACTCATTTCTATTATTCCATGATTACTTTCAAATCTCAGAGCATAGGCAGATATTATAAAATGGAAGTCACTGTTATGAATGCAAATTTTGACTTCCTTCTGATGGCTACTCTGGTGTTTCAAAGCCTCCTCATAACTACTTTTCCAGCCAAGATATTTACCCACCTTTGCTCATGTTTGCTGGTTCAGCATCCATTTTCTGAAGGTCTGTCTGCAAGCACCTTGTGAAGATCTGTATGTTAAAGGCATTATACAAGTGTAAGTTGATGTTATTTTGAGGGCAGCACAGTTGACTTCATCTGTTAAGAACTGCATTTACCATCAATGTACATTTCAATCTGATATTCATGTGCAGTGCATAAATGTGTCAAATGACCTGAATGCATTGACACAGAACCAAAATAATAGAATTTCACACAATACATCAATTGTGAGAATGCCACTGTTTCAGACTGCCCCATTCATGGTATACAAATATCAAATGTGACACAAATTCACCAGAGCTGCAAAGCAAATTTTTTTCTGAAAATACCGAATCAGATTCATCGTTTTTTAACAGGCACGTGTAAGAAGATGGATCAAAGGGTCATGATGAAGGGTATTGGTCCTAAACATTGGCTGTATATTCCCCTCCATAGATGCTGCCTCAATTATTGAGTTCCTCCACCATTTCTGTGTGTTGATCAAAAAGCCAAATGTTATCCCTGCAACTACCAAGCACAGTTTACTGGTTGCACTATCATGTCACTCAACAGCAATGTCTGTCTCTGTTCATGCTTTTTCACTCAAGGAATTAGATCTAAGTTATATGTCACACCAATTATATAAAAGACTTTTTTTTGATCAAACCTGTATCTCATTCAGTTTCCACAGAGGAACATTTAAACATCCATTGAAATCACGAGAGCTATTTAGAGGTAAGAGTCCATGAGTGAGGGTTTAAGCATAAAGGAATGCCAGCTGAGTTGGGAAGTTGGGGTAAATAGACAAATGAACCACTGCATGCTGGAGTATTTCCTGGCATTATGCACACATCCCAATGTGCTGGTCAACAAGTTAGATGGTTCATGTAATTTAGCCCTAGTGTAGGTAGGTGATAGAAAAAGCAAGAGGGAAGTTGAAGGGCATGTGAGAGAGAATTGGTTTCAGGGAAACAAATGGGGAAATGACATGATGGTGTTGCTCTCAGTGTTGGAATAGATTCATTGGGCAGAATGCTCTCTTCTATATCATAAGAGATAACGAAGAGGTCAGGCACCTTTGTTTTGATCATTAGTAGGTGTATAAGGATGAATTTAATCTGTGTTGCACTTGGATAAACTATGTGAAACACTGTCTGAAATATATGCTTGATCATTTACCGCAAGCAGTATGGATTGACACAGGGTGAGTCACTTTTATATTTATTTTAGGTAAGACATTTTTTGTTCTGCTTTTTTTTCTGCTGACGACTTGAGATTGCTTTCAGAAACTTTTGTTTTGTTCTGCTTGTATCTCTTGGAAAAAAAAATCAGAATATGATTTTAGAATTTCCCTTTATTGTGCTCCTTTAGATTGACGTTAACAATAACACAGAATGTATTTCTTTGGTCCAATTGACTTTACCAGGATGGGATGATTGCCATTCTAACAGTCATTATACTGTACTCCAGTGTGTGCCTCTGCAATGTCAGCCTGTGTCAAGATCTTGATAGTGCTCTTTTTGGAGTGTTTGGAGAAAATGTGGAATAAATCTGCAAGACTGGGACCAACAGAGATATTTATCACATTCATTCTTCCCACAATGTGTTTGCATGTATCAAGCAAACTGAGAAGGACTGCAGGAGAAGTGCCATAAAATAATGGCACAAATAGAAACAGCTGGGTTGAGGAAGGGGTGAGTATTTCCCCCATCCAGTCCTACCCAAAGCAAAGTAAACTCCCCTACATTGGTGAGACCCATTGTAAACTGGGGGACCACTTTGTTGAGCACCTCTGCACCATCTGCCACAAGTGGGACTTTGTAGTTGCCAAACATTTTAATTCAGCTTCCGATTCCCATTCCAACGTGTCAATCCGTGGCCTCCTCTTGCACCGAGATGAGGCCACCCTCAGGGTGGAGGAGCAACACCTTATATTCTGTCTGGGTCGCCTCTGACCTGATGACATGAATATTGATTTCTCCTTCCAGTGAGCAAATTCTCTTCCCCACTTCCTCTATTCCTCACTCTGACCTTTCACTTCTTCTCACAGGCCTATTACTTCCCCAGGCACCCTCCTCCTACCCCTTCTCCTATTGTCCACACTCTTTTCCTATCAGAATCTTTCTTCTCCGGCCATTGCCCTTTCCCATTCATCTGGCTTCACCTATCACCTTCCAGTTAGCCTCTTTCCCCTCCCTCTACCTTATTCAGACGTCTTCCCCCTTCCTTTCCTGTCCTGAAGAAGGGGCTCAGCCCGAAATGTCATCTGATTATTCTTCTCCATAGATGCTGGCTGATCTGCTGAGTTCCTCCAGCATTTTCTGTGTGTTGCTTTGGATTTCCAGCATCTGCGGACTTTCTCATGTTTGTATGTAATGGTATCCCTATAGTAACATTTGTATTCTTCCTCCCACTCTTCTCTTTCCTCATCTCTCCCCACTCTCAACTTAACCTGCTGGCAGACCATGCTGTCGTTTATTGCATATGAAGCTTCTTTCAAACATCATTATGCAGTTTGTAACCATATCGAATGTGCAGCAAACTCTGTGCCATTTATGATGCTCAGTGTGTAAAGGCAGAGCAAGCAATTGGTCTGTTGCATTGTGTGCTGCTTAATGCAAGTGATTGGTCCCTTAAGGTTGTTATAGCTGGAGGTGGTAATGGGGATAAACTCTCATTTCCTATTAAAATATCCTAATGGCATGTGTCTCAGGTAGCCTCTATCAACCAAGTTCAGCTCCAAGCTTTTGCATGTGGCTTAGCTACTAAGCCCGTTGGAACCATTTCAACCAACAGGAGAAGGGGCAAAGGTGGGTCACTGGCACCTTAAAGCCAGTCACTCCGGGCACATGGGGCTCATCAGCTATGGTTGGCAGCTCATCTAGGAGAAGGAAAATTTGACCTCAAACTTCCACTGCCTTGCGACTACACCCACTCATTGAAGGTTTCAGGAGTAAACCCCAAGGAAAAAACCCAGAGTTAAAGTCCCTAAGGCAGTCTTATGTTGAGTTTCACACTGACTATCAGCTCCTGCAATGCTGCTGGGGCCTAACGGTGTCGGGCTCCGTTGTTCCTTTGAGTTCATCAGATGCGTGGTGAGGGGGAGCAAACTAAATGCAACGGCTTGTTCCACAATGCACGCTTGCAGACCTAGACAACTAGAATGCAACATCCATGGTTGACCCTGACCTACGGAGGCCTACAATTGCAAGGGATAATACTGTAGGGAAACCATTTGCCCAGAACGTGAGCAAACAGCTCCACCAAATCAGGTGTAGCTTTGTCTAAGCCTGTTTGTGATGAGATCTTGTGGTGCAGTCCAGGCTTTGCAATCATTGGTTCAGCTTTGTCATCTGCGTGGGTCATCAGTTCCTTGTGCCTGGGGAAAGCTAAAATGCTGTGCATTCTGGAATGTGGTATCTGTGTTCGTAGTCTATTGAAGAATTCAAGCTAAGTGATTTATAGCAAGAAAGAAAACTGGTAGAGAAAAAGGCACTTCCCATTTCAGGTTAAAGATGGGCTTTCTTAACAGTGTTGTCATTAGAATCTGAATTAACACCAAGAACTGATGTTGATAGGTACATGATTTATGTTACTATTATATCAGTTGTTGTAAACTTACGTGGTGAATCGTAATAGCAAAAAATACAGTCAAGATGTCTCCCAGAGCAAATACACAGAAACTCTTGCTCATGTTGTCAGTGAAATCAGCATGGCTGAGATTGCAAAGCTTGTTCCACTCTCTCAGGAACTGTACAGTTTTGAAATAAAAAAAACACACTCAATCCCAGGTGGAAAGATAACATTCCAACCCAATGTATAGGATGATCTTTGGAAAGAACATCCCTTAGTTCAATGAAATGCACGGGGCAATGAAACAACATCAAATAAATAAAAGCCTTGGTCCTCAGGATCTATAAGGCATCTCATATTATCATGAAATCTAATGTATTTTCTGTTTCTTGTTACACTATTGTTAAGCATAACATGTGCACACAACAGCACGACTAATACCTAAAGGCTCACGTTCAAGGACTCATTAAAACTCATGAACCGAGTGTTAATTTTTTTGTGCAATTTTTCTTTTTCGCACATTGGTTGTTTAGAAGCTTTTGTTTATATATAGCTTTTCATAAATACTATTATAGTCTATAGTTTTCCTGTAAAAGCCCGCAAAAATGAATCTCATGGTAACATAGATATATTTTGATAATAAATTTACTTTGAACTTTGAATCTTTGGGTCAGTTCCTTTGTCAGCATTGATGTATAGTACTGTTAGGATGGAAGGACATTGCCCAAAAATGTTAGCTCTGCCAATGCTGTCTACCTGCTGAGCACTTGCAGCACTTCCTTTTCTTTAAAATTCAGTCACATTTCCACCATTTACAAATTGTTCAAACTAACTCTGAAAGCTTATCATGTTCTCAGAACCACCAAATTAGGTTATTGCTTTGTAAATGACCGCCAGCAATGCATTAACTTACATTTGTTGTAAGTATAATGTTTCTTTCTAAACAGAAAATAGCTGTTTGCTTCAGAGCCAGAGCATTAAAATATTACCTGGCCGCTAGATCAATTGCAATTGGTCAGATAAATGAATAACCTTTCAGAATTGATTTTTGCTTCAGTTCCTGAAATGTCATGCAGTTCAGTCAATTGCATGAAAAATTCTCCCAGGTTTTCAATGGTTTAGCTCAGAACACCACAATCTTAGAAGAATGGATTATGAGCTACAGCCTATAACGCAGGAAGTCAGTAAGTCCTAATCACAATTCCTTGCTGCATATTGATGTAGGTTTTAAAAATGGTTTTCTGAAGTAAAGCTTCAGGCGAATGCAATTCCTGGAAGATTGAAGTACAACATCCTTCTAAAATCTCCATTGCATTCTTGGCCACAGGACATATCTGTGATGGACAGCAAATGCAGAGGAATGTTTTGCAACATTTAAAAAAATAAAATCAGTCTTAATTTCAAATAACAGCTATTTTACCCAGTAGTCATGTCCATCTTGTAGTTTCATGCTCCCTACTTTTCCTTTCCTGATTTTAATATGTAACACCATGTGTAAGTAAGGACTTTACTCAACCAGTCCAGACATTAATAGGCAGCAGATGGTTCCAAAATGATTTTGCAATTTCTTTCATATTAATGGGAAAATGCAACATCTCCATACAGCCACAGCAGACAGTGCCACACCTAAGATTTTTCAGTGGCATATCAGATGCTCCAGAAGACTGGATTAATATTTATGCCCTATCTCTCTCCCGTCTCTAGTCATTGGAGACATTGTCAACCAAGAATAATTTACCACAGAAAGAAACCATTTCACAAATATGCCCATGAAAAGTCTCTCCTGACCATTTCAAAAGAGGAGCTAAAGAAAAAAAAAGAAACATACTACTTTCCTTTCCGATTTATTTACAAAGTATATTTTGATGAGAATTCTAATGCCCAGAATAACAAAGCAAGTAAATTAGTGAGCCTTTCCGGATTGAGCCTGGCAAAGTTTCAAACTATTTCCCAGAAATATAAGACAGCCTGCCCTTTTCAAAACCTAACTTTACCCAAGATTTCATGAACGTCACTAAGCTTGCTGACATTTGTGCAAAGCATTGCAGCAATAACGAATCAGACCATGTGCATTTAACCTAGAACACTTCATTCAGGATATCAAATTTTCTTTCCCAGTTTTGGAACGCTTTATTCAGTTTATTGGCAGCAATGAAAAGAAAATGTTTTTTTTGGGTTCTTATTTTTTTGAATGTTGTGGTGTTTTGGCATCTGCTGGATCTTCAGAATTAGCAAATGGATGAAATATAATCCTATGCTATTAAGTAACTAAGTAAAGTAAATTTTGTCATCAAAGTACATACATGTCACCATATACAACCCTGGGATTCATTTTCCTGTGGGCATACCCAGCAACTCCATAGAATATAACTATAATATGGTCAATGACAGATCAACCAGAGAGCAGAAGACAATAAACTGTGCAAATGCAAATATAAATAAATAGCAATAAATAATGAGAACATGAAATAACAAGATAAAGAAAGTGAGATCATTGGTCAGGGAACATCTCAATGGATGTGCAATTGAGTGTAATTATTCCCTTTTGTTCAAGAGCCTGATGGTATGGGGTAGTAACTGTTCTTGAACTTGGTGGTGCGAGTTCTGAGGCTCTTATACCTTCTTCTGATGACAGCAACAAGAAGAGAACATGACCTGCGTGGTGGAGGTTTCTGATGATGGATGTTGCTTTCCTGCGACAGCATTTTATGTAGACGTACTCAGTGATTGTGAGGGATTTACTGGTGATGCACTGGGCCAAAACCAGCACCATTTGTAGAATTTTATGTTCCAAGCCATTGGTGTTTCCATACCAGGCCATGCTGCAGCCAGTCAAAATATTGTCTATCTATAGAAGTCTGTCAAAGTTTTTGATATTACACAGAATCTTCACAGACTCCTAAGGAAGTAGCGGTGCTGCCATGCTTTCTTCACAACTGCATTTTCTTACTTAAATGTTCATCAAAATGTAAGGAGCATGCACTACATTTCCATTAAATGCCTGTCGAATGGGATTTTTTTTCTTTTGAAACATCACTCATGCTATGGAAATGATACTGATATAATTGATGTAAAACAAAGTGATTTGGTTGGAAGATCATTAGGAAAACTCAGTGATGATGCAGGACATTAGATGATGGCCACCGTGAATTGCAAGGACACTAAATTTTGTCAGCCATGGTTTAGCAGTGGTATTTTTGCCTCCGTATTGGATGGCATGGGATTTAGCCTCATCCCAGTGACTTGAGCGCATAATCCAGGATGAAAACTCGATAATGTATTGACTGGGTCATATTTTAACTGTCATTAGGACAAAAGTATGGCGAGATTCATGGAGGTCACTGGTTACTATATTCCCAAGGGCAATTAGGGACATGTAATAAATACTGGCCTTGTAAATCCAACACATGTCTAGAAATAAAATGGAATTTTAAAAATTCATTCATATAAAACTTGAAATTGACTCCCTGTCTGCTCCCTCAGGTAGATATATAAAGGACCTCAGCAAAATTTTGAAGAAAAAATGAGATTTCTTCCATCACGCTTCTCCCTATACATCTCTCACAAAAAAATTAGTTTACCTAGTCATTGTCACTCTGCTGAGTAAAAATTGTGATTGCACTGTACTTCATTTGGATGCCACTGTTCTTACAGTATTCGCATAGTTTCCCTAGAACAGGGTTCCTAACCTGGGGTCCACAGACCCCTCGGTTAATGGTTGGGGTTCATGGCATAAAGATGTTGAAAACCCCTGTCCTAGAAGTATATTACTGACTGTCATCTACTCTAGGATATGGAAGGTAATCTGGTCTATATTTTATTTTCCTTTATATACTTCAACAAAACTCTAGTTTTTTGATGTTTTGAGATAACATCCAATACCTGAAC
Organism: Mobula hypostoma; assembly: GCF_963921235.1. NCBI lineage: Eukaryota > Metazoa > Chordata > Chondrichthyes > Myliobatiformes > Myliobatidae > Mobula > Mobula hypostoma. The sequence goes on along the minus strand of NC_086101.1, from coordinate 82,612,804 downwards.
TTGGCATAGTGAAATATTCTTTTGTAATTAAATAATTTGGACAAAACAAAATGTAATTTGCTCTGAAGGGCTAAAATTTCCAAATTGAAGTGAAATTAACATGTTACTCTAACGCCTTAAAGTGTCACAGTCACTGCCAAGAAAGAAGATAGCAAGGGTGTTTTGTTGTTACCTTCCTCTTTTTAACAGAAAATTATACTTAAAAAGTTACGTTTTGATATTGCAGGAAATGACTTGCAATCTATGAGTGGAACAGGTTACGGTCAGAGAATGAAATATCACATGCACCAACGCAACATTGAATTGTTAGCCAATATTTTGCAATATTTATTAAAAAGGGTTTTAATTTTGTAGCAATATACAATATGTTGACAGAACTCAGCAGGTTGAGTGCCATTGGTGGTAGGAACAAACAATTGCCATTTTGGGCCAAAACCCTGCACCAGTACTGAGAGTGGAGATACGAGATGCCCAGAAGGAATAACTTCACTCAACTTCATTCGCCTCGTCGCTGAACTGCTTCTACAACCTATGGACTCACTTTCAAGGACCCTTCATCTCATGTTCTCAATATTTATTGTTTATTTATTTATTATTATTACTTCTTTTTTATCTTTATTTTTGTATTTGCACTGTTTATTGTCTTTTGAGCACTGGTTGTCCACCATTTTGTAGTGGTCTTTTGTTGGTTCTATTATGGTTTTTGGATTTATTGAGTATGCCCGCAAGAAAATGAATCTCAGGGTTGCATATGCTGACATGTATGTACTTTGATTATAAATTTACTTTGAACTTTGAACATTTGGAAATAAAGAATTGAACACATTATTCACATTTGTTTCTGGAAATACACCTTATTCCTATTTTAATAAGTATTTGGACAATTTCAATCAATGTGATTTTTCATGCATAGTGGAAGCACAGTAAATACTTCTATTAAAAACTTTACTCTTGTCACCACTACATACACATTTCCCACCCAAACCCCTTCATTTCCTTTTTATATTTCCTTTATCTCTATGTGCTCAGTGCCATTCTTGCCTTCGTCATTACATAAAATTACAGAAGTTCCCCCTCATGTTACCCCTAAACTTTTGTCCTCTAATTCTCAACCCATGCCCTCTTGTACCACGTCAACTCTATCAATCCCCTTCATAATTTTAAACACCTCTATCAAGTCTCCCCTCAACCCTCTACGCTCCAAAGAATAAAGACCTAACTTGTTCAACCTTTGTAACTTAGGAGATGAAACCCAGGCAACATTTTGGTAAACCTCCTCTGTACTCTCTCAATTTTATTGACATCCTTCCTATAATTCGGTGACCAGAACTGGACACAATACCCCAGATTTGGCCTTACCAATGCCTTATACAAATTCAACGTTACATCCTAACTCCTATACTCAATGCTCTGATTAATAAAGGCCAGCAAACCAAAAGCTTTTTTCACCACCCTATCCACATGAGATTCACCGTTTATGCCCACAAGAAAACAAATGGTATATTTGTTGGTATGTGGTGACATATATGTACTTTGATGATAAATTTATTTTGAACTTTGAAAATAGAGAGAGGATTAGTGGCAAGAACGGACTCCCAGGTAATTGGTGGACGAGCGGTTGCGTAAAGCGACAGACAGCTAGGGGAGGTGAACAGTAGGGGGAGGGGTTGGAGGTGGAACAGAAGTGCCAGTTTGTGAAAAGCAAAGAAAATGAGAATGGAAATCAATCGAGGAGAAGGAAGAGGTCAATAACAGTTGGAACCAGATGGGAGGTGAGTTAGAGGGGGCACTCTGTGTGAAGTTAGTGGATAGAGGAAGGGAAAAGGGACAAAGACAGGTGGAGGGGTGACTGGGGAAGAGTGGGAAGGGGGCAAAATTGAGACGACTAGAGAATCAGATGGAAAGGGAATGGAAGAGAAGAGAAAAGTGAGGGAGAGCAAAAAAGGAGTTTACCTACATTGGAAAACGCATTGGTTATATCATTATGGTGTTGACTACCTGGGAGGAATATAAGGTGCTGCTCCTTCAATTTGTGTTGGGCTTCATACTGGCGTTAAGGATGGAGAGGTCAGTGAGAGAATGGGGAAGGGAGTTGAAATGGTCTGTGACTAGGAGCACAGGATGGCCATTGTGGACTAAGTGTAAATGCTCAGCAGAAACTCTGGACAATGTAGAGGAGGCCACGTCAGGGGCACTGAATGCAGTACACAGGGCTGGAGGAGATGCGTGAGAACCCTTGTCTCACTTCAATGGACTGCTTAGGTCACTCTGATGATGGTGAAGGATGAGATGTAAGGACATTTTCAAGTTCAAAGTTCAAAGTAAATTTATTATCTAAGTACATATATGTCACCATATACAATTCTGAGATTCATCTTTTTGCAGGCAGTGGTGTGGATCCTGTGTTTCTGGTGCCTTCTTCCTGATGGCAGCAGTGAGAAGACAGCATGGCCTAGATTTCAGGGGTCTTTGATGATGGATGCTGCTTTCCTGCAACAGCACTCTGTGTAGATGTGCTCAGTGGTGGGGAGGGCTGTATCCACGACAGACAGGGCTGTATCCGCTACATTCTGTTGGCTTTTTTGTACAAGAGCATTTGTGTTTCTATACCAGGCCACGATGCAACCAGTCAGTATACTCTCCACCACACATTTATACAAGTTTGTCAAAGTTTCAGTCGACATGCCGAATTTTCGTAAACTTCTAAGGAAGTAGAGGTGTTTTTTTTTGTAGTGGCACTTATGTGCTGGATGCAGGACAGGAATAATAACACTGAGGAATTCACAGTTGCTGTCCCCTTTACCTCTGATCTCCCAGTGAGGACTGGCTCATAGGCCTCTGGTTTTCTTCCCCTGATGTTAATAACTAGCTCCTAGGTTGTGCTGACATTGAGTGAGAGGTTATGCAGCCAGATTTTCAATCTCCCTCCTATATGCTGATTTGTCACCACCTTCGATTCAGCCAGCCAATGACAGTGGTGTCATCACCAAACTTAAATATGGCATTGCAGCTGTGCTTAGCCTCACAGTCATAAGTATAAAGTGAATAGAGCAGAGGGCTAAGCACACTGCTTTGTGGTACACTTGCACTCATAGAAACTGTGGAGGAGATGTTTTTGCTGATCTAAACTGACTGGAGTTTGCAGGTGAGGAAATTGAGCATCCATTTGCCCAAGGAGGTATTAGCAGCGAGGTCTTGAAGCTTATTGATTAGTTTTGAGGGGATGATAGTGTTGAATATCAAGCTGTAGTAAGCTGCTGTAACAAGCTGATGTATGCATCTTCACTGTATGCATGTTCCAGGATTGAGTGAGGACACAATGAAATGGCGTCAGGTTCCCCTTCTGGGATGGATGCTTTTCGTGGTTTCAGCCTCCTGAAGGATGCTCTCACGTCAGCCTCAGAGACTGAAATCACAGGGTCACAGTGTTAAATCTGCTGCAAGGGCAAGGGAAAGTGCTGGGGTAGGGAGGGATCGGTGTGAAGGATTGAGCAATGTAGATGGTCCACTCATCCCTCCACACATCATTAATTTTGTAGCGCTGTCGAGCAATCTGAAGTTTTAAGTGAAACATACTTTGGGGATTTTAGTAGAACTGATTCTTCAGTTCATCTTCATAGCAAGGTCCCTCCATGTCAGGCTGAACTCATGATCAGTGTTTCCAACATGAAATATCAAGTCAGTGTTTTCTTCCCACAGGTGTTACCTGATCTGCTGAGTATTCCAAGATTTTTTACTGTTTTTATTTCAGATTTTCAGGAATTACAGTTCAATTTTCAGTAAGGTCAAAGAAAAATTTTAGGACTGGCAATGGGAGGTTTATTCGGTGAGAAGGGAGTTGGGGGGGGGTGAATTGAGTTTTTGAATACACTTGAATGTAAGGGAAAGACATTTACAATTCTGAAACAGGAAATTACTTGAAGACTATCACATTTATCATGGCTCCAAGAATAGGCAGAGGTGCATCATTAGTATTATGTGTCCCAGGTTTCCATGCATTGTTTATCAGCTTGGGTGTAATTCTGACCAGAAGCCTGACAGAAAGTGAGTTGTATCTGGCGTAGCTTTCAGGATATGACTAAGCTGATTTGTTGGGAAAACCCTGTGCTTGAACAATACTTCTCAATGGAAACTCAATCTTAAATGTGGAAGAAGCAACCTGGTGGATGATCAAGCAGCAGAAATACACTAAAATTAACCAGCAGTGGAAAAATAGCATCCTTTCATAAAGAATTCTCTTGCAGGCTTCAGGAACTTCCAGTTCATTTAAAGGCAAATGTCTGAATTTTATTGGCAGAGTCAGGCAGGTGGGGGAAAACCAATCCAATGGTCCACTAGGAAGTTTTCCTTGGAATAAGGAAGATAGCCAGACCATTTATTCCAGAAAAGGTTCAGTGAAGTTAGGCAAGGTAGATCAGTAGCATCCAATGCAATGTAGGAAGCAGGCTTGTCACTTACAGTAGCCTTCCTTCAAGCTGGTTTAGTGTACTCAGAATCAGGTTTAACATCACCGGCATATTAAAAGTTAAATTAAATAAGTAGTGCAAAAAAAGTATTGAGGTAGTGCTCATGGGTTCATTGTCCATTCAGAAATCTGATGGAAGAGGGGAAGAAGCTGTTCCTGAATCATTGAGAGTGTGCCTTCAGACTCCTGTCTCTCCTCCCTGATGGTAGCAATGAGAAGAGGGGTTGCCTAGGTGGTGGACACTTAGTTAATTATTGCAATTGTTTGTACATTGCAAAGCTGTTGTGCTTAGAAGACCCAAACCTTACACACAGGAGGTTCCTTATACCCAACCCTAAATGCATTTGAGTCGTTGAAAAAAAAGGTATAAATGTCTTCGTCCAAATCTTTGCCTCAACTATGCAGTTTTCTTAATGTCAGAATTGACATGTATCAGCCAGATGCTATGCATTGTGAACACGAACTAGGTTCTGATCATTAATGAATGGAAAGTGGATTTTCTGATTAAAGGGAACCCTGGTGTCAAAGTCTTAATAACAGGCTCTTCCAACATCACCGTCTATTATCTTGAAATATGTGTGCTGTAGAGCAAATGTATAGGTTGTCAGCACATGATGGCATTTTAAGACTCCTTTGCCCACTTCCTGAAACATACCTTCCTGATAAGTATTCATCCAAATATACTGAGTTCATTATAAGGGTGCAAAATGTGGAACATGTTCTCATTGTAATTTTTTTTTGCTACGTGCACCCCTCAGTGTCTGCTAACAAGCATCTGTGCATGATCTGTAACCATGTGGAGGATTGAGGTCAGTGTCCTAATACTGTGAAAATTATACAAGCGTGCTGATACATGACAGTTCACTTGATTTATATACCTGACTTCCCATCATAGGTGTTGTTTTGGGACAGTTACCATGGAGAAATATTCCCACCTTGAAAAATTTCAAAAGGTAAGTTTCAATTATTGGGGAAGAACTAAAGCAATTATGAAACAAATACTGCTATTTTTGTAAGTAAAATCCAGGAAGTATCACATTTCCCAGGGTAAAATCAGATCGTGTTTGAGAGCTCAGTGCACAATGAAACTGTTTTCAATTCAATTCAGACCACACCATGCAACAATGGGGTGTCTTTAATACAATGGGATATTCTAACAGATGGCTTACAGGTTCAGTTCACTGAAGGGTTAAGATTCTTTAAACTCAAATAGGCCGCAATCTGGCCCTGTCAGCCATAACAACCATTTTAAGTAAGCTTTATATATTCTTTAACAGTATTCAAACGGACAATGTTAATTCAGCTTCAGTCTGACTTAACCTTTTGAGGCTAAAATTTCCCACAGGACTTTGGAGAGCAAGAACCTGCATTTCATCATCTAACATCTGTGAGAAGGCTATTTATAACAAACTCTAGTACTGAGTCTTGTAAAGCAGATGGAAAGGGTAACATGGTCTACACTGTGTATCATACAGATTGTATTTGAATGTATTGATTATAAAATAACATTAAAAGAGCAGTTTATCTGTACTGTTCCCCTTATGTAGTCTTCTGAATCTTGAATGCTAGTTTAGTTAACTTTACAGGTTTTAATGAATCACAAGTGACAGAGTGAGTGGATGCATCTCACAGCATTCTGTCAGGGTGTTTTTTTTCCACATGGTAATATTTCACCATTGGACAAGACATTTAAGTAGAGGCATCAGTTAGAAGCCAGGTTCTTTCTTCACAGATAAATCAATCAGTTTAGGTTTTCTTTCCAATGCACTTCTAGTTTCTTCTAAAAAAATGTGTGGTATCGATCTAACATGCAGCAAAATCTTCAGGAATACTTTGGTGTTAGTTTTTTTTACAATGTAGAAGGCAGCCATTTTGACCAATGAAGTCTGTGCTGACTTACAGAGCAGTCCAATTCCCCTATTAATTTTTCCTGTAACCTCCTCACTTCTCCGTCAATCAGCCTGCCCCCCAGCAGGAATGTTGTAGGAACAAACTGGAGCACCCAAAGGAAACCTATGCAGTTTGAGGAAGAGAACATGGAAAATTCAGGAGGCAGCACAGGAGGTCAGGCTTGATCCTGGGAATGTGAAATTGTGCCACCCAAAAATTCGTTGAACCCATCTGAATGTTTTTTTTTGTTTAAACATGTGTTTAAAAATATTCTTGCATTTATAAAGAAACTTGGGGAGCGGGAGGTGCATTAAATGCTAGGAATTCTCTAAACCTTACATTGGTTGGTGATGGAACATACCAATTCCTGCTGGAGAAGCAACTTGGCTCTGCTCCAATTTGCCTACCATCTCAACAGATCAACAAAAAATGCCATCCCATTGATTCTTCATCCAATCCTGGAGCATCTGGACAACAAAGATGCATATGTTAGGATGCTCTTCATTGACTGCAGCTTGTCATTCAATACAATCATCCCCTCAAATCAAATCAATAAGTTTCAAGACCTTGGCCTCAATACCTCCCTGTGCAATTGGAGGCACGATTTCCTCACTTGCAGATTCCAGTCAGTTTGGATTGGCAACAACATCTCCTCCACAATCCCCCCTCAGCACAAGTGCACTACAGTGCTGTGTGCTTAGCCACTGCTCTACTTGCTTTACGTGTAAGATTGTATGGCTAAGCACAGCTCCAATGCCATATTTAAGTTTGCCAATTACACCACTGCTGTTAACTGAATCAAAGATGGTGATGATTCAGCATGTAGAACGGAGGATGAAAACCTGGCAGAGAGGTGCAACGATAACAACCTCTCAGTCAGTGTCAGTAAAACCAAGAAGCTGATTATTGATTTCAGGATGTGACGAGAGTCCTTGACAAGAATAGTTTGGACCCAAATGCTGGAGTATCCAAGGCAAGGAATGAGACACAGTTTCAATCTGGATCAAGAATCTGAGCACAAAACAAACACTAGACAAAATCACATGTAGGCTTATGACTGGCCACCGAACCCCAGTTCAAGAGCTCCTTAACTACTCAATACTTGGCATCCAAAACATGATTGCCAATTGGCATAAATGTCCTGAATCTTTCAAGGCCAGCTATCCATACTCCAGGGAGTTAGAGCATAGAAACCTTGGAAGATGGCACGGATGGGTGCATGTCGTAACAGGACCCCTTCCCTAAGACGGACTCCTGACAGCCCTGGCTACTTGGAGAGATGATAATTGTAGTCCTGGATGAGAGCCAGATCCAAGATATCTCTTTCAGGGACCCAGCACCTCTCCTCAGGCCTGAATCTTTCCCAGTCTATGAGATATTGCTGAACACCTTGAACTGCAGGCGAGACAAGGTTCTTCTCACAATGAAAACCTGCTCTCCATCAACACCCTGGGTAGTAGCATGGCTGATGATGGTGGGGCTAACAGACTGGGGTTCATAGGCTTTAACTTAGAAACATGGAAAGTGAGATTAATCTTGAGGGTCTTGGGGAGCTGCAAGGTGTAGGTCAGTGGCTTTACTTTCCTGAGAATTCTGAAAGGTCCAATGAACTTGGGTGCCAATTTCCTGGGCTCCACTCGCAGAAGCAAACCTTGAGTCAACAGCCAGACCTGCTGTCCAGGTTGCAAAACTGGTCCCTGTCTTCTCTTGCAGTTAGCCTTTATTTGAGCCTTCCTGGTATAGGCTAGCAAAATCACCCTTGGCCTAGTCCATTTCTCCTTGCAGCATCAGATGAGATCTTCAGCGGCAGGAACCTCAACTTCTGCCTCCTTCTCAGGGAAGAGTGGTGAAGAATACCCAAATTGGCATTCGAAAGGAGATATCCTGTGCGCCAAATGCTATAGAGTGTTGTGGGCGACCTCTGCCCACACCAAATGGCCACTCCACTCGTTTGGTCTTGGGCATCTTGGGGAACATTCAATATCTTGGTTCACCCGTTCCATCTGGCCATTGGACTGCGGGTGAAACCCAGAGGAAAGACTCGCTGTTGCCCTCCAGAAAGTTAATGGGAATCATGGACTGCGATCGGACACAATGTCCACTGGAAAACCATGGATCCTGAAGATCTGCTGCAGGAAAATCTTGGCTGCCTCCACTGCAGAGGAAGTCTGCCCAAGGCGATAAACTTGTAGGCATTTGAAAAATGATCCACAATTACCATGGTAACAGTCTTCCCCTTGGAAGAAGGAAGACCCGTGACAAAGGCCATAGGGATGAGTGCCCATGGTCTTTCTGGAAGAGGATGAAGGAGCCCTTGAGGTTGGGTGTGGAGCTTCTTGTTCTGGTTGCACAACTCGCATGCCAACACATATTGATGGAACTCCCTCACCACTCCAGGCCACCGGTATCTTCTCTTAATGAACTTGAGGGTCCTGGGTGAGATGTCAATTTCAATGCACATCCCCAGCGAAGAACCTGAGACTGGACTGGAACTAGGACACCATTCCTCCGGAGCTAACTTGACCACGATCAGCTCTCTATTCCGAATGTCATAATTCATCTCTGCTGGGGATAGGCACCTGGAAAAGAACGCACACGGGTGCAGTTTATTGTCTGAAGGTGTCCGTTGAGACAACACTGAACCCACTCCGACATCTGAGGCATCCACTTACACGATGACAGGAAGGTCTGGGTTACGTGTGACCAGAATGGGAGATGTTGTGAACCGCTGTCTGAGCTCTGTGAAAGCAGCTTCTGCCTCAGTAGGCCACACAAAAGGACCCATGGATCGCCTGGTTAATGCCATCAGTGGAGCTGCCACTAAGCTGAAGATTCTGATAAGCTTCCGCTAAATTTGGCAAATCCCAGGAGCTGCTGGATCTGCTTCACACTGGATGAAGACATGAGGTTGCCTTGGAAGTAAAGGTGAAGGATAATCCAAAGAGCTTTTACAGGAATATTAAGAGTAAAAGGATTGTAAGGGATAAAATTGGTCCTCTTGAAGATCAGAGTGGTCGGCTGTGTGCGGAACCAAAAGAAACGGGGGAGCTCTTAAATCGGTTTTTTGCATCTGTATTTACTAAGGAAACTGGCATGAAGTCTATGTAATTAAGGGAAACAAGTAGTGAGATCATGAAAACTGTACAGATTGAAAAGGAGGAGGTGCTTGCTGTCTTGAGGCAAATTAAAGTGGATAAATCCCCAGGACCTGACAGGGTATTCCCTCGGACCTTGAAGGAGACTAGTGTTGAAATTGCAGGGCCCCTGGCAGATATATTTAAAATGTCAGTGTATACGGGTGAGGTGCCGGAGGATTGGAGAATGGCTCATGTTGTTCCGTTGTTTAAAAAAGGATCGAAAAGTAAACTGGGAAATTATAGGCTGGTAAGTTGGACGTCGGTAGTGGGTAAGTTATTGGAGGGAGTACTAAGAGACAGAATCTACAAGCATTCGGATAGACAGGGACTTATTAGGGAGAGTCAACGTGGCTTTGTGCATGGTAGGTCATGTTTGACCTATCTATCGGAGTTTTTCTGGGAGGTTACCAGGAAAGTGGATGAAGGGAAGGCAGTGGATGTTGTCTACATGGACTTCAGTAAGGCCTTTGACAAGGTCCCGCATGGGAGGTTAGTTAGGAAAATTCAGTCGCTAGGTATACATGGAGAGGTGGTAAATTGGATTAGACGTTGGCTCAATGGAAGAAGCCAAAGAGTGGTAGTAGAGGATTGCTTCTGAGTGGAGGCCTGTGACTAGTGGTGTGCCACAGGGATCAGTGCTGGATCCATTGCTTTTTGTCATCTATATTAATGATCTGGATGATAATGTGGTAAATTGGATCAGCAAATTTGCTGATGATACAAAGATTGGAGGTGTAGTGGACAGTGAGGAAGGTTTTCAAAGCTTGCAGAGGGATTTGGAGCAGCCTGAAAAATGGGCTGAAAAATGGCAGATGGAGTTTAATACAGACAAGTGTGAGGTATTGCACTTTGGAAGGACAAACCAAGATAGAACATACAGGGTAAATGGTAAGGTACTGAGGAGTGCAGTAGAACAGAGGGATCTGGGTATACAGATACAAAATTCCCTAAAAGTGGCGTCACAGGTAGATAGGGTCGTAAAGAGAGCTTTTGGTACATTGGACTTTATTAATCAAAGTATTGAGTATAAAAGCTGGAATGTTATGATGAGGTTGTATAAGGCATTGGTGAGACTGAATCTGGAGTATTGTGTTCAGTTTTGGTCACCAAATTACAGGAAGGATATTATTAAGGTTGAAAGAGTGCAGAGAAGGTTTACAAGGATGTTGCCGGGACTTGAGAAACTCAGTTACAGTGAAAGGTTGAATAGGTTAGGACTTTATTCCCTGGAGCGTAGAAGAATGAAGGAAGATTTGATAGAGGTATATAAAATTATGATGGATATAGATAGAGTGAATGCAAGCAGGATTTTTCCACTGAGGCAAGGGGAGAAAAAAACCAGAGGACATGGGTTAAGGGTGAAGGGGGAAAAGTTTAAAGGGAACATTAGTGGGGGCTTCTTCACACAGAGAGTGGTGGGAGTGTGGAATGAGCTGCCATACGAGGTGGTAAATGTGGTTCTTTTTTAACATTTAAGAATAAATTGGACAGATACATGGATGGGAGGCGTATGGAGGGATATGTTCCATGTGCAGGTCAGTGGGACTAGGCAGAAAATGGTTCGGCACAGCCAAGAAGGGCCAAAAGGCCTATTTCTGTTCTGTAGTTTTTCTATGGATTCTATGGTTTCTATGGATGGTGGTGGCCATTCCCCAAATGCCTGCATCTAACTAGGGTCCACTTGTGATTGCCATTAGAGATGATAGAGCCCAAAAAAGAAATAGTGCTTACGTGAAATTTAAATCTCTCCAGCTTGACATAAGGTCCATGATCAAGAAGCCTCTTTAGAATAGCTCCGATGTGAGCGACATTCTCCTCTGTGGACTTCGAGAAAATTAGGATATCATCCAAACAGAGGAAGGCGTACTCATTGGAGAACATCTTGAAGCACGTCGTTTATAAAGGCATGGAAAACTGCTGGCACATTCAATAGGCCGAAGGGCGTGACCAGGTAATCATAGAGCTTTGTTGGTTCATCGAATGACTATTTCTACTTGTCATCTTCCTTTCTGTGAACCAAGTTGTATGCACTCTACAAGTCCAGCTTTGATAATACTCTAGCCCCTTGGAGAATCTTGAAAGAAGTGGGAAGAGGGTAACAATTCCTGACCGTTATGTGATTCAGTCCTCTATAATCAAAGGAAGTCCGCAGAATCACGTCCTCCTTCTGTACAAAGAAGAAGCCAATGCCAGCTGGAGAGGCGGATGGCTGAAAAAATCCTAGGGCAAGAGCCTCCTTAATGTACTTCCCCATAGTGCTTCTCTCCAGGCCTGAGAGTGCGAATAATCGACACCACAGAGGACGCGTACCTGGCTGTAGATCTTTTGCACAGTGCGGTGGAAGAATCCAGGCCTTTCCCTTACTGAAGACCTCTTTCAAATCCTTGTAAACAGAAGAATTACCCCCGAACCTTCATCCGAGGATGACTTCTGAGACTCCATCGGTAGCAGGGTGCTTCAGCAGATCCCAGAGTCTCTCCCCTAGGGCCATAAGATTCTTTAGTGAAAACACATTCCGAATCCTTATCCTTCTCCTCAGACATTGGCAGCGAGGTGTGACAAATGGACCCTATGCTCCTGGGACTAGGTTCTAACGATTTCCGCCTTGGAGCCTTCCCTTAGATGTGAACTGGCAACTGGAGCCCCGTGGCTAAGCTGCCAGTGTTCATACTGCTTGGGCACCTCCTTGTTTTGCTCCTGAACTAGAGATCTCATTCCAGAGCACCCCTGACTGAACAGGGTTAGGACTCACATGGGCCTATTGACTGTAGCCAGTTTGTCTTTCCTTGAAGGTAACACTGGGTTTCCTGAAGGCTCCAGTTTACCCTGAGAAGAAATCTGTCCCTCGCTGGCTGATGGTCTCTGGAGAGTCTGAGAGTTTGAACACCAAGCTGAAAACAAACTCTCTTACAATAGCTGGACCAAGTTGTGATTCTCCCTTCAGTCCAGCCAACGAATGGGTTATGCTGAGACAGCCAAGGGTACCCAAGCATCAGGGGTATGAGTGGAGAGTCAATAATATAGAAACTAATGTCTTCCACATGGTCTGCAAAACCACAGTCTGTTGCTGGATCTGCCCAGAACATAGCAGGCGGCTGTCCAAGACAGTTGCGTTCAAAGACTGACTCAACTCTCACACTAGTATGTCGAAGCGACATACTAGTTCTTACCCCAGGTTCTTACCCCAGGTAAACTCTGCCTTCAGCAGAAAATCAGAATCCGTAGGGTTGGATGCAATGGCTGCTGCCGTCGCGTTCCTCCCTATGTTGGACAGTCTTAGCAGTTCCCCAGGTGGCTGCAGCTTCGGGCATTCAGCTCACAGGTGACCTGCTTCCCTGCAGTCAAAGCAGCAACGTTGACTCTGGCACTGGGTCCTCTCATCAGCGGAGAGTCTAGTGCAACCGACCTGCATGGATTCGACCGGATCTTGAGCAGGCGATGGGCTGGTCATGGTCCGAGGTTGGGGAGCGGAACAACGATGCGTTGAGTCCAGGTTCGGGCTAACCCTGCTCAACCTGATGATTCAGTCCCACTTACACTCTGCCAGTTGATTATCGAGACAGATGGACTGGTCAGTGACATCCCTGCTGGCTCTCCCAAGGCAAGGGCATCTTTCAGTTTATCTAGGAGTTCGTGGTGATAGAGCGTAGCCAAGGCCTTCCTGTTCCAACCACTCTCCCGGGCCAAGGTCCAGAATTCAATCGCGTAGTCAGCCGCTGATTGTCCCCCCACCCCCCCAATTGAACCGTCATCAGGCAGGTTGAGGCTTGGCTGACCCCAGTGTGGTGATGAAATACAACCCTCATGGTGGCCCTGAATTCTTCCGAATCTGAGTAAATCTCTGACCTGCGTTCTCAATGCATGGTGGCCCAGGCCAGGGCTCTTTCCCAACCAGAGGACAGATAATGAAGGCCATCTTTCCACACTCCAAAGGGAACCAGGATGGCTGGAGCCCAAACACTAACAAGCACTGGATGAAGAAACCATGGCTAGAATCTGGGTCACCAACGAATCTCTCTGGGATTGGAAGATCTACTGGCTTCAGAGCAATATCATCTGGTTCTCTGGTTCTTCCAAATGACTCTGGCCTCCTTACAAAAGTTGACCCATGGTTACCTGGAGGTCATGTATCCCCAGGCTCTGTCGGGAGATATCTACGCTGTAGCTGGTCACAGCGGATGAAAGACTCTGATACCCCACTGGGTCCATACTGGGTCAATCATACTGTGATGAGAGTCCTTGACAAGATTTACTTGGACATAAATGCTGGAGTATCCGAGTCTAGTTTCGAGACACGGTTTCAAACTGGATCGAGAGTCTGAGCATGAAACAAACACAGGACAAAATCACGAGTAGGCTTACGATTGAGCAGCAAACCGCAGCTGAGGTGCTCCTTAAATGCTCAATCCTTGGTGCTCAAAACATGATTGCCAATTAGCAGAATTATCCTGAATCTTTAAAGGAGCCGGGCCAGCTGTCAGTACACTGGGGAGTTAGAGAATCTGAACGTAGGAAGCTGGCGAGAATGGGTGCGTGTCGTAACATGGGAGGAAGAAACTGGAGGTCCATGAGTCAGTCCTTGTCAAAGGATCAGTGGTGAAGAGGGTCAGTAAATTCCCTGGTGTTATCATTTCAGAGGATCTGTTCTGGGACTAGCACATAAGCACCATTACGAAGAAAGCACAGCAGCGCCTTTACTTTCTTAGAAGTTTGTGAAGATTCAGCATGTTATCTGAAACTTTGACAAACTTTGATGGATGTGTAGTGGAGAGTATATGACGGGTTGCATCACAACCTGCTATGGAGGTACCAATACCCTGAATGGAAAATCCTACAAAGAATAGTGGATACAACCCAGTCCATCAATGGTAAAAGCCCTCCTCACCATTAAGCGCATCTACATGAAACATGGTTGCAGAAAGGCAGCTTGCATCATCAAGGACCCCCACCATCCAGTTCATGCACTCTCTCGCTGATGTCATCAGTTAAAAGATGCAGAAGCTTCAGGACTCACATCACCAGGTTCAGGAACAGTTATTATCCCTCAACCTTTTGAACAAGAAGGAATAAGTTCACTCAACTTCACTCATCCCATCACTGAAATGTTGTCACAACCTATGGATTCACTTTCAAGGACCCTTCAACTCATGCTAGAAACATAGCAACATGGAAAACCTACAGTGCAATACAGGCCCTTCGGCCCACGAAGCTGTGCAGAACATGTACATACTTTAGAAATTACCTAAGGTTATCCATAGCCCTCTTTTTTTCTAAGCTCCATGTAACTATCCAGGAGTCTCTTAAAAGACCCTATCATATTTGCCTCCACCACTGTCGCCGGCAGCCTATTCCATGCATTCACCACTCTCTGTGTAAAACTCTACCCCTGACATCTCCTCTGTACCTACGTCCAAGCACCTTAAAACTGTGCCCTCCCATGTTATCCATTTCAGCCCTGGGAAAGAGCCTCTGACTATCCACAATGCCTCTCATCATCTTATACACCTCTATCAGGTCACCTCGCATCCTCTGCCGCTCGAAGGAGAAAAGGCCAAGTTCACTCAACCTATTCTCATAAGGCATGCTCCTCAATCCAGGCAATGTCCTTGTAAATCTCCTCTGCACCCTTTCTATAATTTCTAATTCCTTCCTCTAGTGAGGTGACCAGAATTGACCGGTTCTCGATATTTATTGCTTATTCATTGTTATTATTTTACTTTTTTTTTATTTTTGTATTTGTCCAGTTTGTTGGCTTTTGCAAATTGGTTGACTTTCCATCTGGTGGATGTGGTCTTTCATTGATTCTATTATGTTTCTTGGATTTACTGAATATGCCCACACGAAAACTAATCTCAGGGTTGTATATGGTGACATACTGTATATGTACTTTGAACTTTGAAGAATTAAGAACACTTACTTACTTTCTGCCCATTACATCACTGGTGTCCAGGGCAGCAATGAAGGTGCTCTTTCTCCGCTTGTCCTTTGCCTAGACAGATTCTTCATTGCTATTTCCGTAACAATTTTTTGACCAATTGGGGTTGTCAGCCTTGACCTGAGTCCACAAACCTGGAGGACCATTGGACCACTCTTAGTCTGGCATCCACCCTTTGACCTGTTGGCATGAGTGACCCTCCCAAGAGCCAAAGCCCGAGGCCCTGACTCCAGCCGATATAGCTCTCTGGGACATTGAAGCTCGCAGGCCTCCAACCCGAGGACAAGGTTCTGATCCCCTTGGAGGAAATATTAAGAATAGCAGAATGAAAATCAAATGAAATGTAGATTCTGGAAATCTGAAATAAAAATAAAAAAATGCTGGAAACCAGAAAGGTATTCTGACAAAAAATCTTTGACCTGAAGTGTTAACTCTGCTTCGCTTTCCACTGATACAAGGTCTCACATTTGTGTGCAATTCCTGTCAGCAAGATATACTTCTTAGAACACTTTCATGTCACACTTCCAGCTGTCATCATTTTTCTGTTAAGCTGTTTCCATTATACTTGTCCAGTGTGCTTTTCTGTTGGATTGTCTGTCAGTGTATAATTCATATTTGTAAGAAAGAAAAATGACTCTCTGGAATTAGGGAGGGTAAGCATTACATGGGCAAGAAATATGTACACCCACTGTCATTCACTTCCTGTGCTTGAAGTGTGAGAAAGTAGATTGTTCAGAAGACCTGTATGAGCAAGGAATGTTGAACTGTGAGTCTGGTGCAGTTTTTCATTTAGCTTCACAGGACCATCTGTGTGGGAAAAGTCCATTTGCTCTAAACTGATCTGTGGCTGATATCTCAAAGCAGCAGGAGCTGCAGGAGTAAAACAGTGGAAGAAGACTGGTTTAGCTCCAGGCATGAAGTGCAGCATACGTCAGTTAATATTTAAACAGTGAAATGATGGAAACACACTGGAAATGCTGGCCATGCAACATCTGTGGAAAGGGAAACAGATTTTGCATTTCACGTGAAAACCCTCTGATAATTTGTTTAAAACTGCTTCTTAATGAAGGATCTCAGCCCAAATCGTTGGCAGTTTACTCCTCTCCATAGATGCTGTCCACCTGATGAGTTCCTCTTGCATTTTGTGTGTGTTACTCTGAATTTCCAGATAGCGGGTCTCTTTGACCCATTAGCACCAGGAAGGAGGTACAGGAGCATCAGGACTAGGACTGCCAGACTGGGCATCATCTCCCCCCCCTCAGGTTGTGAGACTAATGAATGCCCTGCCACCACTTATGTTGTACCACTGGGTCAGTGAGCTGTGTACTATGCTATTTACTGTTTACTGTTTACCTGTGCTGTGCTGTACATACACTGAATTGTATCTCATTAACTTATTAGTGTTGGGCATGTGGCCAAGTGGTTAAGGCGTTTGTCTAGTTATCTCAAGGTTGTTAGTTCGAGCCTCAGCTGTGGCGGCGTGTTTGTGCCCTTGAGCAAGGCACTTAATCACACATTGCTCTAGTCTGTGCGAGGAGTGGCGCCCCACATAGACTTCCAATCTGCACCTTGTAAGGCATGAAAATGCCTGACGCAGGCCTCTCATGGTCTGAGTTGACGTTCCCTCCTATTTGTGGTAATATTTTATGCGCTATATGTCTTGTGGGTGCACCATGGTCTGGAGGAACATTGTTTTGTTTGGTTGTATATATGTCGTCAGATGACAATGATCTTGAACTTGATCTGCATAATCGCTTGTATTTATAACTTCCAGCATCTGCATTTTTTGATTTTCAAATGTTAGTTTATATTGCAGGTACCAACAGAAAATCAAATGAACAAAATCCTAAACAAATGCACATCTCCCATGGACACCTGTGTCATAAGCCCTGTGGCCTCTGTCGCTTGCCATAGAGCATTGAGCTTCTATGGTTCTTAAGCACTTGTATTTACTAATCGTTATCTTAACGAGAGCTGTTAAGCCCTTGAGCTTTTGGTTTAATCTTGTCAAGTTAATTGTGACTGACACATGTTTCCCGCATTCTATAATTATTTAAAGAGGACTCTTGTTTAGTGCCTGAGCGGATTCATTGTGTTGGAGAGAATGAACTGTCTTGCCGTGTCGCTCAGTCGCTCCTCCGATGCTCTGTTGGTATTTCTCTGTCTAACCTCTAGTTTCGTATCTTTATGGGGGATTCTGCCATTCTACAGCTCCTGGGTCAAGTCGTGAGCCTGCCATCCGCAGCTCCTGGGTTGAGTCAGCGCCAGCGATCTCCTTGACAGAGAACGCCTACTGTTCCTCCATAATGGGTCCAGTCCTCTGAGAATGCACTGGGATGCACCTGCACATCAGTTTGCTGGGGTTTTTGAGAAAGAAAATGGAGGAAATTATGAATTGCACTGTGGGCTTCCCTTTCAGGAGACACTTGAAGCGGTTTAAGTCAGTGAACATTTTGAGTTCACAGGACATCGTCATTTCTAGAACACAAAGAGAGATTGCAGGCAAGGTCTGGCTATTTGGTTGATAGTTGATCTGTGTGGACTCCTCGCACAATAAACTGAATCAGAATCAGGTTTAATATCACTTGCATATGTCGTGCAAATTTTTCTTTTGCAGTGGCAGTACATTGCAATGCATAATAATAAAAACTATAAATTACAATAAGTACATATAAAACAGAAAATTAAATTAACTAAGTCATGCAAAAAGAGGAATAAAACTACTGAGATAGTGTTCATGGGTTCATTGTCCATTCAGAAATCAATGCATATCAATGACATTTAAATGGCAGATTGATACTACTCATAAAATTTGACACTGAGGTATCTGACAGCTGGGAGTTTTCATTCATAGAACACAATGGATATCTTTACAAGGAACAATCCTTGATACATTTCCTGGTTTCACTGTATATGGAGGTGGATTAGAACTGGTTGAAGAGGGAACAATAGAATTTGAAGACTATCACATGATATATAAATGGTAAATTACCCTCACTGATTCACCCTGTTTCCATTACAGCGCAAGAAACAAAAATAAAAAGTGCTGGAAATGTTGAGTCGGTGAACAAATTTTCATCAGAATTGGTTTCGACACAAATACAATTTTTCTTATATCATAGTTCTGCACACATAAATGAAAGAAACCTGGGCTTTTATTCCATCTTTCTTAACTGCATGACATCCCAATGTACCTCTTGAAGTGAAGTCACCATTGTAAGATAGGAAAAGCAGTAGCAGATTGCACGGTTTCCTACACAGTAAGGTAATAGAGTTGCAGAGCCCTATAGCATGGAAACAGACCTTATGGTTTACTGAGCTAATCCCACTTCCCTGTATTTGTCTCATCTCCTTCTACACCTTTCCTATCCATGTAATTGTACAAATGCATTTTTAAATGCCACATTGTACCTGTCTTGACAACTTACTTTTGTTTGTTTGCACAATTTGATTTCTTTTTCTCTCTGTGCATTGGGTGTTTCACTGTCTTCTTTTTTTAATGGTTTCTATTGGGTTCCTTTGTTTTGTGGCTGCCTGTAAGGAGACAAATCTCAAGATAGTATACATAATTTGATAAGAAATGTACTTCCAATTTTTAACTTTCCTCTGGCAGTTCGTTCCACATACTCTCACCCTTGGTATGAAAAAGTAGCCCTTCAGGTCCCTCTTCTGCCAGACTCCTTAAAGCAATACCCATCAATAAGGTTCTAATAAAACTTAGCTGGATCCAATGGGTATGTTGTATTTGTCAAATGCCTTACAGCAAAGTTTTGGAACAGACATTCTCCTAGCTCTGTCACGTCAAGAGATTTCCACAAAGATGGAGGAAATGTTTCAGGGATGTCCTCAAAGCAATATTCTCATCAACTTATGGACATTGTGGGCTTATAATAAGGAAGAAGTAGTTGGCTTGCGTTGGGAACCTGGAGTATTCCTGTTAAGAATATGGTAAGGCCCAAGGGCTGCACTACTTTCCACACTGCCCCCCTCCCAATCCTGGATACAGCTCCATTGGCCACATCTGCATATTCAAACACACAGAACTGGAATAGAAGCAAATCATTCTTAACCAACAAAGATGAAAATACTGCCACATCACCAGATTTTGCAAATGTGTTAATGATTACTCATTAACTACTCTGCAGATCAGCCAGAATCTTCAGATGATTAAAAATATAATCTATGCCAGCCTTTAAAACTTTCTCTTCGATTTATTTTCCTCGGTCCCTTGGGTTCCTCCAAGCAACATCTCATGTTTAGACTCCATGTTATTTTTAGGAAGTTGCTAAATTTGCAGATTAATTGTCCATTAAATTCACCACAGAAAATTAAGTCTGGTAATTAATTGGTCATATCTTTTGAACGATATAGTAATTGTTCATAGAATTTTAATCAAACTTGCTGGGATAGAAATTTAATAAACAATAGGTTCTCAATCATTCAAGTGGTAAATTGTTCTCAGATCTTAAAAAAATATAAAGTGTCACTTTCTCTCTCTGTCTTTTTTGCTCCTTAATTTAATGCAAAGTTTCTTTCTCTCCCCTTATTTCATTTTCTATACCTGGCTTAGCTCTAATTTAACTTTCCTTCCAGACATTTACTTACTTCTTTCTGAATCTTTAAGTCTCACTAGTTAGTGCAGTACACTGTCTGTGCCAATGGTCCTTGAAGTCTGAGATGCCCAGTTGCTCTTACCACACACTTCCTTCAGGTTCTGGCCCAAAGCATTTTTGAGTTGAAAGACAATGTGTAAAGTCGACACTAATGAGCCATGCTGCAAGAAGTCCTGCTCCAGCAAGATCCAACCCATTAAGTAGTTCTAAACTAAAAGTTAACAGAGGCAAAGATAGATTGACAGTTGTGTAGCTGTTCACTAGTCAAACCTCTGATTCAGGATTCTAATAATATAACAGGAACAAAACAAAACTAAAATTCAGAAAGGAAAAAAAACATTGCTTAGCATGCATCTGTTGAAATCCCACAATGCACTCTTAAGTATCAGGAAAGCACCATAAACCACTATGTTGGACAAGCTACTCAAACCTCGTTCCACATCAGAACACAGAAGCAAATGGGTGGTCAGTGGTCACTGAATTTAGTTTTAGTTCCTGGAAGTCAGAACATGCTGACATGCACCAGCAAGTGTCAATTGTGCAACCTCCTTTATAACCATATGTTGTTCTGGTCTCTGCCTATTTTAATGAGAGTTACTGTACTGTATAGTATTTTTTCCAACAGACTTTCCAAACAGCTCAAGCTGACAACATCCTCAAACAGTATTTGCTTGGAGGCTGTTAAATGGTCATTGAGATTCAGCAAAAACTGAATCACAAAAGGAGACAAAAGCAATTTAAAAAAATAGGCTAGGAATTTCTAGCCAGAGAATGGTAATGTTAGTGTGACTGTCTCAGTATTTTTTTTGTTGATGCCCACTCCCATTCCCTTGAGTGCAGCACATCTCAAAAAGTATCTGTCTTTCTGCCAAGCAAACTCTTGCAATGGAAAATCTTTTCAAATGATCATTTCGAAGAGCAAGGAAAAGAAAAGGCTCACCACTGAGTGTCGCAGGTTGTGGCTTATTTGTGAATGATCCACAGTGCAGAGTGATACACATGTGAACAAACACTAATACTAACTCATACAAATGAATGAATCTTCCAAGGTCACTGTTATTGCTGAGAAATTCTATTCAGTTCATGAGACTGTGGTCTTTGTGAGCACAATTACTGTCTTGCTTCACAAGAGAATTTTTATCTTCAACTTACATGTGTGTTGTTTGCTTCTTTTGAGCAGTGCAATTCTTAGTTATGCTTATTGAACAATATTAAAATATCCTGAGTGGTGAAAAAGGAAACTTGCACTTAAGAAATCTGGCCAAGAAACTATGCTGTTGGGATCTAATGCCTTCATTCTCAGAAATCTTTGTACAGATAGGTTCCAACTGTAACAGAACCAGTTGTACCCTGTGGAGAAGACAGTGGAGGGGTTGGTGAAGATTTTGTTTAAAGTTTATCAGAACTTTAACTAAGATGGTTTCCATTTTCACCATTCTACCACTATTACTTTAGCTATGAATCTATTCATTACGCCTGCAGAAAACATACTGATATTTCCTTCTGCTTTGAGAGTCAAATGATGAATAATGATTGGAAGGGAGGAACTAACCAGCTATTGCTTTAAAATATGTCTTTCATTTTATATATATATATATAGAGAGAGAGAGAGAGAGAGAGAGAGAGAGAGAGAGAGAGCGTACGCTAGGGTGCCTATGACTTTTGCATAGTGCTGTAGTAATTTTATGCATTGCACTGTACTGTTGTTATAAAATATTAATGACGTATCTAAGTGATGATACACCTGATTCTGACACGGGTTTCTATTGCAGGCTGAGGATGGAAAGGAGGCAGGGAGAGGGAGTGGGAAGCACTTCAGAGACTTTCTGCAATGATCAATAAACCAGTTGTTTGGAATCAAATGACTTTGCCTGGTGTCTCAGGACTGGGTGTGTCTGCACCTGTGCCACCCACCCACCACCCCTGGAACTCTTTCTCTACCACCAGTCCCACACCCCTCCTGTGGTACTCCACTCTCACCATTCCCAACATCTTTTGCTCCCGACCGACTTACAAATTCACTCTCCGCTCCACGTTGACAAATACAGTACTATGCAGAACTCTTAGTGTGACTCATGATGTTACAAATTTAGCCAAAAAGAGAAAATGAAAAATAAGTAGGGTTTTGAAAGCTGAAATTGGATAGGGTCTTTGAGGATTAAAAAGGAAGCAGGCGAGAACTTAAACTGGGAATCAGGAAAGTTAAATTGTGTGATGAAATATCCTCAGTGAGGAGGTTTAAAATGAATCCCAAGGTATTTTCTTTAAAAATCAAAAGGAAAGGTTGAACTACTTAAGGACAAAGAGGAGAATTTATACCTGGAGCCAGACGAAATAGGTGCAGCACTAAATAAATACTTCACATTGCAATTTATCAAGGAAAAGGGCATGAAGGTCAATGAGACCAGGGAAATGTATGCTGATATTCTAGGACATGGTGATATCAAGGAGGAGGTTTTAAATTTCATGAGGAGTATGAGGTGGATTAGTCCTTTCGTCCTGTTTGATGGTATTGGGTTTGCTGTCTGCCAAGTTCTAAATTCAAATGAAGACCTTAAGTCCTGCCTGAGCCATGAGTACTCTCACTAAAGGGAGGCTATACTGTAGCTACCTATTCTTCAAAGACTACAGGACGTTAAGGTTGGAAAATTATTGAGGAAACATCTTTGCCATAGGATCTACTTGCACCTGGAAAAGCATAGACTTGTTTGTGATAGTCAGCATGGCTTCATGCAGGGAGGTCGTGTCTTACAAATTTGATTAAGATTTTTGAGAAACCAACAAAGATGATTGAAGAGGCGAGGTCAGTGGATGCTTTGTGTGTGATCTAAGGTAAAGCTTTCTACAAGGTACCTCATGTTGGCTGATGCAGAAGATTAAGACATATGGCATTTATTGTATTCAGAGTTAGTTTGACCATAGAAAGTAGTAGGTAGTGGTGAAGGATGTTATTCTAACTCGAGGTTAGTGATCAGTGGTTTATGACAAGGATAAGTGCTGGGTCCTCTATTGTTTGTGATGCATATAAATGATTTGGCCAAAACCTAGGTGGTGGATTAGTAAGATTTCAAATGGCACAAAATTTGACAAAGTTGTGCACCGTGAGGAAGATTATCAAAGGATTTGGGAAGATGTAGACCAGATGAAAATATGGGCAGAGAAATGGCAGGTAGAGTTCAATCTAGACAAGTGTAAAGTGGTAAAAGTTTGGGAGAACAACTGTATGAGGGAAATATACAGTAAATGGCAGGGCCTTTTGGAAAATTGATGTACAGAGGCATCTTGGATTACAGGAAAGTGGCAATATGAGCAAAAAGGGTGATAAAGAAGATGTATAACATGCTGGCTTTCATCAAAAGGGTGTTAAATATTGCAGTCAGGAAATCATGTAGCAGCTGTATAAGACTTTGGTCAGGCCCCATTTGGAGAATTGTGTGTGTGTCAACAATCACTGCATTAAAGGAAGGATGTGGAGATATGGAAACATTGGAGTGGGTGCAGAAGATTTTCACTGGGATGTTGCCTGGATTAGAGAGCATAATCTACAAGGAGACATTGGACAAACTTAGATCATTTTCTCTCAAGTGTTCAAGTTCACATTTATTACCATCTAACTGTACGTATATACAACCGAATAAAACAATGTTCCTCCGGACCATAGTGTTCCAACAAAATATATACCACACACAGCACATAAGATAAAATATTACCGAAGTAAGTTAATAAAATACAATTAAAAATGCATTTAATGCAAAGCACAGGTAACTAGTTAATGGTGCAATAAACTGTAAACAGCTGGCTGTTCTAGTGATGAGACCTTGGTGGTGGCATGGTACTAATTGGTCTCATAGCCTGACAGAAGAAGCTGTTACCCAGTCTGCAGTCTTAGTTCTGATGCTCCTGTACTTCCTTCTTGATGGTAGCGGGTCAAAGAGATTGTGGGATGAGTGATAGGGATCCTCAACAATACTTAAGGCCCTTTGACTGCGGAACTCCCAGTAAATGTCACAAATAAGAGGAAGGAGACCCTAGGTAGTACTTTTTCTGTCCTCTGTAGGGTTCTTCAGTCCAATGCTTTGCGGCTTCCGTACCACACTGTGATGTAGCCAGAGGGACACTCTCAATGGTGCTCCTGTAGAAAGTTGTTAGAATGGGGGTGGGGAGCCTTGCAAGCCTCAGTCTCCTCAGAAACTGTAAACACTGTTGTGCCTTCTTGACAAATGAGGAGATGCTGTGAGTCCAGGTAGGTGCAAACCAGTGAACTTTGTGCTCTTCACTCTTTCTATGGCAGAGCTACTAGGTGGGATAGGATGGGGTGGAGGGCTGAGGTTATGCCATCATCAGTGTACCAGTTTAAGCAGTAGGTTAAATGAAAAGGGTCTAATGGAGCTGAAATGTTGAAGACTGATAGAAATATATAAACTCATGATAGGCAGAAATAGGACAAGGGGTTAAGGTCTTTTTATCTAAGTGAGGAAATGTCAAATACTGGTGTGCATGGCTTTAACAAGGGAGTGAGAAATTTTAAATGAGATTTGTGAGTTAAGTCTTTACACAAAGGATTATTAGGTGCCTAGAACACATTGCTAGGGAGGGGGTTAAAGCAGATATAACAAAAGCATTTAGAAAGGCACATGAACTGGCAGGAAATTAATAGATGTTGTCCTGAAGAAAGGTCTCAGCCTGAAATGTTAACTGTTTACTCTTTTCTATAGATGCTGCCTGGCCTGCTGAGTTCCTCCAGCATTTTGTTGTGTTCCTCTGGATTTCCCTCATCAGCAGATTTTCTTGTGATTCAGATGTGCAGTTTAAGTTAGTATGATTGTTAGTACAAACCATGGACCGAATAGTCTGTTACTGTACTGTGTTCTATGTTCTAAGAGCAAAATGATTGTTAATTGTCTGCGTGCTGTCAATATTTACTGCTTGGCAAGAAGAAGGTAGAGTTCGCGATGGTGTCATGACAGCAACCTTTTCCTCAGTGTCAACAAACGAACTGGTCATTGATCTTAAAATGGGGGTGGAGTGGGGGGGTGGCAATGAGTGGTGCATTTGGTCCTGTTTGTATCAATGGTGTTGAAGTTGAAAGGGTTGAGAGCTTCAAGATCCTAGATGTGACTATCTCCATTAACCTGTCCTTGTCCATCCAAGAAAACTCACAAATGTCTCTACTTCCAAAGAAACTTAGCAAGTCCCCATTGACTCCTACTAATTTTTATCAATGGGCCATAGGAAGCATCCTCTCTAGGTGCATAATGGCTTGATATGCAACTACTCTACACATGACCACTTGAAACTGCAGAGAATTGTGGACACAGCTCCCCACATCACAGGATGTGAACCTGTGGAATCTGTCTATACTTCTCGGTGCGTCAGTAAAGCAGGCAGCATAATCAAAGATGCCACCACACACCCTGGTCATTTTATCTTCACTCCTCTCCCATCAGGCAGAAGATAGATAAGTCTGAAAGCACACACTACTAGGCTCAAGGGCAGATTCTACCCCACTGTTATCGGACACTTGAAATGGCGTCTTGTATGGTAAGGTGGACTCTTGGCCTCACAATCTATCTCATTGTGATCTTGCATTTTATTGTCTACTGGCACTGAAATTTTTTGGTGGCTTTTTCATTTTATTCTACATTGTTAGGGTCTTACTTTATTCTTGCACTGTGTAATAATTTGATCTGATTAAACAGTATGCAAGGCAAGGTTTTTATTGTATCTTGGTACATGTAACAATAATAAACCCATACCAATACTGCTGAAGAAAGATGAAACTAAACCATGTTTGTTTCAGTTCTTTGTGGTATAAGTGCACTGTTATACAATCTTTTTCTGATTTCCTAATTTCACATCAGTATTAGTGGTACAGTGTTACCAATCCAGCAACCTTCTCATCAGTGCTCAGTCTTGGAATCCGATTAGGCTTTTTTACTTGGCTGCTTTCTGTTTCCCAGACTTTTTGCCCACTTTTCAGCACTGCGGTAACAAATCAATAATTTAAATGCTTTTGTTTGCTATTTCCCACCAAAGGCAAAGCACCAACGCATACTTAGATGGTGTACAGTAGCCAAATACTTTCTGCTGAGGTGAAAGTATTGCCCTCTGGTACTCTGGAAACCTTTCAGTTCCCTAAATGGATTTTCCATCGAGAATGTTATATTTAGTTTCAGAGAAAATATTTCAGACGTTGCTTAACAGGTTATGAAAACCTCCTTACACTCGTAGAAATCATTCCTGTTAAACTTGTACCGTGTTGCAAATTTCAGTGTATTATTAGCATCATTCTTCCACGTGGAATTTTCCCAATTGATGCCATTATTTTCAAAGAAAGATTAGTTTTAACCACAGATCAAGTGGTTATTGATACTGAAGCATTTATTCCTTTCAATGATAGTTATTATATGAATAGGGTAGAAAGAACAAAAGAACAAATAAGTTATGCAGAGAAACCTATTTCTCTGATTAGTTATATACTGTACTGTATATGGTGCCTCTTTCTTTACTGTTTGTTGACTGACAGTTGTCTTTGTATAGAAACTAAATTAAGATCAATTCAGAAAGCTTTCATAAATATTCTTGACAAACCGTTTTTAAAAGGCATTCCGTGAACACATAACAAATTGCCATTTATATTGTGTAAAAGTAGCTCCCAATGGTTAATTAGTTAACTCCTTGAACACCTAATGGGTGTTCAGAACAGCAGAGAGGAAAAGGAATTTCAGTTTAATGGAAGCAGCTCTGAAGTAATGTTCTTATAGTGAGACAGTACGAATGAGCCAAGTGCCAAAGAATACACTTTATAGGCACAAATAATCGTAAATTAGGAATGTCACCTTTAGGAGAAGGCATTTTTTATTATTGTTAGTGAGGCTGGTGAGTAAGTTTGATGCCTTATTCTCCTGGGATTAAGCGTTCCAGTATGTCGGAGCCCTATCTCTATCGGCTTCACAGAAGGGAGCACAGCCAACTTGTTCCCATACTTCTCTGTGATTGATAGCAGATGGCATGGTTTAAAATAAACCTATCCATTAACAGTACTCAATGTTTCTACTCAAGGCATTTACAACTGTCTGAACTGCTGCAGAGATTCAAGCAAGGGTACTGTGTGCGGCTCATTTTATCTCTAACAGCTGCACAGGTGCAAATTTTGCTCAGATTATGCATGTTCAATGAAAATTTTCATTAACTTTGCCTTTCCTACTATCAAGCTGCATTCACGCTCCCAGCAAGGGATGCATGCTGATGACTTATTAGTGAGCCAATGATCATTTTGTAATTAGCTTTGTTGTTTTGTTTTCCCCAACCCATGGAAGAAGCGAACATGTATATCTTGAACATTCATTCCAATTTTTAAAACATGGCTCCTTAAAGCTGTTTTGTCTCATGATCTGTTTTTTCTAAATAAAAATCAAACTAATCCTTCTTAAAATTTTTGATTGTTCTGTCAAGGATTGTTCCACAGTTAGCAAAAGAAATTGAAAGCATTCACTTTTGAAGTGGCTATACAAGCCTTCTGCACATTCTGGCTTAAAAATTTGGCTGAGTGATGCCACAACAACAACCTCTTACTCATTATCAGCAAGACCAAAGAGCTGATTATTGACTTCAGGAGGAAGAAACCGGAGGTCTGTGAGCAGAGGATCAGAGTTGGAAAGATTCAGCAACTTTAAATTCCTCAGTGTTACCATTTCTGAGGAGCTTTTCTAGGCTCAGCAGGTATATACAATTACATAGAGGCAGTGCCTCTTCTTCCTTAGGAGCTTGCGAAGATTCGGCGTGACATCTAAAACTCTGGCAAACTTTGATATGTGTGTGATGAAGAGTATACAGACTGGCTGCATCACAGCCTCTCGATGAGAACACTAAAGGCCTCACCGAAAAGTCCTGCAAAAAGTAGTGGTTATGGCCCAGTCCATCGCAGGTAAAGCTCTCCCCACCACAGACACACTTACACAGAGTTTTTTTCCAGGACATAAGAGACACCCATCACCCAGGTCATGCTCTCTTCTTGCTGCTGCCATCAGGAAGAAGGTACAGGAGACTCAGGATTCACGTCTCCAAGTTCAGGAATGATTATTACCACTCAACTATCAGGCTCTTCACTCAACTTCACTTGTCTAATCACTGAAATGTTCCCATAAACAATGGACCCACTTTCAAGTACTGATCATCTCATGTTCTCGATATTTATTGCTTATTTATTTATTATTGTTATTATTATTATTATTATTTCTTTTTTTCTTTTTGTGTTTGCACAGTTTGTTGTCTTTTGCCTACTAGTTGTCTGCTCTGTTGGGGGGGTCTTTCATTGATTCTATTATAGTTTTTGGATTTATTGAGTATGCCCGCTGGAAACCTTGATAATAAATTTACCTTGAACTTTGAACTATGGTGGTACAGTTAGATTAACTCTTTATAACAGGAGCCGTGAGCTGCTGTTACTGCTTTACAAGAGTTTAAAACAAGTAAAGCACATAGGTATGTGTATAGATGGATAATTGTTATTTATTTAACCAGGCTATTGAATTTTATAATACCAGCTTTTGAACCGTGTGCCAAACAGATTAAGTCATGTGGAATTTCCAGGTTTGTTATAACCTCCAACATCCTCTCAGGCAAACACATGTTCATTGTAAAATCAATGCTACTGTCCTCACACAGAAAGGTACTTGTGAATTAAAAGGTATATAATGCTAGTCTGCATCAATTGGATTGAACATGAAAGGTAAATATGAAACCAATTGCAGCGTCATAAGTAAAATATTGCATGTGAGCTGGCAAGTAATGCTTGAAACTGGAAAATGTTGGCATTGACTATTAAGGACCCCAATCACCCAAGACATGCCCTCTTCTCATTGCTACCGTTAGGGAGGTGGTACAGGAGCCTGAAGACACATACTCAACTATTCAGGAATAGCTTCTTCCCCTCTGCTATCAGATTTCTAAATGGACATTGAAACCATGACACCACCTCAGTACTTTTATATATGTAACGTTCTGTTATATTGGCTCGTGTATGTCTAGGGGAAATCCAGCCCAGCACCCGCCTCAACACTCCCCACAGGGTTGGTTGCCGCCCGAATCAATCACAAACATCAATAATCAGCCAACACACCCAGTAAATTTTAACAAATACACTTTATAGATATTACTAATTCTATGACATTAATATACATTAGATACAGAGAGGAAAGTAATGAAAAAAAAGCGCCAACACTTATCAAAGTCCAACTTCTTCGCGCGCTACCGTTGGAGCTCAATTCGACTTCAGACGACCACCCAGATCCTGTCGACTCACGGCTCGGGACCACCCCGGAGTGATCGACCGGAGCCTTTCCGCACGTCCGCAGTCCTCCTCGTCTCTCCTCCGACTCCCCGCCAAAACTCAGTCCACAGTCATAATATACAGCATGGTATCCGAAAACAAAACGATACATAACCACCCATTGGCTAATAGAACCCTGCTATCTCAATTTAAAATAAAACAAACTGCTAGCGCAAACTCTCTTCAACGTTAAAGCACAACAAAGCCACATTCCCCAGATTAACATAACAAAGTCGCCATTTTAAATGTAACAAAAGAAAGACCCCGTACATATAGATATATAGTTTTTTATTATTATGTATTACAATGTACTACTGAAACATAACAAAAATTTTCATGACATATGTCAGTGATATTAAATCTGATTCTGATTCTGATAACTATGACTGCTTATGCAGCAATTTTTGTTCATTTATGAGTGTGACTTCTTTTCTCTTAGGATAAGGAAATGATTGCTTCTCCATGTAATAGAAAACAAATTTGTTCGAAGTATAAGTACTCATGAACTTTATAAAGTATAAGCTTGTATGAACATTAGAATCCCTGCAACATTTATTTAGTAAGTAAACATTACGTAGCAAAATTGATATTTGGAACATTGATATTTGTGGTCTTTCATTGATTTTATTATGGTTATTTGAACATTAGAACATTCAACATTGCTAAGAGCTTCTCTCAGCCATGCCAATACATATAGCAATGTCCTCACTTGAAAGTATTGTGAAAATATAACACTGTAACTAATTAGATGATATATCTTACACATAAGGCGTTTCAATCCATTTAAAAAATACACTTGCTTACTTCAAGCCAAACTTATTGGTTTGATTTCGTTGGAATTGTAGTTTCCAACAAAATATAGTTTGCAGTTATGCATGGAAATGTCCTTTGGAAAACTTTCTTGGACCACAGAGCTCCACCACTCCCATGGTTGCCAAGGTATTTCTGTCGACGGATTCCACAGGGAGAAGTCTGCACTTAGTTTGTCTTTCAGGTTAGACCTCGGATGGCATCCAAGAACCTATTTATTTCTATGGGCTTTATAGGGACGCAGAGGACAAAATTAAGAATAAATTGTATTTTTAAAATTAAATTATTTGTGTTTACTTTTTTTAGACTTAGATTATGAGGACACTCAGTCCTTGTTTATTGTCATTTAGAAATGCATGCATTAAGAAATGATACAATGTTCCTCCAGAGTGATATCACAAAAAAACAGGACAAACCAAAGACTAACCCTGACAAGACCACATAATTATAACATATAGTTACAGCAGTGCAAAACAATACCATAATTTGATAAAGAGCAGACCATGGGCACGGTAAAAAAAAAGTGCCAAAGTTCTGATCGACTCCCGATAGTCCTGATAGCAGGGGCCAAAAGGGAGAAACTGTCCCTGTCATAAACCTCCAGACGTCGACAACTGTCGATGCATTGGAAGCACTCGACCACAGCTGCCTCTGAGTCCGTCTGAAATCTTCGAGCCTCCGACCAGCCCTCCACACCGTGCTCCGAGCACCATCTCTGCCGAGCGCTTCAACCCCGCCCTGGCTGCCAAGCAACAAGCAAAGCTGAGGACTCGGGGCCTTCCCCTCTGGAGATTCTGGATCACACAGTAGCAGTGGCAGCGAAAAAGGCATTTCAGGAGTTTCTCCAGATGTGTTCTCACGTCTGTCTCCATCAAATCAGGATTGTGCACGGCACCCTACTTGACAGATAACAGATATCATTCACCGGAGTGGTCGCTGTGTGCTGCGTCTAGTGGATTTTAAGTTATTGCATATTTTAAATCACTTATTTTATTTTTTTAAAAGCAAGTATTTCTAAATGCCAGCAATATTTACAAACTGAAGCATCTTGACGGCAATGGAAGGGATAGGCTTTTAACCCATAAATCATAAGGCCATAAGACACAGCAGTAGAATTAGGCCATTCAGCCCATCAAGTCTGCTCCATCATTCAGTCATGGCTGATTTATTATCCCTCTCAACCCCATTTTCCTGCCTCCTCCTTGTAACCTTTGGCATGCTTACTAATCAAAAACCTTTAAGTATTCCCAATGACTTGGCCTTCACAGCCATCTGTGGCAATGTCGATTAATTCCACAGATTCACTACCCTTTGGCTAAAAAAAAAAGCTCCTCATCTCTGTTCTAAAGGGACATCCTTGTGATCTGAGGCTCTGCCTTTTGGTCCTAGACTCTCCCACTACTGGAAGCTTCCACTCCACGTCCACTGTATCTAGGCCTTTCAATATTCAATATGTTTCAATGAGATCCCCACTCATTCTTCTAAACTCCAGCAAGTACAGGCTTTTTATGGTCTGTCAAAGACTGTCAAGAAGACTTCTGTAGATGGGGCTTGCTCTAGCTGCAGCCAACACCTGATTTTATCATTTGAAGCCCTACTTATAGGGTTTTGCCACTTGATCCTGGGTCCTGTTCCATCAGGAAGATCAAAATGCAAGAATTTGGAGCAGATGGGTTTAGGCATGGAGGGATTGCTCATGGCAGACAATAGGCATCTCTCAGGAAAATCCCAGTCAATCTTGTTTACTTTACAAAGCCCTAAACTAATATAATTCTATGATATGTTTGCATGCACTATGAATAGAAAATTCTTCTCAAGCCAGTGAAAAGCCAGTTCCTCTGGATAGCCAAAAATCACTGTTAGTTTTTTACGTGCCATGCTGTATTATGGGTGATCATGGCCTTTCCATGACCATGATTGTTTTGGTAAATTTTTCTGCAGAAGTGGTTTGCCATTGCCTCCTCGGGCAGTGTCTTTACAAGATGGGTGACCAATGCCATTATCAATGCATTTCAGAGAAAGCCTGCCCTAGCATCAGTGGTTGCAAAACCAGGACTTGTCATATGCACCAACTGCTCATACGATCATTCACCACCTGCTCCTGTGGCCTCACGTGACCCTGGTTGGGGTGTTGGGGGGCTAAGCAGGAGCTTCACCTTTCCAAGGGTGAGCTGCAGGCTAGTGGAGCTGGTGGTAGACCCGAGGAGAGCTAAGGTACTGATGACCCCTGTTTCCATCCAGGAGGTCAGTGTGGACATGGTGGAGGGTTACAAATACCTGGGGATACGAATTGACAATAAACTGGACTGGTCAAAGAACACTGAGGCTGTCTACAAGAATGGTCAGAGCCGTCTCTATTTCCTGAGGAGACTGATGTCCTTTAACATCTGCCGGATGATGCTGAGGATGTTCTACGAGTCTGTGGTGGCCAATGCTATCATGTTTACTGTTGTGTGCTGGGGCAGCAGGCTGAGGGTAGCGGACACTAACAGAATCAACAAACTCATTCGTAAGGCCAGTGATGTTGTGGGGATGGAACTGGACTCTCTCACAGTGGTGTCTGAAAAGAGGATGCTGTCTAAGTTGCATGCCATCTTGGTCAATGTCTCCCATCCACTACATAATGTACTGGTTGGGCACAGGAGTACATTCAGCCAGAGACTCATTCCACCGAGATGCAACACAGAGCGTCATAGGAAGTCATTCCTGCCTGTGGCCATCAAACTTTACAACTCCTCCCTTGGAGGGTCAGACATCCTGAGCCAATAGGCTGGTCCTGGACTTATTTCATAATTTACTGGCATAATTTACATATTACTATTTAACTATTTATGGTTCTATTACTATTTATTATTTACAGAACAACTGTAACGAAATCCAATTTCCCCAGGGATTAATAAAGTATGACTATGACTATGACTATGACTATGACTATTACTTGTGGAGGGAAGGGGTGTCTTACACCTCCTTTGGTAGAGATGTATCTCCACCCCCCCCCACCCCCAATGACCAATAGGGAATCAAAAATCAGAACTCCAGCAAAAAGCTGCATGATTTCGATTGTCCCAGTAGGCTATCCAGATTATGTTTTAAAATGTGTTGTGTTACGTACCCCGTAACTGGGTTGCCAAACCAGCAGAAATGGATCACTCAGTTGGAGTCTGGAGTACTAGAACTAAGAAAGTTTTATTAAAGAAACGAGCAACACAGTAATCGAAAGGATAATAAATGCAACAGTTCAGCGATGATAAACGCACATGTGCACAGAATTAAGATAACAGCATCAATCAAGCTCTATCGTTGTCTAGGGGTAAATGACCAAATTTCAAAATGACTCAAAGTTCAGTCCAGTTCAGTTCGCAGTAATCGTTGCCATGGCGATGGACAACGTGGGGGAAGAGAGAGATAGAATAGGAACAACTGATCATTCAGAACACTGCTTCACTCACAGACCAGCGAGATGGCTCACAAACAGCTTTTGGGCGGGTCCTTGGTGATGTCACCTGAGGTCACCGACTGTGACCCCTCCTCCAGATGCGGTCGATCCTCTGCAGTGAACCCGGCACCCAGGCAAGGGCGGACACACACCGGGTTCCCGCTGATCGTACCTTTCCACCCTTGTCGTTGTCTGATACTTCTCACCCACTCGTGAGAGGCGCACCGCTTCCAGGGTCTCGTTACCTCGGGTGGCGTGTGTGTCCCTGTCTTAGCAAACCTGTCCCTTTTTATCCCCCTGCTGGGGTATCGCCTGTCCATCACTTCAAACAGTTCAGGGTTCAAAGGGGGGAGCCGCTCCAGACAGCTCTCTCTCCCACGTCCCTTCATTACACATCTCCAGACGCTGCTCCATTGTTCCTTATCTCTCCTTCCCCTGAGGGCAGGTGGCAGACCAACTGCTGATGCCACTGATGCTAGCCCAGGCCAGCAAACATCTTAATTTTATGTGTATTCTCGTAACACTTCCCCCCTTTAAGGATTTTTACCGGGAGGTAAAAATTACAAACATGACTACATTATCTGATACATACACAATATACATCTTTAACAGTTATTTAGCTAATACAGAGAATTTGAAGCTGTCAACACCTTGACAGACAGTCATCACATTTTCTGTTCCTTTTACACGTGTTATTAATAATCCCTTAGACCAGGCTCCAACTCAGCAAACTTCATAGTGGCCAAAAACACTGATGAATTGCGACCAATGTAACCTCTCATTTGGTTTTGTCCCAGACCACAATAACAAGGGTCGTCCCATTCCGACTCAATTTTCTCTCGCAAGGGCTTAGTAGGAGGGGGACGGGTATTGACCGCAGAGTTATTGCAAAACTTCCTGCAGTACCCCACCATCTCCAAAAGCCTTCTGAGGGCCCTCTTGTCTGTCGGGGTTGGGAGGTCAGCGATAGCCTGCACTGTAGCTTGCATCGCTGCCAGCTGCCCCTGTGTCACCACAATTTCCAGATAAGTGACCCTCGTGTGGCCGAATTCATTTTTTTCAAGGTTCACTATCAAGCTGGCTTCAGACAGCCGTATTAAATTGCCAATACACACCTCTGTGGTCATCAGCCCTTTAGTCACTGAATTACTCAATATATATGAGTGTTCTTTACTGGGCTGCCCTATTGTAACAGACATAACCCAACGTCCCAGTTCTTTGCATTTCCTCGGGACAATCAAACACATACGTGCGAGTCGTTTAATTACTCCTTCTAAAGATTCGCTTTGTTCGGGGATTAAGGGAGAGACCTTATCAGTAGACCTGGCCAAAACAATAGCCTTCTCCCATCTGACCGATCCCATCCTAATCTTTTCAAAATGGTTCTTTTCTCTTATCAGGGGGCCCCTAGCTTCATTGATTTCCACGCTAACACCGACTAGGTTTGTTAGCATATCAAAAGCCGGTGACCGTCTCAGTTCGCGTCGGTCATGATCAATAACATTCTTCCCCCTGGGCAGCCGGTAAATCTCTTTCATGATTCCACCAACTGTTTCCTCCAGCACCGCAAAATGTCCACTGGGGGGGTACCTCGTGGGCCATGTTAAAAACCTCATCCCCATAACTCTTTTGCACCACCCCCCACTCCTCATCTGCGGATGCTGTACTTGATTTCCCTTTCTTCCTTAGCACTTCCTCCTCCGCACAATAGCTTGTCAAGGCTGTGTCAGAGAGAGCGGTCTCGGCAAAAACCATCAGCCCCTCGTCTCGCTCCTGCGTCTGCACAAATTCTTTCCTGGCTACTGCTACGTCTGTCCCAGCTCCCTCACTGCCTCTTGTCTCACTACACCCTGTCTCATACAAGGTTGGCAGAAATGTTTCAGCCAAATTCACCATCGGGGGCCCACGATGAACCTGTGAGTCCATGGGCCGGGCCTCAATGCTGGCAGACTGACCCGTCAACCTCACGACTGGGAACACAATTCCTCCGGCGATGTCATTACCGAGCAAGACTTCCACGCCTTTCATCGGTAATTCGGACCTCACCCCGATCGTGACTAGTCCAGAGACCAGGTTGCTCTGTAAGTGTATCTGGTGCAAAGGGACTGACTCTGTCCCTTCCCCAACACCTTTGACCTCTACCTCCCCAGTCTGGGTCTCTGAGCTAAACTCTAATACACTCTTCAGTATTAGTGACTGACACGCTCCCGTGTCTCTCCAGATCCGCACTGGAACTGGTTTTAACCTCTCCTTCACTGACACCAGTCCGGCCGAGATAAACCTCTCGCGCACTTCCTGGACTTTTTCAGACCTGTCCTTCCCTAGCGGTTCGCTTAACAGCTCGATACAGCCATTCAAAATTTCCGCTTTTCCTTTCCCCGTCTCCTTCCTTGGGGCAAAGCACCTGGACGCAAAGTGTCCGACTTTCCCACAATTATAACAGACGACCCCAGGAGACTTCCTACCAGACTGCTCCCGGTCTACCTTATCCTTTTCAGTAGTCCCCGGCTTACTTTCTGACTTTTCCGGCGGACTCTCCCCGCCGTCCTGACTACCCTTCTGGTAGCCTTTACTCGGGGCAAACTTCATTTTATGCGTCAACGCATACTCATCCGCTAACTTAGCAGTTGCGGCTAACGTGGCTGCCTCTTTCTCATCGAGGTAGGGTCTCATACCCTCAGGGACACAACCTTTAAACTGCTCAATCAGAATCAGCTGCAGCAGTCTGTCATAATCCCCCTCTACCCCTTTCGAGGCGCACCAACGCTCACAATATGTTTGCATCTCACGAGCAAACTCCAAATATGTGCGGTCCCACTGCTTCCTCGCGTTCCGGAACCTCTGCCGGTATGCCTCCGGGACCAACTCATAAATCCTGAGGATGGCCTCTTTCACCACCTCATACCTCTGGGCATCTTCCGCGGACAAAGCTGAGTAAGCTTCTTGGGCCCTCCCTTTCAGTACACTCTGAAGTAAAACAACCCACTTATCCCTCGGCCAGTCCTGACTTATAGCCACTTTTTCGAAGTGGAGGAAGTACCGATCCACATCGGTATCGTCAAATGGGGGAACCAGCCTAACCTCCTGGGTCACCCGGAACCCTCCACCTTGGTTCGGCACGAGCCCCTGCTCGGCCCTTATCCTTAACTTTTCCAACTCGAATTCCCTTTCCCTCTGTTTCTCCTCTCTCTCCAACTGTCTGTCCCTCTCTTTCTCCTCTCTCTCTAACTGTCTTTCTCTCTCTTGCCTTTCTAACTCTCTCTCCTTCTCTTCGTGTTCTAACTGCCGTACCCGGAACTCGTGCTCGAGTCTCAGTTTTTCAAGCTGTACCTGTACCGCGTCTCCAGCAGGTTTTTCAATAGACACCACCCCCAGCTCACCTTGGGGAAACACACCTTTAGATACATAGTGCTCTACAATAGCTCTGTGTATCTCCTCTCTCCTCATTGTTGACTTCACCTTAGCAAGATTCAACCGTTTGGCCACAGCTATCAATTCCGATTTCCTGGCATCCTCTAATGCCTCCAAGGTCGGCGCCTTTATAAATTCCTCAGCCTCCATTTCTGCTGTTTGTCTTTTCTTTCTTTCGGGAATTTTAACCCAATCAATTTACTCCGTCCCAAATTTAGCGTTCAAAATCCCGGACGAGAACCCCACTTATGTTACGTACCCCGTAACTGGGTTGCCAAACCAGCAGAAATGGATCACTCAGTTGGAGTCTGGAGTACTAGAACTAAGAAAGTTTTATTAAAGAAACGAGCAACACAGTAATCGAAAGGATAATAAATGCAACAGTTCAGCGATGATAAACGCACATGTGCACAGAATTAAGATAACAGCATCAATCAAGCTCTATCGTTGTCTAGGGGTAAACGACCAAATTTCAAAATGACTCAAAGTTCAGTCCAGTTCAGTTCGCAGTAATCGTTGCCATGGCGATGGACAACGTGGGGGAAGAGAGAGATAGAATAGGAACAACTGATCATTCAGAACACTGCTTCACTCACAGACCAGCGAGATGGCTCACAGACCAGCGAGATGGCTCACAAACAGCTTTTGGGCGGGTCCTTGGTGATGTCACCTGAGGTCACCGACTGTGACCCCTCCTCCAGATGCGGTCGATCCTCTGCAGTGAACCCGGCACCCAGGCAAGGGCGGACACACACCGGGTTCCCGCTGATCGTACCTTTCCACCCTTGTCGTTGTCTGATACTTCTCACCCACTCGTGAGAGGCGCACCGCTTCCAGGGTCTCGTTACCTCGGGTGGCGTGTGTGTCCCTGTCTTAGCGAACCTGTCCCTTTTTATCCCCCTGCTGGGGTATCACCTGTCCATCACTTCAAACAGTTCAGGGTTCAAAGGGGGGAGCCGCTCCAGACAGCTCTCTCTCCCACATCCCTTCATTACACATCTCCAGACGCTGCTCCATTGTTCCTTATCTCTCCTTCCCCTGAGGACAGGTGGCAGACCAACTGCTGATGCCACTGATGCTAGCCCAGGCCAGCAAACATCTTAATTTTATGTGTATTCTCGTAACAGTTGATAAAACCTGTTCTTGGCAAATTAAATTAAGCTCCTCCATTTCTACAATAGGTAGGTCCGTGGCTATGTTGTTTTATTTTTATGTTTCTATATGTTGTGTGTGCACATCTGATGGCTGGAATTTTTCTCATAAGTTGTGGAGATGCAGCACAAAGAACAGAGAATGATCAGAATGGGTGCACTGGAGCAGCCAATGGTAATGGTAATGTTTTACCTTTAGATGCAACTTCTTCGGTACAGACAGCCTGTTCGTTCAATCTTGCAGGGTGAAAGTGTCAGCAAACAATGTAGTAGTTGGGTAAAATATCCAAGTTAAAGAGCTGATAATGCATTTTCAAAAAAAATGTGTTCTTCAGTGGTTATTTCTGATCAAAATTATTGTCTTGGAATTAGGAGGATGTGAGAATATTTTCAGACGTATCTGCTGGCATTTAATGGCATATCATCCTGTATCAAGATGTTTTAAGCACTGGATGAATTATTACGTGTCTGCTTTATAAACTCAATAATTTACAGCCCAAGCAGTTATAGGCTGAATGGCCCTTTGATCTACTGATGGTCAGTATTCTGCTTTGTCCACTAGCTGCCCACTCCAAATATCTCTGAGCCATCAAAAACAATCACACATTAAATTGGGCTGCATCTCCCAATCTGCCTGAGTTGCCATTGGTACTGTGAGATTTGCAAAGTCATGAGATAGAGCAAAGACTTACATTATCTGTTGCAATCTCCTCAGAACCTGCTGAACTGCTGAACCTGGAGGAGTAACAACAGAGAACATAAAACATAGAACTATACTGCACAGGAACAGGCTCTTCAGATGATGATTCTTGCCCTAAAGCAATTAAGCTTTAATGAAATGCCTAACAAAACTGATATCTTCTTTCCACACCGTGTCCAAATCCCTCCATTTTCTGTACCGTCATTTGCCTATAAAACAGTAGAGTACAGAAAGGGCTCTGCAGCACACTATGTTATGCCAATTTTTAACCTACTTTAAGATCAATCTAAACCTTCCCTCCATTTTTATTCATTCATGTGCCTATTTAAATATCTTTTTAATGCCCCTAATCTACCTGGCTCTGCCACCACCCCTGGCATTGCGCTCCATTCTCTGTGTAAAAAAAATCTATCTCTGACATCCCTCCTATACTTCCTTGCAATCACTGTAAAGTTATGCTGTTGAGTGTTAGCCATTTACACCCTTGGAAAAAGTCGTTGGCTGTCTACTCTATCTTTGCCTCTTATCGTCTTAAACACTTCTATCATCTTTGTTCATCCCAAAGAGAAAAATCCTAGCCTTATCTTGGCTCTATTTAAGAACCTATCAAATACCTTTATCATATTTGTTTCTATGGCCACTCCTTGACCAGCATTTCCTAGTTAGTTTTGTAAACAATCTAGCAAAATAAATGTTTAAACCAGTGAGCCATCACTATATGCAGCAGAAGTTTTAAATAGAAGTGTTTCCTAAAGGGTTACTTGAATGGGTGGATAATCCAAGAAAAATTTAAACAGATGTTTGGCTCAATTAGTAGCACTGCTGTCTTTGGACCAAGAGACTGAGAATTTAGCTCTAACTAACATTGATAAGCAGCTATACGGTTGGACAAAATCCACAAATGAAGGGTCAGCTTTTTCATGAGACGTTGAACTGAGGACTTGGTGGAAAGAAAGAAATGAATCTCAACTATCAAACCAACATAGCCTCAGTACTGAAATCACATCCCCAGGGAATACAAGACAGCAGAACAGAGGACAGTCAGTCAAGATGTCAATTGGCTAAAGGTTAGGAAAAATGTTGCCAGCCTACCCTATTGGCTGGAAAATAGTTTACAGCAAAGGGGCAGAAAAATAACCTTAAAAGTTTAGACCAAATGAACGTCGTTTCTAATGAGTCTGTCACCCTGCTTTGCTTGGACAATATATTCTCAATAAACCTCTCATTGTAAGGTGTCATACTTCACTGTGTCACAGTGTAAATAAAGTGGGGCATCACTACTTCAGTACAGTTTTACTCTTTAGATAAGTAATATACATTTCTGATCACGTTAAGCATTCATTTGATGGTCCTCGGCTTTCTGAATAAACACTGTAAAATGGTAACTATTCACTGACTGATGATGACAGTGATTTAAGTACTACATATCACATCACTTACAGGAAATATAACTTCCTTCTCCATTACACATGAGCAAACCAAATGAATTTCTGGTTTCTTAGATTTCCCTTACTCAAAGTATTCCAAAAACTGGAGAAATGTGTTTTGTTTTCCCACCCCTGACCAATCCCATTTGGTGATGTAATTCTAATGGGAAAATTAAGGCTTCATGACAAATCAGGCTATGTTTCCTACACTTGGCCCTTAGCTTTGCCAAATATCGTATTTTATTTCGTCAGTCAAAACTCCTGAGGATTATTCACAAGCTGAGCAACAAAATGTCAGGAAAAGGTATAAAAAAATTATAAAAGAAAATGCCCCTCTGCCTAGTCAAGATGAGAAACATGAAATCAGTTTTAGTTTGGCTTCACAGCTGTAAAAATTCTGCTTCCATGGTGTATGACAAATAGAGAAAGAATGTAGGACTCCGTTCTTAATTATCTGCCTTGAGAAAGAAAACATATTTGCAGATTTTTGCATTGTAACCACAGAATGTGGTGGAACTGTTTCCCGCAGATATTGTATTCATTCACTGTTGGTTTACTTTGGAGCCATTGAAATGATTTTATAACACATGGGAGTTCAGGGGTGAGAAAATTATAGCAAATGCTAATATTCCAGTATTCTATCCCCTCCAAACCCTCTGCAACATTCCCCTCCCAAAAATACTATTTTGTGACTTGAGTTTAGTTTCATTTTCAGCTGTTTTATAGAGTGGAAAGGAGTGAATTACTTGCAGTGAGACAAGAATGGGCTGAAAGATGTCAAATTAATAAAGCAAGTAAGGTTCTAGCTGTTTATTAGGGACCAAACTAACTTTATACTTACAAATCCAACACACATAATGAACTGTGCTTATGTTCGTAAACCCATTAAGTATTTGGAGATTTCTTGAAGTTCTTTTGCTGACCTTTCCTGAACATGCAGTTTGTTGATTGCCAAGTTGCCTTTTCCACTTTTCCCATAACTCTTGACTGAAAGCCAATGACAACTCCCGAAACCAGTTCCTTCAACTCCCACTCTCTCCTTTTCTTTACTGCTGACAGTAGGTGTGAGAACTAATGAAATTCATTATCTCCAAAACTCTTTCGCTGACCCCTTCTTTTGTTTCAGCCATACTTTGCCAGTATTCTGTAACTTATTCCCTATTCCTTTCATAAAACCTCATCTGATTCACCTCCATGTGCTGCACCAGCTGTGCTTACATGGTCTATCACAACTCTGCAAATTAGCTCAGTTAGCTCCTTTATGCTCTCATACTCCTCTTTGACTGATTTCAAAATCCTTACTATCATTTTAACTCTCTCCATGAATTTTTTTTAGTCTATTCCTGTCACTTTCTTACACATTATGTCTCAAGTCACATTCTATAAAGGAATTCTTTCTCTCTATGCTGCTTTTGACTTTCACAGGAGATTATGCTCATAATTCTTGAGATTATTTGGTTGACCTCTTTCTTTTGTTTAATAGCACAACATTCAAACTGCTCTCTTCAAAACATGATTTTCTTAATAGCTCTGAGTTACCATATCCTTATAATTTTAAATTCCAGAAAATGTTGAAAATTCAAAGCAACGTACACAAATTGCAGGAGGAGTTCACCATTTATGGAGGGGAATAAACAGCTGGCGTTTCAGGCCGAGAACCTTCATCAGGACCTGAGGAATTCCAATGAAAGGTTTCACCCAAAATGTCTGCTGTTTATTCCTCTCCATAAACTCTGAGTTCCTTCAGGATTTTTTGCCTGCTGGTCCTTATAAGTTCTGTTCATTTTCTGATCTCGCTCCCAAGCAAGATCAGAAAATATCAGTGAAAAGGATATCAGAGTTAATATTTCATGTCAAAGATCTTTGATCAGAGTGCCTATTATGCACTTATTCAGGAAATAGCAACAGTGGAAATTCAGAAAATCTCAGAATATATATCAGCTTACAAATATAGCTACAGTTCTAATTATAAATCTCTGACCTGAACAACATTCTGTTTCTCTTTCTGCAGATGCTGCCTGACTGACTGAGATTTTCAACACTTTCTATTTTTATTTTGGATATTATCAACTGCAGTTTTTTTTTTAAATTTCCATCTGCACCAGTCTTCCTTGGGATATTTAAATGGTGCTCTGCATCTGTACAATGTTAATGTGGATCTCAATATTTGGATCATGTTTCCAATTTCCATATTTTAATTCAAGAAGTGTGGGCCAGATAATGTGGGAACAAATATGTTCTCACAAAATAAAGAAAATCTTTTCTTTTAAGACTTTGACATCCGTCAGGTTCAGTTAAAAAACAGACAGCTCTGCAGCAAAAAAATCTGTGGCTCTTTAAGCAAACAATAAACACTCTCAACAAGTGCTGAAAAGGGTTGATTTATATTTTAAAATGTCTTAAATTTACATAACATTAAAATAATAAAGCTTCATAACCTTTGCCACAAGAGCATTGTGGGACAGAATTTAACATGGAATATCAACAGCAGATGTTGAGAAATGATAGTGAGTCAGAGATCACTGGAGGATTGGTAATGAAGGAATTACTAAAGTTTAAGACATGGGTAAAAGGTGACCAGTGATAGGATAAGAACAACTATGCAAGAGGTGAGAAGTACAAGAAATGGAGAAACATATGTCTACAAGGGGTTATGGAGAAGGGGTGGAATTAAAAGAAAACACTGTTAGACCAGAAGATAGCATTGGTCAATCAGATTTTTGGCTGAATAGGACCTTATGCAAATGGACATATAAGCAACAGGGATGTGGATGGGCTAAGGTTAGGAAAATTGGAATATGGGAAGCTGATCACAAGATCACAGAAAATTTCAGAAATGAAAACAAAATATTTATGGATATGGGTTTTGGCAGCAGGAGATCAGAGATAGGATATAATTAGATGCAACCTTGATAGCTGTCTCCGCAGTGAATTCAGCTAACTGCACATTCAATGTTGGATGAAGGTGTGCTTTACAATAATGTACCTAAGAAGTTTATAGAGAAAAGTGAAGTACTCAACAGCAAAATGGGTATGGATATACAGTCCCGAATGCACACTGAAAGCCTCCTTATGTGTCTTCAATTTTTGTTTCTACTGTTATATTTAAGCTGTTTCACAATAACTTCAAGAAGGCTGTGATGTCAACAGAAATTGCTTGGTTTCAATTCTGCAGCACTGGTGCAACAAAAATTTTCAATCTTTTTTCACACTCAGTACCATTTCCCAATGGTGAAAAAAAATCTTCACATGTCAGTGATGGGATATCTGGGATGGATGAATAGATTAAGTACTCAAGACTCAGTTCTCAGACGTTGTGCAGCAAGGAAAATTGGCATTTAGGGTGACTGTAATTTTAACTGTTCATAGGGGACTGCTATTGCAGAGGAAGTTGCTAATGGGAAATCTCCTGGAGAATCTCCTCATTAACTCCACAGTGCTCTGACAGAGGGCAGGGATCTTGTGAAAGTGGATGATCCCACCATATTTCTCACTTCCCATTTCAGTTAGAAATTGTGTTTAATAAATGAATTGAGTAAATAATCTTGCTATGTTCAGCTTCAGAATACAAGGATGAGGAGAACAGAGATGAGGAGAAATTGCTTGCGCCAGAGGGTGGTGATTCTGTGGAATTCTTTGCCATGAATGCTTGTGGAGGCCGAGTCATTGAGTATATTTGAAGCTGAGGTTGATAAGTTCTTGATTAATAAAGGTGTCAAAGGTTAGGGGAGCAGGCAGCAGACTCAATAATAAATTGCCATGATGGAATGGCGGAACAGACTCGATGGGCTGAATGACGTAATTCTGCTCCTGTGACTTACGGTCTTATGGTCTTATAGTCCAAAGTTCTGCTTAATGAAGATAAAAGGCACTGATGAAACTGGCATACAGAATTTACCAAAGAATAACAATAAATAAGAAAGAAATCTCTTCTTGAAATTTGACCATCACAGATTGTTTTTCCTTTGAAGGAGGGAAGTCTTTCTCACACCTGCAATGTTTCATCAAAATGCTTCCTTCAGTGAGTCCAAAAGTTAATGAAATGCACTACAGTTCTGTATGGTTGATTCTCATGCACAGTCAAAAGTCAGATTTGACAAAGAATATAAGTTTTGCAGATGCTATGTGACAAAGTATATTTCATCTGCTTGCAAAAGGAAATGTGGTACTCAAAGGATTAAAACTTCTAAAATGTTGATGCAAAGCAC
Organism: Mobula hypostoma; assembly: GCF_963921235.1. Classification (NCBI taxonomy): domain Eukaryota; kingdom Metazoa; phylum Chordata; class Chondrichthyes; order Myliobatiformes; family Myliobatidae; genus Mobula; species Mobula hypostoma. Next base: position 82,568,290 of record NC_086101.1, on the reverse strand, counting down.
AAATGCAAAAAGTTTAAAGCTGATGACAACCCTGAGGTATGTTCAAGGAAATGTGAAAGTGCTTTTTTATTTAATAATGGCAAACTGCTTATGTGAGGACGATGAAATAGGAGACTGCAGTTTTAAAAGCAGGAGGAGTTTTGTTATGTGCCCATAGTCTGGGCTGACCTCAACTCGTTGCTATGACCAGCTGTTGTGAAGTATATGGGTGTAGTCTTGGGTTCCAGCACAACCGAGTCATTCAGGCCCCACATGAGCGTCATTAATCCAAGTGGAAGTTGTGGCTTGGAACAGAATGCTTGTTCATTTAAAAAAAACTCTCTCATTCTGTGAGAGATTTCTTCCTCGCATATTGGAATTAGCAAATAACTTAAAAAAAAAGAATTTGGGGGATATTTTTCTGTTTTATCCAATTAGCACTCCTGTGTCAGCAAACTTAAGTTTGGTTATTTTTGGAAGTGGATACTTTGTTCTGCCTAATATGCACAGCTAATTTACAAATTTGGTTTAATCTATGGCTGAATGCTGCTGGTCTATTGGTCTGGTTCATGTGGTCATCAGTGTCTCTAGAGAAGCAATGTGTGAGGGAGAAATCTAATGTTCAACCTTTGTCAGCCTCCTCACATATCATAGTCCGTTGTTATTTACTTTAAAACATGGACATCCGGCAACACCTTGGGGTCAGTCATGCTCTTTTCGAATGTTGAAATGGAAGTGGTCTAAGTAACAATCTAGCTACAGTACCAAACATGTTTAGAAAACATTGCCTCTTTGAACACTTTTTCTTAAGTGCAGTCATTTTTCTTTCCCTGATGCACATAGCGTTCGGGGTGAAATAACTGCCTGTTGTTTTTACCTAATGAGATTCCACCTTCTTGACCTCTGCTACCAGAGGTGTTCCCTCTCTGGATAAATGGTCTTAGTTATAAGCCAAGAGGATCTCACAGAAACCTGACCATTATTTACGAGCAAATCAGTTCACAGAGGAGACTTTGTTCTGGGTTAAGTCCAGAGATGGAATGGATTCTAAAGTTTCCAGTGGAAACCCTAACAAATCGGCTATCTGCTGTAAACCTGATACAGTGCATTCTCTCAGGAGCCCATCCTGGGTTTATTACCAGTTTTACACTGGAGTGGAGGATGTGTAAGGCAGTATTTCCCAGCTGCTATGCTATTTTCACACAATGCAAATGCCAACTCAGTCACATCTGTATCTGCTGATGTTGTCCCTATGGCATATGTTCTGCATCTGGCCTTGTGTGCAGCTTGGGCTGTGACTTTTCTCTCTCTATTTTTTTATTATCTGGTCTACCCTGCTGTGAATTCAGTGTAAATAGCAGTTTAGCTCACTCTCCTAGCAGTGTACATCTGCTCACTTAAGGACTAAATTTGCTTGAGGTTTGGGTGTGAGATATAGTTTTTGAAATTCTTTCAGACCACGAGTCCTAGGAAGCAATCAGTAGGAATTAAAGTGCTTAAAGACTGGACTCATCTGCATATACTATCGAGAGGAATTAAATCAACTACTTTATTGACTCTTCTACCATGTTTCCATATTCAAAAATAAAGATGTCCAGAACTTTATCATCAAATAGTGGCTTTTAGAACATCCCAAATGCCTGGCAGATAATTAATTTCTTTTGGAAACTTGCGTTTATAATCGAGGAAATCTAGCACCAATTTGCACATAAAATGGTCCCATGTTGTTCATGCTACAGGGATCTTTTAAAAACATGTATAAGTTGAATAGAGATGAACAATAATGGATTTGTTTGCACTTTTTAATTAATGATTTTCTAAAGCATTGGACACACCATGTGAAGAGAGACATTAGAACATTCAGATACAACTGGAAATCTGGAAGGAAAAAGAAGCAGAAGCAGACAGAGAATGAAAATGATAGATGGAATAACATCATGGCTAGAAACAGGGGAGGCAACATCTACAATTCGGAGGGTCAGGGACCGTGATGGATGGAGAGACATGATCGCCCACACCAAACAGCAAGGCACCTGAATGATGAAAGCATTGGAAGTGAAATGCTAAATTAGTAAAAGTTAAATTTTTAAATTCCAAATACCTGAAATCATATCTGACATTCATTTGTTATGAAATGTTCTTTATGAAATGTCACAAAATGTGAAGGCAAAGTGGACAATATGGTTGCGACTTGACCTGCACAGCATTTATTGAAAGAGACAGTTTGATTATGGCACTGTGTATTTATTTATCTATCTATCTATTTATTTATTAAGCTATACCATAGAGTAGGCCCTTCTGGCCCTTTGACCCACACCACCCAGCAAACCCCGATTTAATCCGAGCCTTATCACAGGACAATTTACAATGTCTGGTTCACCTACCAACCGGTACATCTTTGGACTGTGGGAGGAAACCAGAGCATCTGGAGAAAACTCATGCATTCCACAGGGGGGATATACGCATCCTTACAGATGGCATTGGAATTGATCTCTGAACCCTAACGCCCCAAGCTGTCAAAGTGTCATGCTAACCTCTACGTTACCATGACACAATAATAGAATATTAAGTTGTTTTCGCTTTCGACATTGCTTTAGCTTATTTGAGCATTTTTTAAAAGATTACTTTTAAGTATTAACTTTCTTTTTCAGACCATAAGGACAGAATTGGGCCATTTGGCCCATTGAGTGTGCACTGCCATTCAATCATGACTGATTTAGTATTTCCCTGAGCCCTTCCTGCTCCACATAACTTTTGATGTCCTTACTAATCAAGAACCTACAACGTCTGCTTTAAATATACCTAATAACTTGGCTTATATAGCTATCTGTGGCAATGAATTTCACAGATTCACCAGCCTCAGACTCAAGAAATTCTTCCTCATCTCTTAGATGTCCTTTTATTGAGAGGTTGTGCCCTCTTGTCCTAGACTCTCCCATTACTAGAAACATCTGCTCCATAATTCAAATTTAAAATACTTTGTGAATATTTTTGAAGGCTTCTGAATGATAAAAGGAATCCAAAACATTCTTCGTGTTTTGTCAACTATGACAGCAGGTAAATCAGATTGTAGGTAAACTGGCTGTCAACTTTTTGTTCAAAGTTCAAAGTAAATTTATTATCAAAATACATATATGTCACCATATGCTACCTTGAGATTGATTTTCTTGCCGACATTCACATAAGAACATAAACATAAGCACAATATAATCAATGAAAAACTTCACAACAAAAAAATTGAAAATCCATGAATTTTGTGGGCATATTTTATTTATCGCTAATCAATGCCTCTTCCCACTTCTCCAAGCTAATCCAGAACCTTGGTTAGACCCGAACATATCAATGTGATCATGAAGAAAGCACACCAATGGCTCTACTTCATTCGGAGTTTGAGGAGATTTGGTGCGTCTGTGGAGAGCATTCTGACTGATTGCTTCACTGCCTGGAATGGAGTCTCCAATGCACAGTATAGCAAGACACTCCGAACGGAGGTAGGCTCTGCAAACTCAATGGACACAATCTTCCCCATTATCAGAGCGATATTCCAGTGACTCAAGAAGACAGCATCTATTATTAAATACCCACACCATCCAATATATGTTCTCTTCTCATAACAATCATCAGGGAAGAGGCACAGGAGCCTGAAGACCAAGAATCACTGATTTAGGAACAGCTTCTCCCTTTCCATCAGCCACTTTCCTAATGGCCCATGAACCCATGAACACAACCTCTCATTCTTTTTTGTTTGAAGTATATACTTAGCTTTGTAATGTATAGATTTTTGTCTTTGCACTGAACTGCTGGGGCAAAACAACAAATTACAAGTCATGTGTCAATGATAATAAATCAGATTCTGATTCCTTTCACATTTTTTTTATTTACACTAAGTTTTATCCTGCTTTTGATGTTTGTAGGAAAACTGACTCTTTAGTAGCATAAGTGGAAGTCCATAATTTGAATCCCTCTGAAAGCCTAGTAAATTGTTAGTCCCCACAGATATTACTTTCAGTTTGGGTCAGGATGCCTTGAACAGAATGGAATTCCCCAGGGTTTGTACTGAGAGCTGCCCTTGAGTGAAGTGAGACATCACAGAAATGTTGACTTGTTTTCTCGGTGGATGGTGAGAGACTCAATATCTGGCTGAAATCACGTCAGTTGTGTACAGCAGTCAGATCAGAAACTTTTATTTTACAACCCTGGGTAAGTTGAAAATCAAGAAGTAGAGCTTTTACCATCCATTTAAAAGAAGGATCTCTTCTTAGGTAGTGATGCCATAAAGGAGAAGTTTGTTATAATTTTGTTGCAAATTCAGACCAACTGTGAAACGGCAATAGTAATAGAAATTCTGTGCGAACCACTGTCATGATAGCATTTCTATAGTGGTATGGCCTGGGTAGTTACAGAGTCCAGACTTTCAATACTGTCACCTGGAGACAGCTGCTGACCACTTTCCACGAGTAAGTACTTTATCTTACTTCACTAACGGCAATTCCAACCAGGTTTCATTATGCATCACAAAAACAAGAAAATGACCAAGTTAGGTCATAAGTCTAGAGTTAGGGAAAGGGACAGAGTGACAGTGAGGAAGAAAAAAATAGAGCGGAAGTGAAACCGAATTATATTTAGTTCAACAGCTTACTCAATCCACACCAATGCTATGCAATCCTTCCCAGAACAAAACCTCTAGAAAACTGTAATTGCGGCCATTCATAGAACATGGTAACAAAAAGCAGATTTCACAAAGTTAAACACAGCCTATGTTATAACTGCCAATTGAGATTTGTCCATGATGACAAAAATACAATTCATACGTTCTTGCATTTTGAATTGGACTGCAACATTTGGGTCTGCTTATATGGTTAAAATTGTCTTCAGTATGGTTCTGATACCTTCAAATGAAGGGCTTCAATATGCCAAATAAATAGCTCAAGTTTCACTAATATTCTACAAATTACAAAACTCAAAGTAAATGTTATTATCAAAGTACATATATGCCACCATATACGACCCTGTGGGTATACTTATCAAATCAATAGGATAGTAACTATAACAGGACCAATGACAGATCAACCAGAATGCAGAACACAACAGTGTACAAATGCAAATATAAATAAATAGCAATAAATAACATGAACATGAGTTAAAGATTCCTTAAAGTGAGATTGTTGGTTGTGGGAACATCTCAATGGATGGGCAAGTAAATGTAGTATCTCCTTTTGTCCAAGACCCTGATGGCTGAGGGGTAGTATCTATTCATGAAGCTGGTGGTGCCAGTCCTGAGGGGCTCTTGTACCTTCTTCCTGATTGCAGCATAGCCTAGGTGGTGGGGATCTCTAATGATGGATATTGCTTTCGTACAACAGTGTTTCACCGAGACGGAGGTGGTTGGGAGGACTTTAACTATGATATACTGGGCCAGATGACATTGAATGGGTTTTCCCTTTTAAATAGAATTTGAAGTGGTAGTAGTGAAACATACTTTTCTGAGGAGGTGTATGGACTGGTGATTGTGAAAAAGTCCTGTAGAAGGGTATTTGGGACTTTCGGCTGTTTGTTCATTTCTACGGATGCTGCCTGACCTGCTGAGTTCCTCCAGCATTTTGTGTGTTTTGCTTTGTATTTCCAGCCTCTGCAGAATTTCCCATGAGAAAGCGTTGGGATTGTACAGACGTATGCACCTGAGAAGTTAAATGTACAAAATCATTGCTGATAGCTGTAGGAAGGGTTTGATCAAGGAAGATGTGTGACACATGTCAAGCAATGAAAAAGTAATGAATTGGCCTGGTGCACATCAGACACTGAGAAAATGTAATTCATCTGGTTGAAAATGTTAACAAAGATGTCAACAGAAAGCTGGGTATGTTTGCATTTAATAGAAAATGTATTGATGGGAGAAATTTTAGTGCCACTATGAACATGTGCCATTTGATCCACAGATTAAGGTATTAACCTAATAAGAGTGAGAAAAAGTAGTTAAAGCTAATAAGTAGAGTGTGATTTCATAACTACTTAATTTAACATAATCATTAGAATCTAGCAACTTGTTGAGAGATTCAGAATCAGAATCAGGTTTAATAGCACCGACATGTCATGAAGTTGTTGTTTTGTGGCAGCAGTACATTATGATACATAGTAATAAAAATTATAAATTGCAATAAGAAGTGGAATTAAAATGTGTGGCCACTGGGAGATCCTGCTTTCTTCGGCGGACAGAGCGTAGGTGTTCAGCGAAATGGTCTCCCAGTCTGCGTCGGGTCTCACGTCCCATTCCCATTCTGATATGTCTATCCACAGCCTCCTCTACTGTCAAGATGAAGCCACACTCAGGTTGGAGGAACAACACCTTATATTCCGTCTGGGTAGCCTCCAACCTGCTGGCATGAACATTGACTTCTCTAACTTCCGTTAATGCCCCACCTCCCCCTCATACCCCATCCGTTATTAATACTTTCTCTCTCTCTCTCTCTCTCTCCTTTTTCTCCCTCTGTCCCTCTCACTATACTCCTTGCCCATCCTCTGGGCTTCCCCCCTCCCCCTTTCTTTCTCCCTAGGCCTCCCGTCCCATGATTCTCTCATATCCCCTTTGCCAATTCACTGTCCAGCTCTTGGCTCCAACCTTCCCCCTCCTGTCCTCTCCTATCATTTTGGATCTTCCCCTCCCCCTCCCACTTTCAAATCTCTTACTAGCTCTTCTTTCAGTTAGTCCTGACGAAGGGTCTGGGCCCGAAATGTCGACTGTACCTCTTCCTACAGATGCTGCCTGGCCTGCTGCGTTCACCAGCAACTTTTATGTGTATTGCTTGAAATTCCAGCATCTGCAGAATTCCTCGAGACTGAGGAAGTGTTTGTGGGTTCATTGTCCATTCAGAACTCTGATGGCAAAGGGGAAGAAACTGTCATTGAGATGTGTGCCTTCAGTCTCCTCTACCTCTCCCGTGATGGTTGCAATGAGAAGAGGATGTCCTGGGTGATGGGGGTCCTTAATGATGGATCCCAGCTATTTGAAGCATCACCTTTTGAAGGTGTTCTGGATGCTGGGGAGGCTAATGCCCATGCTGAAGCTGGCTGAGATTACAACTTTCTGCAGTTTTTCGCTATCCTGCATAGTGCCCCCTCCCCACCAGAAAGTGATGCAATCAATTGAAATGCTTTCCACAGTACATTCAGAGAAATTTTCGAGTCTTTGGTGGCATACTAATTCTCCTCAAACTCTTAATGAAATATAGCACGTAATTATCCATAACATCTGCCATCGCCAATTGGATCCCACCGCCAGGTACATCTTTCTACCCCCACAATCTTTCCACATTCTGGAGGGATCGCTCCCTACTCAACTCCCTTGTCCATTCATCTCTCCCCAGTGATTGCCCTCCTGGTACATATCCTTGCAAGCAAAACAAATACCACACCTGCCGCGATACCTGCTCCAAACAGTCCATCCAGGTGAGGCGACTCCTTAGCTATGAGCCTGCTGGGGTCATCAACTGAATCTGGTAGTCCCGGTGTGGCCTCCTGTATATCAGTGAGACCTGATGTAGATTGCGAAACCACTTCGCAAGCACCTTTGCCCCACCTGCCACAAAAAGAGGGATCTCTTGGTAACCACCCATTTCAATTCTACTTCCCATTCCCATTTTGACATGGCAGTGCATGGCCTCCTCTACTACCATGATTAGGCCTCAGTCAAGTTGAAAGAGCAACACCTTATGTTCCATCTGGTTAGCCTCCAACCTGATGGCATGAACATTTCAAACTTCTGGTAATTGCCCCCTCCCCCCTTCACCATTCCCCATTCCTGTTTCCCTCTCTCACCTTATCTCCTTTCTTGCCCATCACCTCCCTCTGGTGTCCATTCGCTTCCCTTTCCTGCATAATCTTCTGCCCTCTCCTATCAGATTCCCCCTTCTCCAATCTTTTATTTCTTTCACCAATCAACTTCCCAGCACTTTACTTCACCTCTTCTCAGGTTCACCTATCATCTACCACTTTGTACTTCTTCCTACTTTCCACCACCTTCTTACTCTGACTTCTCTTCTTTTCCAGTCCTGTTGAAGGGTCTCGGCCCAAACGTCGAATGGTTACTCTTTCCACAGGTGCTTGAGTTGAGTTGAGTTAATCTAGCATTTGTGTGTGTTTCTTTGAATTTCCAAAATCTGCAGATTTTCTCAAGTTTGTAAGGAACACCATCGTCCAGGTGGGTAGAAAGCCAGTGAGATTGCATCCACTGTAGACCAATAGCAGCCATAGGCAAGTTGCAGCTGGTCCAGACCCTTGCTTAGGCAGTGGTTGATTCTGGGCATGACTGACCTCTCAAAGCATTTCATCATGGAAGATGTGAGTGCGACTGGCAATAATTGTTGAGGCAGCTAACCCTGCTCTCTTCTTGGGCACTGATATGATTCTCACCCTTTTGAGCAAGTGGGAAACTGATTGCATCAGTGAGAGATTGAAGATGTCCTCAAACACTCCACCAGTTGGTTGGCACAGGTTTTCAAAGCCCTACCGGGTATACCATCGTGGCCTGACAACTTGTGAGTATTTGCCCTCTTGAAACATATTCTGACATCGGCCTCTGAGACAGAGATCACAGGGTCACCAGCTGCTGCAGGGATTTGTTTAGATGTATTTAATGCTCCCTGTCAAAGCGTGCATAAAAGGCATTGAACTCATCTGAGAGTGAAGCATCACTGCCATTCATGATATTAGGTTTCACTTTGTAGGAAATAATGGCCTGAAAACACTGCCCGAGCTCAGGTGCATCCAATTCCATCTCTAGCCTCAATTGGAATTATTTTTTCGCTCTTAAGATAGCCTTCTATAGTTTGTACCTGGACTTCCTGTACAGTTCTGTATAGATTTATATAGAGTTCCGCTTGCCTAGAGATTTCTTGTATAGAGTTGGATTTTGGTAACAATGAACAGTCTCAGTCCAACAAGAGTATGGTATTTTGTCATATTTATTGAGGATATTAGATGCTTCATTAAGATCAGCCCTTATTCCATTGAACTCCAAAACATATGGATCTAATTTCTTTGCTGCTAGTGATAGGTAAAGCTACTCTTCCCGAGAATTAGCCAAATATGTTTTTTTTTCTATCGCTTACTATACCTGTCACATAGCGGGGCGGAGATGCATCTCTACCAAAGGAGATGGAAGGCACTTCTTTCCTCAGCTAGCCTTCAGGTCACCATTGGGCAAGGTGTAACATCTGCTTAGCCCCCAGTCAGTGTCACATAAAGCCATGGTAGCAGGTGGCAGATATCACAAGTCCTGGTTATGTGACCACTGACGCAGGCAGACAATCTCTGAAGAGTATTGATAATGGCTGGGGTCACCCATCTTGTAAAGATACTGCACAAAATAAACCAGTGGAAAACCATTTCCGAAGAATAATTTGTCAAGAACAATCATGGTCATGTTGTAGTGATAGGGGATACACTGGTTAGGAAAGCAGAAAGGAGGTTTTCATGACGAGAACAAGATTCTGGGATTGTTTGTGCCTCCCTGGTGCCAGGGTCAGGGACATCTCAGATTGAGTCTGCAGCATTTTTAGATGGGAGGGTGAGCAGGAAGAGTTCATGGTCTATGTTGGTACTGATGAAATGGGTAGGATGGATGACAAAGTCCTGCAAGGTCAGTTTTGGGAGTGTTGTGCTAAGTTAAAGGATGGAACACACAGGTTTGTGATCTCAGGATTGCTACAGATGCCATGTGCTAGTGAGGCCAGAAGTAGGAAGTTAATACAGTTTTTCACCTGGCGGAGGAGTCGGTGCAGGAGGGAAGGCTTCATATTTTTAGATCATTGGGCTCTGTGTCGTGGAAGGTGACACCTGTCCAGAATGGACGGTTTTCACCTGAACTGGAAGGGAACTGATATCCTAGTAGCAAGGTTTGCTAGTGCTACACAGGGTGGGTTAAACTAGAGTTGCAGAGTGATGGGAACGAAAGCACCAGAACAGATAGAGGAGTGGTTGTGGAGGAAGATGTGGTTAAGCCTACATACAAGGTCAGGAATAAAAAAAGATGAACATGGTGGGTCTAATGCTCTGAACTGTGTATATTTCAATGCAAGGAGTATTGTAAGAAAGGTGGATGAGCTTAGGGCATGGATCAGCACGTGGAATTATGACATTATATCCATTAGTGAGACTTGGTTGCAGGAAGGGCAGGATTGGCAGCTTAATGTTCTGCAATCCAGTTGCTTTAGATGTGATAGAACAGGCGGGATTAAAGGAGGATTAGTCAGAGAAAACGTTACTCCAGTGCTCAGTCACGACAGACTGGAGAGCTCATCTAGTGAGGTAGAACTGAGGAATAAGAAAGGCATGACCACATTAATGGGATTATATTATAGACCACAGGATTTAGAGGAACAAATTTGTAGAGAAATCGCAGACTTCTGTAAGAAACATAAGGCTGTGATAGTAGGTGATTTGAACTTTCCACATATTTATTGGGACTCCCATGCTGAAAAAGGGCTGGGTAGGATACAGCTTGTCAAATCTGTTCAGGAGAGTTTCTTCCTCCTCAATGTAGAGAGCGTGTGATACTAGATCTCCTATTAGAGAATGAGACAGGGCAGGTTATAGAAGATTGTGTAGGGAAAACTTTGCATCTAGTGATCATACTGGCATTAGATTCATTATATTTATGGAAATTGTAGATCTGGTCCTTGAGTTGAGATTCTAAATTGGTATCAGAAAGGATCTGGCAAATGTGGATTGGGACAGTTTGTTTTCTGGCAAAGCTATACTTGGTAAGTGGGAGCCTTCAAAAATGAAATTTTGAGATTACAGTGTTTGTAAGTTCCTGTCAGAATAAAAGGCAAGGATAACAGGTTTTTGGATGCATGGTTTTCGAGAAATATTGAGGCCTTTGTTAAGAAATGAAAGGAGATGCACAGCAAGTATAGTCAGGCAAGAAGAAATGAGGTACTTAAGGAGAATAAGAAATGCAAGAGAACACTTACGAAGGAAATCAGGAGGGTTAAAGGAAGGCATAAACTTACTCTAGCAAACAAGGTGAAGTATAATCCTAAGGGTTTCTGTAGATATACTGTATTAGGAGCAAAAGAACAGCAAGGGACAAAATGGGTCCTCTGGAGGATCAGAGTGATAATCTATGCATGGAGTTGAAAGAGTATGGGGAGATCTTAAACAGATTTTTTTGCATTTGTATTTACGCGGGAGACAGACACAGAGTTTACAGATATGAGGCAAAGCAGGAGCGAGGTTGTGGCCCTCCTACAGATTACGGAGGAGGAGGTGTTTGTTGCCTTGAGACAAATTAGGAGGAATAAATTGCCTGACAAGGTGTTCCCTCAGACCCTGCCGGAGGCTAGTGCAGAAACTGCAGGCCCAAGCAGAGTCATTTAAAACATCCTTAACAACCGGTGAAGAGACAGAGGGGATAGCTAATATTCTTCCGTTGTTTAAGAAAGGCTCTAAGAATAAGCCAGTAAATCTGACATCAGTACTGGAAAAGTTCTTGGAAGGTATTCTAAGGGACTAGATGTTTAAGTATTTGGATAGACAGGGAATTATTAAAGATAGTCAACTTGGCTTTGTGCATGGTAAGTCATCTCCAACCAATGTTATGGACTTTTTCAAAGAAGTTTCCAGAAAAGTTGATGAAGACAAGACAGTGCATGTTGTCTACATGGAACTTAGCAATGTCTTTGACAAAGTCCCACATGGGAGGCTGATCAAGAAGGTTCAGTGCTCAGCATTCAAGATGAAGAAGTAAATTGGATAAGACATTAGTTTCACAGGAAAAGATAGAGAGTGGTAATAGTTGGCTGCCTCTCTGACTCGTGGACTGTGACTAGCGGAGTGCCATGGGAATTGATGCTGTGTCCGTTGTTGTTTATCATCTATGTCAGTGATCTGGAATATAATGTGATCAACTGGAACAGCAAATTTGCAGATGAGACCAAGAATGGGGTGGACAGCGAGGAAGCCTGTCAAAGCTTGCAGCAGGATCTGGACCAGTTGGAAAAATGGACAGAAAAATAGCAGATAGAATTTAATACAGACAAGTGTGAGGTGTTGCACTTTGGGAGGACCAATGAGGGTAGGTCTTACACGGTGAATGGTAAAACGCTGAGTGGTGCAGCTGAGCAGAGGAAGCTGGGAGTACAGATCCATAATTCCTTGAACATAGCATCACCAGTAGATAGGATCGTAAAGAAAGATTTTGGAGCGATGGCCTTCATAAATCAATGTACTGAGTGTAGGAGTTGGATTTTATATTGAAATTGTATAAGATCTTGATAAGGCCTCATTTGGAGTATTGTGTGCAGTTTTGGACGTCTACCTACAGGAAAGTTATAAATAATATTGAAAGAGAGCAGAGAATACCCACAAGGATATGGCCAGGAATTGAGAACCTGAAATATAGGGAAAGGTTGAATAGGATTGGATGTTGTTCCCTTGAACATAGTAAATTAAGGGGAAATTTGATAGAGGTATACAAAATTATGAGGGGTACAGACAGGATAAATGCAAATGGTTTTTTCCACTGAGGTTTGGTGAGACTACAACTGGAGGTCATGGGTTAAGTGTGAAAGGGAATGAAAGATGAAATGTTTAAAGGCAACATGAGGGGGAACTTCTTCACTCAGAGGATGGTGAGAGTGGGGACTGATGTGCTAGTTTAAGTGTTGAATGTAGGGTCAATTTCAACATTTAAGATAAATGGGTGTAGACACATGGATGTGAAGCGTATGGAGGGCAGTGGTCCAGCTGGAGGCCAATGAAAACAGGCAGATTAATAGTTCAGCACATACTAGATGGGCTGAATGGTCTTTTTCAGCTGCAGTAGTGTTCTATAACTCTATGATGCTATGACTGCTCCAAGTGTGCCCTACCAGTAGTTGCACAATTATCACAATACCTCATTATTTCTAATGTACGGCATTTTGGCAGAGAAGGCAAACTAAGCTCCATCCACCTTGCAATAAATGCTAGATAGTATCCTGATGAAGGGTCTTTCCTCGAAATTTCGACAGTTTATTCCCCTCCATAATGCTGCCTGATTTGTTGTGTTATTTGTATGTGGCACATATATGTTGTCCAAGATTTCCAGCACCTGGAGGATCTCTTGTGTTCAGGTAGTATTTTGCTTAATATGAATGGTTAAATGCATGTAGCAATTATTTATATTTCTAAGTTTATGGGCGGAACATTTCAGTCCAATAGATTAATTGTAAATTTTAATTGTAAATTTCTTCACATAATTGGCTGCTCCTTCCGTTTAAAGACAACGTGATTGCTGTACATTGGAAATAAATTTGAAATGATGCTAAGAGACAAGGATGTTGGAAAAGGAAAACCACATCCTCGATATTACTAATTGATTACAGTAGCATTCTTCAAAATCAGTTGTGAACACCAGTGCTTTGTCTTGCCCACCAGACTCGGCCAAGGTTTGTTCTGCAGTACCAGTACTCAATTAAAGAACTAAGTATATAAAGACAAACAGATTTGTCGGAATTACCATTGGTTTGGAAATCACTGGAATTAAAGGTCAAAGTTCAAAGTAAATTTTATTATTAATGTACATATATGTCACCATATACAACTCTGAGATTCATTTTCTTGTGGGCATACTGAATAATCCTATCGAATAATAACCTTAGCTGAATCAATGGAAAACCACCCAACTAAGGCATTTAACCAGAGTGCAGATGATAACAAAATTGTGTAAATACAAAAAGAAGAAATAATTGTAATTAATAAATAAGCTATAAATATTGAGATCATGGGATGAATTGTCCTTGAAAGTGGGTCCATTGGTTGTGGGTACATGAGTCAAGTGAAGTTGAGTGAAGCTATCCCCTTTGGTTCAAGAGACTGATAGTTGAGGAATACTATCTGTTCCTGCACCTGGTGGTGTGAGTCCTGCGTCTCTTGTACTTTCTTACTGGTGGCATCAGTGAGAAGAGAGCTTGTTCTGGGCAGTGGGGATCCCTGTTGATGGATGCTGCTTTCCTAAGACAATGTCTCATGTAGATGTGATCAGTGGTGGGGAGGACTTTATCTGTGATGGACTGGGCTGTATCCACTACTTTTGTAGGAGTCTCCTTTCAAGGGCATTGGTGTTTACATACCAGGCTGTTATGCAACCAGTCAATATATTCTCCACCAGACATCTATAGAAGTTTGTCAAAATTTTAGCTGTCAGGCCAAATCTCTGCGTATCCTAAGAAAGTAGAGGCACTACATTTACATAGCATCTATGGTTAACATGGTTAGTAAGTTTGCAGGTGACACCAAAATGGATAATGCAGTGGACAATGAAGAATGTTATCGAAGATTATTACAGGATCAGAATTAACTGGGGAATAGGGCCAATAAATGGCAGATGATTTTTAACTTGATAAGTAGGAGGTGTTGGTCAGATAAACCAAGGCAGGCTTTATACAGTAGGGCCCTGCAGATTGTTTCAGAACAGACACACGGAGTTGTGTATGTATGCAATTCCCTGAAAGTGGTGACACATGTAGACAGGGTGAAGTTATTTGGCACACTTATCTTCATCAGTCAAGGCAGTGAATACAGGATATGTGATGTCATCTGTACAAATTGCTGATGACACCATATCTGGAGCATTGTAGGAAGGATATAATTAAGCTGGAAAGGGTTCAGGCAGGTTTACTGGAATGCCATCAGGACGGGAGGTCTTGGGTTATAAATAGAGGTTGAGTCTTTTTTCTTTGGAGTTTAGAAAATTGAGGGGTATCTTTATCTACTATATTAAATCATGAGAGATACCTGTGAATAGTCACAGTCTTTTCCACAGGATAGGAGAGTCTAAAACCAGGGGCATAGATTTGAAGTAAGAGGAGAAAGATTTAATGGGACCTGAAGAGCAACCTTTCCAGACAAGGACAGTGGGCATAATGGAATGAGCTGCTAGAGTAAGAAGTAGTCATCGTCATCATCATTACGTGCTGTGTTTAAAGACATCGGCAATCATCGTCTTTCCATGACCATGATAAGTCTTTGCATTTTTCTGTGGAAGTGGTTTGCCAGTGCCTTCTTCTGGGCAGTGTCCTTGCAAGACGGGTGACCCCAGCAATTATCAATACTCTTAAGAGAAGGTCTGCCTGGCTTCAGTGGTCGCAGAACCAGGACTTGTGACATGAACCAGCTGCTCATACGAGCAATCACCACCTGGTTTCGCGTGTCCCTGATCAGGTAGGCTAAGCAGGTGCTACACGGATAACCTGCAGGCCAGTGGAGGAAAAGAGTGCCTTACACCTCCTATGGTAGAGCTCTAACTCCACCTCACCACCCATCAAGCTGTAGTGGCAGGTGCAATTACAATGTGTAAAAGATATTTGGACAGGTCCTTGGACAGAGAAAGCCTGAAGGGATATGGGCTGAATGCTGGCAAATGGGACTAACTCAGATAGACATCTTGGTTAGCATGGGCAAGATATGGCAGGGGACCTATTTCTGCACTGCATAAATCTATAAACTCTCTCTAACTCTGTGACTCTATGAAAAGACAGATCCATAGACATTGATCCAAGGTTGATATTATATACTGTCTCCAACATAAGTCAATGGAATGGATTTAGGAGGCAGAGTATCATGCTGTGTCACGACTATGTCGTATGGTGGTAATATCTATGGGGACTGAAATCCAAGGCAAATCTATTTGTTTTTTTTTACCATCACCATCAATTTGAAAGCAGGAAGCATACACCTTTCTTCCCCTCCTGCATCAAGTCTCATGCTAGTGAACTTCAGTGAACTGTGAAGGATACTCTAGATAATCAGTTCCCTGCATTGCAATTATACATAGCATATATTCAGCATGCCAAACTTTCCATTTATTACAGTGTTTTTCAGTAAGTATGTGACTTCAAATTACATAGTAACTGTTGTGTCGAGAGCAGGAAAAATAGGAGAACAAACATTGTCCAGAATAACATGTAATTTAAAAAGAATACAATGGTGTCCATGACACACTGCAAAAGAAAAACTCTTTTATTTAAAGCTGCATATTACTATTCTGCATACAGGCTCTGCACTTATCCTCTATTAGGTAAATATTTGCATTTTTTAAATTGATATTTATGTTTTGTTTTTGACGAGACAACACTGTGAATACCAGAAAAGGTTTTCGGTTTGTCAATGATACATTTTTTAATGGTTACACAATGGCAAGTACATGATCCACTTGTGTTGACTCTGCTGGGTAGTAGTAAGCTGCTAGAGATGCTTCTAGGTGAGAAACAAGGGACGCAGATGCTGGAATCAAGAGGAACAATCTTCTGGAGGAACTAACTGGGTCAAACTGCATCTGTGGGAGAATAGAAATTGTCAGCGTTTCAGCTCCTGATGAAGGGTTTCAACACAAGATATCAACAGTTCTTTTCCTCCCACAGATGCTGCTTGACCTATGATTTTTTTTTCCAGCAGAATCCAACCTGGAGTCCACGGACCCCTTGGCTAATGGCATCAAAAAGGTTGTGAACTCCCTGGTTAATATTTCTGAGCAAGTTACAAAGACTACATTCAGTGGGTTTTGACACTGCTAAACTGCCAGACTGAGTTGGTCAACTCAGATTCATTTTATTTACCACATGCACATCAAAACATAGAGTTAAATATGTTGTTTACATTGACAACCAACACAACCTAAGAATGTGCTGGGGGTCAATATGCATCGCCTCATTTTCTGACACCAACATAGCATGCCCACAGTGCTCGGCAGAATAACACAGAGCACAACAAACAGCAAAACAATAACAGCAAAACAAGCCCCTTTCTTCCCTCTTACCCACCCATGCACATACACAGTCCTATAACCCCAGGGCAGGCCACCTCCAGCCTCCAGTGATTTATCAATTCCATTTGAAATCACTGTTAAACATTTAATTGCACTTTATGTTAATATTTAGTGTAAACAGTTTAAAATTAAAAGGATTTTGACAATCAAAACTCAGAAAGTGTCTTGTTAATTTTTTTTTGTGCAGACACCATATCACTCTTAGAATGGACACCATCTTTGCTCTGACCCTACAGTAGACCATAAGACCATAAGATATAGGAACAGAATTAGGCCATTTGGCCCATCGAGTCTGCTCTGCTATTTCATCATGGCTGATCCATTTCCCTCTCAGCCCTAAACACCTGTCTTCTCCTGATACCTGCTTATGCCCTGAATAATCAGGAATCTATCATACTCTACCTTAAATATACCCAAAAACAATTCACAATTGACAAAAGACAATAGGTGCTGGAGTAGGCCATTCAGCCCTTCAAGCCAGCACCACCATTCACTGTGATCATGGCTGATCATCCACAATCAGTACCCTTTTCCTGCCTTCTCTCTTCACTCTGCTATCTTTAAGAGCTCTATTTAACTCTTTTTTGAAAGAATCCAGAGAATTGGCCTCCACTGCCTTCTGAGGCAGAGCATTCCACAGATCCACAACCCTCTGGGCCAAAAAGTTTTTCCTCAACTCCATTCTAAATGGTCTACCCCTTATACTTAAACTGTGGCCTCTGGTTCTGGACTCCCCTCAACATAGGGAACACGTTTCCTGCCTCTAGCGTGTCCAATCCCTTAATAATCTTATATGTTTCAATCAGATTCCCTCTCATCCTTCTAAATTCCAGTGTATACAACCCCAGTCGCTCCAATCTTTCAAGATATGACAGTCCCGCCATCCTGGGAATTAACCTCATGAACCTACTCTGCACTCCCACAATAGCTAGAATGTCCTTCCTCAAATTTGGAGACCAAAACTGTACACAATATTCCAGATGTGGTCTCACCAGGGCCCTGTACAACTGCAGAAGGACCTCTTTGCTCCTATACTCAATTCCCCTTGTTATGAAGGCCAGCATGCCATTAGCTTTCTTCACTGCCTGCTGTACCTGCATGCTTACTTTCAGTGACTAATGAACAAAGACACCTAGGTCTCATTGTACTTCCCCTTTTCCTAACTTGACAACATTCAGATAGTAATCTGCCTTCCTGTTCTTGCCACCAAGGTGGATAACCTCACATTTATCCACATGAAACTGCATCTGCCATGCATCTGCCCACTCACCCAACCTGTCCAAGTCATCCTGCATTCTCATAACATCCTCCTCACATTTCACACTGACACCCAGCTTTGTATCATCTGCAAATTTGCTAATGTTACTTTTAATCCCTTCATCTAAATCATTAATGTATATTGTAAATAGCTGCGGTTCCAGCACCGAGCCTTGTGGTACCCCACTAGTCACTACCTGCCATTCTGAAAAGGACCCATTAATCCCTACTCTTTGTTTCCTGTCTGCCACCCAATTTTCTATCCATGTCAGTACCCTACCCCCAATACCATTTGCTCTAATTTTGCACACTAACCTCCTATATGGGACCTTATCAAAGGCTTTCTGAAAGTTCAGGTACACTACATCCACTGGCTTTCCCATGTCCATTTTCATAGTTACATTCTCAAAAAATTCCAGAAGATTAGTCAAGCATGATTTCCCCTTCGTAAATCCATGCTGACTCAGACCTATCTTGCCACTGCTATCCAAATATGCTGCTATTACATCTTTTATAATTGATTCCAGCATCTTCCCCACCACTGTTTTCAGACTAACTGGTCTATAATTGCCTGTTTTCTCTCTCCCTCCTTTCTTAAAAAGTGGGATAACATTAGCTACCCTCCAATCCGCAAAAACTGATCCTGAATCTATAGAACATTGGAAAATGATTACCAATGCTTCCACGATTTCTAGAGCCACCTCCTTAAGTACCCTGGGATGCAGACCATCAGGCCCTGGGGATTTATCAGCCTTCAGTCCCATCAGTTACCCAACACCATTTTGTGCCTGATGCGAATTTCCTTCAGTTCCTCTGTTACTCTAGGTCCTCTGACCACTATTACATCTGTGAGATTGTTTGTATCTTCCCTAGTGAAGACAGATCCAAAGTACCTGTTCAGCTCATCTGCCATTTCCTTGTTCCCCATAATAATTTCACCCGTTTCTGTCTTCAAGGGCCCAACTTTGGACTTAACTAATTTTTTCCTCTTCACATACCTAAAGAAGCTTTTACTATCCTCCTTTATATTTTTGGCTAGCTTACCTTCGTACCTCATCTTTTCCCCACCGTACTGCCTTTTTAGTTAACTTCTGTTCCTCTGGCTTCCCACTCATCCTTGCTATGTTATACTTCCTCTCTTTTATTTTTATACTGTCCTTGACTTCCCTTGTCATCCACGGTCGTCCTTTACTCCCCTTGGAATCTTTCTTCCTCTTTGGAATGAACTGATCCCGCACCTTCTGTATTATTCCCAGAAATACCTGCCATTGGTGTTCCACTGTCATCCCTGCTAGGGTATCCTTCCAGTCAACTTTTGCCAGCTCCTCCCTCATGTGTCCATAGTCCCCTTTGTTCAACTGTAATACTGACACTTCCGATCTTCCCTTCTCCCTCTCAAATTGTAGATTAAAACTTATCATATTATGGTCACTACCTCCTAATGACTCCTTTACCTCGAGTTTCCTTATGAAATCTGGCTCATTACACAACACTAAATCCAAAATTGCCTTCTCCCTGGTAGGCTCTAATACAAGCTGCTCTAAGAATCCATCTCTGAGGCATTCCACAAACTCCCTTTCTTAGGATCCAGTACCAGCCTGATTTTCCTAGTCTACCTGCATGTTCAATTTCTATTGCACTTGCCCATACTCTCTGATCCCTTCCTGATCTTCCTGCCCCTTTAATTCTTTTGTCTTTCTTAACTTTTCTTATTCTCTCATTCACTTTAACTCCATTCTTATATTTCCAGTTCATCTCCTCTCCCTCATACCTGTGTAGCAGTAGCAGTGGCAAACCTGCCTGCCAGAATGCTGGTCCCCCATCTGTTAAGGTGCAACCCCTCCCTTCTGTACAATTCACCCTTATCCCAAAACAGATCCCAACGGTCCAAGAATCTAAATCCCTGCTCCCCCCACCAGGTCCTCAGCCACACATTCAGATCCCCTATCTCCCTGTTCATGTCCTCTCCAGCACAAGGAACTGGAAGCAAACCCGAGATAACCACCCTGGAGGTCCTGTTTTTCAGCCTCCTTGGCCTCTGCAGTCGCCTCTGGCAACAAGTTCTACAGATTCACCTCTTTCTGGCTACAAAAAGTCCTCCCCATCTCTGTTCTAAATGGATGTCCCTTTATTCTGAGGCTGTGTCCTTTGGTCCTAGACTCACCCACCATAGAAAACATCCTCTTCACATCAAGCTTATCAAGTCCTTTCACCATTCAATAGGTTTCAATGAGATCCCCCCCCATTCTTCTGAATTCCAGTGAGCACAGACCCAGAGTCATCAAATGTTCCTCATGTGATAAGCCTCTCATTCCCAGAATCGTTTTTATGAATGACCTTTGAACCCTTTCTGAAGTCAGCACATCCTTTCTTCGATAAGTGGCTCAAACTTCTCACAATACTCCAAGTGAGGCCTCACCAGTGACTTACAAGGCATTAACTTTACATCCTTAATTTATATTCTCACCACATTCTCATCATCTTCCCCCAGATTTATCACTCATCTACAAACGGTGCAATTTACAATGGCCAATTAACCTACCAACTGCCACATCTTTGGGATATAGGAGGAAATCAAAGCACCCAGAGGAAACCCACAACAACTCCACACAGAACCAGATCTCTACTAGATACACACAGTGTCGTCCTTGTGCCACTGGGTTGAAATTTCATGTCTTGTGAATGTTTCCAGGTATCTTGACTTCGGGATTGTTTCATTAGTTCAGAAACAAACTACATTTTCAAAAATATGTTGTACATCTTTAGATATGCCCAAAGGTACATCAGAATCAGAATCAAGTCAGAGATCAGTTGGTAGAGGGGAAGAAGCTGTTCCTGAATCATATATTGCTAGATTTCAGGGAAATTCCAGTCTGTGTAAATTGTTAAGACAGAGTGCTTCTCCTGCAAGTTTATGTGAAGCAACGAACAGGCCAGGACAGTCACAATGAAATAACTTCAATAAGAATTTATATATCAACTCTAACTGTTATATCAACTCAACTCTATATCAATATATCAACTCAACTCTAAGCTTCACAGGAAAAGGATCAAGTGCAATTTTACATTAAACTATCTGAGATGAGAGTATGAATGACATGACAGCACAGTGGTAAAGTAGTGCAGCTAGTAGAATTGCTGCCTTGCCCATAACCCAGGTTGAATCCAAACCTCAGGTGCTGTTTATGTGGAGTTTGCACATTCTCCCACCATGGCTTTCCTTTAGGGATTAGGGCTTCCTCCCACAACACAAAGGTATGAGGTTTGGTGGGTTAGCTGACCACTATAAATTGCAGTGGATGTAGATGAGTGGCAGAATCTGGGAGGAGTTGATGAAAATATGGAGAATATTAAAAAACAAATGGAATTAATGTCAGGTTAGTGTGAACGGCTGGCCAATGATCACTGCTCATGCAGAATCAAGATGAAAATCAGGTTTATTATCACTGACATACTGTATATCAAGAAGTGAGTTGTTTAGTGGCACAAGTACAGTGCAATACATAAACTATTAATGCATGTTACAATAAGTGTATACGGCATAAAACAATGTAAGTATTACAATAAAAAATCAAAATAACAAGGTAGTGTCCATGAGTTTATTAGCCATTTAAAGATCTGATGACAGAGAGAAAGAAGCCATTTCTAAAATGTGGAGGATGTGTCTTCAGAGTGTGTCTGTGTACCTCCACCCTGATAGCAGTAATGAGAAGAGGATGAGGGTTCTTCGTGATGCATGCTGCCTTCTTAAGGCACCACCTTTTAAAGATATCCTCAAAGTTCAAAGTAAATTTATTACCAAAGTACTTATGTCACCATATACAATCTTGAGATTCATTTCACTGTGGGCATACTCAATAATTCCATAGTAGTATAATCACCATAACAGCATCAATGATGGACCACACCAACTTGGGTATTCACCCGGTGGGCAGAAGACAACATACTGTTCAAATACAAAAAGAAAGAAACAATAATAATAAATAAATAAGCAATAAATATAGAGAATGAGATGAATGGTCCTTGAAAGTGAGCCCCTAGGTTGTGGGAACATTTCAATGATGGGGCAAATGAAGCTGAGTGAACTTAACCCTTTTGGTCCCAGAGCCTGATGGTTGAGGGGTAGAATCTGTTCCTCAAACTGGTAGTCAAATCCTTAGGCTCCTGTACCTTCCTCCTGATGGTAGCATTGAGAAGAGAGCATGTCCTGGGTCACTGATGATGGATGCTGCATTCCTGCAACAACGTTTAATGAAGATGTGCTCAATGGTGAGGAGGGTGGGGCCATTCAGTGGCATTGTTGTTTCCATATTGTGATGCAGCCAGTCAATACACCCTCAGTAGTGGAGAGGCTCGTGCTCATGATCGAGCTGGCTGATTCTACATCCCTCTGCAGCTTTTTCAAGTCCTATGCATCAGCCCCTCTATACCAGACAGTGATGCTCCAGAAACTTGCAAGAGTCTTTGGTGACATATAAAACCTCTTCAAAGTCCTGATGACACAATGGGTCAAAGGGCCTGTTTCTGTGCTGTTTTTTTTCTTTGACTGCATGATGGATGAAGAGATAGATTTTAAGGAGTATTTAAAATGCAGAAAGAGTCTTTAAATGTAGATTTTAAGGAGTGTTTAAAATAGCAGATTGCTCAACTGAGGGGGGAATCAAGTTATCCTTCACACAAGCAACTGCCCAAGAAGAATGGAGGATAAATATTGAAAAGTATTTCATGGCTCCGAGAGAGGAACTTGCTGAATCTCTCTTACATTGAGAAAGTGCAGGCCTGATGGGTCATATAGCCTCCCTCCAAACATAATCTTTGATTGTGTGATTCTTTGAGGGATTAAGGGAGCAAACTCCAGAGAGACTTGGCAACTGAAAGTAAGGCCAGAGGGGTGGAGTGGAATGATGGATCCAGAAGATGACAAAGGGTCAAAGCTGAAAGGATGCAAAGTTCTAGGAGTATTAGAAACTAAAAGAGTTCACAAATAATGTGGGAGAATGCTATGGTGGTATTTGAAAGCATGGATGAGTATGTTAAATTGGATGCTACTTTACCAGAAAGTAGTAGCAGTTAGTAAATGCTAGATAAAAGGAGGGGAAACAGAGTGAATTGGTACAAGAGGAACAACAGCAAGACAGATTCAGATTGTTGTCATGGAGAATGAATATCAACATGACTGACATTTAGTTATTCAAGCTGAAATCTTTATCTAGGCATCCAATGTATCTGGATTGGATTCAACCAGGATGATCCAATGATATAGTCACCTGCAGGCACTTTGGAATGGACTCTTTTCTTTAAGTTGAGGATGGAAACTTTTGCAATTTAATGCATCATAGATCCGTCATATTAAATGGCAAAAAAATGGCCAAATTACCTGTTTTTTTTATTTTTATGTTCTTAAGGTGGAAAAGGATCAAGAATTGCCTTGCTTCTCTGACTTGGCTGTGACTCTGGCCCCAGCAGTGTCTGTTGATGCACATTAGGCTCTTACCCCATGTGTTCCTGACTTTGGGAAATTGTTGTGACACCTCTGTGGTAATGACAGAAGTATCTGAGGCAGTAAAAGCCTAGCAGAAAATATTGGTTAAATGCCTTCTTTCTAATGTTTAGTCACAATGAAATCCTACAAAGGTAGGCATTTGTATTAAAATTGACACAAAGGAAGCCACTCTTAAAACTTTCTTCCTCAACCTGTCAAAGTCTAGCTTTTATCATCAACACCCCAGGCTAATAGGATGTCAAGAAGTGGTGTTGTCAAAGAATATTGAGGTCCGAGTTCAAAATGGTGGTAGCCCAACTCATTATCAATATTTCATTTGTTTCTCTCTCAAAATCAGATGCAATGACAAAATGAAGTTCAATCCCCTATATCTTGCATTTTCTTCCAAAATGATGAATTGTGTAATTGCTTTACACTCCAGGTTTCTGTGCAGCTATAGTGCTGTGCAAATGTCTTAGGCACACACACACACACACACACACACACACATATGTGTGTAACTAGAAAGCCCATGACTTTTGCGCAGTACTGTAGTAATTTTATGTATTGCACTATGCTGTTGCCGCAAAAAAAAAACAAACTTCATGACATGAGAGTGATGATAAACCTGCTTCTGATATGGGATGTGGGTCTCTCTTGTGGACTGAATGTGGGAAGGGGGCAGGGAGATGGGAATCATGGGTCGGAAAAGGGGAAGGGGAAGGGGAAGGGGAGGATTTGGGAAGTACCAGAAAAACATTCTGTAATGATCAATAAACCAATTGTTTGGAATCAAACGATCTTGCCTGGTATCTCAGGGCTGGGTGTGTCTGTACCCGTGCCACTTCCTGTCCCGGCACTCCTTCCTTGCCACCTGTCCCACACCTCTCCCATGGCACTCCACTCTTGCCTTTCCAAAGATCCTTTGTTCAGGCTGGATTTACAAACTGGCTCTTTGCTCCACATTGACAACTACGGTCACAGTTACAGATCCCACAACCCGCCTGGGTCGTAGGGGTGCTGTACAGATAAACACTGCTCCAGTTCCCTCCATCTGTCATGGTTGTGGACAAGTGCCTGGGTTGCGGTAAAGCTCTCTCCAGTCCACTCTGCAATGTCGTCTGCCCATCTCTTCCTCTGTCTGCCCCTTTTTACTTTTCCCATGCACTATTCCCTGAAGAATGGTCTTTGAGAGTCCACTTGATCTTGTATGTGGCCATACCATCTCAATTTCCTTTTCTTTAATGTGGACAGTAGATCTTCATAGGGTCTCCTGTGCTAGGTGATGGTTCTTCTTACTTTGTCATTTGAGGCATGGTTTGTATAGGAGATGCCGAGGTACCTTCTGAAGCATCTCTTTTCTACTGCCTGGATCTTCTTTCACAGATTTGCTGTCAATGTCCACAACTCACATGCATACAAGAAGATGGAGAGCGCTAGTGCATGCAGCAGTTTCAATCAGGATCTGAGTGCGATATTATTGTCTCTCCAGATTGGTTTTAGTTTAACCAGTGTTGCTGTTGTTTGGGCTGTCCTTGTAAGGACTTCAGGCTTTAATCCTTTTTGGTTGATGTTGGTGCCAGAGATGGAAGATAGCCCGAGTAAGAACAACAGCAGGTGAGCATTTCAAATTGTGAAGGACCTCACTAAACAGAGACAATCACAATTCACTACCTTTCAAGACAAACAAGGAAACTGTCTCACAGAGGATGAAGACATTCTCAAAAGATGGACTGAGTATTATTCAGACCTTTACAACCATCAGACCTAAGGAGATACCAATGTACTCACAAGCAAGGACTTGTCAAATGACAATGACTTTCCAATTCTGCAGGAAGAGGTAGAAGCAGCCATAAGATCAGTGAAGAATGGGAAAGCTACAGGAATAGACAACATCTCAGCTGAGCTGTTGAAACATGGAGGTGAGACAGTGATAGACATCCTCACCAATATCTGCAACAAAATCTGGTAGACCAGGAAATGGCCAACAGCCTGGACAAAATCACTCATCATAATCCTCCCCAAGAAAGGTAATTTATAGCAGTGCCAGAATTAGTGGACCATTAGTCGTATCAGCCATGCAAGCAAAGTGATCCTGAAAGCCATCTTGAACAGACTGAAACCACAGGAGGAAGAAATAATCACTGAAGAGCAAGCTGAAATCAGAAGTGGAAGAAGTACAACAGAATAGATATTCAAACTCTGAGTACTGTGCGAGAAATACAACCAATTTCAACAAGACATCTTCCACGTGTTCATAGACTTCAAGAAGGCATTTGATAGGACATGACATGATGCACTCTGGGCAACAATGAACAGATACAACATGGGTCAGAGCTGATCCAAACCATCAAGCAGCTCTACACCAAAGTTAATAGTGTGGTACTTGATCAAGGCACAGTTGGAGAATGGTTCCACACATCAGTTGAGTCCAGTGAGGCTGCCTCCTTTAATCCACTGATGCTGCCCGACCTGCTGAGTTCCTCCAGCATATTGTAAGTGCTCCTTTAATCCACGCTGCTCAACATTTTCCTGGAGCAAATAATGACAGATGCCCTAGAAGACCATATCGGCACCTTCAGCATCGGAGGACAGATCATAATCAATTTCAGGTTCGCCGATGACACTGATGGGCTGAAAGGAAGTGAGGATGAATTGAACTGCTGTGTGAACCGTCTGGATAATACTTCTACCAGATATGGCATGGAGATCAGCACAGAGAAAACCAAGCTGATGAGAAACAGTGAGGAGACAATCACGACAAAAATCAGTCAGTGGGCAAGAACTACAGACTATTCAAAAGTCTTCGGCACCCTAACTATATACTATATTTGTGCCTACAACTTTTGCACAGCGCTGTATAATTAGGTGATTTTAATTTCAGTAATTTGCAAATGGTGTCACTCCTGCTTCAGAAGGTACAATGTTTATCTTAATCATAATTAAAGCTAATTTTTTAAAGCTTACAGTCTGAATATCAAATGGACTGCTTCACAAACATTTTATCTGGTGAGGTTTGAACTTGAAGGTTTTTCATAGAGTAAAAAAGGAGAAACATTCTGTAGAAAATGCTAAATATGTATGGCAAAACAAGTAGGTTCCTCCAGCATTTTGTGTGTGTTTCTTTGGATTTCCAGCATTTGCAGAATTTCTTATGTATAGGATCCTTGACCATAGTTCAATGGTAATTAAAGCAATTGAGCTACAAATGTAAACTAAACCTTTAAAATAACATATATGGTACAACCCAGATGTAATCAAATTATTCATACAACTGGAAGACTACAAAATGTTAATATTCTCAACAACAATATTTCTTAGAAGAAAAATGTTCCCTGATTTTATAGAAGCATAAAGGCTGTTCCTCAAAGAGGACCACAGTTTTGTGGTAGAGTTTGGGGGCTTGCATGCTTCAATGATTCAGAGTGCTATATTGGCTAGAGTCAGGGCTTTATGCTTTGGCTCTTTGTAGGGTCACCCATGCCAAGCAGATCAAAAAATAGAGACCAGACTAATAGTGGTCCACTGGTCTTCCAGGTTTGTGGGTATAGATCAGGGCTAAAAGCCCTGACTGGTAAAACAGAATTGTAACACAAAAGGCAATGAAGATTCCTTCTACATCTGACAGCAATGGTGTTCCTGAGCTTCCACCCGGGACTTGCATGACTGGCAGTGAAAACCTTGTGGAAGCTACTGACATGATGAAGGAAACCCTCAACACCACCAGAGACAGAGATGTCCTAAACATCAGTGGAGCAATGGGCAACAAATAAGTAATTAAGAAAGATGTTATCTAATAATGATTCAGGAATCTGGTTTAATAATCTGGAATCATGAGTTCAAATCTTACCTTGGCAGCAGAGTAATTTAAAGGAAGAGGTACAATTGACGTTTGGGGTTGAGCCCCTTCATCAGGACTAACGTTAACCCTGATGAAGGGTCTCGGCCTGAAACGTCGACTGTACCTCTTCCTATAGATGCTGCCTGGCCTGCTGCGTTCCACCAGCATTTTGTATGTTTTGCTTGAATTTCCAGCATCTGCAGATTTCCTCGTGTTAGGGTAATTTAAATTTGTTTTAGTAAATAAATCTGTGATTTAAAAGGTTGCCAGCAGTCACAGTGACCCCTAATTGCTAGATTATCCACAAAACTTATCTGGTCCATTAACGTCCTTTGGAGAAGACACCTATTGGATTATGTGTGGATCCAAACCTGTAGTAATATTGTTGTCTCTTAAATACTGTTCGAAATAGTGAAGAAAAGCAATCAGATTAGGAAAAATTACGGTTGAAAAGCAATTGCTACTTTTAGTGAACAAATAAAATCTTTAGAATGTCGTTTTAACTCTGAAAGCAAGAAAATTTAATTAGATATTGTGGAAGCTTGTTACAAAAGATATCAAACAATCGACATTATGCAAATAGTAATCATGAGCATATAAAGGTTTTTCTCAAGTCTAACCGGCCTAATCAGTCTGATAGAGCAGATTTATCCTTTCACTATCTCTCAAACTACTCTCCAGAAATTTGTTTAATTGGATGTATATCTATTTGTCTCTGTGATCTAACTTTCCAATTTACTTGCATGCCTCTACGTACTTGTATTGATATCTTTACTGATTTCATATCCTGCTATTATTTTTGGTGGATTCTGGTTTCTCACTCCACAGATGCCGCTGGCCTTGCTGAATAATTCCAGCATTTTCTGATTTTCTTTCCAATTTCCAGCATCTTTATATCTATTTTTTAAAATGTTCAAATTCTGAACTAATATGAAGTAAAAGATAGTTGATCAAGCGATATATTGAAATCCTACCATAATGGTAGTGGAAAAAGTACATTAGTTCAAGTATTTCAATAACATCAGAAATAAAAGAAAGCTGCTATTTGCAATAGTGAATGCAATTACACTGGACTGTATTTTTTGATTTGATTCTCTTATATCCTCAAGGGAAAGAAAGCTGTCACCTTTACCTAGAACTCCATGTTGCTTTAAAGTAAGTCAAATGAACTGGGGAAAATATGGCTTGACAGTAAATGCTAGCCTTTCTGGTGATGTCCACATTTCATGGTAAATAAAAAAGAACTGAAAGCTGAGCTTTTGATTTCATCACTGCTGTGTGGTACAGATGAGATTCCACTGTATCTGGTGAATATTATAGAGGATTACTTCACTACAAGCATGTTGACTAGAGAATGGTTCTGTAGAATGAGGAACAGAGACCGAGTTTATCACGGTCAGATGTTTCAGTGTTCAAAAGGGAATTCTGCCGGCTTTAAAATTCCAATTTTTAATAGTTTTCTCAAGCAACGATTAAATTCGAAACCATGTGGCATATAAGTGAAGAAGAAAGCAACCTGCAATGTTGGATGTATCTTCAACAAAGGGGAATACCATTTGCTTTCTGTGTTCTAACTTGAAACCAACATTTCTTTTGCACTATTGCCAGGTGCAAATAAGTCTTTCACAATATGACATAAATGTAAATTGTATCACTATTACAATAATGCATTTTAAAGGATGAAATGTAATATTTCTCAGCTTTGCAATTTTAATAGATGTCATAGTTTTATTTAATAGTTCTCATAGGTTTAATCCTGGTCTTTTAGGAGATAATTTGTTGTTATATCAGTTACTTATTGACAGCTATTTTCAGATAAGGAAGTTGAATGTAGGTTTTAAAACCAAAATATCACATTTTAGAATTTTGCTGACATAGGCATTGTATTAAAGCTCAGTGTTAACATGTTCCTTTGTACAAAAGTGGTAGGAAGGGATCTGAAAAGTACTGGTTAGACAATGTCAAGATTTAATTTCAAAGACTTGTAGGTAGAAGCAAAAACTTAAAAGTTTTGCATATTGAGATTTGCAAATGTTCAGATCTGGGCAATGATTTCAATGTTTTTCCCTCTTGGAGGAGACATCAATTCATTTTTGTCATAATTCTATTAGTTTTTATTGAGGCTCATTGACCCTGCTGAGTGGGATTTCAACACAATTTCCCTCAGGATGAGGAAAACTTGCATCGAAATTAGATGGTACTGCTGGGATGCTACTATAACAAATAACAGAGTTCCAAAGATGAACAAATATGGTGAACTATTTAAGTCTTTGAATGACTAATGAATGCGTGACCAACTTGTGTGCTCAAATGGGCATCTGAATTGTGTAACCTATGAATCATAAATTTGGAAACGGCATTAGAATAGATGGTTTTATATCTACCAGTGTGTACACAATGGGCGAAATGGCCTTCTTTTGTGCTCCACATTTCCGTAATTCTATGATTCCAGGTAGATCATCTTTGAAGTGTATTAGCACAATTTCATTTGATAAATTGGAATAACTAGAATTGGATATCAGTGAGATTCAAGTGGATAAATGTAAAAATCAGAAAGGGCGATTTTCTAGACTGATGTTTACTTCCTATTAGATGGCTGCAGAGCAACGTTAGCTCTGATCATCTTCCGTGAGGTATGATGACATGTGGCTTGGGAAGGGGAACCTATTCAAGAGATGAAAACTAGGAGGAGTATGCCAAGAATATTTAAATTGCCCTATGACTTGCAACAAAGATGAATGTCTACAGAAATGGTTAAAACACTATTAATAATTAAGAATTGATCATTACTTTAATGTAAGTGATGGAGATCTAAAAAGAACAAGCAAAATGTAATTGTAATCTCAGCACACAAACACACTTAGCGTGCAATGGTGCTCCTGACCTTTATATTTGGAAATGTTATCACCATCAATCACCTCTGCAGCTCTTGAAGGGATACTTTACTATAAGGAGCTTACACTCTTTGAATATGTATTGCCCCTCAATAAGCTTCACCCTGATTATATATCTCGACAGTCGTCCAGTGTCAAGGTGCGCAGAAATGAGCTCATAACAAATGCAGAGAGAAATAAATTTTCATTCAACATTCAGATTATATCTACATTATATTTATAATCTATATTTTATAGAGAGACAGATGATGAAAAAAAATCAATTTTGACAGAGCTGTAATAGGTATTTAAAATATATTCAGTGTTCTCCAGGCATCTTTTAATGTGCTGGAAATAGCTCTGGGTTTGCTTATGCAGAGCGCCAACCTGAATAAGTCTAGTTACAAACCTCTTCAAGGTTCTGTACCATTCAATATTCTAAAACCCCATAGACGACATCACTGCCATACATACTAACTGTCTCACACTGTGCATGACAATCAACCTTTTAACAGTTATGTGCCACATCCACTTAACCATCTGTCATATACAACTAGTGCTCCATTCTGGATTAAAGATGGTGTGAGTGAAAAGGCATAGATTTGATCTTCATCATAATGATGATTACATACAACATTAAACAGGATTTGGGAAGCAGCCCAATTGCTGAAACATCTGAGAAATTACTAAACTCACAATCAGAAGATTAAGTCCCAAAGCTGCCTCTTACTCCAAGTCATATATCTCAGAAGTGTGAATTTTATCAGCTCATGTTAAGGCTGGCCGATGCTTTGCTGCATATAACTAAATAAATATCTTACAGTTATACAGTGCCTTTCATAATCTATGCATGTCCCAGAACACTTTGCAGATATTGATGTGCCGTTGAATTGTAGTCACACTCAGGGAAAAAAAATATTCAAATGTACAATGTGGTTCCATAAACAACAACACAAGAGATTCTGCAGGTGCTGGAAATCTTGAGCAAAGTACACAAAATGCTGGAGGAACTCAGCAAAAATGGACAGCATCTATGGAGGAATCCAATGTTTTGTGCCAAGACAGTTTACTAGGACAGTGATAAAGAAAAGGTCTTCTGTTGAGTAATAGGAAGTAGTTTATAAATAATGATGAAGATGTGTGGATGACCCCTTATATATCTTCAAGGGATTGTCTTGGAATCTTTTACCTAGAGTTGAGAGGAAGGATACAGTGGTGTGCAAAAGTTTGGGCACCCCTGGTCAAAATTTCTGTTACTGTGAATAGCTAAGCGAGTAAAAGATGAACAGATTTCCAAAAAGCACAAAGTTAAAGATGACACATTTCTTCAATATTTTAATCAAGAAAACATTTTCTTTTATTTCCATCTTTTACAGTTTCAAAAAAATAAAAAAGGAAAATGGCCCAAAGCACAAGTTTGGGCACCCTGCATGGCAGTACTTAGTAACACCCCCTTTGGCAAGTATCACAGCTTGTAAACACTTTCTGTAGCCGGCCAAGAGTCTTTCAATTCTTGTTTGGGAGATTTTTGCCTATGCTTCCTTGCAAAAGGCTTCTTGTTCTGTGAGATTCTTGGGCCGACTTGCATGCACTGCTTTTTTGAGGTCTATCCACAGATTCTCGATGATGTTTAGGTCAGGGGATTGTGAGGGCCATGGCAAAACCTTCAGCTTGTGCCTCTTGAGGTAGTGCATTGTGGATTTTGAGGTGTGTTTAGGTTCATTATCCTGTTGTAGAAGCCATGCTCTTTTCATCTTTGGCTCTTTTTAGACGGTGTGATGTTTGCTTCCAGAATTTGCTGGTATTTAATTGAATTCATTCTTCCCTCTACCAGTAAGATGTTCCCCGTGCCACTGGCTGCAACACAAGCCCAAAGCATGATCGATCCACACCCGTGCTTAACAGTTGGGGAGGGGTTCTTTTCATGAAATTCTGCACCCTTTTTTTTTCCAAACATACCTTTGCTCATTGCGGCCAAAATGTTCTATTTTAACTTCATCAGTCTACAGGACTTTTTCCAAAATGCATCAAGCTTGTTTAGATGTTCCTTTGAGCCTTTTGAATAGAACATTTTGGAAATAAAAAAAATGTTTTCTTGCTTAAAATATTAAAGAAATGTGTCATCTTTAACTTTTTGGAAATCAGTTCATCTTTTACTCACTTAGCTATTCACAATAACAGAAATTTTGACCAGGGGTGCCCAAACTTTTGCATGCCACTGTATATACTCAGAATTACACTATATCCAAAATTTGACGTTTTCAGCAGCGCAATACTTTAACCGTATAACCATATAACAATTACAGCACAGAAAAAGGTCATCTTGGCCCTTCTAGTCCATGCCGAACTTTCTTCCACAAGTTTGTAATTAGGTATCTAGATTTGAATCCATAACTACTTGTATTGGGAGGAAACTGTGACATCTTCAAATGCAGCTGACAAGGTTGGCAGCAAAGCATAATAATCAGGCTTAGGTGATATGTAGATGAACTGCTCAAGGGATTTTGATTGGATTATGCATTAAAGGCAAGCTATCCTGTCTCAAAAATGTCCACTGCACAGGAGTTCCCAACCTTTTTTATGGCATGGACTCCTATCGTTAACTGAGGGATCGGTGGACCCTGAGTTGGAAACCCCTGCCACTACAGAATAGTTCTGAGGTAATATTGGTCAAGTAGTCAATGGGTCAGGTAGCCATGTCAGAATGATCAAACTGAAAGTGGTTATAAGTGTCATGAGAAAACAAAACATAAATTGCAAGTAATTTGATATCATTACACATCAAGTGTCACTAAATATACAGTATCAACCATTATCTTGAAAGTGGCATTTAATATTCCAAACCTTATGAAAGCTTTATTGGACTGAAAGTATATTCAAAACTCATATAAAATGATATATGCTTTTCCTCTGTAACATTTTAGTCATAACCTTCATCCTTATACTCACTCCTGCTCCATCGAGAGCCTACTCTGGGCCTACATTTCAGCATTTGGCTTCCAAGTTCCTGTAATTAGCTTACTGCTTCCTGCTCTTGCTCTGTTCATGTCACCAAATTTGGACCTCATAAAACAAAATGTTTTTCAGTCTTCAGAAAATGGTCAAGATATATCTTTCAAATTCTTCCTTTATACACATTTCCAACCCATGCATATTCCATTCCTTGAGCAACATTTTTATTGACCTTACACAGGTTATAAAATCATGAGGGATATAAATAAGATAAATGTACACAGTCTTTTCTCCCCAGGGAGAAGATTCAAAAATAAGAGGGCATAGGTCAAAGGTGAGAGAACCAAGATTTAAAAGGGAACTGAAAGGCAGCTTCTTAATTCGGAGGATGAGCTGCCAGAGAAAGTGATTAAGGCAGGTACAGCAGTGACATTTGAAAGATGTTTGGACCAGAATATTGATAAGAAAGGTTGAGAGAGATATGTGTCAAACTTGGGCAAATGGGTTTCTAAGTAGGCAGATTTCATATTTACTTCAATTTGTTTCTTCTAGCAACAAGTTGCAACAAGATAGTTGCTTTAAAATCTGCCTGGGTTTTGTTCAGCTGTATGTTATGATGTCAACCTGCCAGAATAGACTGAGATGAACATTGTCAATGAGCATTTGTCCATTGACATGAAACTCTCTACCTATTA
Organism: Mobula hypostoma; assembly: GCF_963921235.1. Lineage (NCBI taxonomy): Eukaryota > Metazoa > Chordata > Chondrichthyes > Myliobatiformes > Myliobatidae > Mobula > Mobula hypostoma. The sequence continues at coordinate 82,534,407 of NC_086101.1, read as the reverse complement.
AACTGGCATGTTATTCTTGATTATGGATATTAGTTCTGCTTTTGGATTTTAAACCATATTTCAAATTGAACTAAGATTGACAAGTGGTTGAGTTGAAACTAAATAATGTCAAATTTAAGATTTTTGTATTGTTTAAGAATAATTAAAACATATATAGATTTTATACACTTGGATTAATGAGACAATGAAATTTCCTTGGACCTGCTTTCACTCTGATCCTTTTAAGCTGTGCTTCTATTTAAATTATGGAAAAGTAGAGTGGGAGCAACTCCTAGGAAATTCCTGGCCAATGTGTCTTCATAGGCTTGAATTCAAAAAGAATATATTCATGAAAATGTGTTTGGCAAACTCATTTAGATTTAGAAACAAACATCATGATAGAGCTAATGTTTTAACATACTATCACATCCTTTGCCTGTGACCTTGCTGTTACACAAAATGGTATGTACCTCATTTGTTTGCCTGAACAACAAAAGATTTATCATAAAATATTCTCATATAAATAGTGGATTTTCAAATAATTGACATTACAGAGTGCATTTTGATTCCAAAGCAAATGGGAGCCTTCCAAGTCTTCTAACACTCATGCATCACATGTTTTGACCCATGCGTGGGTCTTGGCAAGCTTAGCCATAAACCTCCATGGACATTTTTTTCTCTCTCAAAACACACAGTATCATCAGCAGGAGAAAATTCCATGAGAACGGAACCCTAATATGGGTCGATGCAAACTTGGCAAGTGAAGGACAACGAGCTTTGAGTTTTCAATGCACGGACAACACAGTACATGCACAATGCGAGACAAATGGACACTTACATGCACACAAACATGCATACACAAAAATAACATACACACAGTTGCAAACAAATACACACACACAAAAGCAATTTCATAGATACACATATAAATCCACAAGCACAAGCATGCATGCACATGCACACACGTGTGCACATGTAAACAAATAAACATACTCGCATGCAATAACCAGATGAATATGTACAGGTGTATACACAGACAGATACACAGACACACATGTACACACACAGGCACACAGGGAGGCATCCACATCACAAACACACAAGTACACATGCATGTGTGCACAGACACATATATACACACACACACACACACACACACACACACACTTGGATTGTTCAAGAACAAATATTTTCAATTTTATACTGTCAATTAGTCCTTTTTTTAAAAGTTCATTGCTAAAATAAGTCCTCATATTCCAGAGTTTCTGGTCTACCCCGTATTCAGCATGCCGGAATTTTGGGGATTTCATGGTTACTACACCAAAAAAGGTTAAAAGTGGTGTTTGCTGTTGATGACTGATTGGCATTTTGGGAATAGTGGCTCAGGAAGTTTGGATAGGTACACAGTTCAAATGGTTTTTTTAACATGTTGCTACACACGATTCCACTTGGCACAGCTGACTGTACAGGGTTGTTGTTCTGACAATGCTTTACTGGGCATGAGTGGGAATGAATGGATGTGGAGGATATTTGGAGAATTTCTATAAGCAATAAAACATGAGAATACTTTGTGGTCCTAGATTTATTTCAAAGGACTTCAGGGTCTTTCAAGGGATTTTTCATGATGTTGAAAATTGCCCGCTCGATCTGCGTATGATTCCCAGCTTTCCAGAAGATAAATAATATTGGATGGCAGCTCAGTTTATAGTAGGGTTTACAGCTGAAATCCACCCACTAGCTCCCTTGCTGCGGATTACAAGTCTGCTTTGGCTGCCAAGTTCTGCTATTAGGTAAACTACGAGAAAATCTGCCATTTTAAAACCACAAAAGGATTCTAAAGCTGGAACATTGCATGTGTATATCCGTGTATGTATGTCGATATAGATGTTTCAGTTTTACAATGCAGCTGTTCACACTGCATGTACAGTTCGGTTAACCCTTCAGTGACAAAAACAACTGTTGCATCATTAAATCTTATCCCCAGATGACGAAGGAAAACTCACTCGTTTTGTGAAGAGAGAAGATTTTATAATATGTATCACTGAGAGAGGGGTGTTGAGGGAGGTGAGGAACAGCAGATATGGAATTAATTTTAATGCATTCCAGGGCATTGAAATCTAAAAGTCATAGAATTATAACAAGAAACGGCAAGTAACAGGCCCTTCAACCAACCAAGTTTGTGCTGACCATCAGCCTCTCATTTACACCAGTGCAACATTAATCCCACTTTTTATTCTCTCCACATTCTCAACAAAGGAAAGCAGCATCCATCATCAGGAGCCCCCATCACTCAGGACATGCTTTTTTTCTTGCAGTTGCCATCAGGAAGAAAGTGCAGGAGCCTCAGGACTCGCACCTGCAGTTTCAGGAACCGTTACTACCCCTCAACCATCAGACTCTTGAACCAAAGGGGATAATTTCATTCAAGTTCACTTCACCATTAAAACGTCTGCACAATGTATGGACTCACCATCTCATGTTCTCTATGCACTATGCTCCCTTTGTACAGACCCTCCTGTGCCTAGCATCACTTTTATGGATGTAAAATCAATCAATGTATAAAACTATCTTATGTATTTATATTTATTGTGTGCTTCTAATATTATTGTGTTCTTTATCTTATTATGGTTTTTTCTGTGCTGCATCTGATCTGGAGTAACAATTATTTCATTCTCCTTTACACCTGTGTACTGGAAATGACATTAAACCATCTTGAATCTTGAATGGACTGTTTAAGGTCAGGATTGAACTCAGGTCTGTGAGGCAGCAGTTTTACTACCTACACAACTCTGCCACCCACTGTACTACTTTCTTGAATGAATTTCCTATTTTGAGCTGTAAAATGTAAAATAGAGAAACTACTTCCAAGTTTCAGCTTCTGAGGTTCAAACCCATTTTCGATAAAAGCAGAAAATATTGGAAACATTCAACAGATTCGACATGGGGACTTTGACCTGGAAAATCTGTTCTGTTTCTTTTTCTGCAGATGTTGTCTAGTCTGCAGAGTAATTCTGGCATTTTCTATTTTTATTTCAGATTTCCAGCATCTGCACTTTTTATTTCTATCAGTGCTGTTTAATATGCTGAGCTTGCTAAGATTCCAAACTGGCTGTTATTTTTAAACTTTATTTGAACTTATTTGTACACATTAAAATGCATGTTTTTTTTTAGTTGAATTTAAGCCGTTACCATCTTCATTGTGTCCCCAGCCTTTCCTGCAGAGATGATCTTATGCTCCTAAAACTTTGACAGGTTAATTTGCAGCATCTGGCTGCTTGTGTTGTAGACTTTGCAATACCACAGCAGAGAAGGAATTGCTTAAATAAATATTCAGAAGTGCTTTTCTTGCAATAACTAAGTGTCTTATTCTATTATGTACGTAGGAGCACAGCTTGCGGGAGTAAGGGGGTGAACTGGGTCTCTGCAACAAGGGCCAGGAGAGACTGTGGCTAGGTTACAAATACAGGAGTTAGGGGTCATCGCGGCTGCAATTTCTGCATAGACAGCAATTTAAAAAATGTTGCTTCAGTGAAAATATAAGTGTTTATTAGTAAATTCTGTGATTAGTTGTGTTAGATTTATAGTTATGAGCAGCTAGCATAATGCTTTACAGCACCAGCGACTGGGGTTTCACTCTCACCGTTCTCTGTAAGGAGTTTGTATATTCTTCCCCTGACCAATTTCTTCCTGTGTTCCAAAGATGTATGGGATGGGTTAGGGTTGCGTATTTAATATTTAATATTGAAGTTATATTTGAATAGTTGTATATAATGCGTGTGTATATATACATATACAAAACATAATCAACACACACACACGCACATACGTCTGTGTGTGTGTGTGTGTTGATTATGTTTTCCTGTTTATTTAAATAATTCTTTATGGATTATATGTATAAGTACATGAATGGCATACGTTATCACGTCACCGTGTGATATATGTGCATCTTGCTTAAAGTAAACACAAAGTTAGATCCACATTTTGGATGCCTGTGTCTTCTTTGAATTAATTTAATGTTTTAAATTTACAAAACGTAACACTTAGTAAGGATTAGTAAGTGATGGATGTGCTACATTGGGATCAGAAACATGGCAAAACTTGCAGGTGTTGGTCATTGAACGCATTTCAGTGTATGTTTCAAAATTTTGGTGTACATGTGACAAATAAAGCTGATCTTTAACTCTTTATTTATGATTTAAATAAGGAAGAAAACATAATCCAAAAGATAATATTTCTCTTTGTCCCACTTCCCTGTTAATCAAGGTGGAGAAGAATCATCTGTATCTTGGTGAACCAAATGATCACAAGTTCAAAGAAGGCATCCCAAAAACTATTTCCCCAAACTTCTAACTGTGTTATAATTGATAAAAAAAGAATGGATAGTTCTTGCATGCCCTTCAGATTTATTAGAAACAAGATCTATTATGTATTAGAATAATTCCTGGTTGTTTGCTCTAAGCAAGTGAAGACATTAGAAACAGCAATGTGATTTTAAGAGCGTGCTTCACCATTTAGTGAGAGCTTGTATGATCTGGTCTTGGCCTCTGATACACTTACTCACTGTGTGTAGAGATATAGAATGCTGCAGATACTAAAAACATGTTCATGCTATTGGGCTCTAGATTATGCAAGCAGAAATGACTTGGAGCTCAAGCTTGCCATTGCGGACACAGTGTAGGTACTGTACACAGCTGTTGCCATGTCTATATTCGACTTCACCAAGTGCACTGATTACAATTGACACGGTTGGAGCAAGTGCTTCTGAATCTCTTCTTCACCTGGAAGATGTGTCTAGCTCCCTGGATAATGGTAAGGGACAAGGTTACAGTTGCAGGGGGAAGTGTTTGTGGATGCAGTGTGGTCAAATATAAACTTCATCTAAGTACTTCATTATCTGATTGGGTAGTGTAGAACCCGATGGCATGTAATATTTAATTATTTAATTTCATGTACACAACACCCTTGCTGTTCCTTCTGCTCTACTCCTGATTCACCTGATCCTCTTTCAAACTCACTTCTTTCCAACCTCTACCATCCACTCCTTCAAGCACACACCACCAGCTCTTTTTATCCCCATTCCTTTCTTCTCTCCCACTCAATACCTATGCACTCTACCACTCAATCCCCAATCCTCTCCCTTCACCTCTCTAATACCTCCAATCCCTCCAACTGCCCAGCAACCCTTCCATTAAATGTTCCTCTCACCACCTTCCTTTAGTATGTAGAACATAGAACAGTACCACGCAGGAACAGACTCTTTGCCCCACAATAATGTGGAAATTAATTCCAATAGTAACTAAACTAATCACTTACACCAACACAATGTCCATATCCTACCATTCATTACCCATTCATGTGCCAATATACGAGTCTCTTAAATACCTCTATCATATTTACCTTCACTACCATCAGATACAGTGCATTTTGGACACTCACCATTCTCTACAAAAAACTGTCCCCGCACAAATCCTTTGAATTAACCACTCTTATCTTAAATCTTTGTCCTCTATTATTCTGACTCTGGGAAAAAGATTCCAGCTATCTATTCTGTTTGTGCCTCTCAAAGTCTTATGAACTTCTACTACGTCTCCCATCGGTTTCTGTTGCTCTGGAGAAAGCAGACCAGGCTTGTCCAAAACTTCATAATAGCTCATGTCCTCTAATCCTTGGCAGCATTGTGGTAAGCCTTGTCTGAACCATCACCACAGCTCCCACATCTTTTCTGATCAGATTCCATAATCTGAAGGTCTGTGTTATCCCTATGATCACTTTCAACCTCTGTCACCATCTTCCACTGCCCCTCCCCCAGCTGTCTATCAACCCGCTCTCATTTTTTCACCAATCGTTTATCTCTCTCTTTCATTTCCTTAAAATAAGTATATACCTTTACACTGTCCTGATGCAAGAGCTTTGACCCAAAGCTTTGACCATTTTTGTTTTCCTTCACAGATGCTGCCTGACCCATTGCATTCCTCCAGTTCCTTGTTTTATGCTTTCAATGTATCAATCACTCTCATAATGTGAAATGTTTTACTAGAATCTTGGTCTTCTAAAATGACTTGTTGAAGAGGTCAACCTAGATATAAGACAACCCCTTCATCTCAGGAGGCTACCTGGTGCACCTTCTCAGAACAGCTTCCGAAGGAAGTATATTCCTCCTTCAATAAGTTGTTCTCAGCATAGTTTTACTGGACCTTAAGAGAAAAACATAGTAATTGCAGAATTTAATCCAATTCTGTTGACTGTTGAGGTACAGGTGCACATTCCTTTATCCAAAATTCTGAAATCCAAAAAGCTCAAAAAACCAAAGTTTTTTCGCCAACAGCTGATGTCACTCAGGTGTGATGTGGCAGCTCTAGCAGAGGCCGCCAGACGTCAGTTGTGGCTCAGCGCTCGTACTGGTTACACGTGCATTTGCTGTTCACTGATATTTTGTTTTCACTGAACGCAAACAACAGGAATTCTGCAGATGCTGGAAATTCAAGCAACATACATCAAAGTTGCTGGTGAACGCAGCAGGCCAAGCAGCATCTGTAGGAAGAGGTGCAGTCGACGTTTCAGGCCGAGACCCTTCGTCAGGACTAACTGAAGGAAGAGTGAGTAAGGGATTTGAAAGTTGGAGGGGGAGGGGGAGATCCAAAATGATAGGAGAAGACAGGAGGGGGAGGGATAGAGCCGAGAGCTGGACAGGTTTTCACTGTTGACTTTGTGTTTAATTTCACTGTGAAAATGTCAAAAAGAGCTGCAGATGCCCCAATGGGTAACGATGAGAAAAAGAGAAGGAAGCATCTATCATTATCAATAACGCAGAAAGTGGAGTTATTGCAGAAGCTTGATTGTGGTGTGTCTGTGCGGCGTGTTACTGAAGAAAATAGTGTCAGAACTACCACTGTATATGATTTAAATAAACAGAAAGACAAGTTACTGAAATTCTATAGTGACAGTGACAGTGACGTTCTACATTTATTCCAATAAGTCATTTACCATGTGTTTGATTCGGTTCGTTTGAAGCTGTATATTTTTATGTTTTATTGAATGTTTTTTGTTGGAAATTAAATGTTTTCTTGTCATTATTCCCTAAACAATGCAGTATAACAACTATTTATATAGTATTTACATTGTATTAGGTATTATAAATAATCTAGAGATGACTTAAATCAGAGGTCCCCAACCTTTTTTACACCGCGGACTGGTTTAATATTGACAATATTCTTGCAGTCTGGCCAACCCGGGGGGGGGGGGTGTTCAAGTAGGGTTAAATTCACCTCAACATGTCTTTTACAGTTAGGGTTGCCAACTTTCTCACTCCTAAATAAGGGACAAAAGTAACAGTCAAATCCTGGGACACTTTACTCCAGGACAGACTACCATGACCATGAAGCCTTGCGTGGGCACCTATGTGTGCATGCGTGACGTGCACATGTGATGTGTGCATGTGCGTACGTGCCGATTCTTTTCCCCCACAAATCGGTTTTGCCTTCACCTTCCCGACTATACTGTACATACATTATTTCTACTTTATATAGGCTGTGTATTTATCATATCATTCCTGCTTTTACTATATGTTAGTGTTATTTATTTTTGGTTTTCTGTGTTACTTGGTATGATTTGTTAGGTTATATTTTGAGTCTGGGAACGCTCAAAAATTTTTCCCATGTAAATTAATGGTAACTACTTCTTCACTTCACACCATTTCAGCACGAAAGGTTTTATAGGAACGCTCTACCTTAGCAGGGGAAATATGGGACAAGGGCGGTCCCGTTTGGGACAAACCAATTTAGCCCAATATACAGGATGTCCCGGCAAATACGGGACAGTTGGCAACCCTATGTTCAAGTTCAACAGTGCGTGACAGGGAATGAGGAAAGGTGCAGCTGACTCGTGTTGTTTCCTCACGGCCCGGTAGCGCATGCTTTGCGGCCTGGTACCGGTCCACGGACCAGTGGTTGGGGGACTGCTGACTTAAAGTATATGGGAGGATGTGCATAGGTTTGCTGTGCCACTGGGTCCTAAAGTTCACCGCACTGAGACAGGTTAAATAAGGGACTTGAGCATACGTGATTTTTGGTATCGGGGGGGGGGCGGTGTTCTGAAATCCGAAAAATTCTGAATTCTGAAATGCAACTGGCCCCAAGGATTTCAGATAAGGGATTGTGGACCTGTATTTGGTTCAGATGTGGTTCAGATTGAAAAAGGAAACACTTCACAGCACACCAGGTATAAGATTAGGTTTGATTCCCACTGCTCTCTGTAAGGCGTTCGTATACAGACTGTGTAGGTTTCCTTTGGATGCTTGCGTTTCCTCCCATATTCCAAAGTGTCTGATTAGGGTCAGGCACGCTATGTTGGCACTGGAAGCGTAGTGACACTTGTTGGCTCACCATATAGTCCTCACTGATTTGATTTGACACAAATTACACATTTAACTGTATGCATCGATCTACATGTGACAAATTGAGCTAATCTTTATAATTTTTAAACATCATCTACATTAATAAAACTGAGTAGCTTAAAAACAGATGTTCAAATGTTCTAATATTTGACGGAAAGATGTTGCCAGAATTGTGTAAGGAAATCACAGCAGTGTTAATTCAAAGAAATAATTTATTACAGAAGATCATTGCAGATGCATATCTACGAGTCTATACTTGAGTGGTTTGACCATTGCATTCTAATTACATTAGTTACACTGGACAACAGAGAGTTTGCTTCCTGAATACTTTTGGGTGTATATTATGGATTTTGGGCTGCTGATCTTGAAAATCACCATGAAATTTCCCTGTCATGGACCATTTAAAAAATTGCCTACATCTGTTATTTCAATTCCTAATTCAAATCAGAATAACTAATGCCAAGATTAAGGAAGGCAGTTTTATTGGTCCACGAGTCAAACAGGTCATCAATGATAGGAATTTTGAAGAACTTTAAGTGGGACCGGTGAAAATCACATGGAAGGCATTCAAGGGTGTTGTTGAAAATTTTCTTAACAACTGCAGAACACCAAGCCACGTGCAGCTGGTTGACAATGTGCTTCAAGCATTCAAAACCATGAAGTGAAACATGTCACTAAAGATCCATTTTCTGCATTCCCATTTAAACTTCTTCCCTGCAAATCTTGGTGCTGTCAGTGACAAGCATGGTGAAAGGTTTCACCAGGACATTTCGGTCATGGAGAAATGGTATCAGGGCAACTGGAATTTATCAATGTTGTCTGATTATTGTTGGAAACTTAAGTGAGAAGCTTCAGACATTGAGTACAAATGAAAATTGTCAGTAAAACATTTTAGCTTAGTTGAACTATTGCAAAGCATCAGCACCATTATGCAATTAAATACATTATATTCTATAAAAGTTAATTTCTTGTTTCTCCAAATTCCTATGTGACGCCAGTAGTCTGAAATTATCTTTGTGTTCAGCTTCAGGTAGTCTACCATAAACAAAACAGAAATTCTGAGGAAGCAATACTTAAAAAATAATAGTTGTCCAGTGTTATTATGTCTACTTATTTACTTATTCCCCTTTCTGTTGGAATAATGTTTAGATTAATTGTTCATCCTATGTGAAGATCATAACAATATGTATTCCCACATAGGACGGACAATCACATGTGATAAGTATTGACTTAGCGGGGAACCAGTACAAACTAAATCATTCTATATTGCACAAAATTTAGTGATAGCTGAGAGTAAAGAGCAGGAAATGACCGGAAAGCTCAGCTTCAAGTTCTGCTAAAGACGGCAGCTTTAATAGCTTCAGCAAAAAGCAAAGAATTTAGATCTGCACCTGGTAATTATTATTTCTTCCGGCATTTGTAAACACCGTTAAAATATTGCATTCTCCATTTTTATGATGTTGCTTACGTGGTGTTTATATAGTGTATATAGACATGAAAATGCCTGGTTGTAATGTAGAAATTTAACTCTAATATACACATATAGAATATTAGGGGAAAGGAAATTCAATGTTGGGAGTTAGATGAACTGGCTCAAAGGAAGAAGTCTAGAAGGGACAGGGAATAAGGTCCATAAGGCATAAGATTTAAAAGCAGAATTAGGCCATTCAAACCATCAAGTCTACTCCGCATTCCAGCATGACTGATTTATTATCCCTTTCATCGCCATTCTCCTGCCTTCACCCCATAACCTTTGACCGCCCAGACTAACTAAGAATCTATCAACCACAGCCTTAAATATATCCCATGAATTGACCTCCACAGCAATCTGTGACAACGAATTCCATAGATTCATCACCCTCTGACTAGAGAACCTCTTCATCGCTGTTCTAAAGTGATGTCCTTCTATCCAAAGGCTGTGCATCTATTTTGAAAGATCTTAAAATATAGAAGCAGTGTTTTTCACTGAGTTGCTCTTTCACAGCTATGGCTGATGTCAAGAACTTCCCATTACCAGTGAAATTTCTGTCCCTCTTCTTCACGTAATGTAGAGGCATTTTTATCAGTTGGCATAAGTAGGTCTGTGCATTGCATTCTAAAGTTATACAAGACAAAGTACACTACTACTCTACTGGAGTTGACCTGTAATTAACTTCACCCAAGCCTGACTTTCAAAATCATTCTTTATAGACTCCAATTGCTTGTATGATTGTTGTTCTAGTTGAAATGTGCTGCTGATATATCAGATATATCAGGGACAAAGAGTATCAGAGGAGGTTCTTGGACATGGCTGGGGTGAATACTTCTGTCAGTCCATAATTTTTAAACTGTTTTTCTCTTCATGGAATGAAAAGATCTTGGAACTGTATCCATTATGTGACCCATACCCACCCCACCCCCACACACCCACCTAGAAAGTGGGTACATATACATGTAATTATTACTAATTCTAATCAACAACTGGTTATAGTTGGACTTGATTGCTTCCTGCCTGATTTATGCAGCCATTCTGTGTTTGCAGCCTTCCTAAAGCGTTGAAAGGGACATTAGGATTCAATTACTTTGTAAAACTGGCATATAGTAGCATTTTCATTAGACCAATTTCCTACTCCTGTCAGAAGTAAAAGGGTGGGACACCAATCCCAGTCTCTACATTTTACTGCAATACAATAGGACAATTGATTAAATTTTATGCAAATTAAAATGGTATGTTCAGAATTAATTTGATTCTTATGCTGTTAAAAACTGGTTAAATGTTTCAAAATAATTGTTGAAATATTGTTAAATACAAGCTAAATATAACAATATATTTCCTGACAATGAATGGGTTCATCCTGTCAATTTAAAAAAGTACAATGCTTTATAAGTGTCAGTCCAGACAGCTATTAAGAGTTTGATCATATTTGCCAGTATAATAAAGGTCACTCCTCATAACGTAAAGTAACAGAGAAGCAGTTATTTTAATTCACTAGATTTTTATTTAATGAAAAGATTTTCTTTTCTTTATAGTTTAGCTTTATTTGTCACATGTGCATTGAATCATCAAAACATACAGTGAAATGCGTCATTTGCATCAATTCAGACCAGTGAGGACTGTGCCGGGGGGTGGGGGGCAAGCTCGCAAGGGGTGCCACACCTCTGGCACCAATACTGCATCCCCACAACTTTCTAAATCTAACTATATTCTTTGGAATCTGGGTGTAATTGAGATGAAAGCCACACGATCACTAAGAGAACTCCTTACAATCAGTGGTGGGAATTGAAACTCGATCAGTGATCACTGGCACTGTGAAGTGTTTACGCTGACTGCTACACTTACCATGCCACCCCATTTTACTTCCTGTAATGAACACGCTTTCTTTTGAAGTGTCTTGAGTTAATATTTTATGATATAGCATTGTGTCACTGAAGAGCAGTGGTGTCATTGTGGAGTGGATCAAGACCTCAACACTTGGCCTTCATTATCCAGCTTGGGTCTTACCTGGCCAACATTGATTATTTGGGCAAACAGAGCGGATGAGATCTACAGTGAGATCTAACAGCAGGGAAGTCAACATTTCTTGGAGAGTGAAGGGCATGAACAGGCACAGAAGACATCATGGTCATCCACTGCAATCAAGGAAGAGCATAGTTTGTAAAGCTTGTTCATTCCACTGGTCCCAGACTTCTGAGGTCAAGAGAACTGCTCCCCAGTGCAATGGCTTTTCCATTTTAAAACTACAGGTTTCTTGACATTGTTGGACATAATCGACATCACCCAACATGGGAATATCTAGAACCAGAGAGGTTGTTTCAGTATAAGGAAAATCCCACTTAAATCAGAGATAAGAAAAAATAAATCTTCTGCTGTCGAGCCATATGTCTTTGGAATTCCGAGAAAGTTGTGGATGCTGAATCCTAAGATATATTCAGAGCTGAGATGATGGACTTCTAATGTGTAAGGGGATCAAAGATTATGAGGAGAAAGTGAGAAAAAGGAAAATTAGATCAATCACGATCTTATTACATGGGGTGACACAGACTTGAGGGACCAAATGGCCTACTTCTATTCTTATTATTTTTACAGTCTTGTGGTCCATTGACTCGCTCATAAAAAAATTATATATTTTTTTATTTTCATGAATACAATGTTATTTTAAAGGATCCGCCATTCTTCACTTCATAATTCTGAGATCATGCCTGAGTGTGTCTTTAATTATATTTGCAGATTTTTGGGAGAGATGGACCTCTACTAGTCATCATCACTGCCCCACTCTGCATTGTGAACTCTCCTTTCTGTTAGCTCTGGTCTTATTAGATTGTAGACTATAAAACTACAATGCCGTTGATCCTTCCCAATAATGATAGCTACCTCTATTACCTTCGTCATTATATATGCCGACAATTCATATAACCTCTAATTTTCTAAAAGAAAGTTGTCATTTATTTTCATTTTAGTAGGTATACAGGTGTTTGTCTTTTGTGACTATCTACAATCTTCTTTGCATTTGAGATGGTGAATACTGAATTTTTGAAGTCGAGCTGGAGAAAATACTCTAACGTTGTTTTTAATCAGGAATTCCAGGATTTAGATCAGTGATACTGATGATCTGTTTCAAACTCTGATTACTGTGTGATTTGGAGAATGCAGAACATGTCTGCATTTCAAGCAGGACAGTTACGAAAGACAATTAGATGAAAGAAGGCTAGGTGTATGTTTGTCATATATAAATATTCAGCATCACCATCATCATTATGCGTTGTGTCAGGTGGTGTAGGCGATCATGGTCTATGAACATGACTGTTCTCAACAAATTTTTCTGCAGAAGCGGTTTGCCATCGCCGCCTTCTGGGCAGTATCTTTACAAGCTGGGTGATCCGAGCCATTATCGATACCCTTCGGAAATTGTCTGCCTGGCATCAGTGGTCACATGACCCGAACTTGTGCTTTACACCAGCTGCTCATACGACCATCCAACACCGGCTCCCATGGCTTCCCGTGACCCTGATCAGGTGCTTCATCTTGCCCAAGGGTGACCTGCAGGCTAGCGGAGGAAAGGAGTGCCTTACACCTCCTTTGCTAGAGATGTATCTCTATTCCACCACCCCACATATAGATATTACCAAATCAATAAAGTAGTCAGTTGTTAATTGTTAGTTTTTCCCTGTCAGTCAGCAAGCATCATGATGCTGTTGGGGCCCAATCTGTTTTGAATCTTGGAAAATACCCTTTTGGTTTGTGAAGAGCTTGTTAGTGGCCATGTGCACTCAGCAGCTTTGAAGTATGTTGAACTATAACAGCATTAATTGTAAGTTATTGATAATTTCATGATTGGTTGAAGAGTGATGACATGGCTTAACAATTATGCTTTTGTCTCTGATGTCATTGTTCAAATCCAATAAGGAAAGATGAGATAAAACTTCCAATTGTTTGACCCTTAGTACTTGATTTTGATTCATGTTCTGCTGTCCATTGGCCTGTACCACTAATAGTAATGAACCAGCAACACCACAAGTATGGCAGCTGGAAAATGTCATTCAGTGCAGCTTATCTAGCAAAAAGAAAAATACTGCAGATCATGAACCTGCAACTTTCACTCTTTTTGTTTCTCCATATTTACTGCCTTAATTACTATTTATTACCAATGTTTCTGTTTATAATTCAGAGCACCAGCATCCTCAGTAATATAGTTTTGATTATTGCTTATTCACCAGCCCTTTCTCCTCCAGCTGTGTTCATCTTGAAGAATTTTTCCTCTGTCCAGTTTCAATTTCTTTCTTTTAAATTGGTCATCTTCATTTATTGTTGTTCCCTATCTTTTGTTTATCTGATTTCATCTCACTTGGATCTTCAGCAAAAGGTTGCACCTTCAGTTTTATCCAAGAGGATTTCAATGAAATTCAAACCTTCATATTTTGGATTCACTCTCTTCAAGAGCTTCAGCATTTTTCTAAATGCTGTTCATCCCACAATCTAGTAGAGGAAGTTGGGGCTTGCTACACTTGGTGACAGTGATGTGGAAATTTTATTCTGGAGATGATTTGTGCAGGCAGCATGGGAAGATTGTTGAGACTCTGAAATGTATATTTGTTAGGCATTCAACGGGTAAAGGGGATTTCAAAGATAATTGTGTTTCCCAGTTGTTATGTTTTGTAACTCCAGAAACTAATCAAAAGAACAATATTGGAGGCTGGAGAAGCATGTCTACTTACTTTTACTTTTTTTTTGTGAGGTACTCACATATGATGTGGTGGTATAATGACGTATGCCCTTCACATAGTTTTATGTATAACCAGCAATTAACTATGTAAACAAAGAGAATGCTTAATCAAACAATCGCACACACTGTATTATATGGATGCCCACAACATAGTAAAATTTAAATTGTCCCATTCAGGACAAAAGATTTATTCGCTGTGGAGGAATTCCTACTCTTGTGGGATAACATCTTTCCTGACATGAGCAGGGATCACTCTGCTTGGCAGGCGAGACTTGTGGCTGTGGACCTACCTCAGGTTCTGGGGCCTCCTCCTTGTCGGTTGTAGGAGCTGACTCCGAGACTGCAGGAAGTGGTTCTGACAGCTCTGGCCATCTTCAGTAGGTTTCAATAGGTACATTTAATGTAACACCCTGGCAAAGGTTTCACTGCTAATGTAATAGTCTTTCTGTAGAAGCTCTGCTAATGTCATGGTTTTTCTGCGCAGCAGTGTTTGGGTTATGGCTAGAGATAACAGGGGCTTTGAAATGTGCGCCATCCAATGAAGGGAGTGTTTTTTTCTTGTTGTGTGCCTGAGACCGAGGTGATCTGGGTCTTTTGTTTGATGGAAGATGGAGAGGGAAGATACCAGAACAGTGAGGTTGTAGACATCAGACAGGAGCGGACTTGGAGTGGAGCCAGGAGTCAATGAAGCTCAGGGAAATCGATGGAGGACCAACGAAAGGGAAACCATGAGTTCTAACTTGTGCACATTACACGAGGAATTCTGCAGATGCTGGAAATTCAAGCAACACACATCAAAGTTGCTGGTGAATGCAGCAGGCCACGCGACATCTCTAGGAAGAGGTACAGTCAACGTTTCGGGCCGAGACCCTTCATCAGGACTAACTGAAGGAAGAGCTAGTAAGAGATTTGAAAGTGGAAGGGGCAGGGGGAGATCCAAAATGATGGGAGAAGACAGGAGGGGGAGGGATGGAGCCAAGAGCTGGACAGGTGATTGGCAAAGGGGATATGAGAGGATCATGGGACAGGAGGCCCAGGGAGAAGGGAAGTGGGGGTGGGGGGAACCCAGAGGATATTACACTGTTTCATTAAACTGGGCCCTTTTCTTTTTGTTTTACTTTACTAACCCTTTAGTCAAATTAAGAATAATAAAGCTAAGTCATTTAATTCATTTAATTGCATATAGTGTACTGTCTGTTATTTTGTGTTACTGATTTGTAACAGCGTAACACATCACACAGCATCCACACAAACAGGAGGTTTTGCACCTCAATCTCACACGTTTAGTGGGGCCAGACATTGTCCTCCCTAGACTTACGCAGCCGATCGAACCTGAGGGTTACATTAATGTCAGAGTAATGTATACAATATACATCCTGAAATTCGCTTTCTTCACAAACATCCACGAAAACAGAGGAGTGCCCCAAAGAATGAATGACAGTTAAATGTTAGAACCCCAAAGCCTCCCCTCAACTCCCCCCTCCCATGCATAAGCTGCAGCAAAGCAACAATCTTCTCTACTTAACTGATCGATGTGTCATCTCCAGATGACATTAGACAAAATCTCCACTGTGTAGAAGAGTGGTCCAGTTCTCTCTTTAATCTTTCCAAGTACCCACTTTTGATCATCTCTGTAGTCCTCACCAGGAGTGCTTGTTCAGGAGTGGAACATTGAACCTCCTTGTTTGAAGAGCCCTCAATTTGCTTCAGCTGTTTGAACTGCATACTCCTTTTGAGTTTGGGTTTGAAGAGATCCAAGCAGGCGTACAAGCGACGACGCTGGAACAGCAAAGCTGGTGAATTGTTGGTTGTGGAATTTGCTGCATTACGATATGCAATGAGGAAATTGGCAAGATCCTGATTCAGTGTAGTGTGTCCTGCTGACATTGCCTTCAGTGCATTTTTTAGACTCTGGACAAACCTTTCCTCCAAGCAATTTGTAGCTGGGTGGTACGGGGCAGATGTGATATGTCTTATTCTATTCATTCTCATTCCAGGCTGAAACTGTTCCACAACAAACTATGGTCACTGTCTAAGTGTTTTGGAACACCAGTTCTTGAGAAGAAGCTTTTCTGCCTCAACAATATCCAAGGCTATAGTGATGGTCATCGGGGACTGTTCTGGCCACCTCGTAGCTGTATCCTCCACTACCAGGAAATTTGTGCCCATGAAAGATCCCGCAAAATGCATGTGAATCCTTTGCCAGGGCAATGAAGGCCATTTCTAGGGAGGGAATGGCACTGCTCTTGGCCTCTTCTGGACGTGTTAACATCCTGAACAGTGCGTGGTGAGCTGCTTGATATGCGGATGTACCCTAGGCACTAGGCAAAGCTTTGAGTCAATGCTTAAATTTTCATCATGTTATATGACTGGCATGTTGCTCCTCCAACATTTTAATTCTTAGCTCGGATAGTACAACTGCTTTCAATCCCCACGTATGGCAATCACCATCAAGGACAAGTTCATCCCACACAGGAGGTTAGTGTGCAAAATTAGAGAAAATGGTATTGGGGGGTAGGGTACTGACATGGATAGAAAATTGGTTGGCAGACAGGAAACGAAGAGTAGGGACTAATGGGTCCTTTTTAGAATGGCAGGCAGTGACTAGTGGGGTACCGCAAGGCTCGGTGCTGGGACCACAGCTATTTACAATATACGTTAATGATTTAGATGAAGGGATTAAAAGTAACATTAGCAAATTTGCAGATGACACAAATCTGGGTGGCAGTGTGAAGTGTGTGGAGGATATTCTGAGAATGCAGGGTGACTTGGACAGATTGGGTGAGTGGGCAGATGCATGGCAGATGCAGTTTAATGTGGATAAATGTGAGGTTATTCACTTTGGTGGCAAGAACAGGAAGGCAGATTACTATCTGGATGGTGTCAAGTTAGGAAAAGGGGAAGTACAATGAGATATAGGTGTCCTTGTTCATTAGTCACTGAAAGTAAGCATGCAGGTACAGCGGGCAGTGAAGAAAGCTAATGGCATGCTGGCCTTCATAACAAGGGGAATTGAGTATAGGAGCAAAGAGGTCCTTCTGCAGTTGTACAGGGCCCTGGTGAGACCACACCTGGAATATTGTGCA
Source organism: Mobula hypostoma (assembly GCF_963921235.1). Lineage (NCBI taxonomy): Eukaryota > Metazoa > Chordata > Chondrichthyes > Myliobatiformes > Myliobatidae > Mobula > Mobula hypostoma. Next base: position 82,516,750 of record NC_086101.1, on the reverse strand, counting down.
CAGTTTTGGTCTCAAAATTTGAGGAAGGACATTCTAGCTATTGTGGGAGTGCAGCAGGGATGGCGGGACTGTCATATGTTGAAAGATTGGAGCGACTGGGGTTGTATACACTGGAATTTAGAAGGATGAGAGGGGATCTGATTGAAACGTATAAGATTATTAAGGGATTGAACACGCTAGAGGCAGGAAACATGTTCCCGATGTTGGGGGAGGCCACAGTTTAAGATAAGGAGTAGACAACTTAGAACGGAATTGAGGAAAAACTTTTTCACACAGAGGGTTGTGGTTCTGTGGAATGCTCTACCTCAGAAGGCAGTGGAGGCCAATTCTCTGGATTCTTTCAAAAAAGAGTTAGATAGAGCTCTTAAAGATAGCGGAGTGAAGGGATATGGGGAGAAGGCAGGAAAAAGGTACTGATTGTGGATGATCAGCCATGATCACAGTGAATGGTGGTGCTGGCTTGAAGGGCTGAATGGCCTACTCTTGCACCAATTGTCTATTGTCTATTGTCTACTATCCCGGCACTGGTGAAAAACGGGAACTGGAATCTCTGCTGTACATTCCAGCCATTTTGAATTGCCATGTAGACCTGAGACAGTGGGGAGTCTTTTCCGGTTTCTCTTTAGATCATCACTGCCATAATAGGGAGACTTTCAATTTGCATTAGGGAGAATATGTCAAGAGGAGTCTCCACATTTGTAAATTTTTCAGGTAATTTCTTTTCCACTGTTAAACAGGACAATCCATCAGCCTTTCTATGATTAATTGTTCTCTTGAATTATATTTTGTAATTGTACCTCCAAGAAACACTCCTTCTCTGCATCGGTGCTGTTGCTGTTAAAGGAACACCTTCATGTGGATTGAAAATGGAGACTAGTGGTTGATGATCAGTAATGACAATAAACTCTCTTCCACACCAGTAAAGGTTGAAATGTTTTTACACCCCAAACCAGACTCAAGGCCTCTCAACAGGAATTCTGCAGATGCTGGAAATTCAAGCAACACACGTCAAAGTTGCTGTTGAACGCAGCAGGCCAGGCAGCATCTCTAGGAAGAGGTACAGTCAATGTTTTAGGCCAAGACCCTTCGTCAGGACTAACTGAAGGAAGAGTTAGTAAGAAATTTGAAAGTGGGAGGGGTGAGGGGGAGATCCAAAATGATAGGAGAAGACAGGAGGGGGAGGGATGGAGCCAAGAGCTGGACAGGTGATTGGCAAAGGGGATACGAGAGGATCATGGGACAGGAGGTCCGGGGAGAAAGACGGAGGGGGGGGGAACCCAGAGGATGGGCAAGGGGTATAGTCAGAGGGACAGAGGGAGAAAAAGGAGAGTGAGAGAAAGAATGTGTGTATAAAAATAAGTAACGGATGGGGTACGAGAGGGAGGTGGGGCATTAGTGGAAGTTAGAGAAGTCAATGTTCATGCCATCAGGTTGGAGGCTACCCAGACGGAATATAAGGTGGTGTTCCTCCAACCTGAGTGTGGCTTCATCTTTACAGTAGAGGAGGCCGTGGATAGACATGTCAGAATGGGAATGGGATGTGGAATTAAAATGTGTGGCCACTGGGAGATCCTGCTTTCTCTGGTGGACAGAGCGTAGATGTTCAGCAAAGCGGTCTCCCAGTCTGCGTCGGGTCTCACCAATATATAAAAAGCCACATCGGGAGCACCGGACGCAGTATATCACCCCAGTCGACTCACAGGTGAAGTGATGCCTGGAAGGACTGTTTGGGGCCCTGAATGGTGGTAAGGGAGGAAGTGTAAGGGCATGTGTAGCACTTGTTCCGCTTACACGGATAAGTGCCAGGAGGGAGATCAGTGGGGAGGGATGGGGGGGACGAATGGACAAGGGAGTTGTGTAGGGAGCGATCCCTGCGGAATGCAGAGAGGGGGGGGAGGGAAAGATGTGCTTAGTGGTGGGATCCTGTTGGAGGTGGCGGAAGTTACGGAGAATAATATGTTGGACCCGGAGGCTGGTGGGGTGGTAGGTGAGGACCAGGGGAACCCTATTCCTAGTGGGGTGGTGGGAGGATGGAGTGAGAGCAGATGTACGTGAAATGGGGGAGATGCGTTTAAGAGCAGAGTTGATAGTGGAGGAAGGGAAGCCCCTTTCTTTAAAAAATGAAGACATCTCCCTCGTCCTAGAATGAAAAGCCTCATCTTGAGAGCAGATGCAGCGGAGACGGAGGAATTGTGAGAAGGGGATGGCATTTTTGCAAGAGACAGGGTGAGAAGAGGAATAGTCCAGATAGCTGTGAGAGTCAGTAGGCTTATAGTAGACATCAGTGGAATTCATCCGTTTTCTGCCTCTTTTAAAAACCCAATCATCTCTGTCCCCCTTCTGAAGAAATACATGGTGTGCCTTTTTTAAAACTCATATGTCTTTCTCCCCATTTGAAGAAAATTTACTGCACCTCAACAGGTCTCGGGTTAGTTTTAGAACTACCTTGAGTTTTTGTATCTCCAAAAATTAAATGAAAGGAAAACAATGAAGCCTGCAGATGTATATCTACTGAGTCTTACCTTGCATTGTTTTTGGTGAGGCATGCACGTATGTCCTAGTGATATAATGATGCATGCCATTCACATACTTCTTACATATAATCCATTATGAATTATGCAAACAACAGAGTGCTTAATCAAACAATATATTTTCAATATTGCTTAAGTATTACTGAAATATTAAATACACTACACCAGTGTCTCATGCAAAATTGAATGAGGTCTTTGTCACTCATTTGGGGTTCCAGCCTGAAACAAACCAAGAACTGGTTTTGTTAAACAAATGAGGATCCTATATCAGATGAAGGCAACCAAGGCATAACACATGTATGCATGTGTGGATGTTTTTTTATAAATCTGGAACCAGTCACTGAGTGATACTTAAATGGACCATGCAACATTAGCCAAGACAAAGAACAAAAGCATTGAATATTTTTGCATCAACTCCACATCCACAGGATGTACTGTAAATAAAGGATTGTGTTGGTATTACAACCAGGCCAAGTTGCTTCCTGATGGTGTCTGTGACTCACCAGAGAAATGCAGATAAGATCCACCACTGAAATTTGCTCAGATGTCACCCTGGTATAAGTGGGCCTGTATTATAATCACTGTGCTGACTAGTTTCACATTTTGGTTCTGGTCTAATTCTCTAATATTCAGTTTGATCAATGTTTCATCTCATGCTCCAATACAATAGATTAATGAAAAATACTTAGTTTTTAAAGTTTAGAGAAACTTTCATCATCTGACAATCCTTGAATTCTTTCAAATGTACTAAAATGTTTAGATGCTTGTATTCTGTGCTATCGGGGATTTATTTAATACAAATGGAGCACGTAAATCAAATTATGGCAGGTTATAACATAGTCCTTCCATTAATCTCACATGGTGGCAAATTCTGGTTAAAATTTGTTTTCATGTGTGATTACATGGAGGAAAAATTTAAAACCTTGGGTTACCGTGTTATGAACACAATACTCAAGTACGGGAATGAACTCGAGAGGGTTACATTGAAACTTCTAAAACTATTAAATTTTCTGCAAGTTTCAAAGATTAAAACAAATAACTCATAATAAAAAATAAAGTTGTTATGGAAGAAGATTTCCTGTAAGGAATTCAAATACATATAGTAAGACCATAAGACATAGGAGCAGAATTAGGCCATTTGGCGACCGATTCTGCTCCGCCATTTCATCATGGTTGATTTATGATCCCTCCCAACCCCATTCTTCTGCCTACTCCCTGTAACCTTTAATGTCCTAACTAATCAAAACCCTATCAACTTCAGATTTAAATATACCCAATTACAACTGTCTGTGACAATGAATTCACAGATGCACCATACTCTGGCTAAAGAAATTCCTCCTAATCTCTGTTATGAAGTTTCCATCCTTACACATCCTTAATAATCAACTCCAGCATCTTACCAACCACTGAGGTCAGACTCACTGGCCTATAGTTTCCTTCCTTCTGCACTCTCCCTTCTTGAAGAGTGGAGTGACATTTGCAATTTTCCAGTCTTCCAAAAGCATTCCAGGACCAAGTGATTCTTGAAAGATCATTACTAATTCCTACACAATCTCATCAGCGATCTCTTTCAGAACTCTGGGGTGTATGCCCTCTTTTCCAGCTGACTTATCTACTTTCAGACCTTTCAGTTTTCCGAAGAACCTTCTCTCTAGTCGCAGTAACTTTACATATTTTATGCCCCCTGACACCTAGAAATTCCAGTATACTGCGAGTGCCTTCCACAGTGAAGACTACAGAACCATAGAACATTACAGCGCAGAAACAGGCCTTTTGGCCCTTCTTGACTGTGCCGAACCATTTTTCTGCCTAGTCCCACTGACCTGCACCTGGACCATCTCCTTCCATACACCTCCCATCCATGTGCCTGTCCAAGTTTTTCTTCAATGTTAAAAGTGAGCCCGTATTTACCACTTCATCTGGCAGCTCATTCCACACTGCCACGACTCTCTGTATGAAGAAGTGCCCCTAATATCCCCTTTAAACTTTTTCCCCTTCACCCTTAACCCATGTCCTCTACTTTTTTTTCTCCCCTAGCCTCAGTGGAAAAAGCCTGCTTGCATTCACTTTATACCCATCATAATTTTATATACCTCTGTCAAATCTCCCCCATTCTTCTATGCTCCAGGGAATAAGTGTCCTAACCTATTCAACCTTGCTCTGTAATTCAGTTTTTCAAGTCCCGGCAACATCCTTGTAAACCTTCTCTGCACTCTTTCAACCTTATTAATATCTATCCTGTGATTTGGTGACCAAAACTGTACACAATACTCCAAATTCGGCCTCACCAATGCCTTATACAACCTTACCATAACATTCCACCTCTTATACTTAATACTTTGATTTATAAAAGCTAATGTACCAAAAGCTCTCTTTACGACCCTATCTACCTGTGATGCCACTTTTAGGGAATTTTGTATCTTTATTCCCAGATCCCTCTGTTCTACTGCACTCCTCAGTGCCCTACCATTTACCTTGTATGTTCTACCTTGGTTTGTCTGTCCAAAGTGCAGTACCTCACACTTGTCTGTATTAAGCTCCATCTGCCATTTTTCAGCCCATTTTTCCAGCTGGTCCAAATCCCTCTGCAAAGTACTTATTCAATTTGCCTGCCATTTCATTGTCCCCCATTACTACCTCTCCAGCATAATTTTCCAGTGGTCCAATATCCACTGTCACCTCTCTTTTACACTTTATGTATCAGAAGAAATAGTTGGTGTCCTCTTCGTTTTTGTTTACTTTCATATTCCATCTTTACCTTCTTAATGACTTTTTTAGTTGCCTTCTTTGGTTTTTAAAAGCATCCCAATCCTCTAAATTCCCACAGTTTTTGTTTTATTGTATGCCCTCTCTTTAGCTTTTATGTTGGTGTTTTCTCTTGTTAGCCACAGTTGAGTCATCTTGCCTTTAAAATACTTCTTCCTCTTTGTGATGTATATATCCTATGCCTTACAAATTGCTTCCTGAAAATCCAGCCATTGCTGCTCTGCCATCATCCCTGCCAGTGTTCTTTTCCAGTCAATTCTGGGCAACTCCTTTCTCATGCCTCTGTAATTCCCTTTACTCCACTGTAATACGGATACATCTGACTTTAGCTTCTCCTTCCCAAATTGTAGGAAGAATTCGATCATATTATGATCATTTTCCCTAATCAATTCTGGTTCATTGAACACCACCCAATCCAGATTAACAGTTCCACTAGAGTGCTCAGCCATGGACTGCTCTAAAAAGCCATCTTGTAGGCACTCTAGAAACCCCACTCCTGGAATCCAGCACCAACCTGATTTTCCCAATCTACCTGCATATTGAAATTTCCCATGGCTAATGGAGAATTGCTAATGTCACTCTACTCTTCAAGAGGGAGAGAGACAGAAGAAAGGAAATGATAAGCCAGTTAGTCTGACCTCAGTGATTAGGAAGATGTTGGAGTTGATTGTTAAGAATGTGGTTTTGGGGTACTTGGGGGCACATGATAAAATAAGCTGTAGTCAGCATGGTTTCCTCAAGAGAAAATCTTGCCTGACAAATCTGTTGGAATTCTTTGAAGAAATATCAAGCAGGATAGGCAAAGGCGAATCGGTTCATGTGATTACTTGGATTATCAGAAGGACTTTGACAAATTATCACACGAGGCTGCTTAATAAGCTACAAGCCCATGGTATTACAGGGAAAGTTCTGGAATGAGTAAAGCAGTGGCTGATTGGGAGGAGGCAAAGAGTGGGAATAAAGGGAAACCTTTCTGGTTGGCTGCAGGTGTTCCACAGGGATCTGTGTTGGGACCACTTCTTTTTATGTCATATGGCAATGACTTGGATGATGGAATTGATGGCTTTGTTGCAAAGTTTGCAGACAATATGAAGATAGGTGGATGGGTAGGTAGTTCTGAGGAAGTAGAGAACCTATAGAAGGGCTGAGACAGATTAGGAGAATGTGTAAAGAAATGGCAGATGGAATACAGAATAGGAAGTGTATAGCCATGTACTTCGGTGGAAGAGATGAAAAGGTTAACTATTTTCTAAACGGAGAGAAAATACAAAAAAAACTGAGGCACAAAGAGACTAGGGAGTCCTTGTGTAGGACTCACTAATGGTCAATTTGTAGGTTGAGCCTGTGGTGATGTTAGCATTCATTTCAAGAAAACTAGAATATGAAAAGAAGGATGTAATGTTGAGACTTGATAAAGCACTGGTGAGGCCTCACTTGAAGCATTGTGAGCTGTTTTAGGCCCATTGTCTTTGAAAGGATATGCTAAAACTGGACAGGGTTCAACAGAGGTTCACGAAAATGATTTCAGTATTGAATGGCTTGTCATATGTATAGTGTTTGATGGCTCAGGGCTTGAATTCACTAGAACTCAGAGGAATGAGGGGTGGCCAAAATGGAAACCTATCAGATGGTGAAAGGCCTTGATAGAGTGGATGTGGAGAGGATGTTTCCTATGGTGGGAGAGTTTATGACCGGAGGATTCAGCCTCAGAATGGAGGGATGTCCTTTTAGAACAGAGGTGAGGAGGAATCACTTTAGCCAGAGAATGGTGAATCTCTGGAATTTTTTGCCACAGGCAGCTGAGGAGGCCAAGTTTTAATGTCTATTTAAGACTGGGGTTAATAGATTCTTTATTGGTCAAAGCATGAAAGGGTGTGGGTAGAAAGCAGGAGCCTGGAGCTGAGAAGAATCTTGATCAGCCCTGATGAAATGGCGGAGCGGACTAGATGGGCAATATGGCCTAATTCTGTTCCTATATCTTATGTTCCTATGGTCTTATGGTCTTGAATGACGTGTGCTTAACTAGGTGATGAAGTTTCATATCACTTGGGGTTTTGTGAGCACTTTTGGGACCCTTATTGAAGAAAGGATGTGCTGGGATAGCAGAGCATTCAGAGAAGGTTCATGAGAATGATTCTCGGAATGAAAGGCTTATCAAAAATGGACCGATTGATGGCTCTGGGCCTTTACTCACTGGAATTTGGAAAAATGAGGCAGGGGGTGGGGTGGGATTACAGTGAAACCTATTGGTATTGGAATGTCTAGATAGAGTGGATGTGGAGAGGATGTTCCCTATAGAGGGTGAGTCTCGGACCAGAGGACACAGCCTCAATATAGAGGGCCGTCCATTTAGATTGGAGATGAGGACGAATATCTTTAGCTAGAGGGTGATAAATCTGGAGAATTCATTGTCACAGGTGGCTGTGCAAGCCAGGTTATTGGGTATATTTACGGCAGAAGTTGATAGGTTCTTGATTAGTCAGGGTGTGGAATGTTCTGGGGAGAAGGCAGGAGATGGAGCTGAGAGGGAAATGGATCAGCCATGATGAAATTGCAGAGCAGAATCAATGGGCCAAATGCCAGTCTCTGTTCCTATGTCTTATCAGTCTATAACTGACAGTGCATTCTTTGTCCACACTACTTTGTTTGCCTATTAAACCCTGCCTATGCCGCAAGATAGAAAGTTCATATTTATCATTGCTCCACATTGTATGATCTGCTTTGAACAGAAGATGGGTATGAAAGGCCAGTAAGGTGAAATATTAACACACATGCTGCATAATTCAGAGTATTTATTTCAGAGATAGGTGGAACACTGGTCAAGGAAACAGATTGAATCGGCCAAATTCAACACATTGATGCAATTGCAAGGAAGACATACCAGCAGCTCTGCTTAATTGGGAGTTTGAGAAGGTTTGGTATGACATCAGACACTCTTACAAATTTTTGTACGGTGGCAGAGATTCTGACTGGATGCACCATAGCCTGGTATGGAGGCCCGACGGATAGGATTTCAAGATGTTGAGAGGGTTGGACTATGAGATTGAGTTGCCTGGGACTCTACTCACTGGAATTCGGAAGAATGAGAGGAGATCTTACAGAAACATAATATTATGAAAGGGATAGATAAGATAGAGGTAAGAAAGGTGTTTCCACTGGTAGGTGAGACTAGAACTAGGGGACATAGCCTCAAGATTCGGGAGAGTAGATTTTGGACAGAAATGAGAAGGAACTGCTTTTCTCAGAGAGTAGTGGACCTGTAGAATTCTCTGAATCAGTGGAGGCTACCTCAGTAAATATACTTAAGACAAGGTTGGATAGATTTTGGCATAGTAGGGGAATTGAGGGTTATGGGGTAGGTGAAGATGAGTCCATGTCCAGATCAGCCATGATCTTATTGAATGGCGGAGCAGGCTCGACGGGTCAGATGGCCGACTCCTGCTCCTATTTCTTATGCTCTTATATGTTATATTGCAAAGGATTGTATTCTCAGCTAGCTTCATTACAGGCACAACCCTCCCCACTATTGAGGTCAGCTTCAAGGGGTTGTGGCTCAAGAAAGTGGCATTGATTACTAAGATTGGTCTCCATCATGACGACATGCCCCCTTCTCATTACTTCAGAAGCAGCTTCTTCCTCTCCAACATAGATTTCTGAACAGTCTATGAACCCAAGATCACTACCTTGTTGCTCCTGTTTTAAACTATTTATTTATTATAGTAATTCTGTGCTTTGCACTTTACTGGAAAACAAGAAATCTCACATCATCTAAGTCAGTGTTAATAAATCTGATTCTGAAACAATGCAATTCATCCTTTGAGTCCTTGATAACGAGAAACGGTAGAATAAAAGCAGAGTGGATACCTTAGAAGAAACAGTAAAGATAAAGCAATCAGTGTAGTGCAGACGTTCCCAAGCTGGGGTTCAGGGACCCCTTGGTTAATGGTAGTGGTCCATGGCGTAAAATAGGTTGGAACTCCTGGTGTTGTGGAAGTCTGAGATCTTTCAACTGAATTTTTCTTTTGAATTTTGAATTTTGGTAAATTTTAAAATTAAGCCTCAGATTACTATTTGAATAGTTATTTGGGTGATATTAATAATCAGGTTTACTTTTTCTTATTTGTTTATTTGTTCATGGGATGTGGGTGCTACTGATAATGCCAGCATTTATCGTACAACCCTACTTTTCCTTGACCTGACAAGGCAGCTATCAGATAAATTGATGGCAGCTCTCCACTGGATGAGTTGTGATATTTAAGGCTAGAGATGTCTTGCAGATCAACTCAAAGGAAGCTGAAAAAGGGGCACTGCACTGCTGGCAAGATGTAAATGAAGATATAAGGAAAGTGTGTGTGTGTGTGTGTGTGTGTGTGTGTGTGTGTGTGTGTGTGTGTGTGTGTTGTGTGTGTGTAACATTCATGGACTCAGGGACTTGGATGATATATATTTTTGTATAACACACACAAAATGTTGGAGGAACTCAGTAGATCAGCCAGCATCCACGGAAAAGCGTAAACAGTCTACATTTCGGGCCAAGACCCTTCTTCAAGACTGGGAGGAAAGGGGGGAGATGTCTGAATTAAAAGGTGGGGGGAGGGGAAGAGGCTAGCTGGAAGGTGATAGGTGAAGCCAGAGAGGTGTGACTGTATGTTTACTGCTATCTTATATGTGCTATATGTGCCTTGTGCTGTGAATGACCGATGGTATTGTGTTTTGCATCTTGGCCCTGGAGTAATGCTGTTTTGACTGGCTGTGTTCAGAAATATTTATGTATGGTTGAATGACAAGTAAACTTAAACTTAAGCTATGTAAAATGAATAACAATTCCAAAAAGCTAAAGATGAAGGTAAAGGTCTGCTTTAAGAATACTGCCTCCCTTTTTTTCTGAGTAGTTCAAGAAATTGTAGCAGCCAAGTTTCTGTGGTTTCAATCCACGTCTAATGTGCCCCCAGTATTATGAAAGGGCAACCACGTTGCTCACATTAAAGGTGCATTGCATTTGTTCTGTCAATCAGTTCACACATTTTCTTTTAAAGTGCATATTTTTACTAAATTCCTTTTTATTGAAGGTGGCTGGTCTGTCATTTTTAATTTTTATTGCTAGTCCTGGAACTCCAGTTGGAGCTTAATTTTTATTTGAAACAAAGATTATATTCAATTGCCCTTGGCAGTGATGCCATGGTTACACATTTGTATGATGGAATAACTGCTAGTCAAAATTGATTGCAGGGCAAATGAAATTTTCTGCTGAACTTGAGGTATCATTTTTATCAAATTATATAGGTTAATTTCTTAGGTATCACAAATTAGGCTTACAAAACTAATCTATAAACTAGTTCCCTAAATTAACATTGTACAATATGGCTTTTGACATTCTGGGTTTGTCAGCTCACTTTGCCTATGTTAATACCCTTATTATAGCACCAGACCATGATTCCTATGGTGTTTCATTACTATGGAGATATTTAGTTAAAAGCCTTTTAAACCAATATGTCTGGAACAATTGACAGATCTAATCCAATAAACTTAACATAAAAGTAGGAAAGGGTCCAACTTCAAGATTGCAAGAGCTCTGAAATGTAGAGGGACCTGAGTGTCCTAATGTAAGGTGTGCAAAAGTCCATTGTGCAAGTCACTAGGAAATATAGAACAATTTTATTGTTTATTGTTGGGGAAATTAAAATCTAAAGTAAGATTATAATTCTTTTATATAAGGCATTGGTGAGACCATTTCTGAAATATTTTATATTGTATCGATCACTATATTTAAGAAAGGATGCAAATGCTTTGATATAGTTCAGATGAATACCTGGGGTGGCTAGGTTATCTTATGAAGAACTGTTTAACAAGCTAGGGTTGCAACTGCCGTACTTTAGAAAAGTGAAAGATGTATGTGGATGGAATGTTTCCTACTGTAGGAGATCCTAAACACAAATCAAAGAAGCACTATTTAATGGAAGTCCCCTCAATTGTTTAAAATAAAGATTCATTCCATTTAAGAAGGAGGAAATTCTATTTTTCTTCTAGCAGTTTATTCCTCAATGGCTCTGGTAGCAGATACTTTGAATTGTTTTGGAACAGAGGGTGGATAGATTCTGTATAAGGAGGTAAAAAATTATCACCCTATAGCCAGAGGCCAGAGCTAAGTATACAGTGTCCTACAATGAACTATCTTCATTTGCTATATCATTAATCTTCTTTCCACTAAATACTTGGAAATGAGAACTTCGAAACTTCTCTTTATGTTAATATTTTTCTATGAAAATGAACCATTTTGGATTTTCCCACATTTAATTATTTTAACCAGATCTTTGCCTACTCACTTCATCTGCAGTTTATGTCTCCTTTTATGGCTTTCTTGTCTCCCCTTTGCAATGTGGATCGTCTAAGTGAGATTCCTTGAATAGCAAGAAGGCCAAAGTCAAAGTTCAAAGTTACAAGTACATATATGTCACCATATACTGCCCTGAGATTTGTTTTCTTGCATGCATACTCATTAAATCCAAGAAACACAATGGAATCAATGAAAGACCACACCTAGCAGGATGAATAAACAACCAATGTGCAAAAAATAACAAACTGTGAAAATACAAAAGAAGAAAAAATGAAATAATAATAGCAGTAAATATCAAGAAGGTGAGATGAAGAGTCCTTGAAACTGAGTTCAGAGATTGTGGAAACATTTTGATGATGAAGTGAGTGAAGTTGAGTGAAGTTATCCCCACTGGTCAAGAATGGTTGAGGGGTTATAACTGCTCCTAAACCTGGTGGTGTGGGTCCTGAGGCTCCTGTACTGATTTTCTGATGCCAACAGTGAGAAGAGAGTATTGCCTGGGTGATGGGAGCCCTTGATGATTGACTCTGATAATGACGTTTATAGATTCATGAAAATACTACCAGCTGTATTTTTCCCTTCAAGTTTACAGAATATGCTGACTTGAACATGTATTGTCATTATTTCTTCAGTGCTGGGTCAAACTCTATATTGGTTCTATTGTTGTTTTTTTGTTTTTACTGTGAACGCTTGCAAAAAATGAATATCAGGATTTTACTTTGATAATAAATTTACTTTTGAAATGGTGAACGTTTTTTTGACTTTGGTTGTGTCTTCACAAGATTGGTTGCAACAGTTTAAGATGCTAGTTTAACAAGATCTCTTCAAGACACTTAACAATGGGTATTGTTTATGGGCCTCTCTGCTAATGGCTTTACTTATACTGACCCTTATGTTATGCTGTTTAGATGGGAGAGACTGATAGCATTTATAAAGGGGCTAATTAATACTTTGAAAATCTTAAAAAAAACTTGTTGCTCCCTCAAAGTTGTTGCTACATGTCATGGAGACATTAATTATTTTACTGGGTTAATAAAGATACAATTTAAAGTGTTTTTAGCCTCTTCTTTCTAATCTCACCCCTTACCAATACAAAATGAGCTGATGCCTCCATTAAGAGGAGAATCAACTTTGTGACAGCGACAAGTAATAAATTTGCAGTTGATGTCGGTTAATTATTGGTCTTTTAAACTCAGGCAATGGAGATAATTCTCCAATTCTTCTTCATAATTGTGTTTTGAAATCTTCAATGTGCAGTGGTGACAACCAGTTTAATATGTAATCTGAAAGACGGCAGTCCCTTAGTACATCACAAGATACACATGATATATGGAGTGAAAAGTGAACCCACAAACCTTTTCCCTAGAAAATGAGTCCCTGCTTATTCTATATCAACAGGTTCCCCTCACCATCTAGAATCAGTAGCCTCATGAGCACATTCAGTTGCTCAATTGACCAGAAACAAATCTAGCAGAAAAGTAATTACAGATGAGAAATAAGACAAATATAAAAAAATCACAACTAAAATTATCTCCAAAATATCTGCTAAATTTTTCAAAGCTTAGTGTGTCATCTTTGCCTTGACATGAAAATCTTTATAAAATTGAATTTAGATTGCAACATTTTATGGCCAATAAGTAAAAAGATTGTGCTGGTCAACAGTACATTAAAACTCTTTTCCTCAGTGTTTTTCCACCAACTCAAATAGTATCTCATTTTCAGTGACCATATTTTTAATTCTTACTATATCAATATCCATTATATTTTAATGCTATATCACAGTTTTAAATTACAGTTATAATTTTTCCAATTTCATCTTTATTAACACCGCAAAATAAAACAATTTCTACACATTGCAAGCAGTAACTTTGAGGTAGCAAGAAGTTCTGTAAGTATTTTTAAACTTTCTATTTTTATTTAGTATTTGTCCATCTCATCTGGTATCCATAATGTTATGACCATAAAATATCTGAGAAATTTGTATACATTATTCTGGAGGCAAGGGATAGATCTAAGAATTCTGTTTATGCAATCGGGCGAATGGGTTATCAATCCATGGAAGCTAATTCCCTGGTGTTCTGAAAGTCAATCCTACTTCTAAGGTGGTCCAAGCAGCTGGCACTGCCAACCTTGTTCATCACAGTTGTTCTTTTGTTGTCCCAGTTTACTGTGCTAGAATATGAGACTTATAGCAGTTTAATATACCAAGAAGTTAAAACTACAATCAATAATAACGACATGCTAACCTAGATTGTGGTAAAGCACTAAAGAAGTTTAAAATATTATTGGACTTTACATTCCAGCTTCTACTTTGGTCAATAATCAGCAACACTTAGAACATGGTTTTATAAAAAGTATCAATTCATAACTGAAAAATGGTTACACTAATCTTCAGAAATTAAATAGATGGTTTATAAGTTATTTTGTTTGTGACCATTTTTACTAGTTGTCCAGCGTCAGTTTTGAACTACGTTCTCTAGTGTTTCTTCCTAGGTTTAAAATAGTAAGTGGGTTTCAGGGACATAAACGGAGAAATGTGACAAAAATGTCAACTTAACCTCTTTCTCAGCCACCCTGGAGATCAGTGACTTGGAAGATCCAAGATACATTTTCCCTTTTAGGTTCACTAACATGCTGCTCAAGAAAGCCATCATGGATGCATTGTATAAAAATCCTCCTCAAGACTTCCTTGACCAACCTGATTCACCCAATCTATGTGTAAGTTAAAATCCCCCATGACAACTGCCGCTCCGTTCTTACAAGCCTCAGTTATTTCTTGGTTAATTGCCTCTGCCGCTGCAATATTTTTATTTGGTGGCCTATAGACAACACCCACCAGTGATTTTTTCCCTTTACTATTCTTAATCTCTACCCAGATGGACTCAACATTCTGCTCCGTAGATCATATATCGTCTCTCACAATCGTCCTGATCTCATCCTTAATTAAGAGTGCCATCCCGTCTCCTTTGTCTTCCTGCCTATCTTTTCGTATACCTGATAGCCTTGGATATTTAATTCCCAGTCATCTCCAGCTTGCAACCAGGTTTCTGTAAAGGCCACTAAATCATATGCCTTGGTACTGATCTATGCCACAAGTTCACTAACCTTGTTTTTAATACTACGGGCATTTAGATAAAGTGCCCTTATACTCATTGTCCTTTTAGAATCTCGTGACCTATGCGACTTTTGATTTTTACTTCCCTCTTCTTTTCTGTGTAGGTTCCTATCCCCCTGCCATATTAGTTTAAAACCTCCCCAACAGCACTAAAAGATTCCAACACGCTATTCTGACATGAGATGAGGAATTCTCTGTGCCTACACTTTACTGCCATCACTAAAAAACTTAATATTTTCTAATTATCAATTGCTCTTTATGGGAGCTTATTTAGAACTTGGGTGCCACAATATCTACATTGCAATGTTTATTTTAGTTCAAAAGTAATTAGTGCCAGAAGATTTTCAGCCATTCTGAGTTTGACATTACATCTGTCAATAACTGGACTAGGGAGTATTGAAATTTCAACCGATGCTAAAAAAATGTCTTTGCCTGCATTTCTCCATGTACAAATTAGGGATTTTAGGACTTTTGCTTGTGCAAGTAAGCTAGAGCTTCCTGAGAGAGGGGACTTTGCTAGTTATTGAGTCGAATAGAGGTACATGTGTTGTTTTGGTCCAGAAATGACTGATTTGGGGTTAACATTTCAGAACATGGAGCACAGGGTCATGAGCATTGATACTGACCCTTTTACCCAACAAGTCCATGTTGACCATTACATCCACGTATCCAGTCCAAATTTCCTCTATCCATCTAAGCCTCAACCCAGCATATCCTTATCCAACTACATATGCCCCTTATTTGTCAAATACATGTGATCAGCTATTTCTCTTGGTAAATTCACCTGTACTTGGTTTGGGCAGATCCAAGTTTGTCCATGGTAAATTCTACTCTTTATTTCTCAGTAATTTCTCCTTTACTTAAGTTGGGCTGATCCAAGTTTGTCTGTGTTTCTGTGGCTGAAAGTAGGTGAGTGAGGTTGCCTTATGAGGGGCAGGAGCATCTTGCAATCTCGGCATCAGCAACACTTTTTTGTGGATGCAAGATGTCATGAGAATAGCATATAATTAACATTCAATTTTAATTACTGTTATTAAATATAGACCATAAAATACGTTTATTGTGTAGTACAGAAGTGTGCATATACAGTAATGTTAAAAATCTTGAGCACAATGTGGGAGACGATAACTTTCAAGATAATGTTGTATCAGCTATTGCTGTTAATTGAGAGTTGAAATCATTCAATAAATGACACTTGGTTGGTAGTGCTGTCTTTGTTTCTTACCTCTGTGTGCTGTATGTCACCTATGATCAATGTCAGAGTCAAGTTTATTGTTAAATGCAGAAGTACGTGTATGAACAGGTGCAGAGAAAAATGAACGTGCACACTAATGTGCATCACAGGCACATAACATCATATAAGATTTCAAAATTGTTTTTTGTCATTTTTCATTGCACAAGTTTAATAGAGATCAAAATAATTGTTATCCAGATTCGATGCAGCATAAGTAAAAAAAACCCACACACACAATAAGCATAAAGAACACAATAAAAATCAGAATCAGAACGAGGTTTTATATCATCAGCATATGTTGTGAAACTTGTCTTTTTGGCAGCCATACGTTGCAAAATATAATAGGCAAAACATGAATCATAGTTTATATATGTGTAATACTTACTGTAATGTTTTTCCATATAAATAAAAATATATAAATATTACATATATTAATACACACACATACATATATTCTATTAGTTAAGTTAAGTAAGTAGTGCAAAAATAGAAATAAAAAAGCAGTAAGGTAGTGTTTATGGGTTCAATGTCCATTCAGAAAGAAGCTGTTCCTGAGTAGTTGAATATGTGCCTTCAGGCTTCTGTAACTGCTTCCTGCTGGCATCAATGAGAAAAGGGCATGTCCTGCGAGATATAGATCCTTAGTGATGGATGCTGTCTTTTTGAAGCATTACTCCTTGAAGATGTCCTAGATACTACTGAGACCAGTGCCCATGATGGAGCTGACTATAAGTTTACAACTATCTGCAGCTTATTTCGATCCTGTGCAGGAGTCTCCTCCAACACCATAACAGACAGTGATGCAGCCAGTTAGAGTGCTCCCCACGGTCCATCTGTAGAAACGTGTAAGTGTCTTTGGTGATAAACCAAATCTCCTCAAACTCATAATGGAATATAGCCACTGTTGTGCCTTCTCTATAGCTGCATCAATATGTTACGTCCAAGATAGATTCTCAGAGACAGTGACACCCAGGAGCTTAAAAAAACACAATAAATATAAATACATAAGATTACTATGTATGCATAGAGTGACTGTTTGTACATAAAGTAATGCGCAGTACAGGAGTACCTGTGTCTAGCATCACTTTATGTACATACAATCAGTCTATCTACTTCAGTAACACTATGAACAGTGGTGGTGGTGAGTGTAATGGGGTTGGTTAATGGTTGGAGGTGTTGATCAGCCTGATGGCTTGGGAGCATATTCGCAAGAAAAGCATAAATTATACATGATTTTTACAAGAAAGAACACAATTAGAACAAAAAAAGGTTCATTTTAATACAAAGTACTCAAAATGGTTTTATTAAGCTGTAGTGATGACTTTAGCAATAGCTCCAGTGAATTTAAAATGTACACAGGAAACAGAACCAGGTGAGTCTGATGTCAGCCTTCCCTAACAATCAGTGGACTGTCAGAGTTTTACTGTAGGCAGGGAAGAATATACACTAATTTATTACTTTATAAGGGAAAGTGAGGCAAAGCATTTAATATGCACATTTACAAACTTCATATCATATGTTATGACTTATCATGCATATACCAAACACAGTTCTTAATTTAGCTTTCAATAGAGAGTGAATTGTTTTATAATTTACATATGTGATTTTACTTGGTGAGCAGTAACAAGCTTGCAGGCAATCTAGACCACACTATCCTTTCTTAAATGGTACATGACTCAAAATTTTATCTCTAAGAAATGGTGTTCTGCATTAGGGTCTGTGCATAACTGAGTCTTTGGGTTTGTGTCTGTCAAAAAACTCTCTTTCATAAACTTCAGTTCTGAATGCTATTTAATTACTTTTATTGTTGCATCATTTGTTATTTTTTTGCTCTCTGTTCATTGGGTGTTTGGCAAACTTTTGTAAATGGGTCCTTTGTTCTGTGGCTGCCTGTAAGCAGACAAATCTCAAGGTTGTATAATGTATACATACTTTGATAATGAATGTACTTTGAACTTTGAACTCAATGAACAACGCTATGTAAATGCAATCTTTATTTTTTTCTGTACTATTTTCCATACTATTTCACACAAGTGTGAAATATTTTACTCAATGAGTTTTATTAATTGTTTAAAGGCAAAATACAGCATGAAATCTAAAGAGAATTTCCCCTAAAAATTGGCATGTACTTTTGCTCACTGAATGTTACAGATTTATTCATCTTGAAAGATTAATGCAATTTCTGATCTTGTGTGTTGTAGTTGTTTCTTCGGCAAGAACTAATGCTGTCCTTATACCAATATCAAGGATCTGATCTCAGTTGAGATCAGGTCAGAATCAACCTCTTTTAACAGAAATGGTTGAAAAGGGAGCCATTCTGCCACAATGTAGCTACTGTAGTAGTTCCTCCAGCATCTTGTGTGTGTGCCTGGATTTGCAGCATCTGCAAATTTTCTCTTGTTTGTGGAGGGAATTTTAAGAGGCATTTAGATAGGCATATGAATGTGAGGGAAGTGGAGGGAAATGGACATTGTGTAGGTAGAAGGGGCCAGTTATTTGATTACTAATTTATTCGGTTCAGCACTACATTGTGGGCCGAAGGGCTTGTCCTGTGCTGTACTCTTCTATGTTTGATAGTCATGTAGTTTTAATAAAGATGACATGCCATTATATCAGAGACAATATTACATAATATGAGTCCATGAACTAACCTTCCTATGGAAATCCTGGATTGATTTTTTGCCTGGAGAACCTCAAGGTCATTAAACTGTTCTCGGGCTTCCAGCCGGGTACGTGTATCAATTTTACCTGATGTTTCAATGACAGCCTTTGCCATCTTCATCAGGGATGATGCCTGGGCATGTCTAGTCCAGTTCTATTTACACCCGGTCGTCCGTTCCTTCTGATTGGTTTGTCGTCATCCAATCAGGTTTCTGCTGTCTCACCTTGTTTACAATCAAATTCCAGTTCTTACTTCGTCTTTATTAAAATTATTTTCCTCTAGCTTTATTTCAATGCTTCCTTCACCAGGTGGCCCCAAAAGCCCTTAGTGTGGCACCAGTAGTTTTGTGCTTTTGAGGTCAATTCTATGGCCATTGTGAATGTAATGTTCTGCTACCGCTGATTTTTCGGGGTAACCCAACAAATACACTTCCTGTGCTCTTTGATGTGAGTTTCCACCGTGCCAATATACTCTGCTCCACATTCTCAGGGAATCCTGTGAACGCCAGCCATTCAGAGTCCCAGGTCATCTTTGATCTACATAAGCTGTGATTTGAGCTTCCTCACAGGTTTCTGGATTAATCTGATATTTTTTCAGGATCCTAGCGATCCTTCTGGAAATTGTGAAAATATAGGCAAGACAGACAAAAGTGATGGGTTCCTCCTCATTTTAAAGTTTTCATGGTTTTTCCATTGGCCCTTTTAAGGGCCCGATTGATATTGTTCACCTTGTAGCCACTCTGTAGGAACATCGTACATAATCATCTTTTTTTCCTTGTGGAGATTATCCTGGTCAGAAATAGATGACCTGGGACTTAGGATGGCTGAAGTTTACAGGATTCCCTTTGAATGCAGAGCAGCATATATCAGCCAGACACAGTGGAAACCTGCATCAAGGAGCACAGGAGAAATCAGCAGTAGCGGATGATTGCATTTGCTATGGCCATAGGATTGATTTCAACAGCCTGAGCTACTGTGCTGTGCCAGTGGCATCTGGGACCATGTGGTGAAGGAAGCATTGAAATAAAACTAGAGGGAAAGAATTTTAGCAAAGACAAAGATCTCACTCTAAGTAAGACCTGGAATTCAATTGTAAACAAGGTGGGAGAACAGAAACCTAATTGGACGAGGACTAACCAATCAGGAGGGACGGACTACAGGGGTATAAATACCACCAGAGTAGACATGCCTATGTATCATCCCTGATGAAAGTGGCAGAATTTGTAATCGAAACATTGGTTAAAGTTAATATCTGTACCCGGCTGGAAGCCTGAGAAATTTATTTGTCATTATCGCCAGAAAAGCACTAGATCGTTTTCTCATGGTCATTATTCAAATCCTAAATAGTTAAATTAGGAAACCATATTCTATAATTCCGGTAACTCTTACACTGGAACCAGGTAAATTGATCACAAGAGCATAATCATGTTTTAAAAATCCCACTGGTTACTAATTTCCTTTACTTAAGGGGACTTTTGCCAGCCTACATATGCCTTGTCTCATACAATATGGTTAACTCTTAATGCTTTCAGAAGCATAGGAAATCTTTATGTTGTTCAGATAATTAGAGATGCTCTAAGGCAGTCTTGTTCATGTCATTCATGTTCTGATAATTAAACAGATCTGTGATACCAGTGAGCACAAGCCATTGTAGTTGTATTCTGTGATAGTCTGAACAACCTCAGTTTTGCCAGGTTTTATTTAAAATAGCAACATTAACAACAAGACAGAACATTTCTGGCAGAGAATTGGCAAAATATATCAATGTAATGGTGCACTGCCAGGACACCATTGGCTCTTAGCTTGGGGACCTCTGTAGCTTCTACTTTTTATTAAATGATGTGCTTTTCCCTGGTCATACAGCCCATCACTAATTGCTCTTGAGAGGAGGATAGCCAACTATTCCTTTAAACTGCTGCAGACTGTGTAGTGTTGAACAAAGAGTCGCAAGATGTTAACCCAGCAAAAAAGAGGGAGTGACATCAGGACAGTGTGTGACTTAGATGGGAAGTTTCAAGAGTATTCATAGTCATAGTCATACTTTATTGATCCCGGGGGAAATTGGTTTCGTTACAGTTGCACCATAAGTAATAAATAGTAATAAAACCATAAATAGTTAAATAGTAACATCTAAATTATGCCAGGAAATAAGTCCAGGACCAGCCTATTGGCTCAGGGTGTCTGACCCTCCAAGGGAGCGGTTGTAAAGTTTGATGGCCACAGGCAGGAATGACTTCCTATGACGCTCTGTGTTGCATCTTGGTGG
The DNA here is from genome assembly GCF_963921235.1 of Mobula hypostoma. Lineage (NCBI taxonomy): Eukaryota > Metazoa > Chordata > Chondrichthyes > Myliobatiformes > Myliobatidae > Mobula > Mobula hypostoma. The sequence goes on along the minus strand of NC_086101.1, from coordinate 82,495,843 downwards.
AATGAGTCTCTGGCTGAATGTACTCCTGTGCCCATCCAGTACATTATGTAGTGGATGGGAGACATTGTCCAAGATGGCATGCAACTTGGACAGCATCCTCTTTCAGACACCACCGTCAGAGAGTCCAGTTCCATCCCCACAACATCACTGGCCTTACGAATGAGTTTGTTGATTCTGTTGGTGTCTGCTACCCTGCTACCCTATTCATGCATCTGTTGCCTTTGTTCTTTTGAGGCAGAAGATGAGGCAGATCTCAGCAAAGAAGTAAAGTGCGCCTTGTGCTCTGGTGGTGGGGATATTGAATATTTAGGGTGGTGGATAGAATCCTAATCATGCTAATTATTTTGACCTAGATGTCTTTGAAGTTCTTAAAACTTCACCTACACAGTTGTCTATCATATTCTTGATGTATACCTAATAGGTGTTGAAAGGACATGGGAGAGACAAGAGGTGAATTATTTATTGAGGAGTAACAAGCTGCGATGAATAACTGCACAGAGATGTATAACATACTTCAAAACATTTGGACTTAAACAGGAGGTTCCTGAAAGATAAGCATTGGTATAAAACTTCTATGAAGTTAATTTTGCATTACAGCCAATGCAAAGTACACTGAAATTCTAGATTTTTCATATCTACTAGGTTCTTCTAGTATATTCTAGGTTTTTCATATCTGCTTATTCTCCCTCAAATATCACAAGTTAATATCACAGAAGTGAAGAGCGTTGAAACACCTTCATGGATGTTCCTAAGCCCAACTGCAAAAGGAAGAGTGTTGGGCATGGGGCTAGCAATCCATTCCATAAAATCCCAGAGCCACAGAAATGCCAATAGAAGCTTCAAGTGCATCATTCACAGACGAGGAAGGATCTTTGCTTAGCAGATGTATGAAGTTGTGTGGTAAAAACAGAGCCACAGGACTAATCAACTTTGATAAGCATGAGAAAGTCTGCAGATGCTGGAAGTCCAAAGCACCACACATTGAAAGCTGGAGGATCTCAGCAGGTCAGGCAGCATATATGGTAATAAATAATCAATTGAGGTTTCAGGCTAAGACCCTTCATCAGGACTGAAATGGATGGGAGAATATGCCAGAATAAAAAAAGTGTGGGGGTGAGGGTGGTAGAGAAGGAGGATAGCTAGATGGTGATAGGTGAAGCCAGGTGGGTAGAAAAGATAAAGGGCTGGAGAGGATTGCAGGAAAACAGCATCAACCTTCAGCCCAGGATAGAGGACTCTGGTGAGCTGCTGTCACCCCAATAAGGGGCGAGGAGCTTAAGAAGAAGAAGGTGAAGAAAAGCATTGTCATTTATTTTCTTAATGATAATTTTGATGCAATCATTGTTATTCACTGTCAACAGGAAAAAGACAGCATGCACAGCTGGATGGAAAACTGGTGGAGTTTAATCTGGAAATGCATGAAATGGTACATTTTGGGAGATCAAGCTTGAAGGCTGAGTACAAGGATATTAGCAGAATTCTTAGCAACGTGGAGGAATGGAGTGATATTAGGGTGCACGTTAATAGATCCCCCAAAGTTGCCACAAAAGTTGGTAGGGTGGTTAAAAAAGTATCTGGTGTGCTATCCTTAATTAGATGGGCAATAAAGTTAAAGAGCTGCAAGGTAATGTTGGTATCATTATATGTGCAAGCACCAGAGAGAATGCAATGGAGATTTACTGGGGTCTGACTGGATTAGAGAACTTGGTTCATCAGGAAGGCTTAAGTGAGCTAGGGATTTTATCTTTGGAGTGAGGGAGAATGAAAGGCAACTTAAAAATTGTGTACAAGATTATGAGCAGGACAGCCAGCACCTGCTTCCTGGGATGGAAATAGCTAATATCAGAGGACATCTATTTAAGGTGATTGGAGGAAAGTTTAGAGGAGATGTCAGAGGTAGGCTTTTTACACAGAGGGTGGGAAGTACCATACTGCCCGGAGTGATGATAGAGCAGGGGTTCTCAACCTTTTTGTGACATGGAGCCTTACCAGAAACAAATAGGTCCAGGAACCCCAGTTTGGGAATCCCTGTGGTAGAGGCAATTAAAATGGGGACATCTAAGGCACTCTTCGTGTAGAAGTCATGTATCTATTTTCTGTCTATCTGTATTGCATTCTGTGTTGCATGTTTATTATGGGTAATTTGTCACATGGGCTGGGATGTGGTAGAAGCAGATGAGTATAGTTACATATTCACCTTTTGTCTAAGATCAGTTTAGTGCAGTCAGAGCCAGGAAGTGAGTCGGGGGGTAGGGGGTGATATTTTTTTGCTGACCATTAATTTCTCTTAATAATATCGTTAATTTCTCTATGATGCTCACTTCACTAATTCTGATTGGTTACACTAATTGGAACGTTAACTTCACTGTAAGACTAATATTAGTTTCTTAGTTTTTTATTGCTACAAGATCTTCATCTTTGCTGGTTTTGTAATAAAGTATCAAACATACCTTTTTCGACTTGGAATTTAGTTACTTGGAAGTGCGTCATTCAGTATCGGCTATCATACTAAGTCTCTGAGCAATTTTGGTTTGTTTTCAAGTAATTGCTACATTTACATAATCGTACGAATGTAAGAAAAATAGAGAGTTATGTGCTTTGTAGGAGGGAAGGATTTTAGACTGATCATGGAGTATGTTTATGTAGATCAGCAAAATGTTGTGTGGTGAAGCGCCCATACTGGGCTGTACTTTTCTATGTTCTATGTTAAAGCAGTATATCAATGCTTTGTTGCTATTATCAATATCAAAATGCTCATTTTTAAGGTAATTGTTTATGAAAATGTGACATTTAAAAGTAAAATAATATGTTACCACTTTGAAAAACTGTGATTTGAGGGGAAGTTTTCTTTTATGCAGACTGGAACACATCTGGAAATTTCTCCCAGAGGAGATGATGGAGTCAGATACAATCACTACATTTCAGAGACATTTAAATAAGCACTTAGAAAAGAAAGGCACAGAAGGATACAGATGTAATGTGGTTGAATGGGATTAGTGTACATACATGGGCAAAAAGTAGGAAAGGGTGTAATGAGTGAAAGATCCCATTTCACTGTCGAACAGCCCTATGACTTTCAAACTCACTTAACTTCTGCAGTGACCTTCATGGGACTTAGGGAGATTGGGTGATTCGGCCTTGCAAATTTAATAGTAGAGGGGTTGGGATGAGCAGCTGATGAGACTCTATTGTTAAATATGATGGTTGTCACTTGTGAGATGTGAATATACATGTTTTTTCTCAGCTAAACCTAATTATTGTCTCAATCTCATAATGTGTGTTGAAACATTTCTGAAGGCTTTATCACTGTCCTTACAGTGGCACCAGTAAACCTCTAAGTCTAGGTTCACATTAGGTTTGGAGTATTGGTCTCATTAACCACAAAATAAACGCAATGTAGTTAAAGCCATAATACTGTTTTGGAAAGATTGATATTGCAAAAAATATTTCAAAGTTTAAAGTTACCTTATTATCAAAGTACATACAGTATATGCCACCATATACAACACTGAGATGCATTTTCTTGAGGGAATACTCAGTAAATCCATAATAGAATAATAATCATAACAGAGTCAATGAAAGACCACATCAACTTGGGTGCTCAGCCAGTGTGCTAAAGACACATAAATGCAAATACAAAAAGAAAGAAATAGTAATAATAAACAAGCAATAAATAAATAGTGATTATATGTGAGCTCAATCTCAATGTTTAAGAGAAGTTTGGATGACAACGTGGATGGGAGGGGTATGGAGGCTATGGTACTGGTGCAGGTCAATGGGGCTAGGCAGTTTAAATGGTTTGGCATGGACTAGGTGGAATGAAGGGCCCGTTTCTATACTGTACTTTTCTATAACTCTATAACATGAGATGAGGGTCCTTGAAAGTGAGTCCAAAGGTCACGCACGCATTTGAACTAACCATCACCAAACCTCATAAGTCTTTTGCATAAATGTAGTATAGATAAAATAACACTTAATAGATAATGTCTTTTAAACCTATAAAACAGATGGATTTGAAATTTTTTTAATATTACAAATCTCTCCAATCAAATCATATAATTTGATGAACGGCAATACAGGGACATACTGTATTTCATTGCGGCAAACATTTCATATAGTTGAGTTGAGTTGTTCTCTGATCTTGGCTATTTACTTGCAAACATTTCTTCACCGTACGAGGAGACATCATCAGCACACTAATGATGTCTCCTCATACGTTAATGAAACATTTGAAGTAAATTGCTAAGATTGGAGAACAACTCAACCCAATCATCGATCACCTGAACTACACTTTTTCCAAGTTATTTCCAACATTTCAAATATTTATCAGGACCTGCTGCTATTCTATACACTCAGCAAGCTTTGAAAGCACTTTGTACTTTAAATGTTACAAGATGATCGATAGGGAAGAGCGGTGAAAGGGTTAGTCATCTCTGCATTAACACACAGATAATTATGACTAAGACTTAATTGTAAATGTAGAGTACCTGGGAAGAATATTGCCAGGATTATTCATCTTCATTTGCAAACTGTTATGTTGTTCCGTTTTTAGGCATCCTGGTATTAGCAAGGCTTACGTTCCACATTAGGCTTAGTTTAGGCAAAGGAGAGGACATGATTGGTCATGGGAGAATATAGGCAGAAAGTTGTACATTTCCTATGATGTAAAAGTATATTATACTGTGGCATGAGTGATTACACTGGAGAATGTGGGGCTATGGAGAATAATAAAAATCAGCCTGGACTAATTTCCTTTGAACAACTGAGCGCATATAGGTCATTATTTCCTGTAATCCACAGGCTTCAGTGCATGGCTCTCAGTTCTGAGCCAAAAAAAAAACAAAGAAAAAAAAGAAGCAACAGACTTTGGAGAGGCCGAAGGTCAACTTTCTATTTAAAGAATGAAACATTAGAACTTTTTTTTTGCTATCAGGAGTACAGCAAAACAGCTCAGGATCTGAAATAATATATATAATGACAGAAAATGCCAGGTTCTAAGAGGTTGAAAATGCCAGATGAAACGTTTTTGCAGCGTATAATTTGATAATTAGTTTTAGCATCAACTGTATGTTTTACTACATGCAAATGGCTCCAGGGAAGAAGCTAATGAAAGAGTGGGGACAGGAGAGATCTTTATTCCAAAGCGACGCCTCCACATAGGTCACTGGAATTCATTTGTCTACATCCTGGACAGCACGTAGGAAATAAAAACGAGACGGCTTGGGATCTTAGAATGGAATGCAAAGGGGCATGGGAATCATGGAGTCACGGTGGTACCAGAGCAATCTTGGCTGAGCTTAAAACGAGACGGCACCATTAGACTCCTTAAACTACAGTAAATTGGTGCCCATATCAGACTACCTATCTGCTGCCGTCTGTGCAATAGGCTGAGAAAAAGTGTGTGGGTTTGAGACAATGCCTGAAGCAGTGCTGTGGTGCACAGAGTGGCCCACATGCTTCTCTACTTCCACTGCTATTAAGTGACCTCAGCAACAATCAAGTGTACTGTTACAGTTCATTTCAATAATTAAACAGTTCAGGGATGTCAGTGCTTTACGCTGACTGTCAATAAGGCAACCCTAGGCCACAAATTATTCTCATACAAGATTTAGTAAGGTAGGTTAAATTCCTGAAAGCTAAATTACAGGAACATAAATGCTTGGATTTGCTTGTTAAAGTGTTATTAAAGAATTTTTATATGCTATTTTCCCCCCATTCAGCTGAGCCACCATGAACTTAGAGGGTAATGGTTATTTTATTTATGAAATCATAATTGACTCTCCAGCTTTTCTATTTCCTACCCCAAGAAATTAAAATGCTGCCTTTGTCTGTGACATATACAGCCTTTCCACATTTAAAACATTTGGGATTGACATTTTTCTGTCAAAGTAAGGATCCAAAAGCTCTCAAAAATAATAAAGCATATTTGCCTAAGAAATGAAAGGCACATTTTTAGATATGTTAAGCCTCCAGTTAGTGAAGAGCTTGTTCAAGAATCCATCAACAAGAAATTCAATAGCTCATTAGATTTGTGGTGGTGCCATGCACAACAGAAAAAACCTTGCATTTTAAAAGGCTGTTCCTTGGTACTCTTCACCATTGTGGAGAATGCAAAGAAAACCCAGGCATTCCAGGTTACTGGCTATGTTTTGCAAAGGACTGATTAAGAGGCAGGGGTGTGATGGATGGTTGGAGATTGTTTTAGGAGCAATCACCCAAGATTGTTATTTAGGGAGATCTGCTTTGGGTGTGGAGGTTGATCTGCAATCAGTAGGTTGAGGGGACTCTGGGAGGCTGATAAAGTAGCTAGGGATTGTGTGGTAGATTGGGAATCAGATATTTCCTTTTTCATACTAATTTGTATGAAAGATGGGTAGGGATCATTGGGGTACGGAGATGATCTATTTAGCAAATTAGTGTGTGAAGAGAATAACGTCCTAACCTACTCAACCTTTCCCTGTAACTCAGATCTTCAAGACCCTGCAACAGCCTTGTAAACTTTCTCTCCATTAGTTCAATCTTATTGTCATTTTTTTCTGTAAGCAGGTGATCAAAACTGCACACAATACTTCAAACGCCTTAAGCATCTTCTACATAACATTTCCAACTTCTGTACTCAATACTTTCATTTATGAAGGCCGATGTGGCAAAAGCTTTCTTTATGACCCCATCTACCTGTGATACCACTTTCAAAGAATTATGCATTTGTATTCCCAGATTCCTCTGTCCTACCACACTCCTCAGTGCCCCTGCAATTTCTGCACTTGGTTCCCATGGGATTTGAGGGAACACATTGTCAGGCCCTGGGGATTTATCTACCCTAATTTTCCTCAACATAACAAACACCTCCTTTTCTGTAATCTGTAAAGGGTCCATGACTTTGCTGCTGTTTACTTCTGTAGACTCTGTGTCCATCTCCTAAACAAATGCAGATGCAAAAAATCTACTTAAGGTCTCCCCAGTCTCTTTCGGCTCCATGCATAGATGAGCACTCTGATATTCCAGAGGACTAATTTTGTCCCTTGCTATCCTTTTTTTCCTAATATATCTGTAGAAGCCCTTAAACTTCCCCTCTACCTTGTCTGCAGGAGCAGTTTTGTGCCTTCTTTGAGTCCTCCTGATTTCCTTTTCTTGCATTTCTTATACTCCCCAAGTACCACATTTGCTTCTTCCTGCCTATACCTGCTATGAACTACTTCCTTTCCACTAGGACCTCAATATCTCCCTAAAAACAAGTTTCCCTAAACCTGCTATCTTTACTTCTTATTCTGACAGGAACATACAAACCCTATACTCTCAAAATTTCACGTTTGAAGGCCTCGCACTTACCAAGTACACCTTTGCCAGAAGACAACCACATTTGCCAGATCCTTTCTGATACCATCAAAATTCATCTTTCTCCAGTTTAGAATCTCAACCGAAGAAACAAACCTATCCTTCTCCATAATTATCATGAAACTAACGCCATTATGATCACTAGATGCAAAATGTTACCTTATGTAACCTTCTGCTACCTGCACTATCTCATTCCCTTATATTCCCACTATCTCTCTCTCTCTCTCTCTCTCTCTCTCAAGTTGGTGCCTCTATGGACTGATTAAGAAAATTTACCTGGATACATTTGACAATCTCTATCTTATCCTGCCCTTTAACAGTATGGAAATCCAAATCAGCCTGTGGAAAGTTAATATCCACCTATTATGACATCCTTATGTTTCTTCAACAGCCTGCGATCTCTCAACCAATTTGCTCCTTTAAATCCCTTCTGCCGCCACCCTTCACCCTCAAGGTCAAATGCAAACCATTCCTTTGGTACAGGTCCCTAATTCTCTAGAAGAAAGCCCAATGATTAAAAAACCTGAAGCCCTCCCTCCTGCATCATGTCCTCAGTCACATGTTAAACTGTATGGTCTTCCTACTTCTGACATCACTAGCACTGGGTAGGAATCCTGAGATCACAGCCCTGGAGGTCCTGTTCTTTAACATAGCAACTAACTCCCTGCACTTACTTTGCAGGACCCTGCCAACCTTCCTACCAATATCACTGGTAAACATTTTGATTTAGAAAACAATGCCTTAGGACACTGCCTTTAGACAAACACTTCCAGATGTTGGGAGCACAGTTTCTCTTGGAAATTGTAAACTTCCCCTCTAAATCACAGCCTGGTATGGAAACATCAATGCCATTGAATGGAAAATGCTACTAAAAGTAATGGATACAGCCTAATCCATCACAGATAAAGGTCTCGCTACCACTGACACATCTATATGAAACGTTGTCACAGGAAAGCAGTATCTATCATCAGGGACCCCCACCACTCAAGATGTGCTCTTTTCTCACTGCTGCCAACAGGAAGAAGGCTTAGGGCTCACACTTACAGGTTCTGGAACAGTTACTATCCCTCAACCATCAGGTTCCTGAACCAAAGACTTTAACTTCACTGAAATGCACTTGCACTGAGATGTTCCCACAACCCATGGAATCACTTTCAGGGTTTCTTTATCTCATGTTCTTGATATTTATTGCTTATATTTTTAAAAAAATTATTTCTTTCATTTTGTATTTGCACAATTTTTTGTCTTTTGCACACTGGTTGAATGCGCACCTGGTGCGCTCTTATATTGTGGACTATTCTATTATGGACTTATTGAGTATGTCTGCAAGAAAGTAAATCTCAGGGTTGTATATGGTGACATATATATACTTTGATAGTAAGTACACTCAAAATTTTCTTTCAACTTTTAACTTGTGAATATCTTCAAGGTAGTTCCACTTAAGACCAGCTCATACCTTGTCTGGTTAAAAAAAATGAAAAGCCTTTTCGGACCCACATTTGACACGTTCCAAACAATCAAACCACATTTTTGTGCTTCTAATTTAAATTATTATCTATCTGAATGGCCCACACAATTACTATATCAGTGACCAGCAAATTGTCTTCAGCTGCATGTATCATATAAATTATTATTCTTCAAATCCTCTTTGCCCTCTTCAAATGGGAATTTTGCTGTGATATTTATACTTTAAGGCTCGATATTCTACGTTGCAATTACACTGATAGGGTAAAGTGGCAGGTCTCTAAATCCTGAGCTGCTTTTGTGCTAATGATGCCTTTGTTTTTTTTTACACAAACTCCACAAACATGATTGACCCCTTTATATCTTAATTCTCTGAATGCATAAATCTCAGACTTGTACTATATGTACCCAACAACAGAGTAAACTCTGGCCGGTTAATAATGAGAAAAGATTAACAGCCTTCTGAATGACAAAGGGTCATGGCAGTGTAGAGGTAAGGTGTTTGTATGTTCTCCATGTTATTCCGTAAATTTCCTCCAGGTGCTCTGGTTTCTGCCCACATTCCAAAGGCGTATGGTTAGGGTTAATGAGTTGTGGGCACTGGAAGTGTGGCAACACAATCCTCACTGGTTTGATTTGATGCAAAACAATGCATTTCACTGTATGTTTCAAAGATCAAAGTACATTTATTATCAAATTATGCATGCAGTATGCAATGCTGAGATTCATCTTCCCACAGACAGCCATGAAACAAAGAAAACCGTGGACCTGTTCAATGAAAGCATCAGCACCAACACGCAAATAAAAAGAACAAATTGTGCAAGTGGCAAAAAAAAAGAACAAAAAGCACAAAATATTAAACATCCAACCACAGAGTCATTGAAACAGTCTAGGAATGTTCAATTTAATTCAGTTCAGTTCAATTTAGCACTGGGTCATTCGCTGGCTGCAGGCCGTAGAGCCAGTCTACCCTGATCAATTCTGCGCAAAGTTTCAAGAGTAAAATGAGTAACCAGAACCAGAAACACATATAATATTAACTGCAGATGACAATTCACAAACTGCATTGACTAAACCTTGCCCAAGACCCAAGAATCCGGCACCTTCCTCCGGGAGCAGCGAGCAAGAGAAGGAGAGAGGCCGGTCAAGTGTAGGCCGACAGAGCTGAACCCTTGCTCGCCTTCCACTCTCATCCTCATTGATTTTAATCTAGCTCGGCGCTCCAATCAGTGAGATCAGCGAGAAATGGGGTCAGTCATGGTCGTCTTGGCCTCCAGGCAGCACACACTGCTCGAAACCTCACCAAACTCTCTTGGACACAGCAAATCAGCAGTTTTCTCAATCAGGTTGAAAGCACTCTAAAATCACACGTTCCAATCGCACACAAAAGCTTAGTAGCAGAAGTTAAAGAAGTAAAAGGAGTTGTTTCATGAACTGTTTGAAGGACATCGCCTTTGGTTGTGTTACTCGCTGGCACCAGCTTCTTCGATGTACATGTGACAAATAAAACTAATCTTTAATATTATCTTTAACAAATTCACCTCACTCCTGCATGATATTCCAGACGGTGAAAACAGTTCCTTTGCATTTATTTTCAACTGGCAAAGATATCAAACTATCAATCTTTCACTTCTTACACTTTTAAACCAATTCACCAGAGTGCACCATAAAAATCTTCTTTTGTAATTTCTCCTTATGTGATTTTTATGTAATTTGGTTAAGTGTTATCAAAGTTATCCAAGTAAATTTATTTTCAAGGTCACCATATACAACACTGAGATTCATTTTCTTGCAGGCAAACACAGTAATATAAGAAACACAATAAAATCAATGAAAGAATGCACCCTACAGGGCAGACAAACAATTATATGCAAAAGACTACAAATTGCGCAAATGCAAAAGAGAAAAAGGTAATAATAATAAATAAATGAAAAAGAAACATCGAGAACATGAGGTGAAAAGCCCTTGAAAGTGAGTCCAGAAGTTTTTGGAAAGGTTCAGGGATAGGACGAGAGAAGTTGAGTTATCCCCTCTGTTTCACGAGCCTGATGGCTGAGGGGTAATGACTGTTCCTGAACCTGGTAAAGTGTGTCCTGAAGCTTCTGCACCTTCTTCCTGATGAGAGCTGTGAGAAGAGAGCACGGCCTGGGTAGTGGGCATCCTTGATAATGGATGCTGCTTTCCAGTGATAGTTCTCCATGTAGTTGTGCTTAATTGTGGGGAGGGCTTTACCCATGATGGACTGGGCTATACCACTAATTTTTGTAGGATTTTCTGTTCAAGGGAATTGTCATTTCCACACCAGACCATAATGGAACTAGTCAATATGCTCTCTATAGATATTTGTCGAAGGTTTAGATGTTGTGCCAAATCCTCACAAACTTCTAAGGAAGTAGAGGCACTGCCATGCTTTCTTCATAATGGCAATTACATGCTGGGCCCAGGACAGATCCTCTGAAATTATAACACTGAGGAGTTTAAAGTTGGTGCTCTTTTCCACTTCTGATACCCCAATAAGAACTGGCTGATGGATCTCCAATTTCCTCCTCCTGAAGTCAATAATCTGCTCCTTGGTCTTGGGGACATTGAGTGAGAGGTGGGTGTTATGGCACTCAGCTAGAATTTCAATCTCCCTCCTATTTGCTGATTCATCACCACCTTTGATTTGGCCAATGGCAGTGGTGTTGTCAGCAAACTTGATTATGGCATTGGAGCTGTGCTTAGCCTCACAGTTATAAGTGGAAAGGAACTAAGGCAGGTACACCTGTGCTGAGAGTGATTGTGGAAAAGGTGTTGCTGCTAATCCAGACTGACTGGGGTCTGCAAGTAAGGAAATCAAGGATCCAATTGCACAAGGAGGTATTGAGGCCAAGGTCTTGAAGCTTATTGATTTGAGAGGATGATGGTATTGAATGCTGAGCTGTAGTCAATAAAGAGTATTCTAATGTATGCATCTTTTCTGTCCAGGTGTTCCAAGATTGAGGGAAGAGCCAATGAAATGGCATCTGCTGTGGACCTGTTGTGACGTTAGGCAAATTAGAGTGGATCCAAGTTACTTCTCAGGCTGAAGTTGATATGTTTCATCATCAACTTCTCAAAGCACTTCATTACAGTGGAACTAGGTGTGAGATGATGATCCTTGGGGAAGGTTACTATGTTCTTCTTAGGCACCAATATTACAACTGGAAGCAGGTGGGTACCTCAGACTGTTGAAGTGAAAGATATTGGTGAACACTCCAGCCAGTTGATCAGTACTGACTTTAGGACTCAGCTAGGTACCCCATCTGGGCTGAATACTTTTCGTGTGCTCATCCTCCTAAAGGATGCTCTCTGGACTGCAATTACAGGATTATTGGGGGCTGTAGGAGCTTATGAAGGATCCTCCGTGTTGGGACAGGCAAAGCAAGCAAGAAGACATTGAGCTCATCTGGGAGCAAAACCTTGTTGTCACCTATGTTTCATGGTTTCACTTTGTAAGAGATATTAGCACTCAAGCCCTGCCACAGCTGTCAAGCATCATTCAGTGATACAAATTTAGTCCAGAAATGCCACTTTGCATGTGAAAGGGCTTTCTGAAGACTTACCTGGTGTAAAAACAAGGGTGAATGTAAGAGGATGCAGGGGAATGTGACAGTGAGCTAGGTTTACAACAAAGGATTCTAGTTGAGAAAAGCAACCTTGGTACATAAGAGAAGCACAAGAGACTGCAGATGCTGGAATCTGCACATGGAACTGAGTGGGTCAAGCAATATCTGTGAAGGGAAAGGAATAGTCGATGTTTTGGGTCAAAACCTTACTGTTGTGTCCACTAAGTTCCTCTAGTAGAGTTTTTGTTAGAAAACTTGAATAATCTGCCCAGTCTTCTAATGTTGTTTATCCATGATTCCATACTTCAGACATCAATTACTGCGTTCTAGAGTTTTGAAGTGCTCTGTCATTTGCATTTTGCTTGTTCACTGTATCAGTGGTTTTCATAAAGCTTCAGCAGATTAGTTGAATGTGGCATTCTTTTTATGTTTTCATATCTGGTACTATTCTGTAATAACTTAAATATTTTTCAAAGAATTCATTCACAGGACCTAAGATGATTTCAAAAAAAACTTTCTACAACAAGTGCTATTATTGATCTGTAATTTCTTGCTTCCCATTCAGAGCATGAAACATCAAACAGTATAGCACAGGAACAGGCCATTTGCTCCATCGTGTCTGCACCAACAATGATGCCAATCCAACTACTCCCATCTGCCTGCACATGGTCTGGTTCCTTCTTGTTTCTCCCTGTTGATAAGATTGCCCAAGTACCTCTTAAATGTTGCTGTCAAATCTGCTTCAACCACTTCCCCTCACAATGCATTCCAGCTACCTCCCATGCTCTGTGTAAAAAAAAATTGTCTCACAAATCTTTAAGCTTGTCTCCTCTCACCTTAAGTCTATGCCCTCGAATATTTGACATTTCCATGCTGTGAAAAAGATGTTAACTATCTGTGCTAGCGATGCCTCTAATTATTGACTTCTATCAGCTCACTGGTTCTTTAAGGTTGTTATATCAGGGAGTGGTAGTGGGGATAAGTTCCCGCTACCTATTAAATGCTCCCAATGGCTTGTGCCTCAAATAGCCTTTGACAACCAAGTCCAGCTCCTGGCATTCACATGTGGCTTAGCTATGTGAAGCCTGAAGGAACAGTTTCTACTGACAGGAAAAGGGACACCTTAAAACCAGTTACTTTAGGCAGATGGGGCTTATCAGCTGTGGTTGGCAGTTCACCTAGGAGAAGGAATACTCTGATCTCAACCTCTGCTGTCTTGCAGCTAAACCAACTCATGGGAAGGCCTCTGGAGTAAACCTCAAGGGAAAAATCCAGAGCTGGCCTCTCTAAGGCAGTCCTACATCAAATTCTATGCTGACTGGTAAATCCTGTGATGCTGCTGGTGCCAAAATGTGTCAGTCTCTGCCGTTCTGTTGGGTTCATCAGATGTGTGGAGAGGGGATGTTTGCTACATAGGCAACAGCTTGCTCTCCATATTGATCTCCTGGCTTGTGTGTCTGGACAGTTAGGATGTGACGTTCATCGTAGACCCTGACCAATGGAGGCCTCATTATCAGTTCAAAGGTTCAAAGGTTCATTTAATGTCAGAGAAAGGTATACAATATACATCCTGAAATGCTTTTTCTTCACAACCATCTACGAAAACAGAGGAGTGCCCCAAAGAATGAATGACAGTTGAATATTAGAACCCCAAAGTACCCCCCCCACTCCCCTCCCTCCCTCACGTAAGCGGCAGCGAGCAACAATCCCCCTCCCTCCACCGGCAAAAATAAAGCGCACCCACTACCAGCACTCAAGCGTGAGCAAAGCAACAGCAAAGACACAGACTTGCAGTTATCCCAAAGACTACATTTTTCACCCGATAATTCGACATGCTACAGGTTCTCTCTCTCCTAATAAGGGAGAAAGAGGTGACTCCATTCCATTTTCCAGCAAGCGGGGAGACATAACGAACAACTCGCTGGATTACGATGTTAAAAATCCATTATGTCGCTTTTGTCAAGCTCTGTTCCTGGAGGTTGCAAGGATCCCGGGTCCCCAGGCACACAGTAGATGTTCCGACTCCCCCAGTGATACATGGATCTCCTGTGGTGACACCAACCCTTAATTCGCCCGTCTCCAGTTGCTCGAGATCCTAGGCTTCTGAAACCATGCCGAAATCTTAGGCCGAGACTTTAGCATGCCAAATAGTGGCCGATTGTGGAGCCCTGAGAGTGGGTCCCATTCCCGTAAAGAACCGTAGTCAGCAAGTAACTCCAGGTCAGGTCTTCAAAAGAATCCTGAAAAGGAAAATTAGAGGTATTAAAGATGGAAATAGGACTGTTTTCGAAGATGCAAGCAAAGGAGTCGCTGTTGGGCGCCATAACTACTTAGCTCCACCTCACTTCAGTTTTCTTAGATGTCAAGCAAAATTAGTGGATTGTATATCTGCTTTGTAAATTAAATTGCCCGAACACATCTCTTTCACATTCACAGATGCATACTTAGTGCTTTCACTAACATAATGAAGCTACCTGGGAAGTATTGAAAAAGATCCTAAAATTTGTCCTTCATATTGTACCTATCCCATGCAGTATTTGACCTTAGCTGTGCTTGGTGTGACAGTGTGGAGGGAACTACATTTTCCACTGAGAATGTCATCCTGCACAGCACAACATCTACATTCTTTTCATCTGTTCTTTAATGTTCCTATCATCCTGCTCTTTAATTGCTCCCATTCACTTAATGATGATGTGGAAGTAGCAGTAAGGCAAGGGTTAAAGACATTATCCAGGCGAGGATGACTGTGGTGGTGTATAGTCAAACACAGACAAGGGAGACCTTTGAAGTGAGACCACCAGAGCCAAATTTGCTTACTGCAGTCAAATAGATGAGGGGGACTATAGCAGTGTGTAATCAACCTAGAACAACATAGCTTTGCTCTACACAGAAGGGGGTGCTAGAGATGGATGAGATAAGAATAATAGAAGGATGTGGGATGCACCCCAATAAGGAAGGGACAACTACTTTATAAACTTCAAAACATCATCAGCTGTCAGCTTGAAGTTTTGATTTATTTTTAACACCGCTATTGAGAATGGCAATTGATCTTGCAAGTAAGAAATTCAAGCATATACAATTTATCAGCTGGTCATTATCCATAACTGATAAGCCACTTCTGTATAAAAATAGTAGTTTTCTGTCCTAGCTTCAGGACAGTGTGGATGACCGAGGCCATGTTGTTCGCTTTGTGCACAAGTAAAATAAAAGGAAGGCTTGAGTCGTAAGAATGTGTGCCTTCTGGGCCCAGTTATTTTAGTTTACTATCAATGACAACAATGGGACAGAGATGATTCTTTCATTTGCATTCAGTAATTGGAATCAACTTGCCACTTTCAAGATTCTCTTGGTCACAGTGAAGTAAAGTGAGTTTTATATTCTTCCCAAAAGACAATATCAGTAATATTAAAATCCTACAGAATTTTTCAAAAGTTAGTGGATTTGGCCCAGTATATCATGGGTAAAGCCCTCCCATTCACTGAGTACATCTACATGAAATGTTGCCATAGAAAATCAGCATCCATCATTAAAGATCTTCACAGCCCAGGCCATGCTCTTTTGTTGTTGCTGCCATCAGGAAGAAAGTACAAGTGCCTCAGGACTCACACCATCAGGTTCAAGAACAGTTACTACCCCACAACCATCATGCTCTTGAACAAAATGGGATAACTATAAGCACTCTATTTCTAGTTTCCTCACAACCGTTGATCTGACTTTAAGGACTCTTTATCTTGTTATTTCATGCTCTCGTTATTTATTGCTATTTATTTACACTTGCATCTGCACAGTTTGTTATACATTGATCGTCTTTACAGTTACTGTCCTATAGAATTGCTAAGTATGTCCGTAGGGCAAAGAATCTCAGAGCTGTATATGCTAATGTACATATACTCCGATAATACATTTTACTTTGCATTTTGAACCTTGAACTTGGATTAGCTTCGTTTTCATTGTTTGTTTCTATGTTCACTTTCACTTATACTCATCCATCTATTGTATTATTCACAATAGACAGATGTGTAAACTCCATTAGAAAGTGTGTCCTACTGACAATAGTTCCTTAATGATAATAGAAGATAATCTACTGCCTACTAATGATCCAAACATCTTTCATTACTCATTCCTATTGTCACCGGCACCAGCTTGAGTGCCCAGGAGTTGCAGTAGCGTTTCAGTTTCAGAAAATTATACTGAGTTTTTCCATGGCTCATCAGGATAAAAACAAAAAAAAAAATCCGTTTGGATGGTTAATTTGTACTCTCCCTCAGATAATGAGTCTAAATTTGTGGAACCTTAGTGAACACTGATCCTTGAATATTAATCCTCTATTCAATTATCTGAGGGTTTTTCAAACAACTTTCCAAACTTGATGATTACTGTCAGGGAATCTAATATTTGCTTCGCTCCATTATGATTATTATTATTATCCATTATTAGTATTTCACTACTAATTAAACAGCGCATATTAGTGGAAATTTGCTACATCTGGGAAATGGAGTTCCTATTGATTAAAGCTGCAAGTTTGGTACAGTAATGATTTTACTAATTATTGAACCTATAGACATCTTGAAATACAGCAAATACCATTCTTTGTATTCTGGTTTCTTCAATATATTGAAACATCAAACTGAAATATCTATAATGCAGATCTGAAGATTTCTCATTGCTGTCTGCTGAATCTCTCTAAGACGAAAGAACATGTCCCAATGGGAAATGACAGGATTGATGATCGATGTATAACAAGTGTGCCAACATTCTTGGCTTACCCCATCAACATTGTCCAATAATTGGAGAGGTGCCTGCAGGGTCAGGCCACCATGGCATCATTAGATGTGACAAAGTAATTACAGGGCCATCTAATGACTCACTTCAAGAAAATATGGGACCACGCCGACCCTTACTGCCAAGAATATCATACAGCATCCCGCTCAAACACTTTTTCTTACCACTGCCCTATGTCCAATTTTTCAATCAGCAGTACCCCCATTTCAAAACACTTATGGGTATAACACAAGTTTGTTTGATGTTAATGTTGTTGGTAGTAGTAATATTTAATACTTCAAAATATCTGGCTTAAATTTTGGCTGGCTGTATATGAAGTGCAACAAAAATTAAATAGTCAGTTAAACTAATGTTAATCAATTATTGTTCATAATTAATCAGCCAACATTCAATCACTAATCATCAAATGTCCTGGTATGATCACAGTGCTCCTTACATCCCTCAATAGCTCTCACCTATTAAGGGTTTCTCCTCTCTAAGTCAATTTTTTTATGATAATGAGCAATCATCTCAACAGAACCTAAGCTTTGATCCATATTAATTGTCTTGATCTTCAAAGACAAAGTCCTCACTTATTTTAGATGAATTTTACATTTTTTTAAAGAATAATATGGAAATTAGTGCTAGTAATTAAATTTTTATTATGCGTCTCAAGTTTTGATAAGTGCAAGTAGATAACTGCATCTAGAATTCATTTCCAAATTTAATTAGGGAAACCAGCACAAGACAAAAATGTTCAGAGGCTATAGATTAAAGGCTATGACTTAAACCAAAACCTAATTTATACAGATAAACAGCAAAGTTTTAACACACTATTTCATAGAGTTGTCAGCCTCAAAGAGTTGAGCATCAGAATTACAGAACATTTTTATTTAACCACATAAATGCTGGTGGAGTTTATTTTATTTTACAAATTGTAGATCATATATATTCCATCATTTCTGTTTATGCTCTTCAGGAGAACCAAGTTATTTTATTAAAGCCTGGATAATAAAAACATGAGATTCTTTAAATTTTAAATAAAATTATACTTAAAAATATCATGTGAGCAGCAGTACGTGTTGGCCGTGTTTAATAAACCACTGCATCATTGTTCCTTCAGTCAATTTCAGCTAAAACAAACAGGCCATTCTTTGACATACTGGTTTTCAGACAATTTGTGTGCCATACATCAGGTTCTACAATTGAAGTTACACTGATCTTTTAAAAAAAATACGTTTGCAAGTCATTGACAGATTGAGATCAAGATAAATTTGAACTAGTAATTGGGAGGTCAGATGTAAGAAGAAAGTATACAGTTAAGCCAGGATACTTAACAAAATTGATCTATAACGGGATCTTGGAGTGCTAATCCATACTTCATTGAAAATGGCCATGCAATAGCTAAGGTGGTAAAGAGGTCCTGTGGTACACTTGCCTTCATTGCAAGGGGCACAAAGTATAAGAGTCATGAACCTACTCCCTGTTACGTCACTAGTGTCTAGGGCAGACATGAAGGGTCCTCCATCTCTGGCAGTGTTCAGGGCTTCCTTCATCATCACAGTAGCTCGGTTTTTACTACTGTCTGTCATGCAAGTTCTGGGTGGAGACTCAGGTACACCATCTCATTCAGATGTAGAAGGATTCTTCATTGTTGTTTCCTTAACAGTTTTGTTTTACCAGTCAGCATTGTTAGCCCTGAGCTGAACCCCCGAACCAAGACTGGTGACCACTCATAGTCTGGCTTCTCCCCTTTGACCTGTTTGGCATGGGTGACCCTTCCAAGAGCCAAAGCATAAAGCTCTGACGTTAGCCAACATATCTCTCTGAGTCAATTGGGGCATGCAAGCCTCCAAACCACAACAAGATTGTGGCCCTCTTGGAGGATAAGTATCATGGTCATGTTAGAAATGTCTAAAAGTTCAGTTTGGCCACACTTGGAATATTGCATGCTGTTATGATCACCTTATTACAGGAAGGATGTAGAAGCTTTGAAGAACGTTCAAAATAAGTTTGCCAGGATGTTGCCTGGAATAGAGCTGCTGGGAATTAGTTAGAAGGAGAGGTTGGTCAAACCTAGATTGTTTTCTCTGGAGTGCCAGAGGAGAGGGAGACCTGTTAGAAGTTTATAAAATTATGAAAAGCATATGTAGGGCAAACAGTCATAATTCAAGAGATTCTGCAGATGCTGGAAGTCTACAGCAAACACACAAAAAGCAGGCGGAACTCAGCAAGTCAAGCAGCATCTACAGAGGGGGATAAAAGTTGATGTTCATCAGGAGTCAGGTAAACAGCCAGAATCTTTTTCCATAGGGTAAAAATGTTGAAGTAGCTTGAAGGTGGAACAGGAAATATTAAAAGGATATACGGGGTATTTATTTACCAGCAGTTTCCGTGGATTAAAAGGGCTTTTAGATGATCAGGGAATGCAGGAAGATAGATCGATATGCAGGCAGAAGGGATTAGTACAACTTGGCATCATGTTCAGCATAGGTGCTTATTCCTGTGCTGCATTGTTCTGTGTCCTATTAGTTGTTTTTGAATGTAAACACACTATGCAACATCAATTACAACAAATGATATTTCTTTCAGTATCCAAAATCTCAACAGAAGATGCCAAGGACAAGGATGGATTTAGTGCATTTGCAAAAGGTACTGAAGACAATGACTTTGGTCATTCTCCTATTAAGTTGGAGGAAATTTTTGTACATAATGCATCTGACAACAGGCAAGCCACCTGTCAGTTTGGAGAAGGTGATGGTGGTCAGCTAGATCTGGGTATCATCAGCATACAAAAGGAAACAGTCAATGAGGCACAATGATGAAATTGTCCCTTGGTAAGACAATGTTTCAGAGGATCTATTAAACAGTAATACACAGTGCACAATGCAGTACTCCAAATGAAGTACTAAATCATATGAGCCTATAAATTCACAGCTCCAGGTTCAGTTAAAAGCTTGCCTTGCATACTATCATATAGGTCAGATCATTACAATAGTAAAAACTAAAACAATAATAGAGTGCAGAACAAAGTGTTACAGTTACAGAGAAAGTGCAGTACAGGTAGACAATAAAGATGCAAGGTCATAATGAGGTAAAGTCAGGACTCCATCTTACCGTACTAGTTTAAACTAGCAGAATGGAAGATGTCCTAGGGACTGGTAAGACATACGTCCAGGACTTTGTATCTTCTGCCCAATGGCATGGGAGCGAAGAGAGAATTACAAATATTAAAAAAACATTGATTAGTTAAGTACTCATCCCCCTTTAATATGACACACTAAATCACCACTGGTGCAGCCAGTTGGTTTTAGAAGACACATAATTAGTTAAATGGAGATCTGTCTTTGGAGACCTGGGTGCAGTCAAGGTGTTTCAAGTCAGGTCAAGTCAATTCAAGTTGCTTTTTAGTCGTAGTCATACTTTATTGATCCCGGGGCAAATTGATTTTATTGTCATTTCGACCATAAACTGCTGATACAGTACACAGTAAAAACGAAACAACGTTCCTCCAGGACCATGGTGGTACATGAAACAACACAAAACTGCACTAGACTACAGACCTACACAGGACTACGTAAAGTGCACAAAACAGTGCAGGCATTACAATAAATAATAAACAAGACAATAGGCACAGTAGAGGGCAGTAGGTTGGTGTCAGTCTAGGCTCTGGGTATTGAGGAGTCTGATGGCTTGGGGGAAGAAACTGTTGCACAGTCTGGTCGTGAGAGCCTGAATGCTTTGGTACCTTTTGCCAGATGGCAGGAGGGAGAAGAGTTTGTATGAGGGGTGCGTGGGGTCCTTCACAATGCTGTTGGCTTTACGGGTGCAGCGTGTGGTGTAAATGTCTGTAATGGCAGGAAGAGAGACCCCAATGATCTTCTCAGCTGACCTCACTATCTGCTGCAAGGTCTTGCGATCCGAGACAGTGCAATTCCTGAACCAGGCAGTGATGCAGCTGCTCAGGATGCTCTCGATACATCCTCTGTAGAATGTGGTGAGGATGGAGGGTGGGAGATGGACTTTTCTCAGCCTTCGCAGAAAGTAGAGATGCTGCTGGGCTTTCTTGGCTATGGAGCTGGTGTTGAGGGACCAGGTGAGATTCTCCGCCAGGTGAACAGCAAGAAATTTGGTGCTGTTAACGATCTCTACGGAGGAGCCGTCAATGTTCAGCGGAGAGTGGTCGCTCCGTGCTCTCCTGAAGTCAACAACCATCTCTATTATTTTATTCACATTCAGAGACAGGTTGTTGGTTCTGCACCAGTCCATTAGTCGCTGCACCTCCTCTCTGTATGCTGACTCGTCGATCTTGCTGCTGAGACCCACCACATTCGTGACAACGGCGAACTTGATGATGTGATTCGAGCTGTGTATTGCTGCACAGTCGTGGGTCAGCAGAGTGAACAGCAGTGGACTGAGCACACAGCCCTGGGGGGCCCCCATGCTCAGTGTGATGGTGTTGGAGATGCTGCTTCCAATCCGGACTGACTGAGGTCTCCCAGTCAGGAAGTCTAGGATCCAGTTGCAAAGGGAGATATTCAGGCTCAGCAGTTTCAGCTTTCCAATCAGGTGCTGAGGAATGATTGTGTTGAATGCTGAACTGAAATCTATGAACAGCATTCGAACGTACATGTCAATTGACTGTAGTAAAAACACACCTGTATCTGGGAGATCTAACTGCTGGTGAGTCAATATCCTGGCAAAAGCTACACCATGAAGACAAAAGAACACTCCAAGCAACTCTGCAAAAAGAACAAGTCTGGAGATGGATACAAGAAAATTTCCAAGTCACTGAATATCCCTTGGAATAAAGTTAAGTCAATCATCATGAAATGGAAAAAATATGGCACAACTGTAAATCCAAGCCCCCTCAAATCATCCTCAAAATCTGAGTGACTGTGCAAGAGGGGGATAGTGAGGGAAGCCACTCTGGAGGAGTTACAAGCTTCAGTGGCTGAGATGGGAGAAACTGAGCATTTAAGAACTGTTGCCCAAGTACTTCACCAGTCACAACTTTATGGGACGGTGACAAAGAGAAAGCCACTGTTGAAAAAGACTCACATGAAATATCAGCTGGAGTTTGCCAGATAGCATGTGGGAGACGTTGAAGTCAGCTGGAAGAAGGTTCTATGGTCTGATGAAACCAAAACTGAGTTTTTTGGACATCAGACTAAACGCTATGTTTGGCATAAGCCAAACACTGCGTGTCATCAAAAGCACACCATCCCTACTGTGAAGCATGATGGTATCTGTATCATTCTGTGGGGTTGCTTCACTGCAGCAGTCCTTGGAGGGCTTGTGAAAGTAGAGAGTAAAATTAATGCAGCAAGATACAGGGAGATCCTGGAGTATAACTTGATGGATTCTGCAAGAGAACTGCGACTTGGGAAAAGATTTGTTTTCCATCCAGCCAATGACCCCAAGCACAAAGCCAAAGGTACACAGGGATGGCTTAAAAAGATCAAAGTTAATGTCCTGGAGTGGCCAGGTCAGAGTCCAGACCTCAATGCAATTGAGAATTGTGGTTAGAATTGAAAAGGGCTGTTCACTCACAACCTCCATACAATTTGACAGAGCTTGAGCAGTTTTGTAAAGAAGAAAGGAGAAAAATTGTTGTATGCAGATGTGCAAAGCTGTTAGAGACCTATCCACACAGACTCAAGGCTGTAATTGCTGCCAAAGGTGCATCTTGACATGAAGGGGGTGAGTAATTATGTAATCAATTATTTTGTGTTTTATATTTGCAATTAATTTATATTACTTCATAGAGATCTGTTTTCACTTTGACACGAAGGAGTCCTTTTCTGTTGATCAGTGTCAAAAAAGTCAAATTAAATCCACTCTGATTCAATGTTGTAAAACAATAAAACATGAAAACTTCCAAGGGGAAGGGGGCGGTGAACATTTTTTAAGAGCACTGCATGTACTTATTGTAATTCAAATTTTTTTCTATTATTATGCATTGCATTGTACCCCTATCACAAAGACAAATATTTTCACGACATTTGCCAATGATTCTGATTATCTGATTCTGATCTCAGAGATATGTTGAACTGTTGAAGATGACAATTTTGACCATGGAAAAAGAAATCCCATGCGACTATTTGAAGAAGATTCAAAACCTATTTAATTTACCGCAGTTATCTTAATCAATGCAGCAAAGATAAACTATTTGTAATTTTAATCTATTTATTGCTGTGTGCAATCAACATTAAGGTTTGTTTACAAAGCAGAAGTATACTTCTCAGCTCTATTCTGCAAGAATATATAATTATCAATAGTTGCATTTATTGTTGCAGCCCACAGTCCCATTCTTACAAAGGCAAGCAGCAAACCCAATATACCAGTAAAGCCAGTAAAAATCTTTTGATAGTGAAATAGTCAAAATATGCATTACAAGATAATGAAAATTGTAATTTCTAATATTCATTTAGGCTTATTAACTTCGTACATTTATCTCCTGTTTCCACAGCCATAGTTTAACTGAAAGCAGATTTTTTTCAAATAAGGAGTTTACAGCAATAAAGGACCAAAAATTATTAAACTTCTACTAAGTTTGTGGCTAATTACTGGAGGCAATAGTACTTAGTCTGTACAAATTCTGAAAGTTCTTGCCATTATATTCAAGTTATTATTGCATTCATCCACTAGTGATGTTAAAAATAACACAGATACATGTGAAATTCACCTTTTCAGTTTGTGTCCAGGAATTTATAGAAAAGGATTAAGAAAAATCAGAACTAAACCAAATGTGAACAGCAGTGTAAATCCCGAAAGAGAACACTTTGTCCAATTTCCAGCTCTCAAACCATAAAAAGAAACATTTTGAATTCTTCTCACCTCCAGAGACTCATAGGACATAAACATCAACCTAGTTTGGTTTCGATTTTGCATATCCATATTAAATGTTTGACTGTATTGCACTCAGCATGGGGGTTCTCATAAGAGATTCCATATGGTTACTTTAACCCAAATGAACCATTATGCATAGTTGCCCATACACAAAGTGCTCAGAT
Organism: Mobula hypostoma; assembly: GCF_963921235.1. Lineage (NCBI taxonomy): Eukaryota > Metazoa > Chordata > Chondrichthyes > Myliobatiformes > Myliobatidae > Mobula > Mobula hypostoma. Next base: position 82,471,680 of record NC_086101.1, on the reverse strand, counting down.
GTTCTCAGGCATTGTTACTAACTGATTTTTTTCTAAGCTGATTACTCGGGCCTTCGATGTTATTATTCTGTACAAACTTGGCTATTCTTTAACGTACAAGTTTTCAGGCTATCTGTACTCCACATATCAGTCTGCACGGAACTATTTCTTTCACAGATTTCTGTACTTTTAAAAAATATTTTGTCTTTGAATGTTTTGATTTCTCAATACACACAATATTTATTTACTCTTCAGAAAAAGTTTTGCCTCTGAATTCATACAGCACCTTGAGCATTAAAAGCAGGGGCCCAAGCTCCTAATCAGGTGTGATGAATATGGGTCTCAAAGCAAAGGTGTTTGATCAAGCTAGTGCATTTGGAAAGCACTTTGAAGAAACAATTTAGGAGCCGGATAGAAAAGATGTAAGCAACATTGTTTCAGGGGCAGTGTTTTATATGAGGTTGGAGTATGATGGTATTCCCCAAGATATGATGACACCTAAAATTTATCACATGCAATTACAGGTGTGCAGTCCAAAATATGCCCACATCCCATATCAATATGGAACACATTGAAACTTCATTAACTCTGCTGCTGTGAAATTCTTTTTCAAATAGAGTCATAGAGTCCATTGGTTTCCTCCATGTATCCACTCTTCAGAACAGAATGCTGAGGGATGAAGAATAAAAAAAACTCACTATAAATTTGTGACTATTGTCTGTCTTCTTCAGAGTTTGTAAGGCTAGAAGCAATGAAAAATAGTTAAGAGAAGACAATGGAAACTCAGCTGAAAAAGTTCATAAGAACTAAGCCATCTGTATGAACAGTAATATTACCAATGTCAATTCTTTTCAATACTGCTACCCAATAAACTTTGAAACCAAGGGTGCAGATCCTTAAATCCTCCGTGTGCAGATTTTCAGTATTTTACCATGTGAAGCAAAATGTTACAGAGACATTTTTGCTCATTTCAAATATCCTTGACAGCTAGATACTTCAGTATAAGACAGGAACCTTTGCTTACTCAGTATAGACATAAAAATCCATTACTGGAGAAAATAAAATGTTCAGTCTTCCATTCAATGGCATTATTGCAAAGTCTCCGTAGATTTCATTATTGATTTTTATTTTCTTCAAAAAAATCAGAAGAGGTGACAATGGTATTTAAAAATGCTAGTTATTGCTGCTGAAAATATTACAAGATGTAAATACAGTTTCATGAACTGCATGTAGAAGAAATATAGAGATGATAGTTCATATATCAGATATGTAACCTGCCTTAATAGAACCCACCTCTTGAAATCTTAAGATACACTTCTTTCTTTGACTTAACATTCGGAAATCCATTTTGATAACTAATAAGTCATCATTAAAAGAGATGGCACAATCTTTTAATCTTAAGAACAAGATCAGCCGCCTTTGAAAAGAAATCTGTAAGGTGAAATGTGTCTGTGAACAAAGAAAAAAAATGGGAAACATGATTACAATAAAATCAAAGCACCATCTTACCTCACAAGTATCCTGCATATCACAATTGTCTTTAATCAGGATACTTCAATATGTTCAATACATCGCCAAATGATAAAACTGATATATTAATGATCCATTTGAGAGTGAATTATTCATTTAACCATGGTTAATCTACCAATTAAACACGCTGTCCAGTAGCATTGTTGTTGGCATCACACCTCAGACTCTGGGATGTAACTGTACAACAACAGAATGTGGAGAATAATAAAAAATTAAAAGAAGAAGCCATATAGTCTGACTGGGAATTGTTAGAACACAGCAATCTTGTAAATGCAGTGCTAACAATGATATCATTTTAGCTGAGTCTTATCAGCCTACAGTGTCTTAATAATCTTCTTCGCCGAGCATTAAGTATATAAAATTATCTGTATACTTTTACAAATTATTTTATAAGTATTAGAATAATATTTATAAAATATAATAAGTATAATTATAAACACAATACAAATTGTGCTCTGGATCAACTCTCTTTACATTTTCTCTATCACTGAAACTACCTAGTTACCATATTAATATACCACCATACACTCAGTGGCCACTGACGTGTATACCTGTATACCTGCTCATTAATGCAAATATCTAATTAGCCAATCATCTAGCAGCAACTCAATGTAATAAAAGTACGAAGTTCAAAGTAAAATTTATTATCAGAGTGCATACAAGTCACTGCATACAACCCTGAAATTCTTTTTCTGTGTGCATTCTCAGAAAATCTATAGAACAGTAACTTTAAACTGTAAACATCAGGAAGTGTAAACTATAAACAAGCTGTGGAAATGCAGATATAAATAAATAGCAATAAATAACGAGTTTGAAATAACAATATATCATCATCTATTAATATAACAATATAACAGAGTCCTTAAATGAAAGTAGCTATCCTCTTTTGTTCAAGAGTTGAGGGGTTGTAACTGTTCTTGAACCTGGTGATGTGAGTCCTGTGGCACTTGTATCTTCTACCTGATGGCAGCAGTGAGAAAAGAGCATGACCTGGGTGGTGAGGATCTTTGATAATGGATGCTGCTTTTCCACAGCAACATTTCATGTAGATGTGTTCAATGGTTGGGAGGGCTTTACACGTGAAATACTGGGCTGAATCCACTACCTTTTGTCGGATTTTCCACTCAAAGGCATTGGTGTTCCCATACCAGGCCGTAATGCAGTCAGTCTGAACACTTTCCACCTCACATCTATAGAAGTTTGCCAAGGTTTTCGATGATATACTGAACCTCCGCAGACTCCTGAGGAAGTGGGGTGCTGTCATACTTTCTTTGCAATAATATTTATATGATGGGTCCAGCCAGGTCCTCTGAGATAGTGACATCCAGGAATTTAAGGTTACTGAGTCTCTCCACCTCTGATCCTCTGATGATTACTGGATCACAGACGTCTGGTTTCCTGAAGTCTACAATCAGTTCCTTGGTCTTATTGACATAGAGTGAGAGGTCATTGTTATTACAGCACTCTGCCGAGTTTTCAGTCTGATTCATCACCCCCTTTGATACAGCCCACAACGGTGGTATCATCAGTAAACTTGTACATGGTATTGGAGCTGCTCTTAGCCACACAGTCATAGGAATAAAATGAGTAGAGCAGGGGGCTAACTAAGTAAACGTCTCTGTGGTGCTTCTGTGCTGGTGGAGATTGTGGAGGAGATGTTTTTGCCAATCTGAACTGACTGGGATCTACAAGTGAGGAAATCCAGTATTCAATTGCACAATGAGGTATTGAGGCCCAGGTCCTGAATTTCACTGATAAGTTTTGAGGGATTGATGGTGCTAAAAGCCAACCCATAATCAATAAAGAGCAGCCTGGTGTATGCAGCTTTGCTGTCCAGATATTCCAGGGTTGGGTGAAGAACCAGTGAAATAGCATCCGTTGTTGACCTATTGCCTCAGTAGGCAAAATGGTGCGGATTCATGTCGCCATTCATAAAGGAGATGATGTGCTTCAAAACCAGTCTCTCAAAACACTTCATCACTGTGATATGGGATAGCTTGAGTATCTAAGAAACTGCAGATCTCCTGGGATTTTCATGCTCGACAGTCTAGAGTTTACAGAGAATGATGCAAAGTTTTAAAAAAAAACCTGTAAATGGCTGTTTTGAAGGCAACAGCGTCTCGACTATTAGAGGAGTCAGAGGAGAATAGCCGGACTGGTTCAAGCTGAAAGGACGGTGACAGTAACTCAAGTAACCACGTGTTACAACAGCCATGTGTGGAAGAGCAACTCTGAGTGCACAAAACGTCAAACCTTGAAGTGGATGGGCTACAGCAGCAAAAGAATATGAACATGCGCTCAGTGGCTACGTTATTAATAGAGGAGATAACTAGTAATGTGGCCACTGAGTGCGTTTCACACAATTCTAGTCATAGAATCATTAATTCTAAATCCTTGCTAAATGAAACATAGTATTTAATAATAAGTGATAGAAAAAAACAAGTGATATTAAATAGTAGGGCCCATAGTATATCACACAAGTAAGAAAGCTTCCATTGGTGCAACAGTTCTTCTTTCAGAGCTGATGGAAACATTGAAGTCCTTGTCTTACCAGCAGAGCTCTGACAACCTTTCCCCAGCTACTATATTGTGATGCTGGGATTCCCCAGCATTTATGCTTGGAATTTATTCTTTGCTACTTTACAGAGTGGCACTCAGCAATAACCAAGATTGACCAGGCACAGGTTCCATTTAAATGATTGCTGCAGGACTCTGTGAAAGAAAAAGAAAAACAATATTTATTTCAATATTTTAATTACCTTAAGTGTATTGTGCAATGTAGTTGATTTTTGCTTTGTATAGGAATAGTATTTATAGCAAAATATAGTTATTATTTTACTTTGAAAAGTTTTTATGTGTTTCTGAGAATTGTATATATAAGAGGAGCATTGGGAATACTTGGCAGCTTTGTGAAGATTTTATTATCCTGGCTATCGCATAATTCCATAGGAGTTTTGGAGAGTCTCTTTGCTTTGACCCATCTATATCAGTCCCTCACATTAGAAGAGATCCAAATAATGCTTAAGGCCTCACTGCCTGACTATTGATCCATCTGGCCAAAGTAAGATTGGCCATCAGGACTCTGGAAAGATAGATTTGGCAAAATGAATAAAGTGGATAGTGAGCAAGGAAGTCTTGAGAGGAAAATCAAAGCTACGTTCTTTTCTCTCAATTCAAGTTTAATTGTCATCCAACCATACAGGAACACCCATAAATACAATCGAATGAAACAGTGTTACTTCAGGGGCAAGTTGAAGAACACAGTACCAACAGTCATTCACAGCACGAAGAGCATAAGATATCAGTAAAATGCAGTCACACGGGAAGTATACAGACAAGACCCTGAGTCCAGTAACTGAATGTTACAGCAGTCTGCATTTGAATTATTATTTGTGAACAAAGCATTTACCTTCATGCATCATGGCTTTGTATGGCAACTGCTCCGTCTACAATGACAAGAAATTGCAGAGAGTTCTGAGATAACTCCAGATTCCGTGAATTTAATTTAATAGTATCATGGAACTTGAGCACAAGATCTTTGGATTCTTTATCCAGTCACAAAATCATTATCTTCTCAGAACAAAAGATTTTAGTCATGTGGTGCTATTGCCTCTATAATTACTGTATTGACAGTACTTTTGGAGCCTGAATGAAAGGGAACAATTAGATGGTGAATCAACCTGGGTACAAAATAGGCTGCTAATTCAATGCTGCTTATAAATTTCTACAGATGTACTGTGGAGAGCATTCTAACTGGTTGCATCACCATCTGGTATGGGGGGGAGGGGAGGTGGGGGATACTGCACAGGATTGAGATTGAAATGAACTGCAAAGAGTCGTAATCTCAGTCAGCTCCATCATGGGAACTAGTCTCCATGGCATCCAGGACATCTTCAGGGTGTGGTGCCTCAAGAAGACGGCATTTATCATTAAGGACCACCATCACCCAGGTCATGCCTTGACCTCATTGTTACCATCAAGAAGGAGGTACAGAAGCCTGAAGATGCACACTCAGCAACTCAGGAACAGCTTTGTCTTGTCTGCATCTGATTTCTGAATGGACATTGAACCCATGAACACTACCTCACTACTTCTTTATTACTATTTTTGCACTACTTATTTAATTAAACTATTTAATATTTATATATTTACTGTAATTCACATTCTTTTTCTATTATTATGTATTGCAATGTACTACTGCCACAAAGTCAACAAATTTCACGATATATGCCAATGATATTAAACATTATTTTTAGACTTAAACGGGAGATGAGAGAAATAGCATATATTTCTAAATGAAGTTAATTTTTGTTTTCGAGGGATATTTGTAATACTGATATCCGTAAGTCTAACATCCAGATTGTAAATAATTCTTACACAACACACATATCTTCTGATGGTGTAGAAATGGAACAAGTATCTGTAAAATTGGATATTTAGGTTTAGGAACTAAGACTGCACCAATGCTCTGGAACCTTGGCTTGATGTATTCTTACACACTGATCGATGGCAGAGTCCAATGCTTTCAAAGTAATGTTGCAGCTGTATCAAACTTTAGATAGGCTTGTGCATTTCTGGTTGCTGAATTATCAGAAGGATGTGAAGGCTTTGGGGATGATGCAGAAGACCTTCACCAGCATGGTGCCTAGACTGGAGTACATTAAATACAAGGAGAGGTTGGGCAAACTTGGATTATTTTCTCTGGCATGCTGAAGGTGGAGGTTGATAGGTTCTTGATTAGTCAGGGCATGAAAGGTTATGGGAAGGAGGCAGGAGATTGGGGTTGAGAGGGAAATGGATCAGCCATGATGAAATGGTGGAGCAGACTCGATGTCCGAATTCTACCTCTATGCCTTATGGTCTTTTTTTTTACTGTAATAAAGCATTTATCTGACCAAGATATCTCATGTATCTAAGGCTTGCAGGATTAACAAAATCAAAGCTGTCTGTGGAAACATTTATCAATATAGCCTATCACAATCTGTGTCTAGTCTCTTACAATTACCAGTAATTCACTACTTTAGAGTTACCTCCTAGGGTCACTCTGATTAGGTTAGAGATCTACTGTATTTGAAGTGTGCTGAAGGGGAAGACTTGATCTTGTTGTAAAATGCATATAATAAGCCACATGATATCCCTGAATAGTTAATTATGCTGTTGGCTGGATTAATATTAAAGTCAAAAATGTACTTTTCAAAATAATGAGAAAAAGATGAAAATGCAAAATTTGTCTTCATAATTATAAGTCAATCCTAGATGCTATTTTTAAAATCTGTTGAGTTTTCTATTTAACTTGTGTGATTTATGTGCCTCTTCCCTTAAATACTTCTAAAAATAAGACTGAGTCATGTTTTAAGATTAAAATTCTTTAAAGAGAGAGCTATGTGCTTACATTTGTGATCCAAATGCTCCAACAACATTTTAAAAATTACTTTTTTTGTTGGGATGTGTTGGGAAGACAGCGGCTATACTTTATTAGGAGTTTGAAGAGATTTGGCATGTCAACAAATACACTCATAAACTTCTATAGTTGCACCGTGGAGAGCATTCTGATAGGCTGCATCACTGTCTGGTATGGAGGGGCTACTGCACAGGACCGAAAGAAGCTGCAGAACGTTGTAAATCTAGTCAGCTGCATCTTGTGTACTAGCCTACAAAGTACCCAGGACATCTTTTGGGAGTGGTGTCTCAGAAAGGCAGCGTCCATTATTAAGGACCTCCAGCACCCAGGACATGCCTTTTTCTCACTGTTACCATCAGGTAGGAGGTGCAGAAGCCTGAAGGCACACACTCAGCGATTCAGGAGCAACTTCTTCCCCTCTGCCATCCGGTTCCTAAATGGACTTTGAATCTTTGGACACTACATCACTTTTTTTTGTAATATGCAGTATTTCTGTATTTGCACTTAAAAAAAAATCTATGCAATATACGTATTTGACTTACTTGTTTATTTATTGTTCTTATTTTTTTTCTCTGCTAGATTATGTATTGCATTGAACTGCTGCTACTAAGTTAACAATTTTTGCGACACATGCCGATGATAATAAACCTGATTCTGAATGCTTTCTTACTTGACAGAACTTCAGAAATTCTTCATTGCATGTAAAATGCTTTGGAATGCCCTGAGTTTCTGAAAAAGACTTTGCAAAAATGAAAGAATCCTTGATTCTTCCTTGGATGGTAAAATCCACCCGCCTGAGTATAATTCAATAAAGCCTTTTATAGTCCTGCTTGTTTCATTCTCTAATCTTATGTTACCAGCATTGAAAACATGTCCCTCTCTGTCTACACCCAAATTTAAATCATCAAAAACAAATGCTGAAACTACTTCAGATTCTGAAATGCCTTTCTCTTATGTGAGTATTACATATTTACTCTACATATTGGCAGTCTAGCCATGAAGTAATTCATTTAAAATTACCATTTTTAAACCTGAGGCAAGGGAACATCGGGGTTAACTTTGTTCAGATGGATGGAATGAGAAACGTGAGTATTTCAAGTGAAAACCTGTGTATCTATAGCCTGACAAGATTAGTAAGTGAACATGGCATGGACAAACAGAATGATATCTACCAGTATAACATAACATTGTGAGCCAAAAGAAACCCAAAATAAGATTCCGATGTTAGTCTCTTTAAGAGTTCCCTTTAAACTAAACAAACTGCAATTGCAATTCTACTTAAAAAGTGCACAGACATGTTTTAAAATTGTTATGATTTGAACAACTTTCAAAGTACTGTATTTGTCAATGTGGAGTGGAGAGCGAGTTTGTAAATTTGGCGGGAGTAAAGGATGTTGAAAATGGCAAGGGTGGACCACCGTGGGAGGGGTGTGGGACAAGTGGCAGAGACGGAGTGCCAGGAGCGCAGGTGGGGGGGTGGGGTGGGGTGGTGCAGATGCAGACACACCCAGACCTGAGTCACCAGGCAAGCTCATTTGATTCCAAATAATTGGTTTATTGATCAGTACAGACTGTCTCTCTGATGCTTCCTGCTCTCTCCTATCTCCCTTCCCCATGAATTCTCTCTTAATGCCCCTTTCCTACTCTCAATCCACAATCGAGATGCATATCAGAATCAGATTTATCATTGTTCACTTACGTCATGAAATGTGTTTTATTTTGTGCCAGCAGTACATTGCAATACATAAAATTGCTACAGTATTGTGCAAAAGTCTTTGGCACCCCACCTATATATACCTGCCTTAAACTTTTGCATAGTGCCGTATGTTTCGCTTAGAATTAGAGCACAGAATAAATTAGTCAGTGCAGCTGCTCCACACCAGCCTCCTCCCACCTTACTTCATCTTCTTTGATGCACTTTTTCCATTCTTTTCTACATTTCCTCTATCCCTTCAGCAGTAGATCTGTAATTTAATTAAACGGGTTTAAGTGACATCTGAAACCACATAAACAAAATTTCAAAAAGGATTTTTGTATATTATGTAAACTCCAAAATCAAATTATTTTCTCTTCCTCACTCTCTAATGTAAGTAGAATTTTATTATATGCTAAAATACTCAATAAAACAAAATTACTACTGAATAACAGTAAAAGGTTGAGCAGCAGCCTCGTCCAATGAATAGTGTAGAAGAACAGTTCGGTTCACAGTGCAATATTATGGGATGAACATATTGATGAACAAAATACTGGTCCAATATAATGATATTGTTAGTACATTCAAAGAGATACTGCTAAAGGAAATTCTCCATCACTTTGCAGAGTAATCAGAGTAAATCTTCAATTGCCTTGACAGGATGAACTTAGAATAACAGTCATACGTAATTGATTCTAGAAAAGAATTTATGGAAAGAAAGCCAGTCAGTCTTTTATAAATAATATCATAATTGTTTTTTTCAGAATATCGATTGATATAGACCTAGTACACACTTAGAACATGGCATCACATACTACTTCAATTTAATTAATTAGTTAACTAATTTATTTATTTATTGACAAACAGCGTGGAATAGGCCCTCCAGCCCTTCGAGCTGCGCTGCCCACCAATCCCCCAATTTAATCCTAGCCTAATCATGGGACAATTTATAATGATCAATTAACCTACCAACCAGTATGTCTTTGGACTGTGGGAGGAAACTGGGGCATCCAGAGGAAAACCCATGCGGCCACGAGGAGAACGTACAACTTAGAGGCAGAGGCGGAATTGAACCATGGTCGCCTGCACTATAAAGCGTTGTGCTAACCACTATGCTACCGTGCTGCCCTAGTTTTCTTTGACAACCAAATAATTAGCTAAGAGTTGTATTTTAGATGTTCTTTTAATATGTAGCTTTTACTGCACTTATATTGGTGTGACCTATTACCGATGTTTTCAATAATATTAGGACTTATTCTATACTAATTGTATTTGAACTAATAATTTACTCATTTACCAATCCAAACCTGAGAAAAACACACAGTTACATGATTACTATGTATGCATTGTATGACATAAAAAACAAATTTCACAACATATGCTGGTAACATTAAACCTGATTCTGATTACAATGCATATATGAGTAAGTCATGGAAACCATTTACCAAATTAATTATTTGCCGCAAGCACTTTGTTTGGTGACATGAAATAAGCATGGAATCATTGAATTGGTTGATTTTCAAATACTTTTCATCATAGATCAGTCAACAAAGTAGCAATCATCTTACATTGTGAAAAGCATTTTCACACCAAGAGTTAATCTCTTTGAGATAAGAATCTGGCACATTCAATTTCATGGGAAGGAAAGAAATCAAGGAAATACACATTCAAAATATAAAATAAAAAGAGTTCAGTACTGAAAATTATATGAGCTTCTCCTGATAGCTATACTGAAGTTAAAGTGAAAGTGGTTTTAAATCTGCCAAAGCAATAGAGATTTAATTGTTGCCTGCTTAAAATTATTTAGGATGAAAATCTGATTTAAAATCATTAGAACTAATGTAGAATTGGATATTTTAAATTTAATTATTTGTCACATCAGCAACAATGCAAAGTAGGAATGAAATAAGAGTTGATTTAGTTACTTAGTAAAACTGGGGAGAAAAGGTTAATAACTCTACAAATAACTTCAATTTTGCTGACTTCTTGTGTAAGATGATTGATAATTATATTGCAAACAAACAGAAAATTATTCATTATGCAATTCGTTGGGTAATATATGATCATTTTTGATTTTTATCATTAATGAAACCACATGTCATACAGATACTACATCACAAAATAATAAAAAAATTATATGTCATGACCTATGGATTTAAATTGCTCCTATTTATTACTGGTAGCTTCTGTGTACACAACACATCCTCGTTGTACCACTTCTTGACACAGTAATTTGCATAATCAATGAACTTAAGGTAAATATAATTTTACCTAGAGCTCCTATTTAACCGCAATGTGCCTGGGATTGAAAACAATTGCCCTCTCCATGATTACAACCTTCTCAAATTTTGTCATTTAGGAGTCCCCAACCCATGTAATCTGATATCCTCCATTCTCAATCAAATTGTGAGATAAAACACTCTCTTACAGGGATCCATTGTTAACTACTGTGTTATTAAGACAACGTGTGTTAAATAAATTTAACAACCGCTTACAAAACTGACCTAGACTTTTAAAAAATTACTTTATTAAAAATATTGTATGAACAAAGGATATAAATCTGTTACTTTTTCCAGGTCAGCAAATGGAGTATTTACCAGACTTTTTTTTAATGTAAAAGTCTGCTATTTTTCCCATTATCTTTAAATGTTTTATGTGAAAACTTAAAAAAAATTCTGTCATACAATTGAGTGCTATAGATTAGTTTATATAGTGGAGTTAGTATATATTTGTTGTCAGTATCTGTCAGCTTGTGAATTTCAACATAAAGTAAGAAAGGGAAAATGTCACAAAATACAAGATATAGACTCATTTAAGATGTAAATTTTACTCATGCTTTTCAAGATGTAAGTGATTCTTACAGAAAATAAAATTTAAAAATACATTGTCATTGTGGTGAAGAAAACACTGGCCTTAGCTCAGAAGAATCTAAACACTTTCCAATTGCCACATTACCAATGACACAATTTCAAATGTTTTGTGAAAGATAAATATTGCTTTTTTTTCCCCTCCTGGATTTAAATAATGTTAACAAACACGATTACAGCAAATGTTTATTAAAAATGTGTTAGTCTTAGTTCCTTATATGCTCCCCTCTAGTTCCTCCAGATTCAGAACCCATGCTAGATAACTATGCTCCTCCAGTTCTGCAATTAGTAGATTTCTAATTTTAACCTCTGATGGCCAGGTCATCAGCTGCTCAAGGTTTGAAGTCATGATATTCCTCTCTAAATTTTTCTGCATTATAAATTACCTTCTGCATGTCTTCCATAAATCTCCTGCTGTTGCTTAGTAGCAGAAGTATGCACATTATTTTTTTTGCAGGTAGATCATTTGGAATTCAGCCAGACTGCAATGCTTACTTTCAGTCAGGTGGGCCAGACACCAAGCCAGACAACAAAAATGTGTAGGCCCAATTTCCAACACTTGGAAAAGAATCAGACTGCTGGAAGAGAGTGCTTTATCTCACAATTTGATTGAGAGTGGAGGATGTCAGATTACATGGGGTGGGGACTTCTGAATGGCAAAACTTGAGAGGATTGTAATCCTGGGTTGAGTAGGAGCTCTAGGAAATCTGAGGACAGTTTTCCTTGCTTTTCCAAATTGTTAGTAGCACCATAAAGTTTTCGTCCATTTTGAGAAAGCTGGCATTACAGGCCTTTGAGCTTCCTTATTTCTTAAGGTTTGGGAATCCTAGCAGACCGGATCAGAATTTGTAGGCTGGGTTAAATCAAAGGTCTCAAGTTGATAATACTGCAGTATTTGATTAAGTTATTTGCCTTTGGGACCAGGTTGACTTTTTACCCTTTTCTCAGCTCTTTTAAAGCTGCAGGTGGGAGTTTTGGAATTGATTTGAGGTTTTTAAATTTTCACATGTAATTTGGCCTTAGCCCACCATTTCTGGGTGTTTTAATTCAGCCCCTTTTTTTTACAATAACCTGGTTATTTTGGGCAATTAGTGTAATTTGGCCTTTTGAAAAACATGACAAGGCACAAATCAGCTTTATTCAGAGATACTGAGGGAAAGTAATATTCTGAATCAAGAAAAATGAACGAAGTGTGTGTGAATGGATACCATACTGTGCAGTCTTATGATTCAACTAGAAAAGTGCAATGCCAGAAAAATCCATGACAGATCTTGGCCCAGTGTTGTAGTCACTCTGTCTTTTGTAAACCTCAGAAGGTGAAATGATCGGACAAAGTCAACATGGATTTGTGAAAGGAAAGTCATGTCTGACGAATCTCATAGAATTTTTTGAGGATGTAACTAGTAGAGTGGATAGGGGAGAACCAGTGGATGTGGTATATTTGGATTTTCAAAAGGCTTTTGACAAGGTCCCACACAGGAGATTAGTGTGCAAACTTAAAGCACACGGTATTGGGGGTAAGGTATTGGTGTGGGTGGAGAATTGGTTAGCAGACAGGAAGCAAAGAGTGGGAATAAACGGGACCTTTTCAGAATGGCAGGCAGTGACTAGTGGGGTACCGCAAGGCTCAGTGCTGGGACCCCAGTTGTTTACAATATATATTAATGACTTGGATGAGGGAATTGAATGCAGCATCTCCAAGTTTGCGGATGACACGAAGCTGGGTGGCAGTGTTAGCTGTGAGGAGGATGCTAAGAGGATGCAGGGTGACTTGGATAGGTTGGGTGAGTGGGCAAATTCATGGCAGATGCAATTTAATGTGGATAAATGTGAAGTTATCCACTTTGGTGGCAAAAATAGGAAAACAGATTATTATCTGAATGGTGGCCGATTAGGAAAAGGGGAGGTGCAACGAGACCTGGGTGTCATTATACACCAGTCATTGAAAGTGGGCATGCAGGTACAGCAGGCGGTGAAAAAGGTGAATGGTATGCTGGCATTTATAGCGAGAGGATTCGAGTACAGGAGCAGAGAGGTACTGCTGCAGTTGTACAAGGCCTTGGTGAGACCACACCTGGAGTATTGTGTGCAGTTTTGGTCCCCTAATCTGAGGAAAGACATCCTTGTCATAGAGGGAGTACAAAGAAGGTTCACCAGATTGATTCCTGGGATGGCAGGACTTTCATATGAAGAAAGACTGGATGAACTGGGCTTGTACTCGTTGGAATTTAGAAGATTGAGGGGGGATCTGATTGAAACGTATAAAATCCTAAAGGGATTGGACAGGCTAGATGCAGGAAGATTGTTCCCGATGTTGGGGAAGTCCAGAATGAGGGGCCACAGTTTGAGGATAGAGGGGAAGCCTTTTAGGACCGAGATTAGGAAAAGCTTCTTCACACAGAGAGTGGTGAATCTGTGGAATTCTCTGCCACAGGAAACAGTTGAGGCCAGTTCATTGGCTATAATTAAGAGGGAGTTAGATATGGCCCTTGTGGCTACGGGGGTCAGGGGGTATGGAGGGAAGGCTGGGGTGGGGTTCTGAGTTGGATGATCAGCCATGATCATAATAAATGACGGTGCAGGCTCGAAGGGCCGAATGGCCTACTCCTGCACCTATTTTCTATGTTTCTATGTTTCTATGTTAAAAAAGATCAACAAGGCTCTTAGCTGGATGATAGAGGAGAATAACTTCATGTCAGATCTCTCTCACCAGCCAACACTGCCTAATTTACTCCTAATTTAACTTCGTCAGATTGAAAGAAGAGGGAATAATCTAGGCTTTTAACTTGGTAGTTACCTTAAGCATGGTATTGAGCATCAAGATATGAAGCCCCATCAAACCGTGGATGGTATTTCAGGCCAGTTTGCTCAACGCTACTGACTGAATGGATTAATATCTAATAGGTGTATTGGCTTACAAGGTAGCCTACTGTAACTTCTGGCAGTGCTTTCCATTGGTCACATATTGGAAATTCTGCCTTTACCTCTGATTCACTGGAGGAGCCATTTCTGCTTCTCATAAACTCGGGCCGTGTCCTGAAAATGGATGGAACAAACCTTTCATGTCAATTTGGAATGGAAAACCAAGGAATTAGTCCAAATCAAACAAGCCTGAGGCAAGAGAAAATGGTTAAGTCAAGGACAAGCTGGAAAGAATAGGAATAAGATCAGAGAAGTGGTCAATAGACTGGTCACAGAGCTGTGCACATATATTTGTAGGATCTTGAAAGTCTGATGCACAATATTAGCCAAAGGGCAAGCAGTACATTTATACACTCTATATCTCTCTATACAATTTATCAGTGAAATTAACTATTCATAATAAACAAGATAAGGCCTAAATTAAAGTATTTGTATGACCACTGATTATTTCTAAATGCATTTCCATTGCTATCTTGTTTTAGTTATCATATTCCTAATTTTGCACATTATATTGTGTAGAAAAAAATAGTAACAAATCAATTACAAAAACTGCATCAGAAATGAACACTCCCTAGATAAACTATTTGTTAAAGTCCAATTGGAAAAAATCCCTCTTAACAAAAAAACTTACCTTAAGTTAATTGAGAAACTATTTAGGTACATTTTCAAAGCTAGTTAGTGATACATATGATACTAAACCCCCAGCTCCTAGAATCTCCTGCTGCTTTACTAGAGGCAGTGATCCAGCAATGAGATTAGTGCCCAGTGTATGACTAGGCTATAGACAACTAGAATGTGAAATGAAATGCCGATCAAGCCCAACCGGAAACACGTGGCTAACATGCTGCATTTGGCAAATTAAAAATGATTGCATGTTCATAATCTGATATTATGTGGAGTTTTAGAGTTAGTTTGAGTATATATGCAAACATATGGAGCTGTTTTATAACATGTTTGCAACAGTGGATCCAGAGCAAGCATACTTTAAACCGTGGCCCTTGATAAAAGTTAGTGCCTTCAGCTGGTTTATGACTTTTGAAAGGGCTCGCCATTAATTCTCAACTCAATATTACTTATTTATTTCAAAGCAGCTTTGAAAATTCTAAATAAATACTTTTGGCTTGGTTCAAGAAAAAAAAACAAAGTGTATTAATCCCATATTATTTTGCTTTAATGCTAAAAAAACTTTCATCACCACAGCCAAGTTATTTTTAAACTGAACTGGAATTACTCCAGCACTCCCCTTACATTCACACTGGATTAATTATGTAAAGAATACTTGAATGTACATCATTTGGGTTATAACCTTTAAAAACAACATGCTGTTGAAATTCACATTTGGCAGCCATTGCTCCACTTCTTTTGGATTTATGACACCACACCCAAAGTGCAATAAATCCTCTAATAGCCCCTTGGTTTGCAGTTCTACTTTTCAACATTGTGTCTATTTTGTTCTCAGGGGTATATTGTACTGAAGCTCTGTACAAAAGGAGACCAGATGTTATTTGTATCTGGATGGGGCTTAGAGTACAGCATCTGGTGGTTATAAATGTTTATACTGATAGGATATTGTGCAATATTGAGGAGGATTGAGACATCGAGGTGAATGCTGAAGGCGAGTGAGAGTTCAGCGCCGATTGCCTTCCTTTTGATCGCTGCCGGAGAAGGAACCTGTGAGCGGCCTATTGCTGTGTGGCTCGCTGGGTCAGGTGGGTAGGCCTCTCTCCCGCTCTTTTGATGAATATCAGTGATATCGTAGGATGGTGTCGTGAATCTGCATTTACGGATTGGACTAAGGACCATGGATTTTTTTCTGACATGGTTTTTATATTCTGTTTTTTTTAAATCACCTGTTGCTTTTCTGTTTTGTTGTACAAGGGGAGGGTGTTTGGGGGTTGATGTTCTGTTGTAATCTCTTAGTTTTTTGTGCAGGAGATGAGCTGTTTTTTTGGGGGGTCGATGTTACTGTTGTGTTTTGAGCGGGGGAGGGATGCTGTTCTTTTTGTGAGGGCGAGGGGGTGGGTTTGGTGTTTCTCTCTGAATGACTTTCGTGTTCTTTCCTTGTTTCATGGCTATCTGGAGAAGACAAATTTCAGAGTTGTATATGGATTCATGCTTTGATAATAAATGAACCTTTGAACCTTTTAATACCTGCAGCTCAGGCATCATCAGTTCTGAACAATGTTAGTGCATCATCTTGATATTTACTGGTATTTACCTGTGCACGCTGGTTTCACTTCATGCCAATAAAAAAAATGATATGAATGCCACATTTAGAGGCTGATCTGACACCTGAAGTCTGGTGCAGTAATTGTGCAGTTGCACAGTCTGTCTCCAAATGAACTATTTTCCATCAGATGCTCTGGCGTTTTTTCTCACATCTCAAAGATATACAGTTTAATAGGTTAAGTGGCTACTGGAAATTGTAATAGGATTATTTATTTATTGAGGATTAGATGGGAATTGGATTACAATTAGTTAGTTACTGTCTGTTATGGTGCTGGTGTTTAGGGCAGCAATGAAGGTCCTCCATCTCTGTCTGTCCTTGGCCATCTTCTCTGTTGTGCCCCAAGTGTGCCTCAAGGTCCTCATTTCTGCCTCTATGGTATGGTGCCAAGTTGTCTTTGGTCTCCTATGTTTCCTCCACCCTTTGGGGGTCCAATAAACTGCTGGCCTGATGTTGGAGTTGACCCCTCTTCTCATCATGTGCCCAATCCATCTCCAACATTTCCTTATGATGATTGTGGCCATGTCCTCACGTTGACACTGAAGGAGTAGGGTGTGGTTGGAGATCTTTATGGGTTAGAAAATATGCAGGATCTTCTGGAGGCTCGTGGTGTGGGTTGACAGCAGCTTGGCAAGCTTGTTCTCTGACATGTGCCAGCATTCTGACCTGTACAAGAGTGTGGACAGAACACAGTTTATTGCAGATTTAATGGGCCATATTCCATGCTGTATAATTCTTGACTCTATAAATATGGATGGATTCTGACTGGAAGCCAATGTTCTCACTCTATGTGAATGCAGCCTGAAATAGGAAGCCATTATAGATTTGAAAGGGGTATGGTTTCAAGCCACTACTTGCTGTGGAGTCACTTACATGTCTATATGTACATATGAAAGAGCTATAAAATTCCCCATACTATCAGGTTATCCACGCATTCAGTCTTGCTTAGTCAACATGTGCATACTGATCACTTGAATCCAGACTAGTTTGTCAGCATTTCCCTCCTCATTCTTGTTGTTTATCACTTAGCCATTAAACTGGACACCAATCAGATGGGTTGAATGTGAGCTCATGTGCAGCAGCAGGAGAAATGATGATATGAAACTTAGAAACTCAAATATTACAAATGAATTGATTCAAATTCAAGTAACCCATGTGCAATTTGATTTTCAAGTTCATTATATACCATACATTAAGCAGCTACCATCAGGACTTCTGGACAAATTTTAATAAGATAATTTGAACTGGCTTTTTATGGTTGTAATTCTGTGAGGGGTTATTCAAAATCAGAGTCTTATAAAGATCAATTTTAGAATTGCTGATCTTCACAAATTTTATAACTTTAATAATTTTAAACCATGTACATATTCCCTTGTAATGATGATTTCCAGTGGCATTAGTGATAAACTCACCTGTAGACACAAGGTAAATGGACTATATTGTAAACAAAAAGATGTTCAATATTGGCAGGTATGCAGTACCAATATTTTCTTGGGGATGCAGGCTCTATGTAGAAAGTGTTCAGGCTTCTAAATAAGAAAGTGATTCTTGCCTGGAATTCACAAAATATGACCACTCAAAGAACTGTTGCAAGGGTTGAGAAGGTATTAAGTGTGTTGTTAGGATACTGAGATAAATTGCAGTCTATCACATACATATTGTAAAAAATGTGCTAATATCAATTTAAAAAGTTTAAAAAAGTATGCCAGCTTAACTAACACACACAGATGTTGTGGGACTCAGCAGGCCAGGCAGCGTCTATGGAAAAAAGTAATCTTTCAATGTTTCGGGGAGGGGAGGAAAAAGTACAAGGCTGTAGGTGATAGGTGAAACCGGGAAGGTGGAGGAGTGAAGTAAAGAGCTGAGAAGTTGATTGCTGAAGCAAATAAAGGGCTAAAGGAGAGGGAATCTGATAGGAGAAGATAGAAGACCATGGAAGAAAGGGAAAGGGGAGGAGAACCAGAGGGAAGTGATGGGCAGGTAAGGAGAATAAGGTGAGAGAAGGAAACAGGAATAGGGAATAGTAAAGTTAAAGTTAAAGTCTGTCCTGAGCCTTATAGGCTCATCAGGCAGGTGCTTACTCTGGTTTCTGTGGCGTGAAGCAACTGTGACTCCCACCCCCCCCCCCGATAGGATGCCAGTCTATCGCGAAGTTAACCCCCAGCATTTTGCCGGTACCCATTTTCAGCTGGGTGGACTGGAGCAGTGTGTGATTAAGTGCCTTGCTCAAGGACACAACATTCCGCCTCAGTTGGGGCTCCGACTCTTAACCTTCAGATCTCTAGTCCAACGCCTTAACCACTTGGCCACGCATCACAAAATGGTAAAAGGGAGGGGTCAATTACAGGAAGTTTGAGAAATCAATGTTCATGACATCAGGTTGGAGCCTACCCAGATGGAATATAAGGTGTTGCTCCTTCAACCTGAGCGTGGCCTCATTTATCTAAGTACTCTAAATTGGGAACAAGAGAGTAATTGACCAAGATGAACAGCATTCCTTGTGAAAACAGACTTGTAGGCACTATAGGATACTAAGCTTATATAAAAGGTTTCTGAAGTGAATATGATACATTTTCCAGTTTGTATCTCTGGAGTCAACCGGTACTTTAATTCTTGTACAACATGTCAGAAATCACAATGTAATGTCATACACTAGTTTGTTAGTAAACAGCAACTCAAGATCTCTTGTAAAGTTAATGTTTTGACAAGTAAAATGCAAGACTAAAATTATAAATTCACCTCTTTGAAGCTCTCTTGGCCCAAGTTCAATACCCCGGTGGGTTGGCTGCCTGGAAGCTCACCACTGCTTGTCACTCAGGATGCTGAGTTAGAAATGAAGTCACTTTCCAAATACTTCCTCAGGATGTGATGTGCATATGTTAAAAAGCAACCTGCTGACTTCTTGTAGGTGGCCTTGCCAGCTGCTAAGTAGACCAGATTAAATGCTCTTTCCCAAGCAAGTAAATGACCAAAAGATTGCTAATTACCAGATATTTCTGTACAGGGTATCTGAGAATACTTGATACTGATTGATCATCTTCTGTGTACAGTTAGGTGTTGTCATTTAATGAAACACAAACATGTTTGTACATATGCCTCAGTTCTTCATTGAGTTATGGAGTTACTCAGCACTGAAGTTGACCCTTCGGCCCAACTCATCTATGCCAGCCAAAGTGACTATCTGAGCTGGTCCCAATTGCCTGTGTTTGGCCAATATCCCTTTAAAACCTTTCCTATGTGTGCATCAATCTAAATGTTTTTTAAACAATTATACAAATTTATACAAATTATAATTGTACCTACCTATACCACTTCCTTTGCAATTTGTTCCATGTATCCATCATCCTCTGTGTGAAAAACTTGCTTCTTGAGTCCCCTTTAAATCTTTCTCCTCTCATCTCAAGCCTGGGACCTTAGGTTTTAGACGTCCTACTCTGGGAAAAGACTGTGACCTCTTACCTTATCTATACCTCTCATGATTTTGTATATCTTTACAGAGTCACCCCTCAACCTTCTTTTTTCCAGGGAAAACAGCCTCTGCTTTCCTGGTGACTCCTTACAGCCCAAGTCTTCCCATCCCAGCAACATCCTTGTGAACCAGTTCAGTACCATCTCTAACTTAATGACATCCTACCCATGGTAAGGTGATCAGGACTGCATACAATACTCCAGGTATAGTCTCATTAGCATATTTTTCAACTGTAATGTGGTATCGCAACTCTTGTACTCATTGCTTGACTATGAAGGTAAGCATGCTATATGCCTTCCACATAACCTTGTATAACTGTGTCACCACTTTCAGGAAACAAGCTACTTGTACTCCTAGGTTTCTGTGTTCAACAGGCCCAGAATGCTGAATGTTCATTTTTCTCCTGAGATGGCGCCTGACCTTCTGAGTTTCTTCAGCATTGTGTGTTGCTCAAAATTTCCAGCATCTGCAGAATACCTTAGGACTCCCAGGGCCCTACCACTCTCTGTGTATGTCCTTCCCTGGTTAAACTTCCAAAAAAGCCTCACTTCACAGTTAAATTTCTACTTGCCATTTCTTTGCGTACTTCTGCAGTTAATATAGATCTTGTCATAAGTTTAGGTAAATTCCCAAACTGTCCTGTCCACTTTGCTACCAACATTAGTGTCACCTGCAGATTTACTAATCTTGCCAACGACATTCTCATATAAATTGATAATCTACATAATATATTTTGGAAGAGGTTTGAAAAAGCAATGAGTAGTAGATCCAATTCATTTCTAAAATTCCAAAGAGTAAGCACAGTGAAAGAAACAAAGTCAATAATTCAGGTCAAAGAGTTTCTATCAAACTGAGGAAAGGTCATTAACGGAAACATTCCCTCTGTTTGATTCTTTCCATGGTAGCTGCCTGATGTATTGAGTATTCATAGCGTTTGATGCTTTTTATTCGGCTTTCAAGCATTTGCAGGAATTTTGCTTCAGCATTTCTAGAAGAGTACATCTTCACCACAATAATGCTTTGCCACAAAGGAAAGCAATCAGAGACAAAGCTTCTGGACAGTTACCAAAAACCTATCACTTGCAATTCCAGCTGCAGTTTAATTGTTACCCACCACCTGCATAAGAATCCGTGCGAATAAGTTCTTAAATTAATGGAACATTTTCAATGTCACTTAAATTCTAGCATTGATTATGGAGTGCAGATTTTTTTTCCTGGTGATTAGCAGATTAAAATTCAGCAAATGAAAAGCTCTGGGAAATTGAACTTGTGCCCATCTGTTTCTTCCATGTAAAATGAGTAAAATATTTCTGAACGTTATTTTTGTATCTGCCATGCCTGATCTGGACTGCAAGCGTGTTATTTTCCATGTTGAGTCCTGGTCCTCCAGGGAACCCAATTAAAGCAGGGGAGACTAATATACAGAAGAGCTGTACTGCACCTGGCAAAAGATATTTCCACGAAATGATCTTCAGGGGTACTGAAACCATTTCTTGAATAACACTGATGTATCTAACAGAAAATGTGCATCATTGCATAAAATGACTGAACAGAAGGTATTGTTGATAAGGTTAGATGAATTGAGAGAGATAAAGGCTCACATGAAATATAAGCACTCACAAGTTGGGATAAAATGACCTGTTTTTTTTTTCTATAATCTTTATAGAGTCATAGAATAGGCCCCCCGACCTATCCAGTCTGTGCTGAACTATTATTCTGCCAAGTCCCATCGACCTGCTCCTGGATCAAAGCCTTCCATATACTTCCCATCCATGCACCTACCCAAATTTCTCATAATAGTTGATTTAAGAGAAATTCTATAATTCCATGACATTCAAAGTTCAAAGTAAAAGTTATTATCAAAGTATATATATAATCACCATACACAACCCTGGGAGTCATTTTCTTCCAAAAGTTATCCACAAATCCTTGACCTCATATACTATTAGAAAAAACATCAGTAGATAATGTAACATTTCTATGTGACACTTTTATACCTGGTCTGGAACTTAAGCCTGCTACTAGGATTTTCAGGCAACTCCTTAGCTGCGCCTAATCAACATTATGACTGGAGAATGAGTAAGAAGCAGAGAAGTAGAAGCAGGATTTGGCCATCCATTCCTCCAGACAGCTTCATAGTTGACCTGGCCTAATTCATTTTCCTGTTCAATGCAAATCGACTGGAAAGCTAGGATACAACTATCTGCTGACCCCAGCTTAAGGGCAATTAACTTGAACTTGAGCACAAAAAACGTCCTGTGATGAATGAAAGTCTTCAGCAGACTGTCAGATCACACCAGTAGATCCCAACAGGGTCACTACTGGAGAGGTTAGTTTTACACTTTCTGACCTAGATTTTATCCATTTTGCAATTGGGACTTAAAAGATCAGGGATTTTTTTGTTGTAGGTGTCAATGAGTCCTGAGATCTCTTTACTGTTCATCCATCAAAAATTGGCTTATGTTTAAATTGGATCCACAGTATCAGTGCAAATCATTAGGCAACATTTGTTATGTTATAATGCTGGATTCTATTTTAGAAGTGAATAGAAATGGCAGGAAGCTAAAAAGTTGCAGAGAGTACTGGACTCAGCCCAACACACCCTTCCTATCTTTAAAGGTTACTACCCCTCAACCGTCAGGCTCTTGAGTAAAATGGGATAACTACACTCACCTGCTCTATCATTGAAGTTTTCCTGCAACCAATGATCTCACTTTAAGGTCTCTATATCTCATTATCTCATGTTATTTATTGCTATTTATTTATATTTGCATTTGCACAGTGTCTTGCCTTCTGCACTCTGGCTGATCTTTCATTGATCCTGTTATAGTTACTATTCTATAGATTTGCTGAGTATGCTCACAAGAAAATGAATTTCAGGGTTGTAGATGGTGATATACATACACACTTTGATAATAAAATTTACTTTGAATTTTGAAAGGATCTGCATGAGGCACTGCCTCAAAATGGCAACATTTATCATCGAAGATCCCCATCATCCAGACCATACCATCTTCTTACAACTACCATCAGGCAGTAAGTACAGAAGCCTGAAGTCTCACATCACCAGATTCAAGAAAAACTTCCTTCAGCCATCTGATTCCTAAACCAACCTGCTCAATCCTAATCATGACCTCATTATGATCATACTGCACTACAATAGAGAGAGTGCCAACTACAATAGTGTTGGCATGTGGCCAAGCGGTTAAGGCGTCAGTCTAGTGATCTGAAGATCGCTAGTTCGAGCCTCAGCTGAGGTAGCATGTTGTGTCCTTGAGCAAGGCACTTAACCACATATTGCTCTGCGATGGCACTGGTGCCAAGCTGTATTGTTCCTAGTGCCCTTCCCTTGGACAACATTGGTGGAGAGGGGAGACTTGCAGCATGGGCACCTGCCGGTCTTCCATACAACCTTGCCTGGGCCTGTGCCCTGGAAACCTTCCAAGGGGCATATCCATGGTCTCACAAGACTAACGGATGCCTATACAATAGAGAGAAAGTCTTCAGATGCTGGAAATCAAAGTAATACACACAAAATGACCCTTCATCAGGACTGCGAAAAAGAGGTGAGAAGTCAGAGTAAGTATGTGGAGGGAGGGAGGGGAGGAAAAGTAAAAGGTAGTAGGTGATAGGTGCAATCGGGAGAGTGGGAGGAGTGAAGTAAAGAGTTTTGGAAGTCAATTGGTGAAAGAGATTAAGGGCTGGGAAGGGGGAATCTGATAGGAAAGGACAGAAGGCCATGGATGAAAGGGTAGAGGAAGTTTTGTGCCTGTGATTCTACTGCAAGTTTTTTATCACACCTGTGCTTACTTATACCTATTACCATAAATTCAACTTTGACTATGTTAGTAAGAATTGGCAGAGTCAACTTCTAATTCACAGTAAGCATTAAGCATTGAGTTTATTGTTAAATGAGAAGATCTGATTTCAGAAGGATGCAAAAGATTTTACCCCATTTGAGGCAGTGATGAGCTTAATTACATTTAGGACTCCAGATATCTCAGTAAATGGAGGAATCGTTTATCTATCACTTTTTTTGATCATCTCCTAAAAATATTTTCTTTGAAGGTCTCTTTGTTAGTATCGTGCAGCAGGAAAACTTTGGAGAGAAGTCTTCTCATTCCCTGATAGTTTTGAGAAATAATTTTAAGGAACATATTGGATCACAGTGAACCAAAACTGTGAACTTTACTGTTGCTCTATAAAAATGATAGTCCAAACAGGAAGTTGAAAAGTCCAGCAGAACTCACATGTTTAAGGAGATGGAACAGATCCAGACTTTGTAGGAAATTAAACTTCACTAACTGTGTGGTAATCGCAGAAAAAATAGCGAAGGCATTAATAGAGTAAATAAAATAATACAATATCAAATTTATTAGTAATGTTAATGAAATTGTAATTCTGGCCTGGATTTGGATATCTTGCCTGAAGTCAAGGAACCAGCTGGCTCAGTTTCTCAGTTGCCTGAGAGAAGTTGAATCTTCCTGGACATGAGAAATTATTTGTTTTTTTTTTAGGATTGATCTTGCATGAAGCTTCACTAAAATTTCGAGTTAATTTTCATATCTAATAACTGTGGAGATAAAATCATTGCCAATGTTGAAACACCCAGCTCAAATATCAGTTGGGACTCTTGTGCTTGTGATTGAATTGAAGTCTCTTTCACCAACAGAACATTAGTGAAGGCAAGTTTCCTCACTCTCCTTCAGCAATATGATTTTAAAGATAAATGCAAGATGTAGTTTAAGACTTGTTCAGAGCTATCATACAAAGGAAGCCTAATCTTTAAGATTCTAACACATAAAAATAATCCAAGTCCATAGACTTCTCACGAGTTTCCATGCAACTTGATATGTTGGTTAAGAAGGCATATGATGTGCTGGCTTTCATTAATCAGGGTATTCAGATCAAGAAGTAATGTTGCAGCTCTGTAAATTCTAGTTAAACCAAACTTAGGGTATTGTGTTCAGTTCTGGCCACTTCACTATAAGAAGGGTGTGGAAGCTTTAGAGACAGTACAGAGGAGATTTACCAGGATGCTGTGTGGATTAGTGAACATGTTTTGTGAGGAATGGTTAAGAGAATTAAGGCTTTTCTCTTTGGAGCAACAGAAGATGAGAGGTGACTTAATAGAGATGTGTAAGATTATGAGAGGTGTAGATAAAATGAACACCCAGCACCTTTTTTTCCCAGGATATTACTGGTCAATACCAAAGGACATACATCTATGCTGACTGGAGGAAAGTTTAGGGAGATGACAGAGGTAGTATTTTTTTACGCAAAG
This sequence comes from Mobula hypostoma, assembly GCF_963921235.1. Classification (NCBI taxonomy): domain Eukaryota; kingdom Metazoa; phylum Chordata; class Chondrichthyes; order Myliobatiformes; family Myliobatidae; genus Mobula; species Mobula hypostoma. Next base: position 82,446,308 of record NC_086101.1, on the reverse strand, counting down.
AGTGGTAGGTGCTTGGAATGTTCTGCCTGGTGTAGTAGGAGAAGTTGTTACAATATGACTTTAAGATGCTCTTGGGCACATGATTATAAGAAAAATGGAAGGCTTTAGACTGTGTAGGAGGGCAGGGTTAGATTGGTCATAGAGGAGGTTTAGAAAGGTCAGCATAACAACATGTGGTGAAGGGGACTATTCTATACTGTTCTATTTCAGTATGAAGATGTTTAAATCAATATTGTGCTCATTTGTTAAAATGTAAGAGAATATGAATTAGTAGCTCTGAAGATGGGTCTCAGCCTGAAATATCAACTATTTATTCACTTCCATAGGTGCTGCCTGACCTGCTGAGTTCCTTCCGCATGTTGAGTGTGTTGCTTTGAACAAGTAGTAGTAGTAGTAGTCCAGCTAGCCCTTCAAGCCTGCTCCACTGTTCATCAAGGTCGTGGCCAATCTTTGACCTCAGCTCTGTTTTCCTTTGTTATCCCTCTATCTTTTTATTTCCTTAATATCCAGATATCTATTGAAATTTGGATTACTTCAAAGCTGAGCCTTCTGCAGTCGACTGGTATTGAAAGTATCAAACATTCACTACATCTCAGTTGTAAAATCTCTTCTCATTATTTTCCTAAATGTTCCACCCTATATTCTAAGAAATTATCCTTTGGTTTTAGACCCTTTGCCAGGTGAACCATTTTCTAGCCTCCTAACCCTGTAAGGATTGTGTAAGTCTCAATGAGATTGTCTTGTATTCATCTAGATTGGAGGGAATACAGACTCTCCAGGAGCACAAGAGAAGTTCACCAGAACTGCCAGTTCCGGTGAACCTTTCTTGCACTCCCACTATGACATGTAAATCCTGTGTGAGGTAATGAGAATAAAATTGTATGCTGTACAGTACTGTCTAAAAGTCTTAAGTATATATATACTGTATGTAGCTAAGGTGCCTAAGACTTTTACACAGTACGTTATTTTACGGTATTTATCAATGTAAAGTGGGAAGCATGTTTTTAAATCTTGCAAAAAATGTTGGAAGTGGTGGAGCACTGCAGAAAGGTTTTTTGTGGCAGCAGTACAGTACAATACATAAAATTACTGTAGTACTGTGCAAAAGTCTTAGGCACACTATATATTATATATATATATGAGTAGAGAGCTGTACTGTATTTATCAACGTAGAGAAGGTAGTGTATTAGTAAATCTTGTGAAAGCAAAGAATATTGGGAATGGTGAGGATGGAGCACTGCAGGAGGGGTGTGAGACAGGTGGCAGAGCAAGAGTGCCGGGGCGGAAGGTGACGCAGGCACACCCAGCCCTGAGACACCAGGCAAGGTAACTTTATTCCAAACAATTGGTTTATTGCTCAGTACAGAACGTCTCTCTTGTCCTTCCCTTCTCCCTTCCCCTTTTCCCAACCATGATTCCCCTCTCCCTGCCCCCTTCCCACTCTCTGTGCACAATAGAGACCCATATCAAAATCAGGTACTATTACTCATATATGTCATGAAATTTGTTTTTGTGTGTGGCAGCAATACAGTGCAATACATAAAATTAATACAGTACTGTGCAAAGGTCTGTCTCCTCACTTGTAATCCCATCTCATTTTGTATCCTCAGTACACACAGAAAAACAAAATTTAATCCCTTTCATCAAATTGTTTAGATGGGTTGTGAATAGCTGGAGGCCAAGCATTAATCCCCACAGTACCATACTAATAATAGTCTGCCAACCCAAGAAAAATACATTTATCCCATTTTGCTTTTTATCTATTACCTAGATCTCAACCCATGTCTATACATTACTCCCTATTCCATATGTTCTAAATTCATTGGCCATTTTCCTTTGAGGAGACAGGGTCCTACCTTGTGACTGCCTGCTTCTTGATATCGAGTGCCAGCCTTTCCCGCAAGGAAGAAGGGACTGTACTCATTAGTGCTAACCTGATGAGATATTTTCAGGGAGTGCTTGTTGTGGTGGCAAAGTGTTGCTGGTGTGTGAGAGATGACACATGTGTGAAAGGTAAGGGAAGTGATAATGAGGATAGAACAGGTGTCACAGATAATGCTTAGCTTGGCAGAGAATAATGAGATTTATGAGTCAGGTGTCTTGCTTTAATAGTCATTAAGAGGTCATTGAATCAACCACATTGCATCCAGGTTCTTGGAATGATGCCGTTGGCTCTCACTATTCTGCCACTGTTGCTATAAAGCTGAGCAGAGGAGTGCTTTCTAAAGGGTAGAGAAATGAAGTTCTGCCTGTTGACCCCCTTCTTCAGTCCCTTCAGAGGAGCAATCAAGTATGAGTATTCCCCTTGCTGCCATTTCAAGCTTATCTCTGGGATCTTTTGATTGTCTTTAATTAATGCTAGCAATCTTTTCCTAACCACTGCCCGTCATCATTTATGGTAATATTTCATCGTGAGAAATATGTTACCTTAAATGAAAATGGGAAGTGAAGAAATATGTTCTTCCTATAACATGAGAAAGTCTGTAGATGCTGGAAATCCAAAACAACTCATAAAAAATGCTGGTGGAAGAGAACAAACAGTTGATGTTTCGGGCTGAGATGTTTCTTCAGGACCGGAAAGGAAGGGAGAAGATGCCAGAAAGTAAAGGGTGGGGGAGGGGAAGGAGGCTCACTAGTAGATGATAGGTGAAGCCAGGTTGGTGGAAAAGGTAAAGGGTGGGGGAGGGGAAGGAGGCTCACTAGTAGATGATAGGTGAAGCCAGGTTGGTGGGAAAGGTAAAGGGTGGGGGAGGGGAAGGAGGCTCACTAGTAGATGATAGGTGAAGCCAGGTTGGTGGGAAAGGTAAAGGGTTGGAGAGGAAGGAATCTGCTAGGAGAGGAGAGTGGACCATAGGAGAAAGGGAAGGAGGAGGGAGCCCAGGGAGAAGTGATAGGCAGCAGAGAAGAGGTAAGTAGCCAGAATGGGAAATAGAGGAAGAGGGAGAGGAAGGGATTTTTTTTACCAGGAGGATGAAAAGACATATTGTGTCTGCATTGTCCCCAAGCCAAAATTAATAGATCCAACAGAATTATTCTGTTATTTTAAATATAAATAAATTCAGACCCCATAACCTCAACATGAAAATCCAAGGTCTCAACAGTAACTCGCATTAATATGCTACCATAAAGCAATAAAATGCTCCAGAATGCTTAATTGATACACATTCAAACAAAAAAAAAATGAAATGCAGGTCAAACAGGGAGACATAAGGACATGTAGTGTGACCAAATGGCAAAGAGAGGATCTTAAAAGTGGAGAGCAAAAACAGAGGAGAAGGGCTTCAGGAAAGAGCTCGGAACTGTAAGCAGCTTCATCATTGAGTTCCTCACTGGTGGACCAGTTACAAACTGGAACAAATACTGGAACTATCGCTTCTCGGCCTTTTGGCTAAGATCAACTGGGTAAATACTGGAACAGATAGTTGCAGAATCACAAAGGCTGCAAAGGAAGGGTAGGCCAAAGTAAGATTTGAAAACACTCACTGCTCTGGAAGCACTGATGAGGTCAGTGAGCAAGAGCGGAAGGAAGGGTGAATGGAGTGTGAGATCAATTGGAATAAATGCTGCAGAAATTTGGAAAACCTTAGGTTTTTGGAAGATCATTGGACAACCAGGAGAGGGTGAGATAGTCAAATCTAAGGCTGCTGAAGCATAAATTAGAAACTTATGCATTCAAGGTCTGGAAGAATTGAAAGTGAACAACATTTTAGAGTCAGAGGTAGGTGCTCTTATTAATGAGGAGACACAAGAGACTGTAGATACTGGAACCACAAACAATGTGCAGGAGGGTGGGTCCAGCAGCATCCCATGGAGTGGGGGGGGGGGAGGAGTTGCTGGCGTTTTAGGTTGAAGTCCTGCTTCTTACTAGTGAATTAGTCTGAAGCTCATTCTGGGATTAAGCTCAACACCAAGACTGCAAGCAATCATACTCAAATTCAGATATAAGAGACCATGGCATAAAACGTTGGAGGAGTATTAGGCCATCAAAAAAAGATAAAGGGGCCCATGAAGACCCCATTTTAAGAGAGAGAGAGGGAGAGCCATGTCAACTAAACTTGTCTTGAACTTAATTTGCAAAGAAATGCAAAAAATTGCTTGTCTCTGAAGTGAGTGAGGAGTTCTGCATTACTTTGGACATCACTGTTGTGTTTTATTCCCCAGATAACTCCCCCACCCCCGGCTGTAGCTGACTAGCTCCAGCCCAGCAGCGTAAGTGGTGGCTTAGACACTGCACAGGCCTGCAAATCTTCTCTTGGCACTGAGTCATGAATTATAACCAGCATCCAACCAACCAACAGTAGTTTGCAGAGCCCGGAAGAGCTATAGGATCCTGAACTGCAGAAAACAGCTGCCATGGGGTTTAAGCAGCTAAAGAATGCAGCATTAATTGGTGTTAATGGGACTCTAAAGTCTAGGAACCATCAGCAGCCCATAAACACTGATTTGGCCAGGTGAAAATCAGTCCCACAGTCTGTGATACTGAGTCAACCAGCAATATCATAAAAATTTAACCAAATGCTTAAACATAAAATTTAGCTTCATCGTTGTTACTTTAAATTTAATTTTGATCTTAAAATGACTATATATAGATGTAAAATAAAACAGTTCACCTCTGTCCATTGTGATGGCTGATTCTCTTCTTTCTGTTTTCCCGGACGCATTATGGGGGTTGACTCTCTGCAGAGCCCTTCTCACATCTGCTGCTGTTGCAGACAGTTCCTACTCACCTCGGAGGGGGTTAGCTTTCGTGGTTGACATTGCCTCGAAGTGTATGTAGAAGTTGTTTAGAGCATCAGAGCAGTAGTTGTCGCTGGTATAGTCGGTGCTGTTTTTTCCTTGCATCATTAGTAATGCCCTTGGTGCCCAGCCACACATGCTGGGAATCGTTAGCGGACAGGTTTTCCTGAATTTTTTTTGTGTGGAGGGGGTCCTTTCCCTCTTTATGCCTAAGATGAGGTTTATCCTTGCTGCTCTGAGAGCTGTTCTGTCTCCAGCCTTGAAGGCAGTGTCCCAGGCTTTAGTAGGGACAGCATCTCTGTGTTCAGCCAGGGCTTCTGGTTGGCCATGAGATGACTGTTCCTGTGGTAACAACGTCATCTACAGACGTAGCTGGTGAAGTTCCTCCCCATGCTTTGTTTGGCACATCGGGTGGTAACCTTGCCATTTCTTCAGCATTTGTGTTTTACACGGCCGAGTTGCTAGCTCAATGCACAACCCAGCACGAGTGGAAACAAAGAGCCGGAATCTCTTGTTCCGAATCTGGGTGCGGATACCACTACACCACCGGCACAGACAAGTAGCCAGTGACAGGTGAGTCATATTCCACGAGGTCTGTGTCTTCTCTGTTTGTGGCAGCCTCCTTGAACATCTGCCAGTTGGTCCATTCAAAGCAGTCCTGAAGCATAAAGGTTACTTCATTAGATTCCACCTAGGTCAACCACGACTATTCTTCCTGGCTCCACAGCAAAGTTCCAAAATAATAATAAAAACAACATGCATGCTCATCACAGACTGACCTCCAGGGTATCTTTGTGCTGTGATTGGGTTCAATTAGTATTCCAGAAGGTCAATATCACCTGGACAAAACCTCCTCCTCTGTTGACTTACCAGTGACCACCTTACTTATTCTTTTTGCTAAAGACAAAATGTGGAGTATGTACCATCTGCAAAATGCACCCAATTAACTCCGCTAAGCACCTTCCAAACTTGTGATTTCTACAATTCAAATAGACAAGGACACTGAGCACATGAGTACATCACCACTTGAAACTTCTGTTCCACGTCATCACATTCACCTGCAAATATGCCTACTAATCTGCTGCTCGTTACGTTGCTGGTATTTAGGGCAGTACTGAAGGTCTTCCATCTCTGGTGGTGTTTAGGGCTTCTTTCATCATGTCAGTAAATTCCTCTCGGCTTTCACTACTGTCAACCATACAAGTGCCGGGTGGAGACTCAGAATACTGTTGCACACAGATAGAAAGATTCTTCATTGCTGTTTCTGTAACAGTTTTGTCTGACTAGTCAGGGTTATTAATCCTGAGCTGAACCCCAAACCTGGAGGACCATGGATCACTCTTAGTCTGGCCTCGAACCTTTGACCGATTGGCATGGCTGACTCTACTAAGAGACCAAAGCATAAAGCACTGACACCAGCCAACATAGCTCTCCAGACCACTGAGGCATGCAAGCCTCCAAACCCTATAGCAAGGTCGTGGTCCTCTCGGAAGTGGAAATATATAGTTGGCCACAAAACAACAAATTTCATGACATAGATCAGTGATAATAAAGCTAAATCTGATAAATCAGATACATTGCATCTGATACACAACATTCACAAGAAAAAAATAATTATACATAAATCATGATTCTTTATTGCTGGACTTTAATCTTTGAACTCCCTACCCAACAGCATTGTGGGAATGTCAACACCGGGAGTGTAGTGATTCAAGACAGCAGCTCATCACCACTTTATCAATGGTAGCTAGGTATAAGCGATAAATGCTAGCCTTCCCAACAAAACATGCATCCCAAAAACTGAATAAATAAATCAAAACTTTCTTGAGGCAGCAAGGGTATTTCAGCTCAATTGGTTGTCAAGTACACTGACAAATAGTCCAAATCAATTTTGAGTTGGACATTTCTCAGGTATCCAGTTACTGGATCTCATTGAACAACTTCATGGTTGCCAACAGGTGAAATGAATCTAATTTATACTCAGATCTAATGTCTGTTCCAAGACAATCTTGTACTTCTCTGACTTCCTTGCCCTTCAGACTTAGCTTTGAGAACTAAAATAACTACAAAAGCTGCTTTACTTTTGCTTTTTAACTTCTGGGTCAGTAAATATTTAAATTGTCATTTCATGGTTTTTTTCCCCATTCTTACATCCAACTTTACATATAAACTGATGCTAAAAAATATTAGATGAAATATGGTTCATGAATCTACAGTGAGTTGTGGACTCAGCCCAGCACATTATGGAAATGAGGCTCCCCTCCACTGGCTCTCTTTAAGTTTCTCATTGCCTCTGTAAAGCAGCCAGCATAACCAAAGACCCCCATCCCCACCAGATGTTCTCTCTTCTTCCCTCTCACAGCAGACTGAAAATACAAATTCATTAACGCACCTACCATCAGGCTCAAGGCCAGATTCAACCCTGTTATTGTAAGACTATTGAATGCCTTCCTAGTATAAGGCACCCTTGACCTCATTATGCACCTCATTATGATCTTGCTCCTTATTGTCTTCTTGTACTGCAGTTTCTCTGTAGCTGTATTCTGCATTCTGTTGTTTACCTTGTACTGCCTCGAATCACTGTGTAATACTTTGATCTGTGAGAACAATATGTAAGGCATGCTTTACACTATACCTTGGCCTTTGTTACAATACTAAGCCAATACCAATTCTATTTCCAATTCTAAGCAGACACCATGAGTGGCAACTCCAGGTCAAAGGTAATATAAATAAATGGTTACTTTGCTTAAATTTATCATTGGTGTGGGTTATCTATTTCAGGTTATGTATAACTATTTATGAACTTTGCCACGTAACATTACTTTTGCTGTGATACAGCACAGGATAGGCCCTTCCAGCACCTCGAACAATGTCACGCAGCAATCCCCCAATTTAATCCCAGCCTAATCACAGGACAATTTACAATGACCAATTAACTCACCAACCAGTACATCTTTGGATTGTAGGAGAAAACTTGAGCACCCGATGGAAACCCAGACAGTCGCAGGGAGAACATACAAACTCCTTACAGACAGCGGCGAAAATGAACCTGTAAATCATTGTGCTGACCATTATATTACCTTGTCTCCTATGTCATTAATTATTTAATCAAATGATAATTTTCCAAAAATGCAGAAAGGTAAAAATTATGATTTTACCAATTTTTTAAAAATTACGACCTTTTCCATATTTTTATGGATGTGACTAATTTCTGAAGGAGAAATAGAAATATTTTTGAAACTTCCAGACCTGCAATTATGCAAACACTCATTAAGACTTTATTTCATTAAAAAAAAATCACCACCACAGTTCTGTAAACTTTACTAGAAGACTTACTTGATATCCAATGATATACTAAAGTCTAGTATATCATACTGGGATCTACAGACCCCTTGCTTAATATTGTTGGTCCATGTTATAATGAAGGTCGGAGACCAGGAATGTACAAACTATACCAAGTTCGCAACAGAGGTAGCTCCACCAGCCTCTTTCACAAACATCCCATGTCCGAACTATGCCACCATCAGAATTATAGTCCATTAGTTAATAAATGTGTGAAAATATTTTTTGCAATGCAAAGTATTTCAAGTATATCTATGTGAATGAAGGAGTTTTTTCTGTTCTCAACATAACACAAAGTATCAAAAGAAACCATTAGAACCTTTCAAAGCTTAGGATCTTTCGAAATAGTTGACAATCAAGTTGTGGTTTACTTTGAATGTTAACCATGGTTGTGATGTAGGAAACTCAGAATTCAATTTATACACAGCAAGCTCCAGCAAGCCACTGTATGGTAAGGACCGTAAACACGAGAAAGTCTGCAGAGGCTGGAAATCCAAAGCAACAGACAGAAAATGCTGGAGGAGCTCAGCAGGTCAGGCTGCGCCTATGAAAATGAAGCACAAATATCAGAAAATCTACAGATGCTGGAAATCCAAAGCAACAAAACAAAATGCTGTAGGAACTCATTGGCTAGGCATCATCTATGAGAATGAAAAAAACAGTTGTGTTTCAGGCCGAGACCCTTTTTCAGGACTGATATAAGGACCATATAATTTCATGGGTTTGCTAGCTAAGTGTAACAGCATTTCCTATTTTGTAGATAAGTTAATAATACCTTTTGATAAAAGTTCGTAAAACTGTCAAGGAAAATTCTTTTTCCTTCTTTCAGGTACCGCCCAAGTTTTACAGTCACCTCAGAGAGCCATTTAAAAAAAATATATCACATCAGATGTTGGAGCTACTGACGGTTCAATGCAAATTTAATGCTGCACATAAAAGTCATCTTGAATTTTAGTACTCACAACTCTAAAATAGGGTTTAGACTCACAAACTTCTGATACTGGAACAAAAGCACAGCAATTGAGTCACATCTTGTCACTATTATTCCTTGGATAGCACTAATGTAATAATATTTCTATTATAATTTGATTGGGACATCATCTTATTGTCATATCGTAAAATGTCTTCCTTGTTAGCATTACAATTTTCAATGGCAATATTGTTGAAGGAAAGGGAACAAAAATATATCAGAAGAGAAAACGTGAATTCATTTTACATTATGAAGATAAACCTCTGAGACATCCTAATTACTTCCAAGGTGAAGCTCAATGAATTTTTTCAGCATCAAAGCTGGAATTGCAATTATGTAAAACCATGAAGAGCTTAAAATGTATATCTCTTGCACCAATTGCATTTCCTGAAAACAATCTAGACAATAAAAATCCAACAGAGTCACTTACTGTTCAGATGAAGGAGAAAAAAAGACAGCCTTTTTATATTAGCCTTCCAAATTTAAATCAATTATTAGTGACTTGTTTCTGTTCTCTAGAGCATATTAATTTGAAATGATACTTGAAAATATCCAATGGAAATTGGTGGACGTATTGCATTATTTACAGACTCCGTAGTATTAGTTAACAAAATGCAAGCGAAGTTGAGGACCATTCGCCTCCTTGGTACCCTCGTGAATGAATACTAGGGACTTGGGTTCAATTCCTGCTGCTGTCTGTAAAGAGTTTGTATGTTCTCCCCATGACCACATGGGCTTCCTCCCACAATCCAAAGACCTACCGGGGTATGGGAGTCAATTCTAAATTGTTCCATGATTCGACTAGGGTTAAATTGGGAGGTTGCGCAGCAGCTTGAAAGGCCAGAATGATCTATTCTGCGCTATATCTCAGTCAATTTAGGTTTTAGTCTGGTACAGGCCACCTTCAGGTTAAGAATGCCTGACCCATGAACAGATATTTATTACATCATTCTCACAATCCTGATGGAGAAGTTATCCTGGGCCTCTGTACCTCCCTCCGCAATTGGAACCATGATTTCCTAATCGGAAGACCACAATCTGTGCGGATTGGTGACAATATCTCCTCCTCGCTGACGATTAACTCAGGGGTGTGTGCTTAGCCCACTGCTCTACTCTCTATATACACATGACTGTGTGGCTAGGCATAGCTCAAATACCATCCATAAATTTGCTGGTGATACAACCATTGTTGGTAGAATCTCAGATGGAGATGAGAGGGCATACTGTAGCATGGTATACCAGCTAGTTGAGTGGTGTCACAGCAACAGATTTGCACTCAACATCAGTAAGATGAAAGAGCTGATTGTTAACTTCAGGAAGGGTAAGACGAAGGAACACATACCAGGAGGGATCAGAAGTGGAGAGAATGAGCAGTTGCAAGTTCCTGGGTGTCAAAGTTTCTGAGGATCTAACCTGGTCCCAACATATCACTGCAGTTATAAAGAAGGCAAGACAGCTACTATACTTCATTAGGAGTTTGAAGAGATTTGGCATGTCAACAAATACACTCAAAAACTTCTATAGATGTACCGTGGAGAGCATTCTGACAGGCTGCATCACTGTCTGGTAAGGGGGTGGGGGCTACTGCACAGGGTGAAAGAAGCTGCAAAGGGTTGTAAATTTATACGGCCCCATCTTGGTACTAGCCTACAAAGTACCTATAGCATCTTAAGGAGCAGAGTCTCAAAAAGGCAGTGTCCATTTTTAAGGACTTCCAGCACCTAGGACATGCCCTTTTCTCACTGTTACCATCAGGTGGGAGGTACAGAAGCCTGAAAACACACACTCAGTGATTCAAGAACCGCTTCTTCCCCTCTGCCATCTAATTCGTAATTGGATATTGAACCCATGAACACTACCTGACTTTTAAAATATATATTATTTCTGTTCTTTTACACGATTTTAATCTATTTAATATACATACTGTAATTGATGTATTTTTTTCATTTATTACGATTATTTGTTTCTTCTTCTTCTATATTATGTATTGCATTGCACTGCTGCTGCTAAATTAACAAATTTCATGGCACAATCGGTGATAATAAACCGGATTCTGAAAAGTACAACATTCTGATTTGATGGAGACAGACGTGAAAGCACGGAGGAACATCTGGAGAAATTTCTGAAATGCTGGTTCGCTGCCGCTGCTACTGTGCGATCGAGAATCTCCGGAGGGGAGGCCCCAAAGTCCCCGGCTTTGCCTGCTGCTGGCGACTGAGGCTGAGGTCGAAGCATTCGGATAGAGATGCTGCTTGGTACTCGGTGTCAGAGGGCTGATCAGAGCTCGAAGTTTTCGGACGACTCAGAGTCGGACTGTGGTCGGGCATGGCAGGGAGAGTTTTCATCCTTCTCCTGTCTGCATGAGATGTAGGGCTTCCGAGAGACTTTGAACTTTTTTACTGTGCCATGGCCTGTTCTTCATCAAGTTGTGGTATTGTTGCACTGTTAACATATGTGTAACTATACGGTATAATTATGTGGTTTTTGTTAGTTTTTCAGTTTTGGTCCGTCCTGTGTTTCTGTGATATCACACCGGAGGAATATTGTATCATTTCTTAATGCATGCATTACTAAATGACAATAAAAGAGGACTGCGTGTCCTCATAATCTAATCTAATCTGATCTAATCTACTATGAATGACAGAACTAGTTTTGTTCCTCATTCTACTTTTAATAATCATTCTTTCTCATCAGTCTAATGTGCTTTTGATGCCTTTCATTAAATTGTGGAGCAGCAGTTCCTATATTGAGCAACCTTTCAACCTATGGACAACTTATGGACAAAATTAACTCATGAATGCCTGTAAAATGGAACCTGTTTGCTACCCAGAAATGGATTTTGGGTAGTCTTTGAATTGCCTTTGAATAGTTGCAGCTGGATCTAAGTGCCTTATGACGGATGGAAAACAATATCCACCTTTATTCCCTAACAAATAACGTCTGCACTTAGAATGATTGTCTGTGTTGCAATCTACACACATAAAGCAATCTGTAAAAATTTTACACCATATGTGAAAAAACAGCCTTTTGCATGGTATGCAAAAGGGTTGCTATGATCTTTTTTTCTTGGGAGATGGTCAAAGGATTGTTTTGATTTTCAAAGTGTTAGTCCATGTTTCATATGATTAGCTAATATGCTGTATGTCTCCTTTAGTTTATTTTCAAGTTAGATCTTTGGCATTTAAGATATTCAAAACATTACAGACCTATATAATTGGACATAAATGTGGCTGGGCTCAGTAAATTAAAGAGAAGAAAAAGTATGGAGAGCTTAGTAGGAAGACATTTTCTATCAATGCAAGACTGAACTTGTGAGTAGGCTTACAATGTCCATATACTTATTAAAAGTATTCCATAACAGATGCTACTAAGTTAGCTGGTGGAAGCATGACAATTCTGTAATATAATTGCTGTCATGACACAGAATATATTTTGCTGTCAGTGAGGCTAATGGCACTCTTCTTTATTTTCAAAGGTTTGAAGAGACAGATTTAAACTGAAATATCTACAGAAGACCCTCCCAAGTCCAGGACATCTTTTTAACAATGAGTCAGGCAGCTTGCCTCACTTCAAAGGAAATTTATTATCAAAGTATGTATATATCACCATATACTAGCCTGAGATTCATTTTTTTGCGGGCATTCTTGCACCAACCTTGATAGCTGGGCTCTGCAGAGAGTGGTATGAATAGCCCAGCACATCTGCAGATGTGAACTTCCCTCCATTGAGGACATTTACAGCAGTAGGTGTGGAAAGAAGGCCTGGAGATCACTGGGGATACCAGTCACCCCAACCAGAAACTGCTTCAGCTAATTCTGTCTGGCAAACGGTACCGCAGCATTAAAGCCAGGACCAACAGTCTGTGGGACAGTTTTTTCCTACAAGTCATTAGACTTTTAAATTTACATGTCTGTACATTGCAATGGGGTCATAATGCAAAGATTTTTACTCCCTCACATTGTGGGATGGATGTAAGATTTAAATAAATTCTAAATACTAAATTTCACAGTAGAACAAAAAATTACAAGAAAATCAGTGAAAAACTACACACGAGGACTGACAAGCAAACAATTTTTAAAAGAAGACAACTATGTAAATACAACAATAAATAAGTAAATAAATAAATAATACTAAGAATATGATTTGTAGAGTTCTTGAAAACTAGTCCATTGGCGTGGAATCAGTTCAGTGATGAGGTGAGTGAAGCTATCCATACTGGTTCAGGAGCCTGGTGGCTGAGAGGGAGTAACTGTTCTTGAACCTGGTGGTATGGGACCTAAGGCTCCTGTATCTCCTTCGTGATAGCTGCAGCAAGAGGGCTGAGGGGTCCTCGATGATGGATTCTGCTTTTTTTGTGACAGCACACTTTTTGGATGTGCTCGGTAGAGGGGAAGGCTATTCTTGCGATGAAAGGTGTGAAGCTGGTGCACTAATTTCAAGGGTAAGAAATAAACATTCCACACATTCAATAACTACGGTATTTACAAGTACCTTTTTTTCAGTAAAGTGTCTAAAATTTGGCATCATCAATCAATTTCTATGGTGTTGAACTTTAATTATTCCACCTATAGTCTCTTATTCATTCATAAGTTAATTGTCTTGTGTAATTATATATGTTTATTTATTTATTTAGAGATACAATGTGAAACAGGTCCTCCCTGGCTCAATGAACCGCACTGCCCAGGAACCCACTGAATTAAAACTAGCCTAATCAGAGGACAGTTAACAATGAACATTTAACCTACTAACCAGTAAGTCTTTTGATTGTAGAAGGAAACCACAGCATCTGGAAGAAATTCACTCACTTATGGGAAGGACATACAAACATCTTTCAGAGGACGCCGGAAATGAACCCCTCAGCTGTAAGAGTGTTGGGCTTAATGCTATGCTACCGTGGTGCCCATATATTTTCGACACTTATTTTATGCCAATTTTTTTGCCAAACTTTATTTTAATCTGTTTTGATATAGAATTCTACCCTTTGTAATTTATAGAAACAAAATCCTAAATAAAAAAAATTGAAAATTCTCTGAAGCTCAAGCAGCATCTATGAAGGTACAAATAAGGTTAATGCTTCAGGTCAATGTCCTTCATTATATTGCTTTCATGCTTGGTTATGCCCAAAAATTGGGAGCATAGTGGACTGCTAGGAAGGTTATCAAAGTTTGCAGCAGGATCAGGACCAGATGGAAAAATATGCTGGGAAAAAGGCAGTTGGAATTAATGCAGACAAGTATGCAATGGGACAAACTAGGGTAGTACTTACATAGTGAACAATAGGACACTGAGAAATGTGGTAGAATAAAGGGATCTTGGAATACAGATCCATAATTCTTTGAAAGTGGTGTGAAGAGAGCTTTTGGCACATTGTTCTTCATAAATCACAAAGTATTGAGTACAGAGGTTGGGATGTTATGCTAAAATTGTATATGACATTGGTGATCTCAAATTTGGTGTATTGTTGCAATTCTGGTCTCCTACCTACAGGAAAGATATCAGTAAATTTGAAAGAGTACAGATAAAATTTACGAAGATGTTGCCAGGAGTTGAGGACTGGAGTTATAGGGAAAGCTTGAATAGATCAGGACTTTATTCTCTGGAGCATAGGAGAATGAGAAGTCAAGATTGTTTAATGTCATTTTCTGTACACAAGCATAAGAAGAATGAAATAATGTTACTCCAGATCTAATACAACATAAAAAAAACAAAAGATACAGAACAAATAATAATAACAAAAATACACAATAAATATAAATACGTAAGATTGCTTATATATATATAGGTTGATAGTATGTCCATAAAGTGACGCTAGTCTGTACATAAGGTGACTTACAGGAGATAATAAAGTAGTGGTGGAATTAGTGGGTGGAGGTGTTAATCAGCCTCACTGCTTGGGGAAAGTAACTGTTTTTGAATCTCATGGTACTGGCATGGATGATGCATAGCCTCCTTCCTGATGGGAATGGGACAAACAATCCATGAGCAGGGTGTGGTGTGAGATCCTTTATGAAGTTACTGGACCTTTTCCAGCATCTTTCTCTTAGTATGAAAGTATACAGAATTATGAGTAAATACAATCAGGCTTTTTTCCACAGAGGTTAAATAAGACTAGAACTAGAGGTCATACAGTATATTAAGAGTGAAAGATGAAATATTTAATGGCATCCTGAGGGGGAGCTTCTTCACTCAGAGGGTAGTTCAAGTGTGGAATGAGCTTTCAAAGGAGTGGTGAATGCGGGTTCTATTTCAACATTTAAAAGAATTTTGAGCGGAAGAGATATAAAGGTCTATGATCCAGGTGTGGAACATTGCAAATAGGCAAGATAACAGTTTGGAATGGACTAGATTTGCTGAAGGGCCTACTTGTGCGCTCTGTGACTCTGCCTCTGAATAAATTCCATCTTGTAATTATTTGTTTTTGCTTAATCAGGTTCTAGGCTGTGGGGCTTTTTAGTCTCCATCAGTTTTCCCACCACTGCAAGTTGTTTAAGCTTCTCTTTCCATAGAAGCCATAGAAACCATAGAAACTACAGCACAGAAACAGGCCCTTTGGCCCTTCTTGGCTGTGCCGAACCATTTTCTGCCTAGTCCCACTGACCTGCACACGGACCATGTCCCTCCATACACCTCCCATCCATGTATCTGTCCAATTTATTCTTAAATGTTAAAAAAGAACCCGCATTTACCACCTCGTCTGGCAGCTCATTCCATACTCCCACCACTCTCTGTGTGAAGAAGCCCCCCCTAATGTTCCCTTTAAACTTTTCCCCCCTCACCCTTAACCCATGTCCTCTGGTTTTTTTCTCCCCTTGCCTCAGCGGAAAAAACCTGCTTGCATTCCCTCTATCTATACCCATCATAATTTTATATACCTCTATCAAATCTCCCCTCATTCTTCTACGCTCCAGGGAGTAAAGTCCTAACCTATTCAACCTTTCTCTGTAACTGAGTTTCTCAAGTCCCGGCAACATCCTTGTAAACCTTCTCTGCACTCTTTCAACCTTATTTATATCCTTCCTGTAATTTGGTGACCAAAATTGAACACAATACTCCAGATTCGGCCTCACCAATGCCTTATACAACCTCATCATAACATTCCAGCTCTTATACTCAATACTTCAATTAATAAAGGCCAATATACCAAAAGATCTCGTTACGACCCTATCTACCTGTGACGACACTTTTAGGGAATTTTGTATCTGTATTCCCAGATCCCTCTGTTCCATTGCACTCCTCAGTGCCTTACCATTAACCCTGTATGTTCTACCTTGGTTTGTCCTTCCAACGTGCAATACCTCACACTTGTCAGTATTAAACTCCATCTGCCATTTTTCAGCCCATTTTTCCAGCTGGTCCAAGTCCCTCTGCAGGCTCTGAAAACCTTCCTCACTGTCTACTACACCTCCAATCTTTGTATCATCAGCAAACTTGCTGATCCAATTTACCACATTATCATTCAGATCATTGATATAGATGACAAATAACAATGGACCCAGCACTGATCCCTGTGGCACACCACTAGTCACAGGCCTCCACTCAGAGAAGCAATTCTCTACCACCACTCTCTGGCTTCTTCCATCGAGCCAATGTCTAATCCAATTTACCACCTCTCCATGTATACCTAGCAACTGAATTTTCCTAACTAACCTCCCATGCGGGACCTTGTCAAAGGCCTTACTGAAGTCCATGTAGACAATATCCACTGCCTTCCCTTCATCCACTTTCCTGGTAACCTCCTCGAAAAACTCCAACAGATTGGTCAAACATGACCTACCACGCACAAAGCCATGTTGACTCTCCCTAATAAGCCCCTGTCTCTCCAAATGCTTGTAGATTCTGTCTCTTAGTACTCCCTCCAATAACTTACCTACTACTGATGTTAAACTCACCAGCCTATAATTTCCCGGATTACTTTTCGATCCTTTTTTAAACAACGGAACAACATGAGCCACTCTCCAATCCTCCGGCACTTCACCCGTAGACAGCGACATTTTAAATATTTCTGCCAGGGCCCCCGCAATTTCAACACTAGTCTCCTTCAAGGTCCGAAGGAACACTCTGTCGGGTCCTGGGGATTTATCCACTTTAATTTTCCTCAAGACAGCAAGCACCTCCTCCTTTTCAATCTGTACAGTTTCCATGGTCTCACTACTTGATTCCCTCAATTCCATAGATTTCATGCCAGCTTCCTTAGTAAATACAGACACAAAAAACCTATTTAAGATCTCCCCCATTTCCTATGGTTCCGCACAAAGCTGACCACTCTGATCTTCAAGAGGACCAATTTTATCCCTTACAATCCTTTTGCTCTTAATATACTTGTAAAAGCTCTTTGGATTATCCTTCACTTTGACTGCCAAGGCAACCTCATGTCTTCTTTTTGCCCTCCTGATTTCTTTCTTAAGTATTTTCTTGCACTCCTTATACTCCTCAAGCACCTGATTTACCCCGTTTCCTATACATTTCATATAACTCCATCTTCTTCTTTATCAGAGTTGCAATATCCCTTGAGAACCAAGGTTCCTTATTCCTATTCAATTTGCCTTTAATCCTGACAGGAACATACAAACTCTGCACTCTCAAAATTTCCCCTTTGAAGGCTTCCCACCTACCAATCACATCTTTGCCAGAGAACAACCTGTCCCAATCCACGCTTTTTAGATCCTTTCTCATTTCTTCAAATTTGGCCTTCTTCCAGTTCAGAACCTCAACCCTAGGACCAGATCTATCCTTGTCCATGATCAAATTGAAACTAATGGTGTTATGATCACTGGAACCAAAGTGCTCCCCTACACAGACTTCTGTCACTTGCCCTAATTCGTTTCATAACAGGAGATCCAATATTGCATCCCCTCTAGTTGGTCCCTTTATATACTGATTTAGAAAACTTTCCTGAACACATTTTACAAACTCTAAACCATCTAGACCCCTAACAGTATGGGAGTCCCAATCAATGTATGGAAAATTAAATTTCCTCAGTACATGTCCCAGAAATTCCAGTTGCCATCCCCTGATATTGGCTCTCTTCTTATTTTGGCTTCCTCATTTGTTACTGTGGCCTTCCATGATATTTTCATCATTCTTCTTAAAAAGCACATTTCTGCAGCTTTGAGTCTTCCCTCATTTTCCTCTGATATTGTCCTAAATTCACTTCCATATGTTAGTGTCGATCACTTCTGAAGTACCTGTGAAATGACTTTCTCTTACAAATCAAGTAGATTACAGACACAGATTTTGAACAAAAGAAACTGGAGGAACTCAACATGCAAGCAGTATCTACAAGGGGAAATGGGCAGTCAAAGTTTGGGTGTCTCTATCTTCCTCTGAACTGCTTGTTATCAGGATTAATGAACAGCTCGTTATTCTTCGAAGACCTGTCTAAATGATGCTTTAGATGTCATAATGGAGTTGGTTCTATCATCATCATTGTTATGTACTATGTTGCATGACATAAGTGATCATAGTCTTCCATCTATCTTTAAGAGTTCTAATAAGTTCTAATAAGTACTTCAAAACTTCTGCCTGTCTAACCCTTGATGAACTCATGAATGTCATGTGCTGTCAATCGTGACTTTTTCTTCCACCAGTTTTTCCTTTTGCTGCAAGAAGTTCGAACTTCTTTTTCCTCTGTACATGCCCCAATTCCATTGGTTCCAGTGGTTCTAAATTCATTTCCACTTCAGCAGTTGATGATGGTTGGTATCTGTCATATCCGATGGTGACAGTTAGATTTGTATGGTTCTGTTGTGTGTTCACAGGTGGCTGCTGAGTCCAAGTTATGAGCAACATAGATGTCCACAATAAGGACATGAAAACTGTGCTGGATCTGGAAGTGGAGACGCTTCTTTTGCCTTCCTTCTTGGTCGCGCAGCGGTTAGTAAGCACTTAAGTCTAGTCTCAATCCCTGGTTAGCTTTTTACATTGTTTTGTAGGTAAGCCTCTCATCCTTGTAGAATTTTTTGAGTACTTCTCTAATTGACATAATTTGCTGTAATATTTTGTTGCGATCAATGTGTAACGTATGCTTCACTTGCTGATTCCAGCAAAATTTGTGTTAACCATCCTCTGAAACTGCTAGAGCTATCAGCACTCCTGGGCTGACTGCTCACTCTACTCTGGGCCTCCTGTACTCCCTATCTCATCTTTCATTCCCTCTTCCACCAAGGCCTCCAATGGAACATCTGAAAATGGCTGAGTCCACTTCCTCCTTTATTGTGTCATAAACAGAAATGCATCAATTTCAGAATTACTGCAACTGCAGTAAGCTAATACCTTTCCAAATACTCACAATATTGTTTAAACAATGTTGCTGCCTGCTTTATACCAAATACATTGTCATTTATTGTGATTGCAGTGCCTGTTTTGGAAGGCTATTCAGTTTAGTTCCATAATCTCCAATTTACACTTTGGTTTGACCTGTAAAGCAACCTCATGGTATTCTTGATTGGTTTTATTTAATATAAGACTCTCTGTTGCTCAGGCTCAACCATGTCCTAGTGTCCAGATATTCATGTCAGGAGCAGCTATTGCCTCAAGAGAGTAGAGGTTTGAGATCAGAGTTTTCCTTCTTCTAAGTGAGCTGCCAACCATAGCTGATGAGCCCCATCTGCCCAAATTGACTAGTTTTAAGGCACCAGTAACTCACCTTTGCCTCTTTTCCCGTCAGTAGAAACATTTCCGCTGGGTTTAGTAGCTAAGCCACATGTGAAGGGCAGAAACTGGATTTGGCTGTCAGAGGCTATTTGGGAGCATTTAATAGGTGGGTAGTCGAAGCTAATCCCTATTAATTCCCGACCCCCCCCCCGCCCCGCCCAGCTATAACAACGTTAAGGAAACAAAGGCTTTATTTTATATCCCCTACAAAAGCATTCAGAAATGTCAATGGTCCAACAATTGAATAGATACTATTGATATATATCCTCTAATGAAGACTGCAGTGAGGAACAATTCCTTCCATAAAGCGATTGTAAATTCTAGGAACTCTCTATCTCAGAGAACTGGGGAAGGCTGAGGGTTTAAAACATTAGTTATCCAAGTGATGGGTGATTCTGAATCAATGCACCAAAGACTGGATCCTTCACATATAAACCACAGCTATGCGACGAACTAAAGTATAAATTTGTGACCTCGGTACAAATTATCACCTACAGAAAGTGAGAACCAAAGGGGACAAAAGACAGAAGAAGATCAGAAAATAAAGATTATTTTATTCCAACTCAAGGTATGGTCCAGAAATTATGTAAACTATATTTTTATTAACAGAAATTAAAGGTGTCAAGAAAATTTCCTATAACATATGTTCTATTAGCAATTATCTGCATACCCCTGATCTGGTGTCATTCACCTAGAATTAATCCTTGATTCATATCATAAAGAAATCATTTTTTCCTCTAAAATATATGTTAACTAAATGCATTGGGAGCAAAATCACTATTTTTTTCATATTTGAAAAACAAGTCATGTTTTAGTTTTTTTTACAGCCAGCTCTAAAAAATTTGATAATTTCTGCCTCATTTTAACCCCATTGCTAATATATAGCTGTCAACAGCTTCTCTTAAAGGAACAATATTAATCTTTCTGAGTCTAATATGCAAAGGCATGAGCATTTGTTAGATGATGACTTCAAAATTCTCCCTGTTGTATCAACAAAGGAATATTGTCTTCTAAATAACAAAATGGTTTCTCTTTTGTATGAATCTATCAAGTTTAAGCTCCTTTAAGTCTGGTACAGGCCCATTTCCCCTGTGGCAGTTTAGAGTTGTATTGCAATATTACTGAATCATTACCCTTGCCATGCTTCAAATGAAGGGTATTATTCAGAGTACACAGACCTTACCTGAGTCAACAATATTCACGGCTCCAATATCATATATTCCACTCGTTGCTCTTGCAAATTAAACCACTTCACCCTTTCTCCCCAACAACCCCACCCACCCAGCATTTGCAAGGATTTAAATTAAGAATTACAACATGCTTACAGAGTTAAGCAGCTGGTACAATAATTTCAGTTGAATTTTTAATCAGGTGAATAAACCATTTACTGGAGATGTTTTTCAGTCCTTCTGGAACTCTAATACAATACGCAGAAAGTCAAATAGCAGTCAAAAGGTGAAACAGCTAGATATTAAGGCATAATCCATCATTGTAAGCACTAATTAGAATCAACCCCCCTCCTGTCATTTATTTCCAAACCAGGTTTAAAGGCTCAGTACATTCATTCAGCTGTTAGCTGACACGCTCCAGTGGACCTTTGTTGGATCCGCCTCATCTCCCTCTGGAGAAAATTTGTGCATGCATACTGTATGTGAACTTTAGATAAATAAATAAACAAGGGAACAGCTTCCAGATAATTGGAAGTGAGTGAAGGAGGCAGCAGAAAGCAAACAGGCTCTCAGAGGGGGGAAGCAAGGGAGGTTGACAGGTATGATTAAAATCCCAATGATTTATGACAGGTACATCACTAACAGGACATTCAGCCCATTTTAATGTTTGTTTTTTTTCAGTACATTCTAGAATAAAGATGTGTATTTTGCTTCAGGTGGTGCTGAGGAGATAGGGGAAGGAGTTCAGTGCTTAGAAGTTCCTTCTGGTTGGCTGAGCAGTAATTTAGTAACTACTTGCTGTCAGCATTAACATGTCAATTCATTTTAATAGTCTGAGCATGCAAGGCGTGTGAGTTTATGCTTAGATGTAAAACAGAGATTCTCCCAGGAGCTTCTAAGATCTAAGAGTTGTGCAATGGCCTGTTGTGGTCCAATAATATTTCAGTGGGTTCTACGCTCAAGGTGATGGAAGATTTTCTTAGGCAATTATCATAAAACATCACAAATTTAGACACACATTATTTTTGACATCAGACTATGCTGGAGATCACACAGCAATAATTATTCATGCAGCCAGACTGACTTTGATTGTAGCCAGTGTTGGAACAGAGGTTATTTACTTTCTTTCTGTCATTATATTAATCCATGGACATGTTCCAGCAGTGTTGTCCCTCATATCTGTTAGACAAGGAAAACAAAGTTAAAATGCCAAAAAAAATCAGTATTATATTCAGTAGGATATGCACTGCTGTGCAGTACATCATTGATCTATTTGTATAAATTACAAGTGGTAAAGCAGTGCAGTGGTTGTAGATGTGTGCAATTTACAATTTATGGGTAGAAAGTGAATACTGTCATACTACTTCAGTGAGCTGTTCTAAGAGGTGCCAATCTATTTATGTATCAATTAAAATAACGCAAAGAGGCATTTGATATATTAAACATACCTATTGGATAGTAAAGGGTAAAATTTTCAGGCTCATGATGTGCTGAATGAAGAAAACTAATTTGTGTTTGAATCTTCTGAATCAGACTTAAGTACTATATGATACTTGACAGCATATGGAAGATGTAACGTTAATGTGCAAGTGAAGATAAGTATATAACTGAGAAGATACTTAACTTGCAGCATTGAACACCTGAAGAAAAGTGCAAACTATTTGTTCACTCCGATTGCAGTCCAAGAATGAGAGCAGATCGTATTATGATTTCCAAAAAAAATCATGCACACATATTTATTCCTTATGGTAATAAATCTCTCTGCTTAATCTAAACATATTTTATACTACAATCCTTGGCACTTTGTAGAAAGAACTTCACTACAAAGACATTTTTGAAAAGTATGTACCACATGGAATTCATCTTTATAGAAAAGAACATAAAAGCACTTCACAGCTTTATACAAATAAAGCAATGATTGCACAGTAACTTACTGGGATTTATTTCCACTGGCAAATCATGCAATGCATTCCTTTAAATACTAGATGTTTAGAATTATTATCTGTTAATTTTAAAAAAGAAAACATGTATAAAAAACTGATATTATATCAGTGGAAGTGGACAGTGATGTGTATTGATAGTTTAGACTTACTGTAGCCGTCCTCTACATGAGAACATTGATTGATTGAAGTTCTGAGATTATGTTGTGGGTATTGAGTTAAGTGAATAGTTGATGTGTTCATTTGAAATTCTTTTATTAGTGCCAATAACCTATTAAAATAAAGTTTTTAAGTATCTTTATGAAAATAAAAAGCAAAATAAACATATTCATCAACTAAGATTAAACTATTATAATCCTATCCATGCAGAATCAAATTTTGGTGAGTGATATTAGTGGCAAAAAGCTAAGATTTTTGCCCTCAGATTCTACATCACCTTCAGCCCCAAGTATAACCCTTCATTTCCACTCTCAATTTGTCTGCTCATTCTAAATATTTTGTTTTTTGTCTCTTCATTAATGGGTGGGAAGAATGTTCAATGAGTTTATGTGACACTCAGGTATAAATAAAGTGAATTATAAATTTTCTTAACACTCTGAAGAGCAGAGTTTGATACAGGATTGTCAAACTATGGAGAGTGAGGATATAAATGCAAGCTGGAGGAATTAGACACTATTTTATCTGTTACACTGTTGTGGTTCTATTACTGAAAGATCTTTGCCAACCTGTTACTGTGCACGGCAAAAGAAGTGTGTAAGTTTAAGTTTATATTAAATTTTCAATGAAGAGATACTTATAAAAGAAACCCTTGGCCATACACTCAATGGTGCTGTTTTTGACTTCTGAGAGGACAAAGTCAACAAATCTACATTCAGTATAAATATGTTCATGTTTAAAAAATAAGACAATTTGCACTCTCTGGAAAGTATTCTGATAAGGTAGCTTTCCTTATGTTATAAAATAGCCTTTCAACAAAGATACATGTCAAGACCACGATGAATGTGAATATCATTTAATGAAAATCATGTTTTGAAATTCTAAATGCTGGTTTTTCATTCCTGAATCATTAGTGTTCCACCAGCTCCAACAGGTTTCCACTGCCAGTGATATCTTTCTCCCTCACTTCCCTAACATTCACCGCCAGCTAATGACCTTAACAGCACTTCTAGTTAAGGCAGTGAATCACATACACCTCCTCCAATCTAGTCAACTGCACACTATTCTTGTAATGTGTCCTTGTCTACATTGCAAGCCTAAGCTAGACTAGGTGTCCATTTTACATAGCACTTGTACTCTGTCTGCGATGGAGGTTGAACTTTCATGACCTAGTATTGGAAGTAGTGATGCAAAGGTCTTGGTATATTCTTTCAATTTTCATTTCAGTTTCTTTCATTTTCCTCTCATTTACATTCTTCTTTTCCACCTGTAGAGTCTCCAAACAATGCCACAATTCTTTTGACAGCAAATAAACAATGGTGAGGGGCTGTAGTTGACAGAAATGTGAAGAAAATAAAAATTGATAAGAGAAAAGATTAGTGTAAAGAAAGGTGCTTAATAGTCATTAAGGACTCAATGTTCTAAGGGGCCTGTTTCCATCTGTATCTCTGTAACTCCACAAAAGGTTATCTCAATGAATGGCTGATAACTAAATTGACATTTGCTATAGTTCAATGGTATAAATTACCCTACTTCAAACTCTTCAGAATGGTACAAATGCCATGAATTGATCTGGAATTTTGCAGAGGTCCATGATGTATAATTCTTTATTCAGTATCTCTGCCCTTTTACCATGAACATTTACTTTATCTTGTTAAGCTATTTTTCAAGTCACTTCCATCTCCAATGTCTTCAATACAAAGAAGCATCCATCATTAGGGACCTCCGCCAATCAGGACATGCTCCCTTCTCGCTGCTGTCATCATGAAGAAGATAGAAGGAACCTCAGGGCTCACACCACCAGGTTCAGGAACAGTTATTACCCCTCAGCCTTTTGGCTCTTCAACCAAAGGGGATAACTTCACTCAACTTCTCTTGCCCCATCATAGAAATGTTCCTACAACTAATGGACTCACGTTCAAGGACTCTTCATCTTATGCTGTCAATATTTATTGCTTATTTATTTATTATTATTTCTTCTTTTTTTGTATTTGCACAGTTTGTTGTCTCCTACACACCAGTTGAATGCCTTAGTTAGGTGGTCTTTCATTGATCCTGTTATGGTTATTATTCTATAGGTTTATTGAATATGCCCACAAGAAAATAAATTTCAGGATAGTATAAGGTAATATATATGTACTTTGATAATAAAAATAACTTTGAACTTTGAACAATGTATGTATGTGAAACCTTTTTTAAATTATCCAAATAATGTTTAACTTAGAATCAAGGAACCACAGACTAGGAGATATGCCTAAATACCAGAAATTCTTTCATACCTCAAGAACTCTGGATAACCTTACAAGGAAAAGTTGGATTGGAAGACCTGAATGAATACTGAAGGAAAGAGTGACTAGGTTATTTTGGCATAAAGTATATGAAAGAAAATCCAGAAGCCTTTGGACTACTAAAATGCATCAACCAGTGATCAATAAAATGTTCGATATTTAGGCTTGTACAGCAGAGGAGTGCTGAGTTAAAGGATCAGCCATGATCATATTCTACCATTCACTGCACATTTGGGACAATTTGCATGTGGACAGCTAACCTACCGATCTGCATGCAGGGTGAATGTGCATCTCCACACAGAATGCACAGGAAATGCAGATAGAATCCAGGTTTCTGGATCTGCAATGCAACAGCTCTACTAACTATGTCGCCATTCTCGCCAGGTCATTTTTGAATTGACAGCCTATTACTGTGGAGTGCCACTGGGATCATTGTTGGGGCCTCAACTATTTGGAGTCGATCTTAAAGGGACCGAAAGAATAGTAGTCATATTTGTTGATGATATGAAAATAGGAAGGTTAGCATGTTGTGAGGATAGAACAGATTGGATGAGTGAATGAACTAGTGAAAAATTACATGGAAATGTGAGAGGTTAACCAGTCTGAAAGGAAGAATGAAACAACATATCATTATTTAAATAGACTGTGATGCCACATGGATTGTTCTTGGTCCTAGTACAGAATTACACAAAGGCGTCTTTCAATGTGCGGCGTACAGAATCATAAAGTCTTCATGAATAGGGACCTTCAGCCCCTCTTGTTCATACTGATCATTCAATACACATGTAAACTAAACACGACAGTACAGGAGGGCTGTGGGACAGCACTGCAGTCATGCATTTAATATGTGACATTCTCCTCTGCTTAATGCTCTCATTTTTCCAAGCAGCCTCATATGCCACGGATACTGAAAGCATGGCAGGTCACCCCACTGTGAATTGTAGATGGTGAGGAATAAAAAGGTTAGGATCGTAGTCATTTGTAATTTGAATTGAATTGTAATTGAATTGAATATATTTCAGATGCCTCGGCTACATTTATCGACTATCCATTGCATCCGACAATGACAGTTGAAACCTGTGTGGCAGAGTTCTTAAAGCGGAAAAGCCTTTGCACTGGGGAAGTTCCACTCTCTCAACCTTGGAAGTCGGGTTCAGTGGTATGAGTAGTTGCCACAACTGGGGTCTTCCTCGGTTGCAGTGGATGACCATGACTTCTTCTATGCCTTGTCGTCATGACCTCTCTCCAGGAAACATTGCAGAACCACCCTCCTGGGTGTTGGATCTCACTGTAGATCACATCTGCCCAGTCTGCCGGAACTGTCTGCATATGCTAGTATTGGCATGACCCTATCTTACCAGGGTATGGGGCTGCTGGCTACCCTCAGCTTTTCAGCTCACACTTTGAAGCTGTGTTACCGGGGTGTGGCCACAGTCCCATGCACACAGCCACGAAGAGCATTTCAATATGCAACAACTAAGGTTTCAAGAAGAGTGGTGTAGTAGTCTGCATATACCCTGCAATGTATACATTCTACTCATGTTAAATAATCACTGGCCTTTCAACAATTGTCATATTCCTAATGTCAAACAACATACAATCAAGGGATAACAGTCTAACACAGTGGTTCCCAACCTTTTTTATGCCATGGACAAATGCCATTAAGCAAAGGGTTCCATGGGCTCCTGATTTGCCATTAAGTTAATAGTTCAGTGAGTAATCCTGAGCTACACAAACTATTTAAAGCTCCTATATGAAATGATTTTGTCTGATATTAACTTAGATTTGCACAGTACAGAGTTCGACTTAATACGCCATTAGCTGATGAGTGAAGGCTTGGTAAGGAATTAATTAAATGAATTTGTGTTTTAAAGGTGAGAAACTTTATGATTTGTATGATGATTGTGATAACTTTTTAATCACTGTTGACATCCAAAGGTAAAACACAGAAAATAGAGCAGTATAACAGAGGAATGGATCCTTTTGGCCCACAATGCCGAATTAAACTAAATCACCTTGTCTGTAAATGATCCATATTCCTCAATTCTTTGCATATTTATGTGTCTCACAGTCTCTTAAGTTCCAGTGTTGTATCTGCTTCCACCACTACACCTGGGAGCCGGTTTCTAGCACCTATCACTGAATGTAAGTAAAAAGCTTTGGACTCTACAACTCATTTAAACTTTCCCCCTCACACCTTAAGTGTATGTGCCCTGATGTTTGACATTTCCAACCTGTGTAAACGATTCTGATTGTCTACCCTATCTATGCTTCTCATAATTTTATAAACCCATCAGGCCTTCCCTTGGCCTCTGATGCTCCAGAATAAACAATCCAAGTTTATCCAACTTCTCCTTATGGCTCGTTCCTTCAAATCCATACAGCCTCCTGGTAAAATGGATTATCTTCAGAATTCCCTCAAGAGCACATTTGATCTTCCTGATGACAGGCGGATCAGCTCCAATTTTTTGGCTCTCTTTGTTGTTTGAAGATCTCTTCAAGCGATGTCTGTTATATGCAGTAAATTCATGGTGCCGATTAGTCCATATATTATCAAATATTCATAAATTCTGGTGCAGAGTGGTGGCCTATATAAAACTATAAAATTCACTTTGGCAGCTGAAAAGATCGAGCAAAATTTTGGATTTCAGATACAAGAATAATGTTTTTTTTTAAGCAACACGCACACAGAATGCTGGAGGAACTTAGCAAATCAGGCAGCATCAATAGAGAGGAATAAACTGTCTACTTTTTGCGCCAAGACCCTTTATCACAACTGGAAAGGAAGGGAGGAAGCCAGAACCACATTTATAATAATATATTATACGTCGATATGGCACCTATAGTTTTGCAGAACATTCCACAGAACATGCTTGGGAAATACATCCAAGCAAACAAGCAAATTAGGTGGGATATCCAAGAAAAAAGGTGGAATCAAAGGGATACAATTTATGGAGGGCTCTGAAGGTGGATATAGCAATGAGATGCACAAAAGGATGAAGATGATCAACAGAAAGGTCATAGCTAATGTATGCATTTGGGTAATTACACTAATGGGCATTATTCATTAGCTTAATTGATGTAATTGGAGGAGAATATAGCCAATTCCTGTTGCTATGATAATGTAATTAGATGTCTATTCATTTACTGAAAATAGGTGTGAAAAACACCTATATTGGGTGTGAAGATGCTGAGATGCATTTGCAACTGAGGCTAGTGCAGAAATTGAACTTGGGAAAGCGGTAATAAAGTATATGATAAAAAGGGTATATTGTTTGAAACATGAAGCTAATAGAGGCTTTAAAATTTCATGAAAACGACTACACTAAAATCATCTGCATTTTTAAAAAGCCTCTTCATCTTTTCATTCATTTGGTTATGATTTATATGTGTACCCTAGATTTGTCCATTTTTGAGATACTGTATGTAATATTATAGAACATGATTTGCTGTAACACCAAAGGAAACTATTCAGCCCATCACGTCCATGATGACACACTGTAGTTCTGTGTTCAATTACATCCACTCGTTCTTTACAACCAACACACACAGAATGCTGGAGGAAATCAGCAGGCCGGGCAGCATCTATGGAGAAGAGTAAACAGAGGACATTTCAGCCCTTCATCAGGACTGGAGAAAAATGATGAGAAGGTTACCTGTATTCATACAAGTTATTTTTCCACATATACCTATCTAATACTATTTTGAACGATCCAGCAGACGCTCACATGCTGTGGGTTCTATTATATATTATGTGTGAGCTGTTATGGTGTCTGTGATGATTCTTTTTCCAACATTTTATCTGGAAAGAGTCATGAATGTTTGTATACATCTGTGAGATCCCATGTAACATCTCTGAAACTTATTCTGCCATATGTCAAAATAATTTGGTATTATGTTACAGTAATGTTTGTCATGAACAGAATAATTTTATTGAAGTCTACATTTCCAAGCTATTCTACCATGAAGAACAATTTTCTCCACTGTGTAGGTCAATTCTCATGAAAGTTATTCAGTAAAGAAAATTAAGCATTTGCTAGGTGCAACATTTAACTGTCCTCAACTCACTAATGCATAGATAGTCCGGCGAAGTCAGTGCCATTACAGCCCTTAGAGTCTGTCATTGTCAAGCTGCCCCTCAGATTGGTAACTTATTACTCCTGGCAGATCTCTCTCGTGCCTCAGCAGTATCCATGGTATTACAATGTACCTCCACACCCTGAACCTGATATTGACCTCCCAAATCTCTCCCTCTACAATCTGGACAATTACATCTCAGCAGCCAACCATAAAACCTGCTGCAGTGCTGCACAGCACCTATAAATGTCCATACACCATCCATCTGTTGGCTTTTCCTCCCTCCTCTTTGGACCTTTGAGGCTTCTCCATCACCACAACACCAACGTACAAATCCTTCTCATGATAATTCCAGGGACCTTGAATATTGAAGAATTTTGCAGAGTTTCATCATTATTATTATGTGCCACGTCGTAGGGAGGCATGGGCAATCAATGCCTTTGACCATTATTGTTCTTTGCATTTTTTCTACAGAAATGGTTTGCCACTGCCTTCTTCTGGGCAGTGTCTTCACAAGGTGGGTGACCCCAGTCGTTATCAACACTCTTCAAAGATTTTCTGCCTGGCGTCAAAGGTCGCATAACCAGGACTTGCGATATGCACCAGTTGCTTATATGACCATCCAACATCTGCTCTCATGGCTTCATGTGCCCCTGATTGGGAGAATAAATAGGAGCTGCAACTTGCCCTTGAGTGACCTGTTGGCTAGTGGAGGGAAGGAGTGCCTTTCACCTCCTTTTGTAGAGACATATCTTCACCATCCCATCTCCCCAACCCATATGTGGTATTTGCATTTAAAAAAATATACGTTCAATGTTATTTTCCAGGAAACAAACAAATTTGGGTTTCCCGTACATCTTTCCTTACAGATTTGTCGATGGGATAAAATAATATGTCAACCAGAATTTCATTGGATAAGTTACAGTTGGACAAAGATGCAAAGGCATTAATACTACATGCAGTGACTTGCGGTCATAAAAAAGACTTACAAGTCCTACAAATGCACCTTTAATTGGACCCCAAGTGGCTGCTGCATCTGAGTACACCACCATTGTACCGGATATCCCCCCAGACTCACATAAGCACTAGGATTTAATTACATTGTATGGCTGTGAAATATCACCC
Organism: Mobula hypostoma; assembly: GCF_963921235.1. Taxonomy (NCBI): domain Eukaryota; kingdom Metazoa; phylum Chordata; class Chondrichthyes; order Myliobatiformes; family Myliobatidae; genus Mobula; species Mobula hypostoma. The sequence continues at coordinate 82,415,851 of NC_086101.1, read as the reverse complement.
TATTTCTCTTGCACCGGAAGAAGCAATCGGAGGCCATATGTGCATCTTGGGAATGAGAATTGGATTGGTGGGCAGTCTACCCCTGAGAACCTGAATAATGATCGAAAATCAGGGAGCCTATTATTCTACTGAACTAAATCTGCTATGTGTTTTTTAACTAAGTCCCTAATATTCAGTTAGGGAATCAATTACAAGCCGCTAAGTTAAATTAGTAACTTGGTTTATTATTGTCACATGCATCATCCAGACAGATCATTTTGCAGCATTGAAACAGCACAATAGGCAGACTTTCAATAGGTACGTTTAATGTCAAAGAAATATATGCAATATATATCCTGAAATTCTTTTTCTTCACAAACATCCACGAAAACAGAGGAGTGTCCCAAAGAATGAATGCAGTTAAAAGTTAGAACCCCAAAGCGCCCCCCCCAGCTTCCCCCTCCCACGCACAAGCAGCAGCAAGGCAATGACCACACCCCACCCTCACCCCCGCTTTCACCACCAAAAAGCGTCAGTTCCCTCCACTGAGCACTCAAGCATGCCACAAGCATCAACCAAGACACAGACTTACAGTACTCCAAAAACTATACATTCACCTGGTAACTTGACATACTATAGACTCTCTCTCTCCCTGATTCAGGAAAAACCGTTTCGCAGTGAGAGGGGAGACACAACAAAAAACTCGCTGATTTACAATGCTAAAAGTCTGTTACGTCGCTTCTTCCGAGCTCTGCATCCAGAGAGTCAGCACCAGAAAGGCGCAGCTCTGCGGGCACACAACCCCGCAGCTAACCTGCTGCTCCCGATGTTCCATGTTTTCCTGCAACACTTCAGTCAGGGGCACCGGACTAGAGTCCGCACATCTCCAGAGCCACAAAAACCCGGCACCCTGAAAGCATGCTAACCTTCCAGGCCACATCCTTGTGATATCAAAAAGCAGCCGGTCGTGAGGCCCTGACAGTGGGTCCCACTCCCGCAAAGAACCAAAGTCAGAGTGTAACTCCGGGTCAGAGTCTTCAAAAGGACCTTGAAAAGGAAAAAAAAAGAGAGACCAAATATAGAAATAGAGCTGTTTCCAAAGATGCAAGCAAAGGGTTACCGTTTAGCGCCATCATAACTTCACTCCGCCCCTCCGAAACCTATTGAAACCTAACCATTTTATCAACCTGTGCAGCAACTTTGAGGGATCTATGGACATGGATTCAATATTCCTCCACACTGCTAAGAATCCTGCCATTAACCTTGAACTCTGCTTTCAAGTTTGCACTTCACACATTTCTAGGTTGAACTTCATCTGCTATTTCTCAGCCCAGCTCTACATCCTACCTATGTCCCATTGTAACCTACAAAACCTTCTACATCAACATTTCCCAACCTTTGTTATGTCATGAACCGATACCATTAAGCAAGGAGGCTATCGACCCCAGGCTGGGAACCTCTGTTCTACCCTGTCCACGACACCACCAAACTTCATATCATCTGCTAACTTACTAACCCATCCTTCCACTTCCTCAGCTAAGTCACTCATTAAAATCACAAAAAACAGATCCCTGCAAAACACCACTGGTCACTGTCCTCCACGTAGAATATACTCTGCCTACTACCATCCACTGCCTTCTGTGGGCAAGACAATTCTGAATTCATGCTCCTTAGTTTCCCTGGATCTCAAGCCTCCTGACTTTCTGAAGGAGCTACCATGGGGAATCTTGTTGAATACCTTACTAAAAGCCATATAAATCATATCCACTGCTCTATCTTCATCAATTTATTTTAGCATTTTCTTGAAGAACTCAAAAAGGCTCATGAGGGACCACCAGCCCCTTGCAAAACCGTGCAGAATAACCCTATGGTTACAGAGCAAGTGCAGTGCAGGAGAAGGATTTTGAAAACAATACTACAATGGACTGATGAGTACCTTGCATTCTTCAAGCACCAATTTTTTTTTAAATCAACGTGTTTTATTTGTTTTCAAGTCCCAATTACACTCACTTTGCACCACAATTCAATACCAAACACAACATTTCAGCATACCACATATACAGTATGTGCTATGTGACTGGATTTCTGGGCCAATGAGTCCTAACAATTATTGAATACTGTGTTTATTCTTTGGAAAAACACTGTATTTTCAAGGTAATTCAATAGAATAAATGAAGAAATTCTTCCTTTCTTTGTGTTCAACCCCTACATTTAGTTATGTGCAATTTAGGAAACTTTTATCCACACACAGTGATTTTACATGTTCAGTCCTGTTTATTCAGAAAGCTTGTTCATATCACGCATGGCCCTAAGATGGCAGCTAAGGTACTGGCCAAAAGCTGTTGGTAATGGTTATCATGGCAACAGATTTCTTTGTTTGTACACATAACAATAGATTAGGTTGCCACACAACCTACACATATCATGCTAGACTTCATTATCTTTCTTCAGTGGAATGCGCTGCAGAACATGGTTAAGTAGGAAAACAAAAGTTTAATAAGATACTGAAACTATGATAAATAAAATAATCTGCTGGCAATAAAATGGAGGTTAAATACAGCAATTCAACGTTTCGGGCTGAGACCCTTCGTCAGGACTAACGGAAAGAAGAGATAGTAAGAGATTTGAAAATGGAAGGGGGAGGGGAGATCCAAAATGATAAGAGAAGACAGGAGGGGAGAGATAGTACTAAGAGCTGGACAGTTAATTGGCAAAAAGGATACGAGGCTGGAGAAGGGAGAGGATCATGGGATGGGAGGCCTAGGGAGAAAGAAAGGGTGAGGGGAGCGCCAGAGGAAGATGGAGAGCAGGCAAGGAGTTATTGTGAGAGGGACAGAGAGAGAAAAAAGAGAGAGAAAAAAAAGGAAAAAAATAAACAAACAAATAAACAAATAAATAAATAAATAAGGGATGGGATAAGAATGGGAGGAAGGGCGTTAACGGAAGTCAGAGAAGTCAATATTCATGCCACCAGGTTGGAGTGTTAGTGAAGTCCATCCCTTATTTATTTATTTATTTATTTATTATTATTTATTATCAAGCTACACATCAAGGAAATGGAAGTCATCCAAAATACGAAGGATAGGTCTATATGGAAAACCACAGTCAACAAAATCTGCATCAGATATGGTACCTAAACAGACAGATTTTTTTTTTGCTTTTTTTCTCTTTCTTTTTTCTCTCTCTGTCCCTCTCACAATAACTCCTTGCCTGCTCTCCATCTTCCTCTGGCGCTCCCCTCCCCCTTTCTTTCTCCCTCGGCCTCTCGTCCCATGATCCTCACCCTTCTCCAGCTCTGTATCCCTTTTGCCAATGAACTTTCCAGCTCTTAGTACCATCCCTCCCCCTCCTGTCTACTCCTATCATTTCGGATCTCCCCCTCCCCATCCCACTTTCAAATCTCTTACTATCTCTTCTTTCAGTTAGTCCTGACAAAGGGCCTTGGCCTGAAACGTCGACTGTGCTTCTTCCTATGGATGCTGTCTGGCCTGCTGCGTTCCACCAGCATTTTGTGTGTGTTGCTTGAATTTCCAGCATCTGCAGATTTCATCGTGTTTACAGCAATTCAAGGTCAAGTTTGAATATAACTGCACATTCTAGACTGTAAAGCAAGAAAGTTATTTTGTAAAAGGGAGTAACATACTCAAAATGCTGGAGAAATTCAGCAGACCAGGCAGCATCTATGGAAAAAAGTACAGTCGACGTTTTGGGCCGAGACCAATGCTTTTGGCCCAAAATGTCGCCTGTACTTTGTTCCATAGATACTGCCTGGCCTGTTGAGTTCCTCTAGCATTTTGTGTGTGTTGCTTGGATTTCCAGCATCTGTAGATTTACTCTTCCGCAAGTGGGAGTTTGGATTAATGGTATGGTTAAGAGTGAGAGGCCTTATGTTGAATCTCCTCTTATACATTACCGCTGTGCTGTAAATCATCATTGACAAGGAACTAACTAAAGGCTATCGACCTTGAACAATAAATGAGTAATTCTGCAGATGCTGGAAATCCAGAGCAACATGCACAAAATGCTGGAGGAATTCAGCGCATCAACCCAGCATCTATGGAAATGAATGAACAGTCGATGTTTCAAGAGTTGAACAATAACTTTTACTTCACAATTGCTACTTCACCTAATTAGTCATTCAAGTATTTTGCATTTTCTTTTCAGATTCCTAGCATCTATCATCTATTATTTTGAATGAGAGCAACTAGCTCTGAAAGGCAGAGATGAGAAAGTTAGGGCAAACAAAATCCCACACTTACATTTTGTTAATTTTCAAATTGGCACAAATCTGCTCCAACATATGCAATATGGGTCATACGCATGAAAGGAGGGGGCAAGATTTGATTGTTGTTCACATCTTCAAATGGTTCAATTTAATATCAGAGAATGCATACTGTATACAACCTGAAATTCTTATTCTTCACAGAAACATCCAGGAAACAAGCAACACCTGAGAATGACTGATAGTAAAATTAGAACCCCAAAGATGTTAGACTCTGAAAAAAAACACATGGAAAATGTAAAGAATTCTGTCTTGTTGCTATGCAGAGATAAAACGCGTAGCCTTAAGGCAGGGACTTTGTCTCAGCCGATTTTATGATACTCATAAGATGGTTCAGTATCAGCGCTGTTATTTCTTAATTAGAGTTGTATACTCGAACCCCACACTTACAGCATGAGTTTATTATCTATAATAACACCTCTGCACAGCACAAGGGGAGCACTACCTTTATAGAGTTGTTGTCTTCCAGATGAGATGTTGAACTATGATCTTCTCAAGTTGTTTTAAAGGTTCTACATTGTCCATGAAAAAGACCATGTTTTCTTGATTTCCTAATGAACAATTATTCCTCAACCAACATCACAATTTAATGCTGCTTATAGCACTATGAATTCTGTAAATAAGAACATAAGATCATAAGCAATAGGTGCAGAATTAAGCAATTTAAACCATCAAGTCTGCTCCACCATTTCATCATAGCTAATCCATTTTCCCTTTCAACTGTATGCTTCTCCCTTTTCTCTATGAACTTTTGCACTCCAACAAATCAAGAACCTATCGACCTCTGCCTTAAATATGCCCCATAACTTAGCCTCCACCATTACCTGTGGCAATGAATTCCACAGATTCACCACCCTCTGGCTAAAGAAATTTCTCCTCATCTCCATTTCAAATGGATGTCCTTCTATTCTGAGACTATGCCTCTTGGTCCTAGGCTATTGGAAACAGCCTTTCCACATCCACCCTATCTAGCTCTTTCAATAGACGATAGGCTTCAATGAGATCTCCCCTCATTCTTCTAAATTCTAGTGAATGCAGGCCTAGAGTCATCAAACACTTATACGATAATTCTTTAATTTCCTAGCAACATTCTCATGAACTTCCCCAACATCAGCACATCCTTTCTTAGATAAGGGGCCCAAAACTGCTCACCATACTCAAAGTGAACCCTCATCAATATCTTATAAAACATTAGCATTACACCCTACCTTTTAATTCTAATCTTCTCAAATTAAATGCTTACATTGCATTTGCCTTCCTCACCACTGACTCAACCTGCAATTTAACCTTTAGGGAGTCCTGCATGATGATTTCCAAGTTTCTGGTCAACGCAGCAGGCCAGGCAGCATCTCTAGGAAGAGGTACAGTCGATCTCCCAGTGGCCACACATTTTAATTCCACATCCCAGTCCCATTCTGACATGTGTATCCACGGCCTCCTCTACTGTAAAAATGAAGCCACACTCAGGTTGGAGGAACAACACCTTATATTCTGTCTGGGTAGCCTCCAACCTGATGGCATGAACATCGACTTCTCTAACTTCCGCTAGGCCCCACCTCCCCCTCGTACCCCATCTGTTACTTATTTTTATGCACACATTCTTTCTCTCACTCTCCTTTTTCTCCCTCTGTCCCTCTGAATATACCTCTTGCCCATCCTCTGGGTCCCCCCCCCCACCTCCTTGTCTTTCTTCCAGGACCTCCTGTCCCATGATACTCTTGTATCCCCTTTTACCTATCACCTGTCCAGCTCTTGGCTCTATCCCTCCCCCTCCTGTCTTCTCCTATCATTTTGGATCTCCCCCTCCCCCTCTAACTTTCAAATCCCTTACTCACTCTTCCTTCAGTTAGTCCTGACGAAGGGTCTCGGCCTGAAACGTCGACTGCACCTCTTCCTAGAGATGCTGCCTGGCCTGCTGCGTTCACCAGCAACTTTTATGTGTGTTGCCTGAATTTCCAGCATCTGCAGAATTCCTGTTGTTTCTGATAAGTATCTTCATTCTTCATTCTTTGTCTGTTAGTGCATAGTTAGTGCGGTAAGAATGACTCCAGGGACTGAGTTATGTTCTTTATGTGTGATGTGGGAATTCAGGGAGGCCTCCAGCTTCACGGATAACCACATCTGCACTGGGTGCACCAAGCTGCAGCTCCTCACAGAACATGTTAAGGAACTGGAGCTGCAGCTCAATGACTTTTGGCTCATACAGGAAACTGAGGAGGTGATAGATAGGACCTACAGGGAGGTAGTCAACTCTAAATTGCAGGAAGCATATACCGGGTGACTGTCAGAAGAGGGAAAGGAAGTGGACAGCCAGTGCAGAGTACCCCTGCGGCTGTTCCCTTCAATAATAAGTATACTGCTTTGTATACTGTTGGGAGTGCCGCAGTGACTGGGTTTCTGGCTCTTGTGTCCAGTGCTGTGGCTCAGAAGGGAAGGGAGAAGAGGACTGCAGAGGTGTTAAGGGATTCCATATTTGGAAGAGTAGACATGAGATTCTGTTGACATGAAAGAGACATCCAGATGGTATGTTGCATCCCGGGTGCCAGGGTCAGAAATGTTTCGGATAGGGCCCATGGCATTCTAAAGAGAGCCTGTGAGGAGCTGGAAATCTTGGTACGTATTAGCACCAGTGACATACGTAGGAAAAGGGAGGAGGTCCTGAAGAGAGAATTTATGGAGTTAGGTAGAAAGCTGAAAAGCAGAACCTCCAGTGTAGAAATCTCTGGATTGCTGCCTGTGCCGTGTGTCAGTGAGGGTAAGAATAGGATGAATTGACAGACGAATGCGTGGCTGGTGCTGGAGGCGGGACTTCAGATTACTGAGTCATTGGGATCTCTTCTGGGGAAGGTATGACCGATACAAAAGAGGATCCTTATGGGAAGGTTTGCTAGAGCTGTTGGAGAGGGTTTTTACTAATTTGGCGGGGGTATGAGAACCAGAGTGGTAGGGCTGAGGGTATGGCAGTTGGTATACTACTAGATGCAGTGTGCAGTGCTACTGTCAGGAAGGACAGGCAGATGACAGAGCTAAACTGCAGTCAGTGAAATGAGTTGCAGTGTAACATGGGGACAAAATCAAAGCGGATAATGAATACAGGACTGAAAGTGTTATGTTTGAATGTACACAATGTATGCAATAAGATAGAAGATCTTATAGTGCAGTTAGAGATTGGTAGATATGACGATGTGGGCATCTCTTAAGTCAGGACTGAAAGAATATTATAGTTGGAAGCTTCACATCCAAGGATACATGTTGTATCAAAAGGACAGGCAGGTAGGCACAGGGGGTGGGGAAGCTCTGTTGGTAAAAAATGAAATCAAGTCCTTAGAAAGAGGTGACATAGGATCAGGAAATGTAGAATCCTTGTGGGTAGAGTTAAGAAACTGCAATGGTAGAAAGATCTTGATGGAAGTTATATGCAGTCCTGAAAACATCTGTCAAGATGTGGGCTGCAATTTACAATGGGAGATCAAAAATGCACTTCAAAGTAGTCAATAGGGGATTTCAATAGGCAGGAGGATTGGGAAAATTAAATTGGTGCTGGAGAATTTATAGAATGCCTACAAAATGGCTTTTTGGAGCAGCTTGAGATTGATCCACTATGGGAAAGGCAATTCTGAATTACTTGTTGTATAATGAACCAGATTTGATTAGTGAGTTTAAGGTAAAGGGACTCTTAGGAGGCAATGATCAAAATATGATAAACTTCATTATTACAGTGGAGTAAAGGGAATTATACAGGCATGAGAAAGGAGCTGGTCAAAGTTAATTGGGAAAGTACACTATTAGGGATGACAGCAGAACAGCAAAGGCTGGAGTTTCTCGGAGAAATTCGAGGGCGCAAGACAGATACACCCCAAAGAAGAAGTATTCTAAAGGCAGAATGGTGCAGCTGTGGCTAACAAGGGAAGTCAAAGTAAAAAAACATAAAACCAAAAGAGAGGGCATATAATAGAGCAAAAATTAATGGGAAGTTAGAGAATTGGGAAACCTTTAAGAACCAACAGAAGGCAACTAAAAAGCCATAAGGAAGGAAAAGGTGAATTATGAAGGTAAGATAAACAATAATATCAAAGAGGATACCAAAAATTTGTTTTCTGATATACAATATAAAGAGTAAAAGAGAGGCAAGATTAGATATTGGACCACTAGAAAATAATGCTGGTGAGATAGGAATGGAAAACAAGAAAATGGAGGACAAACTGAATACATATTTTGCATCAGTCTTCACTGTGGAAGACTCTAGCAGTATGATGGAAGTTTGAGAGTGCCGGGGGCAGAAGTGAGTGCAATTGTGATTACTAGGGATAAGTTGTTTGGGAAGCTGAAAGGTCTGAAGATGGATAAGTCATCTGGACCAGACGGACTACGCTTCAGGTAGCTGTAAAAAGTGTGTAGGCATCAGTAATGATCTTTCAAGAATCACTATATTCTGGCATGGTTTTGGAGGACTGGAAAATTGCAAATGTTACTCCACTATTCAAGAAAGGAGGAAGGACAAGGAAAGGAGATTATGGACCAATTAGTCTGATCTCAGTGTTTGGGTAGATGTGGAAGTTAATTGTTAAGGATAAGGTCTTAGCTGACTGGAAGCACATGATAAAATAGATCAACATGGTTTCCTTAAGGAAAAATTTTGTCTGACAAATCTGTTAGAATTCTCTGAGAAAATAACAAAACGGATATACAAGCAAGAATTGGTGGGAGTTGTTTACTTGGATTTTAAAAAGGCCTTTGGCAAGGTGCCACTCATGAGACGACTTAACAAGATAACAGCCCATGGTATTACAGGAAAGTTACTAGCATAGGTAGAGGATTGGCAGGAGGCAAAAAGTGGGAATAAAGGGAGCCTTTTCTGATTGGCTGCCTGTGACGAGTGGTGTTCTGCCAGGGTCAGTTTTGGGACTGCTTCATTTACATTATATGTCAATGATTTGGATGATGGAATTCATGGCTTTGTGGACAAGTTTTCAGATGATATGAAGAAGGATGGAAAGGCAAATAGTTTTAAGGGATCAGGGAGGCCACAGAAGGGCTTAAACAAGGTTAGGAGAATGGACAGATAGAATACAGTGTGGTGAAATATCTGGTTGTACAATTTGGTAGAAGGAACAAAGACATAGACTATTTTCTAAATAGTAAGACAATTCATAAATCAGAGGTTCAAATGGACTTGGAAATCCTCAAACACGAGGAATTCTGCAGATGCTGGAAATTCAAGCAACACACATCAAAGTTGCTGGTGAATGCAGCAGGCCAGGCGGCATCTCTAGGAAGAGGTACAGTCGACGTTTTGGGCCGAGACCCTTCGTCAGGACTAACTGAAGGAAGAGCTAGTAAGAGATTTGACAGTGGGAGGGGGAGGGGGAGATCCATAATGATAGGAGAAGACAGGAGGGGGAGGGATGGAGCCAAGAGCTGGACAGGTGATTGGCAAAAGGGATATGAGAGGATCATGGAACAGGAGGCCCAGGGAGAAGGAAAAGGGCAAGGCGTAGTCAGAGGGACAGAGGGAGAAAAAGGAGAGAGAGAGAGAGAGAGAGAAAGAATGTGTGTATATAAATAAATAACAAATGGGGTACAAGGGGGAGGTGGGGCATTAGGTGAAGTTAGAGAAGCCAAGGTTCATGCCATCAGGTTGGAGGCTACCCAGACGGAATATAAGGTGTTGTTCCTCCAACCTGAGTGTGGCTTCATCTTTACAGTAGAGGAGGCCGTGGATAGACATATCAGAATAGGAATGGCATGTGGAGTTAAAATGTGTGGCCACTGGGAGATCGACTGTACCTCTTCCTAGAGATGCTGTCTGGCTTGCTGCGTTGACCAGAAACTTGGAATTAAAATGTGTGGCCACTGGGAGATCCTGCTTTCTCTGGCAGAGAGCGTAGATATTCAGCAAAGCGGTCTCCCAGTCTGCGTCGGGTCTCGCCAATATATAAAAGGCCACATCGGGAGCACCGGACGCAGATCTTCCTGCTGTTGTGTTCATCCAAATCAGTCAAGTAGCTTGAGATTCAGAGAAAGCAGGATCATCCCATTCCCATTCTGACATGTCTATCCACAGCCTCCTCTACTGTAAAGATGAAGCCACACTCAGGTTGGAGGAACAACACCTTATATTCTGTCTGGGTAGCCTCCAACCTGATGGCATGAACATCGACTTCTCTAACTTCCGCTAGGCCCCACCTCCCCCTCGTACCATATCTGTTACTTATTTTTATGCACACATTCTTTCTCTCACTCTTCTTTTTCTCCCTCTGTCCCTCTGAATATACCTCTTGCCCATCCTCTGGGTCCTGCCCCCCCCGTCTTTCTTCCCGGACCTCCTGTCCCATGATCCTCTCGTATCCCCTTTTGCCTATCACCTGTCCAGCTCTCGGCTCTATCCCTCCTCCTCCTGTCTTCTCCTATCATTTTGGATCTCCCCCCCCCTCCAACTTTCAAATCCCTTACTCACTCTTCCTTCAGTTAGTCCTGACGAAGGGTCTCGGCCTGAAACGTCGACTGTACCTCTTCCTACAGATGCTGCCTGGCCTGCTGCGTTCACCAGCAACTTTTATATGTGATACTTATCAGAAACTTGCTTTGTTCAAGCCTGTTGAGCCAAAGTCTTCCATTTTAACACAGTTCCACTCCAACAATCGCCTCTCCACTTGTCCCTACCTTATTTTTATTTGCCCTTGCTAATGCATTGGGATTTGAATGGGCCACTGGAAATGAGCTATTGTATGCATCTACTTTATTGGTTTTTAAATCTTTAGGAAGATGTTGATATTATTACAATTGCTATGTCAACGCTACTTCTTTTCCAAGCAAGTTATCTCAGTGAATAATATTGATGCCATTCTTAAGTATGTGTCATCTTCAACAAGTTGGTGGCTGTCTAAGAATTAAGAAAGTGGAAGAGTACTACTTCTGAAATTCTTCAGCATTTCTTCCAAATTATTCTTAGCAGTGAGTTAGGTAATTCTTCATAGCTAAGGTTCAGTCATTTCAATGAGGAAATCACATTCAAAAGATTTTTAGCATAAATTTCTGTAGATTCCATGCCAAAATTATAATATTCCATGTTAACATGTTAATATAAAATCTGAGGGTTGGCATACCTTATTGTTTGTGCCATAGAGATCATCTGCCAAGACTTAGCTCATTTAAGACCGGTGAAATTCAGCTGGTGTTGGGAAAGAAACAGTTAAAAGGAACAGGTTGTGTAAGGTTATCAAAGAAGCATTAATGATATGATGTATGCTGTTACAGATTTAAGCAGCAAGGTACTGCAGAATTTTTCACACAAGATGTCACAGCTTGTATGTGCTAAAATAACACACACCTTCAGCTTCATTACCACCGTGAGGAGATTACACCTACATTGGTGCTGCACCTCAGCCAATTTGCTACAACAAAAATTGAATTGAAAAATAAGAGTTTAATTTACCAAGCTGAGCTGCTGAGATCTACTCAGAAAACACTCCCATAACGAATACAATTCTACCTGCATCAAACCTTTGGTATGGAACACAGGAAGATGAATATAGCAGTTGATGGCAAACGGTTGGAAGTGGAATAGCTTACAGTAACTTGGTTATAAGAATTCCCAACGCAAGGCACTCAATTATCTCTATGTCCCATGAGATCTCTAGCCTTATGTATTTCATGGGTATTTGCAGTACAATATTGAAATAAGTACTCAATGTGAATGTGTACCATCCAAATTCACATAACATCATGCTTCAAACCCGCAAAATAAAAATCCAAATAAGTCATTGGCTGTGCATTCTGTATGTGATCACATTATTTGCTCTTCAAAAGCATTTTGTTGGTGCTTTAGGTCACTTTGAGATCATGAAAGGTGGCATCAAAATGTAATTTTGTTCCTTTAAGGTCATACCAGTGCTAAAGTATCAATTGGAAGGAAGATAGCTAATAAATAACTTTAAATGGTGGTAGAATGAAGCATCAAAATTACTTTAACACTTATTACTATTGAAAGAATCTATTCAAGCACCATCCTTCACTTGACTGAAGGAAAGTATGATTGCAACCTCCCTCTGCCTCAATACACGCTTTGCTTTGGTGTGGTAGTGTGGCCATTATGCTAATTGCCAAGTATTCTGGAGTCGCTGATTGAAAGTATAAATAGTACAATGTAAACTCAAATCACATCATTATGATTTAACAATTTGAATTCCGTCTTCTTTTGTTTAAAAATCTGGTAATAATCAAAGTAAAAATTATCACGAGTAAAACTGATCATAAAATTCCAGTCAGCAAAATACGTTAATAAAGGAAATCCATCACCCTCGTCCATCTGGCTATTTGTGACTCCAATCCAGAATGACGTAATTTACTCTGAAACTGCCTTTCTATGTAAGCTAGCTGCCCACTTATGAGCAGCCAGTGAGGGGCAATAAATTGTCTGTGGATCAATGCTGTGTTTCTCTGAGTAACCCATTTCCAGGGTAGATCTTTCAAGGACAAACACTGCAAGGATCATCTGCAAAGATGGGATCTTTTAGAACAACTAAATTTTTCTTAAATAAATCCTTACTGGGTATCCTGCAACAATATATACTAAAGGAACTGAATGCCTGAGTGTAGTTAAAATGCTCCAAGAAGATTTAAGAAGCATCCTTAATCACTATGACAAAAAAACTAGAACCTTCCACATAATCTTTGTGCAAACCCCTCGTGTGTTAGATTCCATATGAAATCACTCTGTAGTAGTTAATAAATAAGTAAAAGAGATCTGAAAACCATAAAGGTAATTTAAAGCTTTATGCTGTCGTCAGTCGCCTTACATCTAGTGGAGTACACTATCGTTCCAGCAACCAGCCACATACAGTTGAACAGAATTTTCAAATGGGAATTCAAGAACAGACAAGACCCCTAACAATTTAGCTAATCCTGCTCTCTTTAGTAAATAGAAAAGCAAGTAATTATGCTTATTTTTTAGATTCAGATCATATAGAATTTACTGTCTTACAGCTCTGCTCTAGAGCATTGTCCATAAAATAATGACTATCTTAATAGAAAATACAAGTTAATTAAATTTCATGCATTTTGGATGTTTTCTGACCTTTCTTAAATTTCCATCTCAACTAAGCAGAAGGTGATGTCCAGATGATTTGCCCCAAAACATTCAGGTTTGCTGAACAGAGTGCAGTTCATTCTTTTCTTGACAGGAAGGGTTTGGGCTTTGGGGATTTGGTCTTCGCAGGATGACATCTGGATAGCAACAAAATAATCTTTGAATTTCACCCAATAACTCCTGCAGCTCCATCTGTATCGAGGCCCAGTTCTAATCACAGTCCCCTCAAAACACCTTCAATGTAATATTTAGACTCCCTCTCAAATGTCACACCACCTGGGGTTTACATCTGTCAAACTGCAATGGGAGCTGGTTAGGACAGGCCCCAGCTTGCCAGTCAGAAGATACTGTCACTAAAAGTCAAGCATCTTAAGTTGCAAAAGTGACACAAGAAACAAGGTCAGAGAAGGTTGTGCGGCACAAGATCGGGGAATAATGGAAAATGCCAGGGAATAGCTTTTCTCTAAAATGCATTACAGGATAAACACAAAGTGTTCCTTATCGTTATTGCGGGTGTGTTCAACAATAGATGACAATATGTAACATCAGAGAATTGTATACAGTGCTGGAATTACCCAATATTAAATATATTCCAATGTATAAGTATTAGCAGAACCATGCAGGCTGTTGTTGGTTATGTTTTAAACAATGAACACTGGAATTTTTCTGGTTACATTTGCGACATCAATGAAGCATTAACAAACACAAGCAAATGACTCGAAAAGAAAGGGAAAATCAGCATGCAAATGATGAGCATTCAGTAAAACAAATCAGAATTAGCTCTGATACTTGGGCTGCTCTTTGTACTTCTATAGCATTGCTTTGAAAGATCAGTTCCAGATGATGGGTTCAACACTTTTTTTTAAAAGTCAGAAATCCATGGTCACCTTTAACTACTCATATTTGTTGTCAAAGCAATTTTATGCTGTTGGCTATTTTCCCCTCTTGAATAATTCACACAGAATAATAAAAACAACCTATTGAATAGATATTTGGTACATTAACTTTTATTCTCAACATCTTTAGTGAACCAAAAGGCTTTTTTCTTATAACAACAGAACACATAACTAAGATATAGCTGCAGTTCTAATAACTGGAGCATGCAATCAGTAGATTATACCATAATTAGATATGTAGAGCAAGGATTTCACAAGATCATAGCCCATCCATTCAAAACAAAAATCAGAATTTAGTCACTGAACAATTAGGTTATTTAGAGAAATGCTAGGGAATTATACCCAATGCAGGGTACTGGAAACCTGGAACTGCCTTTGCCAAAAATATTTTTGAGGCAAAAATCAATTGAAACTGAGATTGATTGATTTTTGATGTGTGGAGATGTGATAAGATGGTACAACCAATGTGGATAGAATGCAAGATGCAAATCAGCCTTCATCTGAGTATTTGAATATAGAAAAGAATTGAATAAAGTCGATAACTCTTGATCCTACTTTCCTAATACTAAACACTGAAGCATTAACCTATCCACTGAACATATTCATCTCCCTTTCCTCTTTTTCTCATCTGACCTATTACCTGTTCTCACTTGCCTATTACTTCCTCCCAGGTCCCCTCCTCCACCCGCTTCTCCTATGGTCCACTCTCTTCTCCGAACAGATTCCTTCTTCTCCAGCCCTTGACCTTTCCCACCCACCTGGCTTCACCTATCACCTTCCAGCTAGCTTCCTTGCCCTCCCCCCACCTTCTTATTCTGGCATTTCCCCCCATCCTTTTCAGTCCTGAAGAAGTGTCTTGGCCCAAAATGTTGACTTGGATTTCCAGCATCTGCAGACATTCTCATGTTTATCTTTCAACTGCCATTTTATTTCCAGTTTTCTTCTGGCTATGGCTGGTTGTGGGTTACTGGAACTGCTGGGTAAGGGGTTAGATGTTGTAGGGAGATGACGTAGTCTATTTTGTCATGCTTTGAGTCTCAAAATTTATTAAACTTTAGAATTTACCTGAATATGTCAAACCTGACTCCTGTCTGAAAACTCCAGCAATGGCTTGATACCAAGCAAATAATTATGGAAAGCCATTCAGAATGTTGCCTGGGAATCAGAGGAATGGTCTACTTGAAATTAAAATGAGGAAGGAGAGGATTAGAAATGATCATTGCTGACTGGTAGGGAAGGGAGTAGATTGGTGGAAGTCTTGGGGCAAGAGCTGACCAAAAACAATTGGCAGAGTCTGGGAATATTCCCATTTCAACAAAGAGACAATTATATGAAAGCTTGTTTGTCAGTTTTCCTTCACCGCCTCTGAACACTCAATGTATGTCTGCAAGTGCTCAGATGTCACGACTGGCCAGCAAGTTTTCTAAATGTAACAACAATAAGCTCAAAAAGTTCAAAGTTCGAAGTATATTTATTATCAAAGTATGTATACATTATACAAACTTGAGATTTGTCTCCTTACAGGTAGCCACAAAACAAAGAAACTCAAAAGAACACATAAAGAAGAAGACTGACAAACACCCAATGTGTAGAGAGAAAAACAACAAATCATCTAAATAATAATCTTGTCACATCACTAAATACATGATTAGACCACTCTTTTTCATAGAAAATAGGAAACAGAACATTGAAATTGTGCATGGGAAAGGTTAGGATCACAAAAAAAAATGAGTCCAAAACTGCATTTTTCCAACCAATTTTGTTTTATTGTCATAAAAATGAAAATTATTAAGATTTCATTGTGGAGAGCAAGGAGTATAGATCTGGGTGGTAACATCGATTTTTTTAAAAGAGGTTTCTTTACGATGAAACTTTAAAAAAAAAAATTGCTTTTCTTTAACTCCACCACAGACAGCATAACGGAATTTTCTACAAGGATGAAAATGACTTCAGGTCTTTTCAGCATTAACTAAATATGAGTGTCGATGCAATAATTCTTCATAATTGTACAGTGAATTTACAATATATCTATATTCATATGAAGATCTTAAAAATCTGGATAAAGGATCCTCTCCTACTTTCTCTTGTTATTGTTTAAGCCCTATTTTCTGAAATTAGACTCTGCACTACTTTCACAATTAACTACTTTCTCTGAATCACTTGTTTAGTTTTAATAGTTCTTTACACATTAAATTCATACTGTCTAATTGTGATTTTTCATCTCTTAGACAAACTAATCTTTTCAACTCACAGGAAAGATTTATTGAGAATGTTTCATGGGGAAGATTTCTTTCATGCTGTGGACTTTAAATAGTTATGATGGTTTTTCTAAGGTCAAGTGTGCATTCAGACAGCACACTGTAATCCATCAGAATGTCTTTTCTTAAGGTTAGAATAGCATTCATGTTTGGCACTGTTAATCGGGATGAGAAACATCATCTAAATGGTAGGTACACATACTGTTTCACTTAGAAGACGAGTCAGCTAAATTTATATCAATTGAGGGACAAATTAGTGTGTTTAATTCTGTGACACTATGGAGTTCTTAGCATGTAAACATTATGAGAGATTCAATGAACTCTCCTTGGAAAACTAATTGTGTATTTGGGCAGGCAATTTTGTGTGACAAGTGCATGAGGAGCTAATGAAAGATCTTCGATCTGAAACATTATTTCTCTTTTTTTGCTTCACACTTGCTGAATAGTCTGTTGAACATTTCAAGTTTTTTTTTTGTACTTCTTACATGAAATGAGAAACTACGATGACAAATTCTGGATGATGGTTCTATATAAATACACAATCCCAGATCCAGAAGCAATCTTCTGATAATTTTTAGATGTAGTAATGAGTGATTAACTGTTGACAAATCTCCAAAAATTTAAACTTTTTGGTGATCAGAAACATCAACTGTAAGGTAAATAGACAACAAAATCATTCTGTTCTCGACACAATATATTTATTTATTTTTGAGATACAGCATGGAATAGGCCTTTCTGGCCTTTCGAGCAGCACCGCCCAGCAATCCCTCCATTTAATCTTGACCTCATCAATGGATAATTTACAATGACCAATTAACCATTGGCGTGGCCAAGTGGTTAAGATGTTCGTCTAGTGATTTAAAGGTCGCTAGTTTGAGCCTTGGCTGAGACAGCGTGTGTGTCCTTGAGCAAGGCACTTAACCACACATTGCTCTGCGACGACACCGGTACCAAGCTGTATGGGTCCTAATGCCCTTCCCTTGGACAATATCAGTGGCGTGGAGAGGGGCGACTTGCAGCATGAGCAACTGCTGGTCTTCCATACAACCTTGCCCAGGCCTGCGCCCTGGAAACCTTCCAAGGTGCAAATCCATGGTCTCATGAGACTAACGGATGCCTAAAAAAAATTAACTTACCAAATGATAGTTCTTTGGACAGTGGGAGGAAACCAATGCAGTCACAGGGAGAACGTAAAAACTCCTTACAGACAGCAGCAGGAATCGAAACCAGGTCACCTGTACTGTAAACCATTATGCTAACAACTATGCTACTGTGCCAAATGGTATCTGAGCCAAACAATATTATCTCACCATCTTCCTCTTAACTAGAGGGAACGAATTTTAATACTGTAACTCAAATTTATCTCCCATAATATTGCCTGTTTGGCATGTGTCATATGCTAGATTACGCATTTTTCCTCATGGTTTTTAAGGGTTTTCTGACTATGAGTTCATTGGCTGGAATATACTTAAGAAGCCTGCAGCTAAAAAAGAGAGCAGAGTGTCATTCCTTCATCATCGGCATGATATTTTGAAGGTACAAACTGAGGTCTTCAATTTAATGAGAATAACATCACATCAGATTACAAAGCTATGAGATGGAATCGGGTGGAAAAATACATGGCACCATTTCCAATAATTCTTATATTTGCATTGTTGATTGCCAACTATTTAAATATTAGCTGAACATTATGGTTATGAATCTGTTGCACTCCTGATATGAATTAACATTATAAATGCCAACATAATCCACTCAGCACTACAGAATGTGCCCACCTGCCAGACACCTGTTCTCACTGTTTCAATACTCTTTGATTACAGCAAATGCTGGGTCTCTTCTGAAGTAATGAGCAATTTTTAAATTTTGCATGATTAGAAACAGATGCTGACAAAGCCTAGCTTTGCAGTTGTATGCATGAACAATTGCTGATATGTTTATGATTAGAAATTACAAGAAGTCAAATCAGTGTTAATGCTATAAAGTAAACACTATTTTTTAAACAAAGAATCTGATTCAGCATCTTCTGTGGCAGTTAGCAAAAAAAAAACGTTAAAGGACAGTGAAATATCAGCTCTTACCAAATGTCAGATCCCTAAGCAAGTCTGGCATCAACCAAGCTCCAGTGCTTTTTCTTTGACCAAACACACCTCATTACCAATAAAAGCATGATTCAGAATAGTAGTGAAGATTGCAATTTGATCATTAGAATGGTTTCAAAGTAATTTATATACCAGAAATGATCAGAGCACTGTTGAAGTACACCAAACCATGAGAAATTATGACAGCTTCAAAGACAATGGAGGCTAAATTTGTCAGCCACTAAAAATGTAATAAATCCAAAGTTGTTGACTGAATGTGGGTGATCACAACCATATTCATCCACCCAATGGTAATATTGATTATCTGGAAATATCAGTGAGGATGAAGTAGCTAATAGCAATCGAAATTAGCCAGAATTGCTTTAAAGCTGGCATGTACCTCCTTGGGTGGTGGGATGGAGGTACATCTCTACCAAAGGAGGCGTCAGGAGCTCCTTCCCTCTGCTAGCCTGCAGGTCACCCTTGGGCAACGTGCAGCACCTGCTTATCACCCCCTTCCCCCCCCCCACCCAATCAGTGTCATCCGAAGCCAAGTGAGCAGGTGATGGATGGTTATGTGAGCAGCTGGTGCATATCACAAGTCCTGGGTATGCGATCACTGAAATCTCTAAAGAATATTGATAATGGGTGGGTCACCCATCTTGTAAAGACACTGTCCAAAAGAAGGCAATGGCAAAACACATCTGTAGAGAAAGCTTGCCAAGAACAGTCATGGTCAGTGAAAGAACATGATTGCCCAGGCCCCAGGTTAAACGACATGGCACACAATGATGATGATGTACCTCTTAATAGAGAGGTAACTGATGGAAAGAGTAAATGTAGGCTTATGTAGAATCGAGCGTATGAACTACAGTAGAAGGCAGATGTGACAGGACATCAATATTTTTAGGTGTTGCTCTCGAAGTTAGTGGAAGGATTTCCATACAGCAAATGGTGATGCAAGTGTTCTGCAGATGTTGAGGATAGTTTGTGCATTCAAATTTCTGCAGATGATTTGGATTGGGAATTACAGACAAAGCCTGGTGGCTGTATCCAATGAAACAACTGAAACCCAGCATTCATTGAGAATGATGTGGTAAACCATATATATGTGTTGTAACTGGGTTAACTGTCTGGACACACCCCTCTGCTGGCTGCCCCTGTGGTTCCTCCCACAGAGTCCTGTATAAAGGTGTTTTGCCTTGCCCCTCTCCCTCAGTCCAAGGGCAGACACTCACCATGGAGGCCATATTGTACAACGAATAAAAGCCTTTCAGTATTTTACCAAACCTCAGTCTTCTGGAGTTATTGAAGGTGCTTCAAATGAACACATAGAATTTTGGCAGCTTGGGACAGCCTTGTCTTCATGTCTGTATTTTACAAAATGGAAGGAAATCTGGGTCCCTTTGCACATTTGTGATAATGATGCAGTGTTTGATGGCAAATAATTGCAGCTCTATTGTTATGCACATTTCATCCCATCTCTGGCCAATAAATGGCAGCTCAGCCACCGATAGCAAAATGTTACATATCGGAAATTACCATGAACAGGAAATGTTGGAAATTCTCCGGAGATCAGCCTGACTTACTAAGTACTTCCACCATTTCAGGAAAAAAAAACCCTTTTTAATGCATCCATTCTCACAAACTCACCCTTTCATGGAAAATCTCAATCTTCCTTTAACCTGCTCAATTGTATTCAACCACACTTAGTCACAAGTTTTGTCACATTTTTCTTCCTTTCTCATTAACTTCACTCTAGTTGTTTTTCTGTTATAATGAATCTCATTGTCCAAGAATCCCCTTTTCTTATTCCACCTTCACGACTCCATCTCCACCTCCATCAGCATCATCCAATGATAATACTTCACCATAGCTGATATCCAATCCTTGCTACATTCAGCCATGGTTTTCATTGCAAAAATGTCAAGAATGATTATAATGTTTGTGATCTTGTATTGGAAATACTATGAGCATCCAGCTATTGTAACTTGTTTCCGTGATACCTACAATTTTTAATCATGTCATTATATTTATTTTTAATATCTACTACAACAGTTATCGTAAGTCAGTATCAAATAAGTACATTTATATCTCATAAAAGATAACAGTGCTGCTGAAATTGGCAAAGACTGAATATGGATAATGGGAAAGAAACCATCAGATAAGAACAGAACCAAGGTATATGTTGGGGTTAGGAACCAGCACAGAACTGAAGTGCATTCTAGGGTCAGAAAAATAATGTAAGGATTCTGGCCTTGCCTATTCTAAATGATCAGTTAGGAGAAGTTGCAGGTAATATCTTTTAAAATAATGGAAAAATACAGCAAATCATTTGAATTTCTAAATATATATCTTGGTAAAACGTTGCCCATTGCTGTTGCCTCCAGCAGATATAACTACATCTGAGGTTATAATGAAAATACTTGAAAATTTACATGTCACATTGACAAGCGTTGATTTGTTCACTGTCTTGTCTTTTGGTACCGTCAGTCACGGTTTAACTTCAATCCAATCATTTAGGTTCTGACTGAATATTTTTCTTCAGTATAGAATAACTATCAACATCTGCATATAGTTTACTGAGCTTCCTAGTGAGCAAGGTATGTATTCTGAGTTTGTGTGTGTTTTTTTAAAACACAGCACGCTTCAGTCATTTTCTGTGAATTAAAGAAGGGAAGAGTGTCCTTTGAAGACTGGTGATTCCTGTGATTTTTTTTTTTGCAGAAAGTCTTTGAAACAAGGTAGTGACTGAATTCTCAAAGCTTCATTTTGAGAAAATGATACATTTAAAATGTTAGCAACTGCTCCTTTTCGAAGATGAACTGCTCAGTTTTACCTCACAGACAGTTCGGTTGCACCTGTGAATAACATCACCTGTTTTCTTTTTTTTTGACAAAAAGGAAAACACAAAATGTTTGTCAAGAATTGATTTCTTGTTCTCAGCAGAAGCAATTCTAGTTTGTTTTTTCAAGTGATATAAACCTAGCTAGAAGATAAATTTGAATTATTTAGTTTATCCCAGTTGGCACTTATGTAAATCACTGTGAGCCACTCTACTCCTTATTTTGAATTGAAAGTCAGAAGAATTTTCTCATTTGAGAAGGTCCATCATTTGTTTCGGTTTGTGTTAAAACTGCACTCTGCATGCTGCACAATGTATTAATCCCATTGATTTATGCTTTAAAAGATGGAAGTTAGGATCCTCAAGGCAGCATCCAGTTGCCAATGGGGGTAGGATGTTTGATATGGTCTATGAAAGTCAGAGCAGTGAATTTAAAAGTTCTAAGTATATTTATTATCAAAATATGGATGCATTATACAACCTTGGGATTTGTCTCCTAACAGGCAGCCACAAAACAAGGAAACCTGAAAGAACGCATTAAAAAGAGGAAGACTGTCAAACTCCCAATGTTGTTGTTCCTTTTCACACCTTGTGGCACATTGCATGGTACTTTTGCCTTTTCCATACCATTTGACTTTTTTTTTAAACAGGGCCAAGTTGGTAGCTCGACACCCAACTCAGCACGGATGGAAAGTATGCAAGGAGATGGCTAAAATCGAACTCGGGATCATTCACCTCGAAGTCCAGAGCTGATGCTGGTACATCACTGGCCGGCAAAAACACCCAATGTACAGAGAAAAAAAATCACGCAAGCAAGTAATGTTCTGAACTGAAGTCCACCCACTGACCCTTAGTACAGCACAAAGTGCATCAGTGAGCTGAAATGACCTGTCTGTCATCTTGGGCCCTGACACTCTGACCTTTTCAATCCGGCCCAGCACCTAAATCATTGTCCAAACATCCGGTTCAGTTGCTTTTGCATGCTCTGGAGCTTGTACCCCACTGTCTCGATTTGGTCCGTATCCGAGATCTTTCCAACTCGGCCCAGTGCTTAAATCGATTGAACTTCGGGTCTCCCTCGCTCCTGGTGATGTTGCGTTCCCTTGCCTCAGTTTTCCTCCAATTCCAAAGGGAAGTTACAAACTATTACTTGCGATGATTGCTTACTAGAAAAAGAATGATGCAAAATATTTAGTAGTCTTCTTTGTTTCATTGGCCACCAGCCAGAAGTCACTGAGATTCAACCGGTGTTTTATGGCCAAAATGAAGTTTAAAAATCTTTGGAGTGGAGAGTTATTAAAATAAAACAACTTACTATTAGCTTGAGAGGTGACAAGAGTGTTTTGCTTGGTGTTCTCTTTTTGCTTTACCTATTACACTTGTTAGTTTGCACCTCACTTAAATAAAGGCACAGGCACAATAAACAGTTTACATCCCCAGCTCTTTATGTCCCCAGAATTAAACTCACAAGAAGATTTCCCTTGCATTCATAGACACTTTCCAGCTTTTCTAAACTCGAAGAAATGGCTGTTCTCCGATGCAAGAAATGACCTGAGCTTTCTCCAGAAACTGATATTTTCCCAAAGCTCTTCGATTCCACAGATTGTAACATTCCTCCCATATACTTCTTGGCGATCCTAGATCCTGGTGCCTTCCCACTTGCTTCATCTTCTAAAGTTCAATATTCAAAGTAAATTTTATAATCACCATATGTCACCATATACAACCTAGAGATTCATTTTCTTGTGGGCAATCTCAACAAATCTATAGAATAATAACTATAACATACTCAGTGAAACTGTGCAAATGCAAAAAGAAGGAACAATAACAATAAAAAATAAGCAATAAATATCAAGAACATAAGTCCATTGGTTGTGAAAACTTTTCAGTGATCGGGTAAGTGAAGTGAAGTGAAATTATACTCTTTGGTTCAAGAACCTGATGGTTGAGGGGTAGTAACTGTTCCTGAACCTGGTGGTATGAGTCCTGAGGCTCTTGTACCTTCTTCCTTATTGTAGCAACAAGAATAGAGCATGGTGGTGGGATTCCCAGATGATTGATGCAGTTTTCCTGTGACAGCATTTCATGTAGATGTGCTCAAAGCTTTACCTGTGATCAACGACATCTTGTAGGATTTTCCATTAAAGGGCATTGCTGTTTCCATACCAGGCTGTGATGCAACCAGTCAATATACTCTCCACCACACATTTATAGAAGTTTGTCAAAGTTTTAGATGTCATGCCAATTCACCACAAACTCCTAAGGAAGTGAAAGTGCTGCCATGCTTTCTATGTGCTTCTGAATTTCAGTTTCCTTTCTAATTTCCCAAGCCGTGCAATCTATCTCAAAATGATGCCAAATCAAGATCTCATGATCCTTTCCCAGTCATTCTAAATCCTCAGGCTAACCCTAAAACAGATGAATTAAAATCCCTGATAGCAAGGCACATTTCCTCATTCTCCTGAAACAAAGCCATTAGTTTTCTCCTTGTTTTCATAAAAATGGCAATGAATAATAAAATGTACAGGTTGAAATTTCTTTTTTTTCAATCTATTTTATCTAATTACTGAATGTTATCACATTTTTTTGCTGCAAGGTAATTTTGGTACTTCTCTTTGATTTGCTTTGCTTTATCCCTAATAAGCTCTGGTTAATGTTCCAGAAGCAGTCTCTCTCCTTTGATTTTTTTTGTGCTTATGTAACTATAAAACTGTTCCAGGTGGAGAAATTAAACAAATTATCTTAGATGTAATATTCTGTCTCAATTAAATAAAAAAAGTATTTAATAGCTGAGCATTTTGGTTAATATCCCTCACCTGGAACCTATTTATTGCGATACAAGTGGAATAATCAAGGGGAAATTCTTCACCTGCAACATTAAGTGGTCCCTGGAACCAATGAATCAGAGGAAAGGAATGTGCCAAATTATCTCATAGGCTGAAAATGAAAATAGCTTGAAAGATGTGCTTAAATCAAATATCCAGATTTGATCTGTATGATTTTTCTCAACGTTCAATGTATTTGTTATAACAAAAATGCTGTATAATCTTTCATAGTTGATAGTCTGATGCTAGAGTTTGAGTTGTGCTCTCCAACATCACTGCAATAATTTAAGGTTAGCACAATGATGTTCGAGTAGTGGGGTGGAGAATATGTCTCTACAAAGGAGGTGTAAGGGACTCCTTCCCTCCGTGAGCCTACAGGTCACCCTTGGGCAAGATGTAGCATCTTCTTACAACCCCTCTCTGATTACGGTTACATGAAGCCATGCGAGCAGGTGGTGGATGATTGTATGAGCAGCTGGTGCATATCATAAGTTCTGGTTATGTGACTACTGACGCTAGGCAGACAATTTCTGAAGAGTATTGATAAAGTCCGGGGTCATCCGTCTTGTAAAGACACTGCCCAGTAGAAGCCAATGGCAAACCACTTCTGCAGATAAATTTGCCAGGAACAATGATGGTCATGGAGACCACAATCGTTTATGTCATATGACGTGGCACGTAATGATGATGATGAAACTAATGTTGAAGGCATCATCTTAAAGGTGAGCTGCTAAAAGCAATGTTACAATTCTGTTTTCTTAGTGGCCTAGGAGAGATGTCAAGTAATCTCTCATCCGACTTCACCTGTCTCCTGACAACTTTTAAACCTTCCCCTTCCAGCATCTTTTTATTCTGTTTTTGTCCCCCACCCTTTCCAGTCCTATTAAAAGGCTCGGTCTGAAACAGTGATCATTTATTCCCCTCTGTAGATGCTGCCTGACCTGCTGAGTTCCTTCAGTCTGTTGCTCTGGACTTCCAGTATCTGCAGAATCACTTGTGTTTAAGTATTCTGTTGTACCAATATTGAAAAGAGAGCTGCCAACTCTCCTTGTATCTCCAATTACCACAAATGAAAACAAATTAACCGTTTTTTTACCTCATTGTTGTTTACTGGGAGTCTTGTGTTACAGATCATAAACATGAGAAATCCTACTGATGCTGGAAATCCAAAGCAACACACACAAAATGCTGGAGCAACGCAACAAGTCAGCGGCAACCATAGAACTGAACAAGCAGTTGATGTTTCAGGCCATGATCCTTCTTGAGGACTGAAAAGGAAGAGGGAAAATGCAAGAATAAAAAGGTGTGGGGGCAGGGAAAGGCAGATATCTAGAAGGTGATAGATGAAGCCAGGTGGCTAGGAAAGGTAAAGGGCTAGAGAGAAAGGAATCTGATTGAAGAGAAGAGTTGATCATAGGAGAAAGGGATAAAGGATGGGCACCAGGGAGTGATAGGCAGGAAAGAAGAGGCAAGAAGCTAGTAGAAGAAGATAGAAGGGGAAGAGATTTTTTTAACCAGAAAAAGGAATTGATATTCATGCCATCAGGTTGGAAGCTACCCAGACAGAACATAATGTGTTGCTCCTCCACCATGAGGATGACCTCATCGTGGCCACCAAACATATCTTTACACATCCCCCCCTTCCACTATCCGCAGGGATCACTCCATCTGTGAATCCCTTGTCCATTCATCCCAATTGGCAGTCATCCTTGTGTGGTCAAAGTGCTACACGCCCATCCACAGTCCTTCTAAGTGAGACAACACTTCACCTGCAAATCTGCTGGTGTTGTCTATTATGTCCAGTGCTCCCGATGCAGCCTCCTCTACGTAGGTGAGACCCATCGCAAATTGGGAAGTGCTTTATTGAGCACCTCTGCTCCATCTGCCAAAAGCGGAACTTCCCAGTGGTTAAACATTTTATTTTTGATTCCCATTCCCATTCTAAAATGTCGGTCCATGGGCTCCTCTTGTGCCACAATGAGGATTTTTGACATTTGAATTTCTCTCTCCATTTCTTCCATGAGCCAAATAATTGAAACTAAAATAATTTTAACTGAATCTTGAATCTTAAAATCAAACATTCAGACTATGTGGAGTTGTGAAACTCATTAACCAGAAAGCAATAGATAGAAAAGCAAATGTTTCTTCAATCATGACCCTTGGCTCAATGTAGCAAGTTGAATTTTCCACAGCACAAAAATAGTCCATTTGGAATATTTGGCATAGACTTTAGTTTGTAAGCGTAGAATTAATATACACAAACATTTTACATTGCAATTGACTTCCCTTTCAAACAAAAGTGCACTTTGAAATATAGTCCACAGCTGACTGCAATCCTCCTAATAACAGCAACATAAAACAAGCGATACAGTCAATGAGATGAAGAAGCCTTGGACTTCTATTCAAAACAAAATACAACTCCACATAATTTATTTAAAGCTGCAATATTTTCTAAACCAGGGGAGATGGTGAAGAGAGGTGATAACTAATTGCTTTTGAAACTATATGAAGGCATTTTTGAAAAGGTAAGTAAGGAGTCTCCACTAAAACATTTACCACTGTTTGTGTTTGTAACCAAACCTGACAACAGCTGTAATATTTCATCTAAATATTTCTAAATGGATAAAATCTGATGAAATGTTAGATTGTAATACAAATCAACTGTTGAACTCAGAAGTTCGAGCTCTGGAATGGGGCCACTCTATGGTTTAAAGTCATTACTATGTTCTACAAGACATATATTCATTTTTAAAAAGTATCTTATCATGGAGATGCACAGTTTTCTTTTTTCGTATCATTAAATATATATTGGTAACAACATTAGCTGTTATCATTCTAAGTATTTTACTGATAATCAGTCTATGGTTTTCTGTAATTGATGACTAAGGATATTTAGTTACCTATATACAGCATTTCAAAAACTCCATCTCTTGCATGAAGATTGTAGCCCCAAATGGCTTCTTAAGAGGTATAATTAAATTTAAAAATTAAAGTGACTGGAGAGAGAGAGAGAGCTGCTCTATAAGTTACACTGAAGAGTTAAAGTAGTATATTTAAAACTATTTTGCTTTTTTCTTTAGGTTGAGAGCATAAAGTTCAAATATATGAAATCTTTTCCTCTAGTCCTACTTCATGTTTTGTTTCAACTACAAAATATGATGCTTTAGAGAAATGGATGTGGAACTGAATTTGTCCTACCTTAGTCCATCCATCAAGATAAATCCAATTGCTCCCTCATTACTGTGTCTGTTTTATAAGTGATTCTAGTCTTTCTATCTCCACTGGAAACATAAAAGTCCTTTTAATGCAGTCACTATTCTTTGTGTGAAGAAGAATTTCCTGACATATTTACTAAATTTGCTTTTGGCTTTAGTCTTTTTGTCCTACTTTAATGAATTTGAACTATGGCTCTGGATTTATCTTCACACTATTACATGACACTTTTAGACAATCTCATGCGCTTACTTTCAAGCTTACTAAACCAAAATTTCTGCAAATTTTCCTGAACTTTGGAAATAGGGTCTGCACTCTGTGAGATCCGGATGTCACTGAACTTTCATCAGTCATCAGATTTCCAAATTATTTCACCATTTAATGAGTAACTGGTACTATATTTATACTGTTGTCTACCTGTACATAAATGCTGTTTCCTATTGCCAACCCCTTCCTCTCCTATATTTCCAAGACAAAAGCATGAAACCTGCTGATAGATGAAGCCAAGTGGGTAGGAAAGGTAAAGGACTAGAGAGGAAGGAATCTGATTGGAGAGGAGAGTTGACCAGAGGAGAAGGGAAAAAAAGGATCATTATGGTTGATCCATTACCTTCTCAGCCCAAATCTCCCCATATGGATTAATCAAGAATCTTTCAATCTCTTTCTTAACTATACTCAATGACTTGGCCTCCACAGACACTGTGGCAATGAATTCCACAGATTCACACTCTTTGGCTAAAGAAATTCCTCCTCTTCTTCATTCTAAGTGGACGTCCCTCTACTCTGAGGCTGTGTCCTCTGCTTTTGGTATCCTGCTTCATTTGTGTTTGCTTTGCGCCCTGGTCATCAGAAATGGATGCAATCTCAAATGTAGTCTAATTGGATGCAAATTAACTTTATTAGGTTAATTTACTGATCTCTAGTACAGCACAACATTGTGAGCTGCAGGGCCCCTTCCTTTGTTGTTCTGCTCCATGTTCTACATTCTGTTCTGCTTTTTTGATGATGAAGTTTTACAAACTATCTCCCTTGTTATTTGCTTCTGCACGATGATTGGAGTCATTCTGAGAGAAAATGTAAAATTTAGGGTGAAAACCATATGCCCCTCATGTCTGCTCTGCCATTTAATTGGACCATGTTGACTTCAAGTTCACTTTTCCAGCATCTACATATCCCTCATTCACCATAAAAATGGTTCCAAGAGCAGATCAGTGTTTGGAATCCTGCAATAAGTGGTTTTTCACCATCTATAAAGTGCAAGTCTGTAATGTAATAGAAATGTACAGTGCTTGGATGAATGCACTACCAAAAACTTTCTATAAATCCAACATCATCCTTGACAAAGCTGTTGTAGCGTGGATGAAATCACCGGAGAGACAGAGTCACTGGTAGATACAAAGCAGCTTCTTTATTTGACACAACAAGCAGGCATCATACGGATGGAGATGCTTTTGGGAGAAAGGTCTGCTAGCTCAATGTGGGCTCAATATTTATGTGCTAAACACGAAGGCAATCGCTACTTAAAAAGTTATAGACAATGCATAGACAATGCTTCCTATTGAAGCTACATACAAGATATCACACCATCCTTTCCTTCCGACGCCAACATGTCTGGGTTGGTATCAATAGCCTTTAGGAATGCAAGTTAAGTCTACAATACATTTATTTGGCATTTCCCATGCTAAGATAGAAGACAATTAATATTTATAATGTATAGATAATACTGTCTTCGAAACTATAGCATCAGGACAAACTACAGCGCCAGAAGCATCTGGCATTCACACCTTTTTAGGAAGCGCATTGTTGTGGACTCAATCCACAGTACATTGTCAAATAGAAGTCTGGTGGCCAAAGTCATTTAAGTGTAAACAAATCATCTACCCAAAAAAACTCACTCTAACAAAAGCAACCAGTTTGATGCATCAACCATTGAGAGCATTCATTCACTCCATCACGAGTCCATAGTGGCTGTAGTATATAGGATCAAGAAAAGGCAATGTGCTGGAGGAACTCAGAAGGTGATTGTCGATCCAGAATCCAACAATGACAGCCTCTTTCATCTTCAATCTAGAAGAAAGTATGTTGCCTTGATAGCAAAAATATTAATCGTTGCCTTGAATGTACAAAGCTACCAAATTTATGAAATCTATTAGAGAATTGTAATCATCGGGATAAAGTATTTCTTATCATATCATTTAACTTGCTCATAAACTGTCCCAGTAGATTAGATTACATTAGATTAAATTCAACTTTATTGTCATTGTGCCGAGTACAGATACAAAGCCAATGAAATGCAATTAGCATCTCACCAGAAATGTGAAGAATGGTGTTATTTACAAAATAACTGCGAATAAAAAGTAAGTGCTACAGCACACAAATATAAAAGTACTGAGACAGTACAATATGGATGCAATACTGCTTAGAGCTGTGATGTGAGGTTCAGCAGTGTCACAGCCTCAGGGAAGAAGCTCTTCCTGTCCCTGCTGGTGTGGGAGCGGAGGCTCCTGTGGCGCCTACCGGATGGGAAGAGAGTAAAAAGTCCATGGTTAGGGTGAGATGCATCCTTGATAATGCTAGTCACCCTGCCCAGGCAGCGTTTATGGTAGACATTCTCAATGGTGGGCAATAGCTTTGAACCATCTACTTAATCAATCCCTTCTAGAAATGAATATGTCTTCAAAGAGTTACTTCTTCAGAACACTAATAAGCCAGCCTTATTCAATCTCTCCTCATATGACTATGCCCTCGGTCCCAGGGATAAATCTGTAATGCACTAACTCTAAGGTAGATATGCCTCCCCTTCTTAGGAGAAGAAACCCAAAGAGAGGAATCTGCTATAATCTTTGCTAAAAGTCATCTTTGGTTATTTTGATAACTTCACATTGTCTGTCTTACTAGCAGTTTGACCTGGGCTGTTCCCATGCCTGATATCACAGAATGAGATTTGGAAACTTAATTTAATGACAACAGTTACTTTTTTACAACTCCTAAACAGCATAGATTTGAATTGAGTTTGATAGTAGCATAGATTATGTGCAAAGATTGTGAAAGGAAGTAGAGGTGAAGCTATAATTTATGAGCATTTTTGATTCCTATTTTGTTATACAGCACCAGAAATATCATAGGTAATGGATTGTCCAGCAGAGCAAAATGAAAACCTTTGTTAACAAAATCAAAGCACTTCAGATCTGTTATTGCCGGTATCCATGCAGGTATCCAAGGATATTAGTACTGAACGAGTCCTTCGGGCAGCAAACTGGCACCTGAGAAGCCCATGGTACATTCCAGGGCAACCTGTTTCCTTCTTTCATTTATGTTTTTAATATTCTCTGATCTAAATTGGCCAAGCAAGCTGGCAGTGAAACCTATCTCTGAATTCTAATATATGAATATTTGTACAGTTAGTGGAAGCTAATAGGATCATTTTCATTCAGTTACAGAAAATCAACAGTTACAAAATTGCCATCTGTGGTTTTGGTAACCTGCATCAGATGTGAATTCTCTTACTGCAAGGTAGAGCAGCTTGTTTAATGATTCCTAATCTTTTTTTTAATTAAATCATTCAGTCAACCTTACAAAATGTATCTGAAAGCAACTGCAAATTATTGTTCCAAAGGCAGCAGCAGGATATTTAACTGTCAGAGGTTGCAACATTAACAAAAATAATGTAACCATTTTTACAAATGCACTGATTAATATATTGGTCTACCTTGAATGAATAATTAAGTCACAGAAGATGTCAATTATTTAGTAATAAAAATAAACAAGATTAGCAGAAAGTATTGAGAGCAAAGGTCCAACAATATGCAAATACAGGCTTTTTAATTTACCTGTTATCATTAATGAAAGGTTAGAGGTTAAATCCATGACAGGTACAAGTATTTGTACAAATATTTGCGTAGTATAATATTCAGTTTTGTTTTCTCAGAATTATCAATTACAGTAATGTCATACCATCTCCATTTCAGCAGCAACTGAAGAGATAAGAATTAAACTAATTTGATTAAGATATTGCCTTTATCATGTTATATACCTGAGGTGTGCAGAAAGTGCACTGTTTAAATACTGACAAAAATGTGACCTGACTGGACAGAATGCAAAGGAGTTTCACTAGCATATTTCCTGGGGTGGAGATCTCCAGTTATGAGGAGAGGATGGAAAGGTGGTCTGTTCCCCACACCCCACCAAAGTGGAGAGGCAAAGAGAGGACATGATGGACATGTATGAAGTTATGGGGGTATAGATTAGGTAGTCAGCAGAAAACTTTGTCCAGGTCAGAAGCTGATGAAACCAGAAGGACTTACAGTATTATGCAAAAGAATTAGGTACACTTATACAGCTAGAGTGACTAAGACCTCTGCACAGTACTGTTGTCATTTTAGGTGTTACACTGTACTGCAACTGCAAAAAAAATCTAATTTCACGACATATATGAGTGATGATAAACCTGATTCTGATATGGGTCTCTGTTATGGACTGAGTGAGAGAAGCGGATAGGGAGAGGGAAATCTGGTTAGGAAAAGCGGAATGGAGAGGGGAGGGAGCGGGAAGCACCAGAGGGGCATTCTATAGTGATCAGTAAACCAATTCATTGGTATCTCAGGGCTGTGTGTGTCTGCATCCGCAGCTGGAACTTTTTATCTGCCCTCACCATTCCCAACATCTTTTGCTATTGCCAGATACACTGCTTGCAAAAGTCTTAGGAACCATAGCTTTATATATGTTTGCCTAAGATTTTGCACAATACTGTGGATTCAGGGCAAATTGTAAGAGACTTAGAGATGATCAGAAGTGGACATTTTTCACCCAGAATGTGGTATATGCTTGGTACTGCCTGAGAGAGAGAGAGAGGCAGAGGCAGAGCTGCTGACAGTATTTTGGAAGTAACACATAAAAAGTGCTGTGAAAATCAGCAAGTCAGGCAGCATCTATGGAAATGAACAACCTATTGACATTTTGGACTGAGATCCTTCTTCAGAACTGAAAAGGAAGGGGGAAGACACCAGAGCAAAAAAGGTGGGGGAGTAGAAAGAGGATTGTTGCAAGGAGGGGGCTGGATCGACTTGAAGCGGACCCAAGTGCAGGACACAGACACAGAGGTAGAATTAACAGAGGTGTATTCACTGATAATTACTAAGAAGGCCAGGGAGTGAAGATAAAAAGCCAACGTGGACATGAATGTTGGATAACAAACCGGTAAAACCTTGACTTGGGCTCAGAACTTAACTTGGAGCCTTGGGACTTGGACTCGGGACTCGGAGCCTTGGGACTTGGACTCCAGACTGGACTGAAACACAGAGCCTAGACTTAGACTTGGACTTGGACGTGGAACCTGGACTAGGATTTAGACTCGGACACGGAGCCAAAAAGCAACAACAATCCATTTGAGTAGCGGCAAACGGCCTGCCTACTGAGCTGGGTACGAGATGACGAAATCCAAACCATGGCAGTCCATTTGCATCTCGGCTCGGAGTAGCAGCAATGACCAGCTAATCTCAGTTGGCCATAGAAATGGCAGAATTCGTACCTTTGGCTCGGAGTGGTAGCAACGGCCGGCAACTCAGCTGGACATGAAAATGACTGAATCCACAAAGCACCCTGGGCACCAAAGCCACTTAGAGCCAACAATGTACGGGGACCCGAATCGGGCACAACTGCACTTGCTGAGATGACAGTTCAGCACCAAGTAGCTGTAAGCCAGAGCTTTTATGCTGCCCACTCAGATGGGAAACAGGTGCCTTAATCAAGGCACCCGATGGACCACGGGGAAAAGGAAATAACTGGAATGAGGAGTCAACAGACTGGACCATGACAAGGATAGCTAGAAGGTGAAGCTAGATGGGAGAGAAAGATAGATAAAGGGCTGGAGAGGAAGGAATCTCATAGGAGAGGAAAATAAACCATAGGAGAAGAAGAAGAAGAAGAAAGAGCACCAGTGGGAGGTGAAAGGCAGGCGAGATGAGGTAAGCGACCAGAGTGGGGAATGGAAGAGGGGAGGGGATGGAATTTTTTTTTACCAGAAGGAGAAATTGATATTCATGCATTCAGGTCAGAGGCTACCCAGATAGAATCTAGTGTTTGGAAGTGTTTACTTGAGCACCTGAACACCCTAGACAAAGAAGGGAATAGGCTAAGTGCTGAGAGATGGGGTTAATACAGATGAGTGCTCACTGGTCAGGATACTGCATAATTCTATGCCTGTATGACATGACTACCAAGAAGTAAAAGAGCAACAGGCACTGGGAAAATCTACCACAGTTAAGTCATACACCATCCCCAGTAATTTTAGTGTAGCTGTGAAGAAAACCTATTTTTGAGTCAGGATGTTGTGAGTTCAAATCCCAGTGGTTGCAGAGATGGTAACCTTTGAATGTGTAAATAAAGAACACCCATCTGCCCTATCAGGCATCATTTCAAAGAAGTTTCTGCATGACTGCATGAGCAAATGAGTTGGGAGTGGAACAGTACATCTGACTCATAGCAAACAGTCTACAATACTGTCAGGGAACAGGTCCTGTTTAATGAACAGAGGAAACAGCAGACTCTACCATTAAATGCAGACTAATTTCACCAGAAAATTTAAATGAGTGGTGGTTACCTGCAACAGTGGATTTTCAAGCTTATTGGGCAAGTTATTTCCTAAGCATCTTCAGTGCAGCATTCAGAAAGTTTTGTATAATTCAACAGGATATCTGTAAAATGAGGTGTTAACTTAAGGGTCTGCCTGGTGTCTAAATTGGGTACTAAATTTTCAGTGATGCTGTTTCAATGACCAATATTATTTGACAATTAACATCACCAAAAAAATCATATTATTTATTTATTTAATGATACCGTATAGGCCCTTCTGGTTCATCGAGACACATTGCCCCAGCAACCCCAGAGCACCAATTAAACCAGACCTAATCATGGCACGATTTAAAATGACCAATTAACCTACCCAGTACCTATTGTGGGAAGACTCCTGGAACAGGAAGGGTGGGTGTACAGAGACTCCTTATCAAACAACATTAGAATTGAACTCCATTTTCTAGAACTTTCTGAGCTGTAATAGTGTTGTGCTAATCATTACGCTACTGTCGCCCAAAAGTATTAGTAACCACTATGGTCAAGGATAATGGATTCAGATTCATTTTTGTACAATGAGACATACAGTGAAAGGCACTGTTTGTGGGATCAACAAACACAACCTTAAGATGTACTGGGGGCAGCTCATAAGTGTTGCACGTATTCTGGCACCAACAAAGCCTGGCCACGATGTTCAGCAGACCAACACAAGCAACAAATTCAGAAAGACAAGTCCCATTCCAACCCACCCACTCACCAGATTCCAACCCCAGTTCCTTGCTTGGACTTGCAGTTATCAGGGCTCCAACGTCCAGACATACCAATCCAGGGGCCTGGACCTTTGGGTGTTGAACTCTGGACCCACCAATTTTGGACTTCGACCTCCGGTATCTACCCCAGGACTGACCGATCACATGTCTTTGAACTCCAAGCCTTGAAGTCTGGACTCACGTGGACCTCCAACCTACTCACAGACCTGTGAGGTCACTGGCCTTGTGTTCCATGCCATTGGTATGCCAGTGCAGACAAGCAAAACATCAGCACCGTAAGGAGCATAAGACCTTATGATATAAGAGTAGAATTAAGCAATTTGGCCCATTGAGTCTGTTCTGTCATTTCATCACAGCTGATCTATTGTCCCCTTCTGCTCCAATCACCTGCCTTCTCCCTATATCCCTTTCACACCATGACTAATCAAGAATCTACCAGCCTCCCTTAAATATACCCAAGTAACTTGGCCTCCACAGCCTTTTGTGGAAACAAGTTCCGCAGATTCATTATTCTCTGGCTAAAGAAATTCCTCTTCATCTCCATTCTAAATGGACACCTGTCTATTCTGAAGCTGTGTCCTCTGGTCTTAGACCATAGGAAACCTCCTCTACACATCCATTCTATTGAGGCCCCTCAACATTCAATAGGTTTCAATGAGATTACCCTTCGTTCTTCTGAATTCCAGTGAGTACATACCCAGAGCCATCAAATGCTCTTCATATAACAAGCCTTTCAATCCCAGAATAATTTTCATGAACCTCCTTTGAACCCTTTCCAATGCCAGTACATCCTTTCTAGGCATCAAGAACAGAAGTATCAAGAACAGCAAGAAAGCCACAATTGCTGCATTTCACTGGTAAATGGGATTGAAAACTGTTGCCAACTGATTCAAACAACAGGAATTCTGCAGATGCTGGAAATTCAAGCAACACACATCAAAGTTGCTGGTAAACGCAGCAGGCCAGGCAGCATCTGTAGGAAGAGGTGCAGTCGAAGTTTCAGGCCGAGACCCTTCGTCAGGACTAACTGAAGGAAGGGTGAGTAAGGGATTTGAAAGTTGGAGGGGGAGGGGGAGATCCAAAATGATAGGAGAAGACAGGAGGGGGAGGGATAGAGCCAAGAGCTGGACAGGTGATAGGCAAAAGGGGATATGAGAGGATCATGGGACAGGAAGTCCGAGAAGAAAGACAAGGAGGGGGGACCCAGAGGATGGGCAAGAGGTATATTCAGAGGGACAGAGGGAGAAAAAGGAGAGTGAGAGAAAGAATCCGGTGCTCCTGATGTGGCCTTTTATACATTGGCGAGACCCGACGCAGACCGGGAGACCGCTTTGCTGAACATCTACGCTCTGTCCGCCAGAGAAAGCAGGATCTCCCAGTGGCCACACATTTTAATTCCACATCCCAGTCCCATTCTGACATGTCTATCCACGGCCTCCTCTACTGTAAAGATGAAGCCACACTCAGGTTGGAGGAACAACACCTTATATTTCGTCTGGGTATCCTCCAACCTGATGGCATTGACTTCTCTAACTTCCGCTAAGGCCCCACCTCCCCCTCGTACCCCATCTGTTACTTATTTTTATGCACACATTCTTTCTCACACTCTCCTTTTTCTCCCTCTGTCCCTCTGAATATACCTCTTGCCCATCCTCTGGGTCACCCCCCCCCCGTCTTTCTTCCCGGACCTCCTGTCCCAGGATCCTCTCGTATCCCCTTTTGCCTATCACCTGTCCAGCTCTTGGACCTATCCCTCCCCCTCCTGTCTTCTCCTATCATTTTGGATCTCCCCCTCCCCCTCCAACTTTCAAATCCCTTACTCACCCTTCCTTCAGTTAGTCCTGACGAAGGGTCTCAGCCTGAAACGTCGACTGCACCTCTTCCTACAGATGCTGCCTGGCCTGCTGCGTTCACCAGTAACTTTGATGTGTGTTGCCAACTGATTCAGGTCTGTGAGGTGTCAGCTCCCTTGATGGGTGGGTGAGAATCTGAATAAGCAGCTCCTCAGATTCTCCATGTTAGCTAATTCTAATGCCATATTTAGGGGCGGCCATTAAGCATTTGACCAGCCACCTGAGCTAAAGCAGATATGGCAATTTTTTAACGCGGAACTCTAGATCATTTGGATACTCTGCTCATTTCTGCTACATATTGTGCAGCCTAAGCAATGCTTCTTCAAGGAGCAGCTGGGACCAGATTCATTGTACAACTAAATGAGCAGACATGGAGAAAAATGACCATCATCAATAGATTCACCTACAAACCAATTGGTCAATCTGAGTGGGAAAGTCTCAGTTCCTTTGCTTTGATTTCAAGTATGGAGCTGATATACAGGATTTGCAGCTCTAATACAACACTAACCCTGAGTGCAGGTGCATTATCAAATACACTTCAAGAGCTGATATGACAACAATACTTCCAATGCTAAGAGAATAGTATTTACTTAGGTGTCCCCAAAGAAAGAGAAATATGATGAAATTAAATGATGACAATTTAATCAATTCATAAATAAAAAAGCAGTTCTGAAAAGTTTGCAACTAGTGATGAAAATAATATGTGGAATTTATTTTAGAATTAAGAGCAATAATTGATGGTTATTTCAAGTTATTAGGATTTTCTGGAAGAAGGGAATATTTGTAGATGTGACAGATAAATATGGCAGTGTATTTGGGAATTTTCCAACCTATAGGATCAAAACGATTGATAACAATCTTAGATCAATATATTAGCAATCACTTGCACTAATTAAACAATGAACTTTTTCTCAAAATACAAATCTATTAATTGCATACATCCAACTTTCATAAGCAGAGTAGAACACGATCAACCCACTTTACAACTAATTTAGCACTACCAACACAACAAATTTCAAGGCAAACTATTGTTAAAATGTGTCCCAGGCATTCAAAGAATGAGTTATACATATAAGTCTTTTTTGGCATTTAAAAATCATTCTAATAGAATTTTAAATACTCTGTCCATTAAAGAGTATTTAAGTCCATTAATAGTCCACTAAAGGTCAGTTACAATATATAAATATGCTTTTTTAAAAATTCATTGTGTTAAGTTTCACCTTTCGTCTGTATGAACTGATCAGCGTTTAGGAAACAGATAGATAGAAAGGAGATGAAATTACACATTATTGCTGGCATTGAGCTACACCCGTGCTTTTGTAAAAAAAAAGGTGTTTCAGAATTTCTGTTTCTGTGAATAGCACATTTTCCATAAAATTATGCTCCATTATCAGGAATATTCACAGATAAGGAATTTGCAATTAGAATATCTCATATTGCCATTGCTTTAAATTTGCCACAGTTTGCCCAACTCGGCGAAATGAAAGTCACACAACATATTATGCAGGTAACTTAATGTAATTTCAGCCACACAAAAAGCTATTTGCTTAATATAACAGCTGAAATTATTTGGATAGCAGAATCAGGCATTTTCATTTTCACGTTCAGAAGATAGTTGAACATAAGAGATCACTCTTAATTTCTTCGGTCAAAATGCTCTATTCAGAAGGTAAGCCTGGAATTTCAACAATACCATTGCGCTACCAGATTGAAATAGGTCTGGGTGGTATGAAATTATGCCCAGTATACATTCTGTCTAAAATTGCAGGATGTAATATTTCTGAAATATGTAGCTAAGGGCAAGTGAAAGCTGTAGCGCCTGAAGTACACTCGGAGAAAGGGAGATCAGAAGTTCTTCAAGAGCAAATCAGAATCAGGATCAGGATTGTCAGGTGCCAGAAGCCTTTCGATTGGTAAACAAAATAGGCAGGGTGTAGGGATGGGAGAACAAAATAGATCTGGGCTTGTTTAAAGGGAGTCTAAGACAGAACTGGAGAATACAGGTGACTTGAAAGACACGAAAGACATGTTCAGCCAACAAACAGCAGTCTTTACTAACCTAGTACTAAGTATCTTCCAGACAAGAGGCTAGAGTAAAAAGAACAAACTTTTTATGACAGAGTAAAAGGTTCATGAGGTGTGGAAGAAGATGAAGGTGGAACAAGGAATCTTAAAATAAATTAGGCTGCTGGATCAGGTAATATCTATTCAAAGGTTCTTTGAAGAGTTTTGACTCTTGAGCAACTAATAAAGCAATGAGGCAGAAAGAGGAAGTAAGACAGAAAGCTAGCCAATAATATAAAAGAAGATGGCAACATTTTTTTCAGATATAAAGAGTAAAAGAAATGCAAGAGTGGACACCAGACCATTGGAAAATGATGATGAAGAGTAGTAATGTGGACAAAGAAATAGCAGACAAACTCACTAAGTATTTTGCATCAGTCTTCACTGCGGAAGACACCAGCAGTATGCCAGAAATTCATAAGTGTCAGGGGCAGATGTGAATGTAGTTGCTATTACTAAGGAGAAGCTAAAGTGTCTGATCCAAAAGAGGTAGATGAAGAGATTGTTGAGGTATAGATAAAGATCTTTCTAGAATCAATAGCTTCTGGAATAGTTCCAGAGGACTGGAAAATCGCAAATGTCTCTCCACTGTTTAAGAAGAGAGGGAGGCAAAAAGATAAGAACTCATAGGCCAGTTAACCTGACTTCAGTGGTTGACACGATGTTAGAGTTCATTATTAAGAATCAGAGTTTGGGGTATTTGGGGCATGTGACAAAATAGGCTAAAGTCAGCATGCTTTTTTTTTAAGCGGGCATCTTGCCTGACAAATCTGTTGGAATTCTTTGAGGAAATAGCATGCAGGATAAACAAAGTAGTGTCAGTGGATGTTGCTAATTTGGATTTTCAGAAGGCCTTTCACAAGGTATTGTACAAGGGGCTGCTAAACAAGATAGTTGCCTGTGGTATTACTTGATAGATACTAGCATGGACAGAACAATAGCTGACTGGCAGCAGGCAGAGGGTGGGAATAAAGCGGGTCTTTTCTGATTAGCTTCTGGAGCATAGCTGTTTTCCGCAAGGGTCAATGTTGGTTCTGATACTTTTCATGTTATATGTAAATGAACTGGATGATGGAATTGATGGCTTTGCAGTCAAGTTTGTGGATGACATAAAGATAAGTGGAGGGGCCAGTTGTGTTGAGGAAGCAGGGATTATGCAGAAGTGGTGAGTGGGGTGTCGCAAGGGTCGGTGCTGGGCCCGCAGCTGTTTACCATTTACATTGATGATTTGGAAGAGGGGACTGAGTGTAGTTTAGCAAAATTTGCTGTTGACACTAAACTGAGTGGAAAAGCAAATTGTACAGATGATGTGGAGAGTCTGCAGAGGGATATAGATAGGTTAAGTGAGTGGGCCAAGGTCTGGCAGATGGAATACAATGTTGGTAAATGCGAGATTATCCACTTTGGAAGGAATAATAGAAGAACAGATTATTACTTAAATGGTGAAAGATTGCAGCATGCTGTTGTGCAGCAGGACTTGGGAGTGCTTGTGCATGAATCACAAAAA
This sequence comes from Mobula hypostoma, assembly GCF_963921235.1. Lineage (NCBI taxonomy): Eukaryota > Metazoa > Chordata > Chondrichthyes > Myliobatiformes > Myliobatidae > Mobula > Mobula hypostoma. The sequence continues at coordinate 82,375,626 of NC_086101.1, read as the reverse complement.
GTTGGCTTGCAGTTACAACAGGTTATTAAGAAGGCAAATGGAATGTTGGCCTTAATTGCTAGAGGGATTGAATACAAGAGCAGGGAGGTCATACTGCAACTATAAAGAGTACTAATGAGGCCTAACCTGGAGTACTGTATGCAGTTCTGCTCTCCATACTTGAGGAAGGATATACTGGCTTTGGAGGCAGTGCAGAGGAGGTTCACCAGGTTGATTCCAGAGATGAAGGGGTTAATCTATGAGGAGAGATTGAGTCACCTGGGACTATACTCTCTGGGACTCAGAAGAATGAGAGGGGATCTTATAGAAACGTACAAAATTTTGAAAGGGGTAGATAAGATAGAAGTAGGAAAGTTGTTTCCATTGGTAGGTGAGACTAGAACTAGGGGATATTGCCTCAAGATTCAGGGGAGAAGATTTAGGACGGAGATGAGGAGAAACTGTTTTTCCCAGAAAGTGGTGAATCTATGGAATTTTCTGCCCAAGGAAGCAGTTGAGGCTTCTTCACTAAATATATTTAAGATACAGTTAGATAGATTTTTACATAGTAGGGGAATTAAGGGTTATGGGTAAAAGGCAGGTAGGTGGAGCTGAGTTTACGGACAGATCAGCCATGATCTTATTGAATGGTGGGGCCAGCTCGATGGGCCAGATGGCCTACTCCTGCTCCTATTTCTTATGTTCTTACGTTCTAAGGACTTGGACAGATTAGGAGAATGGGCAAAAAAGTAGTAGATGGAATATCATGCAGGGAAATGGTTGGTCATGCACTTTGGTAGAAGGAACAAAGTCATAGACTTTCTAAAAATGGGGAGCAAATTAAAAAAAATATTGGAGATGCAATGCGACTTGGGAGTTCTTGTGCAAGATTCTCTAAAGGTTAATTTCCAGGTTGAGTCAGTTGTAAAGAAGGCAAATGCAATATTAGCATTCGTTTTCAGGGGACTAGAATATAAAAGCAAGGATATAATGATGAGACTAGTCAGACCACATTTGGAGTATGCTAAGCACCTTATACCTAAGAAAGGATGTGCTGGCATTGGAGACTTAGGAGGTTTATGAGAATGATCCTGAGAATGAAAGGGTTGATGCATAAGGTGTATTTGATGCCTCTCGGTTCTATAAGCTCTTGATTTGTAAGGGTGTCAAAGGTGTTGGGGAGAAGGCAGGAGAAAAGGGTTGAGAGGGAGTATCAATCAGATGGCAGAACAGATTTGGGGGGCCAAATGTCCTAATTCTATTCCTATATTTCATGTTCATATGTACTTTGCTTCTTATGTCTTTGACAGCTGGCTGGTATCAGAGACTTGAGGATGTTAATAAATATCTACTTTTTAATTAATGGTAGGTAAAGCAGAGCCAAGATATATGGATCTTTACATTAACAAAATGCACAATCTTATACTGAGAAATAGTCTATGAGACAGAGAAAATATCAATATAGGCATTCAATACTGCTCTGGGTAGAAACAATGGTTTACTAATCTGATTAAAGTTAAGAGCACAATGGGATCTCAGAAGACATTGTCGGTATGGACTTTTAGGAAACTTTGATTAGTTATCTCACAATTAGTTTCTAAATTTTATAGAACATTGTGAAATAAATGGTAATTTCCTGCATTGATTAAATATTGGTTAACTCACCAAAGGCAGGAGTTTGTCAAATGATCAGGATTCATTTCAGCAGTGGCTATCAAAGGTGATTCCTCAGAGACCAATTTGGCCTTCATCAATTTCATATAAATATTGGGAAAATACTCTGTAAATTCATAGTTTTAATGCAGCTATGCATAAGTGCTTTTAAATATTCTAGGTTTAGACAAAGCACATCCATCAAAATGTGATTTTTGTAGATTAAATACCATTATTAACAAGGAAGGTTGTATAACAAGGTATGAGACAATATTATTCATTCAAAATTAACCTCTTTTCAAGTAATATTTTGTGGAATAGTCAATTCCTCTAGAAAAAAACTATCAGAGTGTCATATTTCTTTTCTTCCATTCAGTGTCAATAAGGTACTAAAAGTTAGAGTGTACATTTTGGAAATGGAAAAGTATGATGAATACACTGCAGTATTTGTTTGATATTAGTTAAATGAATTATTAATTTTATCATGGCTTAGGTGACAGATGATATTAGAACATTAAATTATTAATTTTCATATGAACATTGAGAGACTGAATATAGGAAGAGAAGCAAACAAAACAGCAGTCATGAAAACAGCAGGATATTTCTCGGTTTCAGAGCCCTTTACATTATTCATGGTAAGGTCAGTTAATCTAAAAGGTAACAGAAATGATAGAACAAGAGCTCAATTATACATATTTGTTCTGTTAGCACTTGTTTTACCGTTATTCATTAATGGCAATATACATTGCAAGAATCTTCAAAAAATCCCCATCTTGAAACAGTCTGAATTTTGGAAACAATAAGATTTGGTGCAGTGAGAATGTTTGTCCCAGGAACAGATATTTTATTCATACATCAGCAAACTTGCAGCCACCCTCAATTAAAATGCAGCAGCTAAAGAGTACAAATATGTTCAGCTTTGAAATGAAAATCTCAACCTTTCCTCCAGACACATTAATATTATGTAAAAATTTATAATGATCCTTATTTTCCTTTTTCAGGACTACAAACAATAACATAAAGCATTCTTCATTTATAACATGATCTTTTTGTTTCCCTCTTTTGGTAATTCCACAATTAATATACCCCCTCCTTCTCTGCTCTGCACAAAGCTCTCATCCAACAGTCACAAATCTCCCACAACTTCCAGCTCACCTCCCACCAATTCCTTTCTCCACCCAAACATTTCATTCATCACTTTACATCTTATTAAATGGATGATTTTCTGGATCACAAGCATTTTCAACATTAATAATCCTAGAAGGACCAATTCAGGCAACTTAATCTGTATAAAATAGCTTTCTTCCTCTGCCTACTAAACCTAGAATAGAATTGCTTATACTTGAAGCATGAGAATAAGTATTATTTATTCACACTGATTATTCATTAAATTATTCACTTCATGCACTTGGTTGATAATGGCATCATCAGGTCCACAAACAATATCGTGGGCAATATCAGCAGCGAAGTAACATTGTGATAATAATCCCTTAGCAAGATTCTTAGATGATTATGTTATCTTAAAACCAAATATGTATGAAAAAAGTTTTCCATATAAAACCTTGTATTGGAGATGCAATGATTTGTTTTTGTATAAAGATGAACATCACACTCACTCTAGTCTCCATTCATAACTTTTCCTTGTTCTTCCTTGCATCAGAATAACATTAAGTCGCACCATCCTTCTTGAGTGATAGAAAGAGGAGGGGGGAGGTAAAAGAAGTGGGGGTTACACTACTGATAACAGAGACTCCTGTAGCAATACTCAAAGAGGACACACTGGAGGGATCATCCATAGAAGCAATTTGGGTGAAGCTCCAAATTAAGAAGGGTACAATTTTGTAAATAGGATTATATGATAGGTCCCCCAATAGCCACTGAGAGGTAGAGGAACAGAAGCAACAGGATTGTCATAGCAGGGGCCGTTAACTTCCCCAGTATTGGTTGGAAATTCTTAATACAAGAGGCTTAGATGACTTTGGATTTCTTTGATATAACCAAGTGGGGTTATTATAATAGTATGGGGAGAGTCGAATTAAAGGAGAAAACATACTGGACCTAGTTTTGGGAAATGAGCCAGGCCAAATCTTGTAGTAGATGAACATGTTTAGAATAGTGAGCACAACTCATATTATAGATGCTGCCTGGCCTGCTTTCCTCCAGCATTTTTTTTAGATTATGAGGACACGCAGTCCTCGTTTATTGTCATTTAGTAATGCATGCATTAAGAAATGATACAATGTTTCTCCAGTATGATATCACAGAAACACAAGACAGACCAAGACTAAAACTGACAAAAAAAACACATAATTATAACATATAGTTACAACAGTGCAAAGCAATATCGTAATTTGATAAGAGCAGACCATGGTACGGTAAAAAAAAGTCTCAAAGTCCTGATAGCCCCATCATCTCACGCAGACGGTAGAAGGAAGAAAAGCTCTCCCTGCCATGAACCTCCAGCGTGGCAAACTTGCCGATGCAGCACCCTGGAAGCACCCGACTATAGCCGACTCTGAGTCCATCCGAAAACTTCAAGCCTCCGACCAGCCCTCTGACGTCGAGCACTGAGCACCATCTCTGCCGAGCGCTTCGACCCCGGCCCCAACCGCCAAGCAACAGGCAAAGCCGAGGATTCGGGGCCTTCCCCTCCGGAGATTCTGGACCACACTGTAGAAGCGGCAGTGAAACAGGCATTTCAGAAGTTTCACCAGATGTTCCTCCGTGTTTCTCACATCCGTCTCCATCTTATCAGGATTGTGCACGGCATCCTACTTGACAGATTACATTATGCATTCCGGAGTGGCCGCTGCGCGCTGTGTCGCACCGCCATCTTCTCTCATTTTGTGTGTGTTACTTGGATTTCCAAGTCATCGGTACGCCGTCATGATGGCGTTTTTTTAGCAGGCTTTCTTATTTTTACGAGGCTGAGTTGCTAGCTCAATGCTCAACCCAGCACGGATGGAAAGCATGCAAGGGAGCCGGCTGGATTTGAACTCGGGAGCCTTCACTCCAAAGTCCAGCGCTGATGCCACTACACCACCAGAAGGCATCCTGATGACTCCACTCAGAGTTAAGGGGTTTCTTCTTCTTCTTCTGCTTGGATTTCCAGCATCTGCAGAGTTTCTCATATTTATATGATAAAATAATTATTAATAAGGACAAAAATCGATCTCGTGGTAAGATACTAAATTGGGTGAGGGCAAATTATAAGACAGGAGCTAAGGAGCATTAATTGAGAGCAGCTGCTGTCAGGTCTGATGTGGGAGTGGTTTAAAGACTAGCTGATCAGAGTTCAGGATAAGCATGTACCGGTCAGGAGAAAGGAGAGGATGGATTGGTAAGATAACACTGAATGACCTGAGAGATACTAAATTTAGTCATGAAGTAAAAGAAAGCATACAGATGGTTGAGAATGTTAAAATCAGACTGGGCCCTTGTAGAATATGAGGACAGCAGGAAAGTGCTCAACCAGGCATTTAGGACAGTCAAAAAGGACCATAAAATGTCCTTGGTGAGCAGGATTAAGGGGAATCCTAAGGCAATTTATACTTATGCTAAATAAGAAGATAACTATGGAGAAGGTATGTCTGAAGGATAAAGGAGAGAATTTATGCTTGGAATCAGGGAAAGTGGCTAAGGTAGTAAATGAGTACTTTGTATCAGTATTTTCCAAGGAGGAGCATTTGGAGAATAAAGAAAACAAAATAGGCATGTTAATCTGTCTGGACACTTTGAGATTAAGGAGGAGGTCTTCTGAAAAGCATTAAGGTGGATAAGTTCCAAAAGCCTAACAGTGTATATCTCAGAATAATGAAAGGAGCAAGTGAGGGGATTGCTGGGGCTTTGACAAAGGTTTTTATATCCTCAATAATGACAGGCAAAGTTCCAGAGGATGAGAGAGTAGCAAATGTGCCTTTGGTCAAGAAAGGAAGCAGAGATTATCCAAGTAATAGGAAAGGTATTGGAAAGAATGCTGAGGAAAAGCACTTATGCACATTTGGAAAGACTTGGCCTACAGTGGGACAGTCAGCATATCCGTGCACAGAGCAGGTCATGCCTTTCAAACTTGATTACATTTTTTGAGAAGGCAACAAAGAAACTTGATAAGAGTAAGGTAGTCGATGTAATCTACATAAATTTTAGCAAGGATTTTATAAAGTGCTTCATAGTAGATTAATTCAGTAGATAAAGGAAAGATCCGGAATAAATTGCAAGTTAGATTCAGAACAGTCTTGCACATAGAAGGCAAAGAGTATAGGTGTATGGATGTTATTCTGGTGTGGATTGGTGGAGTTGTGGACAGGGCAAGGGACTAACAAGAAATACAATGAAATATAGCTCAGCTGCAGATATGGACAGAAAGATGGAGTTTAATTCAGACGAGTTTCATGGCTCTCTTCTTTGCAACCATATGCTATTATGGAGGCTGCAAAGAAAAGAGCTATCAGAAACATCCCAGAGGCTGCTGAGTGAGTCTCCCAATGGCTATAGATCAAGAGGTGAGATCCCTAGACCATTGCTGCTGGGATGTAAGCCAAGGCCTGATCAACCCTGGCTGAGACACCTGGATGAGAATATCTGATGTTGAAAGATCCAAAACATCTGAAGACTCCATGTTACATCACTGATGGTGTGTCCCACCACATCCTAGGAAGTATCTCAGCATCACCTGTTGCACTTTGGGAGATGAATGGAAATATAAAGTATAGAGGTAATAGTAGACTACTAATAGCGTTGAGGCACAGAAGGATCTTGGTGTCCAGGTCTATAGTTCAATGATAGTGGACACACAAGTGGTTGAGGGGGTAAAGAAGGCAAATAACATGTCTGCCTTCAATGGTAGGAGCATTGCATATAAGAGTAAGGAAGTCATTTTGTAGCTATACAATTTTAGTCAGACTGTACTTGGAGTATTGTGTACAACTCTGGTATCCCCATTATAGGAAGGATGTGAAGTCTGTGGAGAAGGTGCAGAAGGGGTTATTAGGATGCTGCTAGGATTAGAGGGTATGACCTATAAGGAGAGATTGGGAAAACATGGGTAGTTCTCCTTAGAGTGTCAAAGTCTGAAGGGAGAATCTGATCGAGGTCTTAAAATTATGATGGCAACAGATAAGGTCAACAGTTAGAGTTAATTTCCCAAGGGGTAGAAAGGTCATACAGAAGAGCACGTGTTTTGTAAATTAGAAGGAGTAAGTATAAAGGTGACAGGCAATGTTTTTTACAGAGAGAGTGCAGGTACTTAGGAAAGGTTACCAGATGTTGCAATGAAAATGTACAGTGCAGTTGAGTTTAAGAGGCTTTTAGATAGACGCATGAACATGAAGAAAACAGAGCCCTATGGATGATACACAGGAGGAGGACATTTAACATTGAGATTGGTACAAAATTGTGGGTCACATGTTCTTCTCAGTGCTGTACTGTACTATGCTTTATATTCTAAGATTACTCCATGGTTGCTTAGTGACATAGAACTGAAGTTGTTCTCTTCTCGTTTCTCATGTATTCTTAAATCTCTAGCAAAGTTTTCTTTCCTTTTCACTCTGAATCGTCCATTCCTTGGGCCCCGAAGGACCCATCCTCACTCCTCTTTGTAATCACTTCTGCAGATAATTTGAGTCTGAATCTACATACCTGGGTCTTAATCACCGTCATCGCCTAATAACTTGACTTCTCCTCAGCCTGTCCAGCTTCTTCTGAGGCATCCTAATCTTGCTGAATGTTTTATTTCATTCAGATTTCATGCAGAATGAAACTTTCACATTTTTGATCCATCACAAACGGCACAGTCTCATCATAGTATCTGGCACTTTCACCTCGTCGTCCTTTCAGAGTGAACCTAACTATCCAAACTTCGTTACTTAGTTCAGAGCTAAATGAAGCTTCCATTGCCACCAGGCATGTCATTTATAGTTTTAGTAACACTGTGATTTTTCCTATCTTTTTCCATCTATTACAGAATACCTATAATTTTTTTTTATTATTCCTGCATTTTGACATTCCAAACATCTCCAATGGCCTCCAGTGTTCCAATTTATAAGGCACTGGTAAGGCCTCACTTGGAGTGTTGTAAGCAGTTTTGGGCCCCTTATCTCAGGAAGGATGTGCTGACATTGGAGAGAGTTCAGAGGAGGTCCATGAAAATGATTCCTGGAATGTAAGGGTTACTATATGAGGACCAACTGATGGCGCTGCACCTGTACTCACTTGAATTCAGAAGAATGAGGGTAAATCACATTGAAACCAATCAAGTGTTGAAAGGCCTCGGTAGAGTGGAAGTGGAGAGGATGTTTCCAATAGTGGAGTCTAGGAACAGAGGGGACAGCTTCAGAATAGAGGGATGTGCATGTAGAATATAAATGAGGAGGAATTCTTTTAGCCAGAGAGTGGTGAAATGGTGGAATTTGTTGCCACACGTGGCAGTGGAGGCCAAATCATTGAGTATATTTATGGCAGCTGTTGATAGAATCTTGATTAGTCAGGACATGAAGGGATATGGGAAGAAGGCAGGAGATTGGGGCTGAGAGGGAAATAGATCAGCTATGATGAAATGTTGGTGCAGGCTTGATGGGCTGAATGGCCTAATTCTGCTACTATATCTAAAGAAACTTCACTGAACACTATTGATATTTTGCTGCCTGGATTAGAGAATGTGTTTTATGAGGAAATGTTGTATGAACTAGTGGTTTTCTCATTGGAGCAACAGAAATTGAGAGGCAACTTGATAGAGCTGTATAAGATTGAGAGGCATATATAGAGTGGACAGCCAGCACCTTCCTCTAAGGTCAGCTATTACCAGTACCATTTAAGGTGAGTGGAGGAAACTTTAGGGGAAATGTCAGATGTTTTTTCACATGGAGAGTGGCTGGTGCCAAGAACATGCTGCCCAGGGAAGTCATAGAGCCAAATCTAACAGGGACACTTTAGAGATTCTGAGATTGACACATAGGTGAAAAAAGTATGGAAGGCTGTGTGGGAGGGAAGGATTAGATTGATCTTGGAGTAGGTTAAAAGGTTGGCCTACATATACGAGGGGTGATTGATAAGTTTGTGGCCTAAGGTAGAAGGAGTCAATTTTAGAAAACCTAGCACATTTATTTTTCAACATAGTCCCCTCCTACATTTACACACTTAGTCCAGCTGCCGTGGAGCATACGGATCTTGGACCTCCAGAAAGTGTCCACAGCAGGGGTGATTGATAAGTTTGTGGCCTAAGGTAGAAGGAGATGAGTTATACAGCTCTCGTTACATGCACATGCAGTACAACTCTTTGAGAAATTGTGCAGAAAGTTTGAAGTTAATAACTCATCTCCTTCTACTTTAGGCTACAAACTTATCAATCACCCTTGATGAGTTATTAACTTCAATTGGAGGATTTCTGGGTGGCGTAGCTAGAAGGTTGCCCTGGGTATTACTCTAAACTGCAACCAGAGATGAGGCTCTGATTGGGGACTTTCTGAGTTACTGGCATGGGAGATTTAAATGCTAAAGTAGGACAAGGTGCTGATGGAAATACCATAGGAAAATTTGGACTAGGGGAAAGAAATGAAAGAGGTGAGAAATGGGTAGAAGGGTGCAAGGTGAATAATCAGGTCATTATGAACACCTACTTTAAAAACCATCCAAGATGCTTGTGGACCTGGAAAAGTCCAGGTGATAACACTAGAAATCAAATTGACTTTATTACTATAAGCCAAATATTTAGGAACTCAGTGACTCAATGCAAAACATATCCAGGTGCAGACTGTAATAGTGACCATAACCCAGTAGTATGTCATGAAAAAGTAAAACTTAAAAAACTAAAGAAGTAAAAACCTGAACAATCCCTTGACTACTCACAATTAATTAAAGAAGAAAACTTAAAGACAAAAATTTACAGTTGAAGTAAGAAATAGATTTAAAAGTCTAGAAATAGAATCTGTTGAAGATGATAGCAATCATGTAGAAATAAAATTTAACTCTCTAAAGGATGCCTTGGTAGAATCAGCAAAGCCAGTGATTCCTAAAAAAGAAAAAAAAGCACAAAGAATAAATGGATGACAGATGAAATCAAAAATCTAATGGAAGAAAGGAGATAGAAGAAAGCAAATCCTATAGAATATAAGTCCTTGGATAAAAAAAAGTTAAAAGCTTATGTCAAAAAGCCAAAGAAGAATAGTTAAACCAGGAATATGAGCAAATAGAAAGAATCCCTATTACTGATCCAAAAAGGTTACAACAACAAATCAAGAATATCACTGGTAAAAAGCTCCTCTGTTCTTCAGGTAGATGTTTGAAAGCAAAGGACGGTACCATTATCATGGAAAAAGATGAGATTATGAACAGATGGACTGAGTATATTCAGGAATTGTTTGAAGATGATTGAGGTGAAAAACCAGAAATTAAGAAAAACATTGAAGGTCCAAGAATTTTAAAATCTGAAGTTTGTAATGCAATAAATAAGATGAAGAAAGGAAAGGCAGCAGGTCCTGATGAATTAGTAATAGAACAAATTATCGCCCTTGAAGATTATGGAATTGAAAAACTTACTGAATTAATCAATGACATTTATGAGACTGGAATAATACCAGAAGAGATGAAAAAATCGGTACTTATCACTCTTCCTAAGAAACCTGGAGCAATAGAATGTGAATTACATAGTACCATAAGTTTAATGAGTCATATCACCAAGGCACTTCGAAGAATTTTGATGACTAGAGCTAAAAGTAAGATACAAGCTGAAATAAGTAAAGAACAATATGGTTTTGTGAAAGACAAAGGTACAAGAAACGCAGTATTGATGTTAAGGATACTATCAGAACAAACTATTCAAGTGCAAAAAGATTTGTTTGCTTGTTTTATCGACTACACAAAAGCATTTGATAAAGTGAAGCACAGTAAGTTATTTGAAATATTACAGAAAATTCTAGATCTAGATTCGAAAGACCTCCGCCTAATCAGAAATCTGTACTGGGAAGAAACTGCCGCTGTAAAAGTGGATAGAGAAGTGAGTCAGTTTACGAAAATCAAGAGAGGTGCTAGACAAGGGTATGTTTTCTCCCCTGATTTATTTAACATGTACAGTGAAACAATATTACAAAAAAATAAGAGACATCTTGGGAATCAAAGTTGGCAGTGAAAACATCAATAATTTCAGATATGCAGATGACACTGTGTTAATTGCAAGTACGGAGGAAGAACTACGAAACGTAATTGATATAGTTGTTGAAGAAAGTGCAAAAATGGGTCTATCTATTAATTACAAAAAGACAGAATGTATGGTGATATCCAAAAAGAAGGAGAAACCTATCTGCAGACTGAGAATAAACGGGGAGGACATAAAACAAGTACAGAACTTTTGCTACTTAGGATGCTGGGTGACATCAGATGGCAGGTGCAACATGGACATCAAAAGAAGAATAGGGATGGCAAAAGACACCTTTACGAGAATGAAGAGTATACTGACCAATACTAAACTAGGCATGACAACCCGCCTCAGAGTACTGAAATGTTACGTTTATCCAGTAATGTTATATGGCTCAGAATGTTGGACAATATCTAGTAACATGAGGAAACGAATTGTAGCAGCAGAGACGTGGTTTTTGAGGAGGATGCAAAGAATATCATGGACGAAACAAATATCTAATGAGGATGTCATGAACAGAGCAAACACAAAAAGAGAAATAATGTATGAGATCATGAAAAGGCAATGTAACTTCATTGGACATGTGATTAGGAAAGGGGAGTTAGAATGCACGGTAATTATGGGAAAGATTGAAGGGAAGAAAACAAGAGGAAGGCAAAAGCAAATGATGATGGAGACAGCAGCCAGAGAACTGGAAATGAATACCAATGAATTGATCCACTTTACCCGAAACAGGAGTGTGTGGACCACAGCAGTCAAAGCTCAAACTGGGCACAGCACCTGATGAAGATGATAATAGCTAGAAGGACCTATTCCACACTGTATCTCAATAAATAAATAAATAATAAACCTGATTCTGATTCTAATGTCCATTTAAGAATTAAAGATATACATGGACTAAGATGTTAACTGTCCTGTGCTATCACCAGTAGGATCATCAGTTGATCTGCCACCTGTCTTCAAGAGTTTCGGCCCGCTTATGATCAAGACTCCCTCGAGGTGGTGGGCCAGCAGTGCTAAAGCACCACCTCCCACTGGTGAGCTTAAAAACTTGGCATCTGCCTCTATCAGAGTTGTTGGTCACTTCTATCTTGACCCAGCTTTTGAACTTTATTTTTCATATCATTATCATTAGATCATTTGTCGTTCTTTTTGCTCATATCTTTGTGTAGAACTACTGTGCCATACCAATGGAAAAATATTTTAACAAAGTTAATGGTTTCACTCCAAGTAAGAACTGGAATTCAATTGTAAAAAAGGTGCACTAACCAATCAGGAGGTACGGACGATAAGCGTATCAATACCACTGGACTAGACATGGCCAGGTATCACCTCTGCTGAGGATGGCAGATTTTGTCATTAAAACATCAGTTAAAATTGAGACCTATATCTGGCTGGAAGCCTGAGAAGAGTTTATTCAATATAGAAACCATTTTGCCAAAAATCTGATTCTCCTTTCTTGTCCCAGCTGATCTACTTGGTTTGAGTGCCATGCTAGATTAGAATTTTAACCTCAGTTAGTTGAAATAAAGTAGTGAGTACACTATGTATTACACTTCTGAAATTCTGATTTGTAAAGGTCAATATCATTAGAGAAATAAAATTCTATACAGTACTGTGCTAAAGTATTAGCTATATAGCATATCTAGCCAGGGTGCCCAAGACTTTTGCACAGTACTGCAGTAACTTTACGTATTGCACTGTATTGCTACTGCTACAAAAAAACAAATTTCATGACATATGTGAGTAATGATAAATCTGATTCTGATATGGGTCTTTATTGTGGACTGAGAGTGGGAAGGGGGCAGGGAGAGGGGAATCATGGTTGGAAAAAGGGGAAGGGAAATGGGAGGGAGCAGGAAGCACCAAAGAGATATTCCGTAATAATCATTAAACCAATTGTTTGGAATCAAATGACCTTGCATGGTGTCTCAGGGCTGGGTGTGTCAACACCAACACCACCCCAACTCCTGGCATTCCTCCTCTGACATGTGTCCCACACTCCTCCCCCAGCACTGCACCATTGGAATTCCCAACATCCTTTGCTCCTGCCAGATTTACAAACTCAGTCTCCGCTCCCTGCAGACAAATAAAAGACTCTGCAAAAGTCTTAGGCACCCCAACTAAATACATGTGCCTAAGACTTTTGCACAGTACCGTTTTGTACAATTCAAAACACCAATCATGTAGATTCAGAATGAAGACAGAAAATGCTGGCAATACATAGCGGGTTAGTGCATTTATTAAGGCAGAAATAAAGTTAATATTTCAGATGCTTTCAGAATTCGCCTCCTTAAAGGACAGTGGTGGTAGAGTCTTTGAGTATTTTCATTACAGAAGTAAATAAATATTTCATAAGCAAGGAGTTGAAAGGTTACTGCAGATTAACGAGAGTACTGAATTGAGGTTTCAACTGGATCAGCCATGATCCTATTATATGATAGAGCAATCTTGAGGGAGTAAGTGGCCTATTACTGTTCTTAATTTGTATGTTATGACTTTTTATTATTGAACTGAAATGTCAACTCTGTTTCTGTCTCCAGAGATGCTGCTTGACCTACTGAGCACATCCAGCACTTCTTGTATTATGATGTTTATGTTTCCTATTACTTGCTTCAGTAATGAAGTGGGTAAAGCAAATGTCTAACCCTCTACTAGTCAGCAACACGCATAAAATGCTGGAGGAACTCAGCAAGTCAGGCAGCATCTATCAAGGCATTTTGTGACAAGACCCTTCATCAGGATCTGAAACACTGACTGTTTATTCCTCTCTGTAGGTACTGCTGAACCTGCTAAGTTCCTCTAGCATCTTGTGCATTTTGCTCAAGATTTCCAGCAACTGCAGAATCTCTTGTGTTTAATGATTCTCTACTACTCTTCTTCCATCGCAATGAAACGTCTCTCCAGTTTTGTTTCTCTTTGCATCCTGCTAATTGCCCTTTCTGCTTCTCTTCATTGCCATCCGGTGTCTTTCTCATTAATTCTTGTCAGCGTAAATGCATAAGTGAATATGGACATCAGAATTAGGTTTACTATCACTGACATACATTGCGAAACTTGTTGTTTTGAGGCAGCAGTGCAATGCAAGATATAAAAATTATAATAAATCATAATTAATTAATAAATAAATAAAAACAAAAGAAGTATAGCGGGTTAGTGTACATGGGTCCATGGATCATAGAGAACCTAATGACAGAGGAGAAGAAGTTGTTCATAAGATGCTGAGTGTGGGTCTTCTGGTTCCTGTCCTCATGGGTAGTTATCAGAAGAGGGCATGTTCTGGATGCTGAGTGTCTTTTATGACCAATGCCACCTTCTTGAGACACCACCTTTGGGCCGAGTCTGCAAACAGGGCCGGACTGTAGGCAGGGCTAGGCTGGGCTGCAGCCCAGGGGCCAGAGCTGCAGAGGGGCCTAAAATAGGTAGCTATCATCATGGTGGACAAAAAAAAATATGAGAGTGGAGCACAGAAAAGAAAAAAGTAACAAGAAAAAGAGGACCATGAGAAAGAAGCATTAAAAAAGACAATGAAATTGACAGAATTTTTTAAACCTGTTCTCGATGATGTAGAAGTACCATCGCTCTTGTCACAGTCTGAGACCGGTAGACAAATGGAGACTTGTTCAACAGCTAGCGCTAGCACAGGACCACCGTCCTTGCCATAGTCATTAGCTAATGTTGAAGAGGCAGAGAGCATGACTTTGGGATTCCTGACCGCAGAGACCTCCGAACAACCAAGTGGGGCGGCCATTAATGTTAACGTTACCACTACTGAGGAGCCTCACAGCACTGATCCTGCTCGCCGGAGAAAGGAAACGTTAGATGATTCAGTACGAGCATACTGGGCTAAGAAAGGGTCGGAGTCCTGCCAGAATATGGATGTGGATATCAAAGCTTCAGAACAAGTATACAAACAGCAGAGATGATTTTTCTCCAAATTTCACTTCAAACTCAAGCTCGTAAATGGTGAGTACACATCAAGGCAATAGCTCTTATACTCCTCTTCCACCGGCTGTGTGTTTTGTTTTGCATGCCGCATCTTCAGTGATGGTAACTGTCAGTCCATTTTTGAAACTGGCTTTAGCGACTGGAAACATGCTGCTGAGCGCATAGGAGAACATGAAAATAGCAAACACCACAGGAAAACAATACTGACCTATGTTACACTAGCGTCTGACAGCGGAAGAATAGATGCAGAACTGCAAAAACAGTTCGAGTCAGAGTGTGTCCACTGGACCGACATATTGAGAAGAGAGAGTGGTGCCGGTTGTGAAGCTTTTGGTCGATTGGACTGGCTATCTGAGGCTCCAGTGACATATTTGGCAGGCTTGATAACGGCAACTACATGGGCATTCTAGAGGTAATAAGTGAGTTTGACCCGTTTTTGAAGGCGCACATACAGAAATTTGGAAATGCAGGATCAGGCTCCCCTTCATATCTTTCATCTAAAACATGTGAGGAGTTTATTGAGCTCATGAGCGATTGAGTTCTGTCAGAGATCGGTCAGAGATTCTTCAGTGCTTTGAAAGTGCAAGTGTTGCATTGCAAGCTGTAAATCTAGACCTGTGTAATGCTGTGGATTTGGTGAGATCACTACGGGGATACATACCAAGCTTGCGTGATTAATTTGATACTTTTGAGACCCAGGCTAAAACTATGTCTCCAACAGTCTCACAAGCGTACAAAGAAGACACCCAATGACAAAGAAAATGTGAAGCTTTTCTGGGTGAATCCACAACACCTGATGTTGGCTTGTCAGCCAGAGAAAAATTCTCAGCTACTGTTTTTTTGGTTGTGATGGATAGATTACTTGCAGAAATTGATTGCAGATTTGCATCATATAATGACCTTAACAACACATTTGGCATCCTAAACAATATCCCTTCTCTCTCTGTACAAGATCTGCGCAAGAGAGCATCTGATCTCCAGAGTAGACATTCAGCTGACCTGGAGTTAGACTTTGACGAGGAGATTATCCATTTCAGGGGATTTGTAAGTGGCAAAGGTATTTCATCCGCAACAGATTTTTTATGCTTCCTCAGAGCAAAAAAACTTGCAGGTCATCTTCCCAAATGTAAGCATTGCTTTGAGGCTTTACCTGACTCTCCCTGTCACAAATGCAAGTGGTGAGCCATCTTTCTCCAAGCTCAAGCTAGTGAAGAATAGGCTCAGATCCACAATGGGACAGGACAGGCCGAGCCAGCTTACTTTGATGTCACTTGAAAGTGATCTTGTTCGGAAACTGGATTTTATTGATCTGATCAAGGGCTTTACTGAGAAGAAATCCAGAAGAACTAGGCTTTAATTTTGAAAAACACGCATCTGACTTTGTAAATATCTAGGCTTGTGTGTTAGTGTTGTTCCTGTTTTTGTGGCAATAGACTAATAGTTGACTGTTTACAAACCTAGCAAGTAATAAGTGGTCTTGGCTCTTCAAGCCACACAGCACAGAAATAGGTTAGTATGAACTAGATTTCAATTTTCATAAAGATTGTTGGAGTATTGTCAAGTTTCCTAGTTTGCCATAGTGCCATCTCTCTTGGCCTTTTTGTCTCTCATTTCCATTTTACTTTCTCAGAACACACGGTTGAGAAAAATATCTAGATAAAAATGCTTTGGCATGGTTAGAGAACTAAGGCCTATGGCATTTGCAGCAATAACTAAATAAAGATTTAAGATTGGGTACATCATACTTCCTCTCCCTCATAACTATACTAAGCCAACTAAGCCTAGATTAATTTTTGAGTGCTTTAGATGCTGTCCTTCAAACTAAGAATCTGCATTACTTTCTGTCCTCCCTTTGAAGACCTGTAAGTTTATAGCCTACGTATTGTACTAAGCCAATGTCTTGGTCCACAGCTTTGATATTTAGAGCAGTATGGCCATTGCTCTTGTTCTTGCCTTTTTTTGCTTGGTACAGCAGCATTTTATGGTGTCAGCAGGGGCCCATCAGGGCCTCCAGCCCAGAGGCCCTGGCCCCACTAAGTCCGGCCCTGTCTGCAACCCTCTGCAGCCTCTTTCAGTTCTGTGTTATACTTCATTCGGGGTTTGAGGAGATTTAGTATGTCACCAAAACTTTTGTAAATTTCTACAGATATGCAGTGGAGAGCATTCTGACTGGTTGCATCACCATACCAGGTTGACATAATAAATCTTCTCAGACCCCTAATGAAGTATAGCTGCTAGGACAGCTTCTTTATGATTGCATCAATGTAGGGTAGATCTACTGAGATTTTGATGCCCAAGAATTTGAAACTGCACACTCTTTCCACCAGTGATCTCTCAAAAAGCATTGGTGTGTGTTGTCCCCTCTTTCCTTCCTAATGGTTACAATCATTTCCTTGGCCTTCTTGACATTGAGTGCAAGGTTGTTGTTGCAACAACACTCAGCCAACAGATTTATCTCAGTCCTCTACACCTCCTCATTGTCATCTGAGATCCTGCCAACAGCACTGGTACCACTGGCAACTTATTGATGGTATTTGAGCTCAGTCACACACTCATGCGTATATACAGAGAGTAGAGCAGAGGACTAAGCATAATGTTTGCGTTGATTATCAGCGAAGAGATGTTATTACTTAAGCACACTGACTGTGGTCTCCTGATGAGGAAACCAAGGATAAAGTTACAGAGGGAAGTATAGCGGCCCAGATTTTGCAGCTTGTTTATTAGTAGTGAGATGATGACGGTGTTGAATGCCAAGCAGTTACTGATAAACAGCAGCCAGACATAAGCATTTCTGTTGTCCGGGTGAGCTAAAACTAAGTGGAGGATCCAATGAAATTACATTGTAGAGCTGTTGTGACAGTAGGGAAATTGCAGCAGGTCCAGTTCTTTGCTCAGGTAGGAGATTATTGTAGTAAAGACTCGAAGCACATTCGTCATAATAGGTTTGAGTGCTATCAGGGACCTCAGACTTGTTGGCCATTCTTCATCAGGGTTTTTCAAAATGCATTGGATACCGTATAGAGATTTGCAGGCGAGCAGAAACTTGCACACTTCCCCAGAGTTCATCCCAAGGAACCTATCCCCAAATAGTTTGCTTGATGAGATCAAGCATAAAAATAGTAACACCGTTTCTCTGAAAGGAGAAGTATTTCAGTGCAGGATTTTGCTTTTGTCTGTTTGCAAATCAGGAAATACAACCATGCAAGTCAGGAGCTGGATGTCTATAGCAACTAGACCACTCCTTTCCATTCTGCTCCATGACAGAGTTCATGAAGACTCCATTTTAAATATCACACCACAAATATCTTTCTGATCCTTGTAACAAAAAAAAGTAAAAATTGTAAAATAGGATATAGCAATTGATCAGCTGAGGGGCCTATTTCTGTGTTGTGCCGTACTATTCTATATTTCCATGATTCTAAAATGTGTGCCTTTTTCTCAAGACTCTATATTTTTTCACCTGGTTACATAAATTGAGGTTTGATGTCAAGTATAAAGATCCCAAGGGGAGATGAGGTATTTCCAATAGTTGGAGAGTTTCAAATACTGTAGTTGCAAGTCATCTAAAACTGAGGTATTTCAAAGTTTCTTCTCACAGACAATGGTCAATTTCTGGAATTCTCTACTCTTTTGGATTATGGATGTAAGATAAGTTGAAGTACTCAACGAGGGGGGTAGGTTAATTTTTAAAAGTTTGGAAAATGAATGCTAGTGGATCTGGGACAGAGAGGGAGTAGAAGTTTGTTTTGTGAATCTGCCACTATCATATTAAATAACAGGGGAAGCTTGAAGGGACAGATAGCCTACTCCTATTGCCATTTTCTTGTTTTTATGCTATAAATTTTGGAGATATTCCTCAATGGGTAGTCCTTTGTGTTCACTCTTTGGAGTCATGGAGTAATAAAGCATGAAAACAGTCCGTTTGGGCCCAATTGGTCCATACTAATCATAGCATTTTCCCTGCTAGTTTTAGTTGCCTGCATTTGACCCATAACACTCTAAGCGACTCCCTTGAATGCACCAACCAAATGCCTGTTAAATATTACAATGTGCACCCACCTTAACCACTTCCATTGGCAGCTCATTCCAGATACCTGCTATTTTCCGTATAAAAAAGTTACCTTTCAGGACCTTTTTAACCTTCTCCTCTCTTCTCTGCCCTCTAACTAACTAATCCTGTGGAAAGTCTGTCCATTTTATCCATTTCCCTCAGGCTTTTTGTAAACTTTTATGAGGTCACCCGTCATTATCCTATGCTCCAAGGAATACAGATGCAGTGTGGCCAACATCTCCCTGTAACTCAGGCCCCCTAGTCTAGACAGCATCCTCATAAATTCTCATCTGCATCTTCTTTGTAGGACATAGAATATAAAACATAAAGCAGTGGAGTTCAGGAACAGGATATGTGTCCCATCATATCTGTGCTGATAATGATGCCAGGTTAGCCTATCTGCCTGTACATGATTCAGAACATTCCGTTTTCTGCATATTCCTTGGAACATAGAAGATTGATAGGGAATTTGATAGAGGTCTACAAAATTATGAGAGGTACAGATAGGGTTAATGCAAGCAGGTTTTATCGACTGAGGCTGGGTGGGACTACAACCAGAGTTCATGAGTTAAGGGTGAAAAATGCAAAGTTTAAAAGGCACATGAGGGGAAACTTCTTCACGCAGAGGGTCATGAAAGTGTGGAAGGAGCTGCCAGTGCAAATGGTGCATGTGAGTTCGATTTCAATGTTTAAGAGAAGTTTCGGTAGGTACTGGGTGGTAGGGATATGGAGGGCTATGGTCTGGGTGCAGGTTGATGGAAGTACGCAGTTTAAATGGTTCAGCACAGACTAAATGGGTTGAATGGCTTGTTTCTGTGCTGCATTTTTCTATGACTCTGACTATTTACCCTATATATTTGTCTAACTTCTTCATATAGCTAATACTCTCTAAGCTAGGCAGCATCATGGTGAACCTCATCTGCACCTTCTCTATGCCTTTGCATTCTTCCTATGAAGAGGCAACCAGAACTACATACAGTACAGTACTCCAAATGGGGTGAGCTAAAGTTTTATACAGCTGCAATATGAATTCATGACTACGCTATGCCCTGACTGATAAAGGCAAGGTTGCCATACACCATTTACACATTGTTTGCATGAGCTCAAATCAGCATGAAGTAAAACAAAAGATACAAAAATAATGTGATGTTTTAATAGCTGCTACTAGAAATCAGTAATCTGAGGAGCTAGTTTTCCTCCATATTTTTAATAGCTGCATTTATAAGGCACTGGAAGGCAAATAACAGTAAATACAGACTACTGACTAAATAGATATGTTATTGTAAAAAAATTAATGGAGATTGTATTATTATGTATTCCTAGAACTCTTGCAGGTAAAGAGATAGAAGCATATTGAAAGGCGATAATCTATAAAGCAGATTATAGTAATTTGTTTCACATTTTGCCACAATATTGAGGAATATCTCTGACGTTAAGTGGGGACTTGTTGACAGCTATTCATTATATGCAAATCACTAGCCATACTTGGCGGTAATGGTATTGAATCGAAGTGACCCTGAAGTTAAGAAGGAAAAGAAAGTAAGAGCAGGAATATGCCATGCAGTTATCATGTCCGCTCTACCGTTTAACCAGAGGATCGTCTTGCCGTGGTGGAAAGGCTTGTGAGTACTTTAAATCCTGAGAGTGATGCTGTCCAGAATTTAGCTTAGCTCCTGGCGGAGTCACCTGTGGCAGTAATGTCAAGGAGAAGGTCCCAAACAAAGAGGGATCCAACCACAACCTCAGTGCTGGAGGTGGCAGAAGATGTTGACACATCACAACAGTAGTGAAGGCAGGGAAGGCTGCAGCGGGAAGGGCCCCCAGTAGTCTTTCATGCATGCCACTGGACCCTGACCACAATATGTCATGGACCGTGTAGTAGCTGCCTGAGTATCAGTCTCACCATGTTAAATGAAGTCATGCACAGGCGTTCTCTATTAAAGAATTCCACTCGACTTGTAATGAAAACCAGGATGAGGGAACATATCATTCCTGTAATAGTTACACTGCAGCAGCTTCCTGTATCTTTTAGCATTGATATTAAAGTTCTCTTACTTGTTTTCAAAGCTCTTAATGATCTTGAAGAGTACATCACAAAATCATTTTTGCTTGATAATTCTGCTTAAGCTCTCAGATCTTCTTCTGCCACTCTCTAAAAATTGAGCAATATCCCTCAAAAGATAATTGGCAGATCAGATTTCTTGAGCGACACTCCTAAACAGTGCAACCCAGTACCTAAAACTTTAAAGGATGCAGACTCAGTGGACACTTTAAAATGTCAGCTCAAAACCTATTTATTTAACCTTGCTTTTAAACATCTTTTTGTCTTTTATTTACATCTTTATTTTTATTTCTTATTTTATATTCACATTTGTACTTTTATCCCATTGTGAAACACTTTGAACTGCATCATCTCTATGAAAAGTGTTCTGTAAAGTTAATATTACGAGGGGTGATTGATAAGTTTGTGGCCTAAGGTATAAAGAGTCAATTTTAGAAAAACTAGCACATTTATTTTTCAACATAGTCCCCTCCTACATTTACACACTTAGTCCAGTGGTCGTGGAGCATTTGGATCTTGGACCTCTAGAAAGTGCCCACAGCATGGATGATTGATAAGTTTGTGGCCTACAGTAGGAGGAGATGAGTTATACAGCTCTCATTACATACACATGTAGTTCAACTCTTTCAGTAATTATGCAGAAAGTTTGAGGTTAATTACTCATCAGGGGTGATTGATAAGTTCATGGCCTAAGGTAGAAGGAGATGAGTTATTAATTTCAAAGTTTCTGCATTATCTCTCAAAGAGTTGAACTGCACGTACATGTAACGAGAGCTGTATAACTCATCTCCTTCTACCTTAGGCCATGAACTTATCAATCTCTCCTGCTGTGGACACTTTCTGGAGGTCCAAGACGCCGACTTCTACAAAGAAGGGATCCATATGCTCCACGACCGCTGGACTAAGTGTGTAAATGTAGGAGGGGACTATGTTGAAAATAAATGTGCTAGGTTTTCTACAATTGACTCCTTCTACCTTAGGCCACAAACTTATCAATCACCCCTCGTATGAACATCCCAGATCCCTTTGGAGGACGTCTTATTCGACTCAGATGATTGGACTTCTGCTACCATCCTTTAACTAAATCAGAATTGATCTCCGCACTTTCCTGATTTTTCCTTTTACAGTACTGTGTGAAAGTCTTGAGCACATATACAGTATGTAGCTAGAGTGCTTAAGACATTTGCACAGTACTGTATTTGACACCATGGAGCGGAGAGCCAGTTCGTAATTTTGACAAGAGCAGAGGATGCTGGGAATGGCAATGGTGGAGCATTGCAGGAGGGGTGCGGGTAAGGTGGCAGAGAAGGAGTGCCGGGGTGGGTGGTGGCGAGGGTGTGGACACACCTGGCCCTGAGACACAGGCAAAGTCATTTGATTCCAAAGAATTTGCTTATTGATTACTACAAAATGTCTTGCTGGTGCTTCCCGCTCCCCCTCCTCTCCCTTCCCTTTTTCCCAATCATGATTCTCCTCTCTCTACCTCCTTCCCACTCTCAGTCTACGAGACAGCCCCTTATCAGAATCAGGTTTATCATCACTCACATGTAATGAAATTTGTTATTTTTTGCATCAGCAGTACATTGTAATACATAAATTTACTACAGTACTGTGCAAAAGTCTTAGGCAACCTAGCTGTACATATGTGTCTAAGAAATTTGCACAGTACCGGTATTTCATAAAACAAAATTGTTCTCCATGTGTCTAATATACTCATTGACAACCATCTATGTAAAAAATCCCAATGTTGTGCAGCTCATTGGGAGAAGAAATTCTTTCTGATCCACCACTGAAGACTCTTCAGCCAAGGGAAAGTACTTTAACATTGGGCTTAGAGGCCCTGGATTGTACAGAATTTCTGCAGTTGGTATAGAGGACCAGATGCCAAGAAGATCTTTCGCAAATTTTGCAAGTTTTCTTTTAGATAGACCTTGGCTGTCTGAAGCACAAGATAGCATGCTTCATTGTCCAACCACTGCATTTAAAACCAACACAGATCAGTTGGCTCTTCAAAAGACATGCTTTATCACAAGATGTTTTTGGGAGGTAATCAATGGAGACGTGTCTCTGTTCGCTGTCAGATGCTGCAGTTTATGTGATTCAAGAGTTTGGAATGTTGACACAAAAACAACGTGCATCACATGGTGCACTGTAAACCATGAGAAAATGTTATACTGTAATTCACTGGGAGCTAAACACATTCAAACAAGCAATCCGACATCCAACAGCAAATTAGCTTGCAGAGAGGAATGAAAAGTTTAAAAAGTTCTTACGAATGACATTCTAATATTAATCAAATCAATTAAGGGTCATTTGGAGAATTTTTTCTGCGGTCTTTAGAGCCAACTGTACGTGAGAATGTCAGCTGCTGGTTTGGTTTGAAAGATGTCAGAGGAGTAAAATGTGCTGAATTTAAGGCAACTGACGGCTGCTTCCATCCTACATATTTAATACCAGTGACCAAAGATGAATTTGTCCCCTGAGTGGTTTAAAATATTGCTCTGTGAGTTTTGCTTGCCTGAGGCAAGTGGTTGTGCACTTAAAGTTCAAGTTCAGTTTATTGTCATTATTCCATACACATGTATACCGCCAAATGAAACAACATATCTCCAGACCAAAGTGCACAACACAGTACATATAACTCACACACATAACACAAAGTAATATTACCACAAATAAATTAGCAAAAAATAATGTGCATGTACGATATAAGTTAAAAAGTAAGTAGTTTTTTTTTCGACTGACGCTTCATACGTGATGAAACCTGGGTGGTGACAGAGAGTTCAGTAGTTTTATGGCCTGGGGAAGAAGCTGTTTCCCATCCTAATGTTACAGTACATTCTGCCTGATGGTACAGGATCAAAGAGATTGTTGGATGGATGGGAGGGATCATTAACAATGCTAAGGGCCCTGTGTGCACAGTGCTCCTGATAAATATCTCTAATGGGAGGAAGAGAGACCCTAATGATTCTATCAGCAGTCCTTGTAATCACTTAAAGGGCCTTGTGGTCTGATGCCTTACAATTCCTGTACCAGACAGTGATGCAGCTTGTCAGGACACTCTTAATGTGCTCCTGTAAAAATTGATTAAAATGGGTGTGTGTGTGTGGGAGAGGGGGAAGATCCTCATTTGCCTCAATCTCCTCAGGAAGTGAAGACATTGCTGTGCTTTCTTGATCGAAGAGGTGGTACTGAGGGACCAGCTGAGATGATCTGTTATGTGCTTTTCCCAGAAACTCGGTGCTCCTAACTCTCTATGGAAAAGCCATGCATGTAGAGTGAGGAGTGGTCAGAGTGCACCTTCCTAAAGTCCACAATCATCTCTTTTGGTCTTGTCCACATTGAGACTCAAGTTTTTGTGCTTGCACCATTCTACAAGCCATTCTACCTCCTCCCTGTGCAGCATCTCGTCGCCATCGTTGATGAGGCCAAACATTGTTATCTCATCAGTGGACGATGATTTGCTTTGAACTGGATCTAGCAGTATAGTCATGTGTCAGAAGCATGAACAGCAGCAGGCTGAGCATGATGGAGCTAAAAATGTTTCTGCCAACACAGACTGACTGTGGCCTTTCTGACAAGAAGTCCACAGAGGGAGATGTTGAGACCCAACAAGGACAGTTTACCCACCAGCTTCAGAGGGACAATCATATTAAACTTTTGAGCTGATGTCAATAATCAGCATTCTGGCGTACCAGGCACCATTTTCCAGGTGAGACATGACTGAGTGGAGTGAAGAGGCTATGGCTTCATCAGTGACCGATTTGAGCGATTCACTTGTGTGGAAGCAAAAGTTGGGGGTGAGCTCAAGTGAACCGGAAAGTGAAATCCAGCAGGAAGATAGGATTTGATGTGATACATAACCAGCTGCTCAAAGCACTTCATTATTGTTGAGGTCAGTGCCACAGGACAGTAGTCACTGAGATAGGTTACTGTTGCCCTCTTGGGCACTGGGATACTGATAGCCACCGTGAAGCTGAAAGGGACAGTGGTTGAAGGTATTTGCTATAGCCTCCATTAACTGGACTGCGCAGTCACTCAGCACCCGACCAGGTGTGTTATCAGTCCTCACGGCTTTACTTTGGATTGAACCTGGTTGGGAATCCTGTCGGCCCAAAAAGAGATGAAACCTTCTAGCTGGATGGCCACTTCAGCGATGGTATCCTGGAGCCACATATCCATCAGAATGAGTGTGTAGCAGCCCGTCATCTCACACTGATTCAGTCTCATTAGGTAATCTAGTTTATTTTCTAGTGACAGAACATTTGAAAGCAGAATCGACGATCGTGCTGGCCCGATGGGTTTAGCCTTTAGTCTCACAAGAAGAGCAGCATGCTGTCCTGTTTTTGTTTCCTTGCACACCATTTCCAAAGACTTCTCCCCTGGATGGCAACACGATGCACAGTAAGTCCATGCTGTGGGACTCATCTGCTGTTCAACAACTTGCTGGTGAGGTAGACTTGCAGCAATTGGTGTTAAATATCAGGCAATGTATTGCAATTTTAGGAAAGACATAAAGAATGATCAATCACACCATTAGGTTGAACTGGAGTGGCCACTACGACAGGATGCGCTGCCATCTTGAAATACACTTCAGCAGATAGGATTAAAAGAGACAATGGACTCTAAATGACGCAAGTCAACTATTCATTTCCCTCCACAGATTCTGCCTGACCCACTGAGTAGTCCTGACGAAGGGTCTCGGCCTGAAACGTCGACTGCGCCTCTTCCTATAGATGCTGCTTGGCCTGCTGCGTTCACCAGCAACTTTGATGTATGTTGCTTGAGTTCCTCCAATGGTTTGTCTTATCTTTTCCTCCAGCATCTTGTGTCTCCAGCTATAAGGAGTCTTCAACAACAGAGGGGCCTGCACAGACATGGAAGTGGAATAGCAAGTTGAAAAGGAATGTTAGTACAGTGTAGGGGATTTGAGAGTTCATTAACAGGTGTAGGCAGGGTGGCTGTTCTGCATCTTTACAAAACACTATAGGCTACAAATGAAGTGCGTGCCCATTTCTAGCCACCACTCTTGAGGAAGGTTGTGAAGGATCTTACAGATGATGCAGACAATAAATTGATTAGTTCCCAAGATTTCAGCTACAAGGTTGGATTAGAAAGGCTAAGGTTATTCTTAGGTGGCGAAGTGGAGATACATCTCTACCAAAGGAGGTTTAACATGCTCCTTCCCTCTTCTAGCCTGAAGATCGCCCTTGGGCAAGGTGTAACACCTGCTTCTTCCCCCTCCTCCCACTGATCAGTGTCATGTGAAGCCATGGGAGCAGGTGGTGGATGGTTGTACGAGCAGCTGGTGCATATGACAAGTCCTGGTTATGCGACCACTGACACTAGGCAGACAATCTTTGAAGGGTATTGACAATGACTGGTGTTATCCATCTTGTAAAGACAATGCACCGCCCAGAAGAAGGCAATGGCAAACGACTTCTTTGGGGAAAAATTGCCAAGAACAATCATGGTCATGGATAAGACCATGATTGCCCACGTTATATGAAATGACATATAATGATGATGATAAAGGTTATTCTCCCAGAAGGAAAGTTTGAGAGAAGCATTTGCAGAAGTACACAAGATCATAAGTGATTTAGAACTGTGGTTTACAATCAACTAGTGATTTTACAGCAAGGGAATCATAGATTTAAACTTTTCGATGTGGGGATGTGGGGATGATGTTTCCTATGATGAGTGAGTCTAAGACCAGAGAACACAGCCTCAGAATAGAGGGATATCCATTTAGAAAGGAGATGAAAAATTTCTTTAGCCAGAGAGTGGAGAATTTGTGGAATTTGTTGCCACAGGCGGCTGTGGTGCCCAATTCATTTTGTATATTTAAGGCAAAGGTTGTTAGATTCTTGATTAGTCAGGACATGAATGGATACAGGGAGAAGGCAGGAGACTGTGGCTGAGACCGAAAATGGATCAGCCCTGATGAAATGTCAAAGCAGACTCGATGGGCCAATACCTTATGGTCTTATGCTCCTATATCTTACGGTCTTAGGTCCTATGATTTTTTTAAGCAGAAAATACAAGGAAATGTGCTTCTGTTTAGAGTTCACAGCCTGGAATGATTGCAGAAATGGAATCAATCAGTTTCAGAAAGAAATAGAATAGATATTTGTGAAAGAAATATTTGCATTGTGGGATGTAACATATACAGCTGGATGATAGGACTGATGTAAGAATGTAAGAAATGAAAACAGTAGTAAGCTTTTCATATCCTGCTGTCAGCTGTGCCAATAATATCATGAGAAATCTTTTACTTCGGCACCATTTTCCTGCACTAAGTCCAAATGCCATGATTCCCTTAATACTGAAAAGTCTATTGATCTCTGTTGGGAGAGCATAGCCTTTAAGCAACTGGCACAGGTTTAATGGTCAAGTGGCTTCATTCTGCACCATTACAAATCTATTATTTTAAATTATTTACTGTTCAAGAAGTCAATGACGGCAACAGATTGAGGGAATTAGTTTGGTAGCGTCACTTCACCTGACTGTGTGATGAATCTGCATTATAATCAGTTAACGTAATTATTAAACCAGATTTTTTTCACATTTTACTACAGCTGTGCATATTAATTCATTTTCCTCATGTTCCCAAGCACAATAATTCCTCTAAGCCAATTTGCTTGAGGATATCATTTGCAGCGACTGCTAATAGAAAAGAATCTGTAAAAGAAATTAGCTAGAATACGAATTGAACAACAAAACTTTCCAACAGCTTGATTCTTCCGCTGGTTCCAATAATCAAGGCTACCCCTTGCATCTGGTGGATGTGTTATGTCATTAGAATCACTGCTATTTGTCTTTCATTAAGAATTAAACGTTATTAAATTTGAGAAGAGTTCATGGTGGCTGCTGAATATGTGTAATACAGGACCTGTAATGTGCCTCGCAGTGTAGGAACCCACTGTTCCTATACTGAGAGATGCAAGGGTTAGGGGGAGGGGAGTCTGTTGCTAGCCACCTGCGTTACAGCTGCAGCTGCTGTATGAATATTTGGAGAGGAGCCTTCCTAAGACTTTGTATGGTTTCACTGATTTGTTCGGATAAAAATGCTTAACAAAAGGCTGTGGGTGCAAAATTAAAATCAGAACCTTTCCTGGGAGCAGCATCACTATTGCCTTATCTGATGGATCTCCACTTCCTTGGGTCAGATTGTCCACTGGAAAGTTTTTCGAAAATTCTGAGTGCGTACTGGTCAGCAATCACTGTGTACAGTCTTGCTTTCTGGTTGATAATGCCTGCACACAGTATTGCTTTAACAGAGGACAAATTAACTTGTAAAGAAATGGACCAAGTGGACTGGGAAAAAGTAACGCAGTAAGCAGGGTGGTTTTTCTGGTTGGCATGTTATAACAAATAGCATGCTGCTGGGATTGCAGCCACTGCATTGGCTTTTTAACTAAAGCAACACACACAAAATGCTGGAGGAACTCAGCAGGCCAGGAAAAGAGTAAAACAGTTGATGTTTTGGGCTGAGAAACTTCTTCAGGACTCTTTTTACTAGTGTTTTTACTAGTAGAAAAAAGAAACTCCTAGTAGTAACTTTTTCACTAGTTATGCACGTGTCTTGGACAAAAGTACCAATGATATATTTGTCGATTTTGACAATGACCTGGATCCAGTGTGGACCTGACGGGTAAAAAAAACCTCAACTTCATAAGGAACCGTGAGAAATATGATATGGGTTGGAAAGTAAATTATGAAGAGAATATAAGGGGATATGGATAGACTAAGTGAGTGGGAAAACATCTTGGAAATGCAATGTGAAGTGAGGAAATATGAGATTATATATTATGGGATGAAAATTTTAAATAAAGTATATTATCTACATGATGAAAGATTGTAGGGTTCTGGGATAAAAGGGAATTAGGGTGTCCCAATAGCTTAGGTATGTAAGTATAACAAATAATTAGGAAAGAGAACATAATTGCTTATTGCTAGGGAATTGAAAAGTATGGAGGTTATCTTTCAATTATATTATCATTGGTGAGACCATATCTGCAGCATTGTTAGCAGTGCTGGCCAAAGATAGGATGTTAATGTGTTGGAAACAATTTAGAAAAGTTTTATTACACAAACTGAAATAGGCAGGTTGTCCTGTGAAGAAAGTTTGTTGTATCCATCGGAGTTTCAAGGAGTGGATGCTAACAGGATTTCGTCCTGAGACGTTGACCGTACATAGATGCTGCCTGATCTGCTGAGTTCCTTCACCATTTTGTGTGTGTTGCTTGGATTTCCAGCATCTGCAGAATTTCTCTTGTTTAAAATATACCATCCTGTGCAAAACTTTTAAGCACATATATATAGCTGAGGAGCTAAGACTTTTGCACAATACTATATTTGTCAACGTTGAGTGGAGAGCTTCTTTGTAAATCTGGCGGGAGCAAATGATGTTGGGAATAACAAGGGCAGAGCGCTGCAGGACAGTGCAGGAGAGGTGGCAGAAAAAGAGTGCCAGGGAGTGGGGAGTGCACAGTTGCAGACACACCCAGCCCTGAGATACCAGACAAGGTTATTTGATTCCAAACAAATGGGTTATTGATCATCACAGACTGCCTCTCTGGTGCTTCCTGCTCCCACCCATCTCCCTATTCCTTTTTCCAAACATGATTCCCTATCCCCTACCCACTCTCAGTCCGCAAAAGAGACCCATTTCAGAATCAGATTAATGGTCACTCACATATGCCATAGGAGTTGCTTTTTTTTTGCGGCAGCAGTACAGTGTAACACATAAAATTACTACAGTACTGTGCACCCTAGCTATATATATGAGCCAAAGACTTTTGCACAGTACTGTATAGAACTTTAGTGTTTCGACAAGCTGGAGACAAAGAGGAAATTTCTTGTGGGACAATCAAAAATTAGGGGTTAATACATAAAAATATAGGCTTACCATTTCAGAGGCAGACAAGGTAAAGTGGTTAGGAATGTTTGGAACTATCTTTTTCAAAGTAGAGTAGAACCACTGACCTTGAATATTCTTACGGGAGAAGCATACAGTTTCTTGATTGGAGGTGGATGGCGGCTTGGCTAGATGCAAATACAGGTTCTTCCCGGACCTCCTGTCCCATGATCCTCTCGTATCCCCTTCTGCCTATCACCTGTCCAGCTCTCGGCTCCATCCCTCCCCCTCCTGTCTTCTCCTATCATTTTGCATCTCCCCCTCCCCCTCCAGCTTTCAAATCCCTTACTCACTCTTCCTTCAGTTAGTCCTGACAAAGGGTCTCGGCCTGAAACGTCGACTGCGCCTCTTCCTACAGATGCTGCCTGGCCTGCTGCGTTCACCAGCAACTTTGATGTGTGTTGCAAATACAGAGCTGAGTTTGCATTTAGTTATGATTATTATGAATGGCAAAGGACTGACTGGTCTGCTGCAGCTCCTAATCCATATATACTCATATACTTGACAACAAGATAAGCTTTCTGTCTGTCAAAATGATCAGGGTATCCATTCATAAACATTCAAAGCCAATTAAAGAGTCAATAGCACTTGAAAATGAGATTACTAAAAGTCTTTATAAAAGGAGTTGATATTCTTAAAAGAATCGGAAGAAGATAATAACTAACAAATGAAATACATTTAAGTAAATTGAATTAATTTAAAAATTATAAATTTGTGTGAAATGATCCTTCCTCATTCACTGCCAGCTTCCTGATTGAAATGACTGGAGTTATCTAACCATGTCCAGCTTCAGCCACCAGTTTGCCCAGCTTAGATGTAGATTATTGGTACTTCACTGTTGGAATCAACATCAGAAAGTAGCAAGCAGAAACTTGTCACAAAGTCTCGGAATTCTGTATTTATATCTGAATCTCAAGCTTCTTGACTGATTTGGATGAACACAACAGCAGGAAGATCTGTGTCCGGTGCTCCCGATGTGGCCTTTTATATATTGGCGAGACCCGACGCAGACTGGGAGACCGCTTTGCTGAACACCTACGCTCTGTTCTCCAGAGCAAGCAGGATCTCCCAGTGGCCACACATTTTAATTCCACATCCCATTCCCATTCTGACATGTCTATCCACGGCCTCCTCTACTGTAAAGATAAAGCCACACTCAGGTTGGAGGAACAACACCTTATATTCTGTCTGGGTAGCCTCCAACCTGATGGCATGAACATGGACTTCTCTAACTTCCGCTAATGCCCCACCTCCCCCTCGTACCCCATCTGGTACTTATTTTTATACACACATTCTTTCTCTCACTCTCCTTTTTCTCCCTCTGTCCCTCTGAATATACCCCTTGCCCATCCTCTGGGTCCCCGCCCCCCCCCGTCTTTCTTCCCGGACCTCCTGTCCCATGATCCGCTCGTATCCCTTTTGCCTATCACCTGTCCAGCTCTTGGCTCCATCCCTCCCCCTCCTGTCTTCTCCTATCATTTTGGATCTCCCCCTCTCCCTCCAACTTTCAAATCCCTTACTCACTTCAGTTAGTCCTGACGAAGGGTCTCAGCCTGAAACGTCGACTGCACCTCTTCCTAGAGATGCTGCCTGGCCTGCTGCGTTCACCAGCAACTTTTATGTGTGTAGCAGGAAGATCTGTGTATTTCTCATTGATAAAGTTAACTCGTCCAGTTTCTTAATGGCGAGACCAGGCAGGATGCAAAAACCCTTTATCACCTTGATGGAGGCAAGTGATTCAAGGTGCTTATTTTATACCCAACTATTAAATGCTTTATCTTTGCAAAGATGAAGTTCCCCCCTCAAAAGGAATAACCCTACAGGGAAACATTTCCACCATGTTATTTAGACCGTGGTGTATTTCCTGTATTTATCACGGCCCTCCCCACCATGCTCACATCTGCCCTGATCTTTCTAGTTTTCCCTCACCAGCCCTTCAAGCACAGTCAGTCGTCACCTGCTGAAACTAGACAGAATGGCCGTAACTGCATGTCTCAAAGTACTTCCATAGCGCCAATAGAAAGCCCCTTCCCATCACGATTAATGGTTTTCAATCACAAGACAGGAGCAGGAATATTCTTCAGCTTCTGCGAATCTACCCTGGGTCACGTTCCACCACCAAGTGCTGATTGTAAAGCTTCCACCCCCTGACAAGACCCACTGAAGCTGCCTTTGTGAACTTGGATATAAGCATGCCCTGTTGCTGAAAGGAAATAAGAAATGAAAGCTAACAAAAAGGCAGATGCTGGAAATCTAAAACAAACAGAAAATACTAGAAATACTCAGCAGGTCAGGCCACATCTGTGGGAAGTGAAACAGAGACAAAGTTTCAGGTTTGACACCCTTTCTTTAGAATAGATGAAGCCTTTCCATGCATCAAACCATAAAATATCAGATATTCATTCTTCAGAGTTACCCTCATACTTGAGAGTTAACAGACATGTTTTGGGGCATAAAACATGTCTCTGATATACAGTTTCTGAGGCCCAGCAACCAAGTCGCCTACTCTTCATGGTCAGTCAACCACATTTGACAAGCTATTCCACCATTGTCCTCCAATGGTCATATGCTTAGTGGCACTGATTTACTCTACGTAACCTCAAAAAAAATTGCCTCAATGTTGAGAGCTCAAGGAGGTGGGAAGTGTTGGTACGGGGAATTGGTTCTTCGTGGTAGGGAGTGAATCACAACTTCCACACCCTAGTTTTGTGTGGTATAACTGCAGATCTTTGGGATCTTTTTAATAAGGATTCTATCCAATGAGATTTTTTTTTCCCTAGATAAGGACATGTTACGGGGAAGATGAATTTCGAGGTTGTATACTGCATACATACTTTGATGATAAATGTACTTTGAATCTTTGAAAGTCTTCTTAATAACATATGGATCTAGTTGTCCAAAACTGTCAACTGGCAGATACTTACCCATTGAGTTGTTTGGAAGGTGGAAATTTGAAAATCAGCCACCTTCAGATGTTTTTTTTCATTAACAAAGCTAGTTTCTTGCCAATGCCAGAGGAAGGTGGATTCTCTGTCCTTTACATTAGTTGGTGACCGCCAGCATTCAGTATTCCAGCTTCTTTGAACAACACTGAATAGTTGAATAGTGGGAGGCATCCAGCTGAATGAAAGTCCAGCTTTTCCAAGAATCTAGAGTGTTGGAAGGAGCAAAGTGACATTTCTAGACAAATAATTGTTTGCTCATGATAACAGGCCAGTGAGCAGATAAACCTGGGCCCTTTTTATTTTTAAAAAATGTTTTAGAATTCTTTAAACTCATCCTTCCTGCTAATTTATTGACATGGAAACCCCAGTGACTCTTCTCAGGTGTATCTTTTTTTGCTGTGTGGATGGGCGACGACGTGGAGGCACAGTATGAAGTCACACCCCACTTCCAAAAAATAATTAACAGTGTCATCACTAGAAGGTTCTAACTTAATCACCTGTGAAATGAAGAAAGTGAGTGTGATGGCTGGTAGGGTGACTTCTCCCCGTAGAGGGAGAAGTAGGGTCAATGACAGATTCATTCCAGCACTTAGCAAGCTCACATTGGACTGCATCCTGCTGCATTGTGACCACCAGCTCTAGGGGAGTCATGGGTAGATATCTACAACAGGCATTCCCACCCAATTACTTTACGAGTATTTCTAAAATGTATTTTCTTTTGTTCAACACAGCTCAGTATGCCCATATTGCATTAAGATATTACTACCATATAACCATATAACAATTACAGCAAGGAAACAGGCCATCTCGGCCCTTCTTGTCCATGCCGAACTCCTACTCACACCTAGTCCCACCGACCTGCACTCGGTCCATAACCCTCCATTCCCTTCCTGTCCATATAGCTATCCAATTTAACTTTAAACGTCAACATCGAACCTGCCTCGACCACTTCTGCTGGAAGCTCGTTCCACTCAGCTACCACTCTCTGAGTAAAAAAGTTCCCCCTCATGTTACCCCTAAACTTTTGCCCTTTAACTCTCAACTCATATCCTCGTGTTTGAATCTTCCCCACTCTCAATAGAAAAAGCCTATCCACGTCAACTCTATCAATCCCCCTTATAATTTTAAATACCTCTATCAAATCCCCTCTCAACCTTCTATGCTCGAAAGAATAAAGACCTAACTTGTTCAACCTTTCTCTGTAACTTAGGAGATGAAACCCAGGCAACATTTTAGTAAACCTCCTCTGTACTCTCTCAATTTTATTGACACCTTTCCTATAATACGGTGACCAGAACTGCACACAATACTCCAAATTTGGCATTACAACTTTTTAAATATTTATTAAACCATTAAGAGTTAAGTTCATAATACTTTTTAAAACTTTATCACAAATTCTAAAATTTTATGGACATTTCTAAAGTATTGAAACTTTCAAAAGGGTTGTATAAGGTTTTACATCCTTTGGCATTAATAAACCTTTAAAAATTTTTTAAAGGCGATGAGAAATTTTCATCTGCTTACCTCAAGAAGCAATGCAGGAAGAGCCAATGAGTGTATTTCTACGGCCTGCTGTGATTTATTTTGAATGGGCTGGCTTTGTGCACCATGAAATGTTTTATACTGTACATTCTTGGGCTCTTCGACATGAAAGAGCTCACTGCTGAGGTGCTAGTTAGATTTCCCTGTAAAGTAATCACTTGGAAGATGGCTTCAGCCAAGCTTTTCGTAGGTGCTTCAACAATGACCACAGATACTGCTCCATGCTGCTGCAGTTTTACTTTGATCTATATTCCTCCAGCTGATTAGAGTACCTTCCTTGTCAGCCTCATGAAACAAATCAGTAAAGGACATTAATTTTCAACTTCTATCTGCTTTTGTTTTAACTGGCAGATTAACATTTAAAGATTTTGAATAATAACACCTTATCAGCAAGAAAAGACTCTACCATTCTCTGTGAAATTTGAGAATCTGCTTGGAGCGCATTACTATAGATCAGTTTCACATGATAAACAATTTGGAGAATAGTTTTGGAAGTCAAAATACTTCTACTGTATTTGATGTTATGACTAATTGGTACTAAAAACTAAGTTATTTTCCCAGGATTTTCCTCTAATTTCCCAGGAATTAGAGCATATTCAACTGTAGTTTTGAAAGTATTTACAAGTGATTGAAAAAGAATAGATTCTGGGAAACACAGCCTAGTGCATTTGTGAATTTCCATTACCCAAAGGTGACTTCATTGTGAATTCGAAAACTATTATTCCTCCCTTGTTCATAAACATTTTTATACCTTACCTCTGGATTCATTTAAAAGACACCTGTTACATGTGAATTATTTCTTCCGTATTCAGTCCAAATGTGGAAATTCTTGGATGTTAATGGAGTAAATTGTTACACTGGATTCATTAAAAGACACCTGTTACATATGATTTCTTTTTCCATATTTAGTTCAAATGTTGAACTTCTTGCATGTCTTGTTAATGGATTAGAGGCACACAAGTATCACTACGCTGCTGTTTGATCTTCACAATCACCAAACATGAAGCTTACATTAGTTTTTAAACAATACATGCTCAAATTTGCATATTTCAAATATTTTCATTCACACCCACTCACTCACAGAGACAGGCATAAGATGTATTTTCTCTCTCTCTCTCCCTGATTTTCTTACCATCTTGCTACTTTTCTTCCCTTCTTTGGTTTTCTCTCTTTCTCATCGTTTCTGCTCTCTCCCTGTTCCTTCTCCTATTCAACACCCAGCCAGTATACACGAGAGAAATTGCTTGCATGTTTACAATGCCTTTCAGAGAAAAGGGCACTAGAAGTTCTTCACAGACAATAAAATGTTTTAAGCATATAGTATTATCGCTATTACACCAGAGAAAATGCAGCAGGAAACCTTCCCTGAATGTAACTGTGTTAATGACCACTGAACTTACTTTCTTTACTGACACTGAGTGACGAATATACTGTATATCAATTAGGTCATGATGGCTAATTCTGCTGCCTTTCAAAATAAATGCCCTCAAGACAAATATGGCATTCAGTAGCATAATGGTCAATATCATAACTCAGGTCTAGTTTTCTGCCATATTTGGAAATCCATCACTCATATAGCATCCAAAAATCTATCGCACTCTGTGTCAGCGATCAATAAGTCTCTTTTTTAGAGATTTACAGTGATAACCTTCGCTTTAATCACAAGTTATCAATCCTTTTCCTGGAGACATTCTAGCTCAATCTGGTCTAACCAGAGAAAACCTCTTAAGAGTTTGTATCATCAACCTCTTCAGAATGCTATATGCTTCACTAAGATCATCTTAATCTTCAAAATTCCATGCGAGAATAGGCAAATCTCATTTAATATCACTACACAGGATAGCTTCTACATAGTAGAGATCAATCCACTGAATCTACAACAGATTACCCCTAGGCAAGCGTATCTTTTCTGCAAATGTGATTACACTAAAGTCTTACACAATGGCAAGGCAAAATGTCCTCCATTTTGCCACCCATTACATCTGTAACCTTTATGGACACTTGTTGAAACATGGGCGTCCAAGATAATTTTTGAGATCACTGACAATGTTCAGCTTTATGCTAGTGCT
The DNA here is from genome assembly GCF_963921235.1 of Mobula hypostoma. NCBI lineage: Eukaryota > Metazoa > Chordata > Chondrichthyes > Myliobatiformes > Myliobatidae > Mobula > Mobula hypostoma. The sequence continues at coordinate 82,339,330 of NC_086101.1, read as the reverse complement.
GACTAATATCAATACATATTTGGGTAGCCTAGCATGGTGGCAATACGCTTGGAGCTGCTAACTCACAGCACAAGAGACCTGGGTTCTGTCATGTTTCGTAGATTCAAAATATTAAATTAATTCGAGGAAGATACAGAATCCAAAAATACAGGTGTAACTTCATCTTTACTTTAACTGAGGCGTGTACATATCATGTGGTAACATGATGACATATGCAATTAATGTATTTTTACGTATATACCGTTATTAATTGATTAAACAAACAAAGATACTTAAACAATATATGTACAAGATTCCTCAAATATTACTGAAATATTAAATACACAACAGGTTCAATCCCAAACTTTGGCGTTGTGTGTGTGTATTGAGCTTGTACATGCTCCCTGTGATCACATGAGTTTCCCAGGCACTCCTGTTTCTTCCCTCATTCCAAAGATGTGCATGTTGTTGGATTAATCATTCACTGCGAATTGCTTAGCTTAGATAGGAACCTTGTTCAGGCTTACCTGGGAATTTTGATCAGTGTGACCAATTTGGGCCTGTTTCTGTGCTTTAAGAGTCAATGACTCTAAGACTCTACAGCAGAGCTAAATCTCTAATGTAGAAGGGTCATAATAAGAGTTACACTGTGGAAGGCATCATGTTATTCTTTGAGATAAAAAGATAGAAGCCATTGCTGAAGCTGTTACACGATCACTGACCGAAAGGGTACAAAACGAAGACATTAATTTAACGTGAAACTCTACAATAACAATGTCAGATATATCACACCACCAAAACAGGAAGAACAGCTGAGACCACCAAGATTCCAGTGTCTGTGAACATGAAATAAAATACACAGCAGAGGTACAAAGAAATCAAAGAAAGAAAAAGAAACAGAAATTCTTGGCAGTCTCAGAAAAACAAAACAAGGAAAAAGGTGACATAATTATTCAGAAAGACTACATGGAGAATGATTAAAGAATGCAGGGCAGTGCAGAATGTCACCCGCACCCTACACACGCAGGGCTGAATAACCTGAGAGGCAGATTTTTTTCGCGAAAACGACAGGGAAAGCTGGCTCCAACAGTTAGCCCGCACTATTCAGGAAAGTATTTGCCAGGATCAACAGACACCTAAAAAGACTTCAGCACATTCATAATTCAGCGACAGGCAAGGGAGTTTAAAGAGAGGTGAAGTTGTGTTAAGTACAAACAGAAAGATCCTAAGTGACTGGGAAGAGGTACCAAAGAAAATAACAGCTGACAAAACTGTATGGTGAAACCATAGACACTTTGCATAGTACAGAACCAAGCCATGTACCCATCAATCTGAAAGCCCATCAATGCAGTTCTGTTAAACCTTGAAATTCAGGGGCTTTTTGAGTAGTAAAAATGAAATCTGGAACAGATATTAACATTAAAGGCAAGTAATCTAAGAAACGAATAAGCAACAACTAAAGAGACAAAACAAAGCTGTGGAATCCAAATTTTGGAGTGGCTGAAATGGGAAGATTTAAACTACACAGAACCCAGAATCTAAACAGATATGTATCAGATCTGTGCAAAAATGCACAAACTATACAGACAAAGAAAACATTTTGCATAAGAATAAACAAAGACAAGTCCAAATGGAGACAATAATGGTACAAAAATCCTGGAGATTAACAAAATATGAAAAGAAATCTTAGAATCCAAAGAAGTAAAAAGCCAATATAAATACAGACAAAGAAACCTAATAAATATTTAATAAAGAATTTCATTTACAGCAATATTCTACCAAACAAAAAGACAGCATTAACATTTACAGCATACTTACAAAAACGTATATCAAACATTCTTATCTTCAGAAGACAAAATCGATAATGGAGAAACAAATTGACGGTAACATTATTCACAAACCTTAATACTAAAAGGATATCAAGCTTACATCGGTTAGAAACATCTAGCCCCTTTGCTTAGTAATATATTTTGAGTTTAAACAGTATAAATAGGTGGTATAGATGGCCCGGACAGCTGATATGATAGTGAAATACTCCAGTGTGCCATTTTACCTGACCTAACTAATCATACAGGTATTCAAGACTAAGGAAGTGTTTTACAAGGCAGCAGAAAAAAGCAAAATCTTTGACTCAACTATCTGAAAACCATTGTATTTATAAGACATTATAATGTTTAGCTTCTTTATGCTAGACTCAAAACAGTTACTTTCCCCAAGCAGTAAGACTGATCAACACCTCCACCACTACTCCACCACACCACTCCTCTACCCTCACCACCACCACTTTATCACTTCACCTTATGCACAGATGCTCCTGTGCCTAGTGTTACCTTATGGAGTTACTGTCAATCTCTGTATGTAAGCTAGATTTTATGTATTTATATTTATTGTGTTTCTATTACTGTTTCTCTATCGTGCGCTCTGCCTTTTGAGCTGCATTGAATCCAGAATAACAATTATTTAACTCTCCTTTACACTTGTGTATTGGAAATGACATTAAACATTAAACAATCTTGTCCTTTCTCCACAGCATCATGTCCAACTCTAATCTTCTACACAATCAGACGCAAAGTCAGTGCTTTCAAGTATAAGACTGATTGCAAGATAATGCACTCCTTTGATTCATACAAGGAAAAATTAGACAAAGACCTATTAAATGATATAGAATCAGAATGTCCTACGAGATCTCAGCTTGTCGAGCAACAGCACTACTGATGTTCTTGACCTGCTGAGTACTTATTTAGTGACTGAGACACAACACGGAATAGTCCCTTTCAGCCTTTTCAGCCGTGCCGCCCAGCAAGCCCCTATTTAATTACAGAATAATTTACAATGACTAACTAACCTACCAATCAGTACATCTTTGGACTGTGGGAGGAAACTAGAGCACCCGGACGAAACTCATGAGGTCACGGGGAGAAAGTACAAATTCTTTACAGGCAGCGGCAGGAGTTGAACTCGGGTCACTTAGCATTACACTAACCAATACGCTACCATGCTGCCTAGCCAGATTTTATGATTTTGTTTTGGATTTCCAGCGTCTGCAAGTTTTTTCTACTTTAACTTGTTTTATAAACTGACTGAAATTTCCATTGTGATTTTCTGAACTCCATGAGTATCAACCACTCGGGGAATTATCTTGTGGTACCAACATTTAGGTTTGCTTAAATTTCAAGGTGCCAAGCCTTGGTTTCTGTTGGGAGAAATGGATTAGAATAAACACATATTCTAAAATTCAAACAGATGTATTCTGTACAAGAAGCCAGCATTATTAAGCACAACCTTTTGCAACATTTTTATGTCAATATTTAAACTTGGAACTTATTTCTTTTTTTAAAACAGGTGGTTTCTTCAGTAAAAAAAATTAAACTAGTCCGATTAGACTGGTCTTACAAAAAAATTACAATTTAGCAGTTGTGAAATTACTATTTAATCTGAAAGGTAGTCTGTTTTTGTCAACAGATTTTTTAAAAATTACATTACACCTTAAGAAGATCGCTGTCTTTAAAATCTGAGCTCAAATATTAAAAAGTTGGTTTATTGAGATATAACCTCTTTGATCTATGTGAGAGCTTTCTGTTCTAGATTATGATAATAAAATATTTCAACAATATTCCCTCGATTGTATGGCATTTTTGAAGTCATAGAATTGCAAAATGCATTTGATAAAAACAGGGTATTTTTTTCAGCTAACAGAAAGTACTAGTGTCCAAATTGAACTTCAGTCAAAATATATATTGATAAAGCAAAAGAAAGTAGTGGTACAGTTTCAGAACTTTCATTTCAGATAATTGTTTTGAATTTTTTCAATTCGGTTCAGTTCAGATGCAATGCTGAGGCTATTTAAGGCATTGTTCAGATAATCTTTGGAGTATTGTGAGCAGTTTGGGCCCCATATCTAAGAAAAGATGTGTTGGCATTGGAGAGGGTCCAGACTAGCCTTACGAGAGTGATCACAGGATTGAAACTGTTAATATATGAGAAACGCTTGATGGTTTTGGACCTGTACTCGCTGGAGTTTAGAAAAATGGTGGGGGTGGCAAAGGGAATCTCATTGAACCCTACCAAGGATTGAAATGTGGAGATAAAGGGGATGCACAGAGGATGTTTCCAGTAGTGGGAAAGTCTAAGATCAGTGGACACAGCCTCAGAATACAAGGGCATCGCTTCAGAACAGAAATGAGGAGGAATTCCTTTAGCTAGAGGATGGTGAATCTGTGGAATTTATTGCTACAGTTGGCTGTGGAGCTAAGTTATTAGGTATATTTGAAACAGAGGTTGATAAGTTTTTGATTAGCAAGGCCGTCAAAGGTTATGGGGAGAATGCAGGAAAATAGGGTTAAGAGAGAAAATAAACAGAATGGATTATGATCAGCCATAATCAAATAGCAGGACAGCAGGCTGAGTGGCCTAATTCTAATTCTATGTCCTACGGTCTTCTTCAATGCTCACATCTATGTAAAGGGAACATTTTGGCTAGACTTATGAATTCCGCAGGAATGATTGTAATAAAATCTTTCATTTGTCAAGATTGGATTTTGTGTCTTAACAAGAATCAGTTTTGCTTCGGTCAATTATAGAAGAAAATTGAGTGGTATATATATTTCTCAAATCAGCTCTGAAATTAAAAACTTGAAACTGTATAAATAAATATCATTTGTTCATTTTACGAGGTATTTTTGTTTAGTTGTGGAATTTTAAGGTCATAAAGAGTCAGAGTTCTGGAGGATCATCAGGTTAGTTTTAGCATCCAAGATGTCTGACCCTTGACTTCAACTCCATTTGTCCACATGACTCCATGTGTCTCAATTCCTTGAACCCAAAAGCTATTGACCTCAGTTTTGAGTATACTTTACTTCTGCCACAGTTCTCTGGGATAAACTAATCTAAAAGCACACAAACTTTTGCATGAATTAGCTCCTCCTTGTATCTGTTCTAAATAAACAATAGCTCATCCTGCAACCATGACTCCGACTGTGGACTCTGTTGTCAAACCAAACAGTGTTTAATTGTCCTCCCTTAAAAATTCCTCTCTGAAACTTTTACTGTTGTTTTTATGTTTAATTTATTGAAGTGCTAAGTACACTCAGTGGTCATTTGATTAGGTACAGCTATGCACCTGCTCATTAACATAAACATCTAATCAGCCAATCATATGGCAGCAACTCAATGTACAAAAGCATGTAGATGTGATCACGAACTTCAGTTGTTGTTCAGACCAAACATCAGAATGGGGAAGAAATGTGACTTAAATGAATTTGACCATGGAATGTTTGTTGGTGCCAGACGGGGAGGTTTGAGTATCTCAGAAACTGCTGATCTCCTGGGATTTTCAATCACGACAGTCTCTAGTGTTTACAAAGAATTGTGCAAAATACAAAGAAACAGCTGGTGAGTGGCAGTTCTGTTGGCAAAAATGCCTCATTAATGAGAGGGGACAGAGGATATTGGCCAAACAGGTTCAAGCTGACAGGAAGGTGACAATAACTCAAATAAACACGTGTTACAACACTGGGTGTAGAAGAGCATCTTTGTATCCACAGCACATTGAATCTTGAAGTGGATGGGCTACAGCAGCAGAAGGCTATGAATATACAGAAATCCACTCACTGGTCACTTTATTAGGTACCTCCTCTACCTAATAAAAGGGTGTCTTGTTCATTTTTGCGCGGTGTGCTGCATCGGGTCCCATTTTGCTGTTTCCATAGTATTTAACTGCTTTTTACAAGGCCGAGTTGCTAACTTGACTCTCAACCCAGCACGGACGGAAAGCGTGTCAGGAGCTGGCCAGATTTGAAAATCGGGACCCCCTCGCCTCGAAGCTTGGTACTGATGCCACTACACTACTGGTCAGCACAAGAGCACGTCTGAGTGTACGGAATTCAATTCAAGCCCCCATCTAACCACAAGCAATTTGCAAACTGACCCTTTACAATGCTCATTAGCATATATACGTACAACAGCAGAATAGAACATAATAGAAACACTTCAAAAGAAAATGATGACGGGAAGAACAAAGTGTCTAAAATTCAGTTTAGTCCATATCTAATATAAATTAATAATGTTCTTTAATTGTGTTTCTTTTATTGATTTGTTACTGTATATATGAAAATTGACGAAAACATTTATATAAATAATGGACCACTTCTAGAAAGCTTTTATTCTTTATATTTTTGGGGGTGTTAAACTTTGTTTCAGAAATATCTGTCAAGAAGGAAAATGCAAATCTGCATTGGTGTTAAAGCATCACCGTACTTTCATTAATTACCTACAACTATAATAACAATAACTTGCATTAGTATTGCCATTTTTACAGGAAGAATTATTAATCTCAGTTTGACAGTGAGATGAGGAAACCTGTATTTGGACAAGTGGCCAAAGCTCAGTCATATGAGTATTGTTTAAGGAGGAGAGAGAATTAGAAGCAGTGAAGTTTAGCCAAGGTTTTGCAGAGCTTAGGGCTAAAATACAGCAGCCCTTGGTGAAACTACGATAAGGCCAGTATTATTGATTTTTGTGAGTCACAGGAGGTTTCAGAGAAGGACTTTCAAATAGATGGACAATCAAATTAAAGGCCAACTTTCTTACATCATATACAAAAATGTATTTGTTTCTGCAGGTCTGGTACGTAAGGGAGCAAATGTATTGATTTATTTACCTGTCTGTAACAGATGAGCATAGCAATATAGCTTATCCAAAAGCAATCAAAAAATCTACTGTCTTTGCTGTACTTTTTATTCTGGCTTATTTGCAGAGTGGTCTTTCTAGCTTATACTTACCAGTGAAAAAATCTCTAAATAAGCGTGAGCAAGTCGATTTGTTGCAAATAATGATTCAGCCTAACTTGATAAAACTAATACTCAACAATTTATATAAAAATATATAAGAGATGTCATTAGGACAATTTATGTTTGGATATAGCTGACATCACTGCCAGATTTTCATAAAACTATCTAATTATTACTAATGTCCTTATCTACACTGCCTTATCAGAATCAGGTTTAATATCACCCACATATGTCATGAAATTTGTGGTTAAGCAGCAGCAGTACAATGCAATACATAATAATAAAAACTGTAAATTACAGTAAGTAAATACATATATTTAAAAAGTTAAATTCAATAAGTAGTACAAAAAAGGAATGGAAAGTAGTGAGGTTAGTGTTCATGGATTTAATGTCCATTCGAAAGTCTGATGGCAGAGAGGAAGAAGATGTTCCTGAATCATTGAATATGCGCCTTCAAGCTCCTGTACCTCCTCCCTGATGAGAAGAGAGTATGTCCTGGATGATGGGGGTCCTTATTGATGGATGCTACCTTTTTGAGGCATCACTCTTTGAAGATGTCCTGGATGTTGAGGAGGCGAGTGTATATTATTTCTCACCTTACCTATATTTAACTTCAATATTCTCTGAAATAGCCCGGTAAATCATTCTGTTCAATAAGTATCTGGAGATGAAGTATCAATGCCAGTAAAACCACATACGAAAATAGTATGGGTAATTCATGCAATTTGGATGTTACAAGATATGGAAATTATGACCCTATCTTAATTAAAACAATAAGCTATATTTAACAGAGCTGATGGTAACTAGGGTGGTTTAGAGGGTGCAGAGCACAATTTTCAAATTCATGTGAAACATACACTAAAATTGTGTTTTGAACACATAATGGAACTGTCACTTTTGACAGAAGAAATTTAAAAAAATGAACTAAATTTATTATTCTTCTGACCATTAGAAGCATTTCCTTGCATTAATTCGTGTTTAATCCAACCTTTTCTCTTGATAATATTTGACATCAATGTATCTTTTAACTTAATGCATCTGAATGAAATATAAATTCCATTGTGTTTGAGGGATATCACTTCTAAATGCTTCAAAAATTTGCTTAAAGTAATTCTTAAAAAATTGTATTACAAGCAAGCAACAGGCTATAAAATTTGTTGCAGTAACCAACTTAAAGTTTCCTAAAAATATTAGTAGTGAGTGCTTTCCACCTTTCCCACAAGATACCATACCGACTTTAAAACTGCAAGTTCCTTGGCTGCAAATTCATTTTCCTGCACACAGAATAACCCTGTGGCCTCATAACCGCACTCTGTTATACAGATCGTAGTGATACTGGATAAATTGCTTCTTATGTATGCATACTAGAGTTTAAAATTCCTTTGAAATTTTAACATTTCCCATGGGAAAGCAAAACATAAAAGTTGCTCTCCCTCTCAAAGAAACAACATCATATTTTCCTGTTGACTTTTACTGTTGGGAATTCAAATCTTTCTAAAATTTTCAACCAAAAATCTTCTACCCTGACCTAAGAGACAAACGTTTACAACATAACTCAATTTTCTTTATGTCTTTGTAAGTTATTGAAATACTGAGTCCTTCCTTATGAAGTTGTGTTTCATTTGGGAATGTTGCCCCAGTTCCTTGTACTTAAGCTGTATTTAAAACTAAGTATAAAGAAATGTTTATATTGTTGGCAGGCTCTGTTTCACCACTTAACAAACTAAACAGCCCCCAAATATAACCTTATAAATATGATATCCAAAGCATTCCTTTTAAATTTTTAAGACAGCAAAACAAAATAGTATAAAATGATACAATGAAAGCTGTCCACAAATATCTGTTCCTCAAGTTACTACTATCTTTATTTGAGGCAAAAGAAACCTTTCAAATTAAAAATGACATCTGAATCAGCTCTAATATGAATATTTCTGTCCCCTTAGTTTTGAGATGTGACAGTAAGATCTCAGTGACTTCCATTATTGTTTTGTGAATCATTGGGTTCGATGGCTGAATGTAGCTCTGACCAGAAGCTAATCAAAATATAAACACAATTTTGTATTCCCCACTGATGATGTTCCCCTTAAATATTGCTTTTAATTCTTAATCTAATACAGGACAATGAAGGCATTTTTTTCTGTAACATATGTCAGCAATTAATTCCTAGCACAAACACCATTTCTAATCATGGCCAATGATTTTTTTTGATACCCTGAAGCTTTGTTCAGCAGCTTCCCTGACACACATCTCATAAAATGGACTTTATCCTCCAATTGCTTCCTTTAATTGTCTCCCTCCTTGCTATTTCCTCAGCCAACTAAATCCCCAATGGATCTTCTCCATCATCGATCCAGGGAATCCCCAGCAGATTTATTAGGAATGCTTCCTCTCTTTCTTCCAGACTCTTCAAATATTGTTTCTCTAACCAGAGCACAATAGCTTATGACTTCCCAAAAGAATTTAATTCTGCTCCATAAATATTTTGTAAGCTCCCAGTTAAAAAAAGACTTGCAGTGAAGGACTTCCATTGAGTTCCCAATATAGGCTTTTAAGAATGATTCCTGACTTCTAGGGTAAAACTATAAGAAAAAAAATACAGAAACTAGGGCTGCATTCTTTGAAATTTACATGATTAAGTAATTATACCGAGGTTTTCAAGGCTTCAAAGGAAAACTGCTGGAGTTAATAGAGAAACAAGATTCTCAGACAGGGTCACATGGTGTCTTTCAGGAGTGAAATTAGGAAAGTCTTCTACATGCAGGGAGTGATAGGAATTCAAAATTCTCATCCGCAAACGACAAAGTTCATTTCATTATTAGCTTTAAAATTGAGGTTGATACATTTCTGAACTAAATGTAGTTAGGACGGAGGAGAACTTGAAAGTGTATGGAGTTAGGTCACAGGTTGTTGGATGGCATAGCAAGCATGAGGAGCAAGTCAGTGTTCTTACAATCTGACAATAGCATTTATATTAGCGATTTTCTCAGATAGTTCATTAGCCATTTGTTCTTTGGCAGTCAATGAACAAATCTTATTCACCTCACTGTGGGCACTATTCATTTTTGATGTGATTACAACAGCATAATATTTCAGCTTAATCTCTTCATTTCTTAAAAGACCAGAAAACAAGCTTTTCTGGCTACTTCATACAGTTCCAACTCTGATTGGTTCACCTTGAATTTTCTAACCTGTATCCATGCTTATCCCTGTTCAGATTGTAATAGGTATTTACTTTCTCATTTACATACCCAGAAGTAAAACATCAAAGGCTACTTGAAAAATGGATAATACCGTGAAGTATAAACCTCTGGGTCAGAGTAGCAGTATTTTCACTGCATACTTATCTCTGTGACCTTGCCATCATTTTCAGAATTCCCCACCCCCTTGCTTCTAAAGCATTTACCCTCCTCCCTTTTCAGACAAGAACTCTTCATTTCCACACAGAATATCATCACATAGCCTGGGTTCAGTGACAGACATTCTGAGGATTTATGAGCTTATGATTTTCTAATAAGCAACTCAAGTGCTTGAGGTACAAGGATGTCAAAGGCACTTTTGAACTGAATTCTGTTACCAACTTTGGCTTTGAAGTTACCCTTGGGAATATTAGGTTAATATGATGCTACAATGTTCCCTTGGTATTTCAGCAAAGATCTTAAACTCATTCATTGACAAACCAAAAGGGTTCATTAACATGAAATAAGTATTTTTTATGTGCATTAAGTTTGCTGAACTAGATTTTTTATGATGCCATTCTGGCCAGTTGTTTGCAAATTTACATCCTACCTTATTAATGGTACAAGGAGTACTACTGGAAAGGAAACATCTGCATTACAATGCCAGGTCCACAGGAAGGGACAAGAAAGAAAGGAAACTGCTGGCAAGAGCTGAAAAGACAATCTCAAACTGCCTAGGTTGTAACATTTATAGTTCTGCAAGCAAATACCGACACCAATAGTCAAAGCAAAGATATAAATACTCAGTGGTTTCCCCGGTGTTAAATACAACTGGAATGATGCTTTCATGAAGGATTAACAGCACGTCAATGTAGCAGTGGACCAGTTGCACAAATAATATTTATTCATTTGCAGTGGAGTGCAAGTCAACAGGGGGAAATAAGTACTGCACAGAAGGAATCAGCTAGTGGACAAGCACTAGATTAAGATGTTTGATTCAGAAAAATAACCCAGCAATGAGAACAGTGCGCTTGCTCACCAGACAGGTGATTACAGGGTTATGTACCAATTTCAATCTGTCCATCACTTTTGAATGAGAAACATGTCAGTGTTGAGCTGAGTCAGTAAATGGACTGTCAAGCTGAAGCTAAACAAAAGACTTACTTTGACTCTCTGAAAAATACAACCAAGAGCAAGGAGATATTTTGAATTTGAGTGAACTATGGCCTGCTGTTCGTGTAGCCAATACATGCAAGTAGTAAAAACCCTGAGATACTGAGACAGCAGAAACAGTTGCTTCCATCCACTAAAACTGAAATTATCCAATACAAAAGGGGGTGTCCCACTACTTTCTAACAGTAAGCTGTCATCAATGTCCAACAATCTACCTCACAATATAAACCCAGTACTAAAACACAAGATAGGGTAACACAAAAAAGTATTCTACGATCACTAAATTAAAAGATACAGGTATTTTTTTTTAAATTTTAATTGACTTGCCTCTGTAAAGGGCAGCACAGTGGTGTGATAGTTAGCACAACTCTTTACAGTACCAGTGATCCAGGTTCAATTCCCACTGCTGCCTGTAAGGAGTTTCTATGCTCTCCCCATGACTGCATGGGTATCCCTCGGGTGCTCCGGTTTTCTCCCACAGTCCAAAGACCTATTGATTATTAGGCTAATTGGTCATTTTAATTGTCCAGTGATTAAGCCAGGGTTAAGTCGGGGGTTGCTGGGTGGCACAGCTCGAAAGGCCAGAAAGGCCTATTCCAGATTGTATCTCAATAAATAAAACGTGATTACAAACTGACAGGATCTACTCTCTAGTCGAGCAGAAAGATGCCACGAGACCAGAAGACACTGAAGCATAATTAGATCATTCAGCCCATCAAGTCTGCTCTGCCATCCCGGCATGGCTGGTTTATTATGCCTCTCGACCCCATTCTTCTGCCTCCTCTCCACAATGTTTGATGCTTTTACTAATCAAAAACCTATCCTGCACAGCTATCTGTGTTAATGAATTTCACAGATTCACCACCCTTTGGCTAAAGAAATTACGCTTCATGTATGATCTAAAGGGACATTTTTCTATTCTGACGCTGTGCTCTCTGGACCTAGACTCTCCCAATTTTGGAAACATCCTCCCCACATTCACTCCATTTTGGCCTTTCAATATTCAATTGGAGTCAATAAGATCCCTCACATTTTTAAAACACTTCAATTACAGGCCAATAAACGCTCCTCATATGTTAAGCCTTTCTTTCCAGAGACTATTCTCGTAAACCTCCTTTGGGTCCTCTCCAAGCTCAGGACATCCTTTCTTAGACAGACCAAGTTTTATATTTTGAAGGAGATTGTTTAATCAATCTGATTAAACAATCTGACTGTCTGATCAGGGACAGTCAGCATGGCTTTGTGAAGGGCAGATCATGTCTAACAAGCCTGATAGAGTTCTTTGAGGAGGTGACCAGGCATATAGATGAGGGTAGTGCAGTGGATGTGATCTATATGGATCTTAGTAAGGCATTTGACAAGGTTCCACATGGTAGGCTTATTCAGAAAGTCAGAAGGCATGGGATCCAGGGAAGTTTGGCCAGGTGGATTCAGAATTGGCTTGCCTGCAGAAGGCAGAGGGTCGTGGTGGAGGGAGTACATTCAGATTGGAGGATTGTGACTAGTGGTGTCCCACAAGGATCTGTTCTGGGACCTCTACTTTTCGTGATTTTTATTAACGACCTGGATGTGGGGGTAGAAGGGTGGGTTTGTAACTTTTCAGATGACACAAAGATTAATGGTGTTGTAGGTAGCGTAGAGGATTGTCGAAGATTGCAGAGAAACATTGATAGGATGCAGAAGTGGGCTGAGAAGTGGCAGATGGAGTTCAACCTGGAGAAGTGTGAGGTAGTACACTTTGGAAGGACAAACTCCAAGGCAGAGTACAAAGTAAGTGGCAGGATACTTGGTAGTGTGGAGGAGCAGAGGGATCTGGGGGTACATGTCCACAGATCCCTGAAAGTTGCCTTACAGGTAGATAGGGTAGTTAAGAAAGCTTATGGAGTGTTAGCTTTCATAAGTCAAGGGATAGAGTTTAAGAGTCGCGATGTAACGATGCAGCTCTATAATACTCTGGTTAGGCCACACTTGGAGTACTGTGTCCAGTTCTGATCACCTCACTATAGGAAGGATATGGAAGCATTGGAAAGGGTACAGAGGAGATTTACCAGGATACTGCCTAGTTTAGAGAGTATGGATTATGATCAGAGATTAAAGGAGCTAGGGCTTTACTCTTTGGAGAGAAGGAGGATGAGAGGAGACATGATAGAGGTGTACAAGATAATAAGAGGAATAGATAGAGTGGATAGCCAGCGCCTCTTCCCCAGGGCACCACTGCTCAACACAAGAGGACATGGCTTTAAGGTAAGGAGTGGGGAGTTCAAGGGGGATATTAGAGGAAAGTTTTTTACTCAGAGAGTGGTTGGTGCATGGAATGCACTGCCTGAGTCAATGGTGGAGGCAGATACACCAGTGAAGTTTAAGAGACTACTAGACAGGTATATGGAGGAATTAAAGGTGGGGGGTTATATAGGAGGCAGGGTTTGAGGGTTGGCACAACATTGTGGGCCGAAGGGCCTGTAATGTGCCATACTATTCTATGTTATATCTATGTTCTATAAATTTAATAGACTGGTGAGAGAAGACATGAAGGATCGAGCAGAATTATAAAATCAAAGTGATTCTGTGCTGTACTCCGTGCGTGGTCTCAAACCATTAATACCTTTAAAAACAAGTAAAAAAACTTTAAAATCCATTCTAAAAGATATAGGAGGCAAATGCAGAGTAGCTAGAATGGGAGTGATATGTTTCCTCTTCTTGGTTTTGGTTAAAAGTCTAGCAACGCCATTCTGAATTAGTTGAAGCTTGTCAATAGATTGGAATTTTCAATAAAATTTTGTATCTCCTTATTTGTCCAGGTGTTTCTGCAAACTCCTGACTTCCTCAACACTACCTGCCCCTTTACCTATCTTTGTATCTCCTATAAACCTGGCCACAAGGCTATTGATTCCACTATTCCATCATGCACTGCCACATAGGGAAGGATTGATCTATGTGAGCCAGGCCAGCCCAAGGTTATTATGTACTACCTGCAGAGTTGTTCAAACTTAAGTGGCCACGAGTTCACTTAGGTAGGAATGGAATAATTTCATGGCTCTCAATAGGTAGTACTGGCAGTGAAATGTGAATGTGAAGAGAAAAAGAACCGTTCTTCAAGCCCTTAACATCCAAAAAGATGGCTGTTAACAAGGAGAAGTAGAAAAGTTGTCCTTGCAATAGACATCCTTCAGTTTCTGCTAACCTTCTTTTCTATTGTTTCCACCACCCTACCAACCCTCATTCCTACCTGTGCTGAGGGTTGTGGTCCATGTTCAAAGGACCAGAGCTCAAGCTTGTGTATCGAAGGCACAATCTCTCCAGTCTGGTACTGCACCTATCATTTAACACACATCAAAGTTGCTGGTGAACACAGCAACTGCAGAATTCCTCGTGTCTGCACCTATCATTTGTTTGGAGGAGAATTTGTTGGAAGTTAGCTGGGTTGAATTTTGGACCTGCGAAGGTTGTAAGTATTGTTAGTTTAACATTGGTTAAAAAAATCCATTTTACTAAATAACTGTTCTTTGGGTGAAGTAGGAATGTGAGGAGGATGGTGAATACAAGGCTTCTTTCTCAGTGGAGGCAGAAATGGAAGAAGGAAGAGCACTAGCCAGAAAGTCCTCTTCTCAAAAAGCATCAGTGGTCATAGACAATGATGAGACAAAGCTACCTTTGTCAGGCTGCATGCCAGCCATCCATCCATGACTCAAACAAATATCAGTACAGGTGAACGCCACTTACACACTAAACAATTTTGCTCCCAGATCATTCCAGGTAGCCATAGATGATTTGTATCATTCAATCAGAAAGATGTAAAACACAGGAAACGGCCTTTGTCCCAACATCTGTGCCAGCTACAATAAACCCATTGGCCAAGATAGGCCCATATCCCTTTGCTCCTTCCCTATCCAATTACCTACTCAAATGCCATTTCAACATAGAACATGTAACCACCTCTACTACCTTCTCTGGCAGCTCAGGTCATATAACTACCAGCCTCTAGGTGAGAAACTTACCTCTCAAAACTCCTTTATATTTCTGCCCTCTACCTTAAACTTTTTTTTCTTGTTTTAGACCCTCTTACTCCAGCAAAAAAGACGCTGACTGGTATTCCTATTTTGATTGATAATCTTATAAAGCTCTAAAAGAGATTGCACTCAATGTCAGTAAGACCAAAGAACTGATTGTGGACTTCAGAAAGACACACACCAGTCCTCATAGAGGGATCAGAAGCAGAGACAGTGAGCAATTTCAAGTTCCTGCAGAAATTTGTGAACTCAGACAGCTCCATCATGGACATTGACATCTGTAGTATGCAGGACATGCAAAGGGTGATGCCTCAAAAAGGCAGCATCTATCATTAAGGAACCCCATCACCCAGGTCATGCCTTCTTCTCATTGCTACCATCAGGAAGGAGGTACAGAAGGCTGAAGGCACATACTCAGTGATTCAGAAACAGCTTCTTCCCCTCTACCATCCAATTTTTGAATGGACATTGAACCCATGAACACTAACTCAATACCTTTTATTTCTATTTTTGCGCTACTTATTGAAATTAACAATTTAATTTATATATGCAGTTACTATAATTCATGTTTTTTCTATTATTAGGTGTTGCATTTTACTGCTGTCACAAAGTCAACAACTTTCACAAGATATGCCAGTGATATTAAACTGATTCTGATTCTGAAGAAGACCCTCCAACCTTCTAGACCAGTGAAAATAAACCTAGTCTATTCAACTGCTTCTTATAACAACTACAACTTCAAATTCAGTTCCTTCTTCTTTCTTTCAGGATCGAAGATGCGTAGTTCCACCTTTATTCTGCTGGTTTTCAGCTGTAGTGGGATACTCTGCCACAGGTGAGGCAGAGTATGGGTGGGAGGGAGATTAGCTGGTGAATTCCTCCCATCATTTACACAAGGTTTCTGCCTGCTCCCAATAAATGGCCTTATGTTTGTCCATGTCACCTCTTATCCTTTTTGATTCATCTTAAATTAGAGATTTCCAAGAGCCAGTGTCTCTGGTATAATTTTTAAGGATGTTTTTAGAGTGTCTTTCAAATGATTTTTTTGTCTACCTACTTAATTCATGGATCTTGGAGTAAACACTAGTTTCAGGTGTGTAAATGAAATGGTTTGCACAATGGCATTGGTTGGTCTTCACTAAAACCTCAGTGATGGGGATGCTGCCCTGAAAATGGACATTGATTTTAGTTCTCTTCTTCTGCCAGTGAATTTGGAAGTTTGTGCATAGAAGGCATTGGTATTATCCTTCCAGTGCTGTGAGGTGATTCTACAGGGAATTCAAATCTCAGAAGCATAGAGGAGGGTAGGGATGAGTGCCGTCTGATAGACTATGAATTATGTGCAGAATTTAACCTGCAAGCCTCTGTTTTCTGATTTCTAAATCTGTGCTGATGCATTGATGAGTGGTAAATTTCAACACAGATGTTTATGTTGAGAGGTGCTTCCTGAAGTATTGGAAGTATCTTTGATTTATTCAAAATGTTGTCATAAGTAGTCATAAGGCAGTGTTGAACAATAGGGGCAGGTGGATAGAGGTGCCATGTTTTCCTGATATTATATCTAATATTCTTTCTCTCATAACTTCAGTGAATGAGTTGCCCAAAATTTGGAGATTATCTTCTGAACAGACAAATACACAGCATCATCTGCAGTCTGAAGTTGATAAATGAAGTCAGGCTGATTTGGGTTCTGTATTGGAAAGAATGGAGATTGAATTTTTCTGCTGTGGCTTAACACTCAGGTGGAAAGCTTTCTCGAAGACAATGTGCAGCATTGTGTTGAAAAGATTAGAATGAAGAAGCAGCCTTGCTTGTCGAATTGCACTGTGTCAGCTGTGGTTACCATCTCCGCTTGCATGTCATCATGTAGAAAAAGTGTGATGGGGACATGAGAAGGTAGCTCCACATTTTCTGTTAATTAATGGAATCAAAGATGTTATAATAACCCAGTTTAGCAGTTGATGACTTTAACTGCATTTCTCTTAGGGAAGTTGCATGGTGAAAATCTTGTCTAAAGATCAACTCAGCTGCTCTTCTGACTCTGAGGAAGATCTTGTTGATAGCTTCTCCTGTGGAAGATAGAAAGGAGACCCTTCTGTGGTTTTGGCAATTGGACTTGTTTCCTTTCTTGAAGATGGCCACTATTATGGCATTCCTTAAATACCCCTTGTGTTTCCCTCTTTGCACGCATAAAAGGTAAGCTGTGAATTTGTGACTGATAATCATGTCTGCTAGCTGTTAGAACTTCAACAAGGATACCATCTGCTCCTGAGGCATTATTACTTTTGATTTGGCATTGGCCTTTACAACTTCCTGGAGACTCAATTCACACATCTGTTGCAAGAGCTGATAGGAGATTACAAGAGACTCAACTACTGACCAAAGACTTTCCATCATTTACTAGGAATGTCAGATTTACAAACGCAGTCTGTGGAGCTCTGAAGTTCATGAAGAACAGTTTTCCTTTGGATCTAAGTGAAACTTCAAGGACAATGGATGTCAATACCATTTTTCATCAGATTCAGCTCAGTGACAGCCATGTTGTTTCAGAAGTCCGTTGGTTCAAATCCTTCTCCTGTGTAAAGGCTGAAATATAGTTGTAAGTGAACACAGCATGATTGGAATTGCTGAATTGTTGTATAGGACATAGACCCTGTAGCAGACATGAAGACATCCCAACTCACCTTTCAAAGCAGAGCAGGGGAATTCTCATGATGTCATGGCCAAGATTTAGCCTGTGACTCACTTCAGTTAAATGGATTATCTGTACAATATGTCATTGTTATTTGTGGATCCTTGCTCTGTGCTAATAGACTGTATATTTCATAATTTACAAGTGCACACTCCATAGAGTATTTTATTGGCAGTAAAACACTTAAGGACTTTTGAAGGTTATGAAAGTCAGTATATGAAATTTAAAGCATTACAATATACTATTCTAACTGCATGTGGTTGATCACTGTAATGACAGTGCAATGCTTTCTTCAGCTGCTGAACCATGAATGGTCACGTAAAAATTAAAATTAACAATAGAAGCAGGGATAAGACATTCATCTGCTCAAATGTGCTCTTCTGTCCAACAAGATGATGGCTGATCGTTTGTCTCAGTTCCACTTGTCTTTCCTGTCCCAAGATCCTTCAGTTCCTTTAATATTCAAAAATCATTCGATGAGTACAGTATTTTAAATACATCCATTAGACATTGTCATTCAAATGGCTGCCAGGTTGAGGACCAGTTGTCGTTTTTTCAGAGGTAACGTGCAGTGTTATTCTCAAGGAGTTTGAGAAAGGGTTTGAATGAAAGGAAGAGCTTTGCTTGACCCCAGTCTGCAGTCGGATTGAGTCAGCTAAGGAGATGGTAGTTATGATCACAGCTTACATTGTATCATGTGAGACAGAGATAAGAGAGATATGGTTGGGTTGAGTTCTTCTCCCGACCTAGGCAATCCATTTGTAAACGTTTCATCACCATATGAGGAGACATCTGAATGCTCGGCTTTTATATACTTATCGATCAGTTGATTGGTTGTGAACAGAGCACTGATGATGGCGGAGATGGCTTCAGGAAGAGATGGCTGAGGAAGACCCTGTTAATAGTTTTTCCTGTGAATATCATAACGTACGTAATTAAGGCAGCACAGCAGGGAAAGTTTCCAGCTTGACACTAGAAAATGACACCTGCAAATAAAACCAAACCAGAAAACATGCATGGAATAAAGTGCATTGCTGCAAGTACCGTGGTAGGGCGTCCAGTAATAAATCTGAGTAGACATTTATATTATTAAGCTATTTCTATTTTACACAGAAGAATCTTCCATACACACACAAAATGCTGGAGGAACTCAGCAACTCGGGCGCCATTTATTAAAATAAATAAACAGTTGATGTTTGGGCTGAGACCCTTCTTTAGGACTGGAAAGGAAGGAGAAAGACGCCAGAATAAGAAGGTGGGGGCAGTGGAAAGAAGCTCATTATAAGGTGATACATGAAGGATGGGAAAGGTAAAGGGCTGGAGAAGAAGTAATTTGAGAGGAGAGAGGAACATAAGAGAAAGGGAAGTAGGCAAGTGAGGTGAGGTAAGAGGCCAGAGGAGAGAATAGAAGAGGGGAAGGGGAAGGAAAATCTTAGAAATATGGGAATTGCTAAATGAAGAAAGACTAAAGTACATATAATTCACCAATGGCAATTTAGTTAACTAATTTTGTACACCAAAACGATGCAAAACTCAATTTGTTTGGGAGAGGGTTGGATGGAAAATTTCAGGGACCATGATAATAGTTGGGGAGAGAATCAAGTCATTTTGTCAGTATCCAGCAGTCTGAACAATAACTGAACCTTGAGACCGAAATTTGAATCACACCAGCTGAATTTTTATGTTTAAATATTTAAATGAATCTTCAATAAAAACAAGCATCAGTCATCTACACTGTGTCTCTAAATAATCCACAACTGGTCAGGGTTGACCATGGCAGCTGTCTAGGTACACAAGCCAGAGCAGTACAAAATGGAGAGCAAACTGTTGCCTATGCAGCAGGCACCCCCTCTCCACACAACTGATGAATCCAAAGGAATAGCAGAGACCAAAACAGCTTGGCACCAGCAGGAGATGACAGTCAGCATTGAATTCAGCATAAGACTGCCTTAGGGACTCCAGCTCTGGAATTTTCCTCATGGTTTACTCCCCATAAGTGGGTATAGTCACAAGGCTGCAGAGGTTTGATTGAAATCATAGATGAGCTGCCAACTACAGCTGATGAGTCCAATTAACCCGAAACAACTGTTTTAAAGGTGCCAATAACCCACCTTTACCCTTCTTCTGTCAGTAGAAATGGTTCCACTGGGGTTAGGTCTCCCTTGAAGTCAAGGGAGACGTAGTTCCACTTCAATTTTATGATTTCTGAGGTGGTGGAGGTTGTCACTGCAAGAACCACAGACACTTTCACAAATGAGGCAGGAGATTTCTGACCAGGGCTGAGGTGGTTCACTCTTTCCACTACTTAGACAGGTTTCCCTGTGTCCCAGCAGATGGAATTGAGGTGCTTAATGCCATCCTAAATGCTCCTTCTCCACATTGATTTAAGTCAAGTCCAGAGATTCCTAAGAGTCTGGTGAATTTTCTTCTTGAAAGTTTCAAACACCTGCTTGAATTTTTTCCTGTGTCCATATGATAAAATGTCCCTATTTCTAAAAGCATTGCATCCTAATTTTTGTCCAGCTCTGTACCTGGACATTTAAATTTTCCACACTTAACCATTTTGCCCTTGCAATTTCCCATCTACAATTCTAACATAAACTGCATAAGATTTTATGTCTCCTGCTTCGGTTTAAGAGTTCATGTTGCTTTGTGTTCTCTGTTACCTGAGGTGCTTAGTCATACCTATTTCAGTATCTGATAAACACAAGAGATTCTGCAGACACTGGAAGTCCAAAGCAACACACACAAAATGCTGGAGGAACTCAGCAGGTCAGGCAGCATCTATGGAAATGAATAAACAGATGATGCTTCAGACAAAGATCCTTCTTCAGGACCGGAAAGGAAGGATGCCTGAATAAAAAAAAATTGGGGAAGGGGAAAAATGTTCACTGGAAGGTGATAGGTGAAGCCAGGTGGGTGGGTGTGGTAAACCATGTATATATGTTGTAACTCGGTTACCTGTCTGGACCCACCCCTCTGCTGACTGCCCCTGTGGCTCCTCCCACAGAGTCCTGTATAAAGGTGTTCGCCTTGCCCCTCCCCCTCAGTCCGGGGGCAGACACTCACCGTGGAGGTCGTATTGTACAGCGAATAAAAGCCTTTCAGTATTTTACCAAACCTCAGTCTTTTGGAGTAATTGAAGGTGCTTCAATTTTATTTGCTGTACATTTTAAAACATGGAACAGGCCCTGAGACCAGACAAATTAGACCTCGGTCCGCAAATGCCTGATGCTGGAAACGCTTTCGAACTCTGGCTGGCCTGCTTTGAAACGTATCTAGAGGAGATTAAAGCGACCGACCCCGTAGCGAAGTGCAGAGTTCTACTATCCAGGGTCAGTCCACGGGTTTATTCACTGATCAGAGACCAGCCGAACTACGATGGCGCGATGAACGCACTCAAAAGACAATACCTGCGGCCGATAAACAGCGTCTATGCTCGGCATCGCTTAGTGACACGGCAACAACGGTCCGGGGAATCGAGTGCTGAGTTTGTCCGGGCCCTACAGACACTTGTGCAAGCCTGCAACTGCCAGGAGCTGACGGTGGCGCAGCATGCAGAACTCCTAGTGAGAGACGCCTTCGTTACGGGGACCAGGTCAGTGTACGTGCGCCAGCGGCTGCTGGAAAAAAACCGATCTTACCCTAAGTTCAGTGATCGAGCTGGCTGATACGTTGGAGGCCGCTCTGATTAACTCCGAGGCTACCAGGCACGCGATCCCCCGATGGCCTTGTGGGCGCCGCAGACCCTGCAACCCGTCGGCGAATCGACCTCGTCTGCCGCCAGTCGTGAGTCCGCGAAGTGCTACTTCTGCGGACTGGAGAAGCACCCCCAGAAACGCTCCGTGGCCTGACAAGCTACCTGTTCCAACTGCGGAAAGAAGGGCCACTTCGCCAAGGTCTGTAAGTCAAAACCGTGAGCGGGATCGAGCAGCGCCGCGTGCGAGACGTGGAGGTCGCCATCTTCCCTGCACACTGCCACCACGTGCAAGACATGGGGGCCGCCATCTTCCCTGCTGCCATCTTCCCTGCACGCCGCCACCACGTGCGAGACATGGGGCGGCCATCTTGGTCGGCGCCACCTCCCACCACCTATGACCAACGGGTGCTCACGGGCCACCCCACTGCGACGGACCAAGACAGCGACCCCACCCTGGCTTCCGTGACCCTCGACCAAAGCACTCCCCACCAGCTCGCAAGGTCAATGATGGACATCCTGGTGGAGGGGCACAGGACAAGCTGCCTGTTTGACACAGGCAGCACGGAGAGTTTTATCCACCCAGCCACGGTGCAGCATTGTGGACTCATGATACGGCCGGTAAGTCAGAAGGTCACCATGGCCTCCGGGTCACATACAACAGACATCCGGGGGGGTTGTGTAGCGACGCTAGTGGTGCAGGGCACAGAATATCGGGACTTTAAGTTACTGGTCTTGCCTCAACTGTGTGCCCCTGTGCTGTTGGGGTTGGACTTCCAGAGCCACCTGAAAAGCGTGACAATGACGTATGATGGGCCACTCCCGCCAACTAATGTCATAAATCCCCTGTTTTGTAGGGATACGTCACATACCCCGCTACTGACCACACACACACACACTGACCCGCGCATCCCACCCAACATCATGCCAACTGCCACACTACCGACACCACTTGCGGCCTCTCCACCCTCAGGATCCCTCCCCCACCGCTGTTCGCCAACTTGACCCCCGACTGTAAACCTGTGGCAACTAAAAGCAGGAGGTACAGCGCGGGGGACAGAGCTTTCATTAAGTCGGAGGTGCAGCGGCTGCTCAGGGAGGGCGTCATTGAGGCAAGCACAAGTCCTTGGAGGGAGCAGGTGATCGTTGTTCGGAACGGGGAGAAGAATAGGATGGTCGTGGACTATAGCCGGACCATCAATTGGTTCACGCAGCTCGACACATACCCACTACCCCGCATCGCGGATATGGTCAATCAGATAGCACAGTACAAGGTGTGCTCGACCATAGACCTAAAATCCGCTTACCATCAGCTCCCCATCCGCCAAGAGGACTGCCCTTACACTGCCTTCGAGGCGGACGGCAGGCTTTATCAATTCCTGCGCATCCCCTTTGGTGTCACGAATGGTGTATCTGTCTTCCAGGGGGCAATGGACCAGATGGTGGACCAGTGCCAACTGAAGGCCACGTTCCCATATCTGGATAACATCACCATCTGCGGTCACGACCAGCAGGATCACGACAACAACCTCCAAAAATTTCTCCAAGCAGCCAAATCTTTCAACCTCACCTATAACAAGGACAAGTGTGTATTTGGGACCACCTGACTTGCTATCCTTGGGTGTGTCGTGGAGAATGGGGTCATTGGCCCTGACCCCGACCGTATGCGCCCCCTGTTGGAACTCCCTCTTCCCAATACCCTCAGAGCCCTCAAAAGGTGCCTGGGCTTTCTTTCCATATTACGCCCAATGGGTCTCTAGCTATGCAGACAAGGCCCGCCCCCTGGTCAAGTCCACCACATTCCCCCTCTCTGCCGAGGCCCACACGCCCTTTAACCGCATAAAAGGGGACATTGCCAAAGCAGCAATGCATGCGGTGGATGAGGCCATTCCCTTCCAAGTAGAGAGTGACGCCTCCGACTTTGCGCTGGCTGCTACCCTCAACCAGGCAGGAAGACCAGTGGCGTTCTTCTCCCGTACCCTTCAAGGCCCTGAAATTCGGCACTCTGCGGTAGAGAAAGAGGCCCAGGCCATAGTGGAAGCTATAAGGCACTGGAGGCACTATCTTGCCGGCAAAAGGTTCACCCTGCTAACTGACCAGCACTCAGTCGTGTTCATGTTTAATAATCAGCAGCGGAGCAAAATCAAAAATGATAAAATTCTGAGGTGGAGAATCGAACTCTATGACAACTATGACATCATGTACAGGCCTGGGAAGCTCAACGAGCCCTCCAATGCCCTATCCTGGGGAACATGTGCCAGCGCGCAGATCGACCGGCTATACGCCCTACATGTAGACCTTTGCCACCCAGGAGTCACCCGGCTTTTCCATTTCGTGAAAGCCCGGAACCTGCCTTACTCCCTTGAGGAGATCAGGATGATGACCAGGGACTGCCAAGTCTGCGCAGAGTGCAAACCACACTTCTACCGACCCGAAAAGGCACCACTCATCAAGGCCACCCGCCCCTTTGAGCGACTGAGTGTTGTCTTTAAGGGCCCCCTTCCCTCCACCGACCGCAATGTGTACTTTCTTAACGTAATTGACGAGTACTCGCGGTTCCCCTTCACCATCCCCTGCCCCGACACCACTACCACGTCAGTTATAAAAGCCCTGCGCAAGCTCTTCACTCTGTTCGGATACCCATGCTATATCCACAGTGACAGAGGGTCCTCGTTTATGAGTGACGAGCTGCGCCAATATCTACTGGCTAGGGGAATTGCAACCAGTAGGACCATGAGCTATAATCCCCGGGGGAATGGACAGGTGGAGAAGGAGAATGGCACAGTGTGGAAAGCCACACTCTTAGCCCTCAGGTCAAAGGGACTGCCGGTCTCCCGCTGGCAGGAGGTCCTTCCCGAGGCACTCCACTCCATCCGCTCCCTGTTATGCACGGCCACCAATGCCACCCCTCATGAGCGGCTCTTTTCTTTTCCCAGAAAATCGACCACTGGAACCACCCTACCACCTTGGCCAACGTCCGCGGGGCCAGTGCTGCTCCGGAGACACGCGAGGAGCAATAAATACTCCCCAACGGTCGAGAGGGTTCACTTACTTCATGCGAACCCCCAGTATGCCTATGTGGTTTTACCTGATGGGCGGGAGGACACGGTCTCCATCCGCGACCTGGCGCCCGCAGGAGCTCCGGGCCCCTACCCTGAACACTCCGTGGTGACTATTGACCCCGTACCCACCAATGTATGTACCCACGAGACACCGTGCACCTCAAACCCTATACAGACACCACACGACACTCCCATACCGGGCGCGATGCACACGCACGAGGGATTACCGACGCCTAATGTGCTGGCACCTGAAGTCAGGCCGGAGCCAGCACAACCGCCATCGCCGGTGCTACGTAGGTCACAGCGACGGACTCGACCGCCTGATAGACTTAACCTGTAAATATACTTCTTGTAAATATTGTCAGTCACTTCACCCCGCGGGACTCTTTTTAAAAAAAGGAGAGGTGAATGTGGTAAACCATGTATATATGTTGTAACTCGGTTACCTGTCTGGACCCACCCCTCTGCTGACTGCCCCTGTGGCTCCTCCCACAGTGTCCTGTATAAAGGTGTTCGCCTTGCCCCTCCCCCTCAGTCCGGGGGCAGACACTCACCGTGGAGGTCGTATTGTATAGCGAATAAAAGCCTTTCAGTATTTTACCAAACCTCAGTCTTTTGGAGTAATTGAAGGTGCTTCAGTGGGAAAGCTCAAAGGTTGGAAAGAATGGATTCTGATAGGAGAGGAGTGCAGATCATAGGAGAAAGGGAATGTGTTGTGGAGCTGAAGGATGGGGGTGGTGATAGGCAGGTGAGAAAGAAGTAAGAAGCCCAGACTGAGGAATAGAAGAGGGAAGGGGCAAGGAATTCTTTTTCCAGTGGGAAGAGATAGCAATATTCATGCTATCACGTTAGAGGCTGCACAGATGGAATACAAGGTGTTGCTCCTCCACCCTGAGGGTGTCAGCCCCCAACCAGCACATATTCCACTCTCCCCTCCTACCCCTCCTCTCAGACCCCACCCTGCTCTCATGACTATACCCCTTTCCCACATGAAACCACCATGGTGGGCTTCACAACTGAACAGGTGAGAAGACAGCTGAAACGTCTCAACCCAAGCAAGGCTGCAGGACCGGATGGTTTCAGTACCAAGGTGCTCAAAGCCTGTGCCCCTCAGCTATGTGGAGTACTTCGCCATGTCTTCAACCTGAGCCTGAGGCTCCGGAGGATTCCTGTATTGTGGAAGATGTCCTGCCTCGTCCCTGTGCCGAAGACGCCGTGCCCCAGCGGCCTCAATGAATACAGACCGGTGGCATTGACCTCCCACATCATGAAGACCCTGTAGATACTTGTTCTGGAGCTGCTCCGGCCTATGGTCAGGCCACACTTAGATCCCCTCCAGTTCGCCTACCAGCCCCGACTAGGAGTTGAGGATGCCATCGTCTACCTGCTGAACCCTGTCTACACCCACCTGGACAAGCCAGCGAGCACTGTGAGGGTCATGTTTTTTGACTTCTCCAGTGCGTTCAATACCATCCGCCCTGCTCTGCTGGGGGAGAAGCTGACAGCGATGCAGGTGGATGCTTCCCTGGTATCATGGATTCTTGATTACCTGACTGGCAGACCACAGTACGTGTGCCTGCAACACTGTGTGTCCGACAGAGTGATCAGCAGCACTGGGGCTCCACAGGGGACTGTCTTGTCTCCTTTTCTCTTCACCATTTACACCTTGGACTTCAACTACTGCACAGAGTCTTGTCATCTTCAGAAGTTTTCAGATGACTCTGCCATAGTTGGATGCATCAGCAAGGGAGATGAGGCTGAGTACAGGGCTACGGTAGGAAACTTTGTCACATGATGTGAGCAGAATTATCTGCAGCTTAATGTGAAAAGGACTAAGGAACTGGTGGTAGACCTGAGGAGAGCTAAGGTACCGGTGGCCCCTGTTTCCATCCAGGGGGTCAGTGTGGACATGGTGGAGGATTACAAATACCTGGGGATACGAATTGACAATAAACTCGACTGGTCAAAGAACACTGAGGCTGTCTACAAGAAGGGTCAGAGCCGTCTCTATTTCCTGAGGAGACTGATGTCCTTTAACATCTGCCGGATGATGCTGAGGATATTCTACGAGTCTGTGGTGGCCAGTGCTATCATGTTTGCTGTTGTGTGCAGGGGCAGCAGGCTGAGGGTAGCAGACACCAACAGAATCAACAAACTCATTCGTAAGGCCAGTGATGTTGTGGGGATGGAACTGGACTCTCTCACAGTGGTGTCTGAAAAGAGGATGCTGTCCAAGTTGCATGCCATCTTGGTCAATGTCTCCCATCCACTACATAATGTACTGGTTGGGCACAGGAGTACATTCAGCCAGAGACTCATTCCACCGAGATGCAACACAGAGCGTCATAGGAAGTCATTCCTGCCCGTGGCCATCAAACTTTACAACTCCTCCCTTGGAGGGTCAGGCACCCTGAGCCAATAAGCTGGTCCTGGAATTATTTCATAACTTACTGACATAATTTACATATTATTATTTAACTATTTATGGTTCTATTACTATTTGTTATTTATGGAGCAACTGTAAGGAAAGCCAATTTCCCCCGGGATCAGTAAAGTATGACTATGACTATGACTATTCACTTGGCACAAGAGAAGACCATGTAGCAACACATTAGGGCAGGACTGGGAATCAGAATTAAAATGTTTGACCACTGAGAAGTTCTGCTTTCGGTGGATGGAGCAGAGGTGTTCGATGCAGTGGTCCCCCAGTTTAGAACAGGCCACAGCAATGCAGAGAAGATCGCATCAGGAGCACCTGACCAAGTAGATGAGCCCAGCAGATTCACAGGTGAAATCTTGCTTCACCTGGAAGGACTCCCTTGGACCCTGAATGGAGGTGAGGGAGGAGGTGAATGGGGAGGTGTAGCACTTTGGCCGCTTGCAGGGATATGTGCCTGGAGGGGGATTAAGGGAAGGATGAATGGACAAGGGAATCATGGAGAGAGCAATCCCTGTAGAAAGTGGAGAGAGCAGGGGAGGTAAAGATCTGCTTGGTGGGAGGATCCATTTGCAAATGATAGAAGTTGCGGAGCACAATGTGTTGGATGCAGAGGCTCATGGAGTAGTGGGTAAGATCAAAAGGAACTCGATCCCTGTTAAGGCGGACGTTGGGAAATAGAGGAGATGCAGGGGAGGGCAGCATCAATGGTGAAGGGAGGGAAACCCCTTCCTTGAAGGAGGACATCTCTGATGACCTGCTAAGGAATGCTGTGCTTTAGTATCTGCCTTTTTGGAATGATTTGTGTAACATTCCACATTTTTAAACATATAGATTTCATTTGATGAAATGAAAAGGCCTTCAGCACCAGCCTTTTTGATAATCATTTGTCACGGTTTGACATTCTGTCGCTGTTTCCCAACATCTGACTTTCTGAGTGTTCAGGACAATTAGATAATTAATAATTTAATCTGCCCTTATAACCTATTTAGTAACAATCAAGGTGGTTCAGATTGTTTGATTGAGTTTAATGGATATTAGTGTTTAACTTTTCACTTTGGGGAGGAGATATGATTCTTAAAGAAAGTCTAGTATTGATTCTGTTAGGAAGGTAGCAAGCATCCTTGGGTTGTAGTTTCTGAAGTTAATAAGGTTAAAGTGTCTTGTGATTGAAATAATGAGGGATCATGACAGAAAACAAAACAGCCACTCCAGAATTCCATGATGCTCAGTCAAAATTTGTTTTAAGGTGGTTAAATTTAATGCAGAAAAGCATCTCATTAAAAGATAGCAGGAAAATATAATCCACAGTTCAATGCCAATTACAAACAAAAGAAAATCTGCTGATGCTGGAAATCCAAGCAACACACACAAAATGCTGGAGGAACTCAGCAAGCTAGGCAGCATCTACGGAAAAGAGTACAGTTGATGTTTTGGGCCGAGACGTCGACTGTACTCTATTCCATAGATGCTACCTGGTCTGCAGAGTTCCTCCAGCATTTTGTGTGTGTACAATGTCAATTGAAGTGTATAGCAGGAAATTGGTTATTTACCTCAGTATATTGAAAGTAAGGAATACAGTACCATGCAAATGCTAGAGACTAGGAATACCTGTAGAAAGCAGAACAGATATAAATGTTTCAGATTTAGGAACTTTTGTCAGAAGTGTGCTGAACCCCAAAATGTTAATTCTGTTTCTCTTTCCACCGATGCTGAGTGCAGCCCATATAGAGTACAGTGCAAAAGTCTTAGGCACATAAATATAGCTAGTGTGACAAAGACTTTTGCACAGTACTGTACTAGTTTTATACAGTGCACTGTACTGCTGATGCAAAAATAATCATATTTCATGACATATATGAGTGATGATAAACCTGATTCTGTTATGGGTCTCTATTGTGGACTGAGAGTGGGAAGGACGCAGGGAGTAGGGTATCATGGTTGGGAGAGGGGAGGGAACGGGAAGCACCAGAGAGATATTCTATAATGATCAATAAACCAAATTACCTTATCTGGTGTCTCAGAGCGGGGTGTACCTGCACTGGCACAACTCCCCCATCCCCGGTACTTCTTCTCTACCACCTGTCCCACACCTCTCCTATGGTGCTGCACCCTCACCATCCCCAACATCCTTTGCTCCTGCTGGATTCACAAACTTGCTTTCCACTCAGCATTGACAAACAATACACCTTTGCACAGTACTGTATTTTTAAAAATTTCAACTGTGGGCAGTGCCCATGTAGGCTACATCCTCCTCATTATGTAGATGGCATCCTTCTCCGAACACATCCATGGGATCCTCCAGATTTACCTTTGAGATTTTGTGTGTCCTTTCTCCTGGTCCCAGATTCATGAGGAAACTGCTTCTGTGTATCAGCCATTCCATTCAACATCTTCAAGCAAGTCTTAAAAAATGTATCCAATCAAAACTTCTATTCTAAAGCTGCAGATGTCTATGTACCAACAGATTAGTTTTCAGTCAATAATATCACACACACACACACACACACACACACACACACGCACGCACGCACACACACAGAGGAACGGCAGCAATTTTGTACTCCATATCCTGCAGTTAGTTCTATTGAAGTAAATGCCTCTGTTTTCAAATTGGACATCAAGAAGAGAAAGAAGTACAAGCTCATGCCTGCTCTATTCAAGATTCTTTCATGGCAGCTCTTAGACGTGGATCAATTGTCAGAAATCTGAGCCAGAAAATTGTGAGTTCAAATCCCTCAACCATGGGCATTTAAACACCAATAGGAAAGCTGATAATTCGCTACACTACTGAGAGGGTGTTGCAGCATTTGAAGTACTATTTTTTTCAGAGGTTTCTCCTCTGCTCCCCGAAGTAGTCCCAAAGCCTTCAACTGAAAGCATTAAACGAGATTGTCTGATCCTTAATAAATTTCTGCATGCAGGACCTTGCTATATCCATATTTTCTGCCGGATTTCCCTTTATAATATTGACCTCATTTCAAAAAGTATTTCATTGTCATCGAAAGCTTTGGGACACCTTGAGTGACAAAACTACTACACAAATAATGAATTG
This sequence comes from Mobula hypostoma, assembly GCF_963921235.1. NCBI lineage: Eukaryota > Metazoa > Chordata > Chondrichthyes > Myliobatiformes > Myliobatidae > Mobula > Mobula hypostoma. The sequence continues at coordinate 82,309,264 of NC_086101.1, read as the reverse complement.
CTACCACAGAGATTTTTTTTTTAAATTCTAAATCAAATGGGAAATTGTTCCAGTGAGAATATTTTGCCTACCAGAGGCAATATAAAACAATAGATGTTTAACCATTGGTCTCACTTAACAGCTATTACTCCACTTCCACTCTGAAGAGGAATAAGAAAGAAAATACATACTTTCCACTTTTGGCATGTTACATTAGTACTAGTTACTGCCAGATCTAGTGTAGCCAAGGCCAAATGTGTGTTAAAATTGCTTCAGCACTCCCAGGTCAAGCATTAATGTTAAAATCTCTCAACACTCTGCTTTCACCTCCAAGGAATCCCCTCCCACTGCACTGGTGCGAATTTTTCATTTCCCACACTAGCTGTCCTCATGGTCTTTCTCAGTGAGATCACTTCTTCAGTGTCAATTGTTGCCAAGTTTTGTGTTGTTATGCAATGGTGATTTGGTCTCAAGTTTACTGGAAACTGGGCTGAAACGCATATGAGCTCTTCTCGCTAGAAAGTGGAGGAGACATTTAGCCTAATGATCAGGATTTGCATTCATACCAAGTTCACAGAAGAAAATTAGCAAGTTGGATAACCCACTTCTCTGTCAACAGCTACTGTGCTGTACAAATGCTTACCGTAATAACATTAAATTGCAAGAATAACTTCTCTGGACTGGGTTTTGCATGCATTGAAATAGTTGGTTCTATTATATTCTACTATTAAAATATTTGATCAATACAAAACCAGTAGCAGTACTGGACAGAGCTCTTATAAATGTTGCATCACTTTAAATTGGAGGGTCCTATGGAAGCCAAATCTATATTAATTGAAATCAGCCTACCACAATCTCTGTGATGTTCATAATTCGACAATCAGAGCCATCTCACACTTTGACACAATCCTTCGGTCGTGTACCGTGTAAGATCAACTTTGATGGTTCGGTGTCCTAATAAATCCAATAGGATGATCAATGGGGCAGCACGGTAGTGTAATGATTCGCGCAGTGCTTTACATTCGGGGCAACCCAGGTTCAATTCCCACTGTTGCCTGTAAGGAGTTTGTACATTCTCCCTGTGTCCTGGTGGTTTTCCTCCAGGTGTCCTGGTTTCCTCCCACAGTCCAAAGACGTACCAGTTGGCAGGTTAATTGTAAATTGTCCTGTGATTAGGCTAAAATTAAGTGCGAAGATGGCGGGGTGGCATGAGTCGGAGGGCTGGAAGGGCCTATTTCGCACTGTATCTCAATAACTAAATCATGCCATTTGGAGGGGTCATGGCATAAACCTTAATTCACCACCTGCTATCTGTGAGAAATGGGAATGACACCAGACACATACCTGTAGAATGTTACACACCACTGAGTTTGTATTGTAGTTCTTACACTAAGCAGTGCATTTCAAACAATTAAGTAAAAATCAAATTGCAATAAGTATCAATAATTCCAGAGATAACCTTCCTGCCTCCATTCACTGGATGTAATAAGGTTAACCAAACAACAAATTTCAATGGTTTAAACCTGACAATTCTGAAAAAGCAGCAACAGAAAAAAACAAACTTTCTCACTATAAATTCTCAAAGTTCTTCAAAGGAAAAAAGCGTGCAAGATTGGAAATGAAAAACCTCCTCACAGAAGAGAAAGGTTTAAAGTTTGTTGTATTTGTTACCAAGTAACATTGTTACCAAGCTCAAAATTTATTGTCCATCCTAAAAGAAACACTGAACGAGTGGTTTGCAAGGCAATTGTAGGGGAATTGTAGGCCTATGTTTTCTGACCAGCATTGTTTTACTTTCTTTGGAACAAATTTAAAATGACTGGATTACTGCCAAAGTTAATATAGTGCCAATCTGAAAAACTAGGCTCCAGAGTCCGTAATATGGAATAAATTTACAAAACATCTGGAGAAAAATGAGTTAGCACAATATTGTTATAAGATTATCTTTGGCCAACATTATATTTTTTTAAGTGTTAAGAAAAGTATGTAAAGGAAATACACCTAAACACCTATTTTGAATTATCATAATCATTTAATAATTTAATATACAAGAGGATTACGGCAAACATTTTAATCTATAAGCAAAATATCAAAGAGTTGCTGGTGGGCTGGGCTGATGTAAAGATTTAGATATGCAAAGAACATTTTGGGTTAGGAATTGCCAAGCCAATTTAGACCATAACACCATAAGACATAGAAGCAGAATTCGGCTATCTGGCTTATTGAGTCTGCTCTGCCATTCAATTATGGCTGATCCTCTTTTTTTTCTCCTCCTCAACCCCAGTTCCCTGCCTTCTCCCCGTAAACTTTGATGATTTAGAGAGGTTGAGAATGGTTTATCTGGCAGTGAAATCTAGGCCCAAAGCGAAACATTGGGTGGAGTGTTCTAGGCCTGAGCAATTTGCGATAGCGGAGCCCAGGTCCTGATCTGCTGTTCGGACAATTTAAATGCCAGCCAAGATAGACTGGGGTTCCTCTCTCTATGACACTGAGGCTCTGAGACTGCACCCGGCTGCTGTGCTTGTTATCGGTGAACTTTGCGACTATTTGCCCATCTAAAATGATGAACTGAATATCGAGGCTTTGGGCCTACTCTGGTTTGCTTCAGGGATTTGGATCTCAGGACTCAATTTGGTTCGGAATGCTGTTGTTGTTGCTTGCTTCTATTGATTTTCTCTGCGCATTGGGGGTTGGTCTTTGTTTTTTTTAATTAAGTTCTTTTGAGTTTTATTGCTTTGCAGCTGCCTGTAAGCAGACAAATCTGGGTTGTATAATTTATGAATTTGTTAACAATAAATGTACTTTGAATATGTGTTCAGTAATCATGTACAATACCTATTCCTGTTGATTATGACCTTGATAGGAAGGGTAAATCTTTAAAATTTTTGAGTGGTATCAGAATTAGAGTAAGACAAATTATGACAAGGTATTTGAAATACTGTAGGATTGCATATGAAGGTGAAGTTCAAGATGCAATTCAATTTTTTAAAAAAGTACAGTCAACCCTCCTTATCTGCGAGGGATTGGTTCCGAGACCCCCCAAAAATGCAGATACCAAGAAACCCAGAAACCCAGTGCAGGTGGACTTTAGGACCTAGGGCAGCACAGAACCCACCGCCCGCAGTGTTTCAGTTCTGTTGACTTATAGTACCTAATACAATGTAAATAGTTGTTATGCTGTATTGTTTAGGGAATAATGACAAGAAAAAAAAATCTGTACATGTTCAGTACAGACACAACCATCGTAGCTCTTCTGGGAACGCTAATGCCGCCTCGGCATCAGCCAATCCTGATTCTCCCGTGATCTTTAAGTTCTTGAGGCTGTAGTGCTTTACATAGCCAGCCAGCCATCCCTAGCACTAACACGTCCACGAATTTCAGCTTCTTTCGGCTTTATTGTGTGAATGCTCGATTCGTTCTGATCAACCTTACGGCCCACTTTGGAATACAACATACCACTTTTCAAAAGATCTACTCTTAGCCCTTGAGGAATTGCTTTGACCACATAATTGATTTTTAGGAGCCATTTTTTCACAGAAACAAAGTAGCGAACAAACGAGACGCGAGACGAACAATGCTCGAACACTGAGTGCTGGAGAGAGAACTTCCGGGTTTTCCCGAGTCGCGGTTGGTTGAATGTGGAACTTGCGGATAAGGAGGGCCAACCCTATTTTGGAAGCAAAAAATAGAAAAAACAAATAATAAGAGTAGGGTAAAACACATCAAAGTTGCTGGTGAACGCAGCAGGCCAGGCAGCATCTCTAGGAAGAGGTACAGTCAACGTTTCGGGCCGAGACCCTTCGTCAAGACTAGTTGCAGGTACACAAGTGATAAAAGTTGGGGGTACAAACAACTAACTAATGAAACAATGGAATACTTGAGGACTAGTTCTAAGACAGCCTTCTCCATGGTCAGCAGGATCTGTGCATTATTTAAAGAGAGAGTGAATTTTTCCCATTCTGCTCCATCATTTTTACTCACCCAAGTTCATACCGATTAACCTAGTGGAGGGGAACGGATTGCAAGAAACAGGAACATTTAACTCTTGAGACTGAATGTCCCCTCTGTTTCGAATTTACTTAACTGGTAACAGAAGGTCCAAGCGCTGGTAAATGACATTTATTACGATTTTTGTATCTTGCATTGCACTACTGCCACAAAACAACAAATTTCATGATATATGCCAGTGTATGTCCGGTGGTACAGTGGCATACTGGTCAGTGCCATGCTTTATAGTACCAGCGAACTGGGTTCAATTTCTGCCACTATTTGTAAGGAGTTTGTATGTTCCACCTATGACCATGTGGGTTTCGTCCGGGTGCTCTTATTTCCTCCCACAGTCCAAAGATGTACTGATTGGTAGGTTAATTGGTCATTGGAAATTGTCCCATGATAAGGTTAGGGTTAAACTGGGGGTTTTGGGCAGTGCAGCTCGAAGGACAGAAGGGCCTATTCCATGCCGTATTTCAATAAATTATTAACCATTCAGATATATTTTTTAAATTTCCTCATGGTTATCCTCATAAGGATTTGCATGGTTTTCACTGCAACTGGATACCAACCTTCAATTTTATTTCTGTGATAGAGACATCATCAACTTCAGCCCACCACTGTCAAATTAGACTGCTGATCCCATTGCCATCTCCCCAGGTTGTAGCCAGAAAGTAGAGACAAGACACTGAAGGAGCATTTAAAAGTTGTCAAATTTCCAGCTCTGGGGATCCAAATGGTTTACAGCTTGCCTTAATGCACACACACCTGATGGAATAACTGTGTTAAAATAAGTCCTTTGATTTTGTAGGCAAAGGCATGTGATACATGAAACTTAAAACCTAAGCTTGTACAAGATATTGGTGAGCTTGAAGTTGTGATACCAAACGTACAGCACAGTACAAGCCCTTCAGCCTACTAAATAGTGCCAACCTTTGAACCTCTGTGATTATCTAACCTATTTCTCCCACATAGCCCTCCTTTGTTCTTTCATCCATGTCCCTGAGAGTCTCATAAATCTCCATAATGTATCTCAAAGCACAAAGTACATTTATTATCAAAGTATGTATATTTCATACAACCTTGAGATTCATCTTCTTACAAGTAGCCACAAAAAAAGGAACACAGTAGAACTCATTAAAAAACAAGATCGTCAAACACCCAATGTGCAGAAAGAGAAAAAAATCGTGCAAACAATAAAAGTAAGCGAAATGCATGCAGAACTGAAGTTTACGAAAGTGAATCCACAGACACGAAACCAGGCATCACTGCAGCTGATACAGGAGCAGGCCGGAGCCTTAGTTCAGCACAGGGCTGAGTAAGCGCCACAAGGCAGCGAGCTAACCAGCCCATTCCTCACCTCCGGCGTAGACACCTTGACCTTTTCAGTCTGACTCGCCTCTTAAGTCATCCAAACCTCGGGTCGTTCCTTCGCCTCGGACCCGGGACCTGTCGCTTTGATACGCTGTCAGGCCTGAGCCCCTCCACCCTGATTCAGCTTATATCTGCCTCTACCAACACTCCTGAGAGCGAATTCCATGTTATTACTACTCACCCTGTGTTAAAAAAAACCTAATTGTGACACCCCCTTCCCCTATACTTCTTATTTCCAATCACCTTAAAATTGTGCCCTCTCTTACCAGACATTTCCAGTTTGGGGCTGGCTGCCCACTCTATCTATACCTCTTATCATCCATCAAACATGCTGCAAGGAGATTGGTCCTGCTTGAGTTTAGATGTAACCCACATAATATGTGAATAATTAAGGAAACAATATTTTTTAAAACATTAGTTTATAATATGAATTTGATCCAGTCAATATACTTGAGAAGGCTATTTTGTTGAGCAATTAGAAACACAGAGAAAGGAGTTTGTTCTATTAAAATAAGTACAACTCTCATATCCCTACTGCTCGTGGAGACTGCTTGTAACAGCAAATGTAAGAGTCCTTAATAACCCTTGATACCACTTATGACTACAGTTCAAAAGGGACCACAGTTCTCAAGCAATACAGTACTCTCAGATTCCTTCTGCTGTTCTTCACTCCTGGCAACAGCTAACGGAACTGTTATGGCTCTTGGCACCACTCAGAACTCAAAGACCAAATGTAGAGTCCCTTCCACTGGGACCGGAGGCGAGGTTCGGGCCAATTTTGCTCACGCCCCGCAATGTTCACTCCTCTCTCTGCGGCACTGAGACTGCGAGACTGCCCCAGCTGCTGTGCTCCAAGTCTGTGAGCAATTTGCCCCAATAATTTTCCCTTCCCTTCTGTTAAACCTACCAACCCCGTATACCTTCCTGTTTACCCTAAATACTTTGGAATTTAGGTACAACACTGGGTCATATCATCTGCAGAAATTCTATGATGGCTGTAGTTGGCTGTATAAAGGGAGGATGGGAAGATGAATACAGGGCCCTGGTGGAGGACTTTGTCAAATGGTGCAAGCTGAATCATCTACACCTCAACATCAGTAAGACAAAGGAGATGGTGATGGACTTTAGGAAGACTAAGCCTGCACTGCTCCCTGTTATTATTAATGGTTTGCATGTGAATGGAATGTGGTAGAATAAATAGTCCTATGGAAAATCCTGGCAATTCTGGACAAAATGTTTCTCACCCTCTTCATGCCACATTGGCTGAACAGAGGAGCACTTTTAGTAATAGACTAAGACAACAGTGCTGCTTCAAAGAGCACTATACGAGGTCATTCCTACCCTTGATCATTAGGCTCTATAATGAGTCAACCTATAGCTGGGGAAGTGATGATGCTCCTGTTAGACTGTTATTGTGCTCTGTTTACCAGAACTCTGTTTACCACACCCTGTGCGATACTGTGCAATACTACCATCACTTCTTATCTGGACGGTGTCAATGTGCACATCTTACTGTATAATATTACGATAATTCTTGTACTACCATTTTATCAGTGTGAACTTGGAAATCTTGTAAATCTTTGACTTTTACTTCTTATTTTTAAGGTAACTTATTTTTTATTCTTTCTTCTCTTCTAATATTTGTACATCTGTGCACTTGTAATGCTACTGTGACACTGTAATTTCCTTTGTGATCAATAAAGTATCTATCTATCTACCTGATGTGAAGAATTGAGATTGAGTCTTTGGGCCTTCTCCAGGCTGCTTCAGGGATTTGGATCTAAGGAGTCAATTAGGTTTGGAATGCTGTTGCTCGCTTCTATTGTTTGCGTCATTTGTGTTTCCAAGTTTCAAAGATTTCAAAGGTACATTTAATGTCAGAGAAATGTATACAATATACATCCTGAAATTCCTTTTCTTCACAATCATCCATGAAAACAGAGGAGTGCCCCAAAGAATGAATGACAGTTAAATGTTAGAACCCCAAAGCACACCAGATACCCCCTCCCACATGTAAGCAGCAGCAAAGCAACAATCCACCCCACCAGCAAAAAAGCATTGCCCCCCCCCACACTAAGTACCCAAGCGTGCAGCAAAGCATCAATAAAGGCGCAGATTTGCAGTACCCCAAAGATTACTCGTTCACCCGGTATTCAACATACCATAGACACTCTCTCTCCATAATAAGGGAAAAAGAGATGTCCCCGTTTCACAGCGAGAGGTGACATAACAAACAACTCACTGATTTACAATGTTAAAAGTCTGTTGCGTCGCTTTTTCCAAGCTCTGTGCTCAAAGGACTCGGGTCTCTGGGTACACAGCTAACAGCCAGCTTGCTGCTTTCAATCTTCCATCTCCCACAACACACCAATTTCCTATGGAGGCACTGACCTCAAGTCCGCCCACCTCCAGAGCCATGAAAACTCGGAACCCAGAAGGCTTGCTCGCCTTCTAGGCCGCTTCCTTTGTATGTTGAATAGCGGCCAGTCATGAAACCCCGAAAGCAGGTCCCATTCCCGCAAAGGACCAAAGTCAGGGTGTGACTCCAGGTCAGGGTCTTCAATAGAACCCTGAAATGGAAAAATAGAGATATTACAGATACAAATAGAGCTGTTTCTGATGATGCAAGCAAAGGAGTCGCCGTTAGGCGCCATCATCTCCTAAGTTCTTTTTCTGTGTGCACTGGGTGTTGGTTTTTATTTTTTTAATTGGTTCTTTCAGGTTTCTTGCTTTATGGCTGCCTATAAGCAGTCAAATCTCAAGTTTGCATAATTTATAGATACTTCGATAATATATTTTCTTTGAATCTTTGAAATCTTCTCTTATATACATAATTAAACATCTAGTCATGTGACAAGCCCTTCCTGTCACATGACAAATTACAAGAGCAAGCCAGTTTTAATTAACCTGTTTCGAACATTAACCATTTTAATGTTAGTTGCACACATCACAAAGTATTAATAAGCTAAGTAAAATGTATAACATCACTATTCTAAATCAATTACAATATTTGGTTATTTTCAACATCACACCAGACAATACAATGCAGTTTCAACATAATTATCCTCTAACTAAATTTGTTTTGTTCACTGGATCTATGGCTAGCATGAGATCTAATTTAGATCTTGACGATGATAAAAGTGTATTAAAAGGCTGTGTGTAGAGTAAACAAACAAGAAAGAATAAATGGAAAATAACACAGGTAAATAATTATAAGATTTTGGAAATGTGGAGGCTGTGTTATCTATCACTTTAGAGAAAAATATAATATTCTTTTGAAAAATGAATTCTACATAATACAAAGGTTTATCTATTATCAAAGTCTATATGCAATATACAACTCTGAGGGTCTTCTTCTCCAGATAGGCACTAAACAAAGAAACACCATGGACCTCAATTCAGAGAGAAGCAGCAACCCCACCCCCTTCCCCACACAAAAAAACAAACAAAGATGCTACAAGAACATTGACCTCCAAATCCCTCCTGCCCAAAAAAACTAACAAAATCGCAATGAGAACATTGTCCTCCAAATCCCCAACCCCACACACAAATAACGAGAAAGAATGGGTGAAAACACAGAATATAAAAACCATAAGACTCAAAGTGTAGACTGCTGAGAAGTGGTCAGATTAGACAAAGTAGATCGCATCATGGATATTGCCGTATTCTGATTCTGAATGTCATAGGTTGACCCAAAAAAAAAAGCATCAATGATAATCAGTTGCAGAAACGATTATGCAGATGCTGGAAAGCCAGAGTAACACATACAAACTGCTGGAGGAACTCAGCAGGTCAGGCAGCATCTATGGAAAGCAATAAACTTGTCGACGTTTCGAGCTAAGGCTCATCAGGATGCTTCACCACTACAATCAGTTCCAGTATGCTGCGGTAATCTTGCAACCAATAATTTTTTTGCTCAAGTAGACCGGAATATTTTAATCTTTGAGCATCTCTTCTTATTACTGTGAAAAAAAATCTATCAAGCTCCAGACAGTCCACTAGTTGTTCTGCAGTAAAATCTACTGTCATACTTCAGAATTCCTCAAAGTAATTAAAGTTGTTGAGGTGAAGTGCTGTTTCTGGTATCTGTTTGATCCCACCGTAAACTTGTCAGCTCATATCCTCACACAGAAAGCACTGCTATATTTCACATCGCTGTATCTGTTTAATGATCTTCACTTTTATGCTATTTTTGCCATCTCAACTTTTTAAAAAATTAAATAGACAATACATTCCATGGCTGAGTGTTAAAATTGTTTATCTTTATTTATTCATTCATAGATATGAAAATTGCAGACAAGGCCAGTGTTTAAAGTCCATCCTTAATTGTCTTTACAGAGCTAATATCTGCAGTTCATATTCTCACAGTATTGTTAAGTGCAAAGTCAGGCAGCATCTGTGGAGAGAAATGAACCTTCCTCCAGTTCACCAACTCCTTTGCTTTATTCCATGGTTCACTGTCCTCTCCAGACAGATTCCATCTTCTCCATCTCTTTGCCTTTTCCACCTATAACCTCCCAGGTTCTAACATTGTCCCCTATTTTCTCTCTTCCCCACCCTCCTGCCTTCCCAGAGTTCCAAAGATTTCTACATAAATTTCTACAGATGTACCGTGCAGAGCATTCTAACTGGCCGCATCACCATCTGGTATGGGAGGGAGGGGTGGCTATTGCACAGGACTGAAGTAAGCTGCAGAGAGTTATAAACTTAGTCAGCTCCATCGTGGGCGCTGGCCTCCGTAATATCTGCCGTACTGGTGCCTCAAAAAGGCGGCATCCATCATTAAAGATCCCCATCACTCAGGCCATGCCTTGTTCTCATTGCTACCATCACGGAGGAGGTACAGAAGGTGAAGACACACACTCAATGATTCAGGAATAGATTCTTCCCCTCTGCCATCCAATTTATAAATGGACATTGAACCCATGATCACTACCTCACTACGTTTGTATTCCTATTTTGTACTATTTATTTAATTTAACTATTTTATATATATCTATATTTGCATAACCTTTCCTTACCATTCTGCCCTTCTGAATCTGCAGCTTTCAACCGACAATGTGCAGCCCACCTCAGTGTTGAAGAAGGAAGGAGCAAGGTTTGCAGGGAAACATAATGTTTTCATAATGTTACGGGATTTCGGAGAGAAGAATGAAAGTGCTGCCTCTCAGATTCCCTAGGACAACAGCAAACCCAGCAATTGTTGCCACTTTATGGGGGAAAGGTGCATATTTTAAGGAGCATATGAAAGGGAGGCTTTCATTCAAAAAATTGGCAACCACTGTTCTAGATGATATAAGCCATGAGCTTACAAGTGCTGTCAAAAAAAAGTCTTGACATCTTGTAGATGGTTCACACATAAAGTGGATAAAGTAATTACTTAAGCGGTGGTTTCCTCTGGGTGCTCTGGTTTCTTCCCACTTTCCAAAGACTTAGTTCAGCAGTTGTGGGCATGCTATATTGATGCTGAAAGTGACACTTGTGGGCTGCCCCAGCACACCTTAGGCGGTGTTGGTTCTTGACGCAAATGATGTATTTCACTGTATGTTTTGATGTTTCGATGTACACTTGACAAATAAAGTTAATCATTATCTTTAAAATCCTTTTCCCGCATTATCTCCAATGAATCTTTTTAAATTGAAATTATTACTAAGTAAAAACATCAGTGCTAAATAGTGGAAGGCTATATGCTATGCTTGGTATAGTGGCATATATATATATATATATATATATATATATATATATGTATATACATATATATTGTAGTGTATAATCTGGCATGTTAGCATAGTGAACAATGCTCTACAGTACCAGTGACAGGGATTCAATTCCCACCACTGTCTGTATGGAGTTTGCAGGAATGTAGTAGGAAACTCCAGTTTCCTCCCACATTAACATTTGTAAGTTGTTGGCATGCAATGCTGGCACCATAAGACCATGAGCTACAGGAGCAGAATTAGGCTATTTGACCTATTGAGTCTGTTCCACCATTTCATCATGGCTGATCCATTTCCTTCTCAGCCCCAATCTCTTGACTTCTCCCTGTATCCCTTCATGCTCTGACTAATCGAGAATTTATCAACCTTTGCCTTCAATCTTCCCATTGACATGGTCTGTGGCAACAAATTCTGCAGATTCACCACTCTCTGGCTAAAGAAATTCTTCGTCATCTCCCTTCTAAATGGATATCCCTCTATTCTGAGGCTGTGTCTGTGACGTTAGACTCTCCAACCATAGGAAATATCCTCTCCACATCCAAACTACTGAGGCCTTTCAACATCCGATCGGTTTTAGTGAGATTCCCTCCCACCCACTAAATTCCAGTGAGTAGAGGCCCAGAGCCATCAAATGCTCCTTTCAATCCCAGAATAATCTTCTTGAACTGTCTCCAAGGTCAGCACATCCTTTCTTTGATAAGGGGCCTGAAGCAATTCACAAAACTCCTGTGGGCTGCCCCCAGCTCATCCTCGGACAGTGTTAGTCTTTAACGTAAACAATGCATTTCACTGTATGTTTTGATATTTTTATGTGCGTGCAACAAATAAAACTAATCTTTAATCTTTAAAGCTGAGAATTATGCCCAGGAGTTCCTTATGGTTTCAAGAACACCACAACACCTTATGGATGGAAGTTAGGGGTAGACAATAAATGTTGCTCTTTTTCTGGACACACACATCCTATGAAGAAACCTAAAGGAAGTTTGCAATCTTACAAACAAACTTCAGAAAAAAAAATGACAACAGGATTTTGCTTTAAGTAGTGCCATATCATGTCCTGAGGACATAAGTGAAGGCTTCATGATCTATGAGTTACTATTGATGTGGAATCATTGCTAATTTGTAGGTAAATGCGGCAACCAATTTGCATCCCAGGGCTGATTTTAATCTCAAAATGCAGCTGCTTAGAATTTAGGCTGCCCCTTTAAGATCACACGGTGCAATTTCTGTGCCTTCATGGGTCAAATAGAAGCTGATTACTCTCAGCCTATTCTCAGGTCAATTAGAGGTCAGCCAGGCTTTCCTTTTAATACACTTGTGACTTCTGAAGTCAATTAGACGGCACTTTCTGCGGGTGATTTTCTCTGTTCGTTACAAACGAACAGCTTTTTTTTATTTTTGAAGTGTGAGGAAGGAACTTGAATGTGTGGTACCTGATATTGGTGAATGTCCCTATTTAGCCGTTCATCCCCAACTACCTGTTAGAGGTTAAAGTTCAGAAACTTGAGGTTTCTGATTTGGAAGTCATGCCTTCATCCTGTGAAGTCTCTGGGTAATTAATTCTTTTTCATGGATATTTTGCTCCTCACTAGATAGGTTCTGTTGAAGAAGACTTCTGATCTCTGGTCATTTCTAACATATTCTCATACAGAATATAACATTATTATTAAACGTATCTTGCTTTCATACACAATAACCTGTGAAGCAATGGAGCTCCTTGACCTAAACTACATTCACTAATCACCGGATGCTTCAAAGGTAAAAAAAAGTGCTAGTTTATCCCCTTTTCAATCAATAAAGTATGTGAAACATCCAATATGTCTGAGCTAAATGTGTTAAAAATTAGTTTGAATATTGGCTATTCTTTGACCAAAAGACAGAATAAATAGACAACCACTTTTAAATATCATATACAATCTATATATAGTTTGAAGAAATTGAATTATTGGAAAAATTAAGCTCAGTGGGTTCTATCAACCTATTTTGGAAAATAGATAACACTACTAAAACAAGGTAGAGTTCTATATGATGATCTTAAATACACTAGAATTATTCAGTCTAAATGCTACTATTCAGAATCAGAATTGGAATCAGGTTTAATATAAAAGTTAAATTCAATAAGTAGTACTGAAGAGTAGAGGGGTAGGGTTCATGGGTTCAATGTCCATTCAGAAATTGGATGGCAGAGGGGAAGAAGCTGTCCCTGAATCATTGAGTGTGTGTTTTTGGATTACTGTACCTCCTCCCTGATGGTAGCAATGAGAAGAAGACATGTCCAGGGTGATGGGGGTCCTTAATGATGGTTGCTGCCTTTTTGAGGCATCACTCCTTGATGCTGGGGAGGCTAGTGCTTGTGATGGAGCTGACTGAGATTACAATTTCTGCAGCTTAGTTTGATCCTGTGCAGTGGTTCCCCTTGCCCCATACCAGGCTGTGATGCAGCCAGTTAGAATGATCTCCATCTGTCGGGATTTGTGAGTGTCTTTGGTGACACACCAAATCTCCTCAAACTCCTAAAGAAATATAGCCATTGCCGTGCTTTTGTTGTAACTACATTGATGTGTTGGGCCCAGGATAGATCGTCAGAGATGTTGACACCCAGGAACTTGAATTTGCTTTCTTTTGCCATTTCTGATCACTCTGTGAGGACTGATGTGTGCTTCCTTGTTTTACCCTTTCTGAAGTCCACAATTGATACATTGGTCTTACTGATGTTGAGTGCAAGATTGTTGCTATGACACTACTCAGCTAGCTAACCTGTCAAATGTCAATGCAGAATTACACTGGTTTGAATTTCGAAGTCAGGGTGAGAATGCCTGCTTATTTCAAAGGATGACCCCTTAAGGTATTGTTTTAGCATGAGAAATTGAGTACTAAAATATGCATCAAATTTGCAGCAACATCACTGATCCAAGAACTCTAAATGCAATCATTGATCTGAAGGTAAATTACAATAATGTCACTTTTTGAGAAACATATACAGAATCAAAATGTCTTTATGAAAGCTTACAACTATGTCAGTGAACGCCTTTATGAAAACTTAGACCTATGTCAGTGAACCAGATTTGCAATTGGAAGGACAATCATTGAGATTGATACTGAACTCATTCAATGTTTACAGCCCAGTTATGAGGAATTTTATTCCCAGTGCAATATCTCCCAGTCTTTACCTGCTTTGAGCCACACGTGTTCTGTTACTTTTAATAACAATTCTTGGGACAACACATTTCTTATAGACGAAAGAGATTCTGCACATGCTGGAAATCCAGAGCAACAAACATGAAATCCTGGAGTAACACAGCAGGTCGTGCAACATCTAGCAGAGGTTACCACACTTTTTTTACGCCATGTATCCTTATTGGGGATCCGTGGAAACCCAGGTTGGGAAATCCTGATATGAAGAGAAATAAACAGTCAATGTTTCAAGATGAGACTCTTCATCAGGACTGGAAAGGAAGAGGTGGTGATGGAGGGGTAGTGTAGAAGACAGAATAGGTGGGGAAGGAGAAGAAGTACAAGCTAGAAAGTGATAGATGTGACCAGGAGGGTGGGGATTATTTTTATCATGCATGCAAATGTTGCAGCAGTCCGCTGCCAATGATCCCTGGTCCATCATATCAATTTTTTGCAAGAATTTACAGTATAAATTGGAACAAAAGGCCAAATAATTCTTGTAATATAGAGGAACACACATAAAAAGCTGGAGGAACTCAACAGTTCAGGCAGTATCTATGAAGAGGAATAAACAGTCAATGTTTCAGGCTGTGGCCCCTCATTGGGACAGGAAAGGAAGAGGGAAGAGCTCTGGATAAGAAGGTGAGGTGAAGGGAAGGAGTACAAACTGGCACGTGATAAGTGAGACCAAATGAGGGGGGAGGTAGGTGAATGGAGGAGTGGGGGATGAAGTGAAAAGCTAGGAGGTGATAGGAGGACAAGGTAAAGGGCTGAAGAAGAAGGAATCTGATTGGAGAGATGAGTGGACCATAGGAGAAAGGGAAGGGTGAGGGACACGAGGGATGTGCTGGGCAGGTGAAGAGAAGAGGGGAGCCAGAATGGGAAATAGATAAAGAGTAAAGTGGGAGTGGGGGGAATTACTACTCTTATAAATATAAAAGTTAAAATCCAAATTAGGCATCTTTAAAAATATAGTTCATCATTACTTAGATCCTTTAGGAGGTACACACTGCAATCATTTACTTTAGTTGTTGCCCCAGCACTCCCTCCTATGAAGATCTCGAGAGGTGTACCAGGCAAATCACCATAGCGAGCTCCCAGTTGGCACACTTGGCTGCCCATTGCAGAACGACTGCAACATGTCAGATTATACACGAGTAGTTCTCTGGTGAACAAGACATTAGTCAATGTCTCATTGCTCTATGATGCCTGCCCAGGGAATTCTTCGCTCCAAAAATTCTGGCCAATGTCCAATTTTTTTTTAAAGGATAGAGTTGGGGAGTTTGGGGTGAGAGAGTATGGGGTTATGAAGGGTGTATGAGGTTGGAGCGAAATCTAACAATTTTTGTATTATAAATATACATATACTCCAATAGACATTGTGTATATAAGAACGTGCAGGATGGCTGACCTCAAGACAGAGAACTGTGCTAGCCTGACAAATCAGATTGGTAGAAGAATCTGTCGGGGAAAGAAATGAGACTGATCGCAGGCTCTGATGAATTCGGAGTGCATTTGATCCTTCTTTTAACAATGAATGAAATTTGCTGTGAATAGCTTGCAAGCTGCTGAAGCCTCTGGCATCACCTAAGCCGACACTCAGATCACACCTTCATTTAATGAGCTTCTCCAAAGTTTATACATCTTGCTTTTCCTCGGGGAGTCAAGTGGGGCTTCAGTCATTCACGGCTGGGGCTGCGAGGAGAGGGGTGGCATAGCAAATTTTTGATTAAAAAGCCAAAGTAATTATGCACAGATAACAGAAATGAGCTTTCAGTTGCTCAACATCAAGGCATGGCCTTATCTTAAACAGGGCCTTGGCACAGCGATGCAAAATGGTCATGCAAAATTAATTTTTAATGTGTTCAATTTATATTAAAAATTCCTGCAAGTGTGCAAAAATATTATGTTTTAAAATATTTTTCAAACTGGAATTGCCTGAAGGTGTTGCTGAGAAAAAAAATGCTTTCAAACCGAAGGAAGTTAAAGGTTTTTATTAGACATCATGCAGGCATTCAGATGAAACTTATGTCATTTTTTAAATGTCTGATATTATATTCTATAATATTCTGCAAAAGAAATAATGAATCATTGAGATTTTCACAGAAGTTCCACAAACCACAGAATGCCACAAAGATCCTGTGGATTGATTCATCTATCGTTAGTAGTTATTTGCATTTCCAAACTATTTAAGTTAGACATGTTTCCCAATGAATTCTCTATTTTGTTAATAAATTGGTCGATTTATGAGTCAATGACCATGGCCAAGATGCAGAAGTCACTGAGGGCAGAGCTAAACGTGCAAAATTGCATGAACTTTTCTTCACCCTCGGTCAAGAGTGGGGTAAACATTGGACAAGTTTTATGAAGTCATGGCCTAAAATTTAACTGGATTTCAGCTCAGTTTTCAACAAAATTTACTTTATATAGGAATCTTTTGGTGAAATAAAAATAATCGTTATCCGCCTCAACTCTATCATTGCCAGCGGAATGATTAAGTCATTTATTTTATGAAAATAAGTTTCAATTTGCTTTCAAAAGTAAACCCAGCTAATATTTCTAAACTCTAAGTCATACATTGTTTTATTACACTGGCTGATCAATTCGTTTGAACCATATTTTTAAAGTTAAATGTTCTTGCATGATTTTTAAAGCAGTTCATAAAAGAACACATCCTTCATTGCTCTGCTTGAAAGAAATCAAGATTGTTGAGCTTCCTTGTCTAAAGCCACACTGATTCAGGAAAAGCAGGCATTACTACTTGCATTTTTGTTGGCTGTCAGCACTTAGACATGCAGCTGAGGGTTTGTCATCTGGGTCTTAAAATTGCAAGCACACAAAACTATCTTCATCCTTCCTGCTACTGGAGGCTTGTGTTTACTTCAGCAAGAATGAATATTGATTCCTGAGGGCAGTAAGAGTGCTGACAGACTCCTTGAGAGTCTGGGTGGATCAAATCACCTACAAGAAGGATGTATTCTACTCAATGTTGACATAGAAAACATGGTTTCCAACTTAGTATTTCAAAAATAAGGGTCAGCAATCTTCCACTGAAAAATGGAATGTGTCTTCTAATGCAGGACTGCTGAGAAGGTTAATGGATGTATACCAGCAATAAAGCCTGGAGATCCTGACTGTATATTGCCATGGAATTCACATAGGAAATAAATAGTGTCTCTACATTCCTGCAATGACAGCAAACATCAGTCTTTCTCTTCCTGTGGAATGATTAAGAATTAAGTTTAATTTGTTCTTCTGGAACGTAGAGGATGTTGATGACTTCCCTGTGACTCCAACGTTGTGCAAACTAAAATACGGAATACTCCCTCGACACTCATGTCTGTGTGGCTAGGCACAGTTCAAACACATAAATTTGCTCAGGACACAACTGTTAGCAGAATCTCAGATGACAGCAAGGAGGCATCCAGGAGAAAGATTAGATTGGGTGGTTAAGTGGTGTCACAACAACCTTACGTTTGACATCAGCAAGATCAAAGAATTGATTGTGGACTTCAAGAAGAGGAAATTGGGAGAACATAAACCAGTACTCACTGAAAGTCAATGGTGGAAAAGATGAGTGGCTTCAAGCCCCTGGTTTTTAACATCTCCGATCTAACCTGAGCCCAACATATTGATGCAATCAGAAGAAGACATGCCAGTGTCTCGACTTCTTTAGGATTTGGAGGGGATTTGATATGTCAGCAAAAATTCTTGCAAATTTCTGCACATGTACTGTGGACAGCATTCTGACTGGCGGCATGACAGCCTGGTATAGAACCTCCAAGGCACAGGATCACAAGAGGCTGCAGAGGGTTTCTGAACCATTTAACTCCATCATGGGCACGCAATTCCTGCATCATCAATCACAACTTCAGAGGGTTATACTTCAAGGAGCTGCCATCCATTATTAAAGACCCTCAATTTCCAGGACATATCCTCTTCACCTTACTACCACAGGGGAGGAAGTACAGGAGCTTAAAGACCCATACTCAATATTTTTGGAATAGCTTTCTCCCCTCTTCCATGAACACATGAACACTACCTCACTATTTGTCATTTGCTCTATTTAATTTTGTTACAGTTAGATTAGGATGTAGAAATGTCATTTTCCAGTATTTTCTTTGCAGTTTCATGTTGCTATGCTTGTTTATAGCTTTTCTATAATCACTTATATACATGTAATTGTCCAGTTAATTTTCTATTAATTGCAAATCTATTATTTTTCTAGAAGCTCCTCGGTTTTTCTGCAGCAGATGTCATGCCACTTGAATCTTGCTATTTTATGGGTTAATTATTATCACTGGAAAGTTGTTTATCTCTAGTCTGATAACGGGATAACCACAATTTCTTTATTCCTTGTTTTTCTTTGTTCTTGTAACACTTAATGTTATGAAGGTTATGTTTTATAACTTCAAAATATTAAACTAATTCAGAGGAAGACGCAGAAGTCAGAAATACGGGTCTAATTTCAAGTTTACTTTAAACAAGGCATGAATGTTTCACGTGGTAGTGTGTTGGCGTATGCAGTTCATGCATTTATACATATAACCGGTAATGAATTACTTAAATGAACAAGATATATATACATATATATATATATATATATCTCTACAAACAAGATTACCCAAATGTTACTGAAGTATCAAATACAGAACACTAGTAAAATGGCTGTTATCACCAAGTTTTATGCTTCATTCTTGACTTCTGAAGAATCTCTGGGTCTGATCCCCAGATCCAATATTACTTTTAATACTTTTTAATGTCTTGCACGGTACTGCTGCAGCAAAACAGTGTATTTCATGACGCAAACACGAGGGATTCTGCAGATGCTGGAAATTCAAGCAACACACATCAAGGTTGCTGGTGAACGCAGCAGGCCAGGCAGCATCTCTAGGAAGAGATACAGTAGGCGTTTCAGGCCGAGACCCTTCGTCAGGACTAACTGACGAAAGAGCTAGTAAGAGATTTAGAAGTGGGAGGGGGAGGGGGAGATCCAAAATGATAGGAGAAGACAGGAGGGGGAGGGATGGAGCCAAGGGCTGGACAGGTGATTGGCAAAAGGGGTATGAGAGGATCATGGGACAGAAGGCCCAGGGAGAAGGAAAAGGGAGGGGGGAAGCCAAGAGGATGGGCAAAGGGTATAGTCAGATGGACAGAGGGAGAAAAAGAAGAGTGAGAGAAAGAATGTGTGCATATAAATAACGGATGGGGTATGAGGGGGAGGTGGGGCATTAGCGGAAGTTAGAGAAGTCAATGTTCGTGCCATCAGGTTGGAGGCTACCCAGATGGAATATAAAGTGTTGTTCCTCCAACCTGAGTGTGGCTTCATCTTTACAGTAGAGGAGGCCGTGGATAGACATGTCAGAATGGGAATGGGATGTGGAATTAAAATGTGTGGCCACTGGGAGATCCTGCTTTCTCTGGTGGACAGAGCGTAGGTGTTCAGCAAAATGATTTCCCAGTCTGTGTCAGGTCTCGCCAATATATAGAAGGCCATCCCCTTCTCGCCATCTTGCAAAAATGCCATCCCCTTCTCATAATTCCTCCGTCTCCGCCGCATCTGCTCTCAGGATAAGGCTTTTCATTCCAGGACGAGGGAGATGTCCTCCTTTTTTAAAGAAAGGGGCTTCCCTTCCTCCACCATCAACTCTGCTCTCAAACGCATCTCCCCCATTTCACACACATATCTGCTCTCACTCCATCCTCCCATCACCTCACTAGGAATAGGGTTCCCCTGGTCCTCACCTACCACCCCACCAGCCTCCGGGTCCAACATATTATTCTCCGTAACTTCCACCACCTCCAACGGGATCCCACCACTAAGCACATCTTTCCCTCCTCCCCTCTGTCTGCTTTCTGCAGGGATCGCTCCCTACGTGACTCCCTTGTCCATTCGTCCCCCCCATCCCTCCCCCCCCCCCGATCTCCCTCCTGGCGCTTATCCTTGTAAGCAGAACAAGTGCTACACATGCCCCTACACTTCCTCCCTTACCACCATTCAGGGCCCCAGACAGCCCTTCCAGGTGAGGCGACACTTCACCTGTGAGTCAGCTGGGGTGATATACTGCGTCCGGTTCTCTCGATGTGGCCTTCTATATATTGACGAGACCTGACGCAGACTGGGAGATTGTTTTGCTGAACACCCACGCTCTGTCCGCCAGAGAAAGCAGGATCTCCCAGTGGCCACACATTTTAATTCCACATCCCATTCCCATTCTGACATGTCTATCCACGGCCTCCTCTACTGTAAAGATGAAGCCACACTCAGGTTGGGGGAACAACACCTTATATTCCGTCTGGGTAGCCTCCAACCTGATGACATGAACATTGACTTCTCTAACTTCCGCTAATGCCCCACCTCCCCCTCGTACCCCATCCGTTATTTATATACACACATTCTTTCTTTCACTCTCCTTTTTCTCCCTCTGTCCATCTGACTATACCCCTTGCCCATCCTCTTGGCTTTCCTCCCTTCCCCTTTTCCTTCTCCCTGGGCCTCCTGTCCCATGATCCTCTCATATCCCTTTTGCCAATCACCTGTCCAGCTTTTGGCTCCATCCCTCCTCCTCCTGTCTTCTCCTATCATTTTGGATCTCCCCTCCCCCTCCCACTTTCAAATCTCTTACTAACTCTTCCTTCAGTTAGTCCTGACAAAGGGTCTCAGCCTGAAACATCGACTGTACCACTTCCTAGAGATGCTGCCTGGCCTGCTGCATTCACCAGCAACTTTGATGTGTGTTGAGTGTATTTCATGATATACGTTGGTGATAATAAATGTGATTCCTATTCATCGTTTGCAGGCTAGAATGATCCTTGGACCAAGAAATTGAGGGTGTATGACTTAAGTTGTGAGGGCAGTGAAGGCATAAAATATGAGTTTCGACTAGAGGTCTTACTTGGCCACAGATGTGAGGGAGGATATCCTTGGTGGTGTAGCCTGTGCAGACATTGCACTTTGAGAAACGTGGGAAAAGTTGTGGCTCCCTGAGAGGTTTGTGTGATGAAGGCAATGTTGTTAAGCCTTTGCTTTCCTTCTGCAAGATGGTCCTTGCAGGTGCCTATGTTACCTGGTCAATATTTTATGTGTATCCTGCCATCCGTGAGAAGGAATGATAGACAAATAGGTATGTTTTATCAGTTTTGTTTGTAGCAAAGCATTTCAAGATGCAAGGACAGGTCATTCTACAGAGTGGAGAGGATCTATCGGAATATGAATGCAAGTTACCTTAAAATTGCAACACACACAATAATTTAAACATACTTTATCTTAATCTTAAACATACTTTAAGATTGGTCCTTTACCATGAGCCTTCAGCATTAGTAAAACTCATTTCACCTGATGTTAAGATGTTATGCCTCAGAACATCGTGATTGAAAGTCTCACCTATGACAAGGTTTGAGTTTGCCCTCCATGGATGTCATTCATCAAAAATAATTTGCACAGAAACAGACTGAGGGAACAAGATCTTGTATGGAAATTATACTGAGATACATCCTAGCATGCGCTGGGACACATAATCAGTTGTGTAACCTGGGGTCAGCAGGTGTTTCAGGTCTTTCAACTCTCTCCCAGGCAATGTAGCCAGGGCTGATTAGGTCCTGGCTTGTGACCAGCAGCATTGGTCTTTGAGTCAGACCTCTTGATCCATTGCCATCTGGAGGCTCACTTGGCAGTGACAGGCCTGATGGCTCCTTTCTTTGTAGCCCCCATAATGCCAAGGAGAGAGTAGGTTTTGCAAAGCAAACAGATAGCAAAACCTCTATACCCCACCTCTGTAGGTTCGCAGCATGCCGTCCACCCCTGTCTCTGGCACAGCTCTACCAGCTCTTGGTAATAGGCTTTCTTATGTTCAAATGACTCCACAATCTGATCTTCCCGAGGAACTGTTAGTTCTACCATGACCATCTGCTATGAGGTTTCTGTCAGAATGACCATGTCAGGCCTCAGGGAACTTTAATTGCTTGCCAAGATTGACTTTCAGTTGCCAATCAGACGCTGTGGTGAGAAAGCCTGCTGGTGATCTGGGCTGAAGTTGTGGTTATCCTCCAGCTTTGATGAAAGATATGGACTTTCAACATCCTATGATAAAAAAGACATAGCATTAAGAAGCTAAGTGCGCAAAATTGCTTGTCATATTGACATAATTTTCAACTCAGAGCATTTGTCTCAGAGTTGAGCAAACAAATTTCAGGCCCATTCTATTTTTATCAAACTTAATTAAAGATGAAGATTTTTTAAGATTAACTATTTTGTCACACATATATCAACACATGCAGTTGAAATGTATTGTTTGCATCAAATCAAATCAGTGAAGATTGTGCTGGGGGCAGCCCACAAGTGTCAACATGTTTCTGGTATCAACATAGCACGCTCTCAACTTGCTAAGCCTAACCCATACGTCTTTAAAATATGGGATGAAAACGGAAAACCTAGAGGAAACAAAATTCAAAGTTCAAAGTACGTTTATTATTGAAGTATGTATACATTATACAACCTTGAGATTTGTCTCCTGACAGGCAGCCAATAAACAAAGAAACCTTCCCCAAAAAAATTTAAAAAGACCATTAACCATCTAATGTGCACAGCACAATTGGGAAACCAATGCCAAGGACAGGAAACTCTGGCAAGCCATCATCTGAGAAGGAACAGCAACTTTCGAAGCCAACAGATGTGCAGAATTAGAAGAAAAGAGAGGCAGCAACAACCAAAGCCTGATCTGCCATCTGGAACTACCTGTCCTGAATGCGGAAGAACTTTCAAAGCCGAGATTGGACCGATAAGCCACTTGAGAGCCCATAAGTAGATCAACAGAACAAAGACCATCATCCTCGACCTTGAGGGATAGCCACGACTAATGTGCACAGATAAAAAAAGTCATGTAAACAATAAATGCAAGCAAAGAGTGTTCAGAATTGAAGTCCACAAAGACAGTTCTGTCCATAGATACATAGTTCAGCTCACAGTGGAGCTATGAACTGATCCAGCCTATCCCTTGCCTCAGGTCCCGATACTCAGACCTTTTCAATCTGGCCTGGTGCTTAAATCATCCAAACATCAGGTTCACATGGTCACAGGGAGAACGTACAAATTCCTTACTAACAGCGACAGGAATTGAACCCTGATCTTACGACCGCTGCTGTAAAGCATTGTGCTGACCGCGATGCTGATTGTGCCACCTTAATCGAATACTGTTCCACCAAATAAACAAAATCACAATGGCTGTTTTGATGCGCACACCACATACACATTACAAGCTGATCTCTTGAATTTCCTTCCTTGAAACTACTTAAAAGCTCTGACCTCAGAATCCTGATACCTGGATATCTTTTACATAAATTTGAAAAAAGCCTTGCACTAAAGTGACAGAACAAGCAACATCTTTTAAATTGTTGCTGCTAATCAAATGTCATGTATGATATAAACAAACTGTAAACCTGCAGGCTGCGAGATATGACACTTATCTCATTTGTGACCGCCATGTGATAAGCCATTTGCATCTTTATCACTTGGACGTTTGCAGCTCAGGTCACTTGAAGGTTATGTGCGACACAAATCCGTCATTGCTTATCCTTGAAATTTGTCAACTACAAGATTTACTTCAGCACAGCATCAAGTGTCCGGGGGAATAAACAACCTCGGCAGCATGGGACAGAGTCTTGGACTTTAGCTAGGGTGCCTCACCCCAGTTTTTACTGCAGGAAGTGGACCTCCAAACATTCAGGTCATGAAGAATAGGTATACTTAACTATAAGAGTACATTTATATCCTGTGGTGTTATACCATTCAAAATTAAATGTTTCCAGGTAATCCTTGCATTATTTCAATATATAAAAAAATAATTTTGGATGCTTTAGTAGGTAGGTTTACACATTTTTTGTGTGCAGACTGCAGTCAGATTCCCAACCTGCTTTCTTAGTTATATGTCCAGATTTGGAATAACAAGCTCACTAAACTACCTCACGTAGACACAAAGTAAGTCGTGAAGTCGGTCCATAATGATGGAACTGTTACTACTTTATCAGAGGCATCAGCAGCATTGCTGTGAAACCTCACTAGCCAGAAATGATGAATAACGTCGATGAATGGATCCAATTTGTGGTTCATAAACGAAAATATTGGAGGCAATGCTATTGTAAGACTAATATTTTATTTTCATTAATCATTTTATTCCAGCAATAGAGTTTTAACTTAATTGACGGGAGAGGGGTTTTGGATGAAAGGGAAGCACTTGGTTTAAATATACCATAAGTTGTACTAATTGCAAAGCAACAGTACGAATCTGTCAGTTATATATTGGGTAGTTTTCTAATGATATCTGGAGTTATAGAATACATATGGAAAGCGTGATTATGAATGTTGGCCGTGTCATTATGATTTATCACACTCTGCAAAATATCACTATAAACAAAGAAAATCGATTTTTATTTTCACCTGCCTGCTTCAGAAGGATTAGATTTTACTAAGAGCTGAGATCATCAGTCACTCTTATTTTACCCCCACCTTTCACTCAGCAAATAGACCTGCCTTGTCTGATCATGCTTTATCAAGCAGACATCTACATCTGTGAGTAAAGCTCCACTTCCTCAGTTAAAAAGCTGCATCTGATTGTACTAATAAAGCTCAACTTCCTCAGTTCAAAACCTGTGTCAAATTGGGCCAATTATTCAAATGACTCACAGCAACAAGGAACACAACAGTAGGTCTTCTGAAGGCTTTGAACTGTGATTTCTTCAAAGGTGAAGTGTACACTATTATTAGGTGATTGCCAAAAAATTACCAAATCGCTGATTTCCTAACATAAAATGCATCATAGTGACAGAAGAATGCACAGGATTGAGCAATGCATCTGGTGGAGAAGAGGAGGAAGAAAGGGAGACGAATGTGGAAAAAGGATATGTAAAACAGAACCAAAACACACTGAAAGTATGCTGATAAGACAGGAAATTATCAAATCTTATTTCAGACTTTGCAAAGCTAAATATGTGCAATTTCATATTTCAGTCACTAAGCCGATTATGCACATTGGTATACTCCTGCTCCATTACCAAATATCAAGATGAGGACGATGTACCCTCTCTCTGCCATTCTCAAGCCTTCATCAGTCTGCATGTCTTTATTTGTGTCTTTTTTCCATGTTAAGGACATCTACATTTTGGAAGCAGCTCATTTTTTTAGCAGGCTGGAAATTTACAGCTTATCATTATAAGATTAATGCCAGATGTCATTTTCAAAATGCAGGATGTCTGATTCTCAGAACTATTTTTTTAAACCATGCTGCAGGTAATCAACCATAGCTTAGTGGCACTTTTGTCTCCAAGTCCTAAAGTTGTGTGAGTGCCCTAAACATTTGAACATAAAAACTGAGACTGGAATATAAATGGAGTTTACGTTGCTGAAGGTGAGTTCTTTTGGCTGAGGTGTAAAATCAACATCCTGTTTGTCCTCTCAGTTAAATGCATAAAATAAACTAACTTCAAAGTAGCAACACACATAAAAGTTGCTGGTGAACGCAGCAGGCCAGGCAGCATCTCTAGGAAGAGGTACAGTCGACATTTAGGCTGAGACCCTTCGTCAGGACTAACGAGGACTTTGTTAGTCCTGACGAAGGGTCTCAGCCCGAAACGTCGACTGTACCTCTTCCTAGAGATGCTGCCTGGCCTGCTGCATTCACCAGCAACTTTTATGTGTGTTGCTTGAAATTCCAGCACCTGCAGATTTCCTCGTGTTAATTCAAAGTAGAGTAGCAAATCATAAACACAAGAGATCCTGCAGATGCTGAAAATCCAAATCAACACACACAAAATGCTGAAGGAACTCAGCAGATCAGGCAGCATCTATGGAAAAGGATAAACAGTCGACGTTCTGGGTTGAGACCCTCCTTTGGGACTGGAAAGGAAGGGTGAAATTGCTGCAATAAAAAGGTGGAGGGAGGGGAAGCAGGATAACTAGGAAGTGATAGGTGAAGCCAGGTGGGATAAAAAAGATGAAGAGCTGTAGAAGAAGGAATTGTGTAGGGGAGGAGACTGGACCACAGGAGAAAGGAAAAGGGGAGGCGACCAAGAGGGAGATGACAAGCAGGTGTGAAGAGGTAAAAGGCTAGAGTGGGAACAGCAGAAGAGGGGAGGGGGAAGGAAAAAATTACTGGTAGGAAAAATCGATGTTCATGCCATCAGGTTGGATGCTATCCAAGTGGAATACAAGGAGTTGCTACTCCACTCTGAAGGTAGCCTCATCTTGGCTCACCTGCTGCCTAACCTGTTGAGTTCCTCTAGCATTTGTGTGAGTTGCTTTGAAAAAGAGTACCTAGGTTATATCTGATATCCCGGCCACTATTTATCCTTCTTTCAACATCAGTAAAAGGAAATGTCTGTTCATTAATACATTGCTGCTTGGGGAGATGATGTGTAAAACTTGTCTGTTGTATTTCTTACATTAGGTGCTTTTGAAATGTAGTCACTCTAATTTACCATAAAACACCCATGGTTTACCTGACACTTAGGCTACGTCCACACTAGACTGGATAATTTTGAAAACGCCGGTTTTGCATAAAAACGATAAGCGTCCACCACAGGCGTTTTTAAAAATATCTCCATCTACATTAGAATGGATATTTGGGTGAATCTCCTCCGACTGGGCGTGCACAGGACACTCAGAAAACAAGCGAAGAGGAAACAGTTTTCTTGGTGCGTGTTTGTCCAGTTACAGACTGGAAAAACTTAAAAGGAATTGCTGTTGGCTCTCGCGCAGGAGGAATTAAAATTACAAACGTAAAAAAAACAAATACTGGAACGTATGGAGGCAACCGTCAGGGAGTTCACGGACAGCATGACCCAGCTGACGATGAACATTTAAAATCTGACTAACTCTGTTACATTAATAAAGCACCTTGTTAAATGTATAAAACATGCCTGCATCAGAGTTATCTTGTATTTCCATACAATGTTGCATCAGGCTGTTACACATCTATTGTCAGAGATGTACTTGCATAAATAGGTAAACCACCTTCATGCAAGCAGGGACAGAAAACAGGGCAAAGTGAGTATACTTATTTATTCAGTAAGCTATGGGTCAAAGTATTTGGTGAGAACATTTCTAACTCTTCTGGCTTCAGTCTCGTTGCCGTCTGTTCTGAAATTGTTAGGTTGTGTGGGGGGGGTTGTGTTCAAGAAAACAACGAAGTGTCGCGCTGCGTCAATCTGTTCCGGCACGTCATGACAGTGTTTTTAAAAATATCCGTTTACCCTGTCCACACTGGTCTGCATAGTTGGCGTTTTCAAATTTACATACTCTGGAGGGCATTTTAGAAAATCTCTGTTTTCAGGAGAGGAAAATGCCGTTTCAGTGTGGACGGAGGGTCAAAACGAAGAGAAAAAGCTTTGGTTACGGATTTATCCGGTTTAGTGAGGACATAGCCTTAGAAAGGTGTTTAAAAATGCAAGTTTTGCCTTTTCCTTATCCAGTGATCCCATGGATTTTGCCCCAGTATGGAAAGAAAACATCATTTTCCCTATTCATTTATATATTAAACAACATTATCATGGACGTCATAGTCTAATGAAAATTAACCTGTAGTGATTTGAAATTAATTGTACAGCATAAATGAAATATTTACTTGTTGGTTTGATTGTTTGCCTATTGTCACTTCAATTTGTATGGATGGCAAAATATTTACAAAGGCCACAAAGAACCAGTTTGATCCTGAAATCCAAAGTTGTCCCCTATGCTGCTTGCATCTTCTCCCCACAACTTCCTGGTTTCATCTCACGTCCCCAGACATGCCGGAATTTTTGTCGGCTCCTGTAAGTTACTCATAAAATAGGTAATTGGCAATAGATTGGACTTCTGGGTCTTGGGCAAGGTTTAATCAATGCGGGTTGTGGATTGGACACTATAGTTCACCTTAGGGTGCCTTTCTGGTTCCAGTTGCTCCTCTTTTTGTTGCTGTTTTAGGTGATTTTGGTCGCAGTGCTCTGCAGATAATGAACTGAGCTGAACGGAATATGCCTGAACTCTTTCGATTTTGTGTTTTATATCCTGTGTTTTTCACCCTTTTTTGTTGCCATTTGCCTGATTTGTTTTTTTTCACGTGGGGGGAGCAGGTAACGTTTTTCTTGGTATAGGGGTCCGTGGTTTTCGATGGTTTTGCTTGTATCGTGGCTGTCTGTGGGGAAGGCAAATCTCAAGGTTGTATACTGCATATGTGCTTTGATAATAAATGTGCTTTGAATCTTTGAATCATGAAGAATCAAAGGGAAGTTGATGGGCATGTAAGTTGTATGAATGAATACAGGGAAATCAAAGGGGGAACGGATCTCATAACTTTCTTCTGCTGCAAGTGGAATGGTCATTGACTGAGGCCTTCTTCCATGCTATAGTTTGTAAATAAAATGTAAATGTAAGATATCATCACCAAATTTTTACCAGATTTGGTGTAACAAAACTTTTTATTTTTATTTATTTCTTATTTTATGTAGTGGAATTTCTGGCTGGACTGGGCAAAGTCAATTTTATAAATTAAGCAAGTAACATGATAATATCTTACCAAAGCATATATTTGTCCCCCTTCCACTGCCCAAGTCACAGCATGTATTTGAAACGAACATATCGATGCAACAATAAAAAGTCAAGAGAACAGCAGTATTTCTTCAGGAGTTTCAGGAGATTTTGTGTGTCAACAAAAACACTCACAAATTTCTACAGATGTATGGTGGAGAGCATTCTAACAATATGCATCACCGTGGTGGAGGGTGCTACTGCACAGGATCGATGTAAGCTGCAGAGAGTTGTAAAACTAGTCAGCTCCATCATAGGCACTAGCCTCCATTGTATCCAGAACACCTTCAAGGACTGGCGCGGCGCCCATCATTAAGAAGCCCTTCACTCAGGTCATGCCTTGTTCTCATTGCTACCATCAGAGAGGAGGTACAGGAGCCTGAAGGCCACACACTCAGTGATTCAGGGACAGCTTCTTCCCCTCTGCCATCTGATTTCTGAATGGGAATTGAACCCATGAACACTATTTCACTATTTTTAAATTTTTAAAATTTAATTTGCACTATCTATTTAATTTAATTATTACATATATAAACTGAATTATATATATATATAAACTAAGTTATATATATGTAAAAACTGAATTACACTAATACTTCCTGTAATTTTGTTTTTTTTTCTTTCTATAATTATGTATTGCATTGTACTGCTGCTGCAAAGTTAACAAATTTCACGACACAAG
Source organism: Mobula hypostoma (assembly GCF_963921235.1). Taxonomy (NCBI): domain Eukaryota; kingdom Metazoa; phylum Chordata; class Chondrichthyes; order Myliobatiformes; family Myliobatidae; genus Mobula; species Mobula hypostoma. Next base: position 82,279,794 of record NC_086101.1, on the reverse strand, counting down.
CCAGTGATGTCAAACCTGATTCTGATTCTGAAAGTTCCATGTTACTGCAAAGCTATGAGGCGAGGCTGATTGGATGAGATGTGTGGGATTAGGCTCTTCATTTAATTGTGCATAACAGCACCTCTCCCTGGAAAGTGCTTTACTTTTACGGCACATCAGCAGACAAATATGTTGTTCAAATGATGAAAACTGCAAAATCTCTTTTGCAATTACCTGCTGGTCAATTTAAGGTCAATCTCATAAAATAAAAGTCAACCAACCTAATTTCTGCAGCCTGGCTCAGAAATGAGGTCATCAGTAAAAATATTTCTGTCATTACAATGTAAATAATTTTTGTGTCATTCCTAGGATGAGGTGATAACAGTTCTCAAGTTAGGATTTTATTTTACAGTTACTACATTTCAACATAGTTCCATTAATAAACAAGGAAACAGCTACAACCACTTAATATAAATTTATATTCACAGCTACTGAAGTCTTCAATCAAACCTGTGTTGAAGTGACCATATAAACTATTGTTAAAGCTGGAATGGCTTAAACTGTGAAGATCCCAGAAGTGCTTTGTTCCTGTCTAAAGGCCAATTTCTTTAGCTATTGATCGTGAAAGTGATATCACACTGCAAGGTGTATTGATATGGTATTAGTTTACGTGGCAGTCTTGAGAATCATCACTAATCAAAGCCACTGTCTGAACAATGCGCTGAACACAGTACACACAAAATCAATAGAGACGATTAAATGACATGTTCAAAATGTATCAAAATTAAATATATACCATTTCCTGGACATGAATGTAGCACACGGTGGATAAAGCCTATCAGATCTGCTCACAGTTTATAACCAGTTCTGCAATTAACCAGAGTGAAGATATTTTAAAAAAAGCTGCTGTTGGTTATACCTCTGTCTCCAATGTACTGTACATGTTCAGCTTCAGGAAAGTGCTGCTTGTTATTAATTATTGGTCATTTGAATATGTATATTTTTTTATATTCCAAAGTTTCAACATATATCTAAAGGGTTAACGTATATAGGCCTGTCTGGCTTAGTGCCAAAAACTTCTGCAGCTTGCCTTGAGAAGGACCACCAAGATTAGTGGCTGAAAAATTACTACTAATAAATCCACTAAATAAAACAATATAAATCTGCCAAGATTAACACTTTAAGTATGTGCTGGAGCTATTTGTCTATTATGTGAATGAGCTTATGTCAAAACTACACCTTGAAGGAAGAGAGGATAAGCTGAGAAAACTTTTTGAAGTGCCGTTTCTCAGAATAAAATGTCCTGTTTGAAAGTCTGCTCAAATCCACTTTAACTTCACACAATACAGCAGTTTTCTAGGGATGGGCAAGCATGAAAGCTATTCTGTGCTATCTCTAAACTTCACTCTCCAGTATGATCAGCTTCACCTTCAGCTGTCTCGGCTCCAAACTCTTTGAGTGTGGGTCTTCTTTGAAGAGAGTTTGTAAATACCTCAACTTCGGTCAGAGGTCAGCAGTAGAAAGGGTGAGCAGCTTCAGGTTCTTGGGCATTAACATCTCAGAGGATCTATTTTGGGCCCATCACATTGACACAGTCATGAAGAAGGCATCACAGCAGCTATACTTCATCAGGAGTTTGAGAAGATTTGGTATGTCACCAAAGACCCTAGCAAATTTCTACAGATGTACCGAGGCATTGCATTCTGATTTTTATTTTTATTTATTTTATTGAGATACAGCGTGGAATATGCCCTTCCGGCCCTTCAAGCCACACCACTCAACAATCCACCGATTTAATCCTAGCCTAATCACTTGGCAATTTACAATGACCTACCACCGGAACATCTTTGGACTGTGGGGGGAAACCGGAGCACCCAGAGGAACCCCACGGAGTCATGGGGAGAACATACAAACTCCTTAAGGGCAGCAGTGGGAATTGAACCCAGGTCATCTGCACTATAAAGTGTTTTGCTAACCACTACACTACCGCACCAACAAATTGAGATGTTGTCTGCTCTTCCTAATAGACACAAAAACTCCCTTTAGCAAAATCTGTGAGATAATCAGAGGATTAATTTAGGTAATTTTGTTTTCCGCTCAAATGATGTCACTATAAATATTTTTCAATCTGATAATAATCACATTCTTTTATATGGACCATTGCTGTTACAATTTTGACAAATGTAATGGAATGTGGGTCTGGATGCTTGAACTGAATAGATGTCATTTTCTTAACAAGGCCATTTTGTTAGGTGTTAAGCAGAAAGGGGATGTGTGTCACTGTAGATACCTTAATTACAATTCTTTAGCAGTTAGAAAGTGTTTTAGGCAGAGGCAGCTTGCTGCATCAGTCATTCATTCTTGCAATTGGGACTGATGAGGAGAAATGTGAGAAGAAGAACTAACAGCACAAAATTTTATCTAACAAGCCATCCCAAAAAGTTTTAACAACACACACAAAGTGCTGGAGGAACTCAGCAGGCCTTGTTTTACAATGGGTTTGATACTGAGCAGAAGTAATGAGAGAGATGACAAAAACATAGCCAAGGGGCCACACTTGCAGAAAATTTTGGAAAGTGATGAAAATGATAGCAAGCTAAAGAGGCTGGACTAGAGGAATGGGCATATCTGTTCTTTCTCTTGATGGTGAATGGAGGACATAGAAGACATTGTTTAAATCAAAACCATAACAAGCAGATAAAAGAAAAGAGGACAATATACTGTATTCAAACATATCATCAGTTTTGCACTTTAGCATAATGAGATGTATTCGGAATCTTTAAGTATCACTTGTTATTTTAATTTTGGGGGGCAATTGCAATTATAATTCAAATCCTAATTCCAATATGCATAGATTACTGGACTGCCAAGAAGGTTGGACTGATTAAACAGAAAAAAATGTTTGAAATTTGCAGTTGGGAATGTAAATTAGAGCATAACACCGTTAGATACTGGAGTAGAATTACGCCATTTGGCCTCATTCAGTCTGCTGCACCATTCCATCATGGCTGATTTATTATCCCTCTCAGTGCCATTCTCCCCATAACCTTTGATGACCTTACTAATCAGGAAACTATCAACCTTTGTTCTCAACAACGTGGCATCTACAGCAATGCATGGCAGTGAATTACATAGATTGACCACCCTTTGGCTAAAGAAATTCCCCATGTCTGTTCTAAATGGACATCTCTAATATGCTGGTAGAGAGAGTTTTATTTGGGTTTTCTTTAGCGCTGGAAATGGTTACATCCTGACACGCGGGACAGAAGCAAGGTCGCATTGTGTATTCCACGGACCAGCAAATACCGGCCGCTTTAGCGAACAGAGCGGCAGACACCCCTGCTGAAATCTGGAGGAAAACACACAGAGGATGCAGAGGGGGATCACAAAGCTGAGGAAAGAGGACCGGGTCGAGACAACAGAGACTTTTGGAGAAGAGGAGTTCGGTGGGTAATACCGTTCCACCTGACCGGAAGTGCACTGAGAGCGGTAAGCGTAAAGGAGTTGGGTGCTTACTGATCTGGTTAACAACGGATGGTGCAATCCGGGGCATATTACAATCGAGGAATGTGTTTGCAGACTGGATATTGAACTTTTTACTGTTGGACTTCGGCCACATTCCACTGTGATACGACACTTGGCGGCATGGGAGGTCGTTCCTGCCTGTGGCCATCGAACGTGCAGCTCCTCCCGTGGAGGGTCAGACACTCTGAGCCAATAGACTGGTCCTGGATTTATTTTCCATCTGGCACAGTTTGCATTTTGTTGTTTGATTGTTGGGAGTTTTTGTATTGCTGTATTTACGCTCTATTCTTGGTTGGTGCGGCTGTAACGAAACCAAATTTCCCTCGGGATTAATAAAATATATCTATCTATCTATTTATCTATCTATCTCTCTATTCTGAGGGTGTGCCTTCTACTTATAGACTAATCCACTATAGGAAATATCCTCTCCACATCCATTATATCTAGACCTTTCAATATTCAATATATTTCTTTGCAATCTCCCCTCATTCTTCTAAACACCTGCAACTATGGGCCCATACCCACCAAACACCCTTCATATGTTAGCCCTTTCATTCCCAGAATCAATCTTGTGAACATTCTGTAGATACTTTACAATCCCAGCATATCTTTTTCGTAGATAATGGGCCCAAAACTGCTTACAATACTCCAAGTGTGGTCCAAGTGTGGCATTATAAAGTATCAACATTACAACAATCCTTTTATATTCTAGTCCCTGCCAAATGAATGCCAACATTGCATGTGCATCCCTAGTCACTGACTCAACCTGCAAGTTAACCTTTTGGGAATCCTGCGAAGGGACTTCCAAGTCCCTTTGCATCTCTAATTTTTGAATTTTCTCCTCATTTAGAAAGTAGTCTACGCCTTTATTTCTTCTACCAAAGTGCATGACCATACCCTTCCCCACACTGTATTCAATCAGCCACTTTTTTGCCTATTTTCCCAAACTAAGTTCTTTTGCAGACTCTCTGCTTCCTCAACACTACCTGCCCCTCCATCTATCTTTATATCATCTGCAAACTTGACCACAAAGCCTTCATCCAAATTAGTGATATATTACATGAATAGAAGCAGTCCTGCCACCAAAACCTGTGGAACACCATTGGTCACCAACAGCCAACAAGAAAAGGCCAACTTTATTCCCACTCTTTGCCTCCTGCCAGGCAGCCAATCTTCTCGAATCTTTCCTGTATTACCAGGGGCTCTTATCTTGATTAGCTGCCTCATGTGCAGAAACTTGTCAAAGGCCTTCTGAAAATCTAAGTAAACAACATCCATTGACCCTACTTTGTCAGTCCTGCCTGTCATTTCCTCAAAAAAATTCCAACAGATTTGTCAGACAGATTTTGCCTTAAGGAAACCATGCTGACTTTGGCTTATTTGGTCATGTGCCTCCAAGTACCCTAAAACCTCATCCTTAATAATGGTTTCCCTACTGCTGAAGTCAGGCTAAATGGCCTATATTTTTCATTCTTCTTTCTCCCTTCCTTCTTAACAAGTGGAGTGGCATTTACAGTTTTCCAGTCCCACAGAACCATTCCAGAATTTAGTGATTCTTGAAAAGACCATTAATAATGCTTCCACACTTTCTTCAGCTACTCCTTTCAGAATCATGTGTGTAGTCAATCTGGTCCAGGTGACATATCTACCTTTATGCCTTTCAAAGCACCTTCTTCTTAGTAATATCAACCAGACTCACTTCTGCCCCTGTCTCTCTCGAAGTTCTGACATACTGCTTGTGTCTTCCATGGTGAAGACTGATGCAAAATACTTATTGAGTTCATCCTCTGTTATATTATTGGCTACCTTCCCTTCATTTTCATCTTTTTCTCTTTGTGGCTTTTTTAGTTGCCTTCTGTTGGTTTTTTTTAAAAGCTTTCCAATCCTCTAACTTCTCACTAAGTTTTGCTGAATTGTATGCCCTTTCTTTTGCTTTTATGCTGTCCTTGACTTCCCTTGTCAGCCACAGTTGCTTTATCTTCCCTTTTGAATATTTATTCATCTTTGAGCTGTATCTATCCTGCACCTTCTGATTTGCTGTTCTGCCACTGTCCTTAATAGCGTCCCCTTCCAACCAACTTTGGCCAACTCTTCTCTCATGCCTCTGTAATTCCATTTACTCCAATGTAATACTGATAATCTGACTTTATCTTCTCCCTCTGAGTTTGCAGGGTGAATTCTATCATATTATGATCACTGTCTCTTAAGGGTTCCTTTACCTTAAGCTCCCTAATCAAAACTGGTTCATTACACAGTAACCAATCCAGGACTGCCTTTCTCCTAGTTGGGTCGGCCACATTCTATTGGGAATGAAAATTCAGTTAACTTACAAGTAGCAGAATTTAAAAAAAGATAACATTGACTATAAAGACATGGAATTGTAGTGTAACACACAAAGACAACAAAGAACTCAATGGGCCAGACTACACTGATAGAGGGAAATGGTTTGAGACTCTTCATCCAATCCAACATCTTTATTTGATGTTCCAGATTTCCAGCATTTGCAGTCAGTTTTGTATCTCTGGATTATCGCATAAACCCCATGTGATTCACTGACAATATTTAGGGATAGGAATCTGCCATACTCAACCACACTGCTCTAGACTGACAGCACAATGTTAAACATTTCTGTTCTCTGAAATGATTTTGAAGAGCAATTAGGGTCATAAATATTCCATGATTATCGAGAAAAGCTCTGTTATATATTTCTATCATATTATTCCCGGTTAATTATATGGCAGAAGAACAACAAATATTTGTCAAATAAAATTCACCTAAGTAAGAAGTACAAGTGATTGCTCTTTGCAATATATTTCTGAGTGTCAGACTGTGATTTGCCATGCCCAAAATGAAGAGCTGCCATGATAGTGCATTGCCTTAGGCAACTTCTTGTTATCTATGGCATCTGCCTAGAATAAGCATTGGGTTCTTCAAATGTGTAAATCAGATTCCAGTTCTCATCCCGTAATCCCAAGTACTAAATTCAGATGCAAATATGTGAAGTGTCACTGTACACAATGCAAGATGTATGAGACAATGAGTAGAGCGATTGGAAGGCTGATAAATAAAATGTCGAGCAAAAGTTAGTTTAGATTCAAGTGCAGTCAGAAAACTAGCCCTGTTGTTCAGATAGAGATCTTACTCCTCACTTCCCCTCCATCCACTCCTAACACTTGGTTCCACTTTGACCCCTGCTGATAATAAGCAGCAATTTAATACTCAATAAGATGCATCACAGAGGCATGCCAAGGCTTCCTTGTTAGTTCCTGTCAAACAATGGGACACCTCCAGCCTTGAAAGATGCCCAAAGTCTGAGCATGGGGTTGTCACCAGCACCGTATCACACACCATCCACACTCAATATGCATATTGGCTCTTGCACATCACTGAGTCAAAATTCTAGAACTCCTTTCCCAATATCATTTGTCTGCAATGCTGAAAGAAGGCACCAGCATTTTCTCAAATACAATTAGTGCCGGATAATAAACACAGCTTGTTAGTAAAATCCAAGTCCAATGAAGAAAGCAAAACAAAAATGAATGTCAAACCATGCCTTGGTAAAGCCTCTGGAGAAGTGAAAATTTCCCATTTTCTAATAAATTTAAAAATAATAGAGCTGATAATGGCCAAGACAATAGGATCCAGAGCTGCAATATTTTTCATTGGCATTAAATTACTTCAAATGAGTTAATGCAGGCATTAAAACAATGCAGATTAGAAAATCCAGGCTTGTCTCTATAAAGGAGTTTAAGCTGCTCTTTATGAAAAAAAAGTCTAGTCAATAAAACTACAACATAATAATCAATTGCCATTTGTGACGGCAGGGCTGACAGTGGGTGCAGATCACTGCAGATTACTGTCATTGTGTGCTGCCGTGCAGTACAGGCAGGCAGCACAGTCGAAGACAAATGATACTGTATTCAGAGGAACTAGAAAGCATTTAGTCGTACCTGTTTCCAGTGTAACTGAACATGAAGTAATGTCAATACTACTGTCTTCTGGATGCACATGACAGGATTATGAGGAGAAAGGGCTAAATTAATCAAAAAAGGCTCCTCTGACAACCTTCATTACTGTGAGGCTATTTCATGATAAAGAATATTGTATTTCCACCCATCTTTTCTCTTTTAGGACTACTGTCAATGAATATATTTATGCATTTTATTTGGAGTGGTGCAAAGCAGAACTATGTTGCTGTCCAAATGAATTAATCTGTCATAACTTACATCCACTGTGGACTTCAATAATTTGGTTAACGTCCAACCAGTAAACTTTCAAATATCGAGCCCATAAATATTCTTAATCAGTCAAAATACAACATGTGACAGCATCAAAGGAAATTATTCCTTTGCCACCACTAAGTAATTTTTCATTTTGATCTTGCCATTAGGAATACAATCGGACCTTCATATTATCTTGCCCATTGTGCCAGTTATGTAATCACATGAATGTACAAAAATAAAATCAATAGCAGGAGAACAAGACAACCAAGTACATGAGTACCGTACTTTGAAACCCACGTGCTACATATATTGGCACATGATAGTCGATAAAATTTAATCAGAGGAGTAATGAGGCTACAAAGCTTTCAGTCTTAATTTGATTCTGTTGGGCTGTGAAGCTGAAAATTTAAGTTTTGAAGCCTATTATGATCATTTCTGTTTTTTGAATGGCCCTGATTTAACTGTATGTATTGCTAGACCAATATCCTATCTTTCCACTTACCCTGGCAGTAATCATCTTAAACATAGTCACAGGAAAGCTTCATTTTGACTAGTCACTAATTTTACCAGAATTCCACCATTTTGGAATACAACAATGAGGAAGGAATTTCTGATTTGCAATATGCAGAAAATATGTTCTATAAATTATTTCATCCATTTACAAGTGATATGGTGTTTCTTAACCATTTGATGACTAAGATGTAAATTGCATATATAACATTTTCAGGTTATCCAGTATAATAGAATATTTTATCTCTGAATTGTATCCCAGAAACATCAAGGACACAATTTACTAGATCCTGTACTTCCTGAGGGATGATTGGGTAGAAGCATCATGGGGTGAGTGAGGGAGCTGGATTGAACTGGGATACCTTCCCTCACCTCTTCTGAAACTGATGGTCTCACCAGGATGGAGCACTATTAGACTGCCTCAACTTTCTGACCCCATTCATTCTAGGAAGCAAAGATGGAAATTGACCAAATTTATACTGCTAATCATTGCCAAATTCTGATGATAGGTCTCTGTCTTAAAATATTAACTCTGTTTTCCTTTCCACAGATGCTGCCTGATCCACAGAGTGTTTCTTATATTTTCCATTTTCATTTCAATATCCAGTGGCCTCTGTTCAAAACTCTACTACACAGTGGAAAAGGAAAGGAAAGAAAAACTTCTCCCATGGTTGAACATTCTGCTAAAAATTGTTAATTCCTTGAACATTGGATAATGGTGAGGGGGAGCTACCCAATGCCTGCACAGAACTATACAATATTCTTAAGAAATCATCTCAAAGTCCTCCATGGAAAATATTGCAACTGCTAATGGATGCTGAATATATTGAAACACAAGTTAATGCTGAGCTGAAAGAATATTCAGATAGTTAATCAAAAGATTTGTCAAAGTGATTTGTTTCAAGAGGTAAGACCACAAGATATAAGAGCAGATTTAGCCGATTTGGTCCATTGAATCTGCTCTGTCATTTCATCATAGCTAATCTATTTCCCACTCAGCCTCAAACTTCTGCCTTTTCCCACTATCCATTCATGCCCTGACTAATCAAGAATCTATCAACCTCTGCCTTAAATATCCCCAGTGACCTGGTCTCCACAACCACCTATGGCAATGAATTTCACAGATTCACCACTCTCTGGTTAAAGAAATTCCTTTGCACCTCTGTTCTAAATGGATATCCCCCTATTCTGAGGCTGTGTCCTCTGGTTCTAGACTCCCCCACCATAGTAAACATCCTTTCCACATGGACTCTATCAAAGTCTTTCAACATTTGATAGGTCTCAATGAGATCTCCCCTCATTCTTCTGAATTCCAGTAAGTACAGGCCCAGAGCCATCAAACATTCCTCATATGATAAGCCATTCAATCCCGGAATAATTTTCGTGAACCTCCTTTGAAACCTCTCCAAAGTCAACACATCCCTTCTTAGATAACGAGCCCCAAACTGCTCACAATCCTCTAAGTGAGGCCTCACCAGTGTCTTATAAAGCCTTAACTTTACATCCTTGATTTTATATTCCAGTCTTCTCCAAGTGAATGCCATCATTGCATTTGCTTTCCTCACCACCAACTCAACCTGCAAATTAATCTTTAGGGCATCCTGCACAAGGACTCCCGAGTGTTTTATTGGAATAAGTAATTGGGGTATTGGAAAGTGGTTTATAGGAAGAGACACAGTTGGGTACTGTAAGTTTAAAATCTGTGAAAATGACTTTCAACCAAAGGAAATAGGGAATGACCAAGAGCCCATTGTTCAAGGAGCTTAAAGATCATGGTGGGTCATCAAGGTGGAAACATAATGAAAGAGTTAAGGAAATCCAAGGACAAATTAGGAATTATTTAAACTCAAGCTTACTTGGACGTGGAGTCCGTGTGAGTAAGGAACAGGAGAGTAAGGGGATGAATGTGACAGTGATTTGAGCTCAGAATGAGTTCAGGTCAATAGGTATATTGTGGGTGGATATAGGAGAGTACTGTTTAGTCTGGAGACCAGAAATGAGAATTCCAGCAAAAAAAGAGACAGGAATGGACAATCTCACAAAGATGGGCATGATGGGGAGGAACAAGGATCGTAAACTCACCTGAGGATCACTTGTACTCTGTTAATTTGTAGCATAATCTACTTGCTCACAAATTCAATCCCTGTAGCAATAAAAGCTAAAATTTCATTTGCCTTCCTGATAATTATTTTTCTCCTGCAAACCAACCTTTTGCAATTCATGCACAAGTACTCCCAAGTCACTCTGCACAACAGCATGCTGCAGTCCTTCACAATTTAAACAATATCATCTGATCTTTACAAAGTGGATGGCCTCACCTTTACTAACATTGTTCTTTATATGTCAGACCTTTGCCCACTCACATGACCTATCAATATGTCTCTGCAGGCTCTCCACATCAACTTGCACAATTTGCTTTTCCACTCAATTTAGTGTCATTATCAGATTTAGATGTGTTACATTCAATGCTGTCTTCCAAATTGTTAATGTATGTTGTATACAGTTGCAGGCCCAACATGAATACCTGCAGTTCACCACTGACATTGCCAACCAGAGGAACGCCCATGTGTCCCAACTCTTAGCCTTCTATTAATTTACCAATTCTCTATCCATACTAATCCGTTACTCCCAGTTCTATGTATCCTACCTTATTTAAGTTTTTTTTATGCAGCATCTGCATAATCAGCACAACAGTAAAAAATGCAATTAGTTTTAAATATCTGGGAGTGCACATCACACTCAAACTCTCAAGGTCTCAGAGCACATCCTACACAGTCAAGAAAATTCACCCGTGCCTCGGCTTTCTGAGGAGGCCAAAGGAAGCTTGACCTTGTGCATCCATGCTCACATCATTCTACAGACGTGCAGTAGGGAGCATCCTAACAAGCTGCATCACTGCATGGTACAAAAACTGCACTGCAGCAAACACGAAGGCTCTACAATGTATCACTGGCACTAGCTACCCACCGTGAAGGATATAGATACAGAAAGCTGCTGGGAAAGGGCCAGTAGCATCATGAAGGTCCCCACAGATCCTGCTCATGGACTGTTTGTCCCGCTCTCATCAGGAAGGAGACATCGTGGCATCTTTGCCAGGACCATCATACACAAAAAAGAGCTTATTTTTCCCAAGCAGTAAGACTGGTCAATACCTCCACCCACTAATTCCACATTATTATTTCCCATCAGTCACTTTCTATACAGCCTAGCGTCAATTCAGGGACATACAATCAATCTATGTATATAAGCGATCATATGTATTTACATTTATTGCGTGTGATTTTTATTATTATTATTGTGTTCTTTGTTTTGCTGCACTGGATCCAGGGTAACAATTATTTCATTCTCCTTTACACTTGTGTTCTGGAAATGATATTAAACATTCTTGAATCTTAAATCCTGTCGAACACCTTCTGGAAATCAAAGCATGCAACATCTACAAACAAGCAGATGCTGGAAATCCAAGCAGCACACACAAAATGATAGAGAAACTCAGCAGGCCAGGCAGCATCTATGGAGAAGAGTAAACAGTTGACATTTCGGGCCGAGAACCTTCATCAGGACTGGAAAAAAGAAGATGAGAATTCAGAATAAACAGGTGGGGGGAGGGGAGGAAAAATACAAGGTTGTAAGAGAAATACAAGGTATCACCTACCACCTTGTATTTCTTCCTCCCCTCTGCCCCCCTCCCCCCCCCACCTTCTTACCCTGACTTCTTTTTTGTTTTCTCCAGTCCTGATGAAGGATTTCGGCCCAAAAAGTTCACTGTAATCTTTTTTCCATAGATGCTGCCTGACTTGAATTGAATTGACTTTATTTCTTACATCTTTCACATACATGAGGTGTAAAAATCTTTACTTCGCTATCAAAATGTACAATGTGCAATCATAGTAATTTATAATAATTTATAATGAATAGAACAGTCAATGTAACATAGAAATACACTCAAATCAGTGTGAGTTAATCAGTCTAATGGAAGAAGCTGTCCCAGAGCCCGTTGGTCCAGGTTTTTACTCCGCGGTACCGTTTCCTGGATGGTGGCAGCTGGAATAGATTGTGGTTGGGGTGACTCGGGTCCCCAGTGATCCTTCAGGCCCTTTTCTCACACATACCTTTGTAAATGTTCTGAATCATGGGAAGATCACAACAACAGATGCACTGGGCTGTCCGCATCACTCTCTGCAGAGTCCTGCAATTAAGGCAGGTACAGTTTCCATACTAAGCAGTGATGCAGCCAGTCAGGGTGCTCTCAATTGTGCCTCTGTAGAAAGTTCTTAGGATCTGGGGGCCCACACCAAACTTCCTCAACTGCCTGAGGTGAAAGAGGTGCTGTTGTGCCTTTTTCACCACACAGCTGGTGTGCACAGACCATGTGAGGTCCTCGGTGATGTGGATGCCAAGAAACTTAAAGCTGTTTACCCTCTCAATTTGAGATCCATTGATGTCTTGTTCAAGATAAGGCCAATCATTGCAGTGTAGTCGGCAAATTTAATTAGCAGATTAGAGCTGTGGGTGGCAACACAGTCATGGGTATACAAGGAGTAAAGGAGGGCATTCTCACATAAACATCCTTCTTCTCCCTGTGTAAGGACAGTGTGTAGAGCTGTGGCTATTATGTCATCTGTTGATCAGTTGTGTTTGTAAGCGAATTGTAGGGGGTCTGGTTTGGGTGGCAGCATGTTGCAGATATAATTCTTGATCAGCCGTTCAAAGCATTTGCTTATTATTGAGGTGAGTGTGACGGGATGCCAGTCATTCAGGCATGTTACCTTGGTCTTTTCTGGTACAGGGACAATGGTGGATAATTTGAAGCAGGAGGGCACGCTACAGTGGGAGAGGTAGAGAATAAAAATGTCTGTAAACACACCTGCCAGTTTTGCTCTGCACACCCTCATTACTCACCCTGGGGTGTTGTCCAGTTTTGCAGCCTTGTGACTGTCCACTCGTTAACATCTGCGTACCTCAGCCTCAGAAATGACCAGGTTGCAGGTTGTAGCGGTGGCTTTCCTTGGAGGCTCAGAGTTAGCGACATCAAACCAAGCATAAAAGCGATTGAACTCATCTGGGAGAGAGGCCGCGATGTTGTCGGCACCACAATGTTTGGCCTTGAAGTCTGTGATAGTATGCATCCCTCGCCGCAAGTCACGTGTGCTATTCATTGTGAATCTTGACTCAAGCTTGTCCCTGTACTGTTGTTTTGCAGCCTTGATAGCTTTGAGCAGATCATAGCTGCTTTTCTTGGGCTCCTGCTGATTGCCGGCAGGAGCTCTATGTCATGCGGTAAGTGCTGCTTGCACGGAACTATTGATCCAAGGTTTCTGGTTCGGGAAGACCCTGACTGACTTCTGGAGGACAACATCATCGATGCACTTCCAGATGAAGCACATGGCTCAATCCGTGAACTCAGAGACATCCTCATCATGGAAGACATTCCAGTCAATGTCATTGAAGCAGTCCTGCAGCATGGAGGCCTATTGGTCGGACCAACAGTGGACGGTTTTAACTATGGCCGCCTCTTGTTTCAGCTTCGGCAAAAGCAGTATCAAAGAGTGATCTGGTTTTTCAAAAGCTGGGCAAAGGAGAGCTTTGTGGAAAGGAGTGTAGCAGTGGTCAAGTGTGTTATCTCCACAAGTGCTCACCTGGATGTGCTGACAAAACTTCGGAGAGATTTCCATCAGCGATGCTCGATTAAAGTCACTGGCGACGATGAAGGCAGCCTCAGGCTGTGCAGTCTCCAGCGTGTTGATGGTCTCGTACAGTTCCTTGAGAGCCAGGTCAGTATCAGCCTGTAGTGGAATGTGCACCGCTGTGATGATAACAGCCATGGACTCCCTAGGCAGCCAGTAGGGTCTGCACAGCAGCACCAGGTATTCCAGGACTGGGGAACAAAAGGATTTGAGGGCATGCACATTCTGGGGGTCGCACCAAGCATTGTTGACCATGAAGCATACCCCTTCTACTTTACTCTTCCCAGAGAGGATTATTGACCTGTTCACCCAGAACAGGGAGAACCCAAAGGGCTTGATAGCGTGGTCTGGTATCTCCATGCCCAACCAGGTCTCCATGAAGCATGAAACATTACATTCCTTTGTTTCTCACTGGTAAGAGATTCTGGCTCTCAGTTTGCACATCTTATTGTCCAGGGACTGAATGTTAGCCAGGAGTATGCTAGAGAGTGGCAGCCGATTTGCACGCCATCTCAGTCTCACCAGGATGCCAGCCCTTCTTCCTTGCCTCCGGTGCTTCATTGCTGAGTTCATCCAGCATTTTGTGTGTTGCCCAAGTTTTCCAGCATCTGCAGAATCTCTTGTATTTTTGTCTTGCTATTCCTTCCTTAATGATGGCTTAAAGCACTTTCACAACTACTGAAGTCAAGCTACCTGGCCTACAGTTATCTGCCTTTTTCCATATTTAATTATTAATATTTTCATTTTATTAAACAGTGGTGCAGCATTTGCAGTCTTCTAATCCACCTGGACCTGCTCAAACTCTAGCAGTGGTAGATTTAGCAATCTGGTGATTGCATCTCACCTTCTATCTCCCCAGGACACCTCTCTTGTCCTGAACAATGAAGACCTACACAAAATTGTCATTCAAAGCCTCGACCATTTCTGTATTCCTGCTTCTTAATCTTCCAAGGGACGTACAGTACATTCGCTTTAGACACCCTTTTCTGCTATATATAATTATAAAAGCTTTTGCTATCTATTTTTATATTTTGTGCTAGTTTACTTTCAAAATCTATCTTTCCCTTCTTTTATGTTTGTTTAGTGGTTCTTTGTTGCTTTTTACTGTTATCAAATTGTTAGGGCATATTCTGAATTTATAGTATATAAGAAATACTAATTTCAACAGCAAGAAATCTTCAGGCCTGAACATGGATTGATTAAAAGGCACCGAGAACAATGGTGTTCTTGAAACTGGGGTTGATTACAAAACTAAGAAACAGGGGTCAATTGCAAAACAAGGAAACACTCTATTTGACCTCAGGTGCCTGTATGTGCATAAATGTGGTCCAGAGTCAGTGGGCATTAACATTCATGTTGGGTGTCTGGAGTGTTGGTGTAAAGATGGAGGAGTTTGAAAACAATATGTAATTCCAAGGAAGCATTGTAAGATACATAGTAATGATAGAATTCTCCTGCTGTTAACTTTCGTCTTTATCAAATAATAATGTATTGTAATATTGGGTCAGGCAGGCCTCTTCTTTCAAGAGTGTCTCAGGTATGATACCTGGTTGTTTTGCTAAATAATAATTTCTATATCCACATAGCTTCAGTGGCTCTGTTCACATTTGCAATATCAATTACTCTTGATGACTCTGTATGCATAAGCTTTTCATTTGATGCTTTCATTGTCTCCTTCTTCTTCTTCTTCTTCTTTGCCCATCACCCCTATTGGGCTAGGCCACCGACAAAAGCTCACCAGCATTGCCTGTCCTGAGATTGTGAAGGCATTATTAATGATTAGTAACGATAGTTTCCCCTTCCAATCAACTTTGGCCAGCTCCTCTCTCATGCGTCTGTACTTCAACTGTAAAAGTGATACATTCAATTTTAGCTTCACCCTCTCACACTGCAGAGTGAATTCTATCATATTATGATCACACCCTCCTAACGTTTCCTTTACCTTAAGCTCCCTTATCAGATTTAGAGGATGGAATTGCTAGTCTCATGCCCAACACTCCTCCTTTCACAGCCAGGCTTGAGACTGTCCATGGCAGAGTTTTTGTCTCTGAGGTTTCGTTATTTTTTTTGTTATCCAAGACTGGCTCAGCCATCCTTAATGGAATATACTTTAACTGGAATATACTTCGGTTGAGCACCATGAAAAGTTTCTTAGAAAATCTTCCACTGTTCATTGACTATCCCATTATATAGCCTATGTTCCCTACCAGCTCTGCACTAATCCTATTGTAGCCTCCTGCGTTTAAAGATAATACCCTGAATTTAGATCAAATTATTCCACCCTCCATTTGTATGAGAAATGCATTTATACAGTGATCACTCTTTCCAAGAAAATCTCTAACAACAAGTTTGTTAATTTTACCTGTCTCACTGCACAGGATCAGACTTAAGACAGCATGTTCCCTTTTAGGGTTCATTAACGTGCTGTTTAAGAAAGCTATCACGGATGCATCTTTTGAAGTCCTCCTCAAGAATGCCTTGACAAAATTGATTTCTGCCCAATTTATATGCAAATCATTTCTTTCAAATTTATATAAAGAAATAAAATATAAATTATGTTTGCAAAACATGATAACACATCCAAAAGGGCATCAGAGGAGAAAGCAAACTAAGTTTTGCAGGAAATACAAGGAGTGTCCAAGTGTCAGACAGGATGTCAGAATGGTTTGTAGCTGTAGCGATGAGAGATGCATAGTGTGGATGAGATTTACATGCTGGACCCTAACTACAAATTGAGAAATGACAAGGAAAACCCTGTTTAATTTGTTTATTGCCTATTTGCTTTCACTTTTAAACATTTTTCTTTGCTGTTTTGTAAAGTTAGACATCGCTTTCTGAAACTGTTCCCAACTTTCTCCCCACCCCCATTCCAACAATTTCCCGCCAAACAACCTATTCCCCAACAGGTCACTTATAAGTGGTCCGAAGTTATTCACTTGGATCAGATATTGGAGCAAACCCCAGAGTGTTTGATCTCATAACTGTTTGGGGCTGTGAAACAAGATTGGGATCAGACTGGTGCAAACAGCTGATAAAATCTTATGCTGATTTCAGACAAAATTCAAACCCTGCATGTGTAATAGGCAAGCAATTTATTACCGCCTTACTTCTTTTTCTTTTGTAAGTTTATTGTTTAATGATTACATAGGTGTCTCACACACCAATTCCAGACTGAAAGGGTGAGAAAGTAACCTTTTGCCAAGTATTTGCTAATGTCACTCTGAACGAGCTGTTTGTGTCTAGCCAAAATATGACTCCTCCCAGATAGCCTTGCATGAAAGTGTGAGTTAAATGCATAAGAAAGCACAGTGGGGGAAAAAAAACTATCTACAGCTCAGAAAAACAGTGCATGAAACAGACAGTCCGACCAAAATGTCTCCCAAAAAATGCTGTACAATAATGTGTATTATGTTCCAACTCATCTGAAACACAAGAAGAAAAAAACTAGATATACAGTGTATATAAATGTTATGTATGAATCTAGTTATCTCATGTTGTTTAAACCAATTCATTTCTTTCCTCTTTCACTCCACCCTGAATATTTGTATAATGAATCAAGTTGTTGCATTGTTCGGCCCATAGTAATGCAATGCCTCATACTTCCATTTAAAACATATTCCTATTTCTATTCTTTCAATTGCAATTCCCACAGCAAGAAACACAACAGGATTCAAACACAGAAAGGAAATATTGTTTGTGTATACCATATTGATTACAGAGTTGAACACAGCTACAAGTTAATTTGCATTGCATTTTATGATAAAGAAGACCATTTAGCTTAATAGCTCATGTCCATGTCTCACAGAGGCAATCTACAAAATGTTTTTTTTTGTCTGCACTGATCATCTGCAAGATCGTTCACTCAACCAGCACTCCCTTCCTTTCACCTGGGCCCTGATTTTCCCCGTTACCTCTGCCTGCTGGAGCTCCGGTTACTTCACTGTAGGCAGGAGCAAAGGAACGAATACAATGGGACGGACAGTTGAAGTGTATTTAAATGCTAAGAGCACTATGAGTAAAGGTGATGAACAGAGTATGGACCAGTACATGGAACTACGGTGTTGTGGCCATTACAGAGACTTGGTTGAGAGAGGGATAGGAAAGGATGCTTAATGTTCTGGGGTTTGGAATTAAGAAAGATAAAGAGGGAGGTAGAAGAGATGGGGAGTTGCGCTAATCAGGCACAATTTCACAGCTTCACTCCGAGGGGATATAATAGAGGGCTCGTCCCCTGATTCTATATGCGTGGAACTCATTAATAGCAAGGGTACAATCTCTCAGATGGGATCGTGCTACAGGCCTCTCAATAGTCTCTGGCACATTGAGGAACAGATATGTGCAGACTAAGGAAAGAGACACACAGAATGCTGGAGAAACTCAGCAGGTGAGGCAACATCTATGGAATGAACAAACAGGTGATGTTTCAGGCCAAGAAAAGGGTTGTTGTCAACCCTTTTATAAACCTAGTATAAACTGAGACCCTCACAGTGCAAGAGATTTAGATGGGCAGAATTTGTTAGGTGCATCCAGGAGGGCTTCCTAAATCAATATCTTCATGTCCTTTCTGATCACAGGCATTGTCCTAGAGGACTGTCAAATAGCTCATGTCATTCCATTATTCAGGAAGGGAATCCTGAAAACTATAGATTATTGAGTCTCACATCAATGGTAGGGAAATTACTGGAGAGGATTATTAAATATTGGATTTGTGGGCATTTGGGGGAAAAAAGGATAGGATTTATGGGCATTTGGAAAAAAAAAACAGAGCTTAATTAGTGAGAGCCAGCATGATTTTGTGCAGGGCAAGTCATGTTCCACTAACTTAATTGAGTTTCTTGATGAAGTGATGAGGGTGATTGATGAAGGTAGAATTGTGGATGTTTTCTACATGGGTTTTAGTAAGGCTTTTGACTGGAACCTTCATGGGAGGCTCATCCAGAAGATTAAGATACATGGGATCCATGCTGAATTGGCTGTTGATTTCAGATCTGGTTTGCCATATAAGACAGAAGAAAGTGGTCAAAAGGATTTATTCTAGCAGGAGGTTTGTGATTAGTGGTGTTCACAAGGATCTGTACCGGGACCTCTGCTGTTATATGAAGTACATAAATAACCTGGATGAAAGTGTAGATGGGTGGTTTGTTAGGTTTTCAGATGATATGGTGATATTGTGAATTGTGTAGCAGGCTGGCAAAGAATACAACAGGATATTGATTAGTTGCAGATATGGGTGGAGAAATGGCAAGTTGCGTTATGCTCCTTGGCCCCAGTGAACGCTGTTTTGTGTGGTTAAATGACATTTCAATGAACTTAAACTTGAATTTGAAGTGTTGTGCCTTGGTAGGTCAAATATCACGAGACAAACTGTTTAGGGCAAGACCCTTAACAGTGTTGGTGAGCAGGGGTGATCTTGGGGTCCAAGTTCATATCTCCCTGAAAGTGGCTACACAGATTGATAGGGTGATTAAGAAGGCATACGGCATGTTTGTTTTTATTAGATGAGGCATTGAGTTCAAAAGTCAGGAAGTTATGTTGCAGCCTATAATACTCCAGTTAGCAGCTTATAGTACTCTAGTTAGCCCATCTAGAGTACTCATAGGAAGGATGCTAATGCTTTGGAAAGAGTGAAGAAGAGGTGTATCAGGATGTTGCCCGAATTAGAGAGCATGTGATATAACAACAGGTTGGACAAAGTTGGGTTGTTTTCTCTGGAGCGGCAGAGGGGAGATCTGATAGAAGTTTATAAGATTATGAGAGACATAGATAGTGTAGACAGAGGGTATTTTTTTTCTCAGGGTTGAAATGTCTAATACCAGAAGGCATACTTTTAAGGTGAGAGGGTGTAATTTCAAAGGAGATGTGAGGAGCAAGTCTATTTTTATACAGAGTGGTGGGTGCCTGGAATCCCCTTCCTGGAGTGGCAGTAGAGTGAGAAACTTTAGATAGGCACATAAATGTAAAGAAAATTGAAGGATATTCACATTGTGTAGGCAGAAAAGATTATTTTATTTGGCCATTTTATTACTAATTTAGTTGGTTCAGCACAACATTGTGGGTTGAAGGCCTGTTCCTGTGATGTACTGTTCAATGTTTAAACTCACCTGATTCTGTTCATTATAGTCTATTGAAATTTCCGTGGTGTG
This sequence comes from Mobula hypostoma, assembly GCF_963921235.1. Classification (NCBI taxonomy): domain Eukaryota; kingdom Metazoa; phylum Chordata; class Chondrichthyes; order Myliobatiformes; family Myliobatidae; genus Mobula; species Mobula hypostoma. Next base: position 82,259,727 of record NC_086101.1, on the reverse strand, counting down.
TTTCATACACAATCTTGAAATTTATTGAAGCTTTGTTTGGTCTTCTCCTTTTAAACTTATCTGGTACAAAGTGTTTTGTATTCAATATGTCATTAATATTTAAGTAATCATATGTATGTATATAGGTTAATTAAGCATTCTTGTTCATTTAAAATTCATTATTATATGTATAAATATGTGAAATGCATATGTCATCGTGCGATACATGTGCGCCTTGCTTAAACAAAAAGTTATACCCGGATTTCAGACTCCCATGACTTCCTTTGATTTAGTTTAATGTTTTGAAGTTACAAAGCATAATACAAAGGAAAAATAATTACCTTGCAACAACAAAAAATAATTAGAAAGTGTGTTAGATAATCCGATAATCCGTAAAATCTGCTCATCAAACTCCCAACAGTACCATATTAACAGAATTTTACTGAATTGTTTAAACTTCTTTACCTATCAGATTATTCATGTTATTTCAAACCCAAAGTTGGCAGCAATGCAATTGGTGTGGATCATATAACTTTCATGAGATTCTTAACTAATACTTTATCTGAAGTAACAAATACATTCCCTCAAAAGCTCTTTTGTTATGTCAGTGATAGCACTGAGACCAAGACAAATAGAATACTACCTCGTGATTAATAAAATGTTAATCAATTATGCATACTCTCAATAACTAATGATGAGAAGTCATTGCTTTGCAACTATGAACATGCCACTAATGCTATTCATTTCCTTGTACACTTGACTTTTTCCTGTAATTTTCTTAATAACTCTGAATTGCAGCCCATTATTTAGCAAAACAAAATGACTCTGATTTAACACAGTTAATTTATAATCAGAGGATGTGTTTGTGTTAAAGACGGAATCAAAAATCTCTGAATGAGGTCTGAAAGATACTTAGTGTATAGTATATCTTTTCAGAATCTGGATCAGGTTTAATATCTCTGGCATATGTCATGAAGTTTGGTGATTTTGCAGCAGCAGTAAAATGTAATACATAATAGTTGAAAAAAAACCTGCGAATTACAGTGTATATATACATTTGTATGCATGTATATAAAATAGTTAAATTAAATAAGTAGTAGAAAAACAGAAATTTAAAAAAATGTAGTGAGGTAGCATTCATGGGTTCAATGTCCATTCAGAAAATGGATGGCAGAGGGGAAGAAACTGTTCCTGAATAGTTGAGTGTGTGCCTTCACGCTTCTGTACCTCCTTCCTGATGGTAGTAATGGTTGGCTCTCTAACAGTTTTAAACCTGCTTGTTAAGTCACACATTCATTTTGAAATTGACCTTAGATACAAAATGCAAAATGTATGTGTGTCCCATTGTTATGTGTAGTCCACTTAATTCAAAGACAATTAAAACAAAATACTTGTCTATTGTGTTGAACTCTGTTCAGTGACTACATAATTTCACCACAATATTCTTGAATTTCTGACAATGATTTGGTTCAAAACATTTGCAGCAAAACCATTGGGTCAGATTTAAACATTGCTTCCCAACACAATAAAAACTTTGCCCTATTTTGTGACCTTGACAGACACTATTTACATCTACACAAGATGCTGGAGGAACTCAGCAAGTCAGGCAGCATCCATGGAGATTCAGGAGCAGTTTCTTCCCCTCTGCCATCCAGTTTCTGAATGGATATTGAACCTGTGAACACTACCTCACTACTTCTTTAATTTTGTTTTTTGCACTACTTATTTAATTGAACTATTATATATATATATATCTCTCCACTGTAATCACTGTTTTTTTCTCTATTATTGTATATTGCGTTGTACTGTTGCCACAAGGTTAACAAATTTCACCAGACATGCCAGTGATATTAAACTTGATTCTGATTCTGATTCAGAGACCCTTCATCTGGAGCCTGTATCATTCTCCTTCAGGTTTGCTATCTGAATTGCTGACTTCCTCCAGCATTATGTTTGTGTTGCTCAAGACTTCCACCATCTGCAGAATCCCAGGCATCCAAATCTTTCTTTTCCCATATTTGAGTCGGTTGATGCTTGCTACTTTCTCCTTTGGGACTGACCTGGTTTTGGTTCACTGGTGGTAATTATTTACTTTCCTGTCCACGTTGGTTGTGAAAATAATACTAATTTTAAAAAAAACCTGAGAAGATAAAATGAATGCTTAAAATGCAGTGAAATGGTATGAAAAAGATAACAGAGAGAAAAAAAAGTAACAAAGTGAGAGGTTTAACTCAAAAGTAAGAGGTCAGAGAAAAAAGAGTAAACCTGGAAGCATTAGAATTAAATAATAAATACACGACAATAAAATGTGCAAGTACAAGAAGAGCACATAGATATGGGATAATAATGAATAAAAGGCTAAAATGTCTATTAAAAAGGGGATTGTAAATGGTAACAAAAAAAAACTGGGCCGGGAAATTTGCCGTGAAGATATTTTTCTCATTGTTTCTCTCAATAGAGTGAATGAACAAGAAAGATTTAAAAAAAGAGGAAAAGAGTGATTAATGGTTATCTACCCAAAGATAATGCCTATTTTAATGAGCATTAGAAATGGTAATCTGTAAAGTCATTATATCTTGACCAGTACACAGAATATGCTGCTATTCATTATTTATTCCTTTAAACAAGATAAAAGACATTAACTACAAAACCAAAGTTCTGCAGTTTCAGAAACCTTAAATAAGTACAGGAAGTTGTGAAAATATTGAGTGGATCAGAAAGCATCTACATGCAGAAAGCAACAAAGTTAATTTTCAGATTGATTACCTTTCTTGCTTCGTGTCTCTCTCCTTCTTCCCACTTAGCCTTGCATTCCTGATTTTTCCCTTTCCTTCCCTCCCTGAACCACAAAGGTTTTCCATTAACTTCCAAAACAGTAGTCTTAACTTTTAATGAATGAGCATTTCAGCTTGCCTTCCTTCCAGTGGAAGACAAATACCAAACATTTCCCTAAGCCATCTATTTGACACATCTTGTGCCTTCTACAACATTCCAAAGGATTGTTTGCTAAGAAATAGCCCTAACTTTAATTTAGTTCTTGCCTCCTTTTCTTTGATTTGTCATATGTTATTTAACTCCCAAATAACTTTGAGTTTATCTTTATATACAGTACAGTTTTGATTCAAATGCATCAGTTTGACATTCTGAATTTTTTTTTGAACTTTGCCAACCTTTCTCCCCTTCAATAAGATATTTTATAAAATTTCATTATTTGACCAAATTTAAAATCAGCTGTTCTACTATCTCCTTATTTACAGCCTTGACTTTTGGTGCTCCTGTGAAGTGCCTGGTGATATTTAACTATATATGGAGAAATATGAAATTGTTGTGATACAATCTCAAACTTATTTATTCCTCCTTAGCACGTGAGTGCTGAGGCTGAGGTGACCTTCTGCTCATTGCCATTTCCACTGTAATAATTAAGCAGCACTCAAACACAGAGCATGACATGGATGGTTCTGTTGCTCAATGACTTGGAGACTGATCCACCAAAATGATTTCATTAACAATATTGTTCTTAAAGAAGGTGGGTAAAGTGGATGGATCTAGTAAATTTATAGGACTAAGCCAAACTGGATTGACCTGGTGTTTTCAAAAATTAGGCTCAGGAGCAACTTCGGCCCTTGATTCATTGTCTCACAGTCATTGAAGCCTCAGTGTAAGCATAGACATGGTAAACATTTGGACTCCTTTGTACATCTGAAGGTCGCAGAGAATCAGTTAAATGTCCTGACCCATTCCACGCCTCTCTGATTACATTGAAAAACTCAGGGGTCTGCAAAAGAATAAATAGTCTACATTAGCATCAATGCCACATCAGAGGTTGGACTCTGCATCAGCTCCCTTGCCTGTTATTTTGATGGGGCTATTAATTCAAGTTGTTAATAATTAAATACATTGAAAAAGATATAAAAATCAAAAAAATGCAAAAAAAGTCTTTTTTTTTCAAATTAAATTTGAAAGAAAAAAGTTTACTTCTTTTAATTAAAAGCGTGTAAGAAGTTTAGTTGCCTACAGCTGCACCTAATTAAAGATTGCAAAGATGAAGGTTTCTCGCAGCTGGGTGTCATTATACACAAAGCGATATTTCAGCCTCTTCCAGCTGAAAGGCAAAGTTTTCCCGAGGTTTCAGCAGATAGCACTGCTTCTTTTCAGGGTATAAACAGGCAATGAACAAGTCTCCTTCATAAACTAATTAAGGACTGATCAGACACTGCAACAAAGATGAAGCTTTAGACATGCGCCAAACTTTGACCAATCAAAGCTGCTATTGCTTCAGGGTAGATTCAGTTTTGGATTAAAAATCAACTAAGATTAAATGGGTACCTTTCTTCACAGGGAGGCAGAAGGTGTTTGTTGTCACTGCACCGCACATTACTAGTAGAAATCAGATGACACAGAAGTTTAACCATCAAATTTAGTCGATAATTGATCTAACCTACTCCTGATACTGTAAATGACTGAATTTTGAATCAAGAATCTAATTACACCTGTCTGTTTACAAAACAAATTTTATGCCCATACCATTCATAACAGAAGTTTGTATTGGCAAGCAATATCTTCCACTAAAGAGCACTTGGGAGTCACCTGACCAAATACTGTAAAGAACTATTGGACAGCTACTAATGAGTGCTATCATTCTTTGGTATATGAGTGAGGGATATATGCTCGTTTGTAGGACCATTATATAAAATTTTAAATCAAGGAAATTTGAATTTATATCTCCTGCACTTGATATTTTTAGTTGTATCCTGATAACCAGTACAGCCAGAAGTAATGTTTCTCCCTCCCTCTCAGAATCATAATGAGAATCAGGTTTATTATTATTGACATAATATCAAATACATGTTGTGGAATTTGTTGTTTTGCAGTTGCAGTACAGTACAATACACATAAAACTATGAATTACAATAAGAAATATATCTAAAATTAAATTAAGTAAGTAGTGCAAAAAGAGAGAAAAGCTAGAGAGATGGTATTCGACGGTTGTTCAGTAATCTGATGGAAGCTCCTGCCTTTGAACCTGAACTGGTGAGCTATGTGACTCAATGTTTAATTCCTTCAATGAGGGAACTGTCTTAGGAGGTAAAAACTGATACTGGCAGCTCACCAGATCAATATTATTAAGGCTCTAAGGTCCAATTTCAGGCCCGTGTCAGGCCTTCTGATAAATTTATACCCTCAAGACAAACTGCCTCTAAAGAGGTGTTTCCGAACAGATTTTACTGATTTAATCTGAATGGACAAAGTTGAGCTGACTGACAGATGGCAGTTTCATAGGAAGCCCAGATCGACCTGCAGGTCAGCCGCTCAGCTACTGGACTCTCTCATGACTCCACCGGCAGTGCAGTAATCACTAGAGAAAAGGTCTAAGTGCATTTCACAGCCAGCCCCTCTGCTTCACGCTAGGGCTGGCTGGTGTTAGAACCATGACCCCAATCACTGGGGTTACTGACCCTATAAGAAATGGTAACGGTTTGCATTATTTTACCACAAAATTCTTTTTATTTGCATTTTCTAATGTTCTATTTGATTCTTTTAAATTATATATATCTGAATGGTGCTTAAATATCCTGAACTATCAAAAATGTTTAACAATTGTGTAACAACCTTCAACACTTGGAGCTCACTCTATCTTACAGAACAGCTCTTTGGTGTGGAGGATCAGACTGTTCGGTCTTCTGCATCCAGAGCAGGTAAGTGTGGGCAGATGGACACTGAGGGCAGTGGCCTGGATGCATTCTTTTCATGCTGATCCATCAGTCTCATAAGTTGATTCTCTTTCTCCCATCAGGCATTGTTCTGGTCAATTGTGATTTATGAATTAATTGAATTTAAGAAGACCTCTCAAGTGCGTCTGTGTTCCTATCAAAGTCACCATCTGTTATTACTAATCAGACATAATAGCTCTGTACACAAGAAGGATTAAAAATATCAATGTTAATTTTTTCTGCTGTTCATAATTGTATTAGAACAGAAGATAAAGAAAAATATTATTGTGTAACCTCAAAAATTTGTTGAGATTAATTTGACAGCTCTTAAATCAACAAATGTTATTATTATCTGACCTCAAAACTGCACACTCTGATACCAGAAATCTAGTTTTGAAAAGTGTTCATATTATTTTCAGGTGATTTCAAAAGGATCTTGAATCATTTAATTTTGCCCTGCACTTACAGAATTATATGTGGGAACGGAAAAATTCTTTGAAACACTTTTTTGAAAAAACATTTTGGGCTCAGTCTCCCTTATTGTTGTTTATTTGTAATGTTTAACAATATAACATGTTACGACAGTTTAGTGAAGGTGATCTTGTGTTCCAGATTTTGTGTAAGGGACAATGTAAATTAGTCCGTAAGACATATGTAGGAATAGAACTCAGGCATTCAGCCCATCTAGTCTTCTCCACCATTCCATCACATTAGGATTAGGGTTAGGGTTCTATTCAACCCCTCCAACCCTAACCCTAACCTTAATGTGAGGTCCTAGGCTTCTCCCTCTATAGGAAACACCCTCTCCACATCCTCTTTATCCAGACCTTTCAATATTCGATAAGTTGCAATGAGATCCCCCCCCTCACTGTCTAAACTCTAGCGAATACAGGCCCAAAGCTATCAAACGCTCCTCATACATTAACCTTTCATTCCTGAGTATTGTTCAGTGTTTTTGGTCTTGAAACAGAGCAGGACTGTGCTTAGGGGTATCAGTTTATAGGCAAAAGGGATTCATTTAGTTACTTTAGGTGTCTAATTGCTAGTTTAATTAGTTCGGCACAATACTTTGGGTCATAGGGTCTAACCCTATGCTGTACTTGTTCTATGTTTTATATCAGGAAGTTTAACTCTGAATTTTATGATGGGATTTTCATTTATGTCCAGTCATTTTTTTTCTCATTTGTAAAACTGGTCCAACTGATACATCCAGTTGTTCAGACCCCAGCATTTGGAACCCGCTTTTGAAAAAAAGGACTGAATCTCAACCTCACCAGTTTGAGGAAAAACATTTTCTTTCCTCATTCACAGATTTTTTTTTTACTATTTTTGTCCCCTGAAACAATGCAATTTATGGTAAGAAATTACAAATTGAATTGTTTATTCATTCCAAGTTCTGTCACCTCAAGTATAACTCCTCTGGACTAGTTTGAGCTTTAAGATGGAGCTCAGGGTCACACTTAGCTTCCTAGCCTCAGTATCTTTCCAGCTGGCTGCTGTTGGTTTTGGCTATATCTCGCATTCTGCTGATCACTGCTGAACCATTGCAATTCGATTGTTGAAGTCTTTTCAAACATGCATTCATTCTTTAATAGTGTTAGGGCATATCCTGGAGTTATGGTATATAGCAAATACTAATTTCAACAGCAGCCAGTCTTCAAACATGGATTGTAGGTTGAATTTAAAAGGCAGCTCTGAACTATAGTCTTCCTGGAGCTGCGTTTTGCGGTTGGTTGTGTTACGTACCCCGTAGCTGGGTTGCCAAACCAGCAGAAATGGACTACTAGTTGGAGTCTGGTTTAACAGAAACTAATAAAGTTTTATTAAAGAAATAGGTAACACAGTACTCTAATCATAAGGATGTAAATGCAACAGGTTAGCAATGATAAAACACACATGTACACAGAATTAGGGTAATAGGAATCAACCAAGCTCTATCGCAGTCTAGGAGTAAAATGATCAGTCTCAAGTGACACAGTGTTCAGTTCAGCTTAGTACAGTTCACAGTAATCACTGTTGGGCCGTTGGAGAGAGAGAGAGAGAGAAATGCAAATTTTGATTCAAGCAGACCTTTGATGTTCTTCGCAGTTGGCTTTCGGGAGGACTCTTTTATGTCTTCTATCCCGCTGTGGTCACCGACTGTGACCATTCCAGATACGACCGTTCTTCAGCAGTGAACCAGGCACCCAGGCAAGGGCAGACACACACACCAGGTTCCCGCCGATCGTACCTTTGCACCCTGTCAGTCTATGGCCGGTTCCCTCAAACCAGACTCCAAACTCTCACCAACTTGTGGGGGCACACCGCTCTTCCAGGGTCTCGTTATCTCGTGATCTCGTGGTGTGTGTCGTGCCTTAGCGAACCTGTTCTTTTTATCCCCCTGCTGGGGTATCGCCTGTCCATCAAACTTCAAACAGTTCAGGTTCAAAGCAACCAGTCTGTCAATACTCTGAATTGTGTCTCTTTTCGTTATCTCTCTCCTCTATCATTAACATTTTGAACGTTCCTCCATTTGTCTCCCTTATCTCTCTCATCAGCATCAATCGTCTGATAACTTGGTTTGTCGTCACAGTTACAAACAAGGAACCACTCCATTTGATCGCAGAAGCCTACATATGCATGAATGTGGTCTAGAGTCAGTGGGAATTAACATTCATTTTGGGTGTCTGGAGTGTGGGAGTAAAGATGGACATGTTTGAAAATTATATGTAATTCAAAGGAAACACTGTAGATACATGGTAACTATAGAACTGTCGTGCTGTTACATTTGATCTTTAGCATATAAAACTGTCACGTAGTTTTGGGTCAGGCAGGCCTCTTCTTCCAAGATTGTCTCAAATATGATGCCTGCTGCTTGTTTTGCTGAATAAAGACTTCAATATCCACCAGCCTCAGTGTCTCTCTGGTGACTTTGTTCACAGTCACAACAGTGGCATAAAATCATTGTGACATAGAGAATGGAAGCAGGCTCTTTAGTCTACCATATCTACTCTGACCATAATCCGACATTCATCCCATTCTCATCAACTCCAACCATCCATCCTACCACTTGCTTATGGACTGCGGCAAGTTACACAGGACAATTAACTGGTCCACTTGTATGTCTTTGGGACTGGGGGGGGTGGCGGGGGAGAAGGTAGAACGTACAGGGGAATCAGAATCAGAATCAGGTTTAACATCACCGGCATATGTCGTGAAAATTGTTAACTTAGTGGTAGCAGTACAATGCAATATATGATAAATGTAGAAAAGAAACTGTGAATTACTGACTGTACTAAATAGTTAAATTAAATATGTAGTGCAAAAACAGAAATTGAAGAAAAAAGTAGTGAGGTACTTAGTATTCATGGGTTCAATTTTGATTTAGAAATCAGATGGCAAAGGAGAAGAAACTGCTTCTGAACGATTGAGTGTGTGCCTTCAGGCTTCTGTACCATCTGATGGTAAGTGAGAAGAGGGCATGTCCTGGGTGATGGGGGGTCCTTAATGATTGACACTGCCTTTTTGAGGTATTGCTCTTTGAAGATGTCTTAGATACTATGGAAGCTAGTACCCATAATGGGGCTGACTAATTTTACAACTCTCTCTAGTTTGCTTTGATCCTGTACAATAGATCCACCCCCCCCCCATCCCAGATGGTAATGCTGCCAGTCAAAATGCTCTCCACAGTACATCCGTAGAAATTTTCAAGTGTTTTACGTGACATACCCAATCTTCTCAGACTCCTAATGAAATATAGCCACTGTTTTGCTTTCTTTATAGCTATATCTATATGGCCAGGTTCAGTCCTCAGATATATTGACACCCAGGAACTTGAAAATGCACTCTCTCTCAACTTCTGATCCCTCTAGGAGGACTGATGTGTGTTCCCTTGTCTTACCCTTTCTGAAGTCTACAGTCAGCTCTTTGGTCTTACTGATGTTGAGTGCCAGGTTGTTGCTGCAACAACAATCAACTACTGGTATATCTCGCTCCTGCAAGCCCTCCCATCACCATCTGAAATCCCACCAACGATGGATGTGTCATCAGCAAATTTATAGATGGCATTTGAGCTGTGCCTAGCCACACAGTCATGTATGTAATTAGAATAGAACAGTGGACCAAGCACACACCCTGAGGTGCGCCAGTGTTGATTGCCAGCGAGGTGGAGATATTATTACCAATCCACACAGATTGTGGTCTTTTGGTCAGGAAGTTGAAGATCCAGTTGCCGAGTGAGACACAAGATTCTCACTGCTGTACAATCTGCTGCAGGTTAATCCAATATAAATTTCACTGCTCTGCCTTCTCTTTCTGCAAGTCTTGAACATCAATACTTTCTAACAAAAGTGGCAAAAGTAATCTCTGTCAGTCCTATTGCAATGAGGCCACACTTGGGTTGGAGGAGCAACACCTTATATTCCATCTAGGTAGCCTCCAACCTGATGGCATGAACTTCAATTTCTCAAACTTCCAGCAATGCCTCCCCCTTCACCATTACCATTTCCCTCTTTCACCTTACCTCTTTTACCTGCCCATCACCTCCCTCTAATAATCTGCCCCTTCTATAACCTTCAGTCCTCTCCTATCTTATTCCCCTTTTCCAGCCATTTATCTCTTTCACCAATTGTTTTCCGAGCTCTTTACTTCACCCCTCCTCCTCTCCTGGTTTCACCTATCACTTACTACCTTATATTTCTTCCTCCCTCCCCCGCTCCACTTTCTTATTCTGACTTCTAATCTCTTTTTTTCAGTCCTGATGAAGGGTTTCAGCCCAAAACGTCGACTGCTTACATGTTTCCATAAATGCTACCTGTCCTGCTGAGGTCCTCCAGCATTCTGTGTGTATTTCTTGGGGAAAGTAACTGCTTTTGAGCCCGGTGTCCTGCCTTGGATGCTGTGTAGCCTCTCGCTGTTGGAAGTGAGACAAACAGTCTGTAAGCAAAGTAGGGAATCCTTCATGATATTTCTGGCATCTTTCTGTATATAATTTCCCTGATGGCAAATAGGCCGCTGCTGGAGCAGAGTCCCTCATTTGTTCATGAGAAGACAAATAAATTTGATGGGAAGCACGATTTCAGATGAAGTTCCCAATCCTTATGATGTTCTCATTCAAGTATTAAGTATGCAGAAATATCTCAAGGCAGATGTCAAACAAAAGAACTTCTGGACTTCAACTATAATCTCAGTCGAATGCTATTGCTTTTATTGTACATTAACTGACAAATAAACAGAATGAAATCTGCAGAAGGACTTAGACAGATTAGGAGAATGGAAATAGCAGTGGCAAGTGGAATATCATGTAGGAAAGTGTATGGTAATGCACTTTGGTAGAAGGAATGAAGGCGTACTATAGGTAATTTTCTAAATGGGGACGAAATTCAAAAATCAGAGGTGCAAAAGGTCTTGGTATCCTTGTGCAGAACTCCCTAAAGGTTAATTTGCAGGTTGATCCAGAAGGCAAAAGCAATGTAAGCATCTATTTAAAGAGGACTAGAATATAAAAGCAAGGATATATTGCTGAGGCTTCATATGGCATTGGTCAGATCACACTTGAAGTATTGTGAGCAGTTTTGGGTACTCATCTAAGAAAAGATGTGCTGGCATTGGAGAGTCCAGAGGAGGTTCACGAGAATGATTCAAGGAATGAAAGGGTTAATGTATCAGGAGAATTTAATGGCTCCAGATCTGTAATTGTTGGAGTTTAGAAAAATGAGGAGGGATCTCATTGAAAATTATCGAACATTGAAAGCTCTAGACAAAATGAACATGAAGAGCAACACACATCAAAGTTGCTGGTGAACGCAGCAGGCCAAGCAGCATCTATAGGAAGAGGTGCAGTTGACGTTTCAGGCCGAGACCCTTCGTCAGGACTAACTGAAGGAAGAGTGAGTAAGGGATTTGAAAGTTGGAGGGGGAGGGGGAGATCCAAAATGACAGGAGAAGACAGGAGGGGGAGGGATAGAGCCAAGAGCTGGACAGGTGATAGGCAAAAGGGGATACGAGAGGATCATGGGACAGGAGGTCCGGGAAGAAAGACAAGGGGGGGGTGGACCCAGAGGATGGGCAAGAGGTATATTCAGAGGGATAGAGGGAGAAAAAGGAGAGTAAGAGAAAGAATGTGTGCATAAAAATAAGTAACAGATGGGGTACGAGGGGGAGGTGGGGCCTTAGCGGAAGTTAGAGAAGTCGATGTTCTTGCCATCAGGTTGGAGGCTACCCAGACGGAATATAAGGTGTTGTTCCTCCAACCTGAGTGTGGCTTCATCTCCACAGTAGAGGAGGCCATGGACAGACATGTCAGAATGGGAATGGGATGTGGAATTAAAATGTGTGGCCACTGGGAGATCCTGCTTTCTCTGGCGGACAGAGCGTAGATGTTCAGCAAAGCAGTCTCCCAGTCTGCGTCGGGTCTCACCAATATATAAAAGGCCACATGGGGAGCACCGGACGCAGTATATCACCCCAGTCGACTCACAGGTGAAGTGATGCCTCACCTGGAAGGACTGTTTAGGGCCCGGAATGGTGGTAAGGGAGGAAGTGTAAGGGCATGTGTAGCACTTGTTCCGCTTACACGGATAAGTGCCAGGAGGGAGATCAGTGGGGAGGGATGGGGGGGATGAATGGACAAGGGAGTTGTGTAGGGAGCGATCCCTGCGGAATGCGGGCGGGGGGGGAGATGTGCTTAGTGGTGGGATCCCGTTGGAGGTGGCGGAAGTTACAGAGAATAATATGTTGGACCCGGAGGCTTCTGGGGTGGTAGGTGAGGACCAGGGGAACCCTATTCCTAGTGGAGTGGCGGGAGGATGGAGTGAGAGCAGATGTACATGAAATGGGGGAGATGCGTTTAAGAGCAGAGTTGATAGTGGAGGAAGGGAAGCCCCTTTCTTTAAAAAAGGAAGACATCTCCCTCGTCCGAGAATGAAAAGCCTCATCCTGGGAGCAGATGCGGCGGAGACGGAGGAATTGCGAGAAGGGGATGGCGTTTTTGCAAGAGACAGGGTGAGAAGAGGAATAGTCCAGATAGCTGTGAGAGTCAGTAGGCTTATAGTAGACATCAGTGGATAAGCTGTCTCCAGAGACAGAGACAGAAAGATCTAGAAAGGGGAGGGAGGTGTCGGAAATGGACCAGGTAAACTTGAGGGCAGGGTGAAAGTTGGAGGCAAAGTTAATAAAGTCAACGAGTTCTGCATGCGTGCAGGAAGCAGCGCCAATGCAGTCGTAGATGTAGCGAAGGAAAAGTGGGGGACAGATACCAGAATAGGCACGGAACATAGATTGTTCCACAAACCCAACAAAAAGGCAGGCATAGCTAGGACCCATACGGGTGCACATAGCTACACCTTTAGTTTGGAGGAAGTGGGAAGAGCCAAAGGAGGAATTATTAAGAGTAAGGACTAATTCCGCTAGACGGAGCAGAGTGGTGGTAGAGGGGAACTGATTAGGTCTGGAAATCTGATTAGCCTCCAACCTGATGGCATGAACATCAACTTCTCTAACTTCTGCTAAGGCCCCACCTCCCCCTCGTACCCCATCTGTTACTTATTTTTATGCACACATTCCTTCTCTCACTCTCCTTTTTCTCCTTCTGTCCCTCTGAATATACCTCTTGCCCATCCTCTGGGTCCCCCCCCCCTTGTCTTTCTTCCCGGACCTCCTGTCCCATGATCCTCTCGTATCCCCTTTTGCCTATCACCTGTCCAGCTCTTGGCTCTATCCCTCCTCCTCCTGTCTTCTCCTATCATTTTGGATCTCCCCCTCCCCCTCCAACTTTCAAATCCCTTACTCACTCTTCCTTCAGTTAGTCCTGACGAAGGGTCTCGGCCTGAAACGTTGACTGCACCTCTTCCTACAGATGCTGCCTGGCCTGCTGCGTTCACCAGCAACTTTGATGTGTGTTGCTTGAATTTCCAGCATCTGCAGAATTCCTGTTGTTTATGAACATGAAGAGGATGTTTTATATTGTGGGAGAGTCTAGGACCAAAAGGCACAGCCTTAAAAAGGAGGGACATCACTTTAGAACAGAGATGAGGAGTAATTTCTCTGACCAGAGGGTAGTGCATCTGTGGAATTCATTGCCACAGATATCTGTGGCGGCCATTGGGTATATTTAAAGGGGAGGTTGATAGGTTCTTGATTAATAAGGGTGTCAAAAGCTACAGGAAGAAGGCAGGAGAGTGGGGTTGAGAGGGATAATAAATCAGCCATGATGAAATGTTGGAGAAGACCTGAAGGGCCGAATAAGCTAATTCTGCTCCTATGTCTTATGGTTTAAACCATAACAAAATTTTGCTTGTAGAAAATTGGTGTGGGGTATCAACAAAATGTCTTTTGGACATGAGGCAGGATATAGAACCAGGTCAGAAACAATTTTGCACCACATCAACAGGTTTATGTTTTTTGTAGAGGATTGCGGCATATCTGTACCACTGTAAAATTAAACCAAATAAAGAATCAAGGCAATTGTCACTTGTTTTTGTGATTCTGGTCTTGCAGAAAGGAATGTGCTAACCCTGAGGATGTTATAGAATAGAAAATCATCTTCAAAGAAAGACTTTAACTTATAGTAAAAGTAAAACAGGGTCAGAGATGCTTTTCTGCTAACTGCTAGATCATCTCTGAAAAAATCTGCTGCTAGTGGATGAATTTCAACAAAAGAATTTCAACATACAATATAGCAGATACAGGGACAGATCCATACCCTTAATTTCTCCCATTTGCCTATGGAATCTCCAGAAAACCAGGCTGATTTAAATATCAGAAAATAACTAGCCACAAGTGACTTTTCGATAACCTTCAACCATGTTCTTTTCTAAAAGTCCCTCTATTTAAGCACGTCAAAAGTTTATTTGTTGTAAAAGCATTCTGCATTTAACTACTGTCTTGGCTGTTGAAGATAGATCGTTACATTCCTGATAATATTGTTTTAAATTCAGTTTGTTATGCTTTGATGGTTGAATACTTTGCTTGATTCTTCCACAGAGGGGAAGATATAATGTGGCCTGTCAATTTAAGTTATGGATAGATAGAAAGGAGCAAAGAACAAGATAGTGTATAGGTAATTTCTGTAAGTCCCATTGAAGCCATATACTGTATTGCATTTGACAAAAAAAAAAGAAAAAAATATATAAATATATTTAATCATCAAATAGCATAACATCTGAGGGAAAATATTATATTTATAAATAATAGGTTAAGAAAAACAATGTGGAGAATTTTAATGATCAGGAATTTTCTTGTCCTTATTAGTAGAAAGAGTGAAAAGATTCCTAAGCCAATTTGCAGCATCCGCTCATCCGTGTGTTTTTTTTAAACAGCTAAATTGAATGTTATTGAATTTTTGCATCACTTTATAGGTTGCACTGCTCTGTTTAAGGACAAAATATCGATGAAAGTCCTGAGGCAAAATGTGCGGTGACTGGGGACAGAAATCATGCTCTGACCAGAAACAAATTCAATTGATTATAACGTGAAAACTGTCTTCCCTTTACGGAAGAGGAGATGCTTTTCTTCCTTGTTTCCTAAAGGTGCTGTGTCTTTGGTCCATCATAGTGGAATGCACAAGGTTATGCTTTATACTTTAAGCAACAATATATTTGTCATCTGTTACTTAGACAAGGAATATTTGGCTTTGAATACTTTGGGGCGATACAGTAATGTAGTGGTTAGCACAAAGTTTTACAAGTCAGGTGACCCAGGTTCAATTTCCGAAAACAGTTTGTACATTCTCCCCGTGACCACGTGAGTTTCCTCTGGGTGCTCCAGCTTCCTCCTACAGTCCAAGACATACAGATTCATAGGTTAATTGGTCACTGTAAATTGTCCCTTGATTAGGCTAAGATTAAATAGCGGGATTGCTGTGTGGCTCTGGGCCAGAAAGCTTATTCTGTGCTGAATCTCAATAAATAAATAATACTATGAATATACAGAATCTATAGTCCTCCAAGTTCAGTGGAAAAGTTGGGTTCCCTCATAACCCCATTTCCAGCTTTGAACTAGTATACTAATGAACCTCTAATAACTTAATCAGATTGCCTAAAACAGCTAGGGATACAACAGCAGGTGAAATATAATCATCTCCCTTACCTAGATTTTTAATTATAACTGGAAGGGATATTTTAATTTGAAAAGTTGACATTTTAGGCCAAGTTATGTTTGTGTGGAGAACATTACCAAAGAAATGGATGCATTAGACTTATGGTCACTGCAGTATTAAGGAAGAAATTGGTTTGGATGGCTAATTATAGTGTAAAAGGTTGGATCTGCACAGCATTTGGGATAAAATGTGCCATAAAATGTAATATAAAATATTAACATGAGTTTTGTTTAGAATATAAGAAACAGAAGCAGGTATACACTATTCAGCCCTGATGCCTGCTCCGTCGTTTAGTAAGATGATAGATAATTATTTACCTCAATGCTACCTTCCTACACAAACCTCACAGCTCTTGAACTCCTTAAAATCAAAACAAAAATCTGCTCCTAACTTGGATATGCTCAGTGACGAAGGCTCCATTGTCGAGGTAGATTTACAAAATTGAGTACCACTGCCCTGGTGAAGAAACTTTCCTCATCTCATTCCAGCTTGGTTAGCCCTTATTTTGAGACTGAGAACGCTGTTCTGTACAGCTCACAAAGGAAAATAATATCACTGCATCCAAAGACATTGTATACGTTTCAGTGACATTACCTCTCTTTCTATAACCTATATAACTTTGTAGTCAATCTTCTTAAACTCTCCTCAAAAGACATTTCCATCTCAATCCCCCATTGCTGGTTACAGCCAGTGAACCTTCATTGCACTCTCCTCCTGTCACAAGAAAGGAAGACCAGACCTGCATATTTTATTTCAGGTTGGTTTCGCAAGTATCCTGTATAATTCAATTAAGATGTATTTACATTGGTGTCCTAGTCCTCTTGCATTAAGTTCAATCATGCCATGTCTTCCTAATTGGATACTGTACATACAATTTACTTTTCTGTGATTCCTGTACAAGACCATTCAGGTCTCTCTGAATAGCAATTTTACTCCCCTCGCACCCCGTTTAAATATACACTGTTTTACAAATTTTTCATGCAAAATGGATGACTCTAATTCTTTCCACATTGTTTTCCATCTGCCATGTTCTTATCCATTTACTTATACTGTCTATATCCCCCATCGCCCCCACTGAAACCCACCTATATTCTCATCACAGTTCAGATTACCACAGAGCTTTGTACCATTAGGGTTAATGCAATGGACTGAGCGTTTTCACATCCAGATTTCTAAAATCTATCTCACAGAAAATTCAGTTCCATTATAGCAAACACAGACTGAATGATCATAACTTTAGTTAGTCCTGACGAAGGGTCTCGGCCTGAAACGTCGACTGCGCCTCTTCCTATAGATGCTGCTTGGCCTGCTGCGTTCACCAGCAACTTTGATGTATGTTGGTTGATCATAACTTTAAACTTCGTTTCTAATTGAATAAGATGGGCCAATTACCTTATTTGACCTCAGTGCCACACTGCTTTGCCCTCATGTTTTGAGCAGGCATGCAAACCACCCATAGACAGGATAGCTACTACTTGTACCCTATATTCAGCAGAAGCCAGGTGGTGACATCAGGACATGATGTGAGATAAAGATCTGAGCAGATGGAGTTGGTTAGAGGGGATAGTGGTTACTGGTTGGGGAGCAATGGGCAGAAAGTGTTTAGAACATACTACAGCACACTACAGGCCGTTCAGCCCACAATGTTGTGCTGACCATGTAACTTACTCTAGAAGCTGCCTAGAATTTCCCTACTACATAACCCTCTATTTTTCTAAGCTCCATGTACCTATCTAAACGTCTCCTGAAATACCCTATTGTATCCGCCTCTACCACCTCGCTGGCAATGCATTCCACGCACCCACTACTCTCTGTGTGAAAAACTTACCTCTGACATCCCCTTTGTATCTACTTCCAGCACTTTAAATCTATGCCCCTTGCGTTAGCTATTTCAGCCCTGGGAAAAAACCTCTGTCTATCCACATGATCAATGTCTCTCATCATCTCAGACACCTCTAAGTCACCTCTCATCCTCCGTCACTCCAAGGGGAAAAGGCCAAGCTCACTCAACCTATTCTCATAAGGCATGCTCTCCAATCCAGGCAACATCCTGTAAATCTCCTCTGCACTCTCTCTGTAGCATCCATATCCTTCCTGTAATGAGGTGACCAGAACTGAACACAATACTCCAAGTGGGGTCTAACTAAGGTCTTGTATAGCTGTACCATTACCTCATGGCTCTTGAACACAATCCCATGGTTGATGAAGGCCAACACACCATACACCTTCTTAACAACACTGTCAACTTGAGACCAGGTGTCATACAGTATCTGGCACCAGAAGACCCTTAGAAGGTTTAAGTTCCTGGTGGGGTACAAGTGATCTCAGTGAAACTCTGAGCTTCATAAGGACATGCTCATCACCATCATCATGTACCATGTCGTATTGACATGGGCAACACAGTTTTACCCATGACCATGATTGTTCTTAGCAAATTTTTCTACTGAGGTGATCTGTCATCCACTTCTTCTGGGCAGTGTCTTTACAAGATGGGTGGCCCCAGCCATTATCAATACTCTTCAGAGATTATCTTCCTGGCATAAGTGGTCGCATAACCGGGACTTGTGATATGCATCAGCTGCTCATACAACCATCCACCACCTGCTTCCATGGCTTCACGTGACCCTGACTGGGGAGGGTTAATCAGGTGCTGCACCTTATTCAGGGGCGACCTGCAGGCTAGCAGAGGTAAGGAGTGCCTTATACCTCCTTTAGTAGAGACGTATCTCCACCCCGCCATCCAAATTTTCAAAGAAAACTTTCCCTGACCCTTTTCATCACAAATTTCCCATTACCACCCTCAACTCAATCTACATTCGAACCTTATTCCCACTGATCTTTAGGTTCCTTCCCTGGCTGCCTTCTCCTACCTATCACCTACCTATTCAGCTGGTATTCTGTAGAGGCTTTACATAAGGTAGGCTTCTTCAAGAAAATTATCAGAGTCCTATTGAAAGAAGATCTGATCTGCACTAATGTAAGGCTGTTGATACATAAGACTTTTTTCTCTCAGTACAGGTTCTTCACCTGCCC
The DNA here is from genome assembly GCF_963921235.1 of Mobula hypostoma. Classification (NCBI taxonomy): domain Eukaryota; kingdom Metazoa; phylum Chordata; class Chondrichthyes; order Myliobatiformes; family Myliobatidae; genus Mobula; species Mobula hypostoma. The sequence goes on along the minus strand of NC_086101.1, from coordinate 82,240,929 downwards.
TTCATTTTTGCCTGGCGTCTTCTCTTTCTGCTTACAATTGGAGTTATTTTTCTGCCTTTCAAGACAAGCTGATTTTCCCAATCACTTCATTGTTTTGACTGTCCTCCCTTACACTGTATTCAATCAGTGGACTGCAGGAGTAAAAGCTCCCTTGTTTAATTTACTCTCTGTCGTTCAGTCTCATCGCTCTCAATATAACATATTGCACAGCACAGACTCCAGTCATTAATGTTTACACAATGTCACTCTTGCAGACACTTAGCTCAATCCTTCTCAATATAACATAAAGGCTCGACTTGCTAAAGCTCACTTGCTGTCAGTGTCTACACTTCATTTTGATTTTTTGTCTCAGTGGACTTCATTGCGGAGCTTTAGGTTGTTATTTAGGATCATGAGATGATATGCGTACCTGCCAGCCAACCTTCAGCATCGGCCTATCAGATGACAATATAACTCTCTCACAATTATAATGATAGACCACATTTTTTTTAACAAAAGCATTATTGTGCACAATAAGGCAGCAATGATGGCCAAAGATTCATTTATATTTTTAATTTCGAGTTACAGTACAGTAACGGGCCTTTCAGCCCAACGAGCCTACACAGCCCAGTTACAGCCACGTGACTAATTAACCAACTAGCACATACACCTTTGGACTGTGGGAGGAAACTGGAGCATCTGGAGGAAACCCATGTAGGACATTTTCAAGGAGCAGTGTCTCGAAATGACAGCGTCCATCATTAAGGACCCGTGTCATCCAGGACATGCCCTCTTCTCACTGCTACCATCAGGAAGGAGGTACAGAAGCCTGAAGGCACACACTCAGTGATTCAGGAACAGCTTCTTCCCTTCTGCCATCGGATTTCATGAACACTACCTTACTAATTTTTTTAATTCTTTCTTTCACATACCTACTGTACTTCACAAATTGTCCTCTCTTTTATTACGTATTGCATCGCACTGCTGCCGCAAAGTTAACAGATTTCCCAACATGTGCCACTGATATTATATCTGATTCTGATTCAATCACAGGTAGAATGTACAAACCCCTCAGACGATGGTGGGAAATGAAACCAGGTCACTGGTGCTGTAGCTAACCATGCCACTCCATCAGTTCATTAAGCTGGTGATTTTAAAGAAAGTAGCTCTTTAAAGTAATACAGAGCAAGACATGGTCAATTTGGAAAGGTTGTTCTTAGTTCTTCATCATGAGCCCGTTTGACTTCCCTGAACTACTTTTCAGCAAACCAGCAACTTCTTTCATTTCTCTTCTACCCAGTGTCATCAATAGAAAGCAACCTATGTATAACATGTGCTTAAATTAACAACTTAAATTCATTTGCATCATCACAGAAAATAACACTAATGCCCTACAGATAAACAACAAACCTTCAAGAGCCTTTCGTTGGCTAGGAAGCACTTTGGGACAGTCCAAAACAGAAGTGAGAGATACTATAGAAATAACAACTTCTAATAAGATAAACTGATGAAATAGTAAATGGATTTGTTCAAAAAATATAAAATTTTTGCCTTCCCTGTGCCGATGGCGGCGTGACGCAGAGCACGCGGCCATTCCGAATGATATTGTATGTGTTAACTAGGGGGCCGTGCACAATCCGGATTTGATGGAGACAGACGTGAGAAGCACGGAGGAACACCTGCAGAAACTTCTGAAATGCCCGTTTCGCTGCCGCTGCTACTGTGCGATCGAGAATCTCCGGAGGGGAAGGCCTCAAATCCTCGGCTTTACCTATTGCCTGTTGCCGGGGCTGGGGTTGAAGCACTCGGCAGAGATGGTGCTCGGTGCTTGGTGTTGGAGAGCTGGTCGGAGGCTTGGAGTTTTCGGACGGACTCTGAGTCAGACTGTGGTCGGATGCTTCCAGGATGCTGCATCAGCAAGTTTGCGGCGCTGGAGGTTCACCGTCTGCGTAAGGTGATGGGACTTTCGAGAGACTTTGTGACTTTTTACCATGCCATGGTCAGTTCTTTATCAAATTACGGTATTGCTTTGCACTGTTTTAACTATATGTTATAATTATATGGTTTTTGTCAGTTCTTCTGTCGGTTTGTCATGTGTTTCTGAGATATCATTCTGGAGAAACATTGTATCATTTCTTAATGCATGCATTACTAAATGACAATGAAAGTGGACTATGTATCCTCATAATCTAATCTAATCTAAATGCCTTCCTATAGATGTTTCCATATCTTAGAGGAACTGCCTTTTGAAATTACTTATTTGCTGTCACTTCATTCATGCCTACATCTCTGATCTTTTTCCATCTTTGCAATTAACTGAGGAAGCACATTCATACATCAGCTGACTACCTGCTAGACATTAACAGGCCTCATAATAATTCTGCCGGCTCCGTCCCCCACCTTCCCTGCCATCAACCTATCCATCTCCTTAACACACATTCTCAAAAGTTACACAGATTGGATTCAAAATTCAGAACTTGCAGCAAAGGAAATGAGCCCACATCAATAAATTGCTTTATTTATTTAGAGATACAGGACAGAACAGGCCCTTCCAGCCGGGTGAGCCACTGTGCCCAGCAACCCACCTATTTAACCCTAGCCTAATCACAGGACAATTTACAATGACCAATTGACCTACTAACCACACACAATGCTACAGTGCCTGGTTAAAGTATTCAGCTCTCAACTCTCTGTTCACATAACTGAGTATTACAAACAGAATTTTGATCAATTCAATTGAGAATTTTTATTTGTGAATCACATGCTCATTTTTTTTAACAGTAGAGGCCAAGAAACAAGGAAAATTGTAAAGCATGAAGAACTAAAAATTCAAAAATTTAAATGTCAACCATTCAAAAGTATTCATCCCTTTGCTCTGTACTTAGTAGAATCATCTCTTGCAGCTATTGGAGCCAGTAGTCTTTTGGATAAGTCTCTATTAGCTTTGCACAATGTGTTAGAACAAGATTTAACCATTCTTCCTTGCAAAATTGCTCAAGCTGTGCTAGGTTAGTTGGGGAATAATGGTGGACAGCGACTTGAGATCTTGCCAGAGATGACTGATTGGGTTAAAGTCAGGACTTTATTTGAAGCCACTCCACGGTTGCTCTGATAGTCTGCTTTGGTTAATTATCCTGCTGAAAGATGAACTTCCTCCCCAGATTAAGCTTTCCGGAAAAGGCTTTTAGGTTTTTATCCCGGATCTGTCTGTATTTAGCAACATTCATCTTCCCATCATCTCCGACCAGATTTCCAGGCCTTGCTGCTGAAAAGCATACCCATAGCATGATGCTACCTCCACCATACTTTACAGAAGTAATGATGTTACCTGGCTGATGCACAGTATTAGACTTATGCCCCGTGTATCACTTCGTATTGAGGCCAGAAAGTTCCAGTTTTGTCTCATCCGACAAGACATTCTTCCGCATGTTTACAATATCTTCTAAGTGACGCTTTGCAAAGTCCTTAAGGGCAAGGATATTTTCTTTTAAGCCAAGGCTTCCTTCCTGCAATATGACTGTGCTTTCATATTTTTCCCTCTTTTTTACAGTGAACTGCATTGAGCTTTGGGGTATGTTCAGTGCCTTTGAGATGGTCTTGTACCCTTCCCCAGGTGAGTCTTTCTCTTTTGTCATCATTTTTGTTTAGTCTGTTGAAAATCTACCATATTGTTGGATCTTACAGAGAGAGTGGGGGATTTATTGTTATGAATTCACTGAAAATAGGCGATGCTCCAATTTTCTACAGCAACAAATCAGGTGAGTTGGGCAGGTAATATATTGCACCTGAGGAAAGTTATGGTAGTAATTACAAAGGACATGAATAGACCATAAGACCATAAGGTATAGGAGAAGAATTACTACATTTGGTCCATTGATCCTGCTCTGTCATTTCATCATGTCTGATCAAATTTTCCATTCATCCTCAATCTTTTGCCTTCACCCAGTCTCCCTTTATGCCCTAACCAATCAGAATCTATCAACCTCTTCCTTAAATATACATAAACACTTGGCCTCCACAGATGCCTGCGGCAAATAATTCCACAGATTCAGTCTCTCTGGCTAAAGAAATTCCCCCTCATCTCCATTCTAAAAGGATGCTCCTCTATTCTGAGGCTGTGTGCTCTGGTCTTAGACCTTCCCACCATAGGAAACATTCTCTCCACATCCATTCTGTCAAGGCATTTCACCATTTGATATGTTTCAATGAGGTCACCCCTCATTCTTCTGAACTCTAGTGAATACAGGCCCAAAGCCATCAAATACTCTTCATATGACAAGCCAATCAATCCTGGAATCATTTTCGTGAAACCCCTTTGAACCCTCTCCAGTTACAGCACATCCTTTCTTAGATAAGGGGCCGAAAACTGCTCACAGTTCTCCAAATGGGGCCTCACCAGTGCATTATAAAGTCTCAATATTACATCCTTGCTTTTATATTCTAGTCTTCTTGAAATTAATGCTAACAATGCATTTGCCTTCCTCACCACAAACTCCACCTGCAAATTAACCTTCGGGGAATCCTGCACAAGGACTCTCAAGTCCCTTTGCAGCTGATTTTTTTTTGTACTTTCTCACCATTTAGAAAATAGTCAACCCTTTAATTTCTTCTACCAAAGTGCATGATCATACACTTCCCGACACAGTATTCCATCTGCCATTTCTTTGCCCATCTCCTAATCTGTTGAAGCCTTACTGTAGCCCCTCTACTCTCCGCCCTTCCACCTATCTTCATATTGTCTGCAAAACTTTTCACCCTCAATTTCAGTTTGTCATTTTTTTGCAAATTATTGACAGGTTTTGGAATTTTTATTTTGATTTGATATGACGCACAATGTTTAGTTAAAAAATTCCTGCTGCAATACATTTTAATTTAGAAATTGAGTCAGTAATTGTGAAAATAGTTGTGCGGGCTGAATATTTTTTCAAGGAGCTGTATATGCCACTCTAATACTGTACTGGTATTGTTAAAGCAACAGATACGTTCAAGGCCTTTTCATTTGAACTTCTGTGATAGTCTTCATTTTTCACCACAAAATCACAGTTTGCTCAGTTTGGAAAAATTTGATTTCAAATTTGGCCCACAGTTCATCTCCAACATTTGTAAACAACAATGATATTTCCTTTTGTTGTGCCTTTCCTCTCAGAGTGGACATTATCTTATATCCATAGACAGATGATGGAAGGGTTTACCAAGTACAAAATACCATGGAATTACAATTATTCAAATGAGTATTTATTTTTGCAATCACTACCCTTCTTCTTGTTCTTTAAATCTTTAAATGTGAAGTCTGGCACCAAGATCCAATAAACCCATTTCATTCATGAGGAGTAATGCAATAAAGCTTTAGTATGTGTTTTCCAGCACCAGCGATGTGAGTTATTGAAAAATATAAACAACAAGCTGTGTCATTTTTGATTTGCTTCATGAAAAGTGATTGTTCTGTTACTTACATTTAATCTTTATGGAATTTCAGAAGGGCACCCCAAAGTATATCTTTAACATGGGATAGACAAAAAAGCTGAAACTGGTAGTGAATTGGAGTATGTGAGTTTATAATTCTATTTTTATATTTTATTTATCTTTATTTAGAAACATAATGCAGATTAGGCCCTTCGAGCCACACTGCCTGGCAACCCCCGATTTAACCCTAGCCTAATGACAGAACGATTTACAATGACCAACTAACCTGTACATCTTTGGACCATGGGAATAAACTGGAGCACCAGAGAAAATCCACGAATTCCACAGGGAGGATGTACAAACTCCTTACAGAGGACGCTGGGACTGAACTCCAAACTCCAACTCTCTGAGTTGCACTAACCGCTGTATGATGCAAATTCGCTTTTAAAATAAATTTTGAAGTATTTATTTTAAATAAATATTTTAAATTTATTTTTAAAGAGAAGTTCAAGTTGTGAAAAATATTATATTGTGATATATAAAATTATAAGATCAATTGAAAGTGTAGATAGCCAAAATAATTTTCTCACGAAAAGGGCATCAAAAAAAAAGGACAAGGGTTTAGGATGAGAGGAAGGATATATGAGAGGAAAGTGTTTTTTTCCCTCAAAGAGCAACTGATATCTGGATCTCAGAGACAGAGGAAGTGGTAGACTTAGATACAAGCACTATACTTGAGACACATTTATCAGGAACTTAAATAGGAAAGGCACAGAAGGATAGAGACCTAATGAGGGCAAATTTAGGATTAGTATAAATGAGCATAAAGAATGGCATGGATGCAAGGGATAGAATGGCCCATTTCTCTGTTGTACAAGACTATGACTCTATGAAGTCAATGATGCTTTCATGAGCTTCTTGAAACTACAAGCTGTATTTAAGTTTGCTGATGACACCTTTGTTGTCCGAATCAAAGCAATTGATGAAACAGCACATAGCAGGGAAATTGAATACCTGGTTGAGTGGTGAAATCACAACAGCCTCTAACTCAGCATCTTCAAAACCAAAAACCTGATCATTGACTACAGGAGGAAGAAGCCTAGATCCATGAGTTAAAGGAATGGAGGTGGACTTTTAAATTCCTTAGTGTTAGCATATAAAAGGATCTGTCCTGGGATTGGAAAGTGCCAGCACAATGGCAGTACAACCACCCCTCTGCTTTCTTTGCAGTTTGCCATGCATTCAGCATGTCACCAAAAACTATGACAAACTTCTATAGATGCACGATTGAAAAGGAAAACTGGAAAACTTGCATATTTAGTTTCTTTTCTTTAGTGCGGCACTCATATATGACGTGGTGGTGTAATGACATATGCCATTCACGAAGTTCTTACATATAATACAGAATGAATTATTTAACAAACAATATATTTCCAATATTATTCAAATAGTATTGAAATAGTAAATGCATTACAGAAACAATGCTTAGGAATGGAAAAGACTACAGATAGTGGTAGATAAGCCCAGGCCATCACAGGCAAAGCCCTTCTCATCACTGAGTACATTCCTATAGAGTGCTGCTGCAAAAAAGAGCATCTATCATCAAAGATATCCCCTGCACCCTGCACCCTCTCCCCTCCCCGCCACCACTCACCACAACTCAGAGCTGATTCTACAACCTACGGAGTCACTTTCAAGGACCTTCACAACTTATGTTCTCAGTATTGCATTTTTATTTGCAGTCTGTTTGATTTTGTACATTGGTTGTTTGTCAGTCTTTGTCTGTTTATGAATAGTTTTTCACAAAAAATCTTCCGTATTTCTTTTTCTTTCCAGTAAATACCTGCGAGATAATAAATCTCAAGGTGGTATATGGAAATATATACATACTTTGATGATAAATCTACTTTGAGCTTTGATGTTAGGTTCCATGGTCGTTAAGTGGTTCATGTTAGAAAAGGAATAGGAAATTCCATGTTTCCACAACTGTGCAAGGACAAGATGGCCTAAGTTTGCAAAACCAGTTTTATTTTGCTGTAGGTTCCTGTGTAATGTTGAATTTTCCTATCCAGTGTTTTGAAGCAAGAAAAGAGTTTGCATCAATTTCCCAGTGGTTATTCTGTATAGAATATTTGCTTTCATTAGTTGTCCAATAGTTTCTTAATCCAAAGACAGTTGTAGATCAAAGATCTCATAAAACCTACGAAGGTGCTCTCTACTTACAGTTGAATTAATTTTATTCACCAATATTACCCTTCAGAACACTGGGCTGCTTCTGTACAATCTTACATCAGTTTGATGACAGGAAGTGATAATTACACTGTGCAGTCAAAAGTATTGCACAGACGTGAAAATTGGACCATGAGCTGAAGACAGAAGGCGGCTGGAGGTGTTTGACTTATGATACTATAGATATATGTTGAAAATTAGTCGGACAAGAAGCATAACTAATGAGGCGTTCTTTAAACTAGGACAAGAAAAGAGAGAAGTGATGAGGCTGATTATATTGAGAAAGATGACCCACTACAAGAAAATGTCTTCTGTAGGTAGCAAAATCATAAGCCTTTTCTTGATGAATGACAGTGTGATGTTATTGCACAGGGGAAATCACAGCCCCATATTTATCACAGTCGTCATATTTTCATCACCATCTTCAACAAGCACTAAGTGCATAAAATCTCATTCTACCATCTTTACCCTGTGGACTGTCATCTCATCTTAACCCATGAATGAGATGATTATCAATTGCATTGTGCAAAGCTTCAGTAGCAAAGTATTTAATCTTCAATTCAAAACAGATTTTCATTCTGTCCCTCAATTATCGAACTGCAGTAAGCAAACAATGCTCATACATGTGAGCATCTGGAAGGTAAATTGTTGCGGATACAATAGGGTTTTTTAAGAGCCTCTTAGATATGCACATGGAGCTTAGATAAATAGAGGGCTATGTGCTGGGGAAATTCTAGGTAGTCTCCAGAGTAGGTTACATGGTCAGCACAACATTATGGGCTGAAGGGCCTGTAATATGCTGTAATTTTCTACGTTCTGTTCTACATTCTAAGTTGGCAGAGTAGCAGACAGTGGAGAAGGTTGTCAAAAGATATCACAGGACATAGATTAGTCATACCTACATGAAAGGAAAGGGCAGACAGAGTTTAAAAAAAGAAGAGGAATGTGCACAGTTAAAGCAAGACCTTTAGCAGCACTGATAAGAAGATGGATCTTGGGCTCCGAGCCCAAAGATCCCTGAATGTGGTAACAGTAAACTATGTTTTCATTTTGTATTGCACCACAAAGAAGAAAATTTGGCACATGCCTTTGCAGACTCCATGAAAGATCATAAAATATAACCATATAACAGTTGCAGCATGGAAACAGGCCAACTTGGCCCTTCTAGTCAGTGCCGAACACTTACTCTCACCTAGTCCCACCAATCTGCACTCAGCCCATAACCCTCCATTCCTTTCCTGTCCATATAAATATAAGAGCAAAATTAGGCTATTTGGCCCAACAAGTCTGCTCTGCTATTCCATCATGGCTGATTTATTATCCCTCTCAACCCCATTCTTTTGCCTTTTCTCCATAACCTTTGATGCCCTTATTCATCCAGAACCTATCAACCTCCTCTTTAAATATATTCAATGACATGGTCTCTACAGTCATCTGTGGGAACTAATTCAACAGATCCACTACCCTCTGTCTAAAGAAAATCCTCCTCACCTCTGTTCCAAATGGATTTCTTTCTATTCTGAGGCTGTGCCCTCTAATCCTGGACTCTCCAACTACAGAAAACATTTTCTCCACATCCATTTTATCTAGGCCTTTCAATATTTGATATGTTTCAGTAGGGTAAATCCTTATTCTTCTCAACTCCAAAGAGTACAGTTCCAAAGACATTAAAATGCTGCTCATGTGTTAACCTGTTCTTTTCGGTGATGATTCTCATGACCCTTCTCTGAACCCTCTCCAATGCCAGAACATCCTTTCTTAGATAAGGGGCCCAAAACAGCTCAAAATACTCCAGACTGGTCACTCTCTCCTGCTCCTTCATCATAGATTGGCAAATATATCCTTTCCAAGTATCTATCCATTATGTCTTTGGAATTTTAAATTTTCAGTCCACTTCTGCCACCTTCCTTAGGCAGTGCATTACAGGTTATAAAATTTACCCTATAAAACAACTTCCTATGTACCTTGTTTTATATTGGCAGTTATCTTAAATGATCACCTCTCTTGCCAGAAATAACAATTTCTCATGTTCCACGTTCCCTGTCAAAAACCCCTCATTATTTGGAGCACATCTATTAATTCCAATCCTTGACTTCTTGAGTTCATTGAATAATATCAGCTTCTCCAAGCTCCCCAGTCGATATTATTCTGGTTACCTTCTAGTCTGCTCTTCGCTTGACTTTTCTCATCAATTGTCTGATGCAAACCTGACCCACAAGTTGTATGAATACGGAGTGAATTTGGAATAATTATGCATAATACCAGTGCAATCTATCAGATATTTGCACTTTTCTTGCTTTATTTCTGAAGTGTCAAAATATCCAAAAAATGAAGAAATCCAAAGCCAATGATTCTAATGCTAGTTAAGTGAATTTTTTTTAATGAACTGCCAAGATGACCAAGTGTGATACAACGGGTATGATATAGAAAGACAGCACAACTGAAGACTAATTATGTGGGGGCGATTCATATTATTTGACACTTGCCAATTTTTATGGAGAGTTCTTGCTTTCATCATGCCAAGAGGGATGGCAGTGCTATGGGATGTAATGCTTTCTGTTAATATTGACATTCAAGTGCTGGAGGCTTTGTGAGGAAGAGTCTTACAGATCATTCTGAAGTTATGACATTATGGCTAACATAATCATGGATTAATTAAGAACCTGTCTTCAGAAAATAAAACCTGTACACAATTTAACTTCCAACTGATACTTAGTGGCTAGAGAAACCAAACATTCCGATTCTGTCCCATTGAAAATACATAGCGGAAGACAATAGATGAGTGTTCCCTCTATTAGCACATTGCTAAAGTGCATAGTCTATTTTGTCACTTAACCTTCAACACTAACAAAAAGGACATATCTTATGTACTGTTGGAACAGACACAAGTACTGAAGTTGAATTTGAATTTGAATTTGAATCCTCTCCCCCTCTCTTTCTCTCTCACTCTCCCCTCAGCCCTCTTTAGGATTTTTTCTGCTCACTCCTCTCAAGGAGTGGGCTGGAAAAAGCATGCTATAAAATAACCTGCCTCAAAACCTGCTACTTGATTACTGCTTCCAGAGAAATCACCATATGTGGTCAGAAACAAAGAAACATGACTTTGTGTTGTGTATTTCAGTAATATCCGAGTAATATTGTTTGATTAAGCATTCCTTGTTGCTTACATAATCTGTTATGTATTATATGTAAAACTACATGAATGGCATACATCATTTTGTCACCACATCATATGTGAGTGCCTCACTAACGTAAAAACTAAGCATACAAGTACCTCTGCTCCTGTGATTTCCTTTAGATTAGTTTCTGGAGTTACAAAACAAAACAGTGGTGATGAGTAAGTATTAAAAAGAACCTGAGTCAACCATCTATATGTTGAAGAACAACATGTTTTTCTTTGAAGGGGAGAAAAAAACGTTTGAGTTTAAACAAAATGCACAGCACATATTTTTACTTCGGAAGTGGGAGAAAGAGATGTTTGAGCTAAAGAGGTCAGAAACCATACAAAATTCATGGGTTCATAAATAGTGAGTGCTGGATGACAATAATAATGAATTAAATTAAAACAAAAATGTCTGGCTCATTGGAAAGATAAATGCATTCGATTGCACAATGGATAACTGGATGATGAATACTGAATGAATTGAGCCGTATCTTAAAGAAAATGGAATAGCAGATCAGAAATGAGTGTCAGTTTTGCTGAGTGCATTTGGTGGAAGTGCATACAGTTTTCTTATAAGTTTGTCTGCTCTGACTAAGCCAGCTGATATGAGCTTTGCTGATACCATGAACGTAATGTAGGAACACTTAGAACCAAAACCATTATTTTTCGAGAACACCTTAGATTTCATAAGCAGAAATAAACGACAGCGGAGCACATGTGGCTGAATTGAAGAAATTGTCTGAGCATTATCAGTTCAATAATGGGCTTAATGATGCACTGAACAATAGTTTAGTTTGTAGAATCCTGTAAGAAAGCATTCAAAAATAGTTGCTAACTGAAGCACAACTTACAATTAAAAAGAACAGCTGAAATTGCTGTATCAAAAGAAACAGCATACAGAGACTCGGTAGAGATGTGGGCAGAAATGTAAGTGAATGTGAACAAAATCGCAACATCTCAGTAGAAACCTGCCTGGCTGAACAAATTGTGTTACCATTGTAGCAGGGGCTTGCATACACCAGAATGCAGGCTTAAAAGAGTAACTTTCAGAATGAAACAAGGTAGGGCACATACTTACAGCATATTGGACAGACAAAAATAAATGGACCGCACAGGGAAGAGATAAAGATAAATTATCTGGTTGCCGTTTCAAAAAGAGCACTAATCTGGATGCTGTTGATAAAAAAAAATCTAATAATGATGAGAGTGATACAGGATATAGTAGCCTTGAGATGTACAATGTGAAAACTAACAAGAGACAAGCAATATGGTTTAAACCCAAAGGGAAGAGCAAGATAATTAAAATGGAATGGACACTGGCTCAACGGGTTTCCATCGGTCCACAAAATGAGTTTGAGTAGCATTTCAAAGATACTAAACTGAACCCTGCGGATAAGCAACTAAGAACTTATACTGGAGAAAAAATAACTCCTGTTAGAATAGCATTTGTAAAAGTGAAATATGATAAACAAAAACCACATTGAGCTTGTTTATAGTAAAAAAGAAACAGGAGGGCCAGTATTACAGGGCCGCAATTGGCTGAGGGAACTACAACTTGACTGGAGATCCTCGCACCATTTGTATGCTACATCCCCTGCAATAGGGTCCATTGAAAATGGATTAAGGAAGGTACTGGATGATGCCACAGCAGGGTTCAAGGATGGCATTGGAAAACTTAAACATATCAAGGGTAGAACAGTGTTAAATAAAATTGCCACGCTCAGGTTTTACAAAGCCTGTCTGGTTCCCGATACCATCTGTGGTAAAGTAGCCAGTGAGCTAGATTGCATGGAGGCCAAATGAATTCTGCCCAAGTTTGAGTGGAGCCCGTGAGCAACACCAGTGGTCTCAGTAGCCAAGAAGAGTGTTGTGTCAGGATCTGTGGTCATCTTAATATCACCATCAACCCAGTACTGAAAGTAGATCAAAACCTTCTACCCATGATAGTGGATATTTTTGCAAAATTTTCTGGAGGCAAGCACTTCAGCAAAATGGACTTAACTGAGGTACACATACAGATAGAGATGGAAGAAGAGTCCATAGTGTTTCTCACCATAAACACTCACACAGGGCTTGATTGCTATAACGTTTTTTTTTTGTAGTAGGATCTGTATTCCGGCAGAAAGCTATGGACCATGTGCTGCAAGGCTGCCCAGGCATTCAGTTATACCTGGGGACATCATTGTTACCTGTGAGAATGACAAGGAATATCTACAAAATCTCAAGACAGTGTTAAAAAGATTAGAAGATTATTGGCTCAAGGAACGATGGAACAAGTGTGAATTTCTTAATTCAAGTATCACTTACTGCGGTCACACCATTGACACACAGGTTTTACACAAGTGTACTGAGAAAATTCAAGCAATGGAGGATGCTCCAAGGCCAAAGATGTGTCACAGTTGTAGTTCTTTTTAGGATTTGTTAATTACAGTCTCCTACCAAGCCTGGCAACTGTGCTCCACCCCATGAACTCATTACTACAGATCAGGAAGAAGTGGCAATGGATAAAGGAGCGTGAGGTGGCTTTCAAAAAGGTAAGGGAAATGGTGACGTCAGTCACTGTACTCAGACATTATGATTCAGATCATCCAGTGAAAATTTCCTGTGACACCTCACCTTATGGTATACGTGAAGTCATGTCACATGTTGAGTGATGGAAGTGAATGCCCCATAGTCTATGCATCATGTTCCCTTAACACTGTAAAGAAAAAGATATGCACAGATTGATAAAGAGGCCTTGAGTTTGGTTTGGGGTGTAAAATATTTCAACCAGTACTTGTATGGGAGAGAATTTAGCCTCATGACTGACCATCAATCAGTCGTGTCCATTTTCAGTCCACAGAAGCGTGTTCCATTAACAGCGGCAACTTGTATGCAGAGACAGGTTCTGTTCCTTGCAGGCTACAATTACAGGATCAAATTCAAGAGGATGACTAATCATGGAAATGCTGATGGATTGTACTGCTTACCTGAAAATTTTATAAAAGGGGATACACCCCTTGACGTATTCCCTCTAAATCAAAAGTCTCCTTATTACACCAGAGATGATGCAAAGAAAATCTAGAGAAAAAAAAAACACCACCCTGTCTCAGGTCTACATGGCCACCCAGAATGGCTGGAATGTGCAGCAGAAATTCAAATTTCTCTGTTTTACCCACACTGATATGAACTTGCCTATGATGGGGGTTGCCTTATGAGCGGGATTGAGAGTTGTTGTATCAACTGATCTGAGAACTAAAATGTTGCAGTCATCTAGGCATGGTCAAAATGAAAGTGTTGGCTTGAAGCTTTGCCTGGTGGCCTTGGATAGATCAGCAGATCGAGCAGCTTGCCATACACCGTTCAGGATGCCAACACATCCAGAAGAAAGTTGTCCGGAGCTGTCAGAACCACTTCCTGCAGTCCCAGAGTCAACTCCCACCACTACAACAGAGGAGACCCCAGAACCTGAGATTGTTTCATGTCTCACCTGCCAAACAGAATGACACCCCTTGTCAGGAATGACATTATTTCACAAGAGTAAGAAATCCTCCTCAGTAATTAAATCTTCAGGTCTCAATGTGACAATTTAAAATTTACTCTGCTGAGGATCTCTAAATAGTATGCTGATTGATACAAGTTAAATAGTATGCTGATAGATACAAGTAGATAGTGCAACTAGTAGTCAACCAGAAAGGAAAACTGCAAGAAATGAGGAGATGCCTGACTGACCCAGCTGTTCTTTTTGAAACCATCTGGCAAACGAAGGGCAACTGAAGGAGAAGAGTGATTAGACCTTCTTCTGGAAAGAGAAAACAGTTGACAACCCCAGGATACATGCTGTTGGGTTTGCAATAAACAACTAGATTGTCAGGCAACTCTGAACTTCCCATAGAGATCAGTGAATGCCTTATGGTTCATTAGGTGCTTGCCAACAACTGGATGGCAACACTTGTGCATGCTTATGCACCAACTCTGGACTCACATGAGTATGAAAAAGAGGCCTTCTACTCTTGTCTAGATGTGACACTGTTGAGCATCCCCAGGGAATATAAAATAATTCTCTTGGGGTCAGTTGGACTACAACCTTTGGAAGGGTACCATAGGAAAGGACGGCATTGGCAACATCAACTCAAATGAAGAACCACTTCTCACTATATGTGCTGAGCACAATCTATCATCACAAACACTCTCTTTTAGCAGAAGAGCAGATTCAGGGAATCTTGGTGGCACCGGGATCTAAACAGTGGCATCTCATTGGCCATGTCATAGTCTGAGCTAAAGACGGCTGTGATGTGAATATCACAAGGGCCATGATTGGCACTGATAACAACTGGACAGATCATCACCTGATCCATTCCACCATGTCGATCAGACACATGATAAAGAGGAAGGTTCATTAGAAGAAGACCAGGCCAAGACTAAAACTTGAGAGCCTTCTTGCACAGCCAACAACAGCACCTTCAGACTATGTTTGGGGAATACTCCAACAGGAATATGCAGGTGATATTGAACAATACTGGGGTCTGCTTAAGTTTCCATCCTCAATACCTGCAAAAACATCCTTTAGTACAAGCCCAGAAAATATCAGGATTAGTTTGATGATAATGACATGGAGACACAATAACTTACCTTCAAGAAAGGGAAAGCCTTTTTGCCTGGAAGAAGGACATTGAGAGCAAGGACAAAAGGGAAACTTACTCCAGAGCCAAGGCAAATGTCCAGCACAGGATGAGGCAACTAGAGAATTTTTGGTGGTCTGCAAAAGCCCTGAAATCCAGAAACTGGCAGACTTTGGTGACATGAGAGGCTTCTTCAGTGCCACCAAAGCAGTACATGGTTCAAGGTACTGCAGATTAAAACCCCTGCACTCAAAAGACAGGAAGGACTTACTAAAGGGTCAGAAAGATATCAACGGACCGAGCACTTTCAAGAACTTCTTAACCGTGATAACACAGCTGAACCAAAGGTCACCAACCAAATTCTCCAGACCTGTAAGAAAATAGATACTATGAAAGAGGTCCATGATGCTATCAGGAGCATTAAAAGCATCAAAACCACTGGCCCTGAAGGGATCACAGTAGAGATCCTCAAGGAAGGTGGACCAGTACTCCTGAACAACATACACATCCTGCTCCTGAAGGTTTGGGAAAAGGAACAACAGCCCTTAGAACTCAGGTATGCTCTTACAATGATTATATTCAAGAAGGGAGACAAGCGAAATTCTGGCAATTACAGAGGTATCTCCCTCCTGTCAACAACAGAAGTGCTTGTATGTATCCTTGTCAACCGATTCTTTCCACTAGCTGAAGAAGCACGCCCTGAATGGCAGTGAGGTTTCCACCCATCTAGAGGTACCACAGACATGATGTTCACTGTACCCAATTACAGGAAAATCACTGTGAACAAAGGTAACCTTAGATTTGACAAAGTCATTTGATACAGTAGATCAGGGGTCCTCAACCTTTTTTGCACCGCAGACCAGTTTATTATTGACAATATTCTTGCAGACCGGCCAACCGGGGGGGGGGGGGGGGGTGGTAGGGTTGCCAATGGACAAGAGTAGCAGTGAAATACGTTGTGATTACCCCGAGAAAGACTACCATGACCATGAAGTCCTGCGCGGGCACCTGTGTGCGTATGCGTGTACGTGCTGATTTTTTTTTTCTACAAATCATTTTTAGTGATTCTGTCATGGGGGGGTGTGTTAATCACGATGGAAATATAGGTGATAAGTGGCTAATACACTCAATTTCATTTCTAAAAGGGTTTATCTAATGAATTTAATATTAAACACACAGCGCATATTTTCCTCACATGAATATAGTGATAGGTCAATTATCAGGGGAGGACAGGGGAGCTTGAAGTAAGTATTGAACGAACTTCCAGTAGAAGTGGTAGAGGCAGGTTCGATATTATCATTTAAAGAAAAATTGGATAGGTGTATGGACAGGAAAGGAATGGAGTGTTATGGGCTGAGTGCAGGTCGGTAGGACTAGGTGAAAGTAGCGGCACGGACTAGAAGGGCAGAGATGGCCTGTTTCCGTGCTGTAATTGTTATGTGGTTATATAAGTCACTTATAAGTCAATAGCATCATAACATTTTAAGTAACATTTGATATCAATAGCATCATAACATTTTAAGTAACATTTGGATATTAAACACACAGCACATATTTTCCCCGTATGTACATATAAAATCATTGCAACACACCAATATCGTTGAATCAGTGGGAGCCCTAGGCTTGCTTTCCTGCAACAAGATGGTCCCATCGAGGGGTGATAGGAGACAGCGATACTCGAAGGGGGTTCCTTATGTTCCGTCTATTCCGCAATTTAGTTTTCATTGCATTCATTGCAGAGACATGTTGGAAATGGAAGCAACATTTTCAGTGCTTTCATGGCTATCTCAGGATATTTAGCCTTAACTTTGATCCAGAATGCCGGCAGAGATGTTATGTCAAACATACTTTTCAGCCCGCCGTCATTTGCAAGCTTGAGGAGTTGATCTCCATCCCGCGCTGACGTGGATGATACGCGGGTAATGACCTCACATGCGTAATGACCTCATGTGCGTTCAAGCTCAACAGAGGGCATGACAGGGAATGAGGAAAGGTACAGCTGACTCATATCACCAAACCATATTGTTTCCTTGCGGCCCGGTACCGGTCCGCTGCCCAGTGGTTGGGGACCACTGCAGTAGATGACCAAGCTCTCTGGAGTATACCATCAAGGCATGGCTGTCCTTGCAATTACTGACGAATACCAAGGTCATTCCATGATATCATTTCAGTCACAGTACTCCAGCAACAGTAGCACTGAATCAGAACCCTTCACTGTAAACACAGGATTCAAACAGGATTGTATCATTGCATGCATACTACTTGTCATCTTTATTTCTGCCATCCTTCATCTCATTGGTCAGGACCTCCCACAGGGATTCCCAATCATGTATAGAAGGGACAACAGGGTTTTTAACCTCAACTGGTTCAAGGGCAAGAACAAGGTCAGCACCATCACCATCATGGTGATTCAGTATGGGGATCATACCACCATTGCAGCATTCTCTGAAGAAGACCTCCCATGCATCCTGAATGCCTTTGCTAAGTCCAAAGTCTTGTTTTGTATATTAAAAAGACACTTGTCCTATATCAGCCACTACCCAACCAGCTATTTATCCAGCCCTCTATAAAAGCTGCAGGCCTTGAAAGTGTAGACCATTTTCCCTACCTTGACAGCATTCTCTACTCAAAAGCTGACATCAAATTGGAGATCAACATACACCTGAGTAAAGTTAGTGGAGCCTATGCAAGAATAAGGAAAAGCACCTTTGAAAACTGCAACCTACATCCTCAAACAAAACTTCTGGCCTACAGAAGAAATGATCTGCCTATATTACTGTGTGGAACTGACTCATGGACCACCGACAGAAAGCACCTGAAAGCCTTGAAGCAATATCACCAAAGAGCTTTATGAAAGTTTGTGAGGATCATCTTGATCTAACACCAGCACACTGGAAGAGGCCAGCATCTCCACCATGATAAAGCAACACCAACTCCAAAAGCAAGGTCACATTATCCGGATGCCCAACTCACATCTCCCCAAACAGGTTTTTTAATCCCAATTCAATGAAGGTCAGTGAGCCCTTGGTGGGCAAAGGAAACACCTCAAGGATAAGTTCAAAAATCAGCCTGAAGTATTTCAAAATTACATCTAAAAACTGGGAGGACATTGCACTTAATAGGTATACCTGGAAGAAATCTGTTCAAGAGTGAGCTGCGCTACATGAGAATGATTTCCACTGTGCCACATACATCAAGCATCAGCTGTAAAAGGAGAGAATGAATTACCAAATAGTCCAACCACGAACCACAGTCTCTGCTTACTCTTGTCCACTCTACACCAGAAGATGTGTTTCCCAGAATGGAGTTACAGCCACCTGAGGACCCACCAATAGACAACTCCTCAGGAGAACATCATACTCAACTTGCGTGATCACACTAATATAGATATCTATATCTCCCAGTTACTGCTTCATGTGGCTCAGTTTCAGACATTCATAGCAAGGAACTACCAGGCACATCTTCATTTTCATTTCTCAGATAATTCTTCTTTCACCTCATCGGATTTAAAAGAACCCATGAGGGAAAAGCTGTGAGATGTATTTCTGCTTTATGTTGATGACAAACTAGCCCATGGGAATATTCACCCCTGCCCATCACCCACACAATCATCTCACTGGATAGGTCATGAGATGCCAGTGGAAAACCTTCAATTATAAAAAGCCTGATTATGAAAATACCCTATGTCTGTTTTAGATGCCAGAAAATGAATTATAAAGACAAACTGCAACTCTCTACCAAAATTTGAAAGAATTAAAACTAGTGCCAATGAACTGATTTTCAAACTTCTCGTTCCTATAAATAAAGTGGCTGATTTACTGAAAATCAGCCATTCGGAAAGGAATGTTCTGTAGATGCAGGCATTTTAAACTGCAAGGAAGACCAGGTTAAAATGTAATCGAAAGAAAAGTATTATCATCTTGAAAAGTGTTTAAAAGTAAATTGGATGTTTTTCAGAAGCATGCTGTTTGTTTGAATAAACATTCACCATGACACCTTGGGATTACCCTAAAGTAAAGCTTCTATCATAAGCTGAAGCCATTGACGCCCTCCATTGGACAAAGTCAACCATAGATGTTGTGTCTTAACTGTCTACATGATACACTCGAACCAGCTCAGGATGATATGGAGAGCAAGCTGTTGTCTAAATAGCAGACATCCATTCTCCACGCTGCTGATGAACCCAAAGACCGATACAGTTTGGCACCAGCCACATCACAGGGGTTGCTAGTCAGCATTGAACTCAACATAGGACTACTTTAGGAACTCTAGCTCTGGACTTCACCTCGATGTTTTTCCCTGAATCCTTACCCATGTGTGGGTAGAGCCACAAAGCAGTGACAGATAGAGATTAGAGTTTTCCTTCTCCTAGATGAGCTGGCAATCATAGCTGATGTCACATCTGCCAAAATCATTCAGTAAGCTTTTTTGAATAAGCAAAATTTCCTGTTGCTTACCCTGTGAAATTCTCATTATTTATGGATTTTTCCCAGTTTACCACATGAATCTTGCATTTGTGATTTTTCATTGGATGCATTCCCAACACTCATCACTTTTGATTTGCTGTATCAACTTTGGACTCAACATAAAACTTGGGCCTTATCTGGAACCTTCCTATTTTTGGTTAAGGAGGAAAAGAAACCTTAACAAACACTGTCTTTTCAGTAATATTCCCAATTTAAACAGCTTTAAATTCCAACATCTAATTGTACTTACATTCCTGGTGCTGTCTTGATTGAGCTGATAGGCATAACAATCAAATATGCAATTGTCAATTAAGACATAACCAATCAAATGGGGTGTACTAAATTTGATTCAGGTATTATCCGTTTATTGGCAATTAAGTAGTGGATAGTGCATTCCTAAAAAAAAGCTGTAATCAATTTTCTACTCTTTCCTTTGTTCTTCTCTTTACCTACGTAGAAAGCTTTTATTCAGAAAACTCTAATTATTGTTACATTTACAATTAACCCTTATTTTAGTACTCAAATCGTGACAAACTTTCCTTGTTGTTATGAGGAGAAATGAGAATTTGATTGTTGCAGAAGCTCAAGGTTACTTTGTGGACTTCAGTTTGGCATTTCAGCTCCGTGTAGCCAACAAGGAATAATTGGAAAAGCTTCTTCCCTTCACTCTTCTTCCTCAATTCTATTGCTGGATTTTCTACCTCCTTGGAAATTTGTCTATTTAAAACATAAACACAAGAGTTTAAGCATATGCTGGAAATCCAGAGTAACACACACAAAATGCTGGAGGAACTCAGGGGGTCAGGCACCAACTATGGAGAGGAATAAATGGTAATATTTTGGGCCAAGACACTTCATCAGTGCCTCTGTCCTGATGAAATAGTCTCAGCCTGAAACGTTGACTCTTTATTCCTCTCCACAGATGCTTTCTGATTTTCTGAAATCCTCTAGCATTTTGTGTGTGTTGCTCTCTGTTTAAAACAAATCCCAGTTCTCTTCAAGTAACTCTTTTTCCCTGTAGTGGAAAGGAGTGTAGGCTAATTATCTGCTGCCTTCAAACAGAAGATGATTGAGGCATATGGCAATATGGAGATGTATTCCACATTTTCATCTCTTCTGGCCCCAACCTTACCCATTGTCATGAGTATTTATGAGGCAGTTACTGTATTGGGGGATGAAGATATTTTCATCTGTCTTAGAACTTTTCTGATTTTTCATTCAAAGATTCAAAAGTACATTTATTATCAAAGTTTGTATGCAGTATACATCTCTGAGATTTGTCTTCCCACAGAAAGCCACAGTACAAAGAAGAACCATGCAACCAGTTCAAAGATAAAACATCAACCCCCCTTCCCTTCATGCACAAAAAAAAACAAATCATGTAAATAACACAAAAAAAAGAGCAAAAACAGAGAACATGAAACACAAACTCAAAAGGCATATTCAGTTCTGCTCAGTGTTCATTGTCTGCGGGTCACCCCAATTCAAAATCACCCAAACTAGCAACAAATAAGGAGCAACCAAAAAAATTAGAAACGCATCTTATGTGAGCTAAAGTGCCATAATCCACAAACCTCATATGTTAAACCTTGCTCCGGCACCATCCTCGGACAGCATCGAGGGAGAGAGAGAGAGAGAGCATTCAAATGTAAGGACCTTCTCTTGGGAGCAGTGAGCAAGAGAGAGGGAGACTGTTACACACTGACACATTCCTCCGGCCAGCAGCAATGAGCGAGAGGCTGGTGGATGGCACCGAAAATCAGTTCGCTTCTGCACCCGCCACGATGATCTCAAGCTTCCTCGGCACTTTAATTGGCAAGAGATTGAACTGATCATGAACCTGCATCCTGTCTCCAAACTTCCTGGCCTCCATGCCACATGCTTTACCTGCTGTCTTGAGGAACCCTCTCGGAGGTAGCAAAGCAGCAGAGCCCTGATTGGCCCAAAATCACACCACCAGTATGTAGATAACAGGCTCCAACAGTAGAAGAACCACATATGAAATAAAAGGAAGTCTTCAAAGAAGCGAAAGGAGTTGCTCCGTGACCCATCTTGAGGACGTCTTTGTTCGTAGCTTTGTTCATTGGCGCTGACTTCGAGGTAGTTTGAAAATAAACTAAACCTGGCAATGATGTCTGCTGGACTCAACATATACTGTAGCTAAATGCCACTGTGAGTGTTACTTTTATTTTAAACTTTCAAAGGGTGAAAAGCAGGTGATTTTTGCCCCTTTAATTTTTCCATTTCTCTTGTTCGTAATCCTTCTGATGATTATGAATACTTGAACCTAAGTGTGTGTTGATCAGAAAATAAAGAACTGCTACTCCTGCTACTGTTGTTCTGGTTGACTGTATAACCATATCGAAGAGGACCATAAGGAACTCTAATACATCCACATTTGTGGGTGTAAAGATGTAATCAAGAGAAACACTTAATTATTTTGGACACAAACAGAAGAAATTCTGCAGATGCTAGAAATCCAGAACAACACACACAAAATGCTGGAAGAAATCAACAGGGCAGGCAGCGTTTATGGAGATGAATAAACAGTCGACATTTCAGGCCAAGACCCCTCATCATGACGGAAAATGACGGCGGGGGAAGGAGCCAGAATAAGAAGGTGGTGAGGAGGGGGGTTGGAGGGAAGTACAAACGAGAAAGTGAAAGGTGAAGCCCGATGGGTGGGGAAGGGAGATGAAGTGAGAGGCTAGGAGGTATAGATAGAAAAGGACTGAAGAAGAAGGAATCTGTCAGGAGAGAAAAGTGAGCCATGGGAGAAAGGGAAGGAGGAGAAGCCCCAGGGGGTGGGGATAGGCAGCTGAGAAAAGAAGAGGTAAGAGAGGAGCCTGAGTGGGGAATAGAAGAAGGAAGGACGAGAGGGAGGAATTATCAGAAGTTAGAGAAATTATTGTTTATCCCTCCTGATTGGAGGCAACACAGATGGAATATGAGGTGTTGCTCCTCTGACCTGAGGGTGGCCTCACTGTGGTGGCGAGGAGGTCATGGACTGACGTGCTGGAATGGGAATGGAGATAGGAACTGATATGGTTGATCACCAGTAAGTCCTGCTCGTTGCGGATAGGGAAAAGGTGCTCAACAAAGAGGTCCCCCAATTTATATCGGGTTTTCCCAGTACAAAAGAGTCCACATCAGGAGCATTGGATATAGGAGCCGACCACAACAGACTCAAAGGTGAAGTGCTGCCGCACCTAAAAAGACTGTTTGGGGCCATGAATGTTGGTGAGGGAGGAAGTGAATGGGCAGGTGTAGCACTTCGCCCACTTGTAGGGATAAGTGCCAGAGGGTGATTAGTGGGGAGGTTCAAACGGACAAATGAATCATGGAGGAAGTGATCCCTGTGGAAAGTGGAGTGTGAATAAAGATTATTTTGAATTTACTTTAGCTTCCACTTTTCGCTATTAACAATCAATGACTGCACTATGGTGCTTAAACTTCTTTTCCTATTACATTATCCCTGTGCTGCATTGGATGGATTTGTTCAAGACCATTACTATTCCAGTTTTGAAATGCTTGTGTTAAAATTCAAATGTCAGAATGTTTCTTTGCTATTTCTTAACACTATAATGATTTTTTTCTGTTTTCATGCCTCTACTTTGTTAGGAGTTTGCAAAGATTTGGCATATCATCTAAAACTTTGACAGATTCCTATTGATGTGTGGTGGAGAGTATATTGATTGGTTGCATCACAGCCTGGTATGGAAACAACAATGTCCTTGAATAGAAAATCCTACAAAAAGTAGTGGATATGGCCCAATCCACCATGGGTAAAGACCACCCAGCCATTGAGCACATCTACAAAGAGCATTGTCGCAGGATGGACATTATCATCCATCATCAGGGACTCTCACCACCCTGATCTTCTCGCTGCTGCCATCAGGAAGAAGGCACAGGAGCTTCAGGACTCACACCACCAGGTTTAGGAACAGTTATCACCCCTCAGCCATCAGGTTCTTGAACCAGATGGAACAACTTCACTCAGTTTCACTTGCCCCATCACTGAAATGTCCCCATAATCCATGGGTTCACTTTTAAGGACTCTTCATCTTGAGTTCTCGACATTTATTGCTTATTTATTATTATTATTATTATTATTATTATTATTATTCATTTTTTCTCAACTTATCCTGGTAAAATCTGAGGTAAGGGCATTGCCAAACATGTTCATTCCTCAATTGCTGGGAACTTTCAGACTGTTCTAGTGGTAGTTAGTATTGTGGCTTTCTGAAGATTTACATAGATATTGCTGCAGTTGTCCTAATTGTTTAATGCTATTGTGTGTTGCCTTTGGGATGATACCAGTTGTAGATATTACTATGGGACAATGTTTACCTGTTCATGCTGCAAAGTCTTTCAATTTCCTCTTTTAATTCAGCAGATTTTTGGTGTTTTTCACTTATTGATTTCTGTTAGTTATTTGTGTTTGGAATGACTATATTTATTAAATAAGTTGTTCTTGCTTGCTAATCCTATATTACAGGGGACCCAAACCTTTTTTGCACTGCGGACCGGTTTCATATTGACAGCATTCTTGCGGACTGGCGGACCGGCCGACCAGAGTGCGGGGGGATGTTTGGCAGCGGACAAGACTAGTAGTCAAATACGTTGCGTTTACCCAGAGAAAGACTACAATGACCATGAAGTCTTGCGCGGGCACCAGTACGCATGTGTGACTTGCGCATGCGTGCACGTGCCGATTATTTTTTCTACAAATCGTTTTTGGCTATTCTGGTGGGGTGGGGGTGTTAATCACAACCGTAATATTGGTGATAAGTGGCTAATACAATCAATTTTGTTTCTAAAAGGGTTTATCTGACGAATTTAATATTAAACATACGGTGCATATTTTCCTCGCATGAATATAGCGATTAGTCAATTATCAGGGGAGGACAGGGGAGCTTGAAGTAAGTGTTGAACGAACAAACAGTGGAAGTGGCAGAAGCAGGTTCGATATTATCATTTAAAGAAAAAATAGATAGGTATATGGACAGGAAAGGAATGGAGGGTTATGGGCTGAGTGCAGGTCAGTGGGATGAGGTGAGAGTAGCGTTTGGCACGGACTAGAAGGGCAGAGATGGCCTGTTTCCGTGCTGTAATTGTTATATGGTTATATAAGTCAATAGCATCATAACATTTTAAGTAATGTTTGGATATTAAACACACAGAGCATATTTTCCCCATATGAACATATAAAATTATTGCAACACACCAATATCGCTGAATCAGTGGGAGCCCTGGGCTTGTTTTCCTGCAACAAGATGGTCCCATTGAGGGGTGATGGGAGACAGTGATACTCGAACTGGGTTCCTTATCTCCAGTCTATTCCACAATTTAGTTTTTGTTACATTCATTGCAGAGATATGTTGGAAATGGAAGCAACGTTTTCAGTGCTTCCGTGGGTATCTCAGGATATTTAGCCTTGACTTGGATCCAGAATGCCGGCAGAGATGCTATGTCAAACATACTTTTCAGCCCGCCATCATTTGCAAGCTCAAGGAGTTGATCTTCTTCCCGTGCTGACATGGATGACACGCGGGTAATAACCTCGCGTGCTAAATGACTCAACAGCGGCCGTGACAGGGAATGAGGAAAGGTGCAGCTGACTCATATCGCCAAATCATATCGTTTCCTCGCGGCCCAGCAGCGCATGCTTTGCGGCCCGGTACCGGTCCGCGGCCCGGTGGTTGAGGACCGCTGCTGTATTATTATATCCGGACGATTATTATGGATTGTCCTATCTGTAATAACGAATCAGTCATAATTTAATTTGTGGAATTCTGATTCTATTATTATTATTATCTTTTTTTTCTTGCCTTCTTTTTGTATCTGCACATTTGGTTGCCTTTTGCACACTTGAAGGTGCTGTCTCTTACCAGAGTATAAACCTAATTATGCATTGTTCTTGCATTTACTGAACTGTGTGCTGGGTTGCCCCATTTGGTCAGTAATGCAATTGGTGCCAACCCCACACCCAACCCTACACATGTGTACGAGGATTACTGTGTATGATGTCAGTCGATAGGCCCTGTTTGATAATTTTTCTCCTCCTTAGCCCAGGGACATAAAATGCAATTATATCTTGACTGATATCCAAATAAGATCAGCTAATTCAGCACAGGCCCTGAATCAAACCTATTCCTTCCGATCTGCTTGAGCAGAGATACCTGATCTGTAAAGGGAAACTGTATGATGATTTGCCCACTAAGCCATCCAAAGTACAACCCATTTATTTCCTTCCT
Source organism: Mobula hypostoma (assembly GCF_963921235.1). Taxonomy (NCBI): domain Eukaryota; kingdom Metazoa; phylum Chordata; class Chondrichthyes; order Myliobatiformes; family Myliobatidae; genus Mobula; species Mobula hypostoma. The sequence continues at coordinate 82,214,831 of NC_086101.1, read as the reverse complement.
GCAACTTAAACCTTTAGTGTCTATATTCAATGACTGAAAATAAATACATATGTGTTTTAATAAAATCTCATCAAGGGGTAAGTAACATTATGTTGATTTCTTTCTCAAAGATCTGTTTTTTGTTGAGGTTTATTGAAATGACAGAAAAAAAAACTGAAAATATAAACTTTGGACTCTGATTGGAAATGGAAAGAAATGGAAGTTGCCAGTCAGGGAGATCGGGACTCGATCTGTAGATAAAAACAGAAGATGTTTTCCTTATTTCCATTCTAAAAGGATACCCTTTTATTCTGAGGCTGTGTTCTCTGATGGGAGAGTCGATGATCAGAAGAGACAGCCTTAGAATAGTGGAGTGTCCTTTTAGAATGGAGAGGGGAAGGAAATCTGTTCGGTCAGTGGTGAATTTGTGGAACTTGTTGCCACAGGTGGCTGTGGAGGCCAAGTCTTTATACATAATTAAGGCAGAGGTTGATAGATTCTTGACTGGTTGGGGCATGAAGGGATACAGGGAGAAGGCAGGAGGTTAAGAAATAGATCAGCCACGATGAAATGATGAAGCAGGCTTGACGGGCCAAATGGCCTAATTCTGTTCCTGTGTCTTATGGTCTTAAGTGTGGTAAGCAATTGCGCAGAGAAACTGCAACATGAGGTGGACATTACGGGGGCTAGACTGGTATTCCATTATATAACAAAGAGCACAACAGTGAAATAAGAGCTCATCTTACATCCTGTTTCAGAATCTGCCAACTATCCATAATGGAGATAATAATTAGACAGGTGTTAAATGTGTTGCCAATTTATAATTGCCCTCTTTTCACTAGTCTAAAAGAGCAATTTCAACACAAAATTTTTGAAGTCCTTTTTTTCTGCAAAATTTATTTTGGATGCTTGTCTGAATGAAAGCAGAGTCAACTGGGATATCAGTCTCTTCTTGTGGCAAGATATTTGGAGCAACTGTTTCAATCTTGCATGATACTAAAACATTATTGGGAAATCATCAATAATACATATTGAAATCCAGGAAGACATCCTCATTCGGTAATAATAAGCATGTTGTAGAGTAGCTTTAGTGATGTATTCCCTCATTCCATCATTCATTCAACTGACTTCAATTCACCCTATCTAATTCCTACTTATTTAAAGTGCTGTGATTCTGGACCAGACTGCTCCTGCTTCCTGCTGAAGAGTACTATAGCCATGTGACAAAGACCCATCCAGGAGGTCATGATAACAGAGAATAAATAACATTTCAGATCAACCGCAGATTAAATATAATACCAGGGTAGTCATGGTGGTAGGAAGTAAAACAATATGTATGTATGAGTCCAGTAAAAGCAACGACAGGATGTTTAGAAATTATTTTATCCCTTGTATTTGATTGGATACCTTTAGGTCAATATGCTATAGGTCATTTAAGCCTTGCTTAGCTTATTCAAAGATTCAAGGTACACTTATTATCGAAGTATGTAGAAACATAAAAAATAGGTGCAGGAGTAGGCCATTTGGCCCTTCGAGCCTGCACCGCCATTCAGTATGATCATGGCTGATCATCCAACTCAGAACCCTGTACCAGCCTTCCCTCCATACCCCCTGTTCCCTTTAGCCACAAGGGCCATATCTGTATACAGGATACAACCCAAGATCCATTTGTCCATTCTGAACAGGTGTGTGTTAGTTGCCTATCGTTTCCAACAATGATGTAACCTGTGTGTGAAGAGTTTTATAGTGAAAAAGCCATTGCACTGGAGCCGTTCCACTCTCTTGGCCTCAAAAATCTTAGTCCAATGGTATGAAAAGTCATCACGGCTGGAGGCTTTCTTGGCTTCAGCCAGGACACCTCTTGTGCCTTGTCATGCCCTTTGCTCTCCACAAAGTATTGCAGCACCACCTTCTTGGCTGTTGGATCTTGTAGCTGATCTCATCCGCTCGGCCTGCTGGAATCGGCTTTGCATGCTGAAGTAGGCATGCACCTATCTCACTGGGGTCGGAGGATCCTGGCTACCCTCACCTGGTTTAGCCTGTCCGTCAAAGCAGTGTACTTGGGTGTGTCCACTGTCGCAAGCAAACAGTTACTTGGAGCCACAGGTGGCAGGTGGGGACCAAAGGTGGATGAAATGCCCCTGGGTGGAGCATGACAAGCTCGCCACCAGAGATGCTACCCCTCACTAGACACCCCATACACACTGTACTTTTCTGAGCATCAGCCTGGTGCAGACTTGCTTTATAGCCTTGAAAATACTACACATTGCCTCGTGTTTGCTTTGATTGTGCTCAGGCGCACACTCCCATTGTGGAGCCTGACTTTCACAAAGTAAGACAAGTATCTCAACGTATCTGCCTGATTGCTCCAATAGCTGATGTAAAGTTTGCAAGAAACCACAACTGTGATGTGGAAACAGGGTGTCATCAGTTCCATTCCTATTACTGTTAGGTACGTCATTCTCGTTTTCATGTGAAGAAATTGAATCATTACCAACATTTTTTTTGCATTCCTTTTCAACAGTGTAGAGAGGAAAAAAAAACAAGGAACTTAACTTTCCTAGATAGTCTTTATTTCCTTGTTTATGGCAGGAGCAGCACTTATTAATTGAGCTCATGGTTCCTGAGCCATTGAATGGTCCCTTTGGAGATAAATATATATAGTTTCATCAGATTTTTGTTGAGGCACATGTTCCCACCGTGGGATTCATGGACCCCGTGCTTAATGGTATTGGTCCATGGCATAAAAACGATTAGGAACCCTGTGTTGAGGTCTTGGATATGATAACATGGTTCATTGCTTAACTCAAGTAATCATTTTCATAGCTAAGTATGTTTCCTTGACACCTATGCGATAAGTGAACCATTAACATTCAATTCAGAACTACTTCTTGTTGAAATCCATAAATGCTTGCCACTAAATCCGTATAAGACTCTTGTTTTGTAAGTGTTTACAGTTAGAAGTTATTTCCCTCATTGTCTCTGTTATAATTGATGAGGTAATGGTTATTGAATCAGAAAGAGTTCCGTGAAACCATGTAGGGATTTGCACGGTTGGAGTGGTACTAAAGGATCAGTAGGTACAAGTTACACCAGCTTTGTGTGTTGCAGCATCATGGTGAATATTTTAGGTTATTTTATTTTTATTAGAGATACAGTGCAGAGTAAGTCCTTTTGAATCACCGAGCCATGTCATCCGGCAAACCACCAATTTATCCCCTAGCCTGATCGCAATTTACAATGACCAATTAACTGATTAACTGGTCGGTCTTTGGACCATGGGAAGAAATTGGTGGAAAACCACACGGTCATGGAGAATGTACCAATTTTCCAGAAATGAACTCTGAACTCCAAACTCCAAAGTTCTGAATGGTAATACCATTGGGCTAACCATTGCGCCATCATAAGGACGATGTACTTGATAGCACCAGGAGCCATAGAGTTGGGACTGACTTTAGGAATATCAGTTGACAGCTTGCCTACAGCACATTCTGTTAAGTAGAATACCAGCTCATAGGAAATCTAATAACTAATGGGTGGTGGAGCGGTGATACATCTCTACTGAAGGAAATATTAGGCACTCCTTCCCTCCACTAGCCTGAAATCACCATTGGGCAAAGTGTAGCAGCTGCTTAGCCCCTCACTGAGGGTCACATGAAGCCATGGGGTCAGGTGGTGGGTGGTCATCTGAACAGCTGGTTTATATCACAAATCCTGGTTATCTGGCTACTGACGCCAGGCAGACAATCTCTGATGTGTAATGATAATGGCTGGGGTCAGCCATCTTGTAAAGACACTGCCCAGAAGAAGGAAATGGTAAAGCACTTCTATAGAATTTGCCAAGAACAATCATGGTCATGGAAAGAGAAAAGTGTAAGAACAACAGTGAATCAGATTAAAGGCCATGACTGCCCATGTCAAACAATACAGCACATAATGATGATGATGAATATCATTTTAAAAAAAGTAACTAACTGACAAGGCATCCCATCCAACAGAACGACTTTCAAAATCAAATTGCAACTGTACCATCCCACATAAAAGGATGGATTCACCCAACAGCCAATTCCTCAACCTGTTGTATGTCACAAAGCACCTGGGAAGTGACAGAATTAATATCATTATGACAGGATCCTAGAACGCTAGCAAACAGATGGGCTGAAGCAAACAAATATGGTGATCTGCCACTCTGAGCAAAACAGCTGTCACCTGGTTTACACAATTAGATATGGTGGACGAACTGAAACCTGTGCTATCACCTACAGGCCCTTGAAATGTGCCAGAAGCAAAGAGGGTAAGAACAGCTGTCATCTTCACTGCTGCTGGCAGGGTCGTTTCTACATCAGCTCTCAATCCCTGACTGAGGTCAAGACTGTTTGCGTTAATAACTGCAATCTTTTCAGACACTAGTTGTCAGGTTCGACACAGATAATCAAAGCTGATATGGTCACATGGTCAATGACAACCCAATATTCACTCTTGTTCTGCTTTTCCACTTCAGGATATAAAAAAATTGTTTTTTTTTATTTTGAAGGACATTTCTGTTTCCCTCTCCTGATTGTGGCTGGTGAAATTGTTTATGAAATTCTCACAGGAGATTAAAAGCTGTGTACAAACTGTCTAATAATATCATACAAGTGGTAGAAGCAATTATATTAAGGTGAACATGGACTTTCATAAATGAGCACTAATCTAAATTTCTTATTATACATACACCTTGTATGTATATTGCATACTTGCATATAATAGTCATGTATTTCATACCACATTGAAATAGTCCTAATTCAAAGTCTGAAGTAAATTTATTATTGAAATATATATACATCACCATATGCAATGCTGAGATTAATTTTCATGTAGGCATACTCAATAAATCCATAATAAAAAATAGCCATAATAGAATCACTGAAAGATCACGCCAACGCGAGGGTTCAACCAATGTGTCAAAGACAACAAACAATGCAAATACAAAGAGAAAGAAATAATAATAATAAATAAATAAGCAATAAATATTGAGAACATGAGAAGAAGAGTCCTTGAACATAAGTCCATAGGTTGTGGGAATATTTCAACGATTAGAACATTAGAACATTAGAAAAGGCCATTTGGTCCTGCAAAGTTTGCCAAATTCCTGTTCACACAGTTTGTTGAAATAACTATCGAGTTTAGATTTAAAAGACTTTAATGTACTACTCTCAACTACACAACTATGTAGGTAGTTTATTCCACGTGTCCACAACTCACTGTGTAAAGACATGCTTTCTGATGTTATTCTGAAATCTCCCCTTAACCAGTGTCCATCAGTGGTCCTGTATTCTTGTTGATGAATAATTTTGACGTAGCAGCTGGCATCCACATTACTCATACCCTTAATGATTTTGAACACTTCTATCATATCTCCTCTCATTCTACGTCTACTTAGGCTAAAAAGATTCAGTTCTTTCAATCTTTCTTCATAGCTCATACTCTGCAGATCTGGAATGTGACTTGTTGCCCTTCTCTGAACTCTCCCCAGTGCCTTCACAATATATAGAGATCAGAATTGTACACAGTACTCAAAGTGTGGTCTCACAAGCATATTATACAGCTTAAGCAGAATGGCTCTAGATGAGCACATTTTATAGCCCAATTAGCCTTCTATTAGCCTTCGCAATGTCTTCTGTGCATTGTCTGGACGTTGATCGTGATGAGTCTAACAGGATGCCCAAATCCTTCTCATACAGTGCACTCTCTAACTCAAGAACCACCCCCCCCATTGTAAATTTATATCTAATATTTCTTCTTGCTGTATGTAATATTTTACATTTGCATTGAATTTCATCTGCCATTTATCTGTTCAATCTGGATTTTGTTTAGAACTAACTATATTCATTCTGCTGCATGAATGTTATCATACCATCCCCCTAATTTTGTCATCTACAAACTTTACTAGTTTATTTGTTATGTGCTTATCCAAATTGTTAATGTGAATTAAAAACAGCAGCGGCCCCAAAACCAATCCCTGCAGAATCCCACTTTTAACATCTTCTAGGTGTGAAAATGATCCTCTTACCATGAAATGAAAGTGAGTAAAGTTATCCCTTTGTGTTCAAGACCTTGGTAGTTAAGGGGTAATAGCTATTCCTGAACATTGTGTTGTGAATCTTGAGGCTCCTGTATATTCTTCCTGATGGCAGTAGTGAGAAAAGAACATGTCCTAGGTGGTTGGAGTCCCTGATGACGGATGCTGCTCTCCTTCGAGAATGTGTAGATCTGCTCAGCGGTGGGGAGGGCTTTACCTGTGGTGGACTGGAGCATATCCACTAATTTTGTAGGATTTCCATTCAAGGGCATTGATGTTTCCATACCAGTCTGTGACAGAGCCAGTCAATATACTTTCCACTACATGCCAACAGAAATGTGTCAAAGTTTTAGATGTCATGCTGAATTTCACAAACTCTTAAGGAAGTAGAGGTACTGCTGTCCTTTCTTCATAATTGCACATATGTGCTGGGTCCAGGACAGGTTCTCTGAAATAGTAACACTAAAGAATTTAAAGTTGCTGACCCTCTCCACCTCTGGTCCTCCAATAAGGACTGGCTCATGGACGCTGGTTTCCTCCTCCTGAAGTCAATAAGTGTCACGGTCCCAACCGTTAATTCCTCTTAGTATCCTAATTACCTTTTCCCAGTGATCTCCTGGGCTCCTTGATTGCGGCACCTGATTCTCTTCTAAACCTGCAGCATAAAAACCCTGGCTTTGCATCCACTCGTAGCCAGACCGTTGCTTCAGCCAGTGAGGTAGTTCATGTTCCCAGCCGCTTGGAATGGTGTATTCTAAGTTATACTTCAATACCAAGGTTTACCTATGAAGCTCTGTCTCCGTGTTAAGATACGTATTCTAAGTTTTATTTCAGTACCGAGATTTACCTGTGTAACTCCATCTCTCTGTGTTAAGAAAAGTATTGTCTGCCGCTGGCCTTTCTACGCTTTGTGTCAAGATAAGTTTGGCCTGCCGCCTGTTTGGCATTCAGCTCCACCAACGCCCTGTGTCATGAAAAGTACTGTCTGCCGTTTGCCTTTCCATGTAACGCTCCGTGTCAAGATCAGTGTTGCCTGCCGCCTGTCTCCTGTTTGCCGTTCAGCTCCAGCAATGCTCTGTGCCAAGAAAAGTTTTGCCTGCCTCCTGCTCTTCCGTTCATTCGCGCTGTTTGCCTGTGTTAACTCTGTCTCTCGACCGCTTAGAATTATGTATTTTAAGTTTTGTTTCTGCGCTGTTTGCTTGTGTTAACCCTGTCTCTCAGCAGCTTAGAGTTGTGTATTCTAAGTTCTGTTCCCACGCTTTTTGCCGGTGTTAACTCTGTCCCTCAACCGCTTAGAATTGTGTATTCTAAGTTTTGTTTCCGCGCTGCTTGCCTGTGTTAACTCTCTCTCTCCATGTTGATAGGAGCATTGCATGCTGCCTATCTTCCCATTCATCCTCCCATCTCGCTCACACCCTGCTCTGCCTCGTTCCGCCACCCGCCTACACTCTCCATTGGCTCAGTGGTTCAATGCCACGTTCCCACCGTAGCGAACCTGCTTCAATCACTGGCCAAGCCTTCCTTGTTCTTTGGCTTTCCTCTGCCTAATCCTCGCTTCCTGGCCTTCCTTGTAACCGTTAATAAACACTTTAGATTACTCTACCTTTGTGTCTGTGTCCTGCGTTTGGGTTCTCCCCATTCCATTGCAACAATAAGCAGCTTCTTGGTCTTGCAGACATTGAGTAAGCACTGAGAAACATTTGATTTGGATTTCAGTTTTTTTTTCCCAATTGTCAGAATCTATTTGTAGTAACCAGAAAAGTGAATGATTCATGCCCATTGTCTGCCCTCTTTTTTATGTCACTTTACTGTCCGTATCCTTCCTGGTTCACCACAATTTATACACCAGCACAATTAAGATTGGGATGCTGCTGCCTAAGGAGTTAAGATTAAACTATTTTCCCTAATATACCTAAGTTTATTGAAGCAGCATAGGCATCTTATGCACCTGCTGCACCAACCCATCTTATGCAGTACTTCTAAGAACATTGAAGAGGATAAATGCTTCTCGGGCTTCCAGCAGGTACAAGTATAGATTTTAACTGACATTCCAATGACAAACTCTGCCAGCTTCATCAGGGATGATTCCTGGGCATGTCTAGTCTGATGGTATTTATATCCCCGTTGTCCATCCCTCCTGATTGGTTAGTCCTCATCCAATCAGGTTTCTGCTGTCCTACCTTGTTACCTTGTTTACAATCAAATTCCAGTTCTTACTTAGGGCAAGACATTCATCTTTGTTAAAGTTGTTTTCCTCTAGTTTTATTTCAGTGACTTCCTTCAGCAGGTGGTCCCAAAAGCCATTGGTGTAGCAGAGTAGTTTTGTGCCGCTGAAGTCAATCCTGTGGCAATTGAGAATGCAATGTTCTGCTACAACTGATTTCTCCGGGTAACCCAAACAGATGAGCCTCCTGTGCTTCTTGATGTGGGTTTCCACTGTGTGTTCCGTCTGGCCGATATACATTGCTCCGCATTCACAAGCGGATCTTGTAAACGCCAGCCGTCCTGAGTCCCAGGTAACTTTTGACCCGAAAAGCTGTGATTTGAGCTTCCTTATGGGTTTGTGGATGGTATTAATCCGGTATTTCTTCAGGATCCCTGCAATATAGGGAAGACAGGTGGAAGTGACAATTGTTAGGTTAATTGGTCACTGTAGATTGCCCTGTGATTAGGCTTGGGTTAAATAGGGGGGTGCTGGGTGGCATAGCTCGAAGAGCTGGAGGAGCCGGTTCCATGCAGTATCACTCAATAAATAAATAAATACATAAAACTTTCAACTGCGCATTTCCATTAGTCTCGTTCCCTTTCTCCTTAGTTCACTGGACTCCAGCAACATTCCCTCTCACATAAGCCCATCAACTTCACTTTGATTCTTTTTTTCCATTAGTGTAACATGAAGTGTAACTACCGGTAGCCAGGTGACCTGCTAGCACCACCTTGGGAAGTGGGAGTTAACTGGAGTACAGGGGAATGAATGTGCTGTCATAGAAAGAATGTGCAAACTCTGCATCTGAAATCAGAAACAAGCCCAGGTCAATAAAGCTGTGAGGCAGCAAAATAAACAGCTGCCCTATCATGTTGGTAGCCTCCAACATGATGGTATGAATATCAATGTCTCCTTCTGGTAATAAATAATTCCTTCCTCTTCCCCTTTTCTTCCAATCCCCACTCTGCCTTTTTATCTCTTCTCACTTGTCTATCATCTCCCTTGGGTTCCCTTCTCCTACCCTTTCTCCTATGATCCACTCTCCTCTCCTATCAAATTCCTTCCTTTCTAGCCCTTAACCTTTCCCACCCATTTGGTTTCACATATCACCTTCAAGCTAGCCTCCTTCCCCTGCCCCTCCCCACCGTTTTTATTCTGGCGTCTTTCCCTTCCACTTCAGTACTAAAGAAAGGTCTCAGCCTGAAGCGTTGACAGCTCATTCGTTTTCATATCTGCTGAGTTCCTCTAGTATTTTGTGTGTGCTGCTTTGGATTTCCAACATCTGTAGACTTCTTTGTGTTTATGATTAGCTGCCCCACTGTGGCACTGTGGCACGATAAACACTGCGGCATGAGCCTTTCCATTATTAGTAAAGTATAAGTCCAGAGCATGCTCAACCAGAACAAAGCAGCCTGAAATTGGCATTTCAGCCCTTAGTGGGTGTGATGCATTACATCTACTGAAAGTAAAGCCGTTTCTTGCTTAAATTACTCTGATGGCACCTCCTAAGCCCATGATTTTTTCTACCAAGGGAAAGAGCATGAAGTTCCCCTCAAATCACACACCTTCCTGAATTGGAGACATATTGTTATTTTTTCATTATTATTGGGTTCAAAGTACATTTATTATCAAAGTAGGCATATATTACACAAGCTTGAGATTTATCTCCTTACGGGCAGCCACAAAACAAGAAACCCAAAAGAACCCATTAAAAAATATGACAAACGCCTAATGTGCAGACAGAGAGAAAAAAAACAAATACACAAACAATAAAAGTAAGCAAATAGCAATTAGAATGAAAGTGAATCCTCAGACATGAAACTCAGAGCAGTCAGAGCAGGCCCACAGCCTTAGTTCAGCACAGAGCCGAGCAAACTGCGGATGGCTTGCGCAAAAGCACTGAGGGGTAACTTTAGTAGTGGTTCATCACTTCATCTTGAGAGCAATTGGACTGTAAATGCTGGTCTTGATGATGCCTAGAACTCCCCCCAAAAAATGAATATCTTTAAAAGAAATCCGTAAGAAATAATTTGTAATTTAGAAGTAAAAACGGACCACCACGAAAGTAAATGCTTCTTTATAAATTCAAGAGTTGTGTTGTTGGAATCTTATAATCTACTTTAGCTTAAAACTTTGCAACAGAAAGGAAGAATAACTGGTGTTTATTTTTGTAACTTTCAACTCACCTTCCTAACATCTGTGTGAGCCAGATCACAATTGTTTTGTGAATTCCCTCTGAAATAATGAAAACAGCAAAGTCCTTTGTTAATAACACAAACCTGAATTGGTGCAATGGAGCTCATGTACTTTCAATCCTACTTAGTGCAAAAGTATATTAGCTAACTGAAAGTAAATGCTTCTCGCCTGTCAGGGACTTAATCTTGTACATCTTACCCCATTGCTAATCATAAGCATGTTCGACTCTGTGTTAGCCCGAAGCAAAGGTAAGCAGATTAGGTGTTTGATATAGAAGTATAGGTCATAAATCAAGTGGTCCTTTGGATTTATTTTTTGCCCAGCTTTCACTCTTAGGGCTAAGACAAGCTGTAATTACACGTCAGTAAAACTGTGCAAAAGCAGGCGAATGAAATACATTGTGCAGCACAATAAAATGAGTGCCATAAAAGCAAACAATATGTGAATTAGGTGAGGCAATCCAACATTTTACAACAGAAGAACAAAATTACACTGAGATTACAGACTGGCATAGAGTCAACTTTTGATTAATCAGGAGCCAAGCTGGAACTGACAGGAACACTGCAATATTATTAAAGTATAAATGTTCTTATTCTGTTGTCAACAATGCAACTGTTTGTTTATGTTGACTTCCACACAGCTGTAAAGCTTTTCAGCTGCAATCCAGCCGTCCGTTGATAGATATGTAAATCTGATCTGCATAATGAAGTTGAAAGACACTTTTGTATTTCAGCACCTCAGGACATGTTACACACTGTCATACTACAATACACAGCATACAAATACTCAAATGTGGATGACTGCTTTATCAAAACTACTGTGGCAAAGAGGTGAGTTGTTTATCTTGTATCCTGTTGTTCATTTGCATTTAAGGCTGCTTCAATATCATGCATCAATACATGAGGCTCATTGCAAACCACAAATATAAATTTATCCATAAATAGAAGTAGGTTTGACATATATATTGAAGAAGGTTTGCATAGGCACATGCTGTGGATTCAGATTGTGGTCCCATCAACATATTAGTGCCACTTAAAACAGTTTTGTCTTCTCTCTTGCTGAAAAACAAGGTAACTGTCAATATTCCCCATTCACTATCTGAGACCTGTTTGACTAAGGCATTCAAATGGAGAGACTAGTGGTCCATAAAGCATTTTTATCCTGCTTCATTGAATATGACATGCCCTCCTGTGCTGGCAAAAATTATTTGTCTCAATGCTAATACCTGCTTGCATGCCAAACACATCTTACCCAGAGCCATACTCTGATTTGACATGGCAGAGGAGCCAGTAATTCCCTACCCTCTCCAGGCAGCTCTCTTAGCAGATACTCTTGAGGCATGACCACCAAGGTGACTCGTGTCTATCGCTGTTGCAGTCATAATGCCCACCACCTGTCTGATTAATGTTGCTAACCACAATTTGCTCTTACAAGCCAGCACCGCGTCATATTCTGTACTATGGTATATTACAAGAAATAAATTTGGAGACATCAGTAAAATAAGACAAGAATATTTTTACTGTTGGCCCATTAACACTCTATAAGTAATACTTTTAGTTCCCACTTGCAGGTTGGATGAATTCCAAATATCCATGTTTGAAATTCAGAGGTTTCTAGTACCTCATTTATATTGCTTAATTGATACTGGAGCCAATCCAAGATGGTCTCCTCTATGGATAGAATCTGGCAGTGTACGCTCCCCACATATTGACATCATACTGGTATTAACACTCACCCCTCTGGTTATAGTTTTCAGTCCAGATAGATTCTGGATATTAATGTCGATTAAAAGACAGATTGATCTCACACCAAGGGGAGTTTTTTTTTAATTTCCCCTGACATTTTCACACAATAAGAAAAGTGGGGCCATGTTTTCCTCAGCTCAGAAAAAATAAGGTACTTTTTAGTCATTTATATATTTAAGATTTAAAATACGTAGTTCACAAGAATGCACTTTTGTTATTTAGTCAAGTTAAAACAAAAGCCCATCACAATAAATCTACAAGAAAAAGCTCCTTTAACATTGCTCATGCTACCAATTAATTTACATAGAATTAGAGAATCCTCAGTTCATAAGCAAAGCAACTGTTTTCTTTATGTTGTTATTTATATTTCAAATAAAACAAATAACTTCATAATCAATCTCCTATCTCTCTACATAAATCTTTCCTTCTTCTTCATACTGTACTGTATATCCTTATCTACATGTCAGTTAGATCTATATTTTTATCTCCCTTCATAGTTGAAGAAATCTTCCAAAAAAAAGTTTTAAGATGTTTTCACTTTGGTCTTCCTAAATTTCTAAATTTGAGTAAAATGGTTTAAACATATCTTTTCTAAATTCACTTTATTAAGTTCCTTAATAACATTAATAATGTTTATCAGGTCTCTCTCTTTGTTGATTCTTTATCAGAAAACAGAATCCAAACCACCTTATCTTTCCTCCTACATCTTTCAGTTCCAATTACATCCACATGAACCTTTTGTGTACTTCTCGGGTATCTTTCACTTTATGTGTTGTAGGACAAAGACCAAAATGGCACACAATACTAGAAAGGTTTAACAGAGTTGACATTACCTCCTTGCGTTTTTATGTTATGTGAGAAGTCCACATTAGAAATGGATGCAGATTAGCCTCTGCTGTCCTAACAAGCTTATCAAATTGTGATTTATATGTCTGTGTACTCCACACAGGCTGTTTCAATGCTCCATCTAATTTCTTACCTTTCAATTAATATATTTTTTCCTTAATATATTTTTCCTTTACATAACCTATTTCTTCACATTTCTGATTCTGCCACACACAAAATGAGTAATATCATTCATTTTGATATAATCTATTGTGGACAGGAGGTAGAAGAAACTGAATTTCCATCCCATCAGGTTCAGGGATAACTACTTTCCTCCTGTCATCAGGTTCTTGCACCAATTTGCACAATCCTAATTTTACCAGAACAACAGAATACTACAGACCATCTCTCATGCCACTAGGGATTTCTCCCTGAACATGTTTATTTGCACTTAATCCTTTTGCATATTCTATTTACACTATCTTATTTTTTTCTTTTATTAATCTTTTTTTTCTCCACTGTTTTGTATAATTTATGTATAATTATGCATAAATGCATAACTTATGTCCTGTGTCATGTTGTCTGAACCAATATGCCTATAATGCTACTGCAAGCAAGCTTTTCATTGTACTGTTACTTCACGGTAGATCTGCATATGACAATAAACATGATGGTAGACAGCAGATAGTGTGACAGTGTTACAGCTCAGGGTGTCGGAGTTCAGAGTTCAATCCCAGCATCCCCTGTAAGGAATTTGTACACCTCCCTGTGGAATGCTGAGTTTTCTCTGGGTGCTCCAGTTTCCTCTCACAATCCAAAGATGTACTGGTTAGTAGCTTAATTGATCATTGTAAAATGTCCTGCGATCGGGGTCGGGTTAAATTGAGGTTGTTGGTTGTTGGTGGTTGCTCAAAGGCCCAGAAGGGCCTATTCCACATTGCATCACTAGATAGATTGATAAATAGATAAATAAATAAATAAAACAGATAAATGAATAAATTATTTAGATAAATAACAAAAAAATACGTAAATAGATAGCGAGATTAATATATAACAACTTGCCTTGACGATTTAGATATTTTACCTCTATTCTATAAGTCATTATTACAGATGTTGAATATTGTGTTCTGATTTCACTTACCGTATCCTTGTTGATGAATTTATCTCTGAACCATATTCAAATTCAGATTCATTTATTTATCACATGTATATTGAGTGATACAAAGAAATGTGTCATTAACAACCAACTCAACCTTAGGATATAATGGGGCAGCCTGCAAGTGTTGCCACACATTCCGCCGCTAACATAATATGCCCATAATATTCCTCAAGACAATAGAAGCAGCAAAAGCATTCTGGCAATCTGTGTATAACACATCTATATTATTGCTTGTCTCTATATTTTCCATACACCTTCAAAGAATTTTCTAATGCTTGTTAAACATTTTATTCACCTCTCTGCTAATGGTTCCCATTATCAGCTCATTTACTCAGTCCCAGGTAGTCTTTTGTGTTCCTACTTCCCTCCGTTCAGCAGCTGTCTCCAAATTTGACCCTCTCCTTCTCGCAGTTTGCTTCATCTGTCTCTCAATTTTATTCCCTCTTTGGCTGCCTCTATCTATCACCCACCTGCCACTAACTTAAGTCCCCCTTCCCTCCTCCACCTGAAGCAACCTGTGAGTCATTGTTCATCTCTCTCCTTCCTCTCTTTATAGTGGTCATCTCCCCCCTCGATGTCCCCCCACCCTTTGCTCTCACAGTCCTGATGCAGGATTTTGACTTCAACATCAAAGATTTCTTCCTCCCACCCCCAACCCCACAGATGCTGCTCAACACACTCAGATACTCTAGCACAGGGGATCCCAACCTGTTTTATGCCATGGAACGATACCATTAAGCAAGGGGTCCATGGACCACAGGTTGGGAACCCCTGAAGTCTAGCAGGTTGTTTGCTGCTCCAGATTCTAGTGCTTGTAGTCACGCATATTTCCTTGTTAAATATTTTAGGTGGCTTATGCCCTGAGGTACAGTGCAGAAAGAGGCCTTCACCCATCACGCTAATGTTAACCATGTTAACCTTTTTTCTCAATCTACAACACATTAATCCCATTTACCTACATTAGATCCATATCCTT
Organism: Mobula hypostoma; assembly: GCF_963921235.1. Taxonomy (NCBI): domain Eukaryota; kingdom Metazoa; phylum Chordata; class Chondrichthyes; order Myliobatiformes; family Myliobatidae; genus Mobula; species Mobula hypostoma. Next base: position 82,199,684 of record NC_086101.1, on the reverse strand, counting down.
CTATACTTTTCCTTATCCTACTCTTTGTTATCTGATCTTTTAGCATGGGCTCTTCTTTCTTTTCTATTACCAATCTTGGGATAACTACTCCATCACCCTATGAATTAGTATCCACTTTTTTTGAAGATAAGAATTTCATGTGCTATTTGTCAGTCCTCTGGCAATTTCTTTCTGCCATTGAATTTTATATATAGATATGAGTGCTTCTGCTTCCCCTTCTCTGATTTCTTTGAAAATTTTATTAACCTTCAAGCTGTAGAATATTCTTTTTTTGAGAATAGGAGCAATATCAATTTTTTAAAAAATCTTATTCTTTTTCCAGTGATCCAAACTTCACCAGACGTAGTTTTAGGTTTAAAATACAGAGAATTCTATTGCTTTTACACACTAAAATCTAAGTTAAAATTTCAAAGTAAATTTATTAACAATGTATATATAATTCACCATATACAACCCTGATATTCGTCTTCTTGCGGGCATACACATCAAATCAATAGAGTCAATGAGAGACCTCACCCATCAGGGCAAACAAACAACCAATGTGCCAAAGACAATAAAGTGTGCCAATACAAAAGAAAAAAATAATAAATAAATAAGCAATAAATAGTGAGAACATGAGATGACGATTCCTTGAAAGTGAGTCTATAGGTTGTGGAAACAGTTCAGAGTTGAGACAAGTGAAGTTATCCACTTTGGGTCAAGAGCTTGGTGGTTGAGGGGTAGTAAACTGTCCTGAACTTGGTGGTGTGCGTCCTAAAGCTCCTGTACCCTCTTCCTGATGGCAGCAGCAAGAAGAGAGCATGGCCTTGGCGGGGGAGTCCTTGACAATGCTTTCCTGCGACAATAACCACGTAGACGTGCTCACTGGAATGTACGGAGCTTCTATCGATGTTTTCTGGTAGATATCATTTTGTAAATATTGGCAGTTTCCTTTTCGATATTTTCATTAATTTTTGTAAATTTGATTTTTGATGCACCTAATAAACATACTTACACTAAAGTGCTAATCGACTCCAGCTATTTTCCCTTTGGTCATTACCCACGTATCTAAAACGGGGAACTGAGGGATTTAGACCATGTGCAGAATGACGTGTGGTCTAAATTGGCATCATGGACGGTGCAGATTGAATGTCCTGCTCCAATGTTGTACCATTCTGTGTTTCTGGAATTTTTTGGTCTTCATCCTGCCTGCTGCTTTAGTTCATGGCTTGTTTTTTTGCCACTTCCAGGGTTATTATTGTGACTAATTCCAGGACCTCTGGTTTCCTCTTAGGATGCTGCCCAGAGTTGTTGTCTTCCTCGCCAATGCCAGTCATGGAGACCATTCCCACCTGTTCACACAGGAACTCTCAAAGAACATCATATCGCCACTTAAATCAATGAACAGGAATGCACAACGCTGTACGTATTGAAAAGAAAGTATACTAATTACGACTAAAAACTCCACTAATTGAGGTAAATGCTCTAAAATATTTATTTTTATATAATATAGCTTTTTCCAATCCAGAAACAAACCTGCTTTGTAAATTTTGCAAATTATTAGAATTGATATAAATAAATATTGCTTTTTTGTTAACTGTGTCTGTCTAATCTGGAATTTAGCCACAGAGTCCAGAAGTTTATTGAACAATTTATGTTGGGCACTAGTTATGTGGTAATTTTCTAACCTTGATGCAGGCCAATATGCATCCGATTCTCAGCACAACTTGCACTGAATGCAAAATAAAAATCAAAAACAATGAAAGAACAAGGATGTCTTAGTTTCCTACACAGGTCAAATATCTTCTATGGAAATGGACACAAGCTGAAAATTCTGAACTGGATCAGTTACAGTACTGCCTATTATCAGTCAGGAGGTATCAATCTTAGGGAAGCATTAATGTGTCATTTAATACCTAGTGGAATATCACAGGATGATACACAGGAGGAGGGCATTTCATGTAAGATAGGCTCAATGTTGTGGGCTGAATGGCCTGTCTCGTGCTATACTGTTTTATGTATTTTTAGAATCCACTGGATCTGTAACATTATAAAGATTGGAAACAGGACCGTGGAAATGCAGAGTTTGCAACGATTTAACAGGTAATTTCATTTCTTCCAGACACTCTCTGTCCAATTTGGTCTCAAAGCAATTTTAGGCTGAGATCCTGCGTAGGTAGTGTAACGAAGGAAAGGGTTGAGAATGATTGGGCTCAGTGTTTGGGCGATTTTGCCGAATGAAGACATGAGCTGGTGAAAAGGACCTGTAATGAGAGTAAGTGGCAGGAGACAAAACCAGCATTTGAAGAATATAAAGATGATGGAAGCTATTTTCATTCGCAAAATCCATAAAGTTGAGGTGCTGAAAAGAACAGGAAAGAGCTTACTGGCCAGAGAGATTTTATTGGCACAGAATACTGTGGAAATTTCTTAGGCACACATATATTGTTAGGTTGCCTAACAGTTTTGCACTGTACTGTATTTGTCAACATGGAGTGAAGAATGGGTTTGTAAATCTCACAAAGGGTGCAAAGTGTGTTGGGAATGGCATGTGTGGAGTGCTGTGGGAGAGGTGTGGGGCAAGTAGCAGAGAAGGAGTGCCAGGGTGGGGGTAGGGACGGGGTTGGCACAGGTGCAGACACTCCCTGCCTTGAGATACCACGATGCCTTGAATACCTTGAGGTTATTTGATTCCAAACAATTGGTTTATTGATCATGGCAGGATGTCTCTCCAGTGCTTCCTGCTCCCTCCCCTCTCCCTTCCTCCTTTCTCAATCATGATTCTCCTCTCCCTACCCCCTTCCGACTCTCAGTCCACTATAGAGACTCATCACATTTATTGTCACTCAGATATGTCATGAAATCTGTTTTTTTTTGTGGCAGAAGTACAGTGCAATACCTAAAATTACTACAGTACTGAGCAAAGGTCTTGGGCACCCTGGTCTTATATATGTGCCTAAGACTTTTGCAAAGTACATCATTTCTCAATGATGATGGAAATAGGATGGGATGACAGCATATCTGAAATTGGATACAGGATCAAGGCTCTAAATTACAATTGTTATTGCAAGGTTTTTTTTTACTTGAGTTTGGTAAACCATAAAGAGAACACAAAACTTAGATGGGTTAATGGCTTAGGCTACATGACCTTAAATGAGGTTTAATTTGCAAATGAAGTAGCAAGAAGGCCTTGGCATGTAGTTGAGATACTAGCCTATATGAGTGGCCTTGCTTTCTTTGTACAATGAGAAGGCAGCTGGTATATGTGATTCTCATCTCACTCAGCATGTGCCAGAATGATGTAAACTTTTCAAGGGCATGCCAGCAAATGATCCAGTGGGCCCTGCAGCTCAAAATGAATGCTGTGCAATGCCGTAGCGTTGAAACCTCAAAGGAAGATGAGGCTTCATCTGGAGGTTCTAATTGCAATAAACAAGATTACTACTTATTTAGCTGGTGACTGATGGCGGTACATGCTTCCTTCCAAGGGAAATAGACAGCAGTGGCCTCATTATTCCGTAGTTATCTGCTGGCTGGCACGCCACTCGCTACAGCATCGTTGGAGCTCAAAAGTGTTTATTAACTTCTTGGCATAAGATTCAGAGTTGTCTGGTGGAAAATAAAAGCAACTTACTTGGAATGTAGAGTACCTGATTATTTGAATTTAATGTTTTGTTTTCCTCAGATACAACCAATCAACCATACGAGTGACTTAGCATAATTTTAACACCTCATTTTATATGCAACTTAATCCTAATTTGAGTTCAATGAAATCAAATATCTCAATATGAAGTAGAACTAGTTTTCTGAACACCTCAAAATATCCTAAGTATATCAGTTTATAAATTCAAGTCTTTCTTCTCAATAATATGCAGGAATGGAGGGATATGGTTCATATGCAGTCTGATATAAGTTAGTTTAATTTTTGTGGTTGGTACACACACTGTGGTTTGAAGGACCATATGCTGTGTTATACTGTTCTAAGTTTTAAGTTCTCTGATTAATATCAATAGTACAGGAGAAATTTCAGCTTGTGTACAGTGGATTTCAGTTAATTGGGCCATTGGTTCATCAGGGCAGCCACTTATTTAGGACAACTCTTAAAGAACAAAAATCTAATCAAGAAAATTGCCAGGATTCCCTTAGTTTATTTGGAACACTATTGCTGCTTAATTGTTGTAGCAGACTGTTGCTGAATAGGTTATAACTAACGTCAGGAGGGCGCACTTTTGTGGCCATTAGACACTACAACGTGCTTAGAGCAAACACTTTCTAAATAGCATCAGTTGTATGTGTTTGAATTTAAAAAAGAGTGTTTTTTGTCACTGATAGTGAGTGAGAAATCAGGAGTAAGACAATTCCAAACTGCTTTGCTTACTGTGGTTTCAAATATTCAGGCTTGGAGATGCCAGAAACGGCCAAGAGTGAAAATGAAATGAGTTCACTTCTTCACTGAGTGAGAAACTACAAAGAATTTAAAGGTATCAACAATCGTCTTGAACATTACAATGAAAATGAATATTTGGAGGATGCAATCATCAAAAGCATTGTATAAAGTAGTGATCCCCAACCTCCGGGCCGCAGACTGATACCGATCTGTGAAGCATGCAGGTGTGCAGCGGTAGCCGGGCCGCACTCAGCACATCTTTAAGAAAAAAGCCAAAATAAGCAAGCTAATTAATTAGGTGCCACCTGGCATGTAAATGTCGGCCCAGATCAGAGGTGATTGCCGATTGCGTCACCTCTGAACTGGGCCGACATTTACATGCTGGGTGGCACCTAATTAATTAACGTTTATTTTGGCTTTTTTCTTAAAGATGTACTGGGTGCGTCCCAGCTACCGCTGCACCCCTGCATTCTTTGCGGATTGGTATCGGTCCGCGGTCCGGAGGTTGGGAACCATTGGTATAAAGGTAGTTCATTATCTGCACTGACTTTGTTCATTGCATACACCGAAGAAATTCCTCTGGCAGTAATTATTAAGAAGTAACACACAGTTTTATAGTACTGTAGTACTATTGTTAGTGTTTAATTTGTTCTGAATTTTATTTAAATACATTATGTATAATTCAGTTTGTCCTTTTTATACCTTTTTAACTATTCCCATGAAACTTCGGCAAATCGAGGCCGCTGCTTAATTGGGCCAAAATGTACTGGTCCCAATGTGTTCCAATTAACCGGAATCCACTTTATATTGAAGTCTTGTCCTTCAAACTATCTAAATCTACTTATTAAATAAGGTCCTTCACCAACCCAGCCTGGTTGAAGTGAACACTTCAGCCTGATAGTAACATCATTTGTTGAATTTAAAATAAATCTCTCACCCAATTGTACTCCATAAATTTGTGACATTAACTAGTGAAAAATAGCATTCCTTTAGAGCTCAAAATTCTGAAGCAGCATGATCACTATGATCCGTTTCAAAATTCCAGTACTGTTTTTCAAGTAGGCTGTTCCACAGAGTAAGTGAGTTGAGCAAGTGCTGAGGAAGGCAGAGCTGGATTTCTGCTTGCGACTCTCATCCAGGAATAATCCACCAAGGGCTGGAAAGTGGCAAGGTACCAAAAAATAAAGGCATTTATTTGGTGGCATCCATGACCTGAGGATTGTCCCAAAGTCACTACTGTAATATAGAAAATGTCACAGGCAATTTGCACACAGCAAGCTTTCATGAATAGGAATGTGATAATAAGATGACACTATCTTCTGCGATGATGGCTGATTGATAGATAAAGCCTGATCATTCAGGAGACTGCCCCTACTCTTCCTCAGTATAGTATACATTTACGTCAACTAGGAGATGGCTGTGGGGACTTTTGGTTCAATCTCTAAAGTAAGAGAATAACCTCCTTCATGATAGTACCTATTTAGTACTTAAAGATTTAGGACCAAAATCTTAAAAATGAACCATCAATTGATTAAGTTCCCTAGTTTCCCCCAGTCATAAAGAGCTCCCCAAAGAGGTGCCTGGTGTACCTTCAGAATCAGAGTCCGGCTTACTATCACTGGCATATGTTGTGAAATTTGTTATTATGCAGCAGCAGTGCATTGCAATACATAATGATAAAAACTGAATTGTAGTAAGAAGTATATATTTTAAAAACTTTAAATTAGGTAAGTAGTGCAAAAAAGAGAGGAAATAAAAGTAGTGAGGTAGATTTCATGGGTTCAATTCAGAAATTGGATGGCAGGGCTGTTCCTGAATGGTGAGTCTATATCTTTAGCCTGATTTCTGCCAGTCAAAGAAAATTTGCCCTGTGTCACCAAGAATTAAGCATCTGTCTAATTTCAAATCATCTCACAGTTCTTCAGTGTAAAACAGCTGCTTCAAAGCTCCTCTGCCCTGGGCCCAAATTTGACCTCCAGCACTGTTAGCATGGAATTTGCATGTTTTTCCCTCCAGAGGCTCCAGTTTCTTCCCATATTCGAAAGATATGTGGGTTAATAGGCCACTGTAAATGATCCCTGGCATAAATGTAGATGGTAAAGTTCGAGGGGAAAATAAAATAGGACTAGTGTAAATGAGGGTGGCAGGGTGGAGATACATCTCAAAGACACCCTGCCTGCAGGTCATCCTTGAGCACGGTGCAGCACCTGCTTATCCCACCCCCCCCCACCACCCCCCTCAATCAGGGTCACATTAAGCCATGGGAGCAAGTGGTGGATGGCCCTATGAGCAACTGGTGCATGTCACGAGTCCTGATTATGCGACCACTGATTCCAGACAGACAATCTCTGAAGAGTACTGATAATGGTTGGAGTCACCTGTCTTGTAAAGACACTGCCCAGCAGGAGGCAATGGCAAATCATTTTTGTAGAAAAATTTGCCAAGAACAATCATGGTCATGGAAAGACCATGATCGCTCATGTCATATGACATGGCACATCACGATAATGAGTCTAAATGAAAGTTTGATGGTGTAGTTTCAGTGCTCAGTGATTTGGTGACTCTATGATTCAGCCATTCATTGGTGCTACTTCAGGATGTTTTGTCCTATTTTTGAGAATTATCTGAATAAACCACTCTTTTCATCTTTTACGGAATGTATTGTAAAATGGTTTCAATGACACACATTGTACAGTCCAAAACACATCATGCATTTGGAAAGGACTGGTGTTGTACTATTAGATGGAATTTGGAAACTCCTAAGTCATGGAAAAACCTTACAATGTACCAGAACATTGAATGTCTGTATATTTTGGCTCTATTCAAGTCTTTGTAATGCCTCTTATATTCAAAAGGACAGATGCTTTAGATATCTTAAACAAAGATCAAAACACATCTGTGGAAAGAGAAAATGAACTGATGAAGGGTCATGCTTCATCAACCCGAGAAGTTAACTCTGTTTCTCTTTCACACGTGTGACCTGATTAGCTGTTGAAATTCAGCATCTTCTGCACTTTAATTTCTGATTTCCTGTATCTGAAGTTCTTTCTTATTTCTTTTAAGGCAATGTATACACAGGACAACAACAATATAAATTTAGGTATTCTCATTGAGTAAAATATTTCAATTGTTACATAACTCAAGGAGATCTTGTGACTTTCTTGTGAGAATGATGTAATGATCTTTTGGAGGTCACCTGATGTAATTTTCCCGCTGATGTGAGGTCCTGTGATGACATGTTCACCACCGGTATAAAAGGGAAGACCTCTGGTGACGCAGTTAGTTTTCCAGCTAGAATGTTAGTCAGAGGCTCCGTTCCGTTGTGTATGTGTTTTATGAAGCAGTTTCATTTTTAAAATGGAGTCTTACATTCTATTGTAAGGTACAATAGTGCTGGACTGGCAGTTTACTCAATTTCTGCTAGATTTGTTGATGTACCTTTTCAGTAGTATTGGAGAGTGAAGACTTTATCGAAGTATAGGACCTGAAGGATTAAGAGAAGTTGGTATCATTCGGCAGTTTACAAAGGATCGACCTTATTGAGTCTTCGTTGAAGAAGTAGCGACCCGCATCGAAGATAACTCCTGCCAAAAGGAGGGTAGTTCATGCAGGATTTGCTCACCAGAAGAAAGGTCAGTTGTTTTTAAGCCGTTTACTTCCTTCATCGTGAATTCTTTGGACAGAACCAGCAGGAAAGTCGCGTCTATGAAGAAATCCTTCTCCAGAGAAGTCTCTCCCAATTGAATGTATAAATCTGTTGGACTTTCGAATTTACCATTTTAAGAACTGTATTTGACTTTACCGCTTTAAGAACTGTTTTTGCATTTATCACTTTAAGAACCAGTACTGAGTGACGATTTGTTGAACGGCCGCATAACGGTTAACTTCCGGTTAAGGTTTTCATTTATTTTTTATTGTTTATCCGTGTTTGATAAATGTTTGGTTGTTTTTATATAACCTGACTCGATTGATATTCATTGTTGCCGGTTACGTAACACAATGCACTTGCTGGTCAAACTTACTGAATCACAGAGAATAAACTATTGCAGATGGTGTTGAAGATTGGGCACCACAGTAGCGTAGTGGTTAGCAGGATGCTATTACAGCTTGGGATGTCAGTGTTCGGAGTTCAACCTATGGATTCCTGAAAGGAGTTTGTACTTCCTCCCTGTGGAATGCATAGGTTTCCTCCCATAGTCCAAAGACATAAAAGTTAGTTGGTTAATTGGTCACTGTAAATTGTCCCACGATTAGGCTAGGTTTAAACCGGGATTGCTGGCATCACAGCTATTTGGGCCTGAAGGGCCTATTTACACTGTATATCTTTTTAAACTCTATAGGTTTACGGATCAATGAGTCTTTGCAGAGTTTCCAGTGAAGAAGATATCCAACATGTAGGTGAAGCTTGGTCTACAAGACTTTGGTAGGGAATTTCCAAAGAAGAGAAATTCAAAGACAGGTCCAAATCAATTTTACTTTGTTTTTCATCTTTAGAGTCACAACAAATGCATTCAAAGATCTTTTTGAGAGAGCAACATCTTATGCCAAAATGAAATTAACTAATCTTGCACCATTAGGATACAAAGAATGCAGTGAAGGATTTTGTTGTATTTATTCGTATGAGCCAAACAAAAAGAAGTGCATATTGCCCATCTATAATTTTCCTCAAACTGAGGAATATTCAATGAATCTGATTTCATAAGAACATGAGACGGGGGAGCGGAATTAGGCCAATTGGTCCATCAAGTCAAGTCCGCCATTTCATCATGACAGATTTTTAAAAGATCAAAATAAACTTTATTCGTAAAAAACATAATTTACAAGAACAAACTGTTCAACTGTCAAAGCTTTCCACACTGTTCTATCACATTCATACATGTTGATACCAGTGTTGCCACTCATGTGGCTCTGGGATGGTATGCCAACTACAGTACTACAATAATTGAGGGGCTTCCTCCCCCAGTTAGCCCCTCCCTCTCCAGTGGAAGAAGAATCTTTCACCATGATCCTTCTCCACCAAGCCATTCCTGTGCCTGCACCAAAGTTCAGTGCTTCCCTTGGCGCGTTCTTCTGCAGCCAGGAATGTCCCAGTTGGCAACATCCTTCCACAGACATCTCGATGTGCCGGCAGACCAATACGTTTTGGGCAGACCACAGAGTGCCTTTCACAGAGCTGATGATCTGCCTGCAGTACCTGATGTTTATCTCCGTGTAAGGGGTTTCTTCTTTTATGTTACTACGTATGTTAATCAAAATGGCTTCTTTGTTATGTTATAATTAAAATGGTTTCTCTGTGATGTTAACTGCTGAGACAATGATTCTTTTTCTAGCAGCTAGCAGCTTGTTTGGGTTATCACTAATGATAAGGAGAGAATGAACCAATGTGTGTCCATGTTATTCTTTTTTAGGGTGATATTCTGTCTCATATGGCTGGGAAACGTTTTTTTTTTGGCGGGCTCTTGGAGGAGAGACCAGGAGTAAGATGGACGTGCTGGAAGCGCTCTGATCGATCCCCTTGGGTGGTTCGAGTTGCGAGTCAAGGGGGTCGGAGTGGATCATAGAGTGAAGAGAGAAGACCCTGGGTATTTGAGCTCCAACTGTGAATATGAAGAAATTGAACTTTGATAAGTCTGGCGCCTTTTTCTTTTATATTGTATCTCTATTAATCTCATAGTCCCAGTAAGATTTATAAAGTGCAATCTGTAAAGTGTACATTGTGTGCTGTCTGATGTTTGATGTTTGAGGTCAAACCAGGTGGCATTTCACAGCAACCGATGCAACCGGGACACACGGTTGGGCAGCAGACGGGGTTTCCCCTAGATAAATACGAACCGATATAGCTGAGCGTTACATTTGTGGGGGCTTGTCTGGGATTGAATTTTCGATAAGCTGTATAAATCGCCATGTTAAGTGGCGCGGAGATGGATCGAGATAAGATTGTAAGCTGGTGTGAGTTAGAGGACGTACCGGTTAATCATGCATGCGTGTTAAGTGGGGTGGATTTCCGCACTTTCGGATAAGTACCAGTGTGAGGGTTGAGTTTGATCAAAGGTATTGGGCAGGTAGAACTGATCACTAAAAGGTGCAGTAAAGAAGTGGAATCCAGTTGGTTGGTTGGTTCATACGAGTGCTGACTTCATGACATTGGAACTGCCAGCGGCAGTCAGCATCCAGAGGGAGGTGGGGCTGTGGGACCTCCGCACCCTCCCGGAGGAAGAAAGTGAGGAGTCACTGGAGGAGGAGCTAGATGGGACCCCAGGGGAGGTGCTAGTAGCCAGTAGTGGAGGGTCAGAGTGGGAAGATTTGGCCAGGCCCCGTCCCCCAGCTAGAGGTGAGACCTCCGAGTTAGCAGTCGCCATTACCTCACTGCTGAGAAGGGCCGAGGGGCCCCACCCGAAGCTGAGAGTTTTCTCAGGAGTCACGCCCATCCCGGAAGGGGAGGACGAATATGACACTTGGATCGAAAATACGTCCCTGTTGTTAGAGGCATGGCCAGGCTCGGATGAGGAAAAGAGACGGCGGTTGGTGGAAAGTTTGCGGGGAGGGGCGGCCGGTGTTGTCCGGGAGCTGAAAGCTGAACAGCCCTCAGCTTCCCTGGCGGAGTATCTGGAAGCTTTGGAGGGAGCATTTGGAACGTCGGGAGATCCCTGGGAGCTTTTAGCGGAGTTTTACCACATGTGGCAGGGTAGAGGGGAAAAGCTCTCAGAATACATTTTTCGGCCGGAGAGAATGATTACTGGGTTGCGGCGCCAAGGGGTAGTGAAGGCGGATGAGGTGGCGAGGTTGAGGATGAGTCAGATATTTAGTGGTTCCCTTGAGGAGACAAGGTGGCTTGGAGACTCCGGCAGTCCTATAAAAGGAGCCCCCCCTCCGTCATTGGGGCAGCTGATTAGAGAGGTGCGGGAGGATGAGAGCGCGTTGGGCCAGAAAGAGGGCTCTGGCTACCGGGGATGATCCTCAGCGGTACAGGAGGTGGTGGCCGGGTTGAGAACCAAGAAACCCAAGGGGTCCCAGGGGAGTAGGGACCCCTCGCTTGAGGGACTGACAGGTAGGCCCGGGGTATCACCCGTGGTGTCTGAGCTGGAAGGGTCGGCAGAGGAGGTATGGAGGTCTCAGAAAAGTAGGCACTCCCCCCAGAGAGTTTGACCTATACAGCACTGGGAGAACAGGGTGTGATCTCTACTGCCCTGGGAAGTTATGTCACTGCTTTATGCACCTGGGTTGGGTTTTGTGTTTTGCAAGGAGCATTGGTGAACTCTGTTAATGTCATGAGGGCATGACTTTTATTTGGTGGGGGGAGAGTGTAAGGGTGGCAGACGGGGTTTCCCCTAGATAAATACGAGCCGATATAGCTGAGTGTTACATCCGTGTGTGTCCCTGGGAACAGCCTATAGATCAGACAGTTCTCTGTTACGCAGCTGCTCAGATGAAATATGACACAGGCTCTTTTATCCTTCTCCAGACCCTCTTTTACACAGTCTGCAAAGAGGGGATCTACTGTCTTTCCCCCACCACAGTCATCCCGTGGGCAGCAGGCTACTTGAGCGACACTCTAGGCGTGCAGGAGGGGTCTGACTGGGGGGGGGCCTCTCTGACCGCCAACCAGGCAAAGTCGTGGTGCCCGTTGATGAGGCCTGATGAGGAGGCATTCTGCCAGATGGTCTGCACAGTCTGCTCAGGAAACCACCCCACTGTGTCCATTGACATCTTCTCCTGCGGCCTCTGCAGGACGTTCCATGCCGACCACTGCCTGATGGCCTTGTGGTCAAAAGTGTTGGTCCAGAAGTACAGGTCAATGAAGGACAGATAGGGATGTAACTTCCAGCTGACTGGGACATAGCATGAGAATGGGGCCAGACCCATCCTTCACAATACTGGGGACAAATAGAGCTTTGGCACATAGTATGACTGATTTATTATCCCTCTCAACTTTATTCTCCTGCCGTCTCTCTGTATCCTTTGATGCTCTTACTAATCAAGAACCTATCAACCTCCACTTTATCATACCATATGCAAAATTGTTAAGCATTACAGTTTTCTTCCTTGAGGACAAGGGGTTTTATAGAATCCAATAGATTTATGGTCACAATTACTGATAATAACTTCACAATCCTATTTTGATTTAATTGCATGAATTCAAATTCCTCAGCTCCCATTATGTGTTTCATATTCACATCCCTGGATCAATGATATCAGACTTTGGATGTTGATCTATCTTTTAACTATAACAATTACCTTAAAGCCTAGAGTTTCCATTTATCTGTAGTTTAAATGCATGAAAGATACAATTAGAAAAATGGGCTAAGGTACTTAACTTGTCCAAGCATATTTTTCGAACCAACTAACGGGTACCTCCAGTTCATTTTCTGCAACTCCTTTGGGTGATTCTGCATTCTGTATAAACACTTAAGTAGCAACTTAATGGTCCTCATTAGCATTACTGCAAATGGTAATCTATTAAATGCCCATCAAAACTGGTTAGGTCAACACCTTTTGGTTCATCAATGACTGCAATGTCAATTTCTTAAATGTTTTTATTAATTTGCAAAACCATGTTATGTAGTAGTGGTTGTGTGGTGTGTTAGAGTCACGGATGCCCCATTTAGGAAGGTACTCAACTATGTTATGCTGCATTAAGAGATACGTATTTACACCACATTTATTTGGAAGTCAGAACTTTCAGTTTTGGACCAGATTTTCCCAGCTAGATATGAAATATTTGTATCAGTTCAATGTACTGAAATTACAATACTAGCAGGTGCAAGCTTGCTAAGTAGTCTCACTTACAGTTTCCTGAAAAATATAATTTCATATGAATATTTATACAGATTTATATAATTTTATGAGAGCCTGTACACAATTCTGTAACAAATCTCCCAAGGTATTACTGACTGTGAGTTGAATAACACACCAAAGTGTGCTAAACTGCAAAAAGAAATATGAAATAAGATTTTATGATACTGGAATTGGATGCCATCTGCAGGAATTATAATATATTATTAACCAATCTTTCACTACATTCCCATTCTCATCTCATGAGCTGGACGGCTTTTGTTTGGAGCTGGCATGCTTGATGGGCTGAATTTCCTTTGCCCCATTACTTGATTCCTTTCATGAAGCACAAAGGAATAAATATATTTATAAAACTTTAAATGCAAAGGTAATGGTGACTTCTGGTGACTACTGTGTTAATGCTCCATTGTACTGCATACTAAAGGTTAGACCAGACATACTCTGGTTTCAACAAACTTTCAAAGTTCATTCTATTCAGTGTAAGTTGTGCAATGAGAGACAGGACCACTTTGAGAGATAGTCTCTTTTCTGGTCTGATAAAGGCACTTGCCACTGTAAACCGGCAGCAGCCTTTAAAGGACTCTCCCCTGTTCACCAACAGTGGACTCTCTTCTATATCTTGCTCTCTGTGACCTCTCTTGTAATACAGTTCTACTTTACTTCCTCAGCCTCCATTCCTCTGTCAGCTTGAATAAACGTTTTCGTGCTTGGGCTACATAGATAAAGAAAATATTTCCAGTGGTATTACCAATTGTGATGATAACATGTGATCGTGCCAGCTTTGCCTGATTTGCTACTTGCATATATGAAGTTCAAGTAAATGACTTCTTAAGTACATACAGAATATGAAATCTCACTGTGAGCTAATCCCTGAATATGCATATTATTTTTGAAAAAAAATCATGGCAAAAATTTCACATCCCTTTCTGTCAATGCTTTTGGCTAATCTTTTGATTTTAAAGTATACCAATTCTTTAAAAATGAACCATTTTTTTAAATCTCTGAATTTTTTTTGCTGTTTCTTCATAAGACCTTAAATACAGCTGGCTGTGTATTGTTCCAACAATTACTGTCATCTTCATTGAATATATTTGCTTAAAATAACTTAAATTGTTATTCTGAAGCTGAAACAGAATGATATTCAGGTTTTGTTTTTGATTATATCAAAATTCAAGCCAATTAAAGGCAAAAAAACCATGAAAATAGAATCTTCTTGCAGAATATGAGTTTAAGCAGTGCTAGCTGGGCATAACCTATATTCTCAATGTATTTAATTATTTCGATGTTAGAGAAGCTAGTTCAGGTTTGTATGCTTGGATGTAACATAACAATTTAGTGCTTATGCCATTCATTATAAAGAGTGCTTGCTTCAAAACCAGTTTGACTTTGGTATTTCAGTATTACTGGCTTAGAAACAATAAATCCTTATGCATGACCTATACATGTGGAGGCAGATCATGCTCCAGCTGGCACAAGAGAGGAAACAACCAGTAGGTGATACTTTTGACTAATGGGCTATCTTCAGGAATCAACTCATACTTAATAGAAACACAGGCGAGAAAAGAAGAAAAGGCAGAACTCCTATGGTTTCCCTGCAGTGTTCGGAACAAGGAACATTGCTACTGATGGAGTTTAAATCTCAATAGCTGTGTTTAGGAGTTATTGGGGAATGGGGGCTGGGAGGGTACTGTGGAAGGAAAGCCATCCATTCTGACCTAATTTAAGCTACTTTAGTGAGACCTTTTAATGGAGGAGAGGTTTCTTCTGCTACTGCTGAAAGGTCTTTAATAAGGATTGAGTTTCCAGTCAGGTATTGCCAGTGTACTTATTGCTCTCTGTGCTTTCAGACTGTTAGATGACACCTGCTAACAACAGATTGCTTTGGCAGATTTCAGAGGATGATGTTGAATATTTTTTTTCACCATCTGTCCAGATGAAGGTGTTCTGCAGGTCAGCTTGTGCTGGCAGCCTAATGAAGATCTTCAAACACAGACAACACACTCAGCAGTGGGGTCCTAAAATATACAAATACTGTACATTCAAATGATAATCAAGGGAGCATCCTGCTTTGTATTTTAAATGGTTTTGGAAACAGGTCTGCAGTTTAACCTCTTCATTGCTACATTACTTGTGCCAAACAAAGGTGCAATATTATCTCTGGGAATAGTTGCTTGTTGTGAGAAGGGTGCGGGAGGGTGGAAGGAGACCATCTGTATAGCACTAATGCAGGAAATTCAAACACTCAGACAGCTCAAGTAGCAATCCTTAATTTATGCCATTCTTGGACTAAATGGAGGCTTTCGCCTTATGTAATGGGACAGCAGAGCTGTTCCAATCCTCAAAAGATTTGATACAGGCAAAAGTCACAGTAAAATGGCAGATGGCCATATTTTGCCACTAATGAGCTTACATATGATATCTGCTTTTATAATCTATCATCTTTTCCCCTTATTTGTTAATTAATTCTTCACGGACCATAAAGCTTTCTTTGATACAGCTTTACAATTATATTCTTAAAATGACAGCACGAAGTCCAAGCTATAATCTTTGGACTTTTTACCCCTGTAAAAAAATTCCTTATTTGTTTTTTTTAATTGATGCTAGAAATAAGTTGTAAAATATTTTAAGTTACACAAAAAAATTCTCCTTGAAGTATTAATTATTAGCTGTTCATCTTGTACTGTCCATATTTATACAGCTACGAATTGATATCTAGATTTCAGTAGCAAAGCCAATTAAGAAGATAAACAAAACAAAAAAAAGAAACAAAATAAGGCTTGCATGTATGTAGTGCCTTTGTTAACCTCCAGAAAATACAATACAGCTGCTTGTAGTAAATGCCTTAGTGTAGAAAATGAGGCAACCAATTTGCTCCCAGCAAGGTTCCACAAACAGCAAAGGTCAGATAATCCATTTATTTAAGTGCTGTTTGAGGCATAAATAATAGCCGGGATATCAGTGAATACCTCCCTGTTCTTCCTTAGATATGTCATGTTTTATGTCTACAAAGAAACAACCTTTTCCAGTTCTTTAAAGGGTCTTTGACTTCTGCTTCTCTGCACAAATGCGGCCCTGTGAGCTGAGTGTTGGTGGTATCTTGTGTTTTGTTTAATCAAAGTATTCAGTGTCTTAATTTAAAAAAAACTAATTTAAAAGGCTCTATGTGTATGGGGAGTCCAGGAAGGGATACAACCTCTGGTGAAGGGGCTTCTTATGTCCATTCCAGAGTAGCTTGCCCAGAGGACAGTCAGCTCTCACCTGTGGCTCCAAGTAGCTATTTGCATGTGACAGCGGCCACGCTCCAGTACCTTGTTTCAACAGGCAGGCTAAGCAACATAAGGGGAACCAGCAGCCTCAATTTCTGGTGAGATAGGGACATGCTTGTTCGAGCATGAGATGTCAGCTCCATCAGGCTGGGCGGATGAAATCTACAGTGAGATCCAATGGCCAGAAAGGCAGAACTGCAACACTCCATGGAGAGTGAATTGTCACAACCACGGATTTGGCATCGCAGTAGATACAGTATTGCACTTGTGAATATGCACGTGTCAGCTAATTTTTATTTCATTGTGATAGTATTTACATCCATATTTGTTGTTGCAGTGCTTGTCAAGACTTGGACACAGCCACGCTTCACTGCCTGCATTCCGCCTTGCCTGAGAAACTGGACTGTTGAGTCAACAGACTCTGAAGACTAGCGGTATTCATTTTATTCTTAGTTGTTCTTTTCAGCCGCAGTGTAGGCTTCGTTTTCAATTTTAGAGTTTTAGTTAACAGCCCTATTTTGGCCTAGTCTTTATTGTTTTCTTTTCCCTTTAACATTGTTCACATTAAAGTCTGTGAACTATCGACCTGCTTCAGTGTCTCTCACTCCGCACTTGGGCCTTACCCGAACCTGGTGACACAAAGGGCATGACGAGGCACAGAAGAAGTCATGGTCATCCACTGCCAAACCCTCAGTTGTGATGCTTGTTCATACCACTGAACCTGGGCTTCCAAGGTCGAGAGAGTGGAATTGTTCCAGTGCAATAGCTTTTCCACTGTAAAAATCCTCCTCCACAGGTTTCCTGTCATTATCGGACATGATGGAAAACCACCATCCCTGACAATACAGCAGACCCCCAATACTACACAGAAGTGTCAGCCAAGACTTCTGTACTCCAATCTTTCGAGTCTCACTATTGATTAGAAATGCAAGTGAGCCTGTTCTATACCTTTGCACTCAATAATGAGAGAAGGAGTTATTTGGTCACTATTGTGGTGGAATGCTACATTATTTTATTGCACAGTGAAGTACCAAAAAGATTTCCACTTGTTTGTCCATTTGTCCCTCACCTTTGACAAATACAGAACAATTCTCACATTGTCTCTTGTTCAAGTTATCCAACAGGAAAACGATCTGTGGATTTATTGCCACAGGCAAAAATTTAACTAGGCTGTATGATGTTCTTCTCATTATGTTACATAGGTTAATTTTTCTGTAAAAGTAACAAAGGTATTAAAAGTTTTTTCTGTAAAATTCCCACCAGCGATTTTGTGGTTTTACTCTTCTTTCTTTTCCTCTGGTGAAGTTTTATCCCAACAAAAGCAAAACCAATCCCGAAACCAAAAGATCTTTCAGCTTTTTAGGTTACAGATGTTTGAAGTGTGCTTATTTCAAAATACCTTCAGGTGAAATTGACTTGTCCAATTAAAACAACAAAGACATGGACCTACAAGTAGTTCAAATCTCTCTTCTTCTTCCTTCTGCTTAAGCCAGCATTATTTTCCTATACATGTCAAACTGTAAACAACTTTTGATGATTTTTAACCCTTGAATGACAATTTCTACTTACCAAACAAAAAGAGTACACAAAGGAAAAAGGCATCAGTTTAAAGTAAGAGGCAATAGGTTTAATAGGGAATGTGAAAGAGTGTTTTTTTTCATTTAGATGGTGCTGCCATCTGAAACCCAGTGCCTGCATATGTTTCCTGGTATGGAAACACCAATGCCCTTGAACAGAAAATCCTACAAAAAGTAATGGATACAGTCCAGTCTATCACAACTAAAACCCTCCCCACTATTGAGCACAACAATACAAAACGTTGTCACAGGAAAGCAACATCCATCATCAGGGAGCCCCACGATCGAAGTCATGCTCTCTTCTTGCTGCTGACATCAGGAAGAAGGTACAGGAACCTCAGAACTCACATCACCAGCTGCAGGAATAATTATTACCCCTCAACCATCAGGCTCTTGAACCAAAGGGGATAACTTTACTCAACTTCACTTCATCATTGATATGTTCCGCAACCTATGGAGTCACTTTCGAGATCTTTTCATCTCAAGTTCTTTATATTTATTGCTTATTTATTTATTATTATTATTTCTTTCTTTTTGTATTTGAGCAGTCTTTTGCACACTGATTGAACACCCACATTTTTGTGCTCTTTCATTGATTCTACTATGCTTGTTATTCCATTACAGATTTATTGAGTATGCCCACAAGAAAATGAATCTCATGGTTGTATATGGTAATATATATGTGCTTTGATAGAAATTTATTTTGAACTTTGAACTTTGAGTGAATGATGGAGGTATGTACTCTTAGAACATTTAAACAGAATCTTAGCAAACATTTGAAACAGCAGACAGCTCTAGAACAAGTTCTGGTAAATAGGATTAGTATAATCAGGTACTGAGTGGCTAGTATGAAAATGATGGACTGAAGGGTCTTTTCTGTACTATATGAATCTATGACCAAAAGTATACCCTTCTGAGACAACTCAGCAGAAATTAATTGTGTATTGTTGAGCTGCTGAAAATCAGTAACAGATGTTTCATAGGAATATCCAATATCAAACTGGTTTTCCTGAGGTGAAAGCTATGCTTATTTACCTATTGGGATTGACTAGTAGAAATGTTATCATGAGGGAAATTGGTGCCTAGAGATAAAAGATGGCCACAAACCAGGCCAATATGATGTCACTAACAGATAATGTTAGACTTTCTTGGGCAAGCCATTAAAGTACTCATTTTTAACTCATGTTGGATTCTCCCCATTTCACTTGCTGTAGACATGTGGGGAAATATAGAAGCATTTGTGGAGTTTGTTGTTGAAGCAACCATACTAGACTGAGCCAAGGTAGCTGCAGCAAGTATGGAACCACCTGACTTGAGCAAGAAGGAAAGGCCAGAAGACACGTCTGAGCAGCAGTACATGTACAGATAGCTGCTTCTTTATGAGAAATGGCCTGGACTTGCTGCAACTTGCCGACTGCCGTAACAGTTCTACAGTGAATGCAATCTCACTGGCTCTCCACTCAGCTTTGGACCACTGGAACAACAGCAAGACATAAGTTCGGCTGTTGTTTATGATTGCAGCTTAGTGTTCAACAGCATCATCCCCTCAGTACTAATCAACAAGCTTCAAAACCTGGGCTTCGGTACCTCCCTCTGCAACTGGATCCTCGACTTCCTCATTGACAGACCACAGTCAAGGAAACAGCATTTCCTCTTCACTGACAATCTCATCAGGCACACTTCAAGGATGCTCAATGCTCTACTCTATCTATGTTCATGATTAAGTGGCTCGGCACAACTCAAGCACTATCTATAAATTTGCCAAAGACACAATAGTTGTTGGCAGAATTTCAGATGGTGATAAGGAGGCGTATAGGAACAAGATGGGTCACCTAGTTGAGTAGTGTCACAACAACCTTTCACTTAATGTCAGTAAAACCAAGGAATTGATTGTGGACTTCAGGAAGGGGGATATCAGGAGAACCCACACCAGTTCTCATCAAGGGGTCAGCAGAGGAAAGGGTGAGCAGCTTCAAGTTCTTGTGTGTCAACGTCTCTGAAGATCTATCCTGGGTTAAACATATCGATGCAATTGCAAAGAAGGCATGCTAGCAGCTATACTTCATGAGAAATTTGAGAGGATTTACCTGTTTCAGTAAGGTCGGGCATGTTCGAAAGCAATAACTACTCTGGATCCAGTCAAAGATGTACTTGTTTGTGCTTATGATTACAAGTCACGGCTAGATACTAAGAACATCAAGTACTGCAGGACTATCCCATCAGTGAGTTGCTCAATAGCAACGTTGCTGGACTTCTTGAGTACCGTTGTGTCGTCACCTGGACATGTAGCTTACTATGGTGCTGAGATGGTGCGTGATTAACAAATGGTTTAGGTGATTGTCTTGGATATTTTTAGTATGATCGCTAGGCCTCTTGAACATTGGTAATGTAGAATAGAGCAAGTCTGGTTCACTGATCCATAGGAGGGACCGATGGCAGGGGAGCTGCGTTGTCTCGGTTGTGACTAGGCCTAGGCTGTGGGGTCGCTTGTTGCAGTCACCCAAGGGAGAAGGCGCTGAGGCAATATGGAAGAGAGCAATGGCCTCTGTGGGCACATTGGAATCATACTGGGTTGGTGCTGTTCTCCAGTGTTTGCTCAGTGCTGCCTTCCAGTGTTCGCTTGGTGGTGGAAGAACAAGCTGGACTAGGAGAACTTATCATCAATCTATAGAAATGTCACTCAGGGACTTGGGTTATATTGTTATTTTTTTTCTTTCTGACTGTATATATTTTTTTTCTGAAATCATAACCATATGTGCTACTTGTGCTATGTGCTTTTGGTAATGTGTCTGCGCCTTGGCCCTAGAGGAATCCTGTTTCATTTGCCTGTACTCACGTATGGTTAATTAAACTTGAACACTTTTGTTACCAAAGACTCTTAACAGATTTCTACAGATGCACTGTGGAGAGTTCTCTGATTGGTTGCATCAGCACCTGGTAGGGAGGCACCAATGCACAGAATCAGAAAAACCTGCAGAGGGTCGTAAGCAGCCAGCAACTCCATCATAGTTACTAGCCTTTCCCCCATCAAGGACATCGTCAAAAGGGAATGTTTCAAGAAGGCCCCATCCAGAACAGGCCCTGTTCTCATTACTGTCATAAGGTGTTGCTCCTCCACCCTGAGGGATGTCTCCTCTTGGCACGAGAGGAGGACATGGACTAACATGTTGGAAAGTGAATGGGAACTGGATTTTTTTTTCCCCTGGAAGTCTGCTTTTGGAGGATGATTTGGAGTTGCTCGATGAAGCAGTCTCCCAATTTACGATGGGTTTCACCAAGGTAGGGGAGGCCACATTGGGAGCACCAGACATAATAGATGACCCCAGCAGATTGACAGGTGAAGTGCTGCTCACCAGGAAGGACTGATTGGGGCCCTGAATGGAGGTGAGGGAGGAGGTGTAGCACTTAGGCTGCTTGGAGGAAGAAGTACTAGGAGGGAGATTAGTGGGGACGGACAAATGGATAAGGAAATCATGCAAGGGCGAGAGATCACGGTGGAAAGTGAAAAGTGGGCGGGGGGTGGTAAACTTATGTTTGGTGGTAGGATTCTTTTGGAGATGGCGGAAGTTGCGAAGGATAATGAGTTGATGATCCAGCAGCACATCATCTGTCCATGATCAGATTTCTAACAGTTAATAAATTCATGAACACTCTCTCACTATGTTGTCTCTTTTTGCATTATTTATTTACTTATATATTTCCTATTGTAATTTATCCTAATTTTTATTGTATTGTACTGTACTGCTGCTGCAATACAAAACATTTCATGACATATGTCAGTGATTATAAACCCTGATTCTGACTGTGATATTTACTGACATCAACATTACAGGCACGTGACATTATAAAAGAGACCAATTAGAATTCAATTGTGAAACTTATTGAAGTTACAACAGGATTTCTTACCCCACTGAACAAAATACCTCTACAACAGAAATTTGCATTTCAGCTGGTAATAGGATCGTGAAGAAAGTCACCATGAAAGTTGATTCAAATACAAAGTCAACTGCAGAGAATGGGACCACCATCCCAAGGAGCCATGTCAGCTTTTTGAAAATACATCCAATCAGCCCCATTTTCTAATCTTTTCCTTATAACTTGCAGTTTTCTTTCCTCGTCCCTTAATTCTTTTACGCAAGGCAACTAAGTGAATTCAGAATATATGAGTTTATTATTGGTAAAGCTATTCTCAAGTCACTTTGTTTTGCCAATCATCTCAAATGTGGATTCTATGATTCTGGATAATTCTAGCAATAGAAAAATATTCTCCTTCTTCCCTTTGTCCAGACCATTAATGGTGACAAGAACTTCTAACAAATGCTTCTTCAAACTTCTCTGCTCAAACAAGAACTGCCTAATATCTAACTGAAGGCTTCCATGCTTGGGACCATTACAGTCAATCTTTTCTGCAATGACCCAAAAGTCTTCAAATTCTTCTTAAGGTATGGACAAAGGAAACACACTGATGTGACTGACTAAATTTAGCTACATAGCAGCTGTAACAGGGAGATATAAAATTCTTCATTCAACACAGCATATTTCTGAACATAATCTAGTTCTCCTCTCCCAATGATAAACAATTAATTACAGTGTCAATATTTATAATTACCTACTTAGTTTTAACATTTTGAATGTAGACAAGTAACTTTGCAGAAATACATATTTACAAAGGTAGCACATCCCAAATAGCAGAATATTTTGTTAACTTCATTCATAATAGAAAATTATTTACAAGAATCAATGCATTTTCATTCTTTACATTCATTGCCAAAGCTTTTCATAGTGTTCTGTTACATTCATATATGTCTGTATATCAATATGAATGCCGCCACTCATGTAGCCCTTTGGGGCGGTATATTAATCACTACAATAATTGAGGGGCTTCCTCCCCCAACCCAGCACCTTCCTCTGTAGTAGAAAAAGAATCCTACACCATGGTCCTTCCCCACTGATCACCCTCTACCCCCTGTTCCACCAGCAGAATCCTTTTAATTTTCAAATACTGGTGGCTGGTCTGAAAATGTCTGAGCACAAACTCCAGAAACCTAAGATAATCATGTGGTGTGGGATAGTTCCCTTAGTACAGAACTAGCCAGAATATTAAATTACAAAACCGATCTGTCCTGAACTGTACATTAAGTGGCAAGTATACCCCTTTAATAACATGTTACAGGAGATGGTTACTTAATACCTTCCCTAATTGCATCCAAACATTCACCTATTGTCTTCCCCTGCATAGCTTCAATGATATCAGAATGTTTTAGAAAGGCATTTGACAAGGTTCCACACGGTAGGCTTATTCAGAAGGTCAGAAGGCATGGGATCCAGGGAAGTTTGGCCAGGTGGATTCAGAATTGGCTTGCCTGCAGAAAGCAGAGGGTCGTGGTGGAGGGAGTACATTCGGATTGGAGGGTTGTGACTAGTGGTGTCCCACAAGGATCGGTTCTGGGACCTCTACTTTTTGTGAGGTAGAAGAGTGGATTGGCAAGTTTGCAGGCGACACAAAAGTTAGTGGTGTTATGGATAGTGTAGAGGATTGTCAAAGGTTGCAGAGGGACATTGATAGGATGCAGAAGTGGGCTGGGAAGTGGCAGATGGAGTTCAACCCAGAGAAGTATGAGGTGGTACACTTTGGAAGGACAAACTCCAAGGCAGAGTACGAAGTAAATGGCAGGATACTTGGTAGTGTGAAGGAGCAGAGGGATCTAGGGGTACATGTCCACAGATCCCTGAAAGTTGTCTCACAGGTAGATAAGGTAGTTAAGAGAGCTTATGGGATATTAGCTTTCATAAGTCGAGGAACAGAGTTTAAGAGTCGTGAGGTAATGATGCATCTCTATAAATCTCTGGTTAGGCTGCACTTGGAGTACTGTGTCCAGTTCTGTTCGCTTCACTATAGGAAGAATGGAAGCATTGGAAAGGGTACAGAGGAGATTTACCAGGATGCTGCCTGGTTTAGAGAGTATGGATTATGATCAGAGATTAAGGGAGCTAGGGCTTTACTCTTTGGAGAGAAGGAGGATGAGAGGAGACATGATAGAGGTATACAAGATATTAAGAGGAATAGATAGAGTGGACAGCCAGTGCCTCTTCCCCAGGGCACCACTGCTCAGTACAAGTGGACATGGCTTTAAGGTAAGGGGTGGGAAGTTCAAGGGGCATATTAGAGGAAGGTTTTTTACTCAGAGAGTGGTTGGTGCGTGGAATGCACTGTCTGAGTCAGTGGTGGAGGCAGATACACTGGTGAAATTTAAGAGACTACTAGACATGTATATGGAGGAATCTAAGGTGGGGGGTTATATGGGAGGCAGGGTTTAAGAGTCGGCACAACATTGTCGGTGGAAGGGCCTGTAATGTGCTGTACAATTCTATGTTCCACACCCAAAGATTGATTTCAATAACCTTAAAGTATTGGTTGAAATTAAATTGTGAAAGGTTTATATTATCCAGAGATTTGTTCTCATTTTAATTAATCTGTTATCCATAATTTCATAACTCCATGATAATCCTAAGCACACGCATCAGTGTAGTTCTACCAGACCAGAGTTAGACAGTGACTGTAACTGAGGTCATCCTTGTTGCCAGGTTCTTACCAGGCCAGAACAAGTGAATCTGAATATTAGGTGTCCGTCTGCGGTCGGTTAGATGACATACTCTCTTTCTTGCCAGGAGGCAACAAAACAGCTCGTTCCCGAGGCAAAAGCAGAAATGCCAGAAACACTTTGACCACGCTCCATGGATACCACCATCTGCTGAGTGGCTGAGATATCTTCCGTTTTGTTTTGGATTTCCAGTGTTCAGTCTCTGCTTCATCCCCTGGCATGCAGCTTATAGATAAGTGAGAGAGATCCCTGGATTTATGCACACCAGTTCCACAAGGGCAAAGGCTCATTGATTATCCTACATTCTTCAGTGAAGGAACAAGCCATGCTTTATAAGAGGAAGAAGGCTCACTACCTGAATGTTCAGCAGATGCTAAACCACGGGCTGACTATAGTTCCTGCCAACTCATTTCTTATCAAGAAACACTAGTGCAATCATTTTAAGAAGTGAACATGATATTGTACAGAAGATGGTTTTTGTCAAATATTAGGTCAATGAAAGGTTATATGATATATTGTTCATATTTTCCTTTTGTGCGTTGTCTATTTGCTTCCACTTTTCTGTAAAGTGAGCGAGTGAAAATATCACAAGCTGTAAATAAACTTAGAGATGAGGCAATGCATTTGCCCCATTTCAAATCCCCACCTAGGTGGACCTGCGGGAATGCCTTAAGGTCTTGGTTCATAGGAAGGATATCGAACATCAGAGGGCACAAAATGAAGATGAGAGTTGGTAGGCTCAAAGAGGATGTGAGGGGTAAATTTTTTACTCAGAGAATGCTGGATGCCTGGAATGCACTGCATGGTATGGTGGTAGAGGCAAACGCATTAGAGACTTCTAAGAGGCATTTAGACAGGCACATGAATGTGAGGAAGATGGAGCGATATGGACATTGTGTAGGTCGGAGGGACTCGTTTTTGTTTTTTATTTACATTTTAGCTGGTTCAGCAGAATATTGTGGTCCGCAGGGCCCGCTCCTTTGCTGTACCGTTCTGTGTTCTATATCCTATCCAACTTCAAGGGAGTGTCTCTGACTAAAAGAACAAGAACATTCGTCAGTTTTATTACGCATTTATGCAAAAGGAAGTCCCATGTAGATGGACAATATTTATATAAGAAACAGAATTTCTTACTTGTTTTGGGACCAGGCCTCCCATGAAAATCAAAGGAAATAAATGATTTCCATCTTTAGGCCGAATTATAATGGTATAAATACCTCAGGATTTCCAATGCCTCTTACTGAACCAGTTGAGCTTTTCTGTGAAAATTGTATCAGAACTTAGAGCAATAAGCAAACTACTACCAGTCAAAAGTAACATTAATAAATAGTGCAAAGAAGGAATAGCAAGATAGCATTCATGAGTTCATGGACCAGTCAGAAAACTGATGGTGGACCCATTACAGCTCGGGGTATCAGAGTTCAAAAATTCAAAGTACATTTATTATCAATATATACAACCTTGAGATTTTCTCCTTATAGGCAGCCACAAAACAAAAAAGCCCAATAGAAACCATTTTTTAAAAAGTCTGTCAAACACCCAATGTGCAGGGGAAAAAAAAAACAAATTGTGCAAACAATTAAAGATAAGCAAATAACATTTGGAACTAAAATTCATGAAAATGAATCCACAGCCACGAAGCCAATCACAGCCGATCCAAGCGTCAGTTAGTTGCAGACCACAGCCTCAGTTCAGCGCAGAGATGAGTAAACCTCATGAGCTCAATTCTAGCATCTTCTGTCAGCAAATTTGTACACTCCACACCATGTATGCAAGGGTTTCTTCCGAGTGCTCCAGTTTTCTCCCACAGTACAAAGACATAGCAGTTAGTAGGTTAATGGGTTATTTTAACCTGTCCAGTGATTGGACTAGGGTTAAATCAGTGTGCTGCTGGGTGGTGTCGCTCTAAATAAAATATAATAAAATGAAATAAATGTTGAGTATGTGTATTCAGTGTCCTGCACCTCCTTTCTGATTGTAGTAGCAGGAACGGAGCATGTCCTGGACAGTGAGGGTCCTTAATGATGGATACAGCCTACTAAAGGCATCACCTTCTGAAGGCGGAGCCAGGTGAGAAAAGGGGAAGGTGGAAGCAGGTTCAGGAGTTGGAAAGTGATAAGTGGATATAAAAGTGATAGCTGATGGCATCTGGTAAGTATTGAAGATGATTAATGGAACCAGGTGAAGGAGGGATGAGGGGCAAATAGAACCAGATGGGGGAGAGAGTAGGAGAGCCAGAAGGTTAGTATGTCTAGGTGATGGATAGATGGACCAGGTGTAGAAGGGGGGAATGAAAGTGAGGGGCAGGGGTAGGGGAAAGCCAGAAGGAGAGACAAAGAAACGCAGGGAGTGTGGGTTACTGGAAAATTTAATTAATTTATTTGGAGGTACAGCATATTTACAGGCCAATGAGCCCGTGCCGCCCAATTACACCCAGGTAACCAATTAACCCATATGTGCATCTTTGGAACGTGGGAAGAAACTGGAGCACCTGGAGGAAATCCACGCAGACACGGGGAGAATGTATGCATTCTGTACAGCCAGCAATGGAAATTGACCCTGGTTGCTGGCGCTGTAATAGTGTTGTGCTCATAGCTATGGAACGTTCAACGTTCATAACCTTGCCAGATGTAATGCAGGGTGCTGTTCTTCTACTTTATGTTTGGCCTCACCATGGCAGTGAAGAAGGCCAAAGGTTGACACATCAGTGTGAGAAGAAGAAGGAGGTTTGAAATGGTATGCAATCAAGAGTTCAGGATGATCGTTGTGCGCAGAGCATAGGTGTTCCTAAAAATAGTTGCTTTGCCTATGCTTGGTCTCATTGATGTAGAGAAGACCACATTAAGGTCACCGATTGTAGCAAACCATGTTTATTTTATTGGAAAAGCTCATTTACTGAGATACAGCATGGAATAAGCCCTTCCAGCCCTTGGGGCCGTGCCACCCAGCTATGCCCAATTTCACAGCCTAATCACGGGACAACTTACAATAGACGATTACCCTACCAACCGGTACGTCTTTGGATTGTGGGAGGAAACCAGAGCACCCGGAGGAAACCCACACTATCACAGGGAGAGCGTACAAACTTCTCACAGACAGTGACAGGAATTGAACCTGGTTTAGTTGTACTGTAATGAGTTGTGCTAAACACTGGGAGGGAGGAGAAGATGGCGCGATGCAGCTCACAGCGGTCACTCCAGGGTGATATCTGTTATCTGTCAAGTAGTGTGCCGTGCACAATCCCGATTTGATGGAGACAGAAGTGAGAGTATAGAGGAACATCTGGTGAAACTTCTGAAAGGCCTGCTTCACTGCCGCTGCTACTGTGTGATCCAGAATCTCCGGAGGGGAAGGCCCCGAGTCCTCGGCTTTTCTTGTTGCTCGGTGGCCGGGGTGGGGTCGAAGCGCTCAGCAGAGGATGGCACTCAGTGCTCGGTGTTGGAGGGCTGGTCAGAGGCTCGAAGTTTTTGGACGGACTCAGAGTCCACTGTGGTCAGGTGCTTCCGATGGTGCGGCATCATCAAATTTGCGGCGCTTGGAGGTTCATGGCAGGGAGAGTTTCTTCCTTCTAACGTCTGCGTGATATGATGAGGCTATCGGAACTTTGAGACTTTTTTTTACCGTGCCCATAGTCTGCTCTTTATCAAATTACAGTATTGCTTTGCACTGTTGTAACTATATGCTATAATTATGTGGTTTTGTCAACTTTAGTCTTGGCTTGTCTTGTGTTTCTGTGATATCACTCCGGAGGAACATTGTTTCAATTTTAATGCATGCATTTCTAAATGACAATAAACGAGGACTGAGTGTCCTCATAATCTAATCTAATCTGTGCTGCCCTGGGGGAGGTGTGTGTGGGGAGGTGTTTGTTGGACCTTGGAAGGACAGTTGGATCTTGTATATTGATTATGGAAAAGGCATAGGGAGAGTATGTCGTGAGGAAGGATGTGTAGGAACTTCCATCTAACAACCATAACGTACTCTGAGTAGTAATTTATGTAAAAGCCACTGATTTTATTACAGTAGGGAGTACAGAGAAATCTGAATGCAAATTGGCAGCTTTGTGCCACAATCCAAGAGCAAGATTGTGACAGAGAATCACAGAAAGAAAGAGGGGAAATGAGAGGCATAGACTAGTTGAATATATTACAAGTTAATATTGTGTTCATGACCATACAAAACTTCTCAAAACTTCTGATGCTGGAACGTGAGTTATAAGCTGTTATTATGTGAACACAACTTTTGTTTAATGAAAAGGAGGAGGTGATTCTTTAGGGATTACTTATGCATCAAGGTAGCTACCTTCAGACAATTTATGCATGGAATTTAGTTGGCAAGACAGAATTAATGTACCTCTTAACTGAACAAAATTTGTAATTTTACGTTGTAAAATCTAAAACAGCACTGAGAACATAGTGGGCTGAGTATCTATTTTTTTTCTAAATTAGCGAGGTTCAAATCATCACACTGTGACAAAAGAACTGAGCTGTAGTTCCAGAATGATCAAATGAACCAAGGAAAGAACATTACATTTCTGTGTTAGTGGGTGATTTTCCACAGTTCTGCTTGAGGTAAGAGTGTTATATTTGAACCATGAAAAAAAATAGTTGGGGGGGGGAGATGTAGTTAGAGAATGAAAGAGCAAACGGGAATGAGTATGAGAATGAGTGAGAAAAGAGATAGATACGTAGAAATAGATGAGGAGACAGAAGAACAAAGTAACTCTGGCTGAATATCATTAGAACAAATGATTCAGCACAGCAGGAGCCACATCGCAAATCCAGCAAACTTCCACACCTTTTTCAAGTAATGTGCTTTACCGCAATATTATGTAGAAGGTCTAAACTGTAGTGAGAGTAGCAATCAAAGAACACATCTGAGCGATCATAAATCATCTGCCAAAACAAATCACTTGTCTTAAATATCATAATAATGGCATCAGAAGATTACAAAGAAGGAAACACATGAAGGACAAAAAAGATAAACTGATGGATTTTGTGACCTATCTCCATAAGATAATTATGGTGATGTACAGATTTATTGTGAACCTTAATAGCTGAAATTCTCTGATCTCAGTAGCTTTTGATGAAGCTGGTGAGCTTCCAGCAAATCAATTTTTTTGTTCCAAAATATACTTTAATCATAAAGTTTGCAAATCTATAGTCCAGTGCAAGATATATTATATTCGTTCTGCACAGTGTATGGCACATTAGAGTGTTTCATTTCACTATATTTACACCAACATGACATAAGCAATTTCCTTCATGTGTACTCCAAAACATACAGTCCAAGGTTTTTTTTTCCAAAGATTACAGCCCTGCAATGTGAAATGGTGGAAATGCACTTAACTCTAACCTTTTCCTGGAGTGTATTTGCAGCAACTGCAGTATTACTACAAGTGTACTGTGGAGAACACTCTGACTGGCTGCATCACTGTCTGGTACGGGGGCAGAGGTGGTGGGGTGGTGGGTGGGGGTGGGAGAGAGAGACTGCTCCTGCACAGGATTGAAAGAAGCTGCAGAATGTTGTAAACTCAGTCGTCTTCATCCTGGGCACTAACCTCCCTGGCATCCAGGATATCATCAAGGAGCGATGCCTCAAAAAAGCGGTATCATTGAGGAGCCCCATCAGCAAGGAAATCTTTTCATTGCTACTATCAGGGAGGAGGTTTAGGAGACTGAAGGCATTCACTCAATGATTCCTCCCGTCTGCCATTAAATTTCTGAAAGAACATTGAACTCATGAACACTACCTCAGTACATTCTTTCTTTTATTTATTTTTGCACTACTTAGTTAACTATATTATATATATATATACTTAGTGTAATTCACAGTTTTTATTATTATGTATTGCAGTCTATTATGTATTTTCCAATGATATTAAACCTGGTTCTAATGTTGATCCAAATTCTGATTTCCTGGGTCTTCAAGTGTGTTATTCATTAACACCCAGTAATATGCAGTTCTTTGCTTCAGAACACCAAAAGGTGATGTAATATTTATAGTCAATTTATGTATTTTTTCTGAATGCTGCTTAATTGATGCTATGTGCATGTGATCTACTGCAGGTGTGTCTTTTGTTGCACCCATGCCTGCATGTCCTTGTGTATTTGGCAATGGACTTGACCTGCACTTTGATATTCTTCAAAGTTGCTGGTGAACGCAGCAGGCCAGGCAGCATCTCTAGGAAGAGGTACAGTCGACGTTTCGG
The DNA here is from genome assembly GCF_963921235.1 of Mobula hypostoma. NCBI lineage: Eukaryota > Metazoa > Chordata > Chondrichthyes > Myliobatiformes > Myliobatidae > Mobula > Mobula hypostoma. Next base: position 82,168,869 of record NC_086101.1, on the reverse strand, counting down.
GCCGAGACCCTTCGTCAGGACTAACTGAAGAAAGAGCTAGTAAGAGATTTGAAAGTGGGAGGGGGAGGGGGGCTGGGCCTCCTGTCCCACGATCCTTTCATATCCCCTTTGCCAATCACCTGTCCAGCTCTTGGCTCCATCCCTCCCCCTCCTGTCTTCTCTATCATTTTGGATCTCCCCCTCCCCCTCCCACTTTCAAATCTCTTACTCACTCTTCCTTCAGTTAGTCCTGACGAAGGGTCTCGGCCCGAAACGTTGACTGTACCTCTTCCTAGAGATGCTGCCTGGCCTGCTGCGTTCACCAGCAACTTTGATGTGTGTTGCTTGAATTTCTAGCATCTGCAGAATTCCTGGTGTTTACTTTGGTATTCTTCCTTGATATGGGGCAGAATATTGGTGCAGATACCAGAGGTGCCAATTCACAGTTTCAGTGGCTCAAGTTTAATACTGACTTTAAGAACTGTGTGTGGAATTTCCACGTTCACCCTGAGACCGCATGGGTTTCCTTTCACATCCCAAAGATGAGCTGATTGGTAGGTTCATTACACTATAAATTTCCCTTAAGAGCAGGAGGTAGAATTTTGGACAACTATGGAGAATGTGAGGCAAATAAATTAGGGTGCTTAAATTTAATGTGCTCTAGGGCCTGCCCCCATGCTGTATGATTCTATGAATTGTTTTGTATTGATCAAGGAAACTTGTTTTTGTATGGATTAATGTGATCAAATACAGAGGCAATGAACAGAAATTGTTCTGGCTACTTCAGAAGTTATATGGCCAAAATGCAACGTTTATCTAAACATAGTGAAGTAACCAACCTCAGAATTTAAAATAGACTATTCCAACTTATTTTTTGAATCAGAATCAGGTTATTATCACTGATTTATGTTGGGACTTTTATTGATTCTATTACGTTCTTGGCTTTACTGAGTAGGCCCGCAAGAAAACTAACCTTAGGGTTGTACATGGTGACATATATGTATGGTACTGTGCAAAAGTCTATGGCAAGTATATTATATATCTAGAGTGCTTAAGACTTTTGCACAGTACTGTAGTAATTTATGCATTTCACTCTACTGCTACCTATGTGAGTGATGATAAACCTGATTCTGATATGGGTCTCTATAGTGGACAGAGAGTGGGAAAGCAGCAGGGAGAGGGTTGGGAAAAGGGGAAGGGAGAGGGGAGAGAGCAGGAAGCGCCAAGGAGACATTTGGTAATGATCAATAAACCAATAGTTTGGAATCAAATGACCTTACCGGGTGTCTCAGGGCTGGGCGTATCTGCACCCGCACCACCCCTCCCACCCCTAGCATTCTTTCACAGCCACCTGTCCCATTCTCCTCCTGTGGTGCTCCACCCTCACCATTCCCAACATGTACTCCCGCCAGATTACAAACTCACTCTCCATTCCATGTTGACAAATACAGAACTGTGCAAAAATCTTAGGCACCCAGACTATATGCATATATATGCCTAAGACTTTTGCACAATACTGCACAGGGCTTTGGTGAAAAAAACAAGAACCAAGCAGCTTGCAGGATAGGCAAGGAAGCAGAAAGAGCCTCTCGCTGGATATGGAGCAGGCGAGAGGAGTTGAGCTGGAAGTCAGGAGCAGATGATCAGTGACTTGGCCACCACTGCTGGCCCACCAGCGGAAGAGTGTAGTGGTTAAGGGCTGAAGCACTCTATGAAGGTTGGGCACCACCTGATAAATCTGCCCCTGGTTAAAGACAGTAGTTACCTCATCAAGTAATTGAAGAGAGCACCCCAGTGTATGATGCAAGCAAGATAATAAATTTACTTTGAACTTTTTGAACTTTGAAATGTTGCTTTTGTAGTGGCAGTAGTGTAAAAGGCATGAAAATTACTGTAAGTTATAAATAAAAATAATGCAGCAGATAAATAACAGAGTTTGTTAAATTGTTTCCTCTAAGAGGACCACAAGCTTGTCGTAGTGTTCGGAGTGTGCCTCAATGACTCAGGGAGCTATGTTGGCTGGAGTCAAGGTTTTATATGTCACCATGGTTCGGATATGGCCCAAGTGTGGAGTGAGAGACACTGGAGTGGGTCGATAGTTCACAAAGTTTTAACGTGAACAGTGTTCAAGGGAAAATAAAACATAAGGCCAAACAAGGCCGTTAACAAAAACTCTCAAACAGGAAACGAAGCCTACACTGTGGCTGAAAAGAACGTCTAATTATTAAATGAATACCGCGAGTCTTCAGAGTCAGTTGACTCCACAGTCTAATTTCTCAAGGAAAGGCAAAAGCAAACAGGCAGCAAAGCTTTGCTGTGCTCTGTCCAAGTCTCGACAAGTACACGATGACAAGTATGGAGTTAAATACTATCATGATTAAATAATAATTGACTGACATGTGCAAATTCACAAACGTAATTGCCGTATTTACTGCACTGCCGAATCCGTGGTTATGATAGCGCCCCCTCTCTAGGCGCAGCCCCTGAGACGCCACAGACCTGTGTCCACTGGAAATCCCGGATCAGCGACTTGTCCAAGATGTCCTTCGCTGGGATCCAAGTACGTTCTTCTGGGCCATACCCTTCCCAGTCCACAAGGTACTGGACCTTACCATGTACCCGGCGAGATGCCAGGAGGTGTCGCACAGTATAGACAAGGGAACCATCTACCAGGTGGGGAGGAGGGGGAGGTAGGGTGACTGGGGCCAGGGTAGAGATCGTAACTGGCTTGAGCTGGGAAACATGAAATACTAGGTGGATCTTCAGTGATGCTGCTAGACGCAATCTATAGGACACCTTGTTTACAGCTTTTTCCACTACAAATGGTCCCACGCAGCACGGTGCCAATTTCCGGTTTTCGACTTTCAAGGGAAGATCCCTTGATGCCAACCGGATCTCCTCTCCTGGCTTGAATGGCTTTACCTGTCAATGGAGCTGATCAGCCTGCTGGGAATGCTGATTCTGGGCGCGCAGCAGAGAAGCCCTGGCTCGTCTCCAGGTGCGTTTGTAGCTGTTCGGCAGCAGAAACTCCTATGTTGATCTCCTGATCAGGGAAGAGCAGGGGCTGGAATCCCTTCTGGCATTCAAAGGGAGACATACTGGTGGAGGATGACTGCAGGTGATTGTGGGTGATCTCTGCCCAAACCAACTGGGAGCTCCAGCACATGGGGTTGGAAGAGGCAAGACAACACAGGGTTATCTCTGACTCCTGGTTCACTCTCTCAGTCTGGCCATTAGATTGGGGTGGAACCCAGACGAGAGGCTGGCCGTGGCTCCTTCAAGAGAGCAGAAAGCCTTCCAAAAGCGGGAAGTGAACTGTGGTTGAGGATCTGACACTATGTCTTGAGGAAATCCATGGAGCCTGAACACATGCTGAACCATGAGTGTGGCAGCCTCACAAGCCGATGGGAGCTTGGGGAGGGCAATGAAGTGGGGAGCCTTGGAAAATCGATCCACAACGACCAAAATGGTGATGTTTCCATTAGCTGGGGGCAGAGCAGTGATGAAATCTACTGAGATGTGGGACCAGGGGTGGTGGGGCACAGGCAGTGGACATAACAGACCCATGGGACGCTGGCGTGATGCCTTGTTCCGAGTGCAGGTGGGACAGGCAGATTTAAAGTTGTGGACATCCTGGGACATAGATGGTCACCAAAATTGTCTCTTTTTAAACTCCTGAGTCCGTTGAATTCCCGGATGTCCAGCCAGACGGGAGGAGAGATCCTATTCCAACATTTTGGAATGCACCGCAGCACCGCAGCAGGGACAAACAGCCGGTTGGGAGGTCCCGCATCCGGGCCTGTATCTGATTGTTGGGCGGCCCTCACCTCTGCCCCTATTCCCAGATCACTGGAGCAGCAATACACAGGTGAGGAAGAATGGGCTCTAGATCAATTCCACTCTCTCGACCTTGGAAGCCCAGGTTCAGTGGTATGAACAAGCATCACAACTGAGGTTTTTGCAGTGGATGACCATGACCTCCTCTGTGCCTCGTCATACCCTTCACATCACCAGGTTCGGATAAGGCCCAAGTGCAGAGTGAGAGACATTGAAGCAGGTCGATAGTTCACAGACTTTAATACGAACAATGTTAAAGGGAAAAGAAAACAAATGCTAGGCCAAAACAGGGCTATTAACTAAAACTCTCAAACGGGAAACAAAGTCTACACTGCGGCTGAAAAGAACATCTAATTATTAAATGAATATCGTAAGTCTTCAGAGCCAATTGACTCCACAGTCCAATTTCTCAGGCAAGGCCGATGCAAAACAAAAGCGAAGCGTTGCTGTGCTCTGTCCAAGTCCCAACAAGTACTACAATGACAAGTATGGAGTTAAATACTATCATGATTAAGTAATAATTGGCTGACACGTGCAAATTCACAAGCGCAATTGCCGTATCTACTGCGCTGCCAAATCCGTGGTTGTGACATTATTCTTCGGCTCTAGGTAGGGTCACCCACACTAAACAGGTCAAATGGTAGAAGCCAGACTAAGAGAGGTCTACGGATCCTCCAGGTTTGGGGGTTCAGCTCAGGGCTAACAACCTTGACTCGTCAAAAAAATTATTATGGATACAGCAATGTAGAATCTTTCTATATTTGGGCGTAATTGTATGAAAGAAATGGAGGACCTTCATTGCTGACCTAGACGGCGGCAGTGTAATGGTCTGTGAAATAAAATAAACTAAAATAAAATATAATAATTGTTCTCTTAAGCCTCATCAATCCCTTTTAAATTTATGCAGAATTATAAAGCTTCAATTGCAAATTATTTTCAAATTATTTCAAATTTAAACCAGAATTCAGAACTATGTCTGATTTTGAAGAAGTCTGTCACCAAAAGTCTCCGTGAGCACAGTCATCTGATTATCCACTGCAGGAACCTTCTTTCCTGACAAAACTCAATCTGAGGTGTGAAAAGGACGTCAGACAACACAGGTACAGACCTGCATAATCATGAAGTGAGATAGATGATGACACTTAATCATAACAGCTTTTATGTGCGTTCAGGAAAGACAGAATTCAGGTTTTATAATTGAACTGGGAAACATTACATAGACTGGCATGCATAATGGGGCAGAAATTTGTCCTCGGCTTAGTTTGGGGATCATAAGATGTTTGTGTTTCTGATGTAACATCTGTAATGCTGAATAATCTATTGATCTGGGCTTAGGAACAGGTGTATGTTGATCACTGTTCCATTCAAATTTATGCTGAACGACTTATTAAAAATTAACAGTGCAGCTTAAGCTATGTGTAATTATAGATTTAGTCTCATTTAAATTAACAAATTATTGAAAAAAGCTGTGGAGTGGCCAAGCAATGAAATAATTTTATTCTAATTTGATTTTTGTCAAAAAAGCCACTGTTAATATGCAAGCCTCGCAAGGTGTCATTTGAATATGATTCAAGAATGTGCACATTAATCTTAAAAATTGTTTTTTAGAAAGCGGAATTTGTAGCCAACATGGTCATCATCCTATTGGGACAACACATACAAAATGCCGGAGGAACTCAGCAGGTCAGGCAGCATCTATGGAGGGAAAAGAAACAGTCAAATTTTTGGGCCAAGACCCTCAGGAGTGCTGGAAAAGAAGAGACTGGAAGCCAGAGTAAAAGGTTGGGGTGTGGCGGGGGGTTGGGGGGGAGGTTGTACATTGGAGGAACATGAGCTGGCATGTGACAGGTAAATTTTGTGGCTGAATCAGACTGTGCATAGATCCCAGATATGCAAACTCCAAGGGTCACAATGAGTTGGGCTTGTAAATTGCAAGTGTTACTACACATTGATGATCTATAGATTTCTAGTGTTGCAAAGGAATGGTCCAACCATCTCTCTGCAGAACATTCCTTTCAGTTGTGCTGTATAACCCAACCTACACAGAAAGGTTTTTTTGTTAAAAAACACTCAGACAGTTATCTACATAGATTGCCCTCAAGGCTCTGTGTAAAAGAGGATGGTTCATCGGTTTGCTGGTTCCCTGAATAGAATGTCCAGATCATTTACAGGAATACCTCATCACCAGATAATTCAAACAAGTACCAAGAACTCCACAGTAGTGTAGTGGTTCGCATGATGCTATTACAGCTCGGGGGCCTCGGAGTTAGGAGTTCAAATCCAGTGTCCTCTGTAGGTAGTTTACATATCTTCCCTGTGGAATGCGTGGGTTTCTCCAACCACTCTAGTTTCCGGCCACAGTCCAAAGACGTATCTGTTAGTAGGTTAATTGGTCATTGTTCATGGTCCTGTGATAGGCTAGGTTTAAATCGGAGGCTGATGTGCGGTGTGCTTCGAAAGGCCTGTTCTGCACTGCATCTCTAAATCAGGGGTTCCATGCCATAAAAAAATGGTTGAGAACCCCAGCTCCAAATAAAATGAATAATTAAATGAACTTGCTTGGTTGTTGGAGATAAAGGATCTCCCTATCAGATGCTTTTGGCATTGCTATAGTCATGACTTCACCACAAAAGCATTAAGGACGAGACGGAAATCCGTCTGTTTCTGGAATGCCATTTGTCCAGAAGCTCCAGAGGAAGGTTCAGTGATTCCACTTAATATCAGAGAATATATGCAGTATATATCCTGAAATTCTTGTTCTTCTCAGACATCCACAAAAACAGAAGAGAACCTCAAAGAGTGAATGTACGAGAGGTGATTGATAAGTGTGTAGCCTAAGGTAGAAGGAGTCAATTTTAGAAAACCTAGCACATTTATTTTTCAACATAGTCCCCTCCTACATGTACACACTTAGTCCAGCAGTCGTGGAGCATACGGATCCCTTCTTTGTAGAAGTGGCGCCCAGCAGGGGTGATTGATAAGTTTGTGGCCTGAGGTAGAAGGCGATGAATTACTAACTTCAAACTTTCTGCATTATCACTCAAAGAGTTGAACTGTACGTGCATGTAACGAGAGCATCTTGGACCTCCAGGTGGTCCATAGCAGGGGCGATTGATAAGTTTGTGGCCTAAGGTAGAAGGAGATAAGATATACCATTCTCTGTACATGCATGTGCAGTACAACTCTTTGAGTGAAAATGTAGAAAGTTTGAAGTTAATAACTCATCTCCTTCTGCCTTAGGCCACGTACTTATCAATCATCCCTCGTACAGTAAAATGTCAGAACCCCAAATTCCGCTCTCATACACAAGCAGTAGCAAAGCATCAACCCTTCCTCTTCCCACTCCCCCACTTATTTCATCTGGAAGCATCAGTGCCCACCACTCCTCATCAAGCAATGGCAGAGCCCCCAAAGAGAGACCATAATCTGTAGTCCAACAAAAACTGATTGCCCACCCGACAATTCGACATGGCACCTGCTCTCTCTTCTTAATAAGGGGCAGAGAGGTGTTGCCCTCTTCCTCAACAAGGAGAGGCCAACAAAACAACAACTCACTGATTATGATGTTAAAATCTGCCGTGTTGCTTTTATTCCAAGTTCTCTGACACGAGAATCGGCAGCAAGCTCACCCCCACCATCAAGTGAAAGAGAGAGAGAGAGAGAGAGAGAGAGAGAGAGAGAGCAATTGCCCAAGTACAGAGGTCTCTGACAGCCGATCTGCTGTTCGGGATATTCTGTTTCTCCCACAATGCCTCAGTCAGCGACACTGTACTGTAGTAGGTACTGAGCTTCATTCTGAACAGTTGGTAAGCATTATATTCTGTGCTCCAAAGGCTGTTTGCAGGCATTTAGAGAGAGAAACACCAACTGCTGGTGGAAGACTATCAACTTGCTGGAAGATATCATCTGCTCTGCCTGAAACTTATTGGCCCTCCAGGTGCAAGGAGCTTTTGAGAAATTAGTGTTATGTTCTAGCACCATCCACAGTCCTGGATTACATGTTGACGTACTTCTGCCCATTCACCTCCTCCCTCACCTCCATTCAGTGCCCCAAGCCATCCGTCCAGATGAGGTAATACTTCACCTACAAATCTGTTGGGTCATCTATTGTATCTGATGCTCCCAATGTGGCTTCTTCTACATTGGTGCGACCTGACATAGATTGGGGGAACTGCTTTATCGAACATCTCCACCCCATCCAAAGAAAGCGCGATTTCTCGGTGGCCAACAATTCCTGTCCTCATTCCCAGTCCAACAGGTTGGACAATGGCCACCTCTTCTGCCACAAGGAGGCCTTTCAGGGTGAAGAAGCAACATCTCATACTCTGTCTAGGTAGTCTCTAATCTACTGGCATGAACATTGATTTCTCCTTCCAGTGATTTAAAAAATATATTTTGTCTATTCTCCTCCCCTTTGTTCTTCTTCTGTTCCCCAATCAGTCCTCATACCACTTCTCATCGGCTTATCACCTCCCCCGGTGTCCCTCCTCAGTCCTTTTCTTCTATGATCCACTCTCCCCTCCTATCAGATTCCTCTGTCTCCAGCCCTTTACCTTTTCTATCTATCACGTCCCAGCTTCTTATTTCAACTCCTCTCCCCAGCCAACCTGGCTCCACCTAGCTTGTACTCCTTTGAGTCTCAGCCCAAAACATTGAGTGTTTGTTCATCTCCCTGGATGCTGCCTGATCTGTTGAGATCCTCCAGCATTATGTGTGTGTTACTATTATTCATTTAGTTTATATACAAAGTAGTTTCACTCATTTACTGTTACATCTTCAAATACCCCATTGTATATGTGTGTGTGTTGCAAAATTCTTCCATTTCCAGCATCTACAGAGTCTCTTGTGTTTATGGTACAGCGTACTTCAACAAATGATGTATTTGGAGATACTTCTATTGATTGTCAAAACTGAATGCCAACTTTGCCACAAAATCAGTTGAATAATCCAGTGAACCCAAAGAGTCACAGCTGAGGTGGGTCTTTTGGAATTTCTCTGTTGTTTATTCACATGTAATCTTTATAAAGAACATAATGAGAATAGAATATGAATCAAAATTGTGTTTGTTATTTAACAGACAAAATGAAACAATAGAAACGATGGTTGTGAAAGCCCTTTGCTGGAACATGTTACATAACTGTGTCTGGTTTCCAGTAGATGTTAGGCTCTCTTCATGTAATTCAAACTTTGCAAACATTGCCTATGACTCATTTCCTGCCGGGAGATCAATCTGATTGAAAGGCTTGGATTTCAGTTTATGAGATGCCAGGAAAAACGGCTGGATCTTTTGATCCAATAGAGAAGCACTTGAGCTCAACCTCCAAAGTGAACGGACAATTCTGGGGGGAGCAAGGAGCTGAATCAAGGTGGGATTTGATTCTTGGTGGGGAGCTTGGATCCCCAGGAAGAAAAACTTCTATTTCTGTAGAAGGACTGCACCAAAGACTTCCAGATGGAGTCTTTCTTTTGCTGGATCCATCGGGTTTGACAAAATATGAGAGATTTGGCCACCGATGGGTTAAATTAAGCCTCTAGCCTTGGTGGCATGTAGAGAAACTAATGTGTCTCTAAGGCACATGTTGTATCTTGATTCCTTTCTTATTTTGTTTCTTCTCTTCCTCAGCCAACTCACTTTGGTCTCATTGCATCTGTGATGTATTGTACATCTCCGCTTAAGCTTATTAGTTGTACCTTCCCAGTATGCTTAAGGTTTTTCAAATCCCATTTGCAAACATCTTTGAATGTGAACCTAGTTTGCCCTGTTATCTTCTTCTAAATTCAGCAAACAAAATATCATTTGAGATATGCCCATTTCCAGCAGATATAAATGACAAAGTTATTGGAGGTGTCTATGTTCAGTTAAAAGTTATTAAACTTGGCAATATAGCTTCCTCAAGTGCTTTCATGTCAGGAAATTTATCTCATCCTTTGATATGTAGAATACAGTAAAGGCAGCGAGTGCAGAGATAGTTTAGCCTTGACTCATGCCTGCCAAGCAAAATATAATAGGTCATTACACTTGAAAAACTTGCACTACTGTTATTAAAAGTACTACATCATTTCCCACTCATGACCATTATGGGAGACCCATCATCCCAAAGATAGCAGGGGTCCAATGAGAGGGCCTATCAACACCTCCTCAAGGCAGGAACAGACAATAATAGTGGACTTGGCAACATCACCTACGTTATGATAACATGTAAGTACTTAATTTCTTTCCTGATCACTTTGTGACTTACTTCACCTTATATCTCACTCCATAAAACAAGTGTGTATAAAATGTTGGACAATGCTAAAAGGGAAAATTTGTCTTTTTTTTTCCCTTTGGATGTTTGTGGAAACAAACCGCAAACACCATACTTTTAACATCATATAAAAGTTCACACTTTTTTTTGAAACATCATTTCAAAGTTGTCTTGGAAATAATAAACAGAAAAAAACAGGAGAAAAATAGGATTTTATATTTTCCTGCAAGTTATTCAGTAAAGCGTATTATTGAATGATTTTATTTATTTTTGTTAGCGTTCGTAATAAAAGGCACAATGAGGACTACAAGAGATTCTGCAGATGCACAATTATAACATCACAATTCACTGATCAGTTTAACGTTGCATCTATTGCATGTCACTGTATGTTTAATATATGGAACATTATTTGTATTCATATTTCAAGATGTGGGTGTCAGTGGGAAAGTCATCACTTCCAAATAATTTTCAGAAGATTGAGACCACTGCAGGTCTTCAGTGTTAGTGTTGGTTGTTTAGGGAATTCCAGCATTTAGACTCAGTTAATGGAGAAGGTGAGACTGTTTTCTTAAGAAAAGGGGCGGCTAAGGGGAGAACTGATAGAGTGATATCAATGCTAAAAAATCTGGCAGCTATTCCTTTGGTGCAGGGATCAAAAATCAGAATTAGCTTCATTATCACTTATTTATACAAAGTGAAATTTGTTGCTTTGCAGATGCAGTCTAGTGCAAAGACATAAAAATGACTATAGATTACAAAAAGTAAATAAATAGTGGAAGACCTGCCTGAGTGTGGATTTTCAGGGTCCTTTGCCTCCTCCCTGAGGAGGAGGGTGTATTCAGAATGGGAAGGACACTTTTGGATAGATTCTGGCCTCTAGAAGGCCTCTAGGGGCCATGGACAATTCTGATTTGATGGAGATGGATGTGAAAGCACAGAGGAACATCTGTAGAAACTTCTGAAATACCGGTCCGCTGACACTGTTACCGTGCGATTGAGAATCTTCCGGAGGGAAGGCACCAAAATCCCTGGCTTTGCCTGCTGCTGGCGACTGAGGCTGAGGTCAAAGCGCTCGGATAGAGATGGTGCTCGGTACTCGGTGTCAGAGAGCTGATCAGAGGCTCGAAGTTTTCGGACAACTCAGAGTCGGACCGTGGTCGGGCATGGCAGGGAGAGTTTTCTTCCTTCTCCTGTCTGCACGAGATGTGGGACATTCGAGAGACTTTGAACTTTTTTACTGTGCCATGGTCTGTTCTTCATCAAGTTATGGTATTGTTGCACTGTTGTAACCATATGTTATAATTATGTGGTTTTGTTAGTTTTTCCAGTCTTGGTCTGTCCTGTGTTTCTGTGATATCACACCGGAGGAATATTCTATCAAGATTTCTTAATGCATGCATTACTAAATGACAATAAAAGAGGACTGTGTGTCATCATAATCTAATCTAATCAGCATCTGAGATTTTAGCAATGACAGTGGCGTCATCTGTGAATTAATTGATGGTGTTTGAATGTCAAAACTATGGACCGCAGGAATAAAGGGAAAATAGAAGTGACATAAGGAAGACTTTGTTTTTTGCACAGCTTATGATTGGAAATCTGGAACGTACTGCCTGCAGATGTGGAGGAGTTAGGTCCAATTGTGACTTTGAAAAGGGAACTGGGTCAAGAAAAAGTTTGCCAAGTAATGGAGAAGGGGCCAAGAAAAAGTCATGGTGGAAAGACTTTGAAAAATCAGAAGATGAATCTCTTACTAAGGATACACAACCTAACTTCAGAATGGAAGATGGCTTTTCAGAACACTTCCTTTCACTTCTGAGCAGTGATCCCCAGTTGCCTGTCACTTTATTTCCCCATTCTACTCCCACGTTGACATCAATGTTTGTGGCTTCTTACAAAATTAGCTTCAGAAGAAACATTTCATGGGGCTATGTACTGAATTAAACAATATGAGATAACTGGACTTTTCTTTTTTGTGATAGGAATATGTGAATCAGCAGATGACTGGCAAAGTAACAGCATACCACGGTAGCATGGCTGTTAGCGCAACGCTAATACAGTTCGAGGAGATCCAGAGTTTGGAAGTTCAGTTCTGGCACTGTACTGTAAGATATCTCAGTACACTCTCCCCATGGAATGCAGTGGTTTTCGCCGAGGGCCCCTATTTCCTTCCACAGTCCAAAGACTAATTGTTTGATTAAAGGTTAATTGGTTATTGTTAATCTTCCCGTGATTAGGTTAGTGTTAATCAGGGTTGTGGGGATGTGTGATTGCTGGGGTGGTGTGGCTTGAAGGGCTGGAAGGGTCTATTCTGTGCTGCATCACAAATTAAGTAATTAATATTAGGACACGTGTGTAAGAGGAGTGAATGGTACAACTGCCTGTTGATCAGGCAGCATCTGTGGCAGGAACTTTTGTTCAAGTCAAGTCAGTTTTTATTGTCATTTTTACCATAACTGCTGGTACAGTACACAGTAAAAACGAGCCAACGATTTTCAGGACCGTGGTGCTACGTGAACAATACAAAAACTACACTGAACTACGTAAAACAACACAAAACTACACTAGACTACAGACCTACTCAGGAGTTCATAAAATGCACAAAACAGTGCAGGCACTACAATAAATAACAAACAAGACAATATGCACAGTAGAGGGCAGTAGGTTGGTGTCAGTCCAGGCTCTGGGTATTGAGGAGTCTGGTGGCTTGGGGGAAGAAATTGTTACATAGTCTGGTCATGAGAGCCCGAATACTTCAGTGCCTTTTGCCAGATAGCAAGAGAGAGAAGAGTTTGTATGAAGTGTGTGTGGGGTCCTTCATAATGCTGTTTGCTTTACGGATGCAGCGTGCGGTGTATGCCTTCTTACCACCATCTGAAATTCTGCCAATAGTTAAGTCATCAGCAAATTTATAGACAATGTATATGTCTGTAATGGCGGGAAGAGAGACCCCGATGATCTTCTCAGCTGACCTCACTATCCACTGCAGGGTCTTGCGATCCGAGATGGTGCAATTTCTGAACCAGGCAGTAATGCAGCTGCTCAGGATGCTCTCAATACAACCTCTGTAGAATGTGGTGAGGATGAGGGATGGGAGATGGACTCCTCAGTGTTTGGCAAAAACTGATATAACTCAGTTTGTCTCTGTCCGCAAAAACTGTCTGACCTGCTTTCCCAACATTCCCCTTCCAGCAGTTGCTATGCTCTGTATTTCAAAGTTCTATTCAGGGTTTTATTCCACCCTCACTTCTCTGCTAGATGCGCCTTGTCCAGATGCATTAGCCACTGTTAACAAGCCTTCACCACCCTCTCTCAATCAATACAAAATTGTATCGTGCATCTCATCTCATCTCGATCAGCAACTTAACAGGCATCCATTTGTATCATTATTCTTATTATCATTACAGTGTCTATAAATTTGCTGATGACTTAACCTTACCTATCGGCAGAATTTCAGATGGTGGTAAGAAGGCATACAGGAGCACGATAGACCAGATTCTGGAGTGGTGTTGCAGCAAAAACCCTGCAATCAATGTCAGAAAGACCAAAGAACTGATAGTGGGCTTCAGAAAAGTTAAGACAATGGAACACACACAAGTCCTCATTGAGGGATTGGAAGTGGAAAGTGTGAGCAATTCTTGGGTATCAGCATCGCTGAGGATCTATCCTGGGATGAACATATTGATGCAGTTACAAAGAAGGCACAACAGTAGCTATATTTCATTAAGAGTTTGAGGAGAATTGGTATGTCACCAAAGGCACTTGTAAATCTCTACAGATGTGCCATGAAAAGCATTCTATCTGATTGTATCACCATCTGGTATCGTGGGGTGGGCGATGGACTACACAGGATCAAAATAAACTGCAGAAAAATGTAAACTCAGTCAGCTCCATCATGGGCACTAGCCTCTAGGACATCTTCAAGGAGCGGTACTTCAAAAAAGTGACATCCATCATTAAGGATTCCCATCACTCAGGACATGCCCTCTTCTCATTGCCTCCATCAGGGAGGAGGTACAGGAGCCTGCAGCCACACACTCAATGATTCGGAAATAGATTTTTCCCCTCCGCTATCAGATGTCTGAATGGACACTGAACCCATGAACACTACCTCACTACTTCTTTTCTCTTTTTACATGACTTTTAACATTTTTAACTGTTATTTACGGTTTTTATTACAATGTACTGCTGGCACATAACAACAAATCTCACAATATATGGTAGTGATATTAAACCTGATTCTGATTATTATTAAATATATTTCTTTCCTACAAAGAAGCTGGCCATTTAAAGGTGTTGAACCTATGCCAGCTCATAAAGCAATTCTCCTACTAATTTTGCCTGTTATCTGCTATTCCCACATTTCTATCATCTACCAAGCACTCCTGAATTCCACAACTCACACATGCACTAAGGACATTTAATCTCCAGAACATATGTGGGAGAAAACTCGAGCACCCAGATAAAGGCAACAGGGTAACAGTGATAACATTCAGACTCCACTTAGACAGCACTGGGAGAGCAGGGATGAAAATGAGTCACTGCAACTCTGAGGCAGCAGCTTTCCTTGCTGTGACCCTGTGCTGCTGTAATGTCTGAAGAAGAATGTTCCTCAGCCCGTAACATTAACTCTATTTGACATTCCATAGCTGTTGCCTGACCTGGTCAGTATATTCATTTTATTTTTGTTCTTCTTTCAGGTTTCCAGCATTCACAGCATTTTTGCTTTCCTGATTATCTCGAAACTGCTCTTTTGGACATAATTCTTCTCAGGCCTGTCATCTTGTATTGCCTGTCAGCAGTGATTCCCAGATGGTTGGTGAGTGAACTTGTCCTCCTGGGGTTGCATGGTACCAAAGAAAGACTTGATACAGGAAAATATATCAGCAGAATATATCTTTCAGATTATGGGTGTTGCATATGTACAAAAAATAAATTTGTAAAAATCTATCCCAATTATAATGAAAATGAATAACATACTTTTATTAAATAAGACTCAATTTTCTAGAAGGCAAGCTTTGCATTATGGAAGAATCCTTCCTAATTTCACCTCTAAACACAGCTCCTCCATTCCACTCATCCACATTACTCAGTACAGTAGAAATGATCACTTCAGATGGAAAACTAGTTAATGTAAGGCATATTTTTGAAGAAGTGAATGTGTTCAATAGCCATTAACTATTACTGGAATTACTGCACAATGTTTGTCTCATATCCATTAAGGTTGAAAAGTGATCAAACATCTGAAGCTTTTTTTTATATAAAGGATCATAACACAAAGAACATCTAAAGGATGGCTCCTTGTATTTGATTCCCTGCTCGTTTTAGACGTATTCTTGAACAGTGGGACATATTATTACATTTGTACAATTAATCGCTAGTCTTTACTGAACTGAAGAGTGCAAATAGTAATTTAATGATAACATATTTCAGCTCTGCAATTTCCCACCTCCAGCCAAACCATAGATATTTTTGTCAGTTGTTAATTACTGTCATATGGCTCTGACACATTTTTTTTAAATGACACAAACTGAAAGGTTTGAAGTCAGCTCCCACAGTGCTGTCTTCAGACACCTGGTGTGGCAGAGAAGGTTCCTCAGGACGGCAGAAGATAAAATGAATAACAAACAACATGGACTCAGACAGGCTAAGATGAAAGAGATCTAATCAGAATCATTTGCACCTTGATCACACAATACTCTACTGTTAATTTTGCTGAAGCATTAGCAAAATAGAAAGTAGCAAGATCTGGAGAGCAGAAAACCCTGCAAGAGAGCTGCAGTTGTACATTTAAAATTGATCCTCTAAATCACTGAATTATATATAGCATTTATGTTACGAAATGGCCTGGGGAAACACTGAACACAACAGTATGTAGGATTATTTGGGGATCAGTAGCAGGCCACAGTGATAGCATGTCTCTAGCTTTCGGGAACTGCATGGGTGGATATAGTTCAGAGGAATAGATGGCCGAGAAAAATATAAAATGCAAATCAAAATGTTTTGGGTTTTACCACAACTTTGCAGCACAAAGCCAAACATACTTACGAAAATTAAAATAAAATAAATTGCATAGCCTGGAAACCTAAAACAAAACGCTGACAATATTCAGCAGGTCAGGACACATCTACAGAAACTGAAACAGAGTTCACTTGACAGGTCAAAGACGCTTCATCAGAAAATAAAATGACATAAAAAGAAGCTTGTAAGGCTGCAGGAAGTTTGGGGAGGGGGACATTTTTGATAGGTTTGAAACTGGGCTGAGCAGGTGGATAAATTCTACAAGATTATTTGGTCAATGAGCGCATGCAAGTACATAGAGAGTGAAAATCCAGCTGCTGCCTGTAAGGAGTTTGTATGTTCTTCCTGTAATGGCGTGAGTTTCCTCCACGTGCTCTTGTTTCCTCCTACAGTCCAAAGGTGTACTGGTTAGTACATTAATTGGTCATTGTAAATTGTCCTGTGATTAGGCCCGGATTAAATCGGGGGAACGCTGGGTGACACAGCTCAAAGGGTAGGAAGGGCCTATTCTGCGCCATATCTCATAAATTAATAAGTAAATAAACTTAGATTCTAAAAGAATCCAGATTAAATAAAGTAGGCATTGGAAAATGCAGAGCTGGTGGTTAAGCCCAGCAAGTCAGGCTCATCATACTGCCACTTCCTTGAGAGGGAAAGAAAGAAAACAAATATTACAGATACAGTAAATTACAGATACAGATTGAGAATTCAAGTTACCTAAAGTTGTAGAATTCTGTTGAATCCAGAATGTTGAAATATGCGCAAATGAAACACAGGGTTATATCCCTCAGGCTTGCTTTGGGCCTCACTGTAATAGTACAGGAGATGCTTGAGGAACAGCAAGATCATCTACAATTTCACATGACTTGAAGTCCTAATGTCTGATCGATTCAAACTCCGGGCCAAATTTGAGAGGTTGGGTACGAACTGAGGCATGGCAGCAGGGTCCAGGCCCCAGAGCTGTCCAAGAGTGAGGAATGACCAGATGTTTGGATGTCATAAGCACTGGGCCAGATTGAAGAGGTTGGAGTGTCAGGACTGGGGACGAGGATGGGCCGGTTCTGCTTGCTGTTCCGCGACGTTTCCTCGGCTCTGCTCTGAAGTGAGGCTGACGCCTGCTCAGGCTGCAGTGATGCTTGGCTTCGTGCCTTCCATAAAACTTCAGTTCTGTTATTTGCTTACTTCTATTGTTCTCAGGATTTTCTTTTCTCTCTGTGCATTGGGTGTTTGACTTTCTTTTGGGGTTTCTTTGTTTTGTGTCTGCCAGTAAGGGGACGAATCTCAAGGTTGTATAGTGTATACAGAAACGTGAGAAAGTCTGCGGTTGCTGGAAATCCAAAGCAACACACAAAAGATGCTGGAGGAACTCAGCGGGTCAGGCAGCATTGATGGAAATCAAGCCGTCGCTTTTATTGTCATTTCAACCATAACTGCTGATACAGTACACAGTAAAAACGAAACACCGATCCTCCAGGACCATGGTGCTACATGAAACAACACAAAACTACAGTAGACTACGTAAAAAAGCACAAAACTACAGTAGACTTCAGGCCTACACGGGACTACATAAAGTGCACAAAACAGTGCAATGAATAAATAGTCAATGTTTCGGGCTGATACCCTTCTTTAGGACGTTGTATACATACATAAGTTATGCACAAAATCACGACTTAAAGCAAACAAAATAAAATGTCTATTTTGGCGCGAAGTAGTCATAATTTTGTTAAACCCTAGCAATTGTGGTTTTGCCAGTTGGTTCAAGAATTGAATGGTTGGAGGGAAGTAACTGTTCTTCAGCCTGCTGGTGTGGGACGTCAAATTACTGTAACCCTTGTCTGATGGAAGCTGTGAAAAGATGGCTTGTCCAAATGCTTGTGATCTTTGATGATAGATGTTGCCTCTTGAGTGTAATTCCAATGGTACGGGAAGATTCTTACGCTCACATTGCTGAACCAGACCATGATGGAACCAGTACGGATACTTTCAACTGTACGTCTGCAGTAGTTTATTTGAACGTTCGAGGATAAGCGGAACCTCCCTAACCTCCTAAGAAAGTAAAGATACTGGCACACTTTCCTTATGATTGCGTCTATGTGCTGGGCCAGTGATCTGATATGTTAATGACACTTAATCCCATCTCCCAGCACACAGTTCATCCTCTGCATATACATGTGCCTACGTAAGAGCCTCTTAAAAATGCCTGTATTACATCTGTCTCCATCACTACCTCTGGTATTGCACCCACCATTCCCAGTGTAAAACAAAACTTGCCCTGCACATATCCTTTGAACTAATTTGGGCAGTATCCTGTTAAACATCGTTTGAACCCTCTCCATGGCTTCCACATCCCCCAAGAGGGCAATTGTATTGTGGTGTACTAAATTTTGCAAAAATATTAGATGGAAGTCTAAACAATTCCAAATGACACATCAACTCTTTGTGAGTTTGCAACATGTAAGGCAGCGGTCCCCAACCACCTAGCCGCAGACCGGTGCCGGGCCGCAAAGCATGCGCTACCGGTCCGCGAGGAAACGATATGATTTGGCGATATGAGCCAGTTACACCTTTCCTCATTCCCTGTCACGCCCACTGTTGAGCTTGAGGGTACTTGAGGTCATGACCCACGCGTCATCCATGTCCGCGCCGGAAGGAGATCAACTCCACGAGCTTGCAAATGACGGCAGGCTGAAAAGTATGTTTGACATAACATCTCTGCCGGCATTCTGGATCAAAGTCAGGGATAAATATCCTGAAATAGCCATGAAAGCACTGAAAACATTGCTTCCATTTCCAACATATCTCTGCAATGAATGCAAAGAAAACTAAATTGCGGAATAGACTGGACATAAGGAACCAACTTCGAGTATCGCTGTCTCCCATCACCCCTCGATAGGACCATCTCGTTGCAGGGAAACAAGCCCAGAGCTCCCACTGACTCAGCGATATTGGTGTGTTGCAATGATTTTATATGTTCATAGGGGGAAAATATGTGCTGTGTGTTTAATATCCAAATGTTACTTAAAATGTTATGATGCTATTGACGTATATAACCATATAACAATTACAGCACGGAAACAGGCCATCTCTCCCCTTCTAGTCTGTGCCAAACGCTACTCTCACCTAGTCCCACCGACCTGCACTCAGCCCATAACCCTCCATTCCTTTCCTGCCCATATACCTATCCAATTTTTCTTTAAATGATAATATCGAACCTGCCCTTACCACTTCTACTGGAAGTTCATTCAACACTTCCTTCAAGCTCCCCTGATAATTGACTTATCACTATATTCATGCAAGGAAAATATGCACTGTGTGTTTAATATTAAATTCGTTAGATAAACCCCTTTAGAAACGAAATTGAGTGTATTAGCCACTTATCACCTATATTCTGGTCGTGATTAACACCCCCCCCCCACCTCCCGCGAGCAGAATTGCTAAAAACAATTTGTAGAAAAAAGTAGGCACGTACACACTTGAGCAACTCACGCATGCGCACTGGTGCCCGCACAAGGGTTCATGATCATTATAGTCTTTCTCGAGGTAAACACAACGTATTGGCTGCTACTCTTGTCTATTGGCAACCCTACCCGCCCCCACCCCCCCACCCCGGCGTCGGCCGGTCCACAAGAATATTGTCAATATTAAACCGGTCTGCAGTGCCAAAAAGGTTGGGGACCCCTGATGTGAGGTGCCTGTACAAGTTAAACATTGTAGGTTTGTTAAATGTATGCCAATAATTTTATAATATTTGTAATAACATCTAGTTTCTTTTTGACCTCAAGGCACCAATGGCGTGAGAACAAAAGACCAAGTAGTTTGTCTCTGTGTGTCTCGCTATACTTGTGGATTGAACCTCTATTTATTGAGGCAGCTCTTTGGATTTCACCTAGACCGAGGAATTGCGATTGATTGGTGCCTAGGACTGACCCAGGATGATTCGGAAATCCCCCGACGACAATAATAATCAAGTCTGCTAACGACAGCAACAATCAAGTGGAGACTAAGAATCATGAGCCCTGAAATCTTTATGGAAATCCTACATAGTATTTAGCATGGTCTATTTGTGCTTTCTGTTTTAAGATAATAAATTAGGCTTAAATTACTTTGTTGTGCTGGTGCATTTATTACCACATTTCTCGGACACTGGAATTGGTTTGGGTCTTTTGTGTCTGATCAACCTAGTTCATCACAGCAAACAGAACTGAATGCAATACTCTAGCTGTGGACTAGACAGTTTTATAAACACGTGTGACACTGTGGTCATGTGAAGTACTTCCCATATTCCATGCTTGTCCATTTAATGTCCTTTGAAAATGAGGGATGACACAGTAGCATAGCAGTTTGTGTAATGTTATCACAGGACGAGCATTAGGTTTGGGATTCAAATCCGGGTGCTGTCACTAAGGATTTTGTATGTTCTACCCATGACTGCATGGTTTCCCTCCAGGTCCTCTGATTTCATCCCACATTCCAAAGATGTATGGGTTAGGCTGGGCAAACTGTGGGCATGTTGTGCTGACAAAAGCATGGTGGCACTTGCAGGCTGTCCCTCGCACATCTTTGACACATTTCACCTGGATGTTTTAATGTACATGTAATGAATAAAGCTAATTTAATCATAAACACAAGAAAGTCTGCAAATGCTGGAAATCAGTCCTGAAGAAGGGTCCTGACCCAAAATGTCGACTGTCTATTCATTTCTATCGATGCTGCCTGACCTGTTCAGTACCTCCAGTACTTTGAGTGTGAAGCTAACCTGATTGTTACCTTCTTTGAAATGCAAGTCTTTAAATGGCAATTGAATCTCTTTCTAGGAAGAGAACGATGGCAATTGTCACACTTGCTGAGATGAAAGTTGCAAATAATTCACAAATCTGATCTCAAGTGTGGTGAATGGGAGTCTATTATTGTTTTATAAGGATTATGTTACTGCATTTTGAATGTCTCTATTGTCAACATCAATGATGTTTGCTGGCATTTCCATCTCAAAGTAGCTGTCTGATGTAGGAGAACATTCTGAAAGGACTATTCAGGCAGCATCTACGAACAGAGAAACACAGTGGATAATATTTAACATTCGAGTCTCTTCAGCAGAAAACTGAGCCCCAATGATTCAAGTGTTACACCATTAGGATAATGAATGTCAGTTTTTATTTTGGGGGGTACTTATATAAAGTCCTATTGCCCATGATCTTATTGAGTGGTGGTGCAGGCTTGAGGGGCTGAGTTGAGGGTTTGTTGTTGCTGTTACCTGCGATCTTGTGATCTTCACTCCAGAACTGAAAAACGCAAGGTAGCTCTCTATGAAGTCCTAATGACACTATTGAGACCAACATTGATACTGTGTAAAGATACTTCATTGGAGATGGTTCAGAGAAAACTTAGTGAGATGTTCCCAGATAAGGAAGGGGAAGTTTCAAGGAAAAGATTAAACCAGCTGAGACTCTATTCTTTGAAGTTTAGAGTAATGAGAGACAATTCCACAAATTCTATTATAATGTGTGTATACAAGGTAAATGCTAGGAAGATACTTCCTCTTATGGAAGAATCCAGAACCAAAGAGCATGGTCTTATAGCAAGGCATTTCCCAATTAAAATTAAGATGGGGGAAAATTCTCTTCAGGAAAATATTTGTCAGAAGGAGCTATGTGGCAGAATAATTGGGTATGGTTGAGAGTGAGATACATAGATTTCTAATCAGTAAGGGCTAAGCAAAAGGGTCATTCGAGTGGAATTGAGGAACATTTGATCAGCCATGATCTTGTTGAATGGTGGAGCAGGCTTGAGGGGCTGAGTTGAGGGTTTGTTGTTGCTGTTACCTGCGATCTTGTGATCTTCACTCCAGAACTGAAAAACACAAGATAGCTCTCTATGAATTTGTAAAACGTGAAGTAACCATTGGAGATCTGGTTTTGCTGCACCAAATTCATTATAAACATATATGGACACATCACATACACATCCCCTCACACACACACACAAAAACACATATACATACAGACAGAGGTACAGATGAAAATACCACTTCCGCCTTATCCCCTCTGGTCCCCTCCCTTAAATGCTTCCCTAAATTATCCATTCTCTCACCTTACTCAGCCCTTTAATTTCCTCCCTTCTACTCATCACACCTCAGTACATTCCACCTTTCCTTAACAGTTTCCTTTCTGCTCATGTCCTTCCTCCTTCACTATATCTCCTTCAATGTCCCGTCCACACACTTCTGCCACTGTAGACAATGTTATTGAGGTGCCATATATAAACGAAGAAAATAATAGGTTATGCATGGTCTCCAGATGCTGCACTGTGGTGCAGTATAATGTAAATATCATGAGCGCAACAATAGTACATAGTC
Organism: Mobula hypostoma; assembly: GCF_963921235.1. Lineage (NCBI taxonomy): Eukaryota > Metazoa > Chordata > Chondrichthyes > Myliobatiformes > Myliobatidae > Mobula > Mobula hypostoma. The sequence continues at coordinate 82,146,435 of NC_086101.1, read as the reverse complement.
ATAGTCCAAAGATGTGAATGGTGAACTTGGTTTGATCGTGCAATAGAATGAACATTACACGTGGATACTATAGTGAATTTGAGCACTATGACAGGTAAAGTTAAGCACAAGTCAGTGGCTGGAAAGATATGTAACTCTGCTTTGTAACTCGGTTTCAAAGCAGATAGTGCACCTTCCTGCAAGGGTGGTGAGAGCGTGGCATGTTGGCATAATGGTTAGCAGAATGCTTTACAACACTAGCGACCCGGGTTCAGTTCCCGCTGCTGCCTGTAAGGAGCTTGTACGTTCTCCCTGTGGCTGCATGCATTTTCTCCGGATGCTCTGGTTTCCAAGGACATACTGGCTGATAGGTTCATAGGTCATTGTAAATTATCCTGTGACTAGGCCAGGGTTAAATGGGGGAATTGCTGAATGGTGTGGCTCAGATGGTCAGAAGGGCCTACTCTGCACTATCCCAATAAATAAATGAATACATCTCTGACATTTTATGCCATGGAAGGCTGTGGAGGCTAGATCATAGAGAGGAAGAAGATACATTTTTGAATACCAGACAACTGAGGGCTATGGAGAGTGGCACAAAGGAGGAGAGGAAGCCTGAGGCAGAACAGTTGTGGATCTTATTGAACGCCAGGACAGGCTTGAAGAGCTGATTAATTTATTCTTGTCCTTAAGGTCTGAGTGGACAGGACATTAGTAATAATAAGCAGGGTTGGGATAGCAGTTTAAAATGCCACCTGATTGCTTGAGACTTTCGTGGAAATAGGAAGCGCTAGCAATACAATGCAGCAGACCCACTTACAGAGATGTTCCGGAGACATTCACATTTTTTACACTCCAGTCTATCTCCTGGTATCAAGGATAATTTATATACGTCCTGCTATAGAGTCTGTGGTATCATGCTTGAAATAATCCTCAACTCAATAATAATTGGCTGGAAGATAAAAGATCTTAAATTTAAGGATTATTTTAAAAACATTCAACTTTTGTAGACAGTGATATTTGCTCTGGAACATCTCATCGTAACACAATTGCTACAATGTGTGTACTATAAATAGTGCCGTCTAAAACTCTCTTTGGACTTGCCTGCAGCTGTGAAACTGGAGGTTCGCTTCAGACTGAATTTAAATTGAAGCTGAACAGTCATATCATGTATTGGGCTCATGAGCTGAATAGGGGTCGTCCATGCTATAAACCCTGAGCAATCACATTCACTTAGGAAATCACATGAAATGAATGTACTCTCAGGGGGAATAAAGTATAAACAGGGTTTAAGTCACAGTTTTACTAAAGCTTCATTGAAGGATTTCGCCATAATAAACAGGAAGCTTTTTTTGATCTTCCAGTTCCTCCAGAGGAAAAGGAGTCTCTTTGGGTTAAAATCACTTCAAGTTTTGCCTGTGCTCTGAGATGAGATTGGGCAAATGTTTTGTTTTTTTTTAATCATTTACAAGTAATGCGGTAGAATTAGTACTGATTTTTAATGCAGTCCTGATCATCACTCAACTGGCAATAGAACAGCAAGGAAACAGACTTCAGCATTTAATGATGCACCCAGGCAGAAAATGGGCTCAAAATAGTCCAATTCATGGCCAATAACATCAAAATTTTACCTTGTGCCGTATTGGTCCAGGCAGTTTTGAGGCTTTGCTGGAGTTTGCCTAAAGCAAGGCTTCTCTGGTAAAGATGCTAATAAGAGCCTATTGCCTGTTTTGAAAATTGGAATTTATTTTATCCAAATCTCAGTGAAGTGTAATAATTGATAACATGACATAATTGTGATAGTAGAGGTGTGGAAGGAATAAGTAAAGACAGTTAGGACGGGGCAGATATTGGTTGCTGGTGATCTAAATTTTGAGGATAGGAGAATCTGCCTTTGTTGGTAGGCTGCATGTAGAAACGTTATTTCTAAACAAAGCAGATTTGAGTAAAATGGTCATCTCTTTCCCTATTGACTTGCAGTGGTGGTTCTCGTTCAAGAATGTCTTTACCATCATTCTAATTATCTGTACGGACTTGGACTGGGCTCGAAGACTGAGTTAATTTACAGGCCCAGGAGGTTCACAGCAGCTTAATCCATAATAAAAAGGTAGTATTGCAAAAAGGTTGTCACACTTCTTCTGTGATCAATCAAGTGAGTGGTGGATGGATTTTCAACTGTATAAAGCATTATAATTCTCTGCAACACCCACAAAATGCAGGAGGAACTCAGCAGGTCAGACAGCTTCTATGGACATGAATAAATAGTCGACGTTTTGGGTCGAGACCCTTCTTCAGGACTGTGAAGGAAGGAGGAAGCTGCCAGAATAAAAAGGTTGCGGGGGGGAAGGAAGCTAGCTGGAAGGGGATAGGTGAACACAGGTGGAATGAGATATGTTCCACTGGACTAGAAAATAAGGAAAAGAGAGTGGGCCATGGGAGAAAGGGAAGGAGGAGGGGACCCAAGTGGAAGTAGTGGACAGCTGAGAAGAAGTAAAAGGTCAGAGTGGATAATAGAGGAGGGGGGGTGGCGGAATTTATTTACTGGAAGGAGAAATTGTTAATTATGCACAAACAAGAGAAAATCTGCTTATGCTGGAAATCCAAGCAATACACACACAAAATACTGGAGGAACTCAGCAGGCCACGCAGCATCTATGAAAAGAGTAAACAGTCGACATTTCAGGCCGAGACCTTTCATCAGAACTGGCATGAACTGATATTCATACCACTATGTTGGAGGCTACCCAAAAGTAATACAAGTTGTTGCTCATAATTCTCCACTGATATAGAGGTGGGATATGACTGGAATAAGGTAAAGTATGACAATCTTCACTCAGATTTAAGAAAAGAACTGAGCTACATTATATAAAAAATTGCAAAAGATCAAATTGTGCAACAAATGTTGTATATGTTGATTTCTTACACCGGAACATTAAAATTTCTTCATGCTCAGACTTATGCATTATAATTGACTTAGCTGGCCAATCTAAACACAAGCTCAACATGCAAATGATACATTTGGAATGGATTATGATGAATATGTTTACAAGATCTGCAAGGTACACAAATCAGAGTCTTCAGTCCAGGCAGGAATTTGTTCTTGTGTTCCATCCCAATTTCTTCTTAAGGCTTTGATTTATTATATTGGTTCAGGCACTAATTAATGTCCTCCATTTGTACCTCCTTCAGAGGCTTGCACTTTCCAATTTATCCGATAAAATACAACATTCTTACCTCAGATTTTAAATATTTGCACAGTGCCATTGAGGCCTTATTGTATAAACATAAACATTGTTTTAAAACCCTTATGTGGGTCACTTATCCCCTCTGGGAAAATCCAGGATGAAACCCTTCTAAATTCCTCACCTTTGGATTAAATGCAGCAAATTCCGTGGTTATATTCTTGGAAGTCAGCCCAGAGCTAAAACTCAAGAAGAAACAGCTTGAGGAAATAGAGGGAGATCACATTCATATGAATTGCGTCCTGAAGCACTTGGGCAAGAAGTACCTACAGGTGTCCTACAGTTCTTCATGCCTGTTTTCTTCTCTTCAGGTCTCTAGTTTTTTTTCATGAAACAGATGGTTTGCTAATGATAGTAAGGCAAAGTCAAGGGGACGAAGGTGATACCGAATATGGAAATCAGGTGGTAAATGCTTCAATGCTTCATAAAGATGATCAAACGTAAAAACCTTGCCCATCCATTTACGTAGAGCAGTCCAGGTGGCTGTGGTCTAATTATCTTGTTTTTATCTCTCTCTTTCTGAAAGTGTGGAGGACACTCCCTCCCTATATATAGTTGTATGTTATCTTGCATAAAATATCCTGATGTTTTTAATAAAGGTTGATTGCTAAAACTGAAAGGTGAATTGATCTATGGTTAATTTTAAGAATCAGGTTGACTTCCTCCTAATCTGCCAACTCTAACAGTGCATGAAAAACTGCACCGATATTAAGGTGATTTAAGTTGCCAGTGGAACGTGACAAATAGATGTTAGCGATAATAGAAACATAGAAACATAGAAAATAGGTGCAGGAGTAGGCCATTCGGCCCTTTGAGCCTGCACCGCCATTTATTATGATCATGGCTGATCATCCAACTCAGAACCCCGCCCCAGCCTTCCCTCCATACCCCCTGACCCCCGTAGCCACAAGGGCCATATCTAACTCCCTCTTAAATATAGCCAATGAACTGGCCTCAACTGTTTCCTGTGGCAGAGAATTCCACAGATTCACCACTCTCTGTGTGAAGAAGTTTTTCCTAATCTTGGTCCTAAAAGGCTTCCCCTCTATCCTCAGACTGTGACCCCTCGTTCTGGACTTCCCCAACATCGGGAACAATCTTCCTGCATCTAGCCTGTCCAATCCCTTTAGGATCTTATACGTTTCAATCAGATCCCCCCTCAATCTTCTAAATTCCAACGAGTACAAGCCCAGTTCATCCAGTCTTTCTTCATATGAAAGTCCTGCCATCCCAGGAATCAATCTGGTGAACCTTCTTTGTACTTCCACTATGGCAAAGATGTCTTTCCTCAGATTAGGGGACCAAAACTGCACACAATACTCCAGGTGTGGTCTCACCAAGGCCTTGTACAACTGCAGTAGTACCTCCCTGCTCCTGTACTCGAATCCTCTCGCTATAAATGCCAGCATACCATTCGCCTTTTTCACCGCCTGCTGTACCTGCATGCCCACTTTCAATGACTGGTGTATAATGACAGCCAGGTCTCGCTGCACCTCCCCTTTTCCTAATCGGCCACCATTCAGATAATAATCTGTTTTCCTATTTTTGCCACCAAAGTGGATAACTTCACATTTATCCACATTAAATTGCGTCTGCCATGAATTTGCCCACTCACCCAACCTATCCAAGTCACCCTGCATCCTCTTAGTATCCTCCTCACTGCTAACACTGCCACCCAGCTTCGCGTCATCCGCAAACTTGGAGATGCTGCATTTAATTCCCTCATCCAAGTCATTAATATATATTGTAAACAACTGGGGTCCCAGCACTGAGCCTTGCGGTACCCCACTAGTCACCGCCTGCCATTCTGAAAAGGTCCCGTTTATTCCCACTCTTTGCTTCCTGTCTGCTAACCAATTCTCCACCCACACCAATACCTTACCCCCAATACCGTGTGCTTTAAGTTTGCACACTAATCTCCTGTGTGGGACCTTGTCAAAAGCCTTTTGAAAATCCAAATATACCACATCCACTGGTTCTCCCCTATCCACTCTACTAGTTACATCCTCAAAAAATTCTATGAGATTTGTCAGACATGATTTTCCTTTCACAAATCCATGCTGACTTTGTCCGATCATTTCACCGCTTTCCAAATGTGCTGTTATCACATCCTTGACAACTGACTCCAGCAGTTTCCCCACCACCGCCATTAGGCTAACCGGTCTATAATTCCCTGGTTTCTCTCTCCCTCCTTTTTTAAAAAGTGGGGTTACATTAGCCACCCTCCAATCCTCAGGAACTAGTCCAGAATCTAACGAGTTTTGAAAAATTATCACTAATGCATCCACTATTTCTTGGGCTACTTCTTTAAGCACTCTAGGATGCAGACCATCTGGCCCTGGGGATTTATCTGCCTTCAATCCCTTCAATTTACCTAACACCACTTCCCTACTAACATGTATTTTGCTCAGTTCCTCCATCTCACTGGACCCTCTGTCCATTACTATTTCTGGAAGATTATTTATGTCCTCCTTAGTGAAGACAGAACCAAAGTAATGATTCAATTGGTCTGCCATGTCCTTGCTCCCCATAATCAATTCGCCTGTTTCTGTCTGCAGGGGACCTACATTTGTCTTTACCAGTCTTTTCCTTTTTACATATCTATAAAAGCTTTTACAGTCCGTTTTTATGTTCCCTGCCAGTTTTCTCTTATAATCTTTTTTCCCCTTCCTAATTAAGCCCTTTGTCCTCCTCTGCTGAACTCTGAATTTCTCCCAGTCCTCAGGTGAGCCACTTTCTCTGGCTAATTTGTATGCTTCTTCTTTGGAATTGATACTATCCCTAATTTCGCTTGTCAGCCACGGGTGCACTACCTTCCTTGATTTATTCTTTTGCCAAACTGGAATGAACAATTGTTGTAGTTCATCCATGCAACCTTTAAATGCTTGCCATTGCATATCCACCGTCAATCCTTTAAGTGTCATTTGCCGTCTATCTTAGCTAATTCACGTCTCATACCTTCAAAGTCACCCCTCTTTAAGTTCAGAACCTTTGTTTCTGAATTAACTACGTCACTCTCCATCTTAATGAAGAATTCCACCATATTATGGTCACTCTTACCCAAGGGGCCTCTCACGACAAGATTGCTAATTAACCCTTCCTCATTGCTCAAAACCCAGTCCAGAATAGCCTGCTCTGTAGTCGGTTCCTCGACATGTTGGTTCAAAAAACCATCCCGCATACATTCCAAGAAATCCTCTTCCTCAGCACCTTTACCAATTTGGTTCACCCAGTCTACATGTAGATTGAAGTCACCCATTATAACTGCTGTTCCTTTATTGCACACATTTCTAATTTCCTGTTTAATACCATCTCCGACCTCACTACTACTGTTAGGTGGCCTGTACACAACTCCCACCAGCGTCTTCTGCCCCTTGGTGTTACGCAGCTCTACCCATATCGATTCCACATCTTCCCGGCTTATGTCCTTCCTTTCTATTGCGTTAATCTCTTCTTTAACCAGCAACGCCACCCCACCTCCCCTTCCTTCATGTCTATCCCTCCTGAATATTGAATATCCCTGAATTTTGAGCTCCCATCCCTGGTCACCCTGGAGCCATGTCTCTGTGATCCCAACTATATCATAATCATTAATAACAATCTGCACTTTCAATTCATCCACCTTATTACGAATGCTCCTTGCATTGACACATAAAGCCTTCAGGCGCTCTTTTACAACTCTCTTTGCCCTTATACAATTATGTTGAAAAGTGGCCCTTTTTAAATCTTGCCCTGGATTTGTCGGCCTGCCACTTTTACTTTTCTCCTTTGTACTTTTTGCTTCTACCCTCACTTTAAACCCCTCTGTCTCTCTGCACTGGTTCCCATCCCTCTGTTGTGAACTAACCTCCTCACGCCTAGCCTGTTCATGGTGCATGTTCAGTCTCCCACATAAAAACTAAAGTGTTTTATAGTACTTCTTAATACTTTAAATACTGATGAGCACGTGAATCTCTCCAAGAGATATCCAAACATGTCCCATTCCTCCACAATGTTTAATGTCTCAAGACTTAGCAATGTCTCTCCTCTCCTCACCTTTATTCTCACTTTTCAGCTCTTCAACCCTTCAATATCTTTGTACTTCTTCATGTTATAGCTTCTTGTTTTAAATTTATCATTTATGACCATGACTACAGCCGTCTAAGCCTTAGATCGCCCTTGCTTAATGAATTTTTTGTATTTTTAACTCGTTGTCCATTCTTAATACACTCTTTAAACCTTGCCACTAAATGATATTTTGACCAACGTGACTTCCTTTTGAGGAGGTCCCAAGAGGGTGAATGAAGGTAGACCAGTGAATGTTATATGTATAGCAAGGCCTTTGACAAGGTCCCTCATGGCAGGCTAGTCTGGAAGAACAGTTTGAATGGGATCTGTGGGGAGAATGGCAGATTGATTCATATTTGGCTCAATGGTAGGAAGCAAAGGGAATACTTAAAAACACAAGAAAGGCTGTAGTTGCTGAAAATCCAAAGCCACGCACATGAAATGTGGTAGGAACACAGCAGGTCAGGCGTCATCTACGGAAATTAGTAGATCGTTGATGTTTTGGGCTGTGACCTTTCTTCAGGACTGAGAAGGAAGATTCAAAGGTTCAAAGGTCCAATTTAATGTCAGAAAAATGTACACAATATACATCCTGAAATGCTTTTTTTTCGCAAACATCCACGAGTACAGAGGAGTGCCCCAAAGAATGGATGACAATTAAACATGAGAACCACAAAGTCCTCTGCCCCAGCTCCCCCCTCCCGTGTGTAAGCGGCAGCAAGCAATGATTCCCCCCTCCCTCTCCAGCAGTAAAAAAGCTCACTTGCAAACGAGCATAAGCGTAAGCTAGGCGATAGCATAGACACAGACTTGCAGTTACCCCAGAGACTTCCGCATTTCATCCAGCATTTAACAAATCACAGGTTCTCTCTCTCCCTAATAAGCGAGAAGGAGGTGTCCCCCATTTTCACAGCAAGCGGGAGACATAACAACAACCTGCTGGTTTATGATATTAAAGATGCGTTTCTTCGCTTTTTACAGGCTCTATTCCTGAAGATCGTAAAGATCTTGGGTCTTAGGGTCTACAGCGAAAGATCTTCTGGCCTCCCCAACGACAAACGAGTCTCCTGCCATGACATCGACCTTTGAGCCACCCATCTCCAGAGCTCCGAGATCTTAGGCTTCCAAATACGAGCAAGACTTTCAGGCCAAACCCTTGGCATGCTAAACAACAATGGCCGGTCCTGAAACCCCAAGGACGGGTTCCATTCCTGCAAAGAACCGAAGTATGCATGTAACTCCAGGTTAGAGTCTTCAAAAGAACCCTGAAAGAGAAAAATAAAGATATTAAAGATGGAAATAGAGCTGTTTCCGAAGATGCAAGCAAAGCGCTTGCCGTTTAACACCATCTTAACTCCACCTCCCAAGGAATGGGGAAAATGCCAGAAAAAAAAGATGGAGGGAGAGGAAGGAAGGTAGCTGGAAGGTCAAATATTGTTTCTCAGAATACAGGCTTGCATCTAGAGGCATATTATTGGGGTCAGTGCTGGAAACTTCTTTGTAATTTATATCAACACACATCAAAGTTGCTGGATTTACGAAGGGGAAATCGTGCTTGACTAATCTTTTGGAATTTTTTGAGGATGTAACTATGAAAATGGACAAGGGAGAGCCAGTGGATGTAGTGTACCTGGACTTTCAGAAAGCCTTTGATAAAGTCCCACATAGGAGATTAGTGGGAAAAATTAGGGCACATGGTATTGGGGGCAGAGTACTGACACGGACTGAAAATTGGCTGGCTGATAGAAAACAAAGAGTAGCGACTAACGGGTCCTTTTCCGAATGGCAGGCGGTGACCAGTGGGGTACTGCAGGGTTCAGTGCTGGGACTGCAGCTGTTCACAATATATATTGATGATTTAGACGAGGGAATTAAAAGTAACATTAGCAAATTTGCCGATGATACAAAGCTGGGTGGCAGTGTGAAATGTGCGGAGGATGTTATGAGAATGCAAGGTGACTTGCAAGAAGCCTTGTAGATATATTGCAACATCAGAATGCTCCTGCTGTTACTAAATTGTCCTTTAGTATATCAAAATGTCATGCAATATTCGATCAGTCAGGCCTCTTCTTCCAAGAGTGTCTTGAGTATGATGTCTGCAGCTCGTTTTGCTGAATAAAGATTTCTATATTCCCTCATCTCAGTGTCTCTCTGGTGACTTTGTTCACAATCGCAACAATACCACAGTAGGTGGTGGTGAAAGTTATGAAAATTACAGGTAATATTGAGCAATATTACAGGTAATATTGGTTTGTGGACTGAGGATTGGCAAGTAGTTTTCAATCAAATAAATGTTGAGGTAATGTATCTTGGGAAATTAAGCCAGAGTAGTACTTATACAGTGAATGCTAGGACCTTAGGGGATGTGATGGAACAAAAGGATCCAGGAGTGAAAGTGCGTGTGGTGTCACACATAGATAGGGTGGTGAATAATATGTTTGGCTTGCTGGCCTTCATCAGTCACGTATTGCGTATAGGAGTTGGGAAGTTATGTTGCAGTTATCTAAAATACTAGTGAGACTTTAAGTGTTATGCACAGTTTTGTTCAGTATTATTATACAGTAATACCCTCCACTAATAGTAGGAGTCTATGGCATAAAGAAGGTTGGGAACCCTTGATTTATCAGGATGTTGCATGTCTTGGGGATTGAATTACAAAAATTAGGACCTATTACACTGGAACATAACATAGGTGACTTTAAACTAGAATGGTTGGGGGGTGGGAATCAAATTAAAGAGGCTAGGCGTGAGGAGGTTAGTTCACAACAGAGGGATGGGAACCAGTGCAGAGAGACAGAGGGGTGTAAAGTGAGGGTAGAAGCAAAAAGTACTAAGGAGAAAAGTAAAAGTGGCAGGCCGACAAATCCAGGGCAAGATTTAAAAAGGGCCACTTTTCAACATAATTGTATAAGGGCTAAGAGAGTTGTAAAAGAGCGCCTGAAGGCTTTATGTGTCAATGCAAGGAGCATTCGTAATAAGGTAGATGAATTGAAAGTGCAGATTGTTATTAATGATTATGATATAGTTGGGATCACAGAGACATGGCTCCAGGGTGACCAGGGATGGGAGCTCAACGTTCAGGGATATTCAATATTCAGGAGGGATAGACATGAAGGAAGGGGAGGTGGGGTGGCGTTGCTGGTTAAAGAAGAGATTAACGCAATAGAAAGGAAGAACATAAGCCGGGAAGATGTGGAATCGATATGGGTAGAGCTGCGTAACACCAAGGGGCAGAAGACGCTGGTGGGAGTTGTGTACAGGCCACCTGACAGTAGTAGTGAGGTCAGAGATGGTATTAAACAGGAAATTAGAAATGTGTGCAATAAAGGAACAGCAGTTATAATGGGTGACTTCAATCTACATATAGATTGGGTGAACCAAATTGGTAAGGGTGTTGAGGAAGAGGATTTCTTGGAATGTATGCGGGATGGTTTTTTGAACCAACATGTCGAGGAACCAACTAGAGAGCAGGCTATTCTGGACTGGGTTTTGAGCAATGAGGAAGTGTTAATTAGCGATCTTGTCGTGAGAGGCCCCTTGGGTAAGAGTGACCGTAATATGGTGGAATTCTTCATTAACATGGAGAGTGACGTAGTTAATTCAGAAACAAAGGTTCTGAACTTAAAGAGGGGTAACTTTGAAGGTATGAGATGTGAATTAGCTAAGATAGACTGGCAAATGACACTTAAAGGTTTGACGGCGGATATGCAATGGCAAGCATTTAAAGGTTGCATGGATGAACTACAACAATTGTTCATTCCAGTTTGGCAAAAAAATAAATGAAGGAAGGTAGTGCACCCGTGGCTGACAAGAGAAATTAGGGATAGTATCAATTCCAAAGAAGAAGCATACAAATTAGCCAGAGAAAGTGGCTCACCTGAGGACTGGGAGAAATTCAGAGTTCAGCAGAGGAGGACAAAGGGCTTAATTAGGAAGGGGAAAAAAGCTTATGAGAGAAAACTGGCAGGGAACATAAAAACAAACTGTAAAAGCTTTTATAGATATGTAAAAAGGAAAAGACTGGTAAAGACAAATGTAGGTCCCCTGCAAACAGAAACAGGTGAATTGATTATGGGGAGCAAGGACATGGCAGACCAATTGAATAATTACTTTGTTTCTGTCTTCACTAAGGAGGACATAAATAATCTTCCAAAAATAGTAGGGGTCCAGTGAGATGGAGGAACTGAGCGAAATACATGTTAGTAGGGAAGTGGTGTTAGGTAAATTGAAGGGATTGAAGGCAGATAAATCCCCAGGGCCAGATGGTCTGCATCCTAGAATGCTTAAGGAAGTAGCCCAAGAAATAGTGGATGCATTAGTGATCAATTTTCAAAACTCGTTAGATTCTGGACTAGTTCCTGAGGATTGGAGGGTGGCTAATGTAACCCCACTTTTTAAAAAAGGAGGGAGAGAGAAACCAGGGAATTATAGACCGGTTAGCCTAATGTAGGTGGTGGGGAAACTGCTGGAGTCAGTTATCAAGGATGTGATAACAGCACATTTGGAAAGCGGTGAAATGATCGGACAAAGTCAGCATGGATTTGTGAAAGGAAAATCATGTCTGACAAATCTCATAGAATTTTTTGAGGATGTAACTAGTAGAGTGGATAGGGGAGAACCAGTGGATGTGGTATATTTGGATTTTCAAAAGGCTTTTGACAAGGTCCCACACAGGAGATTAGTGTGCAAACTTAAAGCACACGGTATTGGGGGTAAGGTATTGGTGTGGGTGGAGAATTGGTTAGCAGACAGGAAGCAAAGAGTGGGAATAAACGGGACCTTTTCAGAATGGCAGGCGGTGACTAGTGGGGTACCGCAAGGCTCAGTGCTGGGACCCCAGCTGTTTACAATATATATTAATGACTTGGATGAGGGAATTAAATGCAGCATCTCCAAGTTTGCGGATGACGCGAAGCTGGGTGGCAGTGTTAGCAGTGAGGAGGATGCTAAGAGGATGCAGGGTGACTTGGATAGGTTGGGTGAGTGGGCAAATTCATGGCAGACGCAATTTAATGTGGATAAATGTGAAGTTATCCACTTTGGTGGCAAAAATAGGAAAACAGATTATTATCTGAATGGTGGCCGATTAGGAAAAGGGGAGGTGCAACGAGACCTTGGTGTCATTATACACCAGTCATTGAAAGTGGGCATGCAGGTACAGCAGGCGGTGAAAAAGGCGAATGGTATGCTGGCATTTATAGCGAGAGGATTCGAGTACAGGAGCAGGGAGGTACTACTGCAGTTGTACAAGGCCTTGGTGAGACCACACCTGGAGTATTGTGTGAAGTTTTGGTCCCCTAATCTGAGGAAAGACATCTTTGCCATAGTGGAAGTACAAAGAAGGTTCACCAGATTGATTCCTGGGATGGCAGGACTTTCATATGAAGAAAGACTGGATGAACTGGGCTTGTACTCGTTGGAATTTAGAAGATTGAGGGGGGATCTGATTGAAACGTATAAGATCCTAAAGGGATTGGACAGGCTCGATGCAGGAAGATTGTTCCCGATGTTGGGGAAGTCCAGAACGAGGGGCCACAGTCTGAGGATAGAGGAGAAGCCTTTTAGGACCGAGATTAGGAAAAACTTCTTCACACAGAGAGTAGTGAATCTGTGGAATTCTCTGCCACAGGAAACAGTTGAGGCCAGTTCATTGGCTATATTTAAGAGGGAGTTAGATATGGCCCTTGTGGCTACGGGGGTCAGGAGGTATGGAGAGAAGGCTGAGGCGGGGTTCTGAGTTGCAGGATCAGCCATGATCATAATAAATGGCGGTGCAGGCTCGAAGGGCTGAATGGCCTACTCCTGCACCTATTTTCTATGTTTCTATGTTTCTATATGGTGTGGCCTGAGAGGTATACACGATAATAAGGAGTATAGACAGTGTGAAAACACATCGCCATTTTCCCAGGGAAGGGTTTCTAAAAACAAGAGGGCATAAGTTTAAGATCAGAGGCTAGAGATTTATAAAGGACATCAGGGGCAGCTTCTTCATGTAAAAGGTGGTGCATATTTGGAATGAGTTGCCAGGAACAGTGGTTGTCATGGGCAATTAGCAAAATTTAAAATCCATCTAAAGAAGTCCATGGAAAGGAGAGGGTTTGAAGGACATGTGCCAACCGTGGGCAAGAAAGGGTGTGCTCACACTGGAAATGGTTCAAAGGAGGTTCACAAAAATTATTCTGGGATTATCCTATGAAGAGCATTTGATGGTTCTAGGCATTCACTGGAACACATTAAAACCTATCGAATGCAGAAAGGCCTCAACAGAATCAATTTGGAGAGGATGCTTTCCTGTGGTGGGGGAGTCTAAGACTAGAGGACACAGCTTCAGAATAGAGGGATGTCCATTTAGAACAGAGAGGAGGAGGAACTTCCTGAGCCAGGGAGTGGTGAATTTGTGGAATTCATTGCTACCGGAGGCTAGATGTCACAATGGTGGGGCATTGGGAGCAAGGGTGGACCCAAATGCAAGACACATCTTGTGAGGTTAATTAGATTTAGTTTATTGTTCGATACCAGGAGAGCAAAGCAGAAGCAGGAATAGCGAACAGGATAAGGACTCAGGACTACGACTAGGCTGGGACCAAGGGTCTGAGCTTGGACTCGGAATCGGCTCCCAGAACTAGAGGAGACATGAAGAGGCTAGGGTATGGACTCTGAGCCCGAGACTGGGCAAGGACCCAGTACCTGGGTCTTGCCTCGGGCTCAGACCCCAGAACCAGGCATGGACATGACATGGGCTAGGGAGAGGAGGAACGTGGAAAACAGAGCCTTGGTCTCGGGAGAGCAGGTACATGGAACCGTGGACACATACACAGAACACAGAGTCGGGACCCCTCCTTGGGTACAGGACATAGGGCCGGGACTCACACACAGAACAGACAGCCGGGACCCCTCCTTGGGTACAGGACGTAGGGCCGGGACTCATGACCCTCCGCGGAGCAATGGCAAGGCGGCCTGACTTACCCCACGGAGGCAAGGACGAGACTAGACAAGACATGACCTCCCCGTAGGGTAACGGCAAGATGGCCAGACTTACCCCACGGATGCGAGGACAAGACAAGACAAGGCATGACCAGACAAGACAAAACATGACCCCTCACGGGGCTACGGCAAGACGGCCAGACTTACCCCACGGAGGCGAGGACAAGACAAGACAAAACATGACCTTCCCACGGGCAACGGCAAGACGGCCTGACTTACCCCACGGAGGCGAGGACAAGACAAGACCAACAAGAAAGCACACCAGACAGTACCTATCTAGCTCCGGTGACAGAACTAGACCAAAGCGCAGGCGGGGGCTGCAGATGAGGGCTAGAGATGATAGGGGCAGAGAAGGGATTCAGCCAGGGGGGTAGGACAGGCATCACAGACCGCCAGGGCCAGGGCTCGACTCGGAACTAGGAAGCCGCCAGGGCCAGGACTCGACTTGGAACTAGGAAGCCGCCAGGGCCAGGACTCGACTCGGAACTTGAATGCCCCCGGAGCCAGGACTGGACTTGGAGCCTCCAGGTGGTGGCGAGCTCTCGACTCGGCCCGGGAACAGTAGACAGTGGTTCTTGATTCCCTCCGGGACACGGGAAAACAGGGAACCAAAGGGAAACAGTCAATGGTCTGGATCGTAACATAAACAAAGTAAATTTAAAGGGACCCCGATCCAGAACATAACACTAGGTGATTGGGCATATTTAAGGCAGAGGATGATAGATTCTTGATTAGTCAGGGTATGAAGGGATTTGGGGAGAAGGCAGAAGATTGAAATGGTCTAATTCTGTTCCTATTCCTCATGATCTTATCGTCTTATGCTAGACAACACAGTTGACATGTATGATTTGGGCCAATAGACCTGCTTCAATGCTCTCTGATTCTTAACTGCCATGCTTTCTTATAAAGAGCTTTGGCATTATGTTTTGTTTACCTCATTGAACATTGTTGAAGCCAATTCTGCTTTTGAAATGCTTTTGTAAGGTTTTTGTATGAGTCAATTAAAATGATTGTATTTTGTCATAAGTTTTCAATAACAAGATTAGACAAAAAGTAACACACACAAAATGCTGAAGGAACTCAGCAGGTCAGGCAGCATTGATGGAAATGAATAAACAGTTGATATTTCAGGCCGAGACCTTGTCCTGAAGAAGGATCTCAGCCCAAAATTTCGACTGTTTATTCATTTCCATTGATGCTGCCTGGCTTGCTGGGTTCCTCCAGCATTTTGTGTGTATTGCTTTAATTTCCAGCTTTTGTAGTTTTTCTTGTGTTTAACATTGAACAAAAAGCACTTTTTCTTCAGGTTGAAAATAATTGTTTACTTAATTACATTTGTTGCAAAACTGTTTATGTTGCATTGTTAAAATGACAAAATAGACTTTAATTGTTTGCAATGTAAAGTTAATGAATCTGTATTGTTCCCAACAAAATGGATATTCTCATTTATTTAATAATGAACAAAATGCCAATATTCTTTAAAACAAAATCATTAATTTAATTTCATGTACAAAATTTAAAAAAATGTAATTCCTACTAAACACAAGAAATTCTGCGGATGCTGGAAATCCAAAACAACACAATGCCTTATTTCATCTTTGGCACATCTCAAAATACTTCATGGAAGACACTTTGAACTGGAATCGCTGTTGTCATGTGGCCAAATAGAGTAGCCAATTTGTGCACAGTTACTTATTTTTTTTATTGAGATACATCATGGAATAGGCCCTTCTGGCCCTTCAGCCTACACTACCCAACAATCCCTTAATTTAATCCCAGTTTAATCATGGGACAATTTACTCTGACCAATGAACCTACCAACTAGTATGTCTTTGGAATGTGGAAGGAAACCCACATGGTCATGGGGAGAATGTACAAACTCTTTACAGGCTGCGGCGGGAAGTTAAAGGCTACTAATCTGTTTTAGTGTCATTGGCTGCTGGTTGAATAATGGACAGGGCACAGGACAAAACACAGTTCTGAGAATTTTGATATCCCCTGAACAGACATCATTCTAGGTTGATTGATGTGTTAAATCAGTGTTGGTTCAGGCACTGTGTTTAATACCAGTGTGTGAACAAAGAGGGTTGCCAGTTATCAAGTGCTACCAGTTGGGCCAAACTAACAAGAGGTATGCCAATGAGATCACAGATAGATCTAAAGGTGCACAAGAAGTGAGAGAAGCAGGAAGCAGAAGAACATGGCAAAGAAAATGATGAGGCAAAGCTGAAGAAAGATTTGAATACACCAATTATTATTTTCATTGGTAGTTGGGGAATTAGTCCACCAATAGATTGTAGTTTCTGATTTCTTTGTGTAATGCCCTGGTTCATATTTTTTATTGTTATGCTGTATGTATTTCATTTTGGCAATTCTGCGAGAGCAGCTTGTTTTTAACTTGCTCCATTTTCAGCTTATGTTTGGGTTATTGTTGAAAATTAAAGATGAGGAGAAATGTGTGCCATCCAATTAGGATTTAGAGGAGGTTTTCCTGGTGAGGTATTAAGGTTGGACTTGGGGTTCGTTCGAGAGGAGATGAAGGGGGAAGACGCTGGGGTGAAGAAGTCATAGGATTCAACCTTGAGCGAGACTGTGATTCGACAAAGCCCAGAGTGAGATCCATTGAGGATCCATTGACTTGGAGAACTGTGAGCTCCAACTTGTGCACATTAGACAGTTTCATTAAAATGGGCCCTTTTCTTTTCTGTTGTTCTTTTCTTTACTAACCCTTTAGTCAATTTAAGAATCATAAAGATAATCTTTTAATCATTTGCGGTGTACTGTCTGTAATATCGTGGCACTAATTTGTAGCAGGGTAGTGAATTACACAGCATCCACACAGACTGGGGTTTGGGGTGGGAGCAGTGTCTCAATCTCACGGGTTTGGTGGGCAGGAGGTTGTCTTCCCAAGACTTACGCAGCGAAGAACCCAGGGTGTTTCATTTGTATTGCATGAGCCCATGAAATCTGATTTATTCATCCTACCGTCTCTTTAATGTTGCTGCCCTGAAAAGCAATTATAATAGTGTGCTCTGCCCATCAGCCTCATATTAGGCCCTGAATCTCAGTAAGCAGCACTGGAACCTCTGAATGATATCACAATACAACACAAGTAATGTAGAAATAAAGGACACAATGTGGGCTGTGAAAATATAGCTCTGCACCAAAAATACCACTAACAATTCGTCCTGGTTAAGCCATGTTGATGCTGGAAACAGGAAAACACATCAGTGCCTCAACTTCTTTACAAGGCAACAGGAGTATGATGTATCTTACCAGTTTTTACAGATGCACCATAGACAACACCTTCTTTGCATTCATTACAGCTTGGTATAGCAACTGGTCTGCCCAAGACCACAAGAAGCTCTGAACACAGCCCAGGCGTTTTCTCTCCATGGACTCTATCTACAACCCCTGCTACCTCAGGAAAGCACACAGCATAACCTTGCACCTTGCTCATTCTCTCTTCTCTCTCCCATCAGGCAGAAGATAGAAAAGTTGGAGAGAATGTAGGAAGGACAGGTTTGATTCCACTGTTATCAACTCTTGACTGGACCTCTTAGACACAATAAGATCTTAATCCTCCAATCTACCTCCTCTTGACCCTTGCATTTCATTAATTGACCTGCATTGCATATACTCTGTAAGAGGAACAATCGGCAATATGTTTTCCTTTTCACTACCTTAATTCACATATATTATGTGTGGCCTGATCTATCTGGACAGCTACAAAGTAAAGCTTTTCTGTAATATTGTATATGTGATGAAAATATATCAATACCAATAATATTTTGCATTAATTGAGTATTACTAATTTTGCAAAATATCTCAAGGTGCTTGGGGAGCAACTTTAAAGTGTGTTTTACAGTTTTTTGAGATTAATTCATAATCATGTCTAATCGCCTAGTTCATTAGTTGCTAAATGATTTCATTTGCCTGTTATTTTTCATTCATGAAACAATCTTACAGAAAGTATGCATTATTACCTGTGTATCAGCCTGATTTATTGGGCAGCCCACAGATCTTGTAATTGGAATTTTACAGATTGCAGTACCTATATTTGAACTTCAGATGAGTATAATGTTACCCAATGCTTTGAGTCTTTGATAAGGGATTAATGGGTTCACAAATCAATCTGCAAAATATTGACCGAGTGGTCAGGTATCACTAGCTTGACTCAATGACTTGGGTGAGTTTTGACAACTATAGAGGTTTCTTGCCCATTGTTTATATCTCTCAATTCCTATTTGACAGGAAGATATTTGTGTTTCTTTTCTTTGATAGTATTTCAACACAGTATATTGTGAAGGAGTGTTCATTTCCATAACTCTTGCTGGAAAGTTTTTCAACTTTTTTCTTAGACAAATGCAACGTAGCGATTTACCCTTACAAGCAGATCCAAGTTAAGACAGTTACCGATTATAACAAACCTTTGTGTACTTTGCATCTCAGTTTTAGTCTTCAAAAATATAATTCCCAATCACATGGACCCACTTGTCATCGTTTACACCCATAGTAGAAATTTAATTTGTTTTGGAACCACCCTTCTATATTTATTTTTATTGAGATACAGTGTGGAATAGGCCCTTCTGGCCCTTTGAGCCGCAACACCCAGCATTTCCCTAATTTACTCCTAGCCTAATCATGGAACAATTTACAATAACCAATTATCCTACCAACCAGTACGTCTTTGGACTGTAGGAGGAAACTGGAGCACCTGGAGGAAACCCAAGCCATCATGGGAAGAATGCACGAACTTCCGACAGGCAGCGGTGGGAATTGAACCCAGGCCACTGGTACTGCAAAGTGTTGTGCTAACTGCCATACTACCACACTGCCCCAAATCTGATCTGGCTGTACAATAGATAGCTTGTAGCTTGAATGGCAATTTAAAGTTATACTGTCAAGGTTTTTGTGCATACATCTATGCATGGTCCAAATTGGACATTGTTCCAGGAAGGCAAAACAATGAAACACCCTTAACACAAGCAACTCATTCATCCACCACCACCACCCCCCATCCTCCGGCTGTGGCTTTCATATCAGCAGGATGCCAGTATCAATGCATTTTAAATGTAGGCCTTGTCTGACACCAGAACCCACTTGTGATCTTCTCTGCATGAATTTCAGTAGCGGAGGCAATCCTGTCTAGTGCCTCAGTATCAATGCCCAAGTGGACTTGGACAACTGGGATCTGGAGTGATGAAACTACCCTCAGAACTCTGGACCACAGGCCCTGGCTAGAGACACTCCAAAGAATATTTGTAGTTAGAATGTTATATGTTAGAATGTTAGCAACAGTAGCAAACCGAGCAAACATTAGGATCTATACTGTTTTAAATAACATATGAAAACTACTTAACTTTTGTGAAATAAACTACTTTAACAAAATATGAACTTGAAGAAGCTAAATGTATGCAGGCAATTCCATGAAGTAAAATAAATCCATTAAATGGCTTTGGTTTTATGTATAACAGGGGAGAATCTGTTTAAGTTTAGATAATTCATTAATAATAGAAATGCTTTGGTGCATTAAAGTACTTGTTTGGTGGAGGAAAAGTGCAGAATACATTACAGCTTTTTTGATTAACAGCATTCTCCAAAAGGAAATTATCTTTTGTTAAACTGAGTATCTGGGTGCAATATTTCCACGCGGAGGTAAAATCTCACTTCAGGTCTTCTTGAATAGATGCCCAGGTCGAGCGGTTATCTCTGAAAGCATATGTTCAGAGAGTAATACTGCCCTGACCCTTTGCACCAAGCATACTTCTGTTTCTGTACTGAACAACGCAGACTGCCGTCTTGTGTGACTGGGAACAGATGCCTTTGCCCTGCCTCCATGTGCTGACAAGGTGCATGATTTCAAAGCTCATAGAGGTGTGCCTCGGTGTCTGTAATGAAGAGGGCAGGAGGACAAGAATCACAATTTGTTATATAAAAAACTGGATCACATAATTGAATTCCTCGAATGTAACATGTGACAAGGAAAGGAGAGCAAAGAAGGAATGAATTGTACTGTTGCCATAGGCAATTACCTTATCACAACTCCTGTATTTTGTGCAGAGAGAGAGATAAAGCTGGTTGTGCTTCTAGGGTATCATTTTACATTGGAAGAATGTGCCCTACAATTAGCTTGTTGAAATAGGAAGGTAAGCTTGTTGCTGAAAGCATGGTGCAGCAAATGGTGGGTAATAGAGCATGCATAATTACTTTAAAGTACCTGTAATCCTAGGAGATTTACCTTGAGATAGCACAAGGGAAAGTCCCTTAGGTTCAGCTGATGGGTCCCCAGCCAGGTTGGAATGGTTTCAGGTGTAGAATGTCAGCTGTTGAGTGCAGCCTATTGATCCAGAGAGACCTTACATTTCCTGGTTCAAATTGAATTTAACTGCTTTGAGGGAAAGACAGCTGGCTTGTTTAGATTTTACCTACACCATGTTTTGAAACATTATCTGATAATAAAGACAAATAGGACACAGGGGTGCAGGTAAGTGAGATAATGAGCCAGAAGCACAGATCCTTGAATTTAAAACAGCAGGTTTTTTTTGGCTGTGGTTTTATACAGGCAAAGTATATATATTTTTGTGCTTCATTTAAACAATGTATTCCTGGTGAATTTTTGCATTCAACTACAGTAAAGCACTTTTTTTTTAAAGGAAACACTGATCAGAGAAGGAAAGCACATGGAAGCAATATAAAAATACAAAGTGTTGGAAAGACTCGGTGGTCTGGTTGCACACTGTGCAGTGAGCAACAGAGTTAATGTTTTAGGTCAATGACCCTTCATCATTTGATACAGGTTCATCGACCTGAAATGTTAACTCTTTTTCTCTCTGCACACAATGCTGCCTAACCTGGTAAGTATTTCCAGCATGTATCAAATAAAATGAAAATGTTGGACCTGCTTACACAATAAACAAAGGCCCTGAGGTAAGATTTGGCATCACAAGGGGAGAATCTGCTTGTATCACCAGCTAGATCAGGTTTTTTGATGTGCAGAATATACATTATTTGATATTATTTTGAAAAATATTGCAGGATGCAAACAAATCTAGGGCCTAATGTCTCATGTATTTACCACAGCAGCATTTTAATTAACAAGGGCTTAAGCATAGATTTAAATTTTCTAGCTGTTAGAGATAGATGTTTGGATGATTTAAATGTTGGACCAGATGGATTGAAAAGTTGGAGTGTTGCGACAAGAGGTGAGGGATGGGCTAGGCCAGACCAGTCCGGTTCTACTCACTGCTCCATAATGTTTACTCAGTTCTGTTCTGAGGCCTACTCTGGGCTCCATGACATTTAATTTGCTCTGCACTGAACTGAAGCTGAGCCTGTGGCCTGCTCTGGGCTTCGTGTCAATGGGCTCACTTTAGTTCTGAATGCTATTTGCTTACATTTATTGTTGGAATAGTTTGTATTTTTCTCCTTCTGCAGATTGGGTGTTTGACAGTCTTTGTTTTTTTTTTAAAAGGGTTCTTTCGGGTTTCTTTGTTTATGGCTGCTTGTAAGGACATGACTCTCAAGGTTGTGCAATCAATTCAATTCAGGTTCAAGTTCAACTGTCATTCAACCATGCATGAATACTCATGAATACAGCCAAACAAGTGTACTTAGGACTTTAGATCCTACTGGTTCTTTATATGATAAAACTAAGTGATATTATTCAATAGTTAAAATTGCATGCACTATTAGATGATTATTGAAGGAGGGCTGTGCTGCTGTTGGTGCCTCCACCACATCTCTTTCTATAAAGAAGGCACTGAGGAATATTAGGTGCTTAGATGGAGTTCTGAGATGCTGTGTAGGAACTGCAGGGGATGTGGTTCTCAACATACATCCCTACAGAAGAGGCAAGTGGGAAACAGTTGAATGGTGTGAGGGCAGGGAGGTGCTTCTTCCGAATGTCTATCTTGCAGAAACTATGTCGACTCAGGCCTAGGGGGCTGGCGTCAGGCACGATGACGGACCCTCCACTTCTCCCTCTCCCTCATCAGTGTGTTCAGTTCATCTATATTAACCGCGCTGCTGTCTTCTAGGAGCGTGTTGACTATAGTCTTGGGAGGGTGCCCAGGGTTCATCCTCCCGTGCTTGGGCTCCCATATGATGACTAGGCTGGCAGGTAGCTCAGGGTGGCATAGAGAGTGCCCTGCTATTTGCAGTCTTCTCGCCTCGATTTTAGTGGTGAGCATCGGTAGGTCATCATAGAGCTCGACGTTCATCATGTACTGTTGCCAACTCATGTCAAGAGCCATCCAGAGCATTCATGTATAGCAACCATCTAGAGACTTCCTCATAGTCTTGGTGAGTGTCCACGTCTCGCATCCGTACGTGAGAATGGACTCTATGACTGCTATGAAGGTCCTCTTTTTAAGCCCTCTGGTCAGGTTTGACTTCCAGATTTCCTTCATGTCGTTCATAGCCCTCCACGCCAGCACCTTCCATATCTTTCCTTCTCAGAACTCATCATTCTTGAAGGCATTATGATGACAGGCTTGCAGAAACATTTGCCTCTAATGGCGGTCATCAAGGCTGTGTATTTCAACCACTACTTCCAATCATAAATCCAGATGTTTCCTGGGTACGTTAGCTGCGAGCACACTGTGCAAACGAAGCTGGTTGGAACAAGGTAAGCTACTGTGCTTTTACAGCACCTACACCTGTAATCTCATCCAAAACTATGAACAAGCTTCACTCTCTGCATTGCTTAATGATGTTGTATTATGGCGATACGCATTGGATTCAGCAAAAGAGCGCAGGCACTGAGATAAACCAGGAAGTGCTGTACTAACACAGCTGCTGAGGCAGCACCTAGAGCAGGGGTTCTCAACTTTTTTTGTGCCATGGACCAATACTATTAAGGAAGGGGTCTGTGGACTCCGAGTTGGGAACCCCTCATCTGGAGGATATATTTTGGGGTTAGTATGGATAAAGTAAATTTAATTAAATGGTATATGTAAAGTGAAACTTTGTTCAGCATTGGAAAAATCTTGCCTCAGCTCCCAGTAACTAGTCTTTCTCCACACTGGCACTACTTTTAGCCTCAGAATACAGAAAAGAACATTGACAGGAACTGATGAGAGAAATAGCGACAATACTTCAGACTGACAATCTTGGAAGCTTGATAATTCCATTCCAAGAGAATAAAAAGGAGAAATTCACCTTTGGTGACTGGTGTTTACTCTGTGCATCAATATCAGCTAATGGGTGTGCTTTACCTCTACTTACAATACATTTTCAATTTTAAGAAATCTTAAGGATTTAAAACTTTATTTTTTCTAGTACAGAGAGGAATCTACTCACCTGTATGAAGCCAGACTATGCGGACCCAAATCACTCCTCATCTGGCATCACTGACTGGGATCTTCTCCAGCCTGCACCTGTGTGGTCCAGATGTGGAGGGCCAGTTTCACCTTTCAGTGGACAACAATGTCCTGTCAGAAGTGGCAGAGCACAGCACTGGCACTGCAGCAAGGAAGTCTTGCATCTAAGCCATCCCTGTCAGTCTTTGGCAGCTGAAACTCCTGGCATTTTGACTCTGTCGGCTGTCAAGGTTGCATATGATATTAATAATTGTGAATGCTTCTGAGTTCCAAAGGCTACAATAATTGAAGAGAAACATAAAACAACATATTAATGTTTACATCTGAAGAATAAAGATAATATACTTAAAATATCCAAACAAAATACAGCAATTTTATGTGCTTCTCCTTCCTCACCATCTCTTAAAGCTTTGTATGATTGAGATTGATGGAATCCTAGATGCAGCACGTATCAGCATTTAAATAGGCAGCACATCAGCCAGCAGGTGGCCTTTTCGCTATGCATGAAGAAGAGGTCAAAGGAAGATACAGGATGGAGTCCTGCTCTTACAGACCACATACAAGTCATTGGAGCCCTGGTGAAATATTTGAGAATCTTACTTAAATCTCAAGGATGGGTTTAAAGTGTTTCCTGATGAGATTGACTAGTCTTAACTGAGACATAAGATAAAGAGGGATGAAGGTTAAATGTACATAAAAGTGTTCTTTTTCACAAGGGGGAAAACCTAAGAAACAATATGCAGACACCTGGGGAAAAAGAGTGCTGTCTGATCTCAGTCAAACCAAAGCAAAGACAATTTGCATTAATATAACACCTAAAATATGGAGATACTTTCAAACTATGGAACAAATAGAATGAGATGATAATGAAACCAGAAATGGAGTGGTGTAGTGACCTCAAAGGTTTGTTAACTCAGAAAGCTTCAAGTGGAAGAAGTGGATTTTAAAGGTGAAGCTTTGCCATGTGGAGAACCATTGCAGGCCAGCATATGTAGAAGTTACAACTCATCCAAGTTGACAGATAATTGACCATGGATATGAAGTAGTGGAATAAATTGAAACAAATAGCTTACACAAAATTTAAGTTTATGTATCATTAAAACTATGCTCATAATCTCACCTCTGCTATCAGCAACTGGTCTGTGTGATGGCATTACTACTAACTTCATGGCAATGTCAGTAATAAATAGCTCTCATGTTGATATGAAAGAAAATGTGTTCAATTATTGGTCCCTGCCGTGCAGAAATTTATCCCTAGTTGGTGGCGCTAAATTCACTAAATAATCACAGGAAAGGTAGCATAATGGTTAGCATGACACTACTACAGCTCAGTGTTGAAGTTCAGAGTTCAATCCCGGTGTCCTCTGTGAGAAGTTCAGGTGTCCTTCTTGTGAGCACATGGGTTTCCTCCAGGTGCTCTGGTATCCTCCCACAGTCAAAGAACACACTGGTTAGTAGATTAATTGGTGATTGTAAATTGTCCTGTGATAGGACTAGGGTTAAATCAGTGAGTTGCTGAGCAGTGAGGCTTGTTGGGCTGGAAGGGCCTATTCCATACTGTGTCTCTACATAAAATAAGAAGAGTACAATGTACTGTCCTTTCTCTGCTGTGTGTTTATGTGAACAAAAAGGAATCAATCTTCAGTATTTGCATCTGGTGGGATGCATTCAGAAGTTGATCCCAAACCTTGGTTATCCTTGGCATGTGAAAGAATTTGAAAAGTGAATAAGCAGCACAATTCTTTCCATGATGGTTATCTTTCCAGGGCAGCAGGGAGGTGATGCTGAGGCTTTATGAGGCCTCACCTTGAGAATTGTGAACAGTTTTGGGCTCCTCATCTGAGAAAAGTTGTGCTGATATTGGAGAGGGTTCAGAGGAGGTTCACAAGGATGATTCCAGGAATGAAAGGGTTATCATATGAGGAACGTTTGATGGCTCTGGGTCTGTGCTCGCAGGAATTTAGAAGGATGAAGGGGGATCTCATTGATACCTTTTGAATGTTGAAAGGCTTAGATAGAGTAGATGTGGAAAGAATGTTTCCCATGGTGGAGGAGTCCAGGACAAAGAGGGCACAGCCTCAGAATAAAGGGGCATCTATTTAAAACAGATGCAGAGCACCTTCTTCAGCCAGGGGGTGGTGAATTTGTGGAATTTGTTGTCACAGGCATCTGTGGAGGCAGAGATTAATAGGTTCTTGATTGGACATGGCCTCAAAAGTTATGAGGAGAAGGCTGGGGAATGGAGTTGAGGAGGAGACAAAAGGATCAGCTATGATTGAATGGTGGAGCAGACTTGATGGGCCAAATTACCTAATTCTGCTCCTATGTCTTATGGTCTTAAAGTGGAAACTATCAACTAAGGTTGACAATAGTAGTAGTAGTCGTGTGATTACTCAAGTTGAATATGATGTTCTCCTAAGGTTTTATCTATTGATGGGTCCTCAGGTGGCTGTAGAGGCCAGTTCTTGGATCCATGTATTCTGGTACAGTGTAGGAAAGAGTGAGTGGTGGCAGTGGTTAGTGGTTGGGTCTTCTGGGTGTTCAGTCTCTCCTCTTGCAATTGCTGTTTGTTCTCTACAGCACGGCGGAGGTCGATCTCATGTAGCACAGCTCTCTCATGAACAGATTTCCTCCAGGTTTATCTATTGAGTGTAACGCCTTCCCAGTTTTTAGATGTAATATGTTGATTTTTTAGGCTAATATTGATGTTATCTTTGAAACATTTCCTTTGCCCATCTGACCTTCTTTCAACTGAGTCTAATGTATCTGATTGGGGAGACATGGGTGGGCGTCTGGATAATGTGACCTATCCATTGGAATTGCTGTTACTTTACCATGATGGAAACACTGTTCATGTTGGCCTTCTCCAGTATGCTGGTGTTGGTGCATCTGTCCTTCCAGATGATCCTCGAAATCTTTGGCAAGGATCTTAGGTGGTGTTGTTCCAGGGCTTTCAGCTACCTACAGTAGGTGGTCTGTGATTCATTTCCACACAGTGATGTAGGAAGGACCAAAAGTTTTGTTTGGAGGTCGTAGTCTTCAAGACTCACTTCCTTAATCTTGCATAGGCTCCATTCTCACTGTATTTGACATCAGACAATGATCTGACTCATTGTAATAAATCCAGCTCTCTGGACTTAAGGCACAAATAATCCATTATTTCCATAAAATAGTGATGAGGTGACTTCTATCCTAAAATGGATAAGATTTCTGATTAAACCATAAACTTTTATCCGAGAATATTTTGAATTCTGAGAAAGCAAGCAAAAGTTTCAACTTAATTTTGGTTCCTATCAAAATAGAAGTAGATCATAATAGATATCTTCTATTACTCCAGGAGCAGATTTTAATATTATACCAGATCTACATTTACAGCCCATCAATTCCTAGTGTACCATAGATGTGAAATACAAGAGTATGAAGCTGATTTTTCCTGTTGATATGAAAGAGTTTATTCAGCAAATTTTTGTTTTGTAGCAAGTCCACCATCTGCCTGCTCCACCATAAACTTCAAGTTTACAGACATACAGGGCAGGGGTAATCTGAGAATACATCATCTGTGATTATGTTTATATGGAAAAACAGAGTAGGTGTTGATGATATTGGCAGATGACTGATTATTCAAGGTACAGGGCCCACTTCATTAGACTGAAGTGTGTGTGCGTCTCTGTATCTGCTAATGAGAGATAGAGGATAAATTATAAGAATGAGTAATTATGTGCAAATCTGTCTGTTACAGTGTTTAAATTTTAGCTTGGAGTGACTCCAGTGGGCTCAGACTATGAAATCTTTTAGGTGCACTGGTTGATCTACAGCAATTGTGCACCAATTACTGAAGGCGCGATGTTCTTTATTGACTAAGAAATGGAAATAATTTTGATTATCTTCCATGTATTTGTCATCTTTTGCCAAGACCAAATCTGGATAAAGGGAAAGGCCAGAAAAACCATGTAGGAATAGAGCATTTTAATGGATTGCATTAAGGTATTTGTGTTTAAAAGGTTGGAGGTGGTACTTTTATTCTGATGCACTTTCTATTTCTTTGGTTGCTGTACTCAGATGCTTTCAATTTAAATGCAGTGTCTCTTCCTTCCTGTTATTGTTTGGTATTTGCACACAGTTCTCCATCCAATGCAGGAACAGAACTCCCAGGGCATTGTTCATAGTGAGTCAGACACACCAATGTGTGATACCTTATGTGTCTCAGCTATAGTTTGACAGGGTGATACTCGAAGGAACCATGTGCTATCTGCTAGACTTTCATTATCCTCTGGCAGTCTCCTGCTGTGTTACATATGGCCTCCATGTACTCTAAAGGTGAAGTCAGGTTAAAAAGAGCACTTAGATAGACCTAGATAGTGCTCATTTTATTGTCAAGTGTCCTTTTCTTAATTTTATTTTTCTGTTAATTGCTCTGTTCATATTTAAATAGCAGAATTTAAGGCCAAGGCTGGGGGTTGTGGAAGGAGTGGAATTGATTGGACCATATGTTTTCCCATTGGACAATCTAAGGAACTGTCGAAAGTAGAATTGGTGCATTCAGGAAGGAGGCCATAACTACAGTGTGGTGCTATGCCTGTTCTGCATAAAAACCTTGTGAATGGAAGAAAAGAGAAAGCTCCTTCTCCAGCTACCCTCCATTGCCTGCTTGACCTTGTTCTTATAATGAGTTAATTTCTTCTTGACACTCTTCAGATGTTTGGAAGAAGTGAGTAGAATCCATAGGCCTGTCCTTACATGGGCTATTCATTATATCATTCTTAGAGAGGTTACCCATTCTCTCTGCGCATTCTTTGCTGGGTTCACTGATGACATTGTGGGTATCGTTTTCTGCTCTCACCCTGACCTGGAAAATTAGGTCCAAATTGATTTTAATTTCTATTTCTTTATATCCTTTACTTTTCATCTGAGCCTTCCCTCCTTCATTATACTGCCTTCAGACTTAAAAATAAATTGAAAAATTTTCAGATAATGTTTATAATACTTTGTTTTAAATCATTCTACTCCCAGTTACAACTCTAGTAAACTTAACCCATATTTCTTCAACTATTCTTTTAAAACTCCATTTTGCATTTCATTATCATCCACTTAGTTATTTAACATTTCCTGCCTTCTGCTCTCTGTCCTATCGTGAATCTTCTCTCTCTTGTTCTATGTTCCAGCCCCCACCACACTCAATTTTCCTTGTCAGTGACATCCCCGACCTTATGCAATTCATATGATTAAAATAGATAGTAGGAGAGGGGCAAGACACTTAGCAACTCTATTCTGCTCTGCCGTTCTATGATTTGATTAGACTATGATTTCAATTTTGTATTCCTCTCTATCTCCAGAAATTTATCATCTCCTCTTAATCTAGCCAACCCTGTCTTATAAATGTTCAAAAAAAACCACTTTGCTTCCATCTCCCTTTGAGAAGGACTGGTCCAAAGATTCACAGGTCTCTGCAGGGTCAAGGGAAATCAGGCGTGGAGATAGCACCTGATTTCTCTTTTTAATGGGTGATTCAGTATTTTTCAAAAATGACTCTTTATTTTTGATTCTCCCATAAAGATGAGACATCCTCTCTATATTGAACTTACCACTGTCTCTCAGGATATTTCAATGAAGTCTCCACTTATTGTTCTAAACACATATAGATAAAAGTACAACGTGCCCACTTCTGGCATTAGTCTGGTAAGCCCTCTCTATACAGCTCTAAATGCAACTGTCTGTCATAACTGAATGCTAATTTCATATTTCTTTGCTCCACCGATAATTCTTGATCCATTGAATTTTTCCAGATGGAGGTATATCTATGGTTCTCAATTACAGATCAAGATATTTATTTGTGCTCTTTTCTTCTCATCATTTCTTCTATTTTTGAAGCCAAGACTGGCCTCTGCTCTGCTGACCAATAATGCAGAACTTCATCATTTTGTCTGGGGTGCTGGCAGCTTTACAACTACTGAAATGGTTCAATTGATCTGGCTTTGAAATGTTACTGTAAATAACCAAAATCAGATGAAAGGAAAATTCTGCATACCAAAAATGAGTGAACAAACAAAACACTAGAAAGTCAGATATATAAAGCATTGTTTATATTAACAAAAGAATATTGTCTGGTGTGAAACTATTTTAACTATTACCATGCCAGTAGAGGGACTAGTAGTGTTACTAAATCACCTACACAGTTGCCCCTCTCCCATTTTCTTATTCATCTGCTTTGAAGGGGCTACTGCACAGGACTGAAATAAGTTACAGAAAGTTGTAAAACTGATCAGCTCGATCATGGTACTAGCCTCCGTAGTATCCAAGACATCTTCAAGGAGCCGTGCCTCAGGAGGGCCCATTTCTGTTTTTGCATTACTTATTTTAACTTAATTGTTTTATATAGTAATTCAGATTTTTTACTATATTTATCATATATGGTTTCTGCAAAGTTAACAAATTTATCTACATATGCCGGTGATATTAAACCTGATTCTGATTATTAATTAAAATTTTTAAGCTGAACGTCACAACTTAACCATACTGAACAAAGGATTTCCTCCGGGTGATCTGGTTTTCTCCCACATTCCAAAGACCTGCAGGTTAATTGGTCACGATGGTGTAATTGGGCTCATTGGGTCAGAAGAGACTGTTACTGTGCTTTATCTCTGAACAAACAACTTGTGACTTAAGGTACCATATGTGTAAATAGCATTCTTCACACACCTTTCCTGAGGTTATATGTGTGTAAATTTGGCAGCTGTGTTCGAGATGTAAACTTAATTAATCTGCGTCCTGCTATGCCTACACTTCACGTTGTGGAGTACAAATGGAATTACTGCTGGAAGGAGCACAGTAACGACATTTTAGAGAAGGAGATCCCAACTTTAAAAAAAATGCCACGGACCCCTACCATTAACTGATGTTGGGAACCTCTGTGAGGGCAAGGATGGATATGGGTGCAGGCCTTTTGAAATGCTCACCCAGACATCTTGGTGACAGAAGGAAACTCTAAGGAAGGGAGTGGTGAACAAATCAATTTTGCACCATGTATGCTAGGAAAAACATAATCTTATCTTGTGGTCAACATTAAAAGAAAAAATATGCACTATGTGATTGAGTTTTCAGACTTTTCATTTTTATAAAAGGACATTCATACATATTAAATGTGGAGATTTGCTCTATTTTTGTATATTTAATTCTACTCACCAAAATAAATGAAAATGTCAATGTTTCCTTAAAATGTGAAAACTTCATAGAATCTCATTTGCTTTATGATATTACATGGAATGATGTGGCTAGAAATTGAATGATAATGATAATGTCGAGTTAAACTGTTGGTCCGTGGTGGGCCAACAAACACTTTGTTTTAAGGGCTCATCCTTACAAAATTTAGTAATGTGGTTGAAAATCAGGGAGATAGCGTCAAAGCATGTGCTGCATGCCTCACTGTGTATGCAGGACTGTGCAGTCAAGAAGGAAAGTTAGGACTTCAAGCAACTGCTTGATTTTTTTTTCCTTTATTGAAACTGTGTACAAGATAACAAACTCCATAATATATTCCACAGTGTAAATGCAATCTTTTTGAATAAACAACATGTAGTCTGAATATTCCGGTCACTGTATGTCCAACATGCAATAGTAATTTATTCCAAAATTGGGGACCTATTTATCCAAGCAGCGATGATGCCATTCTGCAGGCAATCGTTTATCTTATTGGTGTGTCCTGTTTGAATTCTCCAGTGATAGGAATCTGAAACAAGCTTTCTGCACTGGAGACAACCTTATAGTTATGGGCTCCACAACTGCTCAGTACACCTCTTGCTCCAAACAAAATGAAGCATGGATACATTAGGGGAGAATTCAATTTTGTAGAAAAGCGCAAGGCGAATCAACGACCCATTTCACATCTTTGCCGATTTTTATAAACATTGGATTTCTCAGCTTGTGATGTGCTGCTGATTGTTCAACTTACTTCCAATAAGTTCTTTCAAAAAAAGTCTCTAATACTTCATCAGTGTGAGGTGAATAAATGGCTAAGCTGCTGATTTAAAATGAAGAATGAATGTTCGATATCAAAGTGGTAAATATACTAAATCATCACTTTATATATAAATATAAACAAATTTCAGAGTAATATTATTATATAATAGAATCTTTAAAAAAAATCTGCTTCTGCACTTTGCCTGTTGAATCATCAGCTATTCAGTAGCTTTTTAAGAGCCATGTCTTGCATTTAATCATGCCTGTATCATATCTGAACAGTACATGCTCGGTCTATTGCATTCACAAGTAGCAGAATGTGGAAAATTCAATCTTCAGCCAACTCAGGACAGTTTCCTTCATTGATTTACATTTTCTTTCCTTTTACCAGTCACACAGCTGCAGAACTATATTTACATATCAATACAGTCACAGTTAAAACAGAAGCAGCATTTTAAAGATGTAAATGTATTAACGCTTCTGTAGATTGCTACAGGTACACAATCTGTGAACGTAAGTGTGCAGAATTTGAATTGTTGCTCATTAAGTGAAGCATAATATATATTCTTGCAAATGTAAGTTTTCATAGATATCTACCAGGGCTTAATCAATTATGATATTCAAAAAGCCATATATTTCTTCAGCCCAAAACTTGTTTAATAATCATACTTTTAAATAACAAAAATAATTATTATAATTTATATAGTACCTCCAGCATATGCTCCAAGGCGCTTTACAAAAATGTTACATAATTTAAAAAAAATACCAAGCTGCAGATGTGGCTATTAAGCATAATGGTCAATGAAATAGATTTTAAGGAATGTATCAGAGGAATAGAGAGGTGGTGGAGTAAAGAGAGGAAATTCCAGAAGCAATTTCTATTATAATATTTTACCTTAAATGTTAAAATGCAAGTTCATTCCGATTTTAAAATTGTAAGCTTTCTTTAAAACAAACATGGTTTTTGAAATAAGCCAGCTGAATAGAGTGGAAATTTTGCTAATTTTAAACAAGCACTATCAAACAACAAGACTTCAACATGGTCTAGACAGCTGCTCTTTTTCCTCTTCATTTAGTCTGGTTATCAGTTAACTTAGTGGAAGAAAAATAGATTTTTAAGGGGCCATAGCTTGTAGATATCTCAGTCAAGGTAAGATGTGTGCATGACTTGAGGTCTAATTTAACTCCTATGTTGTATTGATTGCTTGCAATCACAAAGGACTTCACTTTCTTTCATGTTGGAAGGTAGAGAATGGTATGAAAGAAGCATGTAATAAATGCTTTTGTCCTGTCCCTTGTTGATATCAAGCTGTTTTTTTTTGCCATTTGCAATGCATCAGTATTTCACGTTTATTGTAGTGTGATAAAACCTCTCTCAAATAGCCAGAGGGACACACTCCAGTAAGCATTTTGGCAGTACAAATTGGATTGAACAAGAGGACAGTTGGTAGAAAATTCTCTGAGGTCGCTGAGGTCAAGGCTACAGCTGACTACAGTGAACAAAAATGTAGGGGAAGAGGGTGAAATACCTGCAATCAGAAAATGTGGATTCTATTCCAAATAGGGATAGGACAAATGAATGTCTAGACAGGGCAATTTCCTTCTGCGTGACTGTTTGGCC
The DNA here is from genome assembly GCF_963921235.1 of Mobula hypostoma. Taxonomy (NCBI): domain Eukaryota; kingdom Metazoa; phylum Chordata; class Chondrichthyes; order Myliobatiformes; family Myliobatidae; genus Mobula; species Mobula hypostoma. The sequence goes on along the minus strand of NC_086101.1, from coordinate 82,113,286 downwards.
ACAGGAGCTAACACTTTCCTTTAAAATCAAATCTCAAATTCTGCATGTTACTGACACAGTATTATTGATAGTAATTACTGGGAGCCTATTGACTAGCCGGTAAAGCATGTCAATAAATTGTGAACTCAATTCTTTTCCAATTGAACCATCAGAGATGCAAGGTGGCATGGTAGCAAAGTGGTTAGCACATCGCCATTACAGCACCAATGATCAGAGATCAATTCCCCCGCTGTTTGTAAGGATCCTGTATGTTTTTCTCGTCACCATGTGGATTTTTTACACGTGCTTCCACCCACAATCGAAAGACATACCCAGTTAGTTGTAGTTAATTCGGCAGGGTGCAAGCCTGGGCAGGAAGATTTGAAGAACTGGCTGCTGCCCATGCAGCAGGTTCCCCCTCTCCACGTCACTGATGTAGTCCAAGGGAGGGGTAAGCGCCAATACAGCTTGGCACTAGTGTTGTCACAGAGGTTGCCAGAGTGAAGTTGTAAAGGACATCAAACTGCCTTAGTGACCCCGGGTCCAGATTTATTCCTCAAGGTTTACTCCCGAAGCCTTTCCCATGGAGTGGCATAGCCGCAAGGCAGTAGAGGTTTAAAATCAGAGTTTTCCTTCTCCTTGGCAGACATTGTCAAAAGGTTCTGTTGTTGTTCAGACTGAGCAACAGAATGGGGAAGATGTGTGATGTAGGTGATGGACCTTGGAATGATTGTTGGTCCCAGATGAGGTGGTTCGAGTGTCTCACAAACTGCTGATCTCCCAGGATTTTCATGAACAACAGTCTCTATAGCAGAGGTTCCCAGCCTGGGGTCCAAGTTACAAATAGTAATGGCAAGGCTCTATGGCATAACAAAGGTTGCGAACCCTTGCTCTAGAGTTTACAGAAAATTTGTCGTTTTATAATGTTTTAACTATTTGGCTAATTGGGTTAGCTGCTTAATTGGGCCAAAATGTACTGGTCCTAGTTTTTGAAATATATATATCTGCATTTGCGTGGCTTGTTTACGGTTTACAGATGCTGTTCTATAGATTTGCTAAATATGCCCACAGAAAATGAATCTCGGGGTTGTATGTGGTGATATGTATGTAATCTGATAATAAATTTTACTTTGCAGCCCAAGAAGATGGTGGCATTCTCTGGTCAGAAAGTTCACATGGGAAATGAACTGAATAACATTTTTAATTTTACCAACTAACTTCCAAAAGCACTGTGCAATCTAAAAATCAAACATTCCTCTGTTGTGGCATTGTTACAGAAACAATAAGCTTTCAAAGTTTCCATATAAATGTCCTGTTCGTACCCTGCTTCCTTAAGAGTTATTTCTTTAATATTTTCAAATCTCCGCTGTCTTGTTGTTTTTTAACATTACATTTGTCAGGTACCTTGTTTTTTTTCTTCTATTCTCTAAAAATGGCTCCTCTATAAAACACAATGAGCAGTAATTTCAAACTGTGGGGTATTAAAAATTTCTCTGCAGACTGAAAATAAAGACCATTGGCAGCAGGTTAAACTTAATATTATATGAAATATATTTTAACTTAAAAATCAGAGTTGGGTTTGTGTACACTACTGCCCAGATGTTGGATTGCATCCATTTTTTTTTGCTGTGGAAAATATAGTGGTGCTTTGTTGTAATACCCAATTGTGCTCCCCACATAGCTGCAAAATTGGGCAAAATCTCAGTTGAAATAATGTTAGAATGGTTTACACAAAAAAAGGTTAAAATTGCTACTTATGAAATTTTCAACATGTTCTCATTCTATTTTGTCCAACTCTACATTGTGTTGCAAAACAGCCATTTAAGGTCTTTAATCCTTAAAAGTACATTCCCTGGACTCCTAGAAAGTGGAAAAACACACTTTGGCTGTCTTGAAAGAGACAGAAGCCACAAAATGAAAGAAGACAATTTTCACAATCATTCAAAGGGCAATGTGTATCATTGTCATCAAGATACATGCAAGAAGGAAGGTACAAAAAGGACCAGGAGATCATCCTGTCCTGTCACATGAAGAAGCTGGCAAGAGCTGACTGCACACCTCTCATACAGGAAGGAGAGTCACCACACAAGGGAGAAATGCAGAAAGAATTTTTACAGTACCACACTTTATCCTAGCGACGTTTAGTTCTGTGTAGTGATAGCCTCCAACAGAAATGACGACAACCCCACAATGAAGGAATTGCGTAGCTCCTAGAAATGAAACAATAACCACTCGATGTTGCTCTTTTGTGACCAACAGTGGCCTGCACATGAAGCAAAGAGAAACCTGTCTATTGATAAAAAGATATTAACCTCCAAGAAATGTGTAGTCCGGATACAAGGGTGTGGCTGAAGGCCATCCTGAAGAATAGCATGTATATACTGAATGAGAAAGGAGAACTTTAGAAACTAGAGACAGTAAATACATTGTTCATCAGAGAAGTCTATTCCTATATGATGCTTCAGAAACATTGTGGGGGTAGTTTGTTGCTGATGGTAATAACCTTCCCTCCTGCTCAATGATTCCTGACCCACCATTATGAGCCAGTCATGGCCACCCACATGAAAGAACTCAGCAGGTCAGGCAGCATCTATGGAAATGAATAAATAGTCAACATTTTGCGATGAGACCCTTCTTTTGGACTGAAGGGGGAAGTTGTCAGAGTGAATAGGTGTGGGAAGGTGAAGGAGGATAGCTAGGAGGTAAAGCCAGGTGAGTTGGAGAGATACAGGGTTGGAGAGGAAAGTGGAACATAGGAGAAAGGGAAGGTGGGGGCCACCCAGGGGAGGTGATAGGCAGGTGAGAAGAGGTAAGAGGCTAGAGTGGGGAATAGAAGAAGAGGGGAGGCAGAGGGAAAAAATGTATTTTTTTTTAATGGCAGGGGAAATTGGTATTCATGTCACTAGGTTGGAGGGTACCCATATGGAATATAAGGTGTTGATATTTCCACTGCTGGGGTATTGCCAGCAGTCACAACACTGGGGGAGAGGTGGGGCTATGGAATTTGTATTATGGCAGCACTTTTTAAATACATTTCAATGTAATACCAGCTTTTATTGCCCATTTATAAATATCTCTGAAAGTGGGTGTGAGGCACCTTCTTGAAATGCTACACTCCTCCTGGTGAAGGCACTGTCAGATTGCAGTGGGATAGAGTGTTTCAAGATTTAGACCAATAAGACATTTTCCTAATTATGATGACCTTAAGACCCTAAGACATGGGAGCAGAATTAGGCCATTTGGCCTGTCGAGGCTGCTGTGCCATTCCATCGTGGCTGAACTATTATCTCTCAACCCCATTCTCCTGCCTTTTCCCATAACTTTTGATGCCCTTACTAATTATGAAGCTTTAAATATACCCAATGACTTGGCATCCGCAGCTGTCTGTGGAACTGAATTCCACAGATTCATCACCCTCCAGCTAAAGAAATTTCTCCCCATCTCTGTTCTAAGTGGATGCTCTTGTATTTTGAGGCAGTGACTCCTGGTCCTAAACTCCCCCACTTAGGAAACATCCTCTCCACATCCATTTTATCTAGACCCTCAATATTAGATAGATTTCAATGAGAGGTTCCCCCTTCATCCTTTTAAACTCCAGTGCAATCAGGACCAGAGTCATCAAATGCTCCTCATGTTAACCCTTACACTCCTGGGATAATTTTCCTGAACCTCCTCTTGACCCTCTCCAATGCCAGCACATTTTTTTCTTAGATAAGGGGCCCAAAACTGGTCACAATACTCCAAGTGTGGTCTGATGTTTTGTTATGTGACTTGGAGGGGAAGCTGTAGATGGTGGTACCCATGTGTGGTGGCTGTCCTTGTTCTTTTTGGTGGTAGAGGGTGCAAGTTTTGCAAGAGGCCTAGGTAAATGACTGCAGGCACAGGGTATGCACTGCAGTTTTATGACTGTTTGGGGAATGGAATGAGTGGCTAGTATGGTTGATGGGGTGTCGGTCAAGAGGGCTGCTTTGTTCTTGATTGAGTGGAGTTTCTTAAAATTTTTGGTGTAACATTCATCTGGCCAAATGGAAAATATTCCACATTCACATGAGTTGTGCATCTCAAATGGTGGATAGACTCTGGGGATATCAGGAAGTGAATATCCTACCACAGTATCACCAGCTAAATGTTGGCAAACGCGAGGAATTCTGCAGATGCTGGGAATTCAAGCAACACACATCAAAGTTGCTGGTGAACGCAGCAGGCCAGGCAGCATCTTCAGGAAGAGGTACAGTCGAAGTTTTGGGCCGAGACCCTTCGTCAGGACTAACTGAAAGAAGAGCTAGTAATAGATTTGAAAGTGGGAGGGGGAGATCCAAAATGATAGGAGAAGACAGGAGGGGGAGGGATGGAGCCTAGAGCTGGACAGGTGATTGGCAAAAGGGATATGAGAGGATCATGGGACAGGAGGCCCAGGGAGAAGGAAAAGGGGGAGGGGGGAACCCAGAGGATGGGCAAGGGCAAGGGGTATTGTGAGAGGGACAGAGGGAGAAAAAGGAAAGAGAGAGAAAGAATGTGTGTATATAAATAAATATGGGGTAGGAGGGGGAGGTGGGGCATTAGTGGAAGTTAGAGAAATCAATGTTCATGCCAGCAGGTTGGAGGCTACCCAGACGGAATATAAGGTGTTGTTCCTCCAACCTGAAGGTGGCTTCCTCTTTACAGTAGAGGAAATTGCATCTCCTGATAGTTGTAGCAGACTCTGTGAAGGTGCTTGACCAACCTACAAGAACAAACCAGTAAAACGTTGTACTGAGATTCTTCCATGATGGACCCAATGTGCAGATTCCTCCTTCAATTATATTAGTGTTAGAAACCAGTGTTTTTTTTATTAATGCTTTTTATAAGATTTGTACTTTTTAACAAATTTTTCACACTCATTGTCAGAAAGCTGTGTAGCAGCTAAACTAACACTTCACCACTTCCTCATTTTTCTTTGACTAAGTATTAAGACACTACCCATGTGATGTATTTGTTTTAGTTATGTAGCCTATTAACTAATTTATCTCTATCTACGGAATTTCTTTATCTCATCTATAGAAGTCATAGACTTTACAAAAGCACCATCTTTATTATTTTGTCATACACCCTTTAGGATTATTTCCCTGTTATTTAGTTTGCTTATTATTTGTATTCTAAAATAAACTGAAATCTTCACATTAAGACTGCTAACCATTTTTGACTCCTAAGAACCAGAAATTAAACAGAGATTGAACAATTTTGGCGCAAATGACTTGTACACTTGTACACACGTACGTCATTTGGTGAGCAAACGAAGACTGAAAAACATCAAGCATGTTAATATTTACAGCACAGAGGGGTTCGCATCTGGTGTGATTTCACCCAGAAATAATTTCCAGCCTGATCTGCTTCAGGTTAAATGCCCAAAAAAGACTTGTTGTTTCTGGTTTCTGGGTTTACAAATCTAATGTGTATTTGCATACACAAAACACTGCTCTTTCTATTGCATGTGATTTCAACTGAAAGCAAAGTTGTCTGTTTCTTCAGCCATTTCCTGTGCTGTAATAATTTCAAAGGAAATTAACACTGTAGTCTTGTCAACTCCAAGAAATGTTTATGTTGCACAACAACTGACGACTTAAAGATATGTAAATGTTTGAAAAGTTCCTAAGCTGTCTAAGCAACTTATTTGAGCAGCCATTTTGGAGCTTACAGCGCAAGAAAGACATGCCTCTGATTTTAACATTTTAGTAAATTATATGACCTCTTAGAAGAAATTATAAAAATTTAACCCTTGGATGTGTTGCAGAGTAAGGTGAAATACAAAAAATATCAAAAGGCTTGTATTTCATTGATGATTCAGCCCTTCTAAATTACAGAGTGTTTCTTACTTAGAAACAAATTGACAGGTTTTACAGTTCATAAATCGTATCGGACTCACATACCTACTAAACAATTTAAATGCATTAATTAGAGATGAGTGATTCTATGAACAAATCTCTTAAGACCATAGTCATCCTTTTGAATTTAGCAGTTGTTCTGAATTGTTTCTGTCCCATTCAATGGTGCAGTGTGTATATGAATGATTTCTATTTCCAGCACATCATACACAATTGGACACTTACAGATACAAAAACCTTGCACTCAACATCAGTAGGGACAAAGAACTGATTGTGGACTTCAGGAAGGGGAAATCGAGGGAATATGGACCAGTCTTCATCGAGGGATCAGCAGTGGAAAGGGTGAGCAGTTTCAAGTTTCTGGGTGTTAACATCTCTAACGATTTATCTTGGGCCCAACATATTGGTTCAATTACAGAGAAAGGCACAGCAGCAGCTATATTTCATTAGGAGTTTGAGGAGAATTGGTTTGTCATCAAAGGTATTCACGAATTTCTACAGCTGTACCATGGAGAACATTCTAATTGGTTGTATCACCATCTGGTATGGGGGGGGAGATTAGAAAAAACTGCAGAAAATTGCAAACTTGGTAACTGCATCATGGGCATCAGCTGCCCCAGCAGCCAGGACACCTTCATAAGGTAAGGCAACATCTATCATTAAGGACCCCCATCACCCAGCACATGCACCATCAGAGAGTTGGTACAGGAGCCTGAAGCCACACAGTCAATGTTTCAGGAACAGCTTCTTCTCTTCCACCATCAGATTTCTGAATGAACAATGAAAACTTGAACACTTCTTCGGTATGTTTTCACCTCTCTTTTGCACTACTTAATTTATTTTTTACATACTTACTCTAACCTATAGCTTTTATTATTATGTATTGCAATGAACTGCTGCTGCAAAACAAGTTTCACAACATACATCAGTGATATTAAATCTGATTCTGATGCTATTGTAATGCATTGGTTCTGCAATCTACCGCAATTTATATTGACTCAGACATCGAGAAAGTGTTTATATGAGAGGTGATTAATAAGTTCATGGCCTAAGGTAGAAGGAGTCAATTTTAGAAAACCTAGCACATTTATTTATTTTTTTCAACATAGTCCCCTCCTACATTTACACACTTAATTCAGCAGTCGTGGAGCATACGGATCCCTTCTTTGTAGAAGTCGGCATCTTGGACCTCCAGAAAGAGGTCCACAGCCAGGGTGATTGATAAGTTCGTGGCCTAAGGTAGAAGGAGATGAGTTATACAGCTCTCGTTACATACACGTGCAGTTCAACTCTTTGAGTGATTATGCAGGAAGTTTGAAGTTAATAACTCATCTACTTCTACCTTAGGCCATGAATTTATCAATCACCCTGCTGTGGACCTCTTTCTGGAGGTCCAAGACGCTGACTTCTACAAAGAAGGGATCCGTATGCCCCACACCACTGGACTAAGTGTGTAAATGTGGGAGGGGACTATGTTGAAAAATAAATGTGCTAGGTTTTCTAAAATTGACTCCTTCTACCTTTTAGAAATGGTGTTTAAAATCGCTGGAGATAATTGAGCATTGTTAAGTTTAAAAAGATTTTTTTTTTGCATGTGGAGCCTGATTAAATCCTCATTTGTGCATTGAATATCCTCAATTCTTCTGTATTGGTGGGATGATGTTCATCATTAGTCATTTTGGCTTTGTGTCAGTGACAGACAAATAATTTCTTACTCATGAAAGCAAGTTGAAGTATTTCATAACACTGCTAGGCTTTGAAACACAGAAGACTATATTGAAAATATTAATTATATAATTAGCTACTTAACTTTGGATCAATTCTTTATTTAGTTTTCAGATTTTAACTATCAACAGCTGATAGAGATTTTGCTTATGCATTTCCATGTTAGGTGCCCATTCATTTCAGAGAATCATTTATTTCACAGTTCTTACACTTCTTAAACCTATTGAAATTTATAGAAAGACACCAGTAAAACTGGCAGCACGTAACTACGAGACATAAGCCGTTAGTGTAATGCTATTAGAGAGCCAGCGACATGGGTTCAATTCCTGAGCCTGTCTGTAAGGAGTTTGTATATTCCTCTTGTGACTGTGTTGGTTTCCTCTGGGTGCTCTTGTTTCCCCCCACATTCGAACGACATACTGTATGGGCTAGTAAGTTAATGGTTCATATGGGTTTAATTGTGTGGCATAAGCTCATTATGCTGGAAGGGTGCTCTATATCGAAATAATTTATAATTATATATTATAAAATCAATCATTGTGGCTGATCTGGTGTGAATAATTGGCTAGAAATTGGATCTCATTTTTCATGGTGCACTAATCAGGTGCTGCACCAAACTGTGACGCCCAATCGGATTCCCTAAAAAAATTGCATGCAATTGACCAATAATACATCTAATAACAGCATAACAGTTGTTTACATATTAGAATTAGCCAACTTGGTGCAATAAATATTTTCATGTGAAGCATCCCATAGCAGCAACGAACACCAAGCAGATTATGGTGTGTGTGTCTGTCTGTCTGTCTGTCTGTCTGCCTGCAGTCTGGGACAAGTTCCAGAGAATGTAGTGTGAAGACTCACTGGAGGAATGTGTTTTGTCCAGAATGACTTTGATGACCATGATTGGAACATTTTTATGGTAGAGCTGGTATAGACGCCAGCACAATGCTTATTGCATTGTCAGGCCTGTCTGAACGAACACAAGTATAACCAAATGCATATTCAACCTTCTGTAAGAGGCTGTGCAGAACCAGAAAACCATAGCTCTGTTGTGACAGACTGGATTGAGAAATGTGAATGCTGTAACTGGGAAATGTGAAAGCTCTGAATGAACAGAGCTGATCTTGTAGAAGGAGTCTAAATCTTCTCACGCATTGTTTTATATTTTATGTACAGAAAGATAGCAATGCAGTTTCAATTACAATATTCACTTACATTTTGAATGTAGGCATTGAAAATGGAGAATTACATGTTTTAATTTTCAAACACTAGTGGCTGTACTAAAAGCCTCTCAGCACAAACTCTAGACACTCACATACTTCTTCTATTACTATATTGAAGGATGGCTCCCTGAATATACATTCAGCCAGAATATTAAACTACAAAACAGACCTTTCCTGAACTACACATTACATGCCAGTGATATGTCTTTAACAATGCATTAATATAGGAGGTGTCCACTTAATGCTTTCTCTGATCTCACCCTAGAGCTTTCAATGAGCACCAGTTGGCATGAACTTTTATTTATTGTCTTTCCCTGTATAGTTTCAATGGTATGAATCAGAATGTCCCACACCAATGATTTGGTTTCGTTGATCCAAGCATCAGTTGAAGTTCAGGTTCTATTTCCTAAAGATTGGCTCTGCAGTCTCTCGTGCCCTTGTTTTAATCAATATCTGCTATCCGTAATTTCATAACTTCAGAATAATCCCTAACAAGCTCCACTCTGGACCTCAGGTACACCTCACTGGTATTAATGACAATCCTGTTCCACTGTGCTTTCTGATCCCACCGATAGCTTCCATGCAGCCTTACACTAGGGGTCTGGGATCTGCAACAAAGCAACAGCTTGAAGCTTGAGAGGAACATTGATATGAATCCATTGAATTGCTTGATGTTCCCAAGGAGCAGTGAGATGCCATTCATTAGCAGATTGCTGCTATCAATGCACTCAGGATGTTAATTTCAAGCAGTTCTCCGGGAGCAAAGGGTTGTTTCAAATGAGCAGCACGCTGCTTCTTAAGAACAAAGAAATGCTACACATCAGCAGATTGCTTGCCTGCATGGGGACACGGGTACTTTTCTCTCTTCTGCAGCAACAGAGACATGACCCCCCTCTTCATTGTGAGCACCATACTGCTGGAACGGTGCAGTGAGCTGACTTTCAGAAAAAGAGCAAAAACAGCGGGGACCAAACATCAGTGCTTTGATGTCTCTCAGCTGCCTTAGGTCAAGCTTTAGGGTTTAAAACAATGGTGTAGTCTGAGTGCCAGCTAATCGGTGAATCATTGTCTACCAGATCGCTGTAAGGTTGCCTGGTGTTCTCTATTATCTCACAGCAGAAAGAGAGATATCTACTCAGCTGAGGATCACAGGCTACACCCAAACGCTCGAGTTTAAGTTGGCAAAGGAGGAAAACTGCAGTGGTAATATAATCAATTGCATAGTCAGAACAGGGAAAATGTCAGGAAGTTTAGGTAAGTTGATTATGAAAGTACCTGTGCTAATTTGATAATGAACACAATTTCAGAATCAGAATCAGAATTGTTAGAACTGCCGTATGCCATTAAATTTGTTGTTTGGCACTACTACAGCTACTACGTCGACTCAGGCCTAGGGGGCTGGCATCAGGCACGATAACGGACTCTCCTCCTCTCCATCTCCCTCATCAGTGTGTTCAGTTCATCTACATTAGCCGTGCCGCTGTCTTCTAGGAGCGTGTTGACCATAGTCTTGGGAGGGCACCCAGGGTTCATCCTCCCATGCTTGGGCTCCCATATGATGACTAGGCTGGCAGGTAGCTCGGGGTGGCGTAGACAGTGCCATGCTAGTTGCAGTCTTCTCGCCTCAATTTTAGTGGTGAGCATCGGTAGGTTGTTATAGAGCTCAACGTTTGACATGTGCTGTTGCCAACACACGTCAAGAGCCATCCAGAGCATTCGTGTATAGCAACCATCTACAGACTTTCTCATAGTCTTGATGAGTGTCCACGTCTCGCATCCGTACGTGAGAATGGACTCTATGGCTGCTATGAAAATCCTCTTTTTAAGCCCTCTGGTCAGGTTCGACTTCCAGATTTCCTTCATGTCGTTCATAGCCCTCCATGCCAGCGCCTTCCGTATCTTTATGTCCTTCTCCGAACTCATCATTCTTGACCCGAGGTACTTGTAGTCAAAGACTTTCTTAATGGTATTATTCTTTACGGTATTGAGAGTACCATCGTCGCAGTTAAACACCATGTACTCTGTCTTTTTAGTGTTTAGGTGAAATCCAACTTTATTGCACTCAATTTCCACTTCTGTCAGTAGCTGCTGTGCTTCCTCCATCTGGTCAGAGAGCAGAACTATGTCAGTTGTTTGGCAACTGCAATACAATAATCGCTATAAGTTCCAAAGGTAAATAAATGGAGAAAAAGAACAATAACATGTGTTATTGTTCATTGTATTGTTTATGAGTTCAATGTCCATTCAGAAGTCTGATGACAGAGGGAAAGAACTTACTTACTATCCATTACTCCTCTGGCTCTTAGGGCAGCAATGAAGGTTGCTTTCTTTTGTGCCCTTGGCCGCCTTCTCTGTTGTGCCTCGGGTGTGGTTCCTGGTCCTCATTTCTGCCTCTAAGGTCCGGTGCCAAGATGTCTTTGAGCTCCCATATTTCCTCCACCTCTCAGTGGTGCAATGAAGTGCAGTCTTGATGATGGAATTGGCCTCTCTTCTCATCATGTGCCCAATCTATCTCCAACATTTCCTCATGATTGTGACCATTTCCTCTTAATGAGGCTGAAGGAGTAGGGCATGGTTAGAGTTCTTCCTTGGCCAGAAAATACAGAGGTTCCTCTTGAGGCTAAAAGGAAAGAAGCTATTTCTGAATTATTGAGTTTAGGTCTTCATGCTCTTGTACCTCCTCCCTGAAGGTAGTAATGAGAAAAGGACATGTCTTAGATTTTGAGGGTCCTTATTGATAGCTGCTGCCTTCTTGAGGTAACGGCTCTTGAAGATGAACTTGACGGTGGGGAGGGTTATGCCTGTGGAGCTGGTTGGGTCTACAACTGTCTGCAGCCCCTTGCAATCCAAACCAGGCAACGACTAAAACAGTCAGTGTGCTATCCACCTTCTGTAGAAACTTGTAAAAGTCCTTGATGGCATGCCAAACCTCCTTAAACTCCTAATGATGTGGAGGCACAGGTGTGCCTTCTTAGTGCCATCAATGTGTAGGGCCCAAGATAGGTCCTCTAAGATGTTAATGGCCAGGAATTTGAAGTTACTCACAAATTCCACTACTCAGCCCTCAATGATGGATAGTTTGTGTTCTCCCATTTCCCCCCTCCAAAAGTCCACAATCAATTCCTTGGTCTTTCTGACATAGATTTCAAAATTATTGTTGTGACGCCCCTCAACCAGCTGATCTCTCTCACCCCAGTGTTTCTCCTCGTTGCCACCTGAGATTCTGCCAATGATAGTTGCGTCATCAGCAAATTCATAGATGGTGTTTGGGCCAAACAGACATGGGTGTAGCGAGAGTAGAAGAGTGGGCTAAGCAATCATCCTTGAGGTGTGCCTGTGTTCACCTAGAAACGATCTCCAGAACGATCCATTCAATATTAGAGTACTGTTACCAGAAGGTTGCATCTGAAAATAGACATCAAAGGATTTGAAGGCTCAGCTAATATCTCATTAATATATATTAATGTATCATGCAATGTATAGTGAATGAAAGAGGAAGTAGCATTGAAGTCATACCATTTATGCGGAAAGTACTTCATGGTTGGAAAACATGATGAACTGTTGAAACACAGTATAAAATGGTTACACCTGTATAGGTTGGATACACTGGATAATTGACCGGATTGTCTGCTCTGTGGGATTATATTAACTGAGGTACACACAAAGGGGAAGTCTGGTGAACACATACCAACCCTTACTGAGGAGTGTGCAGTGGGAAGGCTGAGCAGCACGAAATTCCTGGATGTCAATACCTTGGGCAACTTATCCTTGGCCCAGCACATAGAAGCAAGCATGAAGAAGATGCACTAGAGTCTTTACTTTCACATAAGTTTTAGGAGATTCAGCATTTCCCCAAAGATACTGATGACTGTCTACTGATATACAGTGGAAAGAATTCTGACTGGTTGCATTGTGGCCTTGTATGGAAACTCTAAAGCACAGGAATGCAAGAGCTCATACAGAGTTGTGGAATCTGCCAGTTCCATTCTGGTTACAACTTTCCCCCATTGAACACGCTTAGAGGAGGCGATGTCTTAGGAAAATAAATCCATCATTATAGGTCCCCATCATCTGGACCATACCATCTTTTCAATGCTGCCATCAGGCAGGAATGCAGCACCATGAAGATTAACACCCCCAGGTTCAACAGCACCATTTTCCCCCTTTGCTATCAGGTTCTTGAACCAAGCTGAAAATCCCAACACAACATTGGACTAGAAAATCATCAACATGAGAAAGTCGGCAGATGCTGGAAATCCAAAGTAACGCACACTGGAGGAGCTCAGCAGGACAGGCAGCATCTACGGAAAAGAGTAAACAGTCAACATTTCGGGCTCAGAGACCTTTCTTCAGGACTAAGCGGGAACGGGGAGGATGCCAGGAAGAATGGTGGGGCGAGAGATAGGAGGCTAGCTGGAAGGTGATAGGTGGTCAGGTGGATGGGAAAGGTTACGAGCTGAAGAAAAAGGACAATATCTCTTTTTCTGTCTCTTAATTTTGCACTAGTATTATGTTTAATTTGTTTATTTTATGTGCAGGTTATGCATAATTTATGTTAATTTATGTTAGTTAACTTACATTTGTCATGTTTGTAATGTACTGTGCCACTGCTACAAAAGGCAATTTTCATGGCATTCACACCCCATATACACTCATTGGCTTTAGACTGAAGGCTTCAGAGGAGGACAGAAAGTCCAGCAAAACAGCCAAACCAAAATAAAAACGAAGTAATATTCTCGCAGAGTCTATTATTGTTGCGATTGATGGACAAGGTCTCTCACAAGAAATTTGTAAATCTTGAAGGGACATAAACTCTGACCATATTTCTTTCTTTCTCTTTCAACCTGCACTGATACTGTTTTGTTTATTTTACTGTGTACATTTTGTGATGAGACAGGGTCGACCATGGATGTTGTGTCCTAGCTGTCTAGGTACACAAGCCTGGGCAGTACGGTATGGAGAGCAAGCTGTTGCCCATGTGGCAAGCTCCCCTTCTCCACACAGCTGATGAACCCAAGGGAACAGCAGACACAGATTCAGTTTGGCAGCAGCAGCGTCGCAGGAGTTGCCAGCCAGCGTTGAACCCAAAGGACTCCAGTTCTGGATTTTTTCCTTGGGGTTTGCTCTCAAAGCCTTCGCCATGAGGTTTCAGATCAGAGTTTTCCTTCTCCCAAATGACCTGCCAGCCCTGGCTGACGAGCCCCATCTTCCTGAAGCAACTGGTTTTAAGGCGCCAGTAACCCGCCTTTGCCCCTTCTCCTGTCAGTAGAAATGGTTCTGCCGGGCTTAGTAGCTCAGCTACACATGGTTGTCAGAAGATACTTGAGGCACACACCTTTGGGAGCATTTAATAGATAGTGGGAGCTTATCCCCACTACCACCCCCAGCTATAACAACCTTAAGGAACCATATGTTATGATAATATTTGTATTAATTTAAGTTTATTCTAGCTTGTGTTTGTCATGTTTATGTACTGCAGGTGCACAGATGTACCTAACTGAGTGACATCTGAGCGTATGTTTGGCTATGACAATAAACTACACTTGAACTTGATATTCCTCTACTTCTGTTTGAATGGTACACACGGTGGAGTCAGAAGGGAAAGGTGAAGTTGGGTGGATGTGTATAGCTTTTGCTCCATCTAAATGGGGTCAGCATTAGTTATGCTCAAAATTACACAGTTTTACCAAATTTTAGTCATAGGTCCCAGCTTCTGACCTTTCACTTGTACCAGGACAAATGTTCTTATGTAAGTCGGAAATATGGGAATTGATCTGATGATAGCTCATCAATCCAAAATTTTTCTCATTCTATTTTGCTGCCCGACGTGCTAAGTTTTCCTGCATTTAAAAAAAATCAGATTGCATAGTAATATACTGTACAATTTAAAGCAACAAAAAGTGCTGGAAATAAACAAAATTAAAATTTCCCCAGATGCTGAAGGTTTCCATATCAAATTTTAAGCATTACGCTCTTTTTATCCACATAGCCTAGAGGACTAGAGATTGAGATGTAGATTCATCTCCTTCCTTCCACATATAAATAAAATGAAGTCAAACTGTAACAATTAATAAAATTCTTCACTTTCTTGCTTAAGGAGCCACAAATGGCTAAATTCAAGCTGCTTCAAGGTATTAGTTTGCTCCACTGATATCTACCATCTGTCACACACATTGCATTTACAAAAAAACATGTAAATTTTTAATGCTGAGCAGCACAAAGCTGAATGAGAGATGTGTGCAATCACCAAATTTTTAATTCAGTCTGCTAATGCTCAAACAGAACGATTCTTTTTTTGAATGTGGAAGATGGTTTTAGTTGGCAAAGGGTTAAATCTATCTGAAGTCCAAATGGAGACAACTCAGTTAATTTTAGTGTTACACAAAATAGAAAAAAAATATGATGGAGTAGTGACTTATGATAGAGCTTTGACTTATGTGAGACCTCTTATTTCTCAGCTGGAGCATCTGATTCCCCCATGCTTGGAAGGTCTATTGATCCAGTGTAGATGGCCAGCTCAAGAGGAACTGATACATTCCTTACGGCATTTTTTTTCAAACATTTCGGTTTAAGACACTAGACTCGGCATAAGGCTTATTGTTGTCCTGTACAAATTTTAACCGAATTCATTGACTTTACCAATCTTTTCTTCCTCATTGGCCTCAGGTAGTTACAGTGTAAGGCTTGCTCTAATCCCAGTTTCTGCAGAGAACCCTAAGGCCTTTACTGTTCCATTTTTGAACTAAAAAATGCTAAAGAAGATAGCACAAAGTTCTTTCAAGTTCTGTGTTACCAGAGGCTTGGCAGCTTCTATCAAGCTCAATTTAAAGTATTCCATTACAGTCTTTGTAGTCACAACCTTTTAAGCTTATGGAGTCTGGTGGAATAATTAGATCCTTCAGTCAAAATTTCCTCATTTATCTCTAAGAGGGTAATCACGGTATTGGTTTCAATGAAAACCATAACGTAATACTTGGAGTATGTTAAAATGACCTCTATTTCTACCTGCATACTTATCATTTTTTAAATAAGGAAAACCCTACACATTCCTGTATCACAAGTTTTATATTACAAGATTTTTATGTATTACAAGTTTTGTGATAATCTGAGAGAGTTACTGTCTGTAGGGTTCAAGTGTGGTTATGTGCACGAGGCTCAGACCTTCATCTGAATTGCTATTGTTTTACCGAAAGAGACTTCTGCCTTTGAATAGCCATTATCAGCAGCCAACAATAACTAGCTGAGGCTGACCTCAACTAATCCAACTGACCACGTCAAACAGACCCATGTATGGAACAATGGCATATACTTGCACTTATGATGCAGTGAAATTGCTTCATTTGAATCAGAATCAGTTTTATTGCCACTGACATATGTCGTAAAATTTATTGCTTTGTCATGGTAGGACAGTGCAAGACATGAGAATTATGATAAGTTACAAAAAAAAAGCTGCTAAAGTGGAATAATGCCTTCAAAGTTCAACCCTACATCCCTGTTGTGAGAGGTCGGAAACGGATAGGGCCGACCAACAGGACCCTGGTGAAGCTGTATAGACCAATCCCCTGTACAGTGGATGCAATGAATCACAGAGACATTGATGAACTCCAGCCATACCATCGACTTTGGATGATGGAGACAGGAGGACATTAATGGCCTCTGCTTCACTGGGAACTAAAGGCCCAAGGAGAGGAAAGAGGGATAATGAGGTAGTGTTCATGGGTTCATAGACTATTTAGCTGAAAATTTACCTCATTTCCTTTGAATATGATGCGGCCCATTTTTGAAAGGTAAGCACTATGCTGCTTTCTTTATGCCAAAGTTCACAGGGAACTTCTGAAGTAGAGCTCATCCCACATGCCCATAATTTTTAGATCTAGATGTTTCTGCCAGGCCATCTTCCCTCAGTTAACACTGGAATCATTCTCTGTTCTCCCCAAACTCTTTTTCTTTAGGTGGATTCAAAGTTTTCTTCATCCCTTCTGCCCCTCTCCCAGGCTACACTTGCATCTTTTACCTTACTCACTCAAGTTGGCAAATGAGATTAGGGCAGATAGGCACTTAGATGGTTCACAGAGGCATAGTACACAATCGTGTGCTGGATGACTTTATGACTCTAAGCTGTTTCTGTGGCTTCCTGTGTTCCATCTCATCTTTCACTGTTTCTGAGCTCTCCTTTCACCACTCCGTCCTCGCCAGGAAAATGTAATCTGATTTGTTTGTGGATGGAATTCTGCTGAACCTTTGGTCGTGTCCAAGTCTCATGAAAGTCCTTGCCCTCAGCTAAATTTCAGCTCCTGGCACACTGCCAGATGAACACAGGAAATAGAGCTTGGAATCAGAGCCAGAGAAGGGATTGCTTTTAGCTATAAATGGGAACAGTCAAACGTTCGTCTCAAAATTCAGTGAGATTTCATAACAATACGAATTATTGGCAGCTACGGTATTCAAGTATGCTTATTCATGCTTATGTACGATAGATGGGAAGATGATAAATTTATCTTCTACTTTAGGTTGAATATTCTTGATCCATATAAAATACACAGTTCAAGTTTCTAATGAATTGTTTACATGTTGGCCTAATTTTGGTCTACATACTCTCCTCTTCTGTGGTTGTGTCTTAGTTCTCACCATTGGTTGCTGCAGCCCTCCGTCTCCGACTATGTGCCAGGAGGAGAAGAACATTCAAGTGATTGGACTAGCCGAAGTGCAGGCATGGGATGGCACAGTAAGCATTCTTGATGGAAGTGTACAACGATCGAGTGCGTTGGCTCCTCTGGTTCTGCAGGTGACATGTAACTGGTCATTTGTGAGAGACCTCTTCAAGCCAGCCAACCTGACATTCACTGGAGTGGGATGTATGCTGCTCCCAGGATGATGCCAGAGTGATAGACAATATTTGACTGCCTATTGCTCCAGGCTGGATAAGCAGAACTGAGATAGGGCTGCCTCATCTGCCCACCCCAATGAATTAATTGTGAAGAAAATGCTGCACTTCTGCCTTTACCCGAAGCAGCTGTTTGATTAATGTGGTGGTTAGTGAAGCCCTTGGGCTGGAGTCCTGTGTCCAGATTGCTGGGGGTGAGCTATTCTCAATGAAGCAGAATAATAGTTTATGTCGCATGGGTACAGGATTTACCAAGGTACAAAGGAGGGAATTTTAAAAATTCCAAACAATATGTAGTGTGCTTACGTCCCAGTTTGTCTTTAATTGCATGCACTCCTTTCAAAAGGGTAAGAAACATAAAGTATAGGTTTCTCTTGCCAGTGATAAATCACATGGTGTATACCCTGTCCTGAGGCATTACGGATGACCTTTAACTTTTAACTGATATTGTAATGAATGAGGATAGCTTCACTTGTTAATCTTGCATTCATGATATGTATTTGTTGCTTCTTGCTCTTTAATCCACTTCCTTTTCACATCACTTTTGCTATGATATAGTCTGCTGTATCTTTCCACAGCCCTGAATCGACTGGGTATTGTTCACTTTAGTGAATAAGTCAGTTTAGCCATATATGAACTGATCATACGCTCTAGTTCTCAATATACCCAGACAGGGATACCACATTGTCCTACTTCTGTTCGACACTGACACATCTAAAGCGGGTATGTGCAATCGTCCATTGGTGCTGACTCTTGTTCCGACAACTTACTGTGCCATGGATTTTAATTATTTTAGATTATGAGGACACTTAGTCCTCGTTTATTGTCATTCAGAAATGCGTGCATTAAGAAATGATACAATGTTCCTCCAGAGTGATATCACAAAAAAACAGGACAAACAAAAGACTAACGCTGACAAGACCACATAATTATAACATATAGTTACGGCAATGCAAAGCAATACCATAATTTGACAAAGAGCAGACCATGGGCACGGTAAAAAGAAAGTCTCAAAGTTCTGATCGACTCCCGATAGTCCCGATAGCAGGTGGCAAAAGGGATAAACTCTCCCCGCCATAAACCTCCAGGCGCCGACAACTAGCGATGCATTGGAAGCACCTGACCACAGCTGACTCTGAGTCTGTTGGAAAACTTTGAGCTGCCGACCAACCCTCCAACACCGAGCACCATCTCAGCCGAGCGCTTTGACCCCGCCCTGGCCGCCGAGCAACAAGCAAAGCTGAGGACTCGGGGCCTTCTCATCTGGAGATTCTAGATCACACAGTAGCAGCGGCAGCGAAAAAGGCATTTCAGAAGTTTCTCTAGATGTTCCTCCGTTCTCTCACGTCTATCTCCATCAAATCAGGATTGTGCACGGCACCCTACTTGACAAGTAACAGACATCAAGCACCAGAGTGGCCGCTGCGCGCTGTGTCGCGCTGCCATCTTCTCCTCCTCATATGTATTTAGAGATACAGCACGGAATAGACCCTTGCAGCCCTTTGAGCCAGCAGCCCACCAATTTAACCCTAGCCTAATCACGGAACAATTTACAATGACCAATTAACAGACTGACCGGTGTATCTTTGGACTGTGGGAGGGAACCAGAGCACTGAGAGGAAGTGCACTCATTCCACAGGGAGGATGAAGAATCTCCTTCCAGAGAACTTCGGAGTGAACTCCGAACTCCAATGCCCCGAGCTTTAAGAACGTTATGCAAACAGCTACGTTACCATGGTGCCATTTTGATGTATACATGGATGATTTAGACATTATAGATTCCACATGACTAACTGTAAGAAAAACAATTCTAATGATTAGTTGTAGTGTGACAGGTCTCACCAAATCTTTTCAAAGAACAATCCTCAATGTTCTTCACCATCACCAAAGGAAAATTTGTCATAGTCTCAAGATTTGGGGAGTAGATTTAGTACGGGGGTGAGGAGGAATTGTTTTTCCCAGAGGGTGATGAATCTGTGGTAGTCAATGCCCAATAAAGCAGTGGAGGCTATCTCAGTAAATATATTTAAGACAAGGTTGGATACATTTTTGCATAGTAGAGGAATTAAGGGTTATGAGGAAAAGGCAGGTAGGTGGAGATGCGTCCATGGCCAGATCAGCCATGATCTTATTGAATGGCAGAGCAGGCTCGATGGGCCAGTTGACCTGCTCCTATTTCTTGTGTTCTTGTGTTGTCAATAATCTGTAATATCTTCAGACATGCATTTGAAGACAGTGTATATAATTATTAATATGTCCAAATATTAACAGATTATTTTGTAAAATTAGATGCTTAGGGTATCTGCATGTTGGTGTAGATTGATGATGCCATTTAACCGATGATTTGATACCATTTTCCAAAGCAGTCACACTACAAGAATCTACACGCCAATCAGGATCACTTTGTGATCACAAGCATATCTGGAGAATGAAAGTCCGTACTTAAACTAACAAATATTAACAACAACTTTAAAATATTAAGCGATGTTAAGTAATTCAAATATTTACTAGTTCTTGGTGAATGGATGGAAGTGCATTCGATTAATCTTTTCAGCATGTCAGAGCCAGGTTGATGAGCTCAGTATGGAACCAACAACTCAAAACATATGGCCTCATTTTTTGACAGGGGTTGGACTGGTTGAGCATTGTTGAAGGTTTGAGATGAAATAATCAAGTGAAGGCTACAATAGTGAGCCTCTGACAGCTCAGTTTTATCCTCTTATGTCAAAAGTCAAAGACATATGCACACATACTTACATTATATGCACAGGTACAATGAAAAACTGATGTCTCATTGCTCTATGAACACTTCCTAATGATTCACTTCTATCATTATTTATTCATTTATATTATAACTTACAGTCATTTTTATAGTCAGTGCTATACTGTGGCCACAAAACCAAACAAACTACAATATATGTTAGTGATAATAAATATGATTCTGGTTCTGATTACATGATATTTTAAATTTTATTTATTGATACAGTGCAGAGTAGGCCATTCTAGCCTTTCGAATCACACCAACCCAGCAACCCCACCACCACGATTAACCTTAACCTAATTGTGGGACAATTTACAATGACCAGCGCCTTGCTGTACCTGAAAGGATTCTGGGAGGCAGCGAGCGCACGCCTTGGGGCGAGGAAACTGCGGGGGCTGTGGGGGTGGGGGTTGTGAGCCAGTGTTTGACTCCACTTGGACTCCACTTTAAAGATCGAAGCAAATGCAGAAGTTGAGCTCTGGCTGTCTGTCTTCTGATCGTGGGTGGGATCGCACTGCTGCCAGAGTGGGAAGTCTGTGTGGCCTGCCACTGTGCCCAGAGGACGTTACCAGTGATTTGGGTTGTGCAGGGTATTTGAAGAACTGAATGACTGAAGGGGGAAATGGCTGTTCTTGAAGCTGGTGTGGGGCTTCAGGCTTTTGTACCTCCTGCCCAATGTTTGCTGAGTTGTGTGTGAAGGATTCTTTAGTACTCTTCAAAGAGATCTCCAAACTCTTCTCCTAAATTGTATTTATTCCTGTAAGATATTAATAAATACTTTTTTTTTGTAATAAAGTCTTGCATTGACCATTTTTTAGATGTAATTCTACTTGAACTATTGTTCACAGCCAGTAGATGTTTTACTTTATATAGTGATACAGCACAGAATAAGTCCCTCTGGCCCTTTGAGCCATGCTGTCCCAGCAATCCCCAACAAACCAGATTAACCCTAACCTGATCACAACACAATTTACAATAACCTATTAATCTATCTACTACGACTTCAGACTGTGGGAGGAAACTGGAGCATCCCGGGAAAACCCATACGTTCCACGGGGAGGATGTACAGAGATTCCTTACGGAATGGTGCTGGAATTGAACTCTGAACTCTGGAACACCCTGAGCTGTAAGAGTGTTGCGCTAAACGTTATGCTGCCACGGCGCACATATACTACAGACGTGCATACTACAAATTTAAAAGATGAAAGTGGAATCTGACAGTGCAAGGATGGTTGACAAAGGTTACCTCTTGGCTTGAAATCTGTGGGTTACTTCCTTAAAGAAAGGATGTTAGCTTCATGCTCATTGTTTGGATATATTTGAATGGTGCGATAAAAGTATTATTATATTTATACAAAATAATGGATTATTTCATGGAAGACCATGTTCAGAACTGATTTAACAGCCAATAAACTGCTGTAAGATGTGTGGTGGTAAGTACTGATGAAGCTTTTAGCAGTCACGATTAATAAACCATTTCCCAGAGCAGTTAAGAGTCAATGGCATTGCTCGGTTTTCCGTCTTTTAGATAAAATGTTCAAAACTAAACTACAAAAGTGCATCCCTGGAGTAAAATGGATTTATTTAAAGCCATTTGTTTTACAGAATTTTTGTTCAGAACCGTGAATGGTCTGTGAACGTACCAGTTGCCTGCAGGAACACCTGTGGCCTTAGATTATAAAAGGTGAGTGGAAGGAGAAGTTCTTAGCTAAGCCTATAAAACTCATTAAATTTTCAGCAAGATGTGTGGTATGTTTAACATTCAGCTCACACAAGACTATAAACCAATTTTCAATTGTCATCCTCAATTATAAACAAGTATTTTTTAATATAAATATTCAGCTCTACAATGTTGACAATAATTTTCATAAAAGTCAAAGGGAACAAACTTGGCAAGGCCATTGTATACTGTAGAAATCCATTGGGAATCTATTACCTTCTGCCTGCAGTTTGGGAGTGATTTGAACTGAAGCTTAAGGAAAGCACCTGTCTCTTCTATTGCACCATTTATGAGATCAGCATTGCCCGGGAACAAAATACTCAAACACCTTTCTTGATTTACCAGACAAATTCAAAGTTATAGAAATAAGGGGAGAACAATTGGAATTTGGATTGTAAATATACTTCTGTTGAAAATGACTTACATAAATAAAAGTGATGTGTGCAGTAAAGACTATTCTATAACATGCATTGCAACTTTGAATTATTAAGGAGTTTCTAAGCCTGGAGGAAAGTTGTTACTAACCATGTAAGGGAACTGCACAAGATGCAAGGCATCATTCAATTAGGCCGATGTAGGAAAGCAAGCTCTGAAAAAGTCTGGGTCAACAGCAGGCTGCTTCAGCCAGTCATAGCAATGGCAATTGAAGTCAATGCTAACTAACTACCATCTCAACTTGACATCACCTCTTATAGACACTGCAGTGTTGGTCTGTCAAATATTTAATCACAGGCAAGCCATGCTCAGAGCATTCATTGTGATGCCGTTTTAAAAGTTGCAATCCTTTCTCATCATAGTGGAATTTGACTTGCCTATGTCTGCAATCTGTCACTTTTAAAGGCCCGTGTCAGCTTTCAGAGCAGGTTATAGGTGGGCAATTATGAAAACAAGTTGAAAGCAGTAATGGTGTTCCCAGTGCTAAAAAGTCCACTTGTCAACTTTCAAGATGATGATGGGCCATGTTAGATTCCCAAGTATTAGGAAATGGGACAAAACTATTTTTGAAAAGTTTGTATGGTGTAAACCATTGCCAAATTAAAGGCTATATTTCACCACCTCCTTTCTCAACAAAAACAATATGTCTCTTGAACTTGGTGACTGACTTTGACTCTAGGCTAAATCATGTCTCAGTCATCTCCAGTTTAGAGAACGCCACATTGTGAGTGCTTTTTACAGTACTGCAAACTGGAAGAAGCCTAAGTGTATTGCTATTTCAACTGTAATGAGTGTTTGGGTCCCTGGATAATGGTACGATATAAGTGCTAAAAGAGCAGGTATCGCACTTCCTGCAATTGGACACGAAGGTGCTGAGAAATGGGGAGTAAAACTTGGTGAAAATAGAAGCGTGGATGAGAGAGCAGTGAAGAGAATAGCCCCTTGGAATGCTGAAAGATGACGGGAGGCTATAATGGCATCATGTTGAAGGTAGTGAGAATTTACTTATTAGCGATACCACATGGGACAGCCCAGCAACATACTGTACCTATTTAACACTCCAAGCTGATGGAATGAATATTGATTTTTCCTCCCAGCAATCAAATCCCCTCTTCTTCTATTTCCCATACCTACCTTTTAATTCTTCTCACCTGCCTATTACTTCCCCTTGGCTCCCTTCCTCTTTCTCTTTCTCCTATCAGATTCTTTCTTTTCCAGCTCTTGACTTTCCCACCCATCTGCTTTCACCCATCACCTTCCAGCTACCCTCTTTCCCCTTCCCCCACTTTTTTTTTCTGGCACCTTCCCCCTTCCTTCTCAGTCCTGATGAAGGGTCTTGGCCCGAAACATCGACTGTTTATTCTTTTCCATAGATGCTGCCTGACCATCAGTGTTTAGTGTGTGTTGCTTTGGATTTCCAGCATCTGAAGACTTCCTCGTGTTTGTATTTAACACTAGCTCACCACAGAGCGGTTTACAGTGAACCTACTAACGGCTATGCCTTGGAAAGTGCGGGGAAACTGGAACAGTCATATGAAACCAGATGGTCATTGGGAGAATGCACAGATGCCTTACAGAGAGTGCTGGAACTGAACTCCGAACCCCAGTGCTCCGAGCTGTGGTGATGTCACACTAACTACTAAAGTACCATGGTGCCCTACTGGATGAAGGAAAGTAAGGCAAAGGTCAAGTAGGAAAGGAATGTTAACATTGATCTGGGGGTTAAAAAGGCAGAAAGCAGGAATACAGGAAAAGGACTAGATGTGGTTGAAAGTTTTGTCAGCATTGGTTGAGAGAAAATTATGATAACTGAAGAAGTATGAAAGCTTGCGAGTATTAGTGTAAAAATGTTGATATTGGAATGGTTATGGGAACCATAAAAGCCAGGAATGTTTGAATAGTGTTCTTACAGGAAACAGGGTGGAAGGAGGTGCATCTGGGTTAATGGTGGGAAATAGAAAAGTTGAGAAGGACAAGGGAAAAGTCAGAGCTGGATCAGGTGAAAGTGAGAGCAAGGTAGAAACTAGCAGCAAGAACAACAAGAAATACCAGCTTTGTATCAGAGCAGGAAACAACACCAGTATGGTTAACAGTACACTGGGAAAAGAGGTGAGGGAAGAGAGCGGACTAAGAACTGCTCAAATATTCTGCGGCTTAGACCTGTGTCAATTCCTGAACTAATACTGGCTGTATTTCTGGAACTAAACTTTATTTAAGTCCAATTTAGCCTGGCTTTTTAGTCAAAGTTCAAAAAGTTCTAAGTAAATTTTAATATCAAAGTGTTACCATATACAACACTGATATTCATTTTTCTGCGGGCTAACTCATCAATTCTATAGAATAGTAATGTAACAGGATCAATGAAAGATCAACCAGACTGCAGAGGACAACAAGCTCTGTAAATGCAGATATAAATAACAATAATTAATGAGAACATGAAATAACGAGATGAGTCCTTAAAGTGAGATCATTGGTTGTAGGAACATTTCAATAATGGGGCAAGCGAGTGTAGTTATCCCCTTTCTATTTAAAAGCCTGATGGTTGAGGGGTAGTAACTGTTCTTGATACTGATGGTGCAAGTCCTGAGGCTCTTGTATCTTCTTCCTGATGACACTATAGAAGTTTGTCAAAGATTTTGATATCATGCCAATCTCCACAAATTCCTAAGGAAGTAGAGTTGCTGCCGTGCTTTCTTCGCAATTGCACTAATGTGCTGGGTCCAGGGCAGGTCCTCTGAAATAATAACACTCCAGAATTTTAAGTTGCTAACTCTCGCCACCTCTGATCCGCCAATCCCTACTGGCTCATGGACCTCTAGTTTCCCTCTCCTGAAGACTATAATCAGTTCCTTGGTCTTGCTGACATTGTGTGAGATGTTGTTATTTTGATACCACTTTTATTCCTACAAGACTTGAGAGATGATCTGGTAGGATAGGTTTCATAGCTACATGTACACAGAGTTAAATATTTCACAGATGAAATATTTCAATTTTGCTATCCATTCCTCTGATGTCTTCAGCCTCCCTGACTCAAAACACATTATTCCCTAAACCAACCCCAGATTCATTTCGAAACAAGTTTTCTTTCAAAGTGGTGCTTCCAGCTCCACAATCTACAATGACAAAGCTAGAAGATAAAAGGCTTTTGTAGGTGATCACGTGTATAAATCACAGGCTTGTTTGTTTTGACTGTATTGCCTTAACACAACTTTTGAGTCACAGAGGAATTTCCAAGCCATGATTTTTCAGTTCATAAAAAATGTTATTGGCCTGTAACATTATTTCTCTCTCATAGGTTTTAGTTGGTGAATTTAAGATAGTGACCCATAATTATAATACTGAATTCAATAGAGACATTTTCACTGACAGAATAAAGACATTAATATAAGGGATAACTGAGGCACGTAACCATGATAGAAGGAACTGAATACGGGAGCATGGTATAGAAAAATATACTGTGTTGATACAGAGTGAGAGGAAGTTCAGATAAAGCTGAAGTGCTTCCTGTTATTGTTGAATAGTTTATTACCAGTCAACATGCACAAAACCATAGAGGATATAAATTCTACACTTCCACTGAAATTCAGTTTTTTTTTCTGTATGTTTAGCATTACAAATATAGATAAAGTCTCAAGCATATTTTATTTATCTGATTTTTGATGTAAACACGTAATTTTAACACTTTAGTAGTTGATTATGTTTTTTTTAGGTGATACTTATGGAATGCAGAACCCAATTCCAATGTCTTTTAACTTTGATAACTTTCTCTGTTGGACGACTCCGTTCACTTCTACAGAGAGCTCTGGTGCAATGAAATTTGCAAAGATCTGAAGCTCAGTATCTCATGAAGTGGAGCCCAAATTGGAGTATTACACTTACCCGTACAAACTAAACCTTCGGTAAGATTGGAAGTACATTTATCATCAAACAATGTATGCAGTATCCAATCCTGAGATTCGTCTTCCCACAAGCAGCCATGAAGAAAAGAAATACCATAGAATATGTTCAAAGAAAACTGCACAAAAAAGAGAACAAATTGTGCAAATGGCAAAAAATGAGCAACAAACACACAATATAAAACATCAAACTACAGAGTCATTGAAACAGTCTAGGAATGTTCAGTTTAGTGCTGTGTTATTCATTGACTGCAGGCCACAGATCCGGACTGTCCCGATCAAAACCATGTCAAATAGCAATAGAACTAAGGAGTAATCAGAAACCAGAAATGCACATAACTGCAGAGTCCAAACCACAAATCGCATCAGTCAAACCTTGTCCGAGGCCCAGACTCCGAAACCATCCTCCGTCAGCAGCGAGAGGGAGGGGGGGAGAGAGAGAAAGAAAGAAAGACTGCGAAGAGAAATGCCTGTACAGTCGTCAATTATATTTATACCTTTGCTTCTATGCCACGTTTTAAAAATTAAAACTTACAAATAAAATTCTGGAAATGAATTCAGTTCGTTTTTGAAAGAAGTGGAGGAGACTTCTGCCTATCCGGAATACTTTGTACTTCTCTATGCCAAATCAAAATGACAGCAGAATCAGGTTTAATATCACTAGCATATGTCATGAAATTTCTTGGCTTTGTAGCAACAGTACAAAACAATACATAATAATAGAAAAAATGTGAATTACAGTAAATATATATATAATTAAGTTAAATAAGTAGTGCAAAAATAAAAATAAGGAAGTAATGATGTAGTGTTCACGGGCTCAAAGTTCATTCAGAAATCTGATGGCCGAGGGGAAGAAGCTGCCTTCCTGAAGCAAGTCTGCCTCAGGCTCCTGTACCTGCTTCCTGACGGTAGCAATGAGAGCAAGGCATGACAGAGGTGACGGGGTCCTTAATGATGGATGCCACCTATTTGAGGCATAGCCCCTTATAGATATCCTGGATAGTATGGAAGCTTTGCCCAGGACCAAGCTGACGAAGTTTACAGCTCTCTATATCTTACCTTGATCCTGTGCAGTGGTCCCCTGCACCCCGCCACCCTGCACCAGATGGTGATGCAGCCAGCACATCTAGATTTGCTGTTCTAATACCAGGCTCTGGTAATTCAATGACAGTTCTGCTTTGTTGGTCAAATTGCCAGGAAAAGCAGAGAAATTGTTTGTTACATATGCTGTCTCACTGACAAGTTGGACAGTTGAACAACTTCAAAATAAGGAGACACAACCTTGTCTAGCATTCAAAGCCTCTTCACCTGATGGCAATGAAATTGGTCAATTTAACTGACCATAAAGGAGTATTCAAACATACCACAGAAGCAGTCAGTCAAAGGAAGGTACGATATCGAAGGTTTTGAAAGGCATAGCGGCTGTGAAGCCAGATTGCAAAATAAATATAAAATGGCTTGGCTGAGAGGATGCTAATTTACTTCGCTGTTCAGCCAAAGCTTTAAAATTTCCCTGCATTTTAGTTTCAACAGCAAGAAGAAAGAAACTGCGAAAAAAAAAGGAAACACTGGGAGATCGTTTATTTTGCACAATCTTAAGCCCTCTGGGGAGAAACCCTTAGAGCTTACATGAGTTAACAGAGTGCTTCAAAAGCTTCAGAAATGCTACTCCTCACCAACACCAGAAGAAAATATTCAGCCAGCAGAATGAATTGGAAAACCCAAGCATGACTAAAAAGTACATTCCCCACAAGTCAGTGAATTTTGCTCCCTATTTGTCACTGCCATCTTGGAGAACAGCAAACATTAATAATGCATAGGTGCTAGGAATGTATTAGCAGCTACCCGTGTGAAAAGGATCAGCTGCGGATGCGGAAGAGCTGTTGAGACGCAAGAGCCAATGCTTCAGAGTGCCTTCTTATTTATTGAAGGGATTTTGGGAAAAGTGTCAGGTGTGGTGGATGCAATGCATCATCGTAAAGAGATGTTGAGCATCTCCTGGATGGGGCTGTAATTAGGTTCATTGATCAAAATCAAGGGAGGCAGACTCCACCCCCTCTAACTCTACAACTGCCCCCCTCACAATCTCTAAGCTTCAAAATCTTATCTGATACCTTTGTTTAATCTAAGAGAGATAGTTAATAAGATTTCTACTTTTATTTAAAAAGAAAGTGCAGAAATGTTTCAGTGCTGAAAGTTGTAATAAGTCCTGTCAATTCCTGTGAATTTTTCTTGCTCGGATGGAAGACTTACATGATGGGTACCAGCACTGAATGCAAAGATTTCCTAGGAAATTGCCGACTATGATTTTGACAATAATAAAGGATCTAAAAGAGATCAAGTACAATTCTACCTTGTTTAATGTTATATCTGTTCTGCTACACCTGCCATATAGTACATCTCTGATTTTAAAAAAAACGTGTAATTTGCCCTGTGAACATGCTAGCGTGTGATAGGTAGCGAACCATTTACTTGACAGAAATTTGCAGATATGGGAATACAGTTGACGGGAGTGCAGCTAATGAATAGGTGTAGACAGTGGCCGTGAATTTGTGGTTGTAATGATGGCAAAATTGTCAGTGTTCACCTTCATCACAGAGGAAAACCGACTGGTGCAGTACATGGGCAGATAAGCATGCAAAGACAAAGGTTTCACGTTGTGCCAACCATTAGATTTCAGGCTGTGGTTTTGCATTCTTCACTGATGCAATCAAAAACAAGTCAGTTAGTTGATGTGAACTTAACTACTCTCATTTAACCAGTATTAGAAGTATTGAGGAAACAGCCCATTGCCCAGAATCACCGCATGTGACCCCTGTCTGCCTATGGCAGGGGTTCCAAGCCTTTTTATGCCATGGACCAATACTATTAAGCAAGGGGTCAGTGAACCCCAGGTTGAGAATCCCTGGCCTACAGAAAGACAATCTTGCTGGTCAAAAACAGCAGGAGAAATCTCAGCTGCCATCGTCTAAGGGGCTTGAGCCTGGAATCCCTTTGAAGGACATTGACAGTAATTCGTTCAAAGTTCAAAGTAGAACTTTATTATCAAAGTACATATATCTTATGCAACCCTGAGGTTCATTTTCTTGAGGGCATTCCTAGTAAATCTAAGAACCATAATGGAACCAATGAAAGGTCATACACGAAAAAACAAACAACCAATGTGCAAAAAGAAAACAAACTGTCTCTGCAAATTCAAAATAAAACAAAATAAATTATAATAATTAATAAACAAGCAATAAATATCAAGAACATGAGATGAAGAGTCCTTGAATGTGAGTCTATAGGTTGTGGGAATAGTTCGGTGATAGGGCAAGTAAAGTTGGATGATTCCAATGATGGTTGAGGGGTAGGGGTTAGGGTTAGGGTTACCTGAACATACTGGTGAGGGTCCTGAGGCTCCTGTCACATTTTCTGATTGCAGCAGCGAGAAGAAAGCATAGCCTTGGTGGTCGGAGTCCTTGATGATAAATGTTGCTTTCCTGTGACAATGTCCATGTAGGTGCCACTCCCTGGTGGGGAGGGCTTTATGCCTGATGGACTGGGCCATATCCACTACTATTTGTAGACTTTTCCGTACCAGGCCATGATGCAACCAGTCACTATACTCTCCAGCACACATCCATAGAAATTTGCCAAAGTCATGCTGAATCTTCACAATTTTCTAAAGAAGTAGATATGCTGCTGTATTTTCATGGTGCTGGGCCCATGACAGGGTAGGAACACTGTTCTTGGGTCTGTCAATGCTATGAAGTATATTCAATAGCTTTTAAATGGTTATAACATTCAGAGATTAGTAAAAACAGTTAGAATTGATGAAAGATATAAGAATACATTTATGAATATACACTTTTAATGAAAGGTTTAACATAAGAGGAGCTCACTAGAGTTTAGAAGATAAGTGGTGGGGGGGGGGGGGTTGCAGTTTATCTCATTGAAACCTAATGAACATTTGAAGGCCCGGATGAGAGCAGTGCGTACAGGTTGGTTTTCAGTTGTTTGAGCAAAAGATGTCCAAGTCCCCTCGAACACCAACATTCACCAACTTCTCACCATTTAAAAAGTACTCAGTATTTCTGCTAGTATTCTAAAAAGGTAGACAACCATTTGTTTTTGTTCATCTTGTACACTATCTGTCTTATTGTTGCACGCTCACTTAGTTTATCTATTTCCCTTGAAGCCTCTTTTTCATCCACATTATTACTCACATTTCCACTTAGTTCTGTGGCTTAGGAATATCATATTCAAACACCTCAGTCAAATCACTAACAATAAGTGTAAATGGTAGGGCCACGAGCAACAATCCCAGTTTAAACCCATATACGACGATCTGCAAACCTGAGAAAGACCTGCTTAGTTCTACTTTTGTCTTCTCTCTGTTAACCAATTCTATATCTACACAAGTACAGTGTGGGTTTAGATTTGGTTAACAGAGAGGAAACTCCAGTTTCACTCACCCTGACACTGAGTCGAAAATTATCAGTAGAAAATAGAACCAACGAACAATGTGACCGAGGGCGAACCCTTCAAATGATTCACAAAACTACTTCTTTCATTTCTCTTACGTCTTATTTTTCTGCTACTGTTGCAGTCTGCGATCTACAGTTTGGTGATGTGTTTTTGGGTTGATTGAGCAATCTGGCACTTTGCTGTCCCTCAGAGTGTTTGGTGAGATTTTGAGTGAAGTGTGCGGCCTCGAGGCCAAGACCCCTGAGGCAGCGTGTGAGTCTCAGATTGACTTCATTTCTTGCTGAAGATTGAAGTTGTTGAGATGACAGCGGAAGGTGGGTGGGTGTTCAGCACCATCTACTAGCCTCTCGCTCTTGCTGCTAGAGGAAGATGTCTCCCTCTCCCTCACCTCAGCTCACCTTACCTCACCTCACCTCCCCTCCCTCCCAGAGAAAGGTCCATGTGTTCAAATGGTCTCTCTCACCTTCAATGCTGTTGGGTCTTGTGTAATTTGTTTTTTTTGTGTGTGGGCGCGGGGGCAGGGTGTTGCTTGATTTTTTTTGTGAATGGGTTCCATGTTTTTTTTGTTTCATGGCTATCTGAGATGAACTCAGGGTTGTATACTTCATGCGTACATTGGTAATAAATGTACTTTGAATCTTTGAAGAACTTTCTGAAAATCCAAAACCTCCACATTCACTGGTCCCAAAACTATCACTCACACTCCCTCCTTCAAACCACCACCTACCTTCTCTGCCCTCCATCAGCACAATTAGATACATCCTCAAGCAAGTGCAGTAGACAGCCAAGTGAAGTTCATGCCCTCGCTGACTAGGGCAAGTTCCAGGTTGTGTTTTTATTTTTAGGTTGGCAGAGTGTATTTTACATGATAGAAATATTTTCATATATTTTACTTGGAAATGTACTGAGGCAAATAAATAATAGTTCAAGCTTTTCATAGTGAGTCTTGGATAGAAGAAATGTTTTCAAAATTGTGTTTGATGAACAAATTATACTGAAATGCTTTAAAAAAAATCCTTATTTGCTTCAGTTTTGTTGCAGAATATACTGAATAGAGTTGAGCGGAAGACTAAATAGACTATTCACTGAGTAGAGAGGAAGTTTAGGACTGAAAGTAAAACAAAACAGCAGATGCTTGAAATCTGAAGTTAAAAACGGAAATTACTAGAAATGTTCAGCTAGTCAGACAGTATCTGTGGAAGGAGAAACAAGGCAATGTTTCAGATTGAATAGAACATAGAACATAGAATAGTACAGCACAGTACAGGCCCTTCGGCCCACAATGTTGTGCCGACCCTCAAACCCTGCCTCCCATATAAGCCCCCACATTAAATTCCTCCATGTACCTGTCTAGTAGTCTCTTAAACTTCACTAGTGTATCTGCCTCCACCACTGACTCAGGCAGTGCATTCCACGCACCAATCACTCTCTGAAAAACCTTCCTCTTATATCCTCCTTGAACTTCCCACACTTTACCTTAACGCCATGTCCTCTTGTATTGAGCAGTGGTGCTCTGGGGAAGAGGCGCTGGCTATCCACTCTATCTATTCCTCTTATTATCTTGAAAACCTCTATCATGTTTCCTGTCATCCTCCTTCTCTCTAAAGAGTAAAGCCCTAGCTCCCTTAATCTCTGATCATAATGCATACTTTCTAAACCAAGCAGCATCCTGGTAAATCTCCTCTGTATCCTTTCCAATGCTTCCACATCCTTCCTATAGTGAGGTGACCAGAACTGGACACAGTACTCCAAGTGTGGCCTAACCAGAGTTTTATAGAGTTGTATCATTACATCGTGACTCTTAAACTCTATCCCTCGACTTATGAAAGCTAACACCCCATAAGCTTTCTTAACTACCCTATCCACCTGTGAGGCAACTTTCAGGGATCTGTGGACATGTACCCTGAGAACCCTCTGCTCCTCCACACTACCAAGTATCCTGCCATTTACTTTGTACTCTGCTTTGGAGTTTGTCCTTCCAAAGTGTACCACCTCACACTTCTCTGGGTTGAAATCCATCTGCCATTTCTCAGCCCACTCCTGCATCCTATCAATGTCTCTCTGCACTCTTTGACAATCCTCTACACTATCTACAACACCACCAACCTTTGTGTCGTCTGCAAACTTGCCAACCCACCCTTCTACCCCCACATCCAGGTTGTAAATAAAAATCATGAAAAGTAGAGGTCCCGGAACAGATCCTTGTGGGACACCACTAGTCACAATCCTCCAGTCTGAATGTACTCCCTCCACCACCACCCTCTGCCTTCTGCAGGCAAGCCAATTCTGAATCCACCTGGCCAAACTTCCCTGGATCCCATGCCTTCTAACTTTCTGAATAAGCCTACCGTGTGGAACAAAGATGTTAGACACGATCTGCCCTTCACAAAGCCATGCTGACTGTCCCTGATCAGACCTTGATTCTCTAAATGCCTATAGATCCTATCTCTAAGAATCTTTTCCAACAGCTTTCCCACCACAGACGTAAGGCTCACTGGTCTATAATTACCTGGACTATCCCTACTAACTTTTTTGAACAGGGGGACAACATTCCCCTCCCTCCATTCCTCCAGTACCAGTCCCGTGGACAACGAGGACATAAAGATCCTAGCCAGAGGCTCAGCAATCTCTTCCCTCGCCTTGTGGAGCAGCCTGGGAAATAATCCGTCAGGCCCCGGGGACTTATCTGTCCTAATGTATTTTAACAACTCTAACACCTCCTCTCCCTTAATATCAACATAAATACATTGTGTCTGAACAACAAATTGTTCTGACAATGAATTTGAATTTCGAATGTTATCTGATTTTTCCTGCAGAGTATTTCTAATATTTTCTGCTTTTATTTGAAGCTAGGAATTAATTAGACCAGGAGCCAGTTTCAGGATTCGGACTATTCTGTCTTTCATTACAAGATTACAAATAATAATCCAGTGACCCTTTCTGTGGACCAGTGAAACTTTTGGAGATCCCCCTCACTCGTTGTAGTGGTAGTTAATAGTGTTAATCCTCTGCCACTCAGTTAGCCACTACCACATGGGAGGAGCTCACATACTATACAAGGAGAGTTATCAATAAGGTTCAGTGGAATATCCTGCAAGCTGTCCTGCACTCTCCCTCAAAACAAGCACAACACTCCTCTAACATAATGTCTAACCAACTGGTATTGATATTGGTTTATTATTGTCACGTACCAAGATACACTGAAAAGCTTGTCATACAGATCAAATTTTTACATGGTGCATTGAGCAAGAATAAAGTGAAACATCAGCAATGCAGAATGAAGTGTCAAAAACGACCCAAAAAGTGCAGTGGAGGTAAACAATGTGGTAATGAGGTAGATTGTGAGACCTATAAGCACATCCTTAGGTGTGTTGGTGGTAAATGTAAGTGATGCATTTTGTTAAATATTTCAATGTATATGTGATGAATAATTCTGAACATGAATCTGTACCTAATCATACAAGAGGGGTCAGTTAATATGTATATTATTCGTGGGGTAGAGCCTGACCTTGTGCCTGGTAGTACTTATTTTCAGATTTTTGTATTTTATGCCCAGTGGGAGAGGACAGAAGTGAGAAATTCCAGGATGGTAATCTCCATTTGAACAGCAACATATGAAATAATTTTCCAAAGCATTTTTAGTCTAGTGGCACAAACTACAAAAATCACCGTTAACTTTTCAGCTTGGAATGATGCTTAGAAACTTAGCAGGGATGTATGTGTTCAGCACAAACTGGCCACTCTTGAGCACAGCAGTGATAATCATTGCATCTCATTACAAAATGTGATTTAAAAATATGCAACATTTTAAAGTGTGTGCATCTCAGACCCGTAAAGTGCTGGCTTCCAAGTCAATTGGAAAATGATGGTGAGATAAGATTGTAATGTACAAAGGATTTCTATATCAGACACACGGCTTCCTCTGCTGCTGTGATGAGGCCACACTCAGGTCGGAAGAGCAACACCTTATATTCTGCCTGGGTAGCCTCCTACCTGATGGCATGATCACCAATTTCTCGATCTTTCAGTAATTGCCCTTCCCACCACTCTGCTTCACCATTCCCCATTCCCATTTCCCATTCCCATTTCCCTCTCTCACCTTATCTCCTTACCTGGCCATCACCTTCCTCTGGCGCTCCTCCTCCTTCCCTTTCTTCCATGCCCTTCTCTCCTCTCCTATCAGATTCCCCCTTCTCCAGCCTTTTATCTTTCTTTTAACAATCAACTTCGCAGCTCTTTACTTCAACCCTCCTCCTGTCCCAGTTTCACCTATCACCTACTATCTGGAACTTCTTCCTCCCTTCCACCCACGTTCTTACTCTGACTTTTCACCTCGTTTTCCAGTCCTGATGAAAAGTTTCGGCCCGGAACATCAACTATTTACCCTTTTCCGTAGATGCTGCCCGGCTTGCTGAGTTCCTCCAGCATTTTGTGTGTGTTACTTTGATTGCCAGCATCTGCAGATTTCCTTTTGTTTATAACTCACCTTTTTTAGGAATATTTTCTTTTTGAACTAGTTACTTATTTTGCATTCTAGCATCCATTTCAAAGATTTGTGCTGTGTCATCAGAGTATCGTTTAAAAAGTGCATGGCAACTTTTGAAAGAGTCATGAAGTTAGAGCTGGTTTAATTATGGCATTTATGGCAACCTTAGTTGATTTCTGGGAGGTGGGTGAGGTCTGGCCCTGACGTCCCGCTCACCCAGGGTAAGTGTACACACAATACATCGCCTCTCCTTTCCCAGTGTAGTGATTGCCGCGTGGTTACTGTCTGGCCTGCTAGGCAGGAGGCCACTGCAAATGGCTTCTCCTACATTACTGTGCCCGTAGCAACACCTTCTCGTCAGTGCCCCCCGTTTCCACCGAGCTTGCTATGTCATGGCGCGACTGAGTGTCCAGTGGTATAACTGAATGCGTAGGCTGGGCTCGTTAGCCTTGGTTGGCAGCCAGCCTAAGAGAAGGACAACTCTGAATCCAAACCCGGGCAGATGGGGCTCGTTGGCCTTGTCAGGCCATCCACCTTGGAGAAGGACACTCTGACGTAAATCCTACGAACCGAGGACCGTGCTGTCACCATCCCAGCTTGCTAGGCTATGGCAGATGTACCCCGGGTGTAAAGGGTGGGGCCGGTACCGCGCACACTGCACTCCACCTAAAATACCATTGTGCAGGCCGAAGGACACACCCCTGTCTACGACCATCCTCCCCGACCATTCATCAAGCTCTGCAGCGATGGGAAAGGGGTGAAAACGGCAGGTGGAAGATGACACTGGAAGCCGCAATTCCGATCCTGCGTGCAGGCGGTTCAGGTGTGTGGGTTGTCTGATGTTGACCCCGGAGACAACGATATCATTCGGCAGCACCCTGAACGACCAGGCAGCCTTCTCTAGGGACAGCACTGCTTGCTCGACACGGAGAGGGGCCTAGAAAAGGTGGCCAAACCAAAGATCGTTTCCATTTCCCCCAGTTGGCTAGCCGTGGTCAATGGGCATCCTCAAATGCGGTCGAACAACAACAACGAAAAGGTGCACACCTGCCTCACAAGGAGTGCAAGGACTAAAGGTCGCTTGCTGGAACATCAGAACCATGCTCGATACAGCAGACAGTGGTCGCCCAGAATGACGACTGCTCTAGTTGTGCATGAACTTTCGAGACTGAATGTCGACATCACTGCTCTCAGTGAAGTTCGCTTCCCAAAGGAAGGCCACCTTCAAGAACATGGCACTGGCTACACCCTCCACTGGTCAGGCAAGCCAGAAACTGAGAGAAGCCTTTCTAGCATTGGCTTTATGGTCAGAAACTCCAGTGCTTCCAAACTTGAAAAACTGTCAGTAGGTCACTCCGACCACATCATCTCCATGTGCCTCCCACCTCGAACCAAGCAGCATGCCACACTCTTCAGCATGTACACTCCCACTCTTCCAGCAGATCCTGCAGAAAAGGCCAAGCTTTACAATGATCTGCGCAACCTCGCACGGAACGCCCCTGCAGACGACGAGGCTTCATCCTTGGCAACTTCAATGCCAAAGTAGGCCAAGATTCAGAAGCCCGTAAAGGAGTACTTGGCAAACATGGTGTTGGAAACTGCAACGACAACGGGAACCTTCTGTTAGAGTTTTGCGCAGAGCAGCAGCTCACCATCACTAACACCATTTTCCAGCAGAAAGACAGTCTGAAGACAACCTGGATGCATCCTCAGTCCAAGCATTGCCACCTCATAGACTATGTCTTGGTGCACCAGAGAGACCTTTGGGACATCTTACTCACCCAAGTGATGCCCAGCACAGAGTGTCATACGTACCATCATCTTGTCCGCTGCAAACTCAGTCTCCATTTCAAACCCAAGCCAAAGAGAGGAGGCACTCCAAGGAAGAAGTTTCAGGTTGGCAACCTCCAGTCAGCTGAAGTGAAAGCTGACTTTCAGACGAATCTTCAGTCGAGGCTTCAGGATCCCAGTTTCCCTACAGACACCTCTCCAGAAGTGCTTTGGGAACACCTAAAAACCACCATCCAACAAACCTCTGAAGAAGTCCTCGGGTTTTCCACAAAGAAGAACAAGGACTGGTTCGATGAAAACAACTAGGAGATCCAAGAATTGCTAGTGAAGAAGATATCCGTCCACTAGGCGCACCTTGCTCAGGCGTCTTGTCCTGATAAGAAAGCAGCCTTCTGCCTTGTATGCAGCAACCTCCAGCACGTTTCAAGAGATTCAGAATGTGCGGTGGGCCAGCCTCGCAAAGGGAACCCAGCTTTGTGCAGACACCGGTGACTACAGAGGGTTTTATGAAGCCCTGAGAATGGGGTACGGCCCTTCACACCAGGTCCAGAGCCCCTTGCGCAGTGCAGACGGTCAGGCGCTCTTCACAGACAAGGCATCCATCCTGAACCAGTGGTCAGAACATTTCCAGATTCTCTTCAGCGCCAACCGCATGGTCCAAGACTCAGCAATTCATCGCATCCCAAAACAGCCAAAGAAAACAGAAATGGACAAGATTCCAACCCTAGAAGAGACCGTCAAGGCCATAGAGCAGCTGAAAAGTGGCAAGGCAGCAAGAGTTTATGGAATCCCACCTGAGATTTGGAAGCATGGGGGCCCAACGTTACACATCAAACTCCACGGGTTCTTTGTCTGCTGCTGGGAACAAGGTAAACTACCAAAGGACCTTCGTGATGCAGTCATCATCGCCCTGTATAAGAACAAGGGGGAAAAGTCCAACTGCTTCTTCTCTCTATCACTGGAAAAATCCTAGCAAGAGTACTCCTGAACAGATTGGTGCCCATCATTGCAGAAGAACACCTCCCAGAGAGCCAGTGTGGCTTCAGAGCCAACAAGAGCACCACCGACATGGTATTTGTTCTCAGGCAGCTCCAAGAGAAATGCAGGGAACAGAACAAGGGATTGTATGTAATGTTTGTCGACCTTATCAAAGCATTTGACGCCGTGAGCCGGGAAGGTCTGTGGCAAATCATGGAATGACTGGGATGCCCCCCAGAGTTCCTCAGCATGGTCATCCAGCTACACGAAGATCAGAGTGGCCAAGTTAGACACAACAATGAACTCTCAGAACCCTTCCCAATAGGCAATGGAGTAAAGCAAGGCTGCATCCTCGCACTGACTCTCTTCACCATTTTCCTCAGCATGATGCTCGAAAGGGCCACAGAAGGCCTTGATGACGAAGATGGTGTCTACATCCAATACCGCACCGATGGCAGCCTGTTCAACCTGAGGCAACTACAGTCCCACACCAAGACATTGGAGCAACTCATCCGAGAGCTACTCTTCGCAGACGATATACATCAAAGTTGCTGGTGAACGCAGCAGGCCAAGCAGCATCTGCCCTTGTTGCCCACACAGAGACAGCCCTACAGCGTATAACATCCTGGTTCGCAGAGGCTGCCGAGCTCTTCGGACTGGAAGCCAGCTTGAAGAAGACATAAGTTCTCCATCAGCCCACTCCTCAGGAAGATTACCACCCTCTCCGCATCACCATCGGTGAGGTAGAGCTGAAGACAGTCCACCAGTTCAGCTACCTGGGGTGCACCATCTCATCAGATGCCAAGATCGACAAAGAGATTGACAACAGACTGGCAAAGGCAAACAGTGCATTCGGCAGGCTGTACAAAAGAGTCTGGAACAATAAGCATTTGAAGAAAGGCACAAAGATCAGCGTGTACAGAGCCGTTGTACTGACTACCCTCCTGTATGGCTCCGAGTCGTGGGTCACCTACTGTCACCACCTATGACTCCTTGAGCGTTACAACCAGCGCTGCCTCCTCACCATCCTCAACATCCACTGGAGTGACTTCGTCGCCAACATCGAAGTCCTCGAACAGGCAGAGGTCACCAGCATCGAAGCCATGCTGTTGAAGACACAACTGTGTTGGGCAGGACACGTCTCCAGGATGGAGGATCATCGCCTGCCCAAGATTGTGCTGTATGGCGAACTCTCCACTGGCCACCGTGACAGAGGGGCACCGGAGAAGAGGTACAAGGACTCTCTGAAGAAATCCCTTGGTGCCTGTCACATTGACCATTGCCAGTGGTCTAATCCAACCTCTGATTGTGAGGCCTGGTGACATACCATTCATCAGCCTGTCTCCTCCTTCGAGAGCGCACATAGGGCTGGCATTGAGGGTAAAAGGAGAAGGAGGAAGAACCGTGACACAGCAGCACCAAACCCAGAACAGAATTTCCCTTGCAGCCACTGTGGCTGGCCTGCCTGTCCTGTATTGGCCTCGTCAGCCACCAGCGAGCCTGCAGCAGACGTGGACAGCCCCCTTCCTAAATCTTTGTTCGTGAAGCCAAGCTATGAATTGATTTCTGACGAGCGATTCACAATAAAAATCCTATTGGGTATTGTGACTTTCATCTATAGAACTGCTGTAATCAGGATATACAGAAGCATGGGAAAAAAGTAATACACCCGGCTAGTGGTTTCTGTGAACAACTGGATAGCTATAAGTAGAGTCAACTACCAACTTACTTTAATTATTACTGCACCGTTGAAATCTTACACCAACGGCTAGATGTGGATTATTTCTGATAGTGATTAATACCACAATGGACTTCAAAGGTTTTCAGATACAGAAAAAGTTCAGATTGCTCACGCAATTTAATTATTTTGAGAGCAGCCAGTCTGAATGTGGTCTATCACCAAATATTAGGTTTTCATTGCTGTAATTCTAAAATCTCAGATCTACCTGCCATTTAAACTTGCTTTTGCAATGTGCTTCGACCATTTAAAGCTTTTGCTGCATGGTAACTGCACGCTGTATCAGCACTGCCAATAGAGACATTAACCTTTTTCTATCGTGAGAATGCTCACTGATCACACATCTTTCGATTATTCTCAATTTAAAAATTACCTATCTGTGGTGTGAACAGCCCAATGCTCCCATTGGCATATGTGTTCACACAAATAGAAAGAGGGGAAATTTCAGAGAGGACAAAAAAGTAAAAAAAGATTGAATTTCTTTTGATTTTAGAAAGCACTTCATAAACTTGTATTTAATGGCAATTTCTAAATTTAAATGCCTGCAAGTCAATCAAGTAAATTAATCTTTCACAAATGTTATCCTTTCTTTGCAAATTAATCTGAATTGTTGATAAGTCAAATGGACTTCTGAAAATTTAAGTTCATACTGGTGATTGACAGCACTCAAGTTATTGACTTTAAAGATATGCCCATTAGAGACCGAACACACAGCACATTACATTAAAGCCATTGACTTTCATGCCTAAAAATACTAAACATTGTTGCCAGATCAATCAGCTGTAACCATAGAGTTGTATGACATGTGCAAGCAATTTTTCATAGATATCCAGGTTCTGTTATTTGACATGTAATTATAGTTCTAATGAAGACAATGTGCACCAAATTATTCACAACAACAACAAAATCAGGTGTAAGATTGGTCAGGGGCCATGCCGCTCTGTGAACAGACTATTTAGTTCAATGATATTCTAATGTGACTGTGCTACTGATTAATCAAGGTAGCCTGCAGGTTGGCCTGGAGCACTATCTGAACATATTCCAGCTGTTCTTAATGATAGACTCACCAGATAAACTTTGTAACATATCAGGCTCATGACTTACTGTTCCATTTTCCCATTCAGTTTCAATGAAAAAAATCTAAATTAGACTATCTGAACATTGTTATACAGGCTTTTCATTAGCCTTCAAATCCTGGTGAAGTGATATCAGTCTTAATGCTAACAACTTTCTCTCCTCCTTCTCAATTTTCAATGCATGTTTGAAGTTACTGCAATAAATTTTTGGCCCAGACTAAGTGAAAATAGTATATTCAAACATGAATTGATCTTTTAGTTCTGGTAGTATTCTCTGCTGTCTAGCCATTTTGTTATATAGCTATAAACTCAAAATCCTCTTTTCTAGCCAATTGATTTTAAACACAGCTGAAATCTACCTGCTCCCGTTAGTTTAAGATGCCTACAAAATGCTCAAAATATATTTCTTGAGGTAGTGCCCTGTTTAGCACCAGTTTGAAAATAATTTCAATCTAGGACTAGCTTTAGATATTTACATTAGTGTTTATATTAAGGGGAGACTAACTTAATCTCCCACCACATGCAGAAACATAAATAGTAGGAAACCCAGAGTATTGAAGACTGATTCCAGTTAATGGCTACTGCTCGATGTCTGGTAAGGTAAAGATTTTACTGCAGATCAGTCAACCAATTATTATACAGTAGATCACTTTTTTAAAGATCGCTAACTTTCCATAATTAGAAAATCCCAATCCAAAGAAAGAATAGAATGCTTAAGATAGGTCTGAGTAAGAATTTAGTAAGTCACATGATTCCACTGCACCTCTTTTCAATTCCTTACTTTTAAAGCATCTTTTATTTCTAAAATGCAATAAAAGCATGATTCTGTTGTTAGAGCATATTCTACAGTTAGGGTATATAGCAAATATTAATTTCAACAGCAACCAATCTTCAGATTGAATTTAAAATGCAATTCTGAACTATGGTCTTCCTGAAGCTGCAGAGTGGGGTTGATCACCTGAAATGTCTGCATATGCATGAATGCAGCTAGAGAGACAATAGGGATTAACATTCCTTTTTGGTCACTGGAGTGTGGGCGTGAAGATGGAGGTGTTTGAAAATTATATGTAATTCAAAGGAAGGATTGTGATTACATTGGAACTTCGGAATTATCCTGATGTTACCTCTTTAGCATATAAAAATATCAAGTAAAATTGGGTTAGGCAGGCCTCT
Source organism: Mobula hypostoma (assembly GCF_963921235.1). Classification (NCBI taxonomy): domain Eukaryota; kingdom Metazoa; phylum Chordata; class Chondrichthyes; order Myliobatiformes; family Myliobatidae; genus Mobula; species Mobula hypostoma. The sequence goes on along the minus strand of NC_086101.1, from coordinate 82,071,090 downwards.
TGTTCCAAGAGTTTTTCGCGTATGATGCCTGCATGCTTTGCTTAGTAAAGCCTTCTGTATCAACCAGCTGCAGTGCCTGTCCGGTGACATCGTTCACAGTCATAACACCTGTAATATGATCACGAGCAGGTTTTCTGCATAGACAAGTAATAATTATCCTCTGTGACTTTTTTTGGCAGGCAAATTAATGAAGTATCAAAAGGAAAGGAAATATAATGGAAAACAGCTGCACAAAGATGATCGATGATACTCTTCCATGGATGGCAAGGAACACTTCAAAGTTTTAGAATAAAATTATCTCAGAACATTAGAACTAAGTGATGCTCTATGTATAATGAATTATGGGCTCAATCCAAGTCCACGCATTTCCCAGTTATTTGTAATAAGTACATGTAATGATTTTTAAGATTGAACTAGGTAAGTCAATTCTCAGAATAGAAATATTGTCACTAAATATTCACTAAAATATGATATCTTTCATTGGCCAGGAAGATATAAATACAATTTTAAACTAATTTTCCTCTGGTAGATCTAGGAATCAGAATGAATGTCATGTCCAAATTTCTAATTGAGGAACCAATTACTTCCTGATTGTCATTAATTATTCCCATAGATTTAATGACTATGTGCCAACTTTCACACCAAGGAAACATTCATTTAATCAGGTAGCAATAGATTGAAGTGCTGTGCAGCCATCTGAACGCTCAAAAGACACGCTTGTATAGTATTCTTGCAGATTAGCTTTCCTCATATATTTTCAGAAAAAAAATCCTTTACTTCTGAACTTCACGATTTTTTCACGCTCAGAACTGGATGTAACATGGATTTAGCACCTGACCTGTGCTAACACCTGGGTGTGCTTTTATTTCCTGCTGCTTTTGGCTAACATTATGAGTAAGTCTGATTTAATTTACGTGGTCATACTTCCAAAGTGTATAAGGCTGTTCAATATGAGCTTGCTTGTTTGTGATTAAGAAATCATATATTGTCACAGCCCACTGCTGAGTGGTGCTAAGGTGCAATCTGCCAAGCATTCACCACAAAACAGATTAGATAATTGGCAAAAAAATATCCAGGGAAGTGATATGTTTGGATGGGAAATAAGGATTTATTTTGTTTACTGTATGTTTTTTTAAGATTAAGCATACACAATCTGTAAATGTAACAGAATCTATTCACATTAAAATGTTTAGAAAGGAATTCTCCTGACCAGCTGCATCAGCATCTGATAGGGATATTGCAAGGCATCTGACAGCAAGTCCTTACAAGGGACTGTGCGTACCGCTGACAGGATCATTGGGGTGTCTCTTCTATCTATCAGAGATATTTACCCAGGGCACTGCATGTGTAGTTCCCTTAGCATTGTTAATAACACCCCTCCCCAATCTCTGTCCAGCAATCTCTTTGATCCCCTCCCCACAGACAAGAACTGTTGGGTTGGGAAATATCTTCTTCCACAAGGTCATAAGACTACTGAACTCCCTGCCACCAGCCAGATCTCATCACCTATGAAGCAAGAGGAGTGAAAGTGCACCTTAATATGTATTAATGTATTTGTGGTAATATTACTTTATGTATTGTGTGTGTGTGCGCAAGTGTGTGTGTGTGTGTGTGTGTGTGTGTGTGTGTGTGTGTGTGTGTGTTATATGCACCGTGTTGAGCACCTTTGTCCAGAGGAATGCTGTTTCATTTTGTGGTATACATGCGTACAGTTGAATGACAATAAACTGAACTTTAACTTGATTTGGATATACATTATGTATATACATGTGGGCAGCACAATGGTGCAAATTGTAAAGCTGCTGGCTCACAGATCCAGTGTTAGAACATAGAACATAGAATAGTACAGCACAGTACAGGCCCTTCAGCCCACACTGTTTGCTGACCCTCAAACCCTGTATCCCATAACCCCCCCCACCTTAAATTCCTCCATATACCTGTCTAGTAGTCTCTTAAGTTTCACTAGTGTATCTGCCTCCACCACTGACTCAGGCAGTGCAATCCACGCACCAACCACTCTCTGAGTAAAAAACCTTCCTGTAATATCCCTCTTGAATGTCCCACCCCTTACCTTAAAGCCATGTCCTCTTGTATTGAGCAGTGGTGCCCTGGGGAAGAGGTGATGGCTATACACTCTATCTATTCCTCTTAATATCTTGTATACTTCTAACATGTCTCCTCTCATCCTCCTTCTCTCCAAAGAGTAAAGCACTAGCTCCCTTAATCTTTGATCATAATCCATACGATCCTGGTAAATCTCCTCTGTAGCCTTTCCAATGCTTCCACATCCTTCCTATAGTGAGGCGACCAGAACTGGACACAGTACTCCAAGTATGGCCTAACCAGAGTTTTATAGAGCTGCATCATTACCTTGCGACTCTTAAACTCTATCCCTCGTCTTATGAAAGCTAACACCCCATAAGCTTTCTTAACTACCCTATCTACCTGTAAGGCAACTTTCAGGGATCTGTGGACATGTACCCCCAGATCCCTCTGCTCCTCCACACTACCAAGTATCCTGCCATTTACTTTGTACTCTGCCTTGGAGTTTGTCCTTCCAAAGTGTACCACCTCACACTTCTCCGGGTTGAACTCCATCTGCCACTTCACAGCCCACTTCTGCATCCCAGCAATGTCTCTCTGCAATTTTCCACAATCCTCTACACTATCTACACCACCACCAACTTTTGTGTCTTCTGCAAACTTGCCAACCCACCCTTCTACCTGCACATCCAGGTCGTTAATAAAAATCACGAAAAGTAGAGATCCCAGAACTGATCCTTGTGGGACACCACTAGTTACAACCCTCCAATCGGAATGTACTCCCTCCACCACCACCCTCTGCCTTCTGCAGGCAAGCAAATTCTGAATCCACCTGGCTAAACTTCCCTGGATCCCATGCCTTCTGACTTTCTGAATAAGCCTACCATGTGGAACCTTGTCAAATGCCTTACTAAGATCCATATAGATCACATCCGCTGCACTACCCTCATCTATATTCCTGGTCACCTCCTCAAAGAGCTCTATCAGGCTTGTTAGACATGATCTGCCCTTCACAAAGCCATGCTGACTGTCCCTGGTCAGACCATGATTCTCTAAATGCCCATAGATCCTATCTCTAAGAATCTTCTCCAACAGCTTTCCAACACAGACGTAAGGCTCACTGTTCTATAATGACCCAGAGTATCCCTACTACCTTTTTTGAACAAGGGGACAACATTCGCTTCCCTCCAATCCTCCGGTACCATTCCCGTAGACAACGAGGACATAAAGATCCTAGTCAGAGGCTCAGCAATCTCTTCCCTTTCCTCGTGGAGCAGCCTGGGGAATATTCCGTCAGACCCCGGGGACTTATCCGTCCTAATGCACTTTAACGACTCCAATACGTCCTCTCCCTTAATATCAACATGCTCCAGAACATCAACCTCACTCATATTGTCCTCACCATCATTAAGTTCTACATTTAATCCTGACTTCTGGTTCTGCCTATGCAGAGTTTACATGATCTTCTTGCAAACATATGTGTTTCTTGCAGGTACTCTAGTTTCCTCCCCATCCCAAAAATATTTGGGCTGTCAGTTTAACTGCCCACTGTAAATTACTCCTATTGTTGATGTGGTAGAAACTGGTGGGGGGGGGGGAGGGAATTGATGGGTATGAGGAAAATAAACATTAGAGGAACACTTATTGAGCCATAGGATTGCTCAGTGACCCACCGTAGACTTGTTGAGCCAAAATATTCTCTTTCTGTATTGTGGGGAAATACTTGAAAAGAATAAAGATTCATGGCTTTGTTAGAGGAGCTGAGAAATCCGAGAGCCCTTAGCTAAAGCCAATAAATTCACCACGAATGACTGTCTTTGCTTTGTATCAAATATTGAAAGGCCTAGATAGATTGGACATGGAGACGATGTTTCCAGTAGAATGGGAATCTGGGATCAAAGGAATCAGTCTCAGACGACAAGAACATCCATTTAGAACAGAGATGAGGAGGAATTTCTTTACACAGGGGTGAGGAATCTGTGGAATTCATTGCCACAGATGGCTATCGATGCCAAGTCATCGGGTATATTTAAAGCAGAAGTTGATGGGTATTTGATTACTAAGTGTGTCAAATGTTACAGAGTGAAGGCAGGAGAATGGGATTGAGAGGGATTATAAATTAGCCATGATGGAATGGTGAAGCAGACTCAATGGGCCAAATGGCCTAATTCTGCTCTAATATCTTATGGTCTTATGGTATAATCCTGTAGTTAATCATTCAGCAGCTCTGGCTGCAAGTCTTCCAAAAAGTTATGAAGCACGTAGGTAAACCTATTTATTTAATATACAAGATAAATATCATTCCCTCCCTTGCATTTTCTTGTAGTATTTTTGAATGCTTCTTGTACGTGTCATTAACAGATTACACTTTAGGATGTCAAATATTCAATATTCTTGTGTTTATCCATACCTTCCAATATAATTTCTCGTAAATCAATCCTTCCAGAGAATGTGACTTCTTGATGAATGCCCTTATAATCCCACCTCCTCTGTCTCCAGCATTGTGGGACATTTACAGCCTTTGTCTTCCCACTGGAGTGTTAGTGCTGGAAATTCTGAAGTGCTGTCCCAATGAAGACACGGGGATATTAATTTTCCCTCAGCGTGATTCTTCTAAATCAATTCAGTCACTCACTCTCTGACATCAAATTGCAAGCTGAAGGAAACATCACGTCATGTCTCTGTCAGACCTCAAAGATACTTATGTGTAGCTCTGAAGACAGGGTTTCCTTTAATCTCTTTCAAAAATCTGCCAATGTAAGCAAGTTATGCCCAATGGCACTGAACAAATGAATACACTACATTCTGCAACCGCATAACTTTCTAAATTACAAATTTGGCTATAACTTTTAGGTAGCAATATCTCCCTGAAACCTTTGACGTTGCTCTCTAAGCTCCATTCAAGCATATTTTTTCTGCCATTGCCAACCTCAATTAGCCACTCCTCTAGATCCCAAACCACTCTATGAAATCTAATATAGTTTTGCTTTCTCTATTAAGGAAAAGTTCTGCCCAATGAGGAAGTAACGTTTCCAATTGCCTTGTTATAGAAAACACCCCCAAATGGACTAGAACATTTCTTTCACAGTCCTTTCCTCAGTCAAATTCCCCAGCTCCCACAAGCAACAGCCATCTTACAATAAGTATTAGAAAATAAATCTGACATTAATGATGTGCAAGGTCCTCAGAGTTTAACATTTGATTAAATTTAGAAGGGCATGACCAGTGATTACTTAATGCCAGTTTAATCAAGTTAGCTAATTTCAGTGCTTGCTTGCCATATTCTCTGCAAATTGCTGACCTCCGGATGCTTGTCAAAATCCTAACTTCCTGTCAATGAATCAGTTTCCATTTCTTCCTCTGTTCTCGGGGACAGATTTCAGCCAAGTGGCTATTGGGCTAGGATATCCTGAGATAACAGTGTGCTGAACATATAATATTGCATCTGGCTCTCAGCTGTCCACGTGGTACCTCGAGCTTGCCAAAAATTGGCTAGGCAGGTGCAGCAAGTAATTAAGAGAACAAAAGACATATTGGTTTTATCACAGTTTAGAAATGGGGCAGCTTTTTTATAATTGTGCACACTCACAGTACGTAGTTTTGATCGCCTTGCCTAAGAATGGAGGTAGTAGAAGAGTCCAAAGGAGATTTACCAGACCAATTCCAGGGATACTTGGGTTAAGAGATGCCATGCACATCGGGTCACTGTTTGGAGTCGAGAAAAATAAGAAGTGATCTTTTTGTAACTTAAGAAGCCACAAATGGGTTTACATTGAAATGATTTCATTTGTAGGAAAGTCTCGATTTGCTCGCTCTTACTTGTGTCCATGTGTTCCTATAATAATCACCTGCTGCTCATGGTGAATATTTGTTTGTATAGGTAGAATGACTGTTTATAAGATTATGAGAGGCGTAGAGAGGCTCCCATTATCTTTTTCTCAGTTGAAATGTCTCAAGGATATGCATTTAACGATATGCTTGAAGGAAATGCGCAGGGAAAGAATTTGTTTTACCACAGAGAATTGTGGGTGCGAAGAATGCACTACCGGGGCAGTGGTGAAAGTAAATATAACAGAGGCACTTACCTGTATGTGGCTGTTAAATAGACAAATAAGGAGATTGGAGGGATGTGGACATTGTACAGACAGACGGGATTAGTTCAGTCCAGTGTTTAATTACTAGTTTGATTCAAGTCAGTCAAGTTTTTTGTCGTTTAACTATATACATGTATATCATCAAGCGAGACAAGGTTTTACACAGTAGTACACATAACATGCATATAACACATGATAACTTAGGAAAGTAAGAATAAAATCTACAAATGAATTGTGTACAAATAAACAAAGTAAAGAGTATAAATTAAATATTGTAGGTGACAGAACAAATTAGCTGGTGACACCTCAAGTGCAATGCAGCAGAGAGTTCAGAAGCCTAATGGCATGAGCGAGAAAGCTGTTTTCCATCGTGACCATTCTTGTCTTTATGCTTTGGAGTCTCCTGCCAGATGGGAGAGGATGCTGGATGGATGGATTGAGTCTTCGATAATGTTAAGGGCCCTGTGTATGCAGCACTCCTGATAAAAGTCCCCGGTGGATGGATAACCCCTATGATCCACGCAGCCATTCTCACAGTCCTCAGTAAGGAGTTCTGGTCCGATACTCAGCTTTTCAGAGTGTTCTCGATGGCGTTGCTGTAAAAATCAGTTAAAATGAGGGGGTTGGTTTTGAGCCTTGCTTGCCTCAATCTTCTCAGGAAGTGGAAGTGCTGCTGTGCCTTTTTATTCAGGGAGGGGATGTTAAGGGATCAGGAGAGATCATCTGTAATGTGAAGTCCCAGGATCTTGGTGCACTTTACACTCTCTATGGAGGAGCCATGTATGCGCAGACAGGAATCATTCATCTGCACCTTCCTGAAGGCCACATTCATTTCCATGGTCTTCTCCATGTTCAGACTTGGGTTGTTCTTCTCACACCTGTCCACCAGCCACTCCACTTCTCTGTACTCCAACTTGTCATCATTGTTAATGAGGCCATCCACTGATGTGTTGTGCGCTAACTTCATAACATGGTTTGTGCTGAATCCTGTGACATAGTCATGCATCGGCGGTGTGAACAGCAGCATACTTCAGACACGTCACAAAGTTACTTCTTTCACTTCTTCTTTTAAATATGATTCTACTACTAAGCTAAGTGTGACTGGAACCTGGGATTTACATTTTGATGGCTTGTTTTTGACCTGGTTGAGCGATATAGAGCTCTGCTGTTTCCAAGGGTGCTTTGCGAGGTCTGGAGTAGAGTGTGCCCTCTGGAGACCAAGAAACATGGAGAGGAATGCAAGCCCATTATCGACTTCATTTCTCACTGATGTCATCAATTAAAATGTCAAGTAAGGTTGAAGTCAACGGGGACGAGAGTGGAAGGTGAGTGGTTGTTCACCATCTGCCTGCATGTGATCATTCTCTCTCTCCTTCTCTCACTCACTGCTGCTGGAGCCTTGGGCAAAGTTTAATCGATGCAGTTTGTGGATTGAACTCTGTAGTTTGTGTTTTATGTGTTTCTGGTTTCTGCTTACTCCTTTATTTATTGCTATTTTGTGCGATTTTGATCAGGGTGGACTGTCTCTGCAGCATGCAGTCAACGGATGACACCGCTAAATTGAATTGAACTGAGCTAAACTGAACATTCCTTGACTGTTTCAAGGACTCTGCAGTTTTATGTTTAATGTTCTGTGTGTTTTTCATACGTAGTTTTTGTCGTTTATGCAATTTGCACATTGGGCGTTTGGTGTTTTCTTTGAACTGGTTCCACAGTGTCTCTTTGTTTCGTGGCTGTCTGTGGGTATGGTGAATCTCAGGGTTGTATACTGCATACATACTTTGAAAATAAATGTGCTTTGACTCTCAGAATAATCTCAGGATTGCTACCAGTGCCACGTGCCAGTGAGGGTAAGAATAGGATACTCTGGCTGATGAACACATGGCTGAGGAACTGGTGTAGGGGGCAGGGCTTCAGATTTCAGGATCATTGGGACCTCTTCTGGGGCAGGTGGGACCTGTACAAGAGAGACGGGTTACACCTGAACTACAAGGGGACCAATATCCTTGCAAGGAGGTTTGTTAGTGCTTTTGAGGAGGGTTTAAACTAGATTTACAGGGAGATGGGGACCAGAGTGCCAGAGCAGATAGTGGAGCGGGGGTGAAAATAAGTGACGTTAAAAGTTCATGCAAATTCATAAATAGAAGGGTTGTCTGTGGTGGTAATAATCTTCTAAGGTGTGTATATTTCAATGCAAGGAGTATTGTGGGGAAGGCTGATGAGCTGAGGGCGTGGATTGACATGTGGAATTATGACATTATAGCCATTAGTGAAACTTGACTACAGGAGGGGCAGGACTGGCAGCTTAATGTTCCAGGGTTCCAATGTTTCAGACATGATAGAGGCAGAGGAATGAAAGGGGGGGGGTAGCATTGCTATTCAGGGAAAATGTTGCAGCTGCGCTCAGGCAGGACAAATTAGAGGGCTTGTCTACCGAGGCTATATGGGTGGAGCTGAGAAACAGGAAAGGTATGACCACATTAATGGGGTTGTGTTATAGACCACCCAATAGTCAGAGAGAATTGGAGAAGCAAATCTGCAGAGAGATAGCAGACAACTGGAGGAAAAATAAAGTTGTGATAGTAGGGGATTTTAATTTTCCACATATTGATTGGGATTCCCATACTGTTAAAGGTCTAGATGGGTTAGAGTTTGTAAAATGTGTTCAGAAAAGTTTTCTAAATCAATATATAGAGGTACCAACTAGAGAGGATGCAATATTAGCTCTCCTATTAGGAAACGAGTTAGGACAGGTGACAGAAGTGTGTGTAGGGGAACACTTTGGTTCCAGTGATCGTAACACCATTAGATTCAAATTGATCATGGATAAAGATAGATCTGGTCCGTGGGTTGAGGTTCTAAACTGGAAAAGTGCCAAATTTGAAGAAATGAGAAAGGATCTAAAAAGCATGGATTGGGACAGGTTGTTCTCTGGCAAGGATGTGATTGGTAAGTGGGAGGCCTTCAAAGGAGAAATTTTGAGAGTGCAGAGTTTGTATGTTCCTGTCAGGTTTAAAGGCAAAGTGAATAAGAATAAGGAACCTTGGTTCTCAAAGGATATTGGAACTCTGATAAAGAAGAAGAGAGAGATGTATGACATGTATAGGAAACAAGGAGCAAATAAGGTGCTTGAGGAGTATAAAAAGTGCAAAAAATAATTAAGAAAGAAATCAGGAGGGCTAAAAGAAGACATGAGACTGCTTTGGCAGTCAAGGTGAAGGATAATCCAAAGAGCTTCTACAGGTATAGTAAGAGCAAATCATAATATGATCATAATATGCAACACACATCAAAGTTGCTGGTGAACACAGCAGGCCAGGCAGCATCTCTAGGAAGAGGTACAGTCGACGTTTCAGGCCGAGACCCTTCATCAGGATCATAATATGATTGAAGCAACACACATCAAAGTTGCTGGTGAACGCAGCAGGCCAAGCAGCATCTATAGGAAGAGGCGCAGTCGACGTTTCAGGCCGAGACCCTTCGTCAGGACTAACTGAAGGAAGAGTGAGTAAGGGATTTGAAAGCTGGAGGGGGAGGGGGAGATGCAAAATGATAGGAGAAGACAGGAGGGAGAGGAATAGAGCCGAGAGCTGGACAGGTGATAGGCAAAAGGGGATACGAGAGGATCATGGGACAGGAGGTCCGGGAAGAAAGACGGGGGGGGGTGACCCAGAGGATGGGCAAGAGGTATATTCAGAGGGACAGAGGGAGAAAAAGGAGAGTGAGAGAAAGAATGTGTGCATAAAAATGAGTAACAGATGGGGTACGAGGGGGAGGTGGGGCCTAGCGGAAGTTAGAGAAGTCAATGTTCATGCCATCAGGTTGGAGGCTACCCAGACGGAATATAAGGTGTTGTTCCTCCAACCTGAGTGTGGCTTCATCTTTACAGTAGAGGAGGCCGTGGATAGACATGTCAGACTGGGAATGGGATGTGGAATTAAGATGTGTGGCCACTGGGAGATCCTGCTTTCTCTGGCGGACAGAGCGTAGATGTTCAGCAAAGCGGTCTCCCAGTCTGCATCGGGTCTCACCAATATATAAAAGGCCACATCGGGAGCACCGGACGCAGTATATCACCCCAGTCGACTCACAGGTGAAGTGATGCCTCACCTGGAAGGACTGTTTGGGGCCCTGAATGGTGGTAAGGGAGGAAGTGTAAGGGCATGTGTAGCACTTGTTCCGCTTACACGGATAAGTGCCAGGAGGGAGATCAGTGGGGAGGGATGGGGGGGACGAATGGACAAGGGAGTTGTGTAGGGAGCGATCCCTGCGGAATGCAGAGAGAGGGGGGAGGGAAAGATGTGCTTAGTGGTGAGATCCCGTTGGAGGTGGCGGAAGTTACGGAGAATAATATGTTGGACCCGGAGGCTGGTGGGGTGGTAGGTGAGGACCAGGGGAACCCTATTCCTAGTGGGGTGGTGGGAGGATGGAGTGAGAGCAGATGTACGTGAAATGGGGGAGATGCGTTTAAGAGCAGAGTTGATAGTGGAGGAAGGGAAGCCCCTTTCTTTAAAAAATGAAGACATCTCCCTCGTCCTAGAATGAAAAGCCTCATCCTGAGAGCAGATGCGGCGGAGACGGAGGAATTGCGAGAAGGGGATGGCGTTTTTGCAAGAGACAGGGTGAGAAGAGGAATAGTCCAGATAGCTGTGAGAGTCAGTAGGCTTATAGTAGACATCAGTGGATAAGCTGTCTCCAGAGACAGAGACAGAAAGATCTAGAAAGGGGAGGGAGGTGTCGGAAATGGACCAGGTAAACTTGAGGGCAGGGTGAAAGTTGGAGGCAAAGTTAATAAAGTCAACGAGTTCTGCATGCGTGCAGGAAGCAGCGCCAATGCAGTCGTCGATGTAGCGAAGGAAAAGTGGGGGACAGATACCAGAATAGGCACGGAACATAGATTGTTCCACAAACCCAACAAAAAGGCAGGCATAGCTAGGACCCATACGGGTGCCCATAGCTACACCTTTAGTTTGGAGGAAATGGGAGGAGCAAAAGGAGAAATTATTAAGAGTAAGGACTAATTCTGCTAGACGGAGCAGAGTGGTGGTAGAGGGGAACTGATTAGGTCTGGAATCCAAAAAGAAGCGTAGAGCTTTGAGACCTTCCTGATGGGGGATGGAAGTATATAGGGACTGGACATCCATGGTGAAAATAAAGCGGTGGGGGCCAAGGAACTTAAAATCATCGAAAAGTTTAAGAGCGTGAGAAGTGTCACGAACATAGGTCAGAAGGGATTGAACAAGGGGTGATAAAACAGTGTCGAGGTATGCAGAAACGAGTTCGGTGGGGCAGGAGCAAGCTGAGACAATAGGTCGGCCAGGACAGGCAGGTTTGTGGATCTTGGGTAGGAGGTAGAAACGGGAAGTGTGGGGTGTGGGAACTATAAGGTTGGTAGCAGTGGATGGGAGATCCCCTGAGCGGATAAAGTCGTTGATAGTGTGGGAGACAATGGCCTGGTGCTCCTTAGTGGGGTCACGATCGAGGGGTAAATAAGAGGAGGTATCCGCGAGTTGTCGCTGTGCCTCGGCAAGGTAGAGGTCAGTACGCCAGACTACAACAGCACCCCCTTTATCAGCGGGTTTAATAATAATGTTAGGATTAGTGCGGAGGGAGTGGAGAGCAGAGCGTTCCGAAGGAGTGAGGTTGGAATGGGGACAAGGTGCGGTGAAGTCGAGACGGTTGATGTCCCGTCGGCAGTTGGCAATAAAGAGATCCAGAGCAGGCAGAAGACCAGAGCGGGGTGTCCATGAAGAAGAGGAGGGTTGAAGACGGGAGAAGGGGTCATCGGTGGGGGTGGAAGAGTCCTTGCCGAAGAAGTAGGCTCGGAGACGGAGACGGCGGAAGAAAAGTTCCGCATCGTGGCGAACACGGAACTCGCTGAGGTGTGGGCGAAGGGGAACAAACGTGAGGCCCTTACTGAGGACAGAGCGTTCTGCCTCCGACAGTTGAAGGTCGGAGGGGATGGTAAAGACCCGGCACGGATGAGAGCTGGGATCAGAGGGGGGAGGGGGGAGGCTGGGGGTGTCAATGGAGAGGGGAGGGTTGGGGTGAGAGGAAGATGGAGCCTCTGAGGGCCCAGGAGCTGACGGTGGGATCTGAGGAAGACGGGGCTGCGGAGTGGTGGTGGGGGAAGGGGAGACGGGAGTCACAACAGCAGCACATAAAGACCCGGCCTGGTGTTCAAGGCTGGAGTTGCAGTTGGTGGTTGCGTAATCACTTCGAATGTGTCCATGGTCGTTGCTGGAGTCCGGGTTTTGAATATGTCCTGAGGTGTTGGAGCCGCCGAGATCAATGGCAGGGGCCGCAATTGAAAGTTCATGCCTGCTAGCGTCGGGGCCGGCAGTCTCTGGAGTCCGTAGATGTAAGATCTTGCGATCTTTGCCTAACATGACAAAGTCAAAAAAACGGCGATTGCAGGCGTGGATCCGACGGAGGATGAAATAACGGGTAGGACCATTACAGACGGCGAAGAAAGTGCCCCGAAGGTGTGGAAGGGTCTGGGATAGGGACACCAAGTACCTCCTCATGGCGGAGAGCGTCGCCTTCAGAGCTTGACGGGAGAAGTGGCGAGAGGCAGAGTCAATAAACTGTGAGTACCTGGGATCCTTAGAAGGTCCAAATTGAGAGGCTTGGAAACGAATCCTAAAGCCAACTGGAGTAAGTTGGCGACGGAGGCACGTGCCAAGAAAGGATACATGGCTGTGATAGCGAGTTTGAGTCAAAGTGTGGTCGAAAAGTTGAAGGGCCGAAGAAATTACAGATGGGGAGCAGTGAGAGATGGTTTCACTGAACTCCCGTCGAAGAGAGGATCTAAACTTCTTCGGTGTAGGCATCACCGGAAGAGGCTTCGCAGTAGTGAATTTAAACGCAAACAACAGGAATTCTGCAGATGCTGGAAATTCAAGCAACACACATCAAAGTTGCTGGTGAACGCAGCAGGCCAGGCAGCATCTCTAGGAAGAGATACAGTCGACGTTTCAGGCCGAGACCCTTCGTCAGGACTAACTGAAGGAAGAGTGAGTAAGGGATTTGAAAGCTGGAGGGGGAGGGGGAGATGCAAAATGATAGGAGAAGACAGGAGGGGGAGGGATAGAGCCGAGAGCTGGACAGGTGATAGGCAAAAGGGGATACGAGAGGATCATGGGACAGGAGGTCCGGGAAAAAAGACGGGGGGGGTGACCCAGAGGATGGGCAAGAGGTATATTCAGAGGGACAGAGGGAGAAAAAGGAGAGTGAGAGAAAGAATGTGTGCATAAAAATGAGTAACAGATGGGGTACGAGGGGGAGGTGGGGCCTAGCGGAAGTTAGAGAAGTCAATGTTCATGCCATCAGGTTGGAGGCTACCCAGACGGAATATAAGGTGTTGTTCCTCCAACCTGAGTGTGGCTTCATCTTTACAGTAGAGGAGGCCGTGGATAGACATGTCAGAATGGGAATGGGATGTGGAATTAAAATGTGTGGCTACTGGGAGATCCTGCTTTCTCTGGCGGACAGAGCGTAGATGTTCAGCAAAGCGGTCTCCCAGTCTGCGTCGGGTCTCACCAATATATAAAAGGCCACATGGGGAGCACCGGATGCAGTATATCACCCCAGTCGACTCACAGGTGGTGAAGTGATGCCTCACCTGGAAGGACTGTTTGGGGCCCTGAATGGTGGTAAGGGAGGAAGTGTAAGGGCATGTGTAGCACTTGTTCCGCTTACACGGATAAGTGCCAGGAGGGAGATCAGTGGGGAGGGATGGGGGGGACGAATGGACAAGGGAGTTGTGTAGGGAGCGATCCCTGCGGAATGCGGGGGGGGGAGGGAAAGATGTGCTTAGTGGTGGGATCCCGTTGGAGGTGGCGGAAGTTACGGAGAATAATATGTTGGACCCGGAGGCTGGTGGAGTGGTAGGTGAGGACCAGGGGAACCCTATTCCTAGTGGGGTGGTGAGATATGATTGAGTTCAGTTTCAAATTTGAAAAGGAGAAGCTGGTATCAGGTGTATCGATATTTCAGTGGAACAGGGGAAATTACAGTGGTATGAGAGAGGAACTGGCCCAAGTCGATTGGAAAAGTAAACTAAATGGAGGGACGGCAGAGCAGAATTGGATGAAATTCCTACAAGAAATAAGGAAAATGCAGGAAAAATATATTCCAAGAAAAAAGAAAATCATGAATGGAAAAATGGCACACATGTGGCTAACGAGAGAGGTTAAGGCAAAAATAAAAGCAATAGCAACGGCGTACAAGGAAGCAAAAATTAGTGGGAAAAATGAAGACTGGAAGAGTTTTAAAACTTACAGAAGGAAACTAAGAATGTCATTAGGAAAGAAAAGATGAATTATGAAAGGAAGTTGGCGATTAACATAAAAAAGGATACTAAGAGTTTTTTTAAAATATATGAAGAGTAAAATAGTGACAAGGGTAGATACGGGACCGATTGAAAATTATGCTGGAGAAATTATAATGGATAACAAAGAGATGGTGGAGGAACTGAATGAGTATTTTGCATCAGTCTTCACAGTGGAAGACATGAGCAATATACCTGATAGCCAGAGGCATCAGGGAATAGAATTAGGTACAGTCAAGATTACTAGAGAGAAAGTGCTTGGGAAGCTAAGTGGACTAACAATAGATAAGTCTTCCGGCCCGGATGAGGTGCACCCAAGGGTTCTGAAGGAGGTGGCTATGGAGATTGTAGAAGCATTGGAAATGATCTTCCAGGAATCAATAGACTCTGGCATGGTTCCAGAGGACTGGAAGGTCACAAATGTAGTTCTGTTATTTAAGAAAGGAAGGAGGCAGCAAAAAGAAAATTACAGACCTATTAGTCTGACATCGGTAGTTGGAAAGATATTGGAGTCAATCCTCAAGGATGAGGTTATGAAATACATCGAGGTGCATGACAAGATAGGCCGAAGCCAGCATGGTTTCATGAAGGGAAAATCCTGCCTTACCAACCTATTGGAATTTTTTGAGGTAATCTCAAATAAGATTGACAAGGGAGAGGCTGTGAATGTTGTGTATTTGGATTTTCAAAAGGCCTTCGATGAGGTGCCGCATATGAGGCTGCTTTATAAGATGAGAGCCCATGGAATTATAGGAAAGATATTGAAATGGGTGGAGCATTGGCTGATAGGCAGAAAGCAAAGAATAAAGGGATCCTAGCAACATACATCAAAGTTGCTGGTGAACGCAGCAGGCCAAGCAGCATCTATAGGAAGAGGCGCAGTCGACGTTTCAGGCCGAGACCCTTCGTCAGGATCCTATTCTGATTGGTTGCCGGTTACTAGTGGTGTTCCGCAGGGGTTGGTGTTGGGGCCGCTTCTTTTTACAATGTATATCGATGATTTGGATTATGGATTAAATGGTTTTGTGGCTAAATTTGCGGATGACACCAAGATAGATGGAGGAGCAGGAAATGTTGAAGAAACGGAAAGGTTGCAGAGAGACTTAGTCAGTTTAGGAGAGTGGGCAAAGAAATGGCAGATGAGATACAACGTTGACAAATGTACGGTTGTACATTTCGGAAGAAGAAATAATCAAGCAGATTATTATTTAGAAGGGGAGAAAATTCAAAAATCGGAAGTGCAAAGGGACTTGGGGGTCCTCGTGCAGGATACCCTAAAGGTTAACCACCAAGTTGGATTGGCGGTGAGGAAAGCGAATGCTATGTTGGCATTCATTTCAAGAGGAATAGTGTATAAGAGTAAGGAGGTGTTGATGAGGCTCTATGGGGCATTAGTGAGACCTCATTTGGAATACTGTGTGCAGTTTTGGGCCCCCTATCTTAGAAAGGATATACTGATGTTGGAGAGAGTTCAGAGAAGATTTACGAGGATGATTCCTGGAATGCAGGGGCTAACATATGAGGAGCGTTTGTCAGCTCTTGGATTGTATTCATTAGAGTATAGAAGAATGAGAGGGGATCTCATAGAAACATTTCGAATGTTGAAAGGGTTGGACAGAGTAGATGTGGAAAGGTTATTTCCCTTGGTGGGTGAGTCCAGGACAAGAGGCCATAGTCTTAGAATTAGAGGGTACCCAGTTAAAACAGAGATGAGGAGAAATTTTTTTAGCCAGAGGGTCGTGGATTTGTGGAATTCGTTGCCACGTACATGGAGGCCCGATTATTGAGGATGTTTAAGGAGGAGATTGGCAGGTTCTAATTAGTCAGGGTATCAAGGGATATGGGGAACAAGCCAGAAATTGGAACTAGATGGGTAAATAGTTTAGCTCATGGGGGAGCTGCGGAGGAGAATTGATGGGCCGAATGGCCTACTTCTGCTCCTTTGTCTTGTGATCTTGTGAGCAAAAGGATAGTAAGGGATAAAATTAGTCCTCTTGAAGGTCAGAATGGTCGGCTATGTACTGAACCAAAATAAATGGGGGAGATCTTAAATGTTTTTTTTAGCGTCTGTATTTACTAAGAACACTGGCATGGAGTCAATGGAAATAGGCAAACAAGTAGTGAGGTCATGGAACCTATACAGATTGAAGAGGAGGAGGTGCTTGCTATCTTGAGGCAAATCAGAGTAGATAAATCCCCAGGACCTGACAGGGTATTCCCACGGATCTTGAAGGAAACTAGTGTTGAAATTGCAGGGGCCCTGGCAGATATATTTAAAACGCTGGTACCTATGGGTGAGGTGCCGGAGGATTGGAGGATAGCTCATGTTGTTCCATTGTTTAAAAAAGGCTCTAAAAGTAATCCGGGAGATTATAGGCAAGTAAGTTTGACGTCAGTAGTAGGTAAATTATTGGATGGAGTACTAAGAGATAGGATCTACAAGTATTTGGATAGACAGAGACTGATGAGAGAGAGTCAACATGGCTTTGTGCGTGGTAGGTCATGTTTAACCAATCTATTAGAGTTTTTCGAGGAAGTTACCAGGAAAGTGGATGAAGGGAAGGTAGTGGATGTTGTCTACATGGACTTCAGTAAGGCCTTTGACAAGGTCCCGCATGGGAGGTTAGTTAGGAAAATTCAGTCGCTAGGTATACATGGAGAGGTAGTAAATTGGATTAGACATTGGCTCGATGGAAGAAGCCAGAGAGTGGTAGGGGAGGCCTGTGACTAGTGGTGTGCCACAGGGACCAGTGCTGGGTCCATTGTTATCTGAAATCTATATTAATGATCTGGATGATAATGTGGTAAGTTGGATCAGCAAATTTGCTGATGATACAAAGATTAGAGGTATAGTGGATAGTGAGGAAGGTTTTCAAAGCTTGCAGAGGGATTTGGACCAGCTGGAAAAATGGGCTAAAAAATGGCAGATGGAGTTTAATACAGACAAATGTGAGGTATTGCACTTTGGAAAGACAAACCAAGGTAGAACATACAAGGTAAATGGTAAGGCACTAAGGAGTGCAGTAAAACAGAAGGATCTGGGAATACAGATACAAAATTCCCTAAAAGTGGCATCACAGGTAGATAGGGTCGTAAAGAGAGCTTTTGGTGCATTGGCCTTTATTAATCAAAGTATTGAGTATAAGAGTTGGAATGTTATGGTGAGGTTGTATAAGGCATTGGTGAGGCCGAATCTGGAGTATTGTGTTCAGTTTTTGTCATCAAATTACAAGAAGGATATTAATAAGGTTGAAAGAGTGCAGAGAAGGTTTACAAGGATGTTGCCGGGACTTGAGAAAGTGAGTTACAGAGAAAGATTGAATAAGTTAGGACTTTATTCCCTGGAGCGTAGAAGAAGAATGAGGGGAGATTTGATAGAGGTATATAAAATTATGATGGGTATAGATAGAGTGAATGCAAGCAGGCTTTTTCCACTGAGGCTAAGGGAGAAAAAAAAACAGAGGACATAGGTTAAGGGTGAAGAAGGAAAGGTTTAAAGGGAACATGGGGGCGGGGGGCTTCTTCACACAGAGGGTGGTGGGAGTGTGGAATGAGCCGCCAGATGAAGTGGTAACTGCGGGCTCACTTTTAAAATTTAAAATCTTGGACAGGTACATGGATGAGAGGTGTATGGAAGGAGAGGTTCAGGTGCAGCTCAGTGGGACTAGGCAGAAAACTGGTTCGGCACAGCCAAGAAGGGACAAAAGGCCTGGTTCTGTGCTGTTATGTTCTATGGTTCTATGGTTCTATGGACTTATAAATGCCTCCGTTGTATTGACCTCCTCTACCACCCCATGTAGTGCATTCTTGGTGCCTACCATATTCTCTTATCAAGAAGTTTTCTTGTAATCATTTGAAAAAAAATGTTCAAGCTTTCTAATGATTACATTAAACAAATAAATGTGTATGAAAATGATGATTCATACTTTGTTGCTTTGGCAATAAATCTGACCACTGTTTATTGCAATATGTCTTTACTCGTGCCCAATTTATTATTTACAAAATATGGAATATCTGTTTTATTAATGAGAAAACATACTAAGAGGTAAGTTATTATGTAAATTTCATTAATTCTCTCTATAGATTTCCACAGATCATATTAAAGAATCAGTGCAGAATCCGTGCAATCCTTCTGTTGCTTGGAGAGGACAGATTTATTATTGCCCTCTTTGCAAATTTGTTTTGCGTGTATTCTTCATGTCAATCAAAACAGGAGGCATTGTTCAGATGACTAGTGAGTGCAGCTTCAAATGTAAACAACTGTAAAGAGAGCAGCACTGAAAATGTCTTAGCTCCGTGTGTTTAGAAGAACCTTCCATTAGACAATATTCAAAATCTGTCATTTTCCATCATTATGTCAGGAAGCCATGATTTCACTTCAGCTTATGTCCATAATATTTGCTTGCTTACTACAAATATGTCAGAGATTTTCTGCAGTGTTTTTGTCTATCATTATCATGGCATCTCACTCCAAAAAGACAGCCAGGACCCAGAGCTGTTGCTTAGTTTGAATATTGTGATATACTGACACAGAGCACGCCATCTAGTTTTTGCCCAAGCTTGTCACTTTCACATCTGAGGTGGTTTCTCACTTCTCCTAAGGTTTCCAGTCTCTGCTGACCACTTCTCACTCAGTTTAGGGTAGACAAAAGTTCTGTTTCAAAATCAAACATACATTTCTTGGATTTATCTCTATGTTTTATTGAACTGGGCCTTGATGGAATTGACCTAACGTCTAGAATCACCTGCATTTGACATGCTCATGTCAATCAATATGAGTTTAGACATACTCAAGAAGAGTCTCCCCGTGGTCTGCTGTAGGAAATGTTATTGTCCAAATCCAGCTTCACCTCTTCCTCCAAATGGGAAAAGAACTGTCACAAGTGGATTGTATTGTGATTTCAGTCATCGGGGATAAAATAGGTGTGATCATTGGTCACTATCTGACAATTTCAAAAAAACTGTAGAAGCAGCAGTAATCACTATGCGTGGCCTTCTACTTTACAAAGTCCTTATGACTCTTAGAGTAGTGAGTTTTTGGAGAATTCTTCTCAAAATTGGCACATAGAAATTTGTATCCATTCCAAGTCCCTTCACAATGACATACACGTGGATCAAGTACATACTGGTGTTGGTTTATCATTGTCACATGTACCATGATACAATTTAAAAGCTTGTCTCGCATACTGTTCATGCAGATCAAATCATTACACAATGCATTAAGCTAGAATAAGGTAGAACAAAAACAATGCATAGTAAAGTGCAAAAGCTACAAGTGTAGGTAAATAATGAAGCTTATGACCATAATGAGGTAGGTTGTGAGGCCAAGGGTCTATTTTGTCATACAAGAGGTCCATTTGCGAAGGATAATCACTTTTCCGGGCCCAAGAGACCTCAGCTTTCTTGCACAGCAACACGACCTTTCCTATGGGTCAGAATTGTTGGTGATAAAGTTAAACTTTCACCAAGCATTTTTTTGCTCAGGTTTATGTTGTAAACAGGAACCAATCTCCAGTTCTTGATGTGAATTGCTAGCAGCAATCAGTTTGAAACAGTATTGAATATCAGAAGTATTGCAGATTGTTAGGAATGAAAAGAAGAATGACAGGAAGACAGGGTGACAGAAAGAAGAGCTAGAATTCATTCTTCAACCATCAGTTTCTGTGATGGAGAACTTGTCTGTCTGCAATGCATTGGTATGCTCTTCTAGACTGTAAGAATTATACCTACCTTTGGAAATGCTTTATAGTTGGTAAATCTTTTGTCATTTGGAAATCTTTAATAAATTGGAATCCTCTGTGAGTGTTAAGTGGGTGTTAAGAACTACTTGTATAAATTTAAATGTGCATCATTAAAAATAAAATAACTATGTTGAACTACTTCGTTAGCTGGAAGTACCTCCTCCTTCGTAGGGAGAAGGGACCTATTGCTCAAATAGTAGGTAATGGCAACTAAACTTCAATGCTGAGACCAGCGAGTGAGGTAAGATAGTTCTTGAAGACCCACAGATATCTATATTAGATAGGGCATAAAATCTTCTTTTGAATTTAGGGCATTGCAGACAGAGAGCCCATTACCATCATATGCTCAAGAGATTTATAACAGTGGGATAGAAGCTGTCCTTGAGCCTGGTGGTATGTATCTTTTGCTATGTGGGAGGGGGAGAAGAGAGAATGGGTGGGTGGGGTCTTTTACTATGCTGGCTGTTTTACTGAGACAGCAAGAAGAGTCCATAGAGGGGAGTCCGGTTTCAGTATGGTGTTGAGCTGAGTCTAGAACATTCCAATGATGTACTGGTTGGTTGGTTAATTGATCATTGTAAATTGTCCTCTGATTAGGCTAGGATTAAATTGGAGGATTGCTGGGTGGTGTTGTTCGAAAGGCCAGAAGGGCCTATTCTCCACTGTATGTCAATAAATAAATAACACTGTGTTTTCTTGAAGTCACATGCAAATCTGTTGCCTTATCAAGCTGTTATACATCCAGACAGCATGCTTTCTAAAGTGCATTGAATAAAATTGGTAAGGTTGGATGCAGAAATGTCAAATTTCTTTAGCTTCCTGAGGAAGCAGAGGTGCTGGTAAGCTTTCTTAGCCATGACATCATCATCCAATTCAATGCAAACTGAGGGTGGATATGACTTTCATTATTCCAACCGTCTTCCCTTCACCTGTCATAATATAACTTTTCACATCCAAAAAGCTCACATTGAAGCCGTGATAATTGCTTTTTCTTGTTCAGTACTTCCTGATTAAGGTGACCTGCTTCTTCTGCACAACTGTTGGTTCTGATGTGGGTGAAGAGGCTAAGATTTGAAGACTCTTCATCAGATAGGGTGGTCACAAGAAATCCAATAAATCATGAGCATGTTATGTTTTTAGAATATACAGCATATACTTTTAAAGACACTTGAAGTACCTGGAAATTTTCAGCTACAATGGAGTTCAATATATAGGAATTGTTTTGGGAGTCTGGTGTCAAGCATTTGAATGATGTCCTCCTTCAGTCAAAGGTAGGATAGCATAATTAGAGCCTCATGGTGGAGATGTTGGTATTGATGTTTGAGATTGTTTTACATGTAAGACCACAAGACATAGGAGCAGAGTTAGACCATTCTGCCTGTCAAGTCTGCTCAGCCATTCCATCATGGCTAATTTATTAGCTGTCTCAATAGCTTTCTTCTGCTTATTCCCCGTAACCTTTGACGCCCTGACTAACCAAGAAACAATCAAACTCTGCCTTAAATAAACACAATGACATGGTCTCCACGGCTGTCTGTGGCAATGAATTCCACAGATTCACTACCCTCTGGCTAAAGAAATTCCTCCTCATCTTTATTCTAAATAGACATCTCTCCATTCTGAGGCTGTGTCTTCTGGTCCTAGACTCACCCGCTATAGGAAACCCCAACTAGACCATTCAATATTTTGTAGGTTTCAGTGAGATCCTACCTCATTTTTCTAAACTCCAGTGAATACATGCCCGGAGCCATCAAATGCTCCTTATCCTGAATAAATCCTTTCATTCCCAGAATCATTCTCGTGAACCTCCTCAGAACCCTCTCTAATGCCAGCAAACCTTTTCTTAGATAAGGGGCCCAGAAATGGTGACTATATGCCAAGCATGGTCTGACCAGTGCCTTATAAGGCCTTTGTATTATAACATTGCTCTTATATTCTAGTCCTCTCAAAATGAATGCTAACATTGCATTTGCCTTCCATACCACTGACTCAACCTGCAAGTTAACCTATAGAGAATCCTGCACAAGAACTCCCAGGTCCCTTTGCATCTCTGATTTTTGAATTTTCTCCCGATTTAACAAATAGTCTATGCCTTTATTTCTTCTACTAAAGTGCTTGACCATGCACTTCACTACACTATATTCCATCTGCCATTCTTTTACTCATTCTCACAGTCTGGTTAAGTCCTTCTGCAGACTCCCCGCTTCTTCAACTAATTGCAACTGTGCTCACTTCTGCCCCCGCTGAAACTCCTGAATTTCTGGCATACTGCGAGTGACTTCAACAATGAAGACTGACACAAAATACTGATTAAGTTTGACGCCATTTCTTTGTCTCCCTATTACTACCTCTCCAAAATAATTTTCCAGCAGTCCAATATCCACTCTCACCTCTCTTTTATTCTTTATGTATCTGAAAAATCATTTTGGCATCTTCATATATATTCTTGGCTAGCTTACTTTCATATTTCATATTTTCTCTCCTTATGGCATTTTTATGGCTTCTGTTATTTTTTAAAAGCTTCCCAATCCTCTAACTTCACACAAATTTTTGTTATATTTCATGCCCTCTATTTTCCTTTATGCTGTCTTTAACTTCCCCTGTTCCTCATCCTCATTTTGGTATATTTCTTCTTCTTCTTTGGGATATATCTATCCTGTGCCTTCTGAATTGCCCCCAGATACAGAAGCCATTGCTGTTCTGCTGTTATCCCTGCTAGTTTCCCCTTCCATTCAACTTCGGCTAGATCCTCTCTCATGCCTCTGTAATTCCCTTTTCTTCACTGTAATACTGATACATGTGAATTTATCTTCTCCCTCTCAACTGCAGGATGAATTTTTTTAAATCATGATCACTGCCTCTGAAGGGTTCCTTTACCTTAAATTCCATAAGTAAGTCTGGTTCATTACACAGTATACAATTCAATATTTCCTTTTCCCTCAAGGGCTCAACCACAAGCTGTTCTAAAAAGTCATCTTGTAGGGATTCTACAAACTCCGTCTCTTGGAATCCAGCACCAACTTGACTTTCCCAATCGACCTGCATATCGAAATTTTCCATCACTATCGTAACATAGCCCCTCTTACATGCCTTTTTTATCTTCCTGTTGTAATTTGTATCCCACATCCTGGCTACTATTTGGAGGCTTGTATTCAAGTCCCATCAGAGTCTTTTTTTCCTTGCAATTCCTTAACTCTACCCACAAGGATTTTATATCTTCCAATCCTATGTCACCTCTTTCTAAGTATTTGATTAAATTTTTTACCAACAGAGCTACCTCACCCTCTTTCCCTACTTTCCAATCCTTTCAATATGAGGGGTATCCTTGGATGTTAAGTTCCCAATTTATGACCATCTTTCAACCACGTCTCAGTGATGCCCACAATATTGCACCTGCCAATCTCTAATTGCGTTACAAGATCATCACCCTTATTCCCTAAACCGTACGCTGTCGGAGCAGTGCTGCCGGGATAATCAAGGACACGACCCTCCCAGCCAACACATTTTTCATCCCTCTTCCCTCCGGGGGAAGGCTCAGGAGCTTGAAGACTCGTACGGCCAGATTTGGGAACAGTTTCTTTCCAACTGTGATAAGACTGCTGAACGGATCCTGACCTGGATCTGGGCCGTACCCTCGAAATATCTGGACCTGCCTCTCGGGTTTTTTTGCACTACCTTACTTTTGATTTTTTTAATTTTCTATTTATGATATATAATTTAAAATTTTTAATATTTAATAATGTTTACTATTTTTAATATTTAATATTTGTAATCCAGGGAGTGGGAAGCACAGAATCAAATATTGCTGTGATGATTGTACGTTCGAGTATCAACTGTTTGGCGACAATAAAGTATAAAGTATGATATACTTTAAATACTTTCTGAGCTATAAAGGCAGTTCCTGTGTGTTTCACTAGTTTTGGGGTATACTTTTAGAAGGGAAACATTTTACAGCAGCAAGTTGAAGGTTGAAGATGGTTTGTCATCTTAGTCTTTGGCCTTAGACCCATTGTCTTGCAAAGTTCAGCAAACAAGTCAGTGATGACCAATAAGTTGTCCTTTGAATGGAACGACAAAAAGTCATCATGTGCATCCTCCCATATGATGATTAAGTTCAGAACAGCTTGGAACTTAAATGGAGGCAAGAACAAATGGACAATTTTCATTCATCCAGTAGACTAGACCCAGTCCTTCACTCTTGATAACTCCAAAATAAAAGCAAAGAACCTCAACAATTACTTAGTTGGTCTTTTTCTCTTCACTAGAGCCCTTGTTTCCATTGTTTGAGAGGAGACTGTGGTGCATCCTACTCAAATTTATCTTCTTCTTTAATTTAACTTCATCTTATCACTTCTACATGTGGGCTTGCAAATCAGGATCCCAACCAGTGGGTCCATAACAGATGCATTCTCAGTGCACAGTGTGGGGTCAAGCAAGGCTATGTCACTGCCCTGAGTCTTTGCTCAATCTCACCTGCCGCAGTGCTGCACCTCACTTTCAACATGATACCCACTGCTGTGAAGCTAAGCTACAGGACAAATGGGGAACTGTTCAACCTATGTCAACTCCACTCCAAGCTCTAATAGTAATCTGTATTATGCAGGCTACACTCGTGTTTGGTTATGTTTGAAGACCAAGCATTGTTGACACCTTTCAAGAGATATGAAAAAGAATGGGGCTTTTGAAACGTCCGCAAAGCTAGTATTCTGTGGCTATCTGCCAATGCTGTGCAATACTACTCTTGTTGACAATAACCATCCTGAACAAGACCCTAAAAAACTTCTTTGTTCTTGGGAGCCACCTGTTAATGAAGACAGGGTATCATTTGTTCAATTTACCATATAACCATATAACAATTACAGCACAGAAATAGGCCATCTCGGCACTTCTAGTCCATGCCAAACTCTTACTCTCACCTAGCCCCACCGACCTGCACTCACCCCATAACTCTCCATTCCTTTCCTGTCCATATAGTTGTCCAATTTAACTTTAAACAACAACATCGAACGTGCCTCAACCACTTCTATTGGAAGCTATTTACTATTATCTACAAGATGCCAGCATATCTTTGGCCCATTTTAGAGAAGAAATTACACATTTTGAGGCATGAATAGCTTTCAGAACCATCAGTTGTTAACCAGCTAGATTTGGTCAACTGAGGTTTCAGGGCAACATGGTAGCATAGTGGTTAGCCCAATGCTTTACAGTACATTGGCCCAGGTTCGATTCCCACCGCTGTCTGTACAGAGTTTGTACGTTCCCCCCATGACTGCGTGGGTTTCCTCCAGGTGCTGTGGTTTCCTCCCACAGTCCAAAGACATACTAGTTGGTAGGTTAATTGGTCATTGTAAATTGTCCTGTGATTCGGCTAGGATTAAATCGGGCAATTATTGGGAAGTGCGGCTCAACGGGCTGGAAGGACATATGCTGTATCTCAAGAAAATAATTAATTAATTAAAAACTAAATTAATTAAATTAAAAATGCCAAATTGTGATTATATCAAACTCTTCCTTTAGTACTTAATACCAATAGAACAGCTATGTTTCAACCCTGTACCTTGTAGCTGTCAATCCACCAGCTTGGAGGTCCTAAATAATGAAATTTGTGCTAACCACAACACTACCATGTCACTTTGGTAAAACTCTCCGTAATATTTAGTTTAGGACAGATAGTTATGTATTAGTAAATGCTAAAACATACTAAACTACTAAGCTCAATTTCAATTAAAATAGCAAATGCATACAACATATTTTGAGATGAAAAATGAGGTTTCATTTTCTAGAATTTCTCCCTCATGGCCTATCTAAAAGCTCAGTTCTCTTTTGTTTCCTTGTTGATTTTAGGTCATTTGGCAGGTCTCTCTGGTTTGCTTGCCTTCAATCTAATAGACTCACTAATGTTGTAGGGAAAGCTTTTCTCCTTGATTGTTATATGTGTGAACCAGTAAAGGGTTTTTCAGGTGGGAGATGTTAACCACAGGATAGAGTTGCCAAATATTTTTCATTTTAAGAGATAAAAGAATGAGATTTTGCTGTTAACCAAGTTATTTGACCATAGTCTCACACCTGATCAATTTTATTGGCCTACAAGAAAAACAAGCAGGGGAGATGGCTTCCTGGTAACATTAGTACACTTGTCAGAGAAAATAACATAAACTGAAGTGTTTAACATGCAGATGTACTTGGAAATAATGAAGAAAGATTTAATGAAACAGGCAGAAAACCTACAGAGCAAAAGATCTAGTTAATCTTATTTGGGTAAAATTATAAACGCATTTGCAGTTTGGATAAAATTCTCCAAAGAGTATAGCTATTTTCAAAAATATGCAAATTCAGATGAATAAAATCAAGAAGATCAACAATTAAAAAAAAATAAGGACACAGAATTCAAAAATAATGAAACAATGACAAATGTGTACTTGATGTTGGTTAAGCCACACTTAAGAGTAATGAAAGCAGTTCGGGATGAGGCGCTATGGAAGGGGTATTAAAGTCGTGGAGAGCATACATTGTAGACTCACCAGGGGAGTTCTCCCTAGTGTCCTTGCTGATAGTTTTTCCTCCTGCAATGCGATTAAAAGAGATTATCTGGTCATTAACACATTGTTGTTTCTGGGTCCTTGCTGTGTGCAAATTGGTAATTGCGATTCCTGCATCAGAGCAGTGACTACACTTCAAAACTATTTAATTGACTGTGAAGCACTTTGGGACATCATGACAGTGTAGCGGGAACAATATAGTGTTAACATTGTTGCTTGTGGAACTGATGGATTTATTTCTTTTTGTGCAATGGAAGGCAGAATTCCGAGATTCTGGAGGAATTTGAGCTATGAATAGAATGCCAAGAAAATTGAAGGTTGTGTGAAGCATTCCAATTAATCAATAAGGAAGGATAATTTCACCTGCTATAGAGTATGTGAGAGTATGGTATGTGTGTATTCAAACTGTGCCAAAGGAATAGTTGACCTGGGCGCAATGGTAGCTGTGCAAACGAGCTAGCTGGAGCGCTTGCTGACATCTTCAACCGTTCCTTGCTTCAGTCTAAGATCCCCTTGTGGTTTAAGAAGGCAACAATAATCCCGGTGCCGAAGAAGAGCAAGGTGGCATGCCTGAATGACTATCGATCTGTGACCCTGACATCAATTGCTATGAAGTGCTTCAAGCAATTGGTTATGGCACACATCAACCACAGCCTAACAGTCAACCTCAACACTTTGCTATTCGCCTGCTGGAGCAACAAGTCAATGGTAGATGCCATCTCTCTGGTCCTACATTCCTCCTTAGAACACCTGAATAAAGACGCATATGTAAGGCTCCTTTTCATTGACTACAGCTCTGCCTTTAATACCATCATTCCAAATAAACTGATTCCTAAGCTCCGGAACCTGGGCCTTAGCACTCAGATCTGCAGCTGGATCTTCAACTTCCTCACAGACAGGACCCAGACTGTAAAAGTAGGGGACAAGCTCTCCTCTACAATCACTCTGAGCACCGGTGCCCCACAAGGCTGTGTACTCAGTCCCCTGTTGTACTCACTGTGCACCCATGATTGTGTAGCCAAGTTTCCATCGAACTCAATATATAGGTTTGCTGGTGACACAATAATTGCAGGCCGTATCTCGGGTAATGATGAGTTTGATTACGGAGAGGAAATTAAGAACCTGGTGATATGGTGTGAAGACAATAAACTATCCCTCAATGTCAGTAAGACAAAGGAATTGGTTGTTGACTTCAGAAGGAGTAGCGGACTGCACAACCCAATTTACATCACTGGTGCGCAAAGTGGAACAGGGCAAAAGCTTTAAGTTCCTTGGGGTCAATATCACAAGTGACCTGACTTGCTCCAACCAAGCAGAGTCCACTGCCAAGAAGGCCCACCAGTACCTTTACTTCCTGAGAAAGCTAAAGAAATTTGGCCTGTTCCCTAAAACCCTCACTAATTTTTATTGCTGCACCGTAGAAAGCATTCTTCTAGGGTGCATCACAACCTGGTATGGAAGTTGTCCTGTCCAAGACCGGAAGAAGCTACAGAAAATCGTGAACACGGCGCAGCACATCACACAAACCAATCTTCCGTCCTTGGACTCACTTTACACCGCACGCTATCGGAGCAGTGCTGCCAGGATAATCAAGGACACGACCCACCTAGCCAACACACTTTTTGTCCCTCTTCCCTCTGGGAGAAGGCTCAGGAGCTTCAAGACTCCTATGGCCAGATTTGGGAACAGTTTCTTTCCAACTGTGATAAGACTGCTGAACGGATCCTGACCCGGATCTGGGCTGTACTGTCCAAATATCCAGACCTGCCTCTCGTTTTTTTGCACTACCTTTCTTTCCCTTTTATATTTTCTAGTTATGATTTATAATTTACATCTTTACTATATTTATTATTGATTTCCACTCCAGGAAGCGTGAAACGCAGAATCAAATATCGCTGTGATGATTGTACGCTCTAGTATCATCGTCGTGGCTATCGCTTGAGGTCGAGGATGATGGCCTTCGTTCTGCTGATCTACTTATGGGCTCTCAAGTGGCTTATGAGTCCAATCTTGTAGTATCAATTGTTTGGCGACAATAAAGTACATTAAGTAAGTAGCGTTTAGCACAATACTATTACAGCTCAGGGCTGTTGTAGCTTTCCGGAGTTCAGAGATCAATTCCAGCACCATTGTCTGTACATCCTCCCTGTGGAATGCTTCGGTTTTCCCCCGGGTGCTCCAGTTTCCTCCCACAGTCCAAAGATGTACCAGTTGGTCAGTTAATTGATCATTGTTCTTCATTCTATGATTAAGTTCAAAGCACATTTATTATCAAAGTATACATACATTATACAACCTTGAGATTCATCTTACACGCAGCCACAAAACAAAAAAAAATTAAAAGAACCCAGTAAAAAGAAGACCAGCAAGTACTCAGCGTGCAGAGAGAGAGATAGAAAAGTTAGCAAATAGCATTTAAACAAATGTGAGTCCACAGACACGAATCCCGGAGCAGCCGGTGCAGCTGGAGCAGGCTATGGTTATGGATAATTGGGTTTGTTGAGGGTTGCTAGGACAACATGGCTCGAAGGGCCAGAAGGGCCTACTCTGTGCTGTATCACTAAAATAACATTTTTAAAAATAGATGCCAAATTTGTTCCAACAACAGCATGCAAAATGCTGGCAGATCTCAACAGGTCAGGCAGCATATGTGGAACATAGGACATTTCAGGCTGAGATCCCTGATCAAGATTCTCATTAATTCAATCATCTTGCCGTTACACTTGAACAGGAAACAGGTCGATTATAGAAGACATTATCTGAAACATCCCAGATTTGCATGAGATACTCCCATTTGAATACACATAGACCAAAACCTCTCCAGAGGTAGTTAGCATGACACATCAAAGCTGGATCGACTTTGTCTGGGACTGTTGATGAGAAATGAGCTAAGGCTGTCTTCAGTTTTGTGTAAGTGAAGATGTCTTGTCACAACGAAGGCAGCCACCCATACTGACCTATCTATTGAATATTGAAAGGCTTGGACAGAGTTAGATAGATATAGATACTTAGACAGAGATAGAGATGTGGAGAGCATGTTTCCTGAAGTGGAGGAATCTAGGACCAGAAGGTACAGCCTCAGAATAGAAGGTCATCCCTTTAGAGCAGTGAAGAGGAGGAAATTGTTTAACTAGAGGGTGATGAATCTGTGGAATGCATTGCCACAGATAGCTGTGGAGGCTAAGTCATTGAGTATATTTAAAGTGGAGGCTGATAGGTTCTTGAATAGTAAGGGCATAAATGGTTATGGGAAGAAGGCTGGAGTATAGGGCTGAGAGAGAGCTGAATAGCCATATTCTGGTCCTATGTCTTATGGTAGCAAATTAGAATGATTGAACCCTTTACAGATTGGTTGAGGATGAATAACCTCTGTGTAACAGTAGCAGGACTGAGTTGTTACACACTCTAGACATAGAGCTGGCTGGTGCACCTTACATTAAACCTTGGGTGATTCTGCATTGAGTTTTACAAGCAGCAAAATAGCAGCAACTTTCTACCATGAATGACATGGCTTTAATGAAATGGACACCTGGCAGCTTCAAGTTAGGTGACTGGGTCAATGATGAGGTGCAGAATTCTACCATTAATGAAAAAGCAAAGGGCAAGAGTGCATGACTGAGAAATGAGGGCATTACTCAACTGATAGCTGCTGTCGGTTTTCCAAAGAGAACTTTTCCCGAATATAATCTTAGCTGCTGCTTTTTTTCAGATATTGTTTGGATATCAACAATGATGTTTTAGCATATGGTTTGGTTCTTGATTGTACCTCTGGCTGTTCTGATGTCTCTTGCTGTGCAGGAATGGTAGAGGTGAAAATTGCCGAGCTATGTTTTGCTGGAACTCAGCACGGAAGGCAAGTGGTGACTGGAGTCAGGCATGAAGATCACATCAGCCTTTGGATTATTTCCCAGTTCACTAAATGGTTGCACCTGAAAGTCAGAACAGATATTCTTCACATTACTAAAAGTTGGATCAGGATATTGAAGTTAACTTCACAGAACATTGAGAATCTTTGTGGTAAGGCTCCATGCTGTGCTGTTTAACCTCCACATCACTGGAAGGTGTAGTAATTAAAATTGTTACAAATAAAGCAAAGGCTTAGGAAAATGTGTTTGCATAGAAAATTGTTAAGCAGTATGTTCCTATGAGGCAGTGGCTGTTGCATCTTTTTGTATAAATATCTGAAATAATCTAGAGTCCCAGAGATCAATATAATTAATAGTCAAATGGTCTGTCCAGAGTTCTGTGTCAGAACTAATAGACATTTCCACTTTGTTTTGCAGAAATAATCAAAATTTATTCTGCATCCAATAACAGTAATCACTGTGACTTGCTTATAAGATGCTCTGTTACTGTGATGCTGCTGCAAATGAGTTTTTCATTGCACTTGAACACTTGAAGGCCCAGTCGAGTTTGACACGCTTGAATATAGAAACATAGAAAATAGGTGCAGGAGTAGGCCATTCGGCCCTTCGAGCCTGCACCGCCATTTATTATGATCATGGCTGATCATCCAACTCAGGACCCCACCCCAGCCTTCCCTCCATACCCCCTGACCCCCGTAGCCACAAGGGCCATATCTAACTCCCTCTTAAATATAGCCAATGGACTGGCCTCAACTGTTTCCTGTGGCAGAGAATTCCACACATTCACCACTCTCTGTGTGAAGAAGTTTTTCCTCATCTCGGTCCTAAAAGACTTCCCCTCTATCCTCAGACTGTGGCCCCTCGTTCTGGACTTCCCCAACATCGGGAACAATCTTCCTGCATCTAGCCTGTCCAATCCCTTTAGGATTTTATACGTTTCAATCAGATCCCCCCTCAATCTTCTAAATTCCAACGAGTACAAGCCCAGTTCATCCAGCCTTTCTTCATATGAAAGTCCTGCCATCCCAGGAATCAATTTGGTGAACCTTATTTGTACTCCCTCTATGGCAAGGATGTCTTTCCTCAGGTTAGGGGACCAAAACTGCACACAATACTCCAGGTGTGGTCTCACCAAGGCCTTATACAACTGCAGTAGTACCTCCCTGCTCCTGTACTCGAATCCTCTCGCTATAAATGCCAGCATACCATTCGCCTTTTTCACCGCCTGCTGTACCTGCATGCCCACTTTCAATGACTGGTGTATAATGACACCCAGGTCTCGTTGCACCTCCCCTTTTCCTAATCGGCCACCATTCAGATAATAATCTGTTTTCCTATTTTTGCCACCAAAGTGGATAACTTCACATTTATCCACATTAACATTAAATTGTATCTGCCAAAAAAGCTTGCTGGAGCTTTTGGGGGATATCATGAGTGCAGAGGATAAAGGAGAACAGGTGGATGGTCTCTACTTGGATGCCCAAAAGATGTTCAATTGTGTGCCATATAAAAGACTAATGCATAAAATAAGGATACATGGAGTACAGGGTAATGCACAAGGTAATTTAGGATAGAGATGATGAAAAGCTGCATTTCCCAGAGTGGTGGAATTGTCTGTCCATGGAAGCAGTAGAGGTTGCCTCATTAAATATGTTTGAGATACAGTTTAGATAGATGTTACATAGCAAAGTAATTCAAGGATTACGGGGAAAAGGCAGGTAGGTGGAGTTGAGTCCATGCCCAATACAGCCATGATCTTATTGAATAGCAGAGCAAGCTGAACAGGCCAGACGGCCAACTCCTACTCCTATTTCTTGTGATCCTATGTTCTCAGGTACTTATACATGTGAATTATACATATAAAATGAAACATGTCTTTACTTTCTGCTGGGATCGCTTCCTCTGCAATTCCCTGGTCTTTTCGTCCCTCTCCACCAATCTCCCTCCAGGCACTTACCCCTGCAAACAGCCTAAGTGCTACACCTGCCCATACACCTCCTCCCTCACCTCCAATCAGGACCCCAAGCAGTCCTTCCAGGTGAGGCAACGCTTCACCTATGAATTTGCTGGGGTCATCTATTGTGTCTGGTGGTACATTAGTGAGACCAGTTGTAAATCGGCTACCACTTCGTCAAGCACCTCCACACCATCCACCATAACTGGGACTTCCTGGTGGCCAAAAATTTTAATTCTGGTTCCTATTCCTGTTCTGACGTATCGATCCTCGGCCTCCTCTTGTACCAAGATGAGCCCACCCTCAGGTGGAGAAGCAATACCTTATATTTCGTCTCAGTATCCTCCAACCTGATGATATGAATATTGATTTCTCCTTCTCGTGAACAATTCACCCCTTCATCTATTCCCCACTCTGACCTTTTACTTCTTCTCACCTGCTTATTTCTTCTCTCTGTGTCCCCTCCTCCTTCCCTTTCTCCTATTGTCCACTCTCCTCTCTTATCAGATTCTTTCTTCTCCAGCCCTTGACCTTTCCCACGCACCGTCCAGCTAACATCTTTCCCCTCCCCCACCTTTTAATTCAGGTATCTCCCCACTTCCCTCTCAGTGCTGAAGCCTGAAACGTCAATTATTTACTCTTTTCCATAGTAGCTGCCTCACCCACTGAGTTCCTCCAGCGTTTTGTGTGTGTTGCTTTGAATTTCCAGCGTCTGCAGAGTTTCTCGTGAATATGACAATAAAGTTTGATTTTGATTTTATATTGAAAAGAGATAATGTCTTCTAAATGGGCTAAAATTACTGGAATGGGCATTCCAAATAAAAAGAATGTTAAGTAGGGCAAGTGTTGGTAGTTTTAAAACCGAAGCAATTTGAAGCTTAGAAATATTCAGCCCGCCATGTGAATTCCACAATGACATTAGTGTACTGTGCCTTCCAAGCTATTGTGAACTAAGGTACAGAGAATGTAGGATATTATACAAGGAAGCATGGAGCATTGAAAATGTGACTGGTTTACTCGAAATTCTTCTCAAACTGTACCTCAATATATAATGCGTGCCTGATCAAATATGTCGTACACTGATGTCTCATTTACTTATATGAGTATACTGCAAGGAGTGACTTTGAACCTAAGAGAATATTCACCCTCCATCCCAGTCAATTTCCATTGAATTCCAGGTCTGGCAAACTATAGCTGTGCATTGCAGAGATCAGACACTGAACTGAAGGTTGTGCGCAATTGGCTTTACCCAGAGACATCTAATGGTTATTGTGTTTTAATACAAGAGACTTGAGTAAATATTGGGCACAGTTTCCAACTTTATTTCAAGAAAGATGATTCAGTCAAAGCCGATCAAGGTAATGAAAGGATGTTTGTTATATCCATTACATCTGTTATAACACATTTCACGACATACGCCAGTGATATAAAACCTGATTCTGAATCTGATATCTAAATGTTAGTGGGAGAGATGGCTAGGTTTTGTAGTGAGGTGGACAGTGAATTGGTGAACACATACTGTATGTGTTCTATGTCTCACTGTTACTGCTAACCCCAACTATTAATGCCTATGTCATATAGATTAATTGGAATATCCACCATCCACACTGGAATAAAGTCTTCCCCAAGGCAATATGTCATGGCTATGGAATAAGGCTTACTATGCACTGTCATTTTAATCAAAAGGTTGAAAGTAAATATCGGCCTTACAAGCATGCTTATAAATCACCCATTTTGAAATGCCAGAAATGATTCGACCATGAATAAAGGCAAAACATATTTTTATTATCAATAAATTAAGAATATATAAATGTGACAATCTTTATTAATTATACAATTATGCTGGTGTTATCTGCACCCCTTCCTTGTTATTAATGGTGCAATAAAAAAAAATCACAAGAAGTTACCCTTACCCCTGTCATCCTGCAATGATGTTCCATGCTGTAGATTTTTAATTACAAAGTCTGTAGTCAAAGCTCAATTACTCTCATCGGTATTTTATGGCCTAAGCTTTCCATCAGATTTATAATGTACATTAGAGCCTAGAAAATATGATGAAGGAAATATTTGACCTTCATTTGCATTGTGTTTGCTGAATAGAGTCGTACACATATTTGTAGGCACATGATTGCACTTAAACAAATAATCTGGACATGGCCCAAAGAATGTTTCCTTACTTTCATATTACATGCGAAATGGTGGGTAATTTGTGCATCCTTCTACATAGCCAAACAGGTATCACCAAAGTTGATGGCATGCTGTTTATATACGTAACATTACGCAAAGTCTTTTTCATGATATGTTGCTCCAGGAAAGCAAGACACTTTGCTGTAATTAATGTAACTTCTCTTACCCAATTTGACAATAGTTGGCTCCTTAAGTCATCTTGTTCCTTGTATTCAAGGTGAAATTATTGGGCGCTTGTAAATCTATTGGTGTTATTTGTAAGCTTTTTTTAAAAACAGTGATGCAGATTCCATCTGGTCGAAGGCTATCACGGAGGAGCAGCATTGGCTTGTCTTCATTTTCTTCATTGCATTAATCTGTTTTCAAATTCAACAAACTTTTGGACTAAAACAATACGCCGAAGTTGCTGAATATAATTTGTACATACAGACATAGAACTAATCATGTAAGTTTTCATCATTTATTGAAGGAAAATTAAATGGCTAAATAAAAACAGAACAATTTCATTGCATTCATAGAATCCATCCATTGAATAATAAATTAATTTGATTCATGTTTATATACAAAAGGAAAATGACATATGCTTGTATGCATTAGACTACTTATAAAGCAATAACAAAATATAGAAAAGAGTATGCCATTTGGCCTTAGAGGCTCTTCCACCATTTAATATGATCATGATTGATTTTTTTTTTAACCTCAGTACCATTTTTCTCAATAGCATATCTGTATCATTCTTTCGATACTTTAACTTACTACTCATTACGCCGCTGGTGTTTACAGCAGCAATGAAGGTCCTCCAGCTCTGGCCATGTTCATGGCTTCCTTTATCACATCAGTAGCTTCTTCTTGGTTTTCACTGCTGTCAGTCATGCAAGTCCCGGGTGGAGACTCAGGAATACCATCACACTCAGATGTAGAGGAACATTCTTTATTGTTTCCATAGCAATTGTCTTTTACCAGTCAGGACTTTGGCCCTGAGATGAAGCCCTGAACCTGGAGGACTGGAGGACAACCACTAGTTTGGCCTCTATCCTTTGACCTGTTTGGCATGGGTGACCCTACCAAGAGCCAAAGCATAAAGCCCTGACTCCAGCCAGCATAGTTCTCCAGATTATTGAGCCATGCAAGTCTCCAAACCCTATGACAGGGTTGTGGTCCTCTTGGAGGTTTTGGTGCTTTACAAACTGAAAATATGTTGTTACTGGTTTCAGAGCATAAATGTCCACTCTTTGGGGCAGTGGGTAAAAGTATTAATTCCCCCACATGATTTAAAGATGTAGAAACATTGAACAACATGTTTAAATTATCAACACGAGGAAATCTGTAGATGCTGGAAATTCAAGCGACACACAAAAAATGCTGGTGGAATGCAGCAGGCCAGGCAGCATCTATAGGAAGAGGTACAGTCGACGTTTCGGGCTGAGACCCTTCATCAGGACTAACTGAAAGAAGAGATAGCAAGAGATTTGAAACTGGGAGGGGGAGGGGAAGATCCAAAATGATAGGAGAAGACAGGAGGGGGAGGGATGAAGCTAAGAGCTGGAAAGTTGATTGGCAAAAGGGATTGTCAAGATGCTTCAAAGTAGCATACACAAAATGCTGGAGGAACTTAACAGGTCAGGCAGCATCTATGGAAAGGAATAAATATTTGACATTTCAGTCCTGATGAAGAATCTTGGCCTGAAATTACGGCTGTTTTCCCCGCTCCATAGATGCTGCCTGACCTGCTGAGTTCATCCAGCATTTTGTGTGTGTCACTCTGGATTTTCAGCATTGGCA
Source organism: Mobula hypostoma (assembly GCF_963921235.1). Lineage (NCBI taxonomy): Eukaryota > Metazoa > Chordata > Chondrichthyes > Myliobatiformes > Myliobatidae > Mobula > Mobula hypostoma. Next base: position 82,034,552 of record NC_086101.1, on the reverse strand, counting down.
GAATCTCATGTATCTGTAAGATACTTCAAATATTTCGTCTCATTTCTTTGAGACCTGTTATGCTCAGTATGCAAACATTTGAACAGTTCATTAAAGCTACCAGATATTTTAGGTGAAGGACAATTGGTCATGTGCCTATGAGGACAAAACACAGAGTTCTCCCAGTTCTGTAATACATCGAGATAATTACCCAGCTAGTGAGTCACACAAATGCATGCTTTATATAGCAGGCCGAATTGGCAAAGGCCATAAGACACAGGAACAGAATTAGACATTCTGTCCATCATGTCTAATTCGCCATTCCTGATGGCACATAGAAAAACCCGAGCCTTGTATATCAAACAGGATTGGTTTTGCTAACAAGTTATGCAATACTTGTTGAATATTTTTTTCTTGTACTGTGATGCTTTGCCTATTTCAGGATAGCATCTATCTTAGTAGAATGTTTTATTATATTGATGTTCTGAAGAAGGGGCTCGGCCTGAAACATTGACTGTTTATTCATTTCCATAGATGCTGCCTGACCTGCTGAGTTCCTCCAGCATTTTGTGTGTGAAGTTTTATTATACATCTGTTTACCTTAGTAATGAGTTCCCAGCTCAGTGCCATGCTTCGTGCAAGTCCTCTACTCTCATGGGAACTGCTGCCGAACATTTTAGACACGCATGGAAATCACGGCCATTATCCGCATTCAAAATTACAAGCTCCAAGTATTCAATTTGATACAACTAATTATACTATGAAGAGAATGAGGTATCTTTAAATATATAATTAATTATTATTGCAAACAAATGTGAGTCTGAAAACAGAATGGATGTAAAAGTCTTGGGCACAGTATTGTAATAATTTTATGTAGTGCACTGTACTGCTGTGACACAAAAGAGAACAGATTTCATGACTTATGTAAGTGATGATAAACCTGATCCTGGTGTGGGTCACTATTATGGACTGAGTGTGGGAAGAGAGCAGGGAGAGGAGGATCACGGTTGGTGAAAGGGGAAGGGAGAGGGAGGTTGCGGGAACCACCAGAGAGGCCTTCTGTGATGGTCAATAAACCAATTCTTTGAAATTTAATGACCTTGCCGGCTGTCTCAAGGTTGGGTGTGTCTACACCCGCACGACCCTCTGCCCCGGCACTCCTTCTCTGCCTTCTGTCCCACGCCCCTCCCAATGTGTTCCACCCTCACAATTCCCAGAATTCCTTGCCCCCCGCCAGATTTATCCACTCGGTTACTGCTCCACTTTGTCAAATACAGTACTTTGCAATAGATTTTAGGCACTCTAGCCAGGCTGACAAAGAGAGTCTGGGTGAACAGAAAGCTGATGACGTACACCAAAGTTGCAGTCTACAGGGCCTTCGTCCTCAGCACACTGCCTTACGGCAGCGAGACCTGGAGCCTCTACTACAGACAAGAGCAGCGTCTCAACGCCTTCCGCCTTCGCAGCCTGAGATGCATCCTGGACATCACGTGGTCTGGCCGAGTCACCAACAATGAGGTCCTGGCCCGTGCCTAGATACCCAGCCTCTTCACCCTGCTCCAACAACGCCGTCTCCACTGGCTGGGCCACTTACACCGCATGTCAGATGGGAGGATCCCGAAAGACCTGCTGTACGGGGAACTGGCCTCCGGCAAGAGAGCACGAGGGCAGCCTCATCTTCGTTTCAAAGACGTTTGCAAGAGAACATGAAGTCACTGAAAATGAACGTCGAGAGGTGGGAGGACATCGCAAGCGATCGCTCTCACTGGAGACTGGAACTACGCAGAGGTCTAAAAAGAGGAAAAGAGAAGCTGAGGCTTGCTGCTGAAGAAAAGCGCACTCGTTGGAAAAACAGCACCAAGATAACACTGCAGGATAGCGCCTTCAAGTGCAGTCGATGCAGCCGAGACTGTCACTCCCGTGTGGGCCTCTGCAGCCATGACAGACGCTGCTCTAACACAGACTGAAGCAAGACCTTCCAGACTGATGCCAGCACCACTATATATATATATATATATATATATAGAATGGAAGACCAGCAGTTGCCCATGCTGCAAGTCTCCCCTCTCCATGACACCAATGTTGTCCAAGGGAAGGGCATCAGGACCCATACAGCTTGGCACCAGTGTCGTCGGAGAGCAATGTGTGATTAAGTGCCTTGCTGAAGGACACAACACGTTCCCTTGGCTGGGGCTCGAATTCATGACCTTCAGGTAGCTAGTCCAATGCCTTAACCACTTGGCCACGTGCCCACATATATATATGAGCCTAGGACTTTTGCACAGTACTGTTTATTTCGATGATGTTCCGTATTCCCGAAGTGCACACCAGCAGAATTCCTGGAGTGGCTGTGTATCATTTCTGAGATAACCAGTAACATTTTATGCTGCTATTTGAAAGCTAATGTTATGTTTTCTGTCATCAGACATGTTAGAATATTATCGACTGACTTATTTATTTATTTAGAGACACAACTTGGAATAGCCCCTTCTGGCCCAGTGGGACCAGCAACCCACTGATTTAACCATAGACTAATCAGGGGGCAATGTACAATGACCGATTAATCCACTACCTGTCTTTGGACTATGATTAGAAGCCGCAGCACTCGGAGGAAACACACCCTCCCACAGTAAGGAGTGTACAAACCTGTTTACAGAGGATGCTGGAACTGAGCTCTGATCCCTGATGCCCTGAGGCGGTAATATCCTCACACGAACTGCTATGCTACCACGTTACTACACTATTAACAGCTTGCGGTGTTTTAGTTCGGATTAATGTTCATCACAAGCACATTAAAGTTTTTTGTTAATGTGGTCTCGGCTACATACAGATTGTTCTGTTTACAGGCAAATCCTGATCCCCTTAGAACTTAAAGAGAGCACAAAGCATCGCTTTCATTCAAGTTCATCCAGTAGATCTTGATCATTTTTCACATAAAAATTTGTCTGATTGTATAAAGTGATGGTTTCACTTCTTTATCGATCCAAATATCTAGAGATCACTGGTTGGTTGAGTTTGAATTTATGAAACTGACTTAAAATTGACAAGTAGGCAAGTGGAAAAGGAATAGTGCAGCATTCAATACCACTTACTTAACTGCAACATTTAAAACATGTCATACCTTGCAATGTGAACAAAGTAAAATCCACCATCCAGCGAGGCGATTAATTCTGAACAACCTGAATTGCAAGGTTCAGCTAATGACAGTCCAACACAGAAAAGCTTCCTGTAGCCTGATCCCTTATAAATCAACTGGTTTCTTTCTACATACAAGACAGGTTGCTCTCTCAACCCAGACACATTTATTAAATCTTAATGTGATGAAGGATGTTTCACATTAGCACTTCTGCTGTTTTCATAATTTTTTACGATAGCTTTTGAATACACTCAGGAGGTGAATATTTCATAAGGCTAACCTTGACATTCAGAATGGATTTCTCTCTGAATAAAGGAATGCTTATGACAAGTTACAAAGGCTTTAATTAAAATTGGCTTTTAATATCTATGGTACATTAGTTTAAGAGTCCAAACACTAAAACTTGTACCTGGAAAGAATTTGAGGTATATTTTAGCTAGTGAAATTGCAATCAATATGACTGATATTAAAAAAAAGACACATTACACCCACACCTTCTAGTAAAGAGAAATTGGATGGAACTTTTAATTTATTGTGAAATAGTCTGCAAGATGGAAGCAGAAGAAATGATTTGTACACTTTGGGTGATTGATATCAGTGCGGAGAAAGTAGCTGTTCACCTGTGACTGTGTATATTGAATGAAATGATCTTGATTCAAATCTGTGGGTGGAGAGTCTCATTTCGGTGCAAGTGAGCCCATTCCAAAAGGTGTGACAAGAGGAGCAGCAGAAGTGAAACATTAATTGGCTGTTGTCGGACATGGTGGAGCTGTATGGGTGCCTCAGGAGATCAAAATATATGCCTGTCAAGATGCTGTTTGCAGTCCCCATTCTGCAAGATTTTACTAAAATTCTGGGATCACAAGTCAGAAAGCAATTCAGAGGTGTGCCCTTCAGCAAGAATTGACGGTGAAATGAAACAATGTCACTGGTGGGACCATTCTGGAAGAAACAACAGCGTAGAATCTGACCCAAGGATAGGAAAGAAAAGTTTCCTCTTTTATAGTTAACAAGCTCAACAAGGAGCCTGAGTTCTGGCAACTTCAATCAAGACCCCACTGTGCAGACTCAAATTTGCTGCATGCATGCTCGAGTTTTCAAAGTTACGGTATGTATTTCAATAGTGCTTAGAGAGAAGTCAAAAGATAACATGAAATGGTAGTTCATTCCTGCTCCAGTATTAAACTTTGTCGCTTTGCCTCCTGAATTTGATGCATGTGAAATCAATTTGCATCTATATGGTTCAAAAAGAAGCGCGACAAGACAGATTTGGCTGCTTTGTTAATTAACAGGTCAGCTTCAAAAATACAGAAAACGATTTGCAATTAAAGTTAAGTTACTAGAAAGTTACAAATGAAAAAATGTTCATATAATAAGATAAAAGCATTCCAGTTTCTCATATTAAGTATCATGTCACATTATTTTTTTTCTATTGTTACATTTGGGAAAGCAGAAATGCACTCAGTGGCCATGTTATTAGGTACAGGATATGAGTGCCTATTCCTTGTTGATTTTATTCGGGTAAGAGTTTGCACCAAAATGCTGGACAAAGGCAATTATTCTGAGACAATATGAACAATGCAGATGCTTGAAATCAGAAACAAAAATAAAAGCTGGAGAACAGGTCAGACTGTATTTATAGAAAAAGAAGCAGAAATAACATTACAGGTTGAACACCTTTCATCCTTAAGTTCCTTCAGCATATTGTGCCTCTATTTCATGATCAGGTTATCTTGATAATTATGGTGGGGTATTCTAAGACCAGAGGATACAGCCTCAGAAAAGAGGGGCGTCCTTTTAGAATGAAGATCAGGGGGAAATTCTTTAGCCAGAAAATGATGAATCTGTGGAATTTGTTGCCACAGGTGGCTGTTGAGGTAGTAGAGTAGTAGAGCTACTAGGACTTGATGTTTCAATCCCTATGGTAAGTTGGCACTCTCGATGTTGGCAGTAGGCTTGGAGTGGTGACAAGGAGGGAGGTTAGGTACGTCATCAGGGTCATCATGTGGGCACCCTCCTTCTTTGACGTTTCATTGATAAGCCCATGACGTCTCCAGAGGGCTCAACGGTGCTACCTGGCATCCCAGATACACCCTCTCAGTTCCATACCCTCCTGTCTTCATCTTGCAGCCCAGTTGTTGTCTTTCCTTTTAATCCAAATCCAATTGTTGCTTTCCTCTGCTGCATTTGACAAGGACTTGATTGCTTGTTGGAGGGAGTGACCCCTCACCCCCATCTTCTTCAATAGACCGGTCGTAGATGTAGCAACGAATCCCCTGCATCCCACTTCTACAGGGAAAATCTTGGTCTTCCAGCCATTCTGGGCAGCTTCAGTTGCCAGTTCAGAGTACTTGGTCTTTTTCCTCTCATAAGCTTCGTCGACACCATCTTCCCATGGTACTGTCAATTCCACAACATATGCCAGTTTGGCTGTTGTGGACCACAGGACCATGTCTGGCTGGAGTGTTGTAGTTGCAATGTCTGGGGGAAACACAAGCTTTTTTTCCAAGTCCACGTCCATTTTCCAATCCCAAGCAACCTGCAGAATGCTTACATCTTTTGATGTTATATGGTGCTCTGGAGGTTGGCCTGCTGGTACAAAAGTCATTGGGAATATTTAAGACAGAGGATGATAGACTCTTGATTAGTTAGGGCATGAAGGGATACGGGAAGAAGGCAGGAGATGGGGGCTGAGAGAGAAAATGGATCAGTATGATTAAATGGCAGAGCAGACTTGATAGGTCAAATGGCCTAATTCTGCTCTTATATCTTACGATCTTATAGTCTTATTATATCTTTCTTTTCAAATCTTTTTTTTATTATTATTATCCAAAATTAACATGAGTACATCGAAGTAAGCAACACTTACAATGTCTCAAGAAAATAATACATTATTTTAAAGATTGAACAATTTTTGGTGATAATATTATATCAAGCAAATTCTTAAGCAGTTAATTTTCAACATTGAAGATTTTGCCCTTAATTGCAGCATCTGGACAAACAGAGCCCAGACTAGAGTGGGCTATGAATCAGTGTGTTTTCTAACTTCCAAGCAATTGGATCTTTACATTGGGAAGTTTGACACTCAAGATCACACATCAGATTCTTCTCTCATTCAGCAATCCAGATCTTGAATTACATGGAAAGAAAAATTTACTGCAATAGAAGGGTGAATATTCTGCCTGGATCAAAATCACCTCTTGAAATATCGAATCAGAATCAGGTTTAATATCATTGGCATATGTCATGAAATTTGTTGTTTTGCAGTGGCAGTACATTGCAATACATAATAATTAAAAAGCTAGAAATTACCAAAAAGAAATATATAAATATATATATGTGTGTGTGTGTTTTAAACAAGTAGTTCAAAGAGAGCAAACAAAAAAGAAAAAAATTGAGAGGTAGTGTTCATGGGTTCATTGTCCATTCAGAAATCTGAAGGCAGCAGGAAAGAAGCTGTGAGTCTTCAGGCTCCTGTACATCCTATCTTTTGGTGGCAGTGAGAAGAGGACATGTTATGAATGATGGATGCCGCCTTTCTGAGGCGAAGTCTTTTGAAGGTGTCCTGGACAGCGGGGAGACTAGAGCTATGGTGGAGCTGTCTGAGCTTACAAGGTTCTGCACACCTTTCAGTCCTGTACAATGTCTACTCTCTACTGGATGGTGATATATTAGAATGTTCTTCAAGGTATGCCTGTAGATATTTGGTGATATACCAAATCTCCTGAAACTCCTAATGAAATAAAGCTGCTGTTGTGTCTTCATTGCAATTGTATCAATATGTTTGGCCCAGGATAGATCTTCAGAGATGCTGACAACCAGGAACTTGAAACTACTCACCCTTTCCACTTTGCCCCTTCGGTGAGGACAGGCGCGTGGTCCCTCGACTTCCCCTTCCTGAAGTCCACAATCAATTCCTTGGTCTTATTGATGTTGAGTACAAGGTTGTGGTTGTGACACTACTCAACCAGCTGATCTATCTCGCATTTGTATGCCTCCTCATCACCAGCTGAAATTCTGCCAACAATAATTCTGCCACTGGCAAGTTTATAGATGGTGTTTGAGTTGTGCCGAGCCACACTGTCTTATACTAATGCTTACTTATTTTGATATAAGTAAACATGATGTCAGTGTATTTTATATTTGATCAGACATACATTATGTTTTAGACCATAAGACAAAGGAGCAGAAGTCGGATATTTGGCCCATCGAGTCTGCTCCACCATTTTATCATGAGCTGATCCATTCTCCCATTTAGTCCCACTCCCCCTCCTTCTCACCATAACCCTTGATGCCCTGGCTACTCAGATATCTATCAGTCTCTGCCTTAAATACACCCAATGACGTGGCCTCCACTGCCGCCCGTGGCAATAAATTCCATAGATTCACCACCCCCGGCTAAAAAATTTCTTTGCATCTCTGTTCTGAATGGGCACCCTTCAATCCTTAAGTCATGCCCTCTCGTACTAGACTCCCCCACCATGGGAAACAATTTTGCCACATCCACTCTGTCCATGTTTGGAGGTACATCTCCTTATAATTGTTGCAATGTTACATGACTCTCTGATGGTGGTGGTGGGGTTGGGGTGTCGGAAGGGTGGAGAGGGGGCAGGCTGGGTTATTTCTGAAATAGGATGAGTGAAAATGGGTGAAATGGAATGTTACGTGCACACAGTATCTGATGGGATCAATAAAACATACATGATACATTAGGCTAACACAAATAAAGATAAATACATTGAAAAGCTCAAATTATTTCTCAATCTCAATCTTCATCCACCTCAATCTTCCAACTCTTCCAAACATTTGCTCAACAGTCTGTAGAAAGACCCCAATGCTTATTGACCCAAACTAGTTCCTAAGCATGCAATATTTCAGATTTAAAATTCTTACCCTTGATCATATCTGTTCATGGTCCTGCCCCCTCCCTACCTTGACAACCTCTATGAGCTCCATAACTGGTACAGTTGGACTGTAGTAATCTCACAACTCCAGGAACCTCCATTTTATCCTACACTGTAGTTTTTTGATGGACTATAGATGAAGGCCTTTTTGGGGGCTTTTGCTATCACTTGCATGGTGAGGGGGTTGGTCGGTGCTTCAGTTGGTGCAAATAGGGGGAGGGGGAGGGTTGATGCTTCTGCTGCTGCTTGTGTAAGGGAGGGGGAGGGAGGTTTTGGGGTTCTGATGTTACTATCATTAATTCTTTGGGGGGGTTCTTGTTTTGTGGATATCTCTGTGAAGAGTCAGAATTTCAGGTTGTATACTGTATACATTCTCTGATTTAAATTGAACCATTTGAACCGCTGTCTGTTTAGAGTTTACATGTTCTCCCTCCAATTGCATTGGTATCCCTTCAATGCTCTGGTTTTCTCCCACATCCCACATTTGTGGTGGTTATTAGGTTAATTTGCCACTGTAAAGTAAATTGCCCCCACCCCAGGTGTGTTTGGGAAAGGGGATAAGCAGTGTGGAGAGATAGGACTGAGAGAGGAAGGGTGTGGATATTACTTGGCATGTGCAAGGGAATAGGTTACAGAGAAATAAGGTGGTGAATGGAATTTTACTGAGAGCTGGCATAGACCTGATGGGTCAAATGGCCTCTTTCTATGTCATAGGGAAATAGAGAAAAAAATATAATCCTCTGAAATATCTGTAAATCTCTAAATGTGAATTCTTACTCATCCAAAATTTAAATTTGCTTCATTATTATTGACTGCACATGACCTAAAGTCAAGAATTACCTCCCTAAATGGGTCATATAAACAACCTCTTCATTCTCCCTTAACATCACTTACAGTTTCACTCTTTCACCAGATTTTTATTTATCCCTCCCAATATCTCCTTACGTGGCTCAAGATCAATTATTGTTTGGCCTGCAACATTTCTTGGAGAGCCGTTGCTTTGTCAATGACACCAGCACAACTCTGTCATTTCTGAGGCTCACTAGACTGTGACAATGCAAGAATAGAAACCCAAGGTGTAAGCATACGTCTGGCGATAAGCAACTCAGCAGCTCAGCAATCAACCTTCTGTTCAATAACTGCTGAAATGGAGGCAGTGCTGGATGAGACGTTGAAAGGAGGGTTGCCATCTGTGCCACTCCACAGTACCATCCTCAAAAGTCAGCATTATAACACGATTGCAAGACAACATAGCCAAGTTTTAGGGCCTTTACTAACCAACCATAACTGTTATTGTATCTGCCAGCTCCACGAAGCATTATTGTTTCAGCTGCCTATGCAGCAGGTGACTGATTCCGTACTGCCTTGAGATCAGTCTAAATTTTCCTTTTACTTATGTTATCTTATGTGCCTTTATTACTTTCATTGTTTAGTGCTACATATTGAAAAAGGTAGACCCAGGAAATTAATCTATGTATGTCTAGCTAGACTTTGCCAATTATTTCATATACCTTTAGGCAGACACAGGAAATTACTTCATATGTCTAGGCAGACCCAGGAAATTGCTTTATAAACCTCCAGCGAGTCACTTGTCTGTTACACACTTTTCAATGCAGAAAAGGGAAAAATTCACATTTCCATATTATGGTTTTCTTTCACTAGGGAGAAAGCCCTGTGGATCTTCCTTCAACCATCTCCAGGAATTGAATGATAATTCTCGATGTTGAGAACCGGGCTCAATATACAAATCTACTCTTAACTGGATTATTATAGAATGAGGGCATGGATTATTTTGCCTTGGTACAGCTCACACCAGTAATACTCTATTTGTTCAAGTTTGTTGCTCTGCAGACCTTGGGCATTCGGAGTGTCAAACCTACAATTAACCATAGCCTGCATACATATTTATTTCATTAGTTCAATATTTTCTGAACGGTCTTCTCAGCTCCTCTTCTTGGGTATTGAATGAAAATTTGATCACGTAGGATTGATCTACACAGTTCAGGTCATTAATGCAAATTAAAAATACTTGATATTAACAACCTTTCCAATAAAATCCCTTTTAAGTTGTTTGATATCACTTAGGCAGTTTTTTTATTCCAAAACTATTCTCTAGTACTTTGAGATTTGTGATGAGCTTTGAAGAGACAATTTCAAAATATATTTTGGAAGTCAAAGTACACCATGTGTGGTCTGATACTGAATCTAATTCTGATTCTGAGGTTTTCAATCCTCTTCTAACAACCTTCTTTAAAAAAAAGTTCATCCCATTCTTTGTTCTCTTAGTTATGGAGCTGACCCTGGTAACAGTTAACAGCCTCAGGGTATTAAAAGCGGATAAGTGTTATTTTAAGCTATACTCTGTTTCTAATTTGTGTAACAGGTATGAGAAACCATGTCTTTCCACAGGATAGATTATGTGCACTTTAAGTGTGGTCTGAGCCAGCAACCCCCAGATAAAATGAAAGTTTTACTTTCAAGCACACTGCAAAATTATTTGGAGTTACAGCAGAAATACTGTTCATGTTATACCCAGTGGTCATTTAAGGGAAATAATCATTTGTAAACTTGTTATTTTCATTTTTGATGTAGGCTTGTTTGGGACATTCTCACTATTTCCTGTAGTCCAATTGCTGAAAACGGCCCCCTTGATATCCAATTTAGCACACACACTCCATTTTTTAACTGGTGTAGAACATAGAACATAGAAATCTACCACACATTACAGGCCCTTCGGCCTACAATGTTGTGCCAAACATGCAGCCTACTCTAGATACTGCCTAGAGTTACCCTACCGCATAGCCTTCTATTTTTCTAAGCTCCATGTACCTATCTAAGAGTCTCTTAAAAGATCCTATTGTATCAGCCTCCATGCACCCACCACTCACTGTGTGAAAAAACCTAGCCCTGACATCCCCCTCTGTATCTGCTTCCAAGCTCCTTAAAACTATGCCCCCTCATGTTAGCCATTACAGCCCTGGGAAAAAGCCTCGGGCTATCCACACAGTCAATGCCTCTCATCATCCTATACACCTCTATCAGGTCACCTCTCATTGTCCGTCACTCCAAGGAGAAAAGGTCAACTTCACTCAGCCTATTCTCATAAGGTATGCTCTCCAATCCAGGCAACATCCTTGTAAATCTCCTCTGCACCCTCTCTATATATCCACATCCTTCCTGTAGTGAGGTGAACAGAACTTAACACAGTACTCCAAGTGGGGTCTGACCAAGGTCTTGTATAGCTGTAACATTACCTCTCGGCTGTTGAACTCAATCCCACTGTTGATGAAGGGCAACACACCATATGCCTTAACAACACTGTCAACCTGCACAGCAGCTTTGAGTGTCCTATGGACATGAACCCCAAGATCTCTCTGATCCTCTACACTGCCAAGAGTCTTACCATTAATATGGCTTGCTTTTTTTTATTTTTTAATTAAAAAAAATTGAGATGCAGTGCAGGGTAGGCCTTCCAACCCTTCCAGCCCTTCGAGCTGCACCACCCAGTAATTCCTCCAGTGTAATCCTTGCCTAATCACGGAATAATTTACAATGACCAATTAACCTACCGACTGGTGCATCTTTGGACTGAGGGAGGAAACTAGAGCACCCGGAGGAAACCCATGTGGTCACGGGAGGAATGAACAAACTCCTTACAGCAGCGGCAGGAACTGTATACCTGGGTCCTTTTAAATTGTTTCTATCCATCAGTCTTCCTGTATTGTTAGACAGTGGTAGCTGTGTTCTCTTCCCGGTGTCACTCATTGTTTCTTTGTCACTCTTTCAACAGATAACATGAAGGGAATCAGAACAGTCCAGTACAGGAACAGGCCTTTCAGCACACCAGGTCTGCACCTACCCTGATGCTGATCACCTAATCCCATCTGTCTGCTCAGAGTCCGCGCGTCTCTGTTTGCTACCTGTGTTTTTGATTGACTAAACGCCTCTGAAACATTGTTGTTGCATCTGTTTCTGCAATTTCCCCTGCAGTGTATTCCAGGTGCCTGCAACGTTCAGTATAAAAATGTCTTTGTACATTTCTTTCAAATGTGCCCCCTCCTCCTTTCATTTTAAAGCTCTAAATGGTTATTCCCACCTAGAGTCTAACTATTTGCTCTGTCTCTGCCTCTCATAATTTTATATACCTCTGTCATGTTTTCCCATGGCATCCGATACTCCAAATAAAAACAATTCAAGTTTGTCCAACTTCTCTTTATGACTAATCCACTCTGATCCTGGTGAACCTCTTTCGCATCCTCTCCAAAGTCTTCATATCCTTTGTGTAATGTGATGACTTGAAATCCACATCACACTCCAAATAGCTAAAATTTTATACAGTTCCAGCTTAGGTTTGAAACTTAGTGCCCCGGCCAATGAAGGCGAGAATGTTCTGCGCTTTGTTTACTCCCCTGTCTGCTTGTGTTGCTACTTTCAGGGAGCACAAATTCAGTTAATAGAGTAAAATAAGATGGGGGAATTAATGACTAGTTATGTGACTAGAAATAAAATTGAGGAAGGAAGGCAGATAAGCTTTCATCTTACTTTGCAGTCTTATGAAAACAAATCCGTGGTGGTTTTCAGCTTTTTGTAATGGTTTAAAGAATCAGGTCATGCTTGTCTTTATTCAAGTGGGAAAGGGTAAAAGATGCATCCAAGCTCTGGCACTTATTCTTATTAGGTTTGAGTATCTTGAGAGGATAATCCATGTACAGATGTCCAAGGTTCAGTGGAGCTAGAACAATTGTGCTTGAAATTCCCAAAGCAACACTAACTTCAAAAAGACAATCATGTCATCTGGATCAGGATCAGCCTCAACTGAATCAATTTGGGAAGTCCAGCTAGCTTCAATTTCTGTCAATTTCTGTCAAGTCTGGCATGGAAGTCAAATTGGAACTAATCCTCCCTTTTGAAAATTTATTGTTGAAATATTTGAGTTTTATG